>NC_053145.1:61291566-62494753 GCF_016808335.1 Panicum virgatum | reverse complement strand
TAAAACTGAGTTCGAAATACAATACGATAGCTACGACGACGATAAAAGGTGAGCTCCACATCCTGCCCACCGATGTGACGCC
This sequence comes from Panicum virgatum, assembly GCF_016808335.1. Taxonomy (NCBI): domain Eukaryota; kingdom Viridiplantae; phylum Streptophyta; class Magnoliopsida; order Poales; family Poaceae; genus Panicum; species Panicum virgatum. The sequence continues at coordinate 62,494,671 of NC_053145.1, read as the reverse complement.
AACCTGCCCAATCTTCACGGGGAAGACGGGGCCCACTCGACGGTCCAACCTGGAGGAGTGGCTGTCCAATCCAGGACGCACAGATCCTCCTCGAAGTCCGCCGGGACACAACCTGCTCAGAAGGTTTACAACAACAACCCTGAGTATACTAATACTCAGCAAGGCTTACCCGACTCTGGGTATACTTAGCCCATTACCTAGACATGCAAAGCTTTTTGGCTCTGAAGTTCCTTTGCTGAAAAGCTGCTAGAAGTGAATCCTTACTTTCAATATTTTAGCTCCGTTTAGTATCTCAAGTATTAACTTAAGTTTGCCTAATCATCTAGAGCACACATGGTAGATTAGATTAAATCTTCAGAACAACAGGTAAAGCATTCCATTGCTACCTTTCCATACTTATTCCACTTCTTACTACGATGTGACGCAGTGACCAATGTTCTCTTAACCGAGAGAGACGGCGAATCGATCCGATTTAACCTTGCAAGGTGGACCTAACTCACACGACACATGTAAGCCCCGCCGGGCCATGCGCGTCAACTGTTCCCACATTACCACGGCATCTGAACTACGCCTGCTAAAACCCAGGTGATGGGCCCCTCGCGGTGAACTCCCGGAGAACCCGGAGGCGGCATCCTATCCAACACCCGCCAACTCCCACGCCCAGCGTAGCATGGCGGAATTCAAATTCACCGCTGTAATGTGGTACACAGCTTACCGGTTTCGACTACCTCCTACTTCCGGTATGTGGTTAGTACTGTTCAAACTCGGTCATCAGGGCCAACAACGGTACGGTCCTCAATCGACACAGGCGGGAGTCCATTTTCTCACATAAACCAACTCATTCCCGCCCGGTCTCCAATTCTTTTTACTCAACAACGTACTTCCAAGCCAAAGCTAAGGGATCAAGATCCTAAACTCGCGAGTGACAGCAATCACTCGACTTCTACCGAAATCCTATTTAGCAAAGCATTTCTATCGACACCTGCATACTAGTATAGGCCCACGGTACCTAGGGAAACATGCATACTATGGTTCCATTCAACTCCTAGAACATAAATGCACAATACTTAAATAAACATTGAATAATTTTAAATTATGGTTATGCTCCGGGGCTTGCCTTGCAGGTCAGCGGGGTTAACTAGGTCTCCGGGGGCGTGCTCAACGGCGTCTTCCTGCTGCGCTCCTGGTCGTGGCTCCTGGACCGGCTCAACGATCAGCTCGTGGACAGCTTCGTTCGTAGCGTCTACACGAATAAAATATGACATGCAACAGTTAGGATATGGTGCAATGCATACGTGCTTACGATGCGAAAACCAAAGATCAACATTTAACCTGAAGTGCTTCCAACGAAAACAACTACTAAAACGACTTAGGTTAGCATGGATTAACAGGAGTTTGCTTTGCATGCATAAAACAAGTAACTAGCCCTAGCAAAGCAATTAAACAACAATTAGATCCACACACTTGCATATAGAACAAGCACCTGAAACTTTTTCAGTGAACTACACATATCAAGAGTAAGCTACTGCAAAATTTTCATAATTTTTAGAGCCATGGAACTACCTACAATAATTAAACTAGGTTTAACGCAAACTGAATTTTTCATCAGAGAAAAAGTAACAAAATATAGGCACAAGTATTTTTCCTCAGAAGCTTGTGATTTTAGAAACCTAACAAAATTAGTTTGGCATTTTTTCGCATTTTTCTGTGAATTTATACGGATTTTAAAGTTTCAGCTAAAAAAATGAGAAATGGAAAACATTTAAAGGGGGCTGACAGCCGGGGTCCACCCGTCAGCGACCCGGCCCGCCCCCTTCCTCTGCTTCGCATCCGCACGCGCGGGGCGCGACCCAGGCAGCCGCGGCGGCGCTCCCCGCCGGCGGCGCTGCGGGCCGAGCCGTGGCCCCGGGGCGGCCGGAGGTGCGGCGGCAGGCGGCGGCGCACGGGCGGGGCCAGGGCGCGGGCGCGGAACAGGGGCGCGGGCGCAGGCGGCACGCGGCTTGGAGCGGCGGCGGTAGGGGGCGCGGTGGCGGCGCGGCCGGGCCGGCCAGGGCAAGGCCAGGCGGCGCGCGGGGAGGGGCGGATGAGGGCCAGGGGCCCCAGGCGGCCGTGCGGCTCGCGGCGGCGCCGCACGAGCGTGGCGCAGGGGGGCCCCCGCGGCGTGCGGCAGCGGTGGCACGCGGCGGAGGCTTGCGGCGGCGGCGTTCCGGCCGCCGCGGAGCTCGGCGGCCGCGGGAGCGGCCGGCACGAGCACCAGGGCGCCCGGGTGGCCCTAGGGCGCGCGTCAGCGGCGCACGGGGAGGCCCAGGGAGGTCCGGCGGCGTGTGCGGGCGGCGGCGGCGCATTCCGCGGCGGCGCAGCGGGAAATCGACGGCGACAGCCGCGGATTCGGGTGGGGAAAAGGCCGGTGAGCGAGGGGAGGTCGCGATTGAGCTCACCGTGGGTCGATTTTGGGCGGAGGAGACCTCGGAGAGGGAGCTCGACGAAGAGGGGCGGAGCTCGGCGGGAACGACGATGGCGAGCGGCGGTCTGAGCTCGGTGCTAAGTCGATTCGGCCGGGGTAGGGCACGGCCGCGCCCGTGGAGGGATGGACGAGCTTCGGGGCGAGGTGTAGTGGTTTGGAGCGCGACGAATCGAGTTGCGGCGGCGAGGACTTGCCGGTGCGACGAGCGGCGGCGGTTGCTCGGTGCTGCTCGCTCGAGCTTGGCTCGTCGTGCACTGAGGAGGAGAAAGGAGGATGGGGACGGCACCAGAAGCTTCGAGGTCGTCCGCGAGGTGAAGAGCGGCGCTCAGCGCGATGGCCGACGCGTGGAAGCTCGCCGCCGGCCACAGTCGCCGGTATGGCGTCGAACGTCACAGTGACGAGCACAGTGGAGACACTGTTCACTCGTTTAAATGATTTTAGCTCGCGTTTGACCAGTTGAAACTCAAATTTTCATATGGGAACATGAAATTTGGCCAAAATAGAAGTTGTAGAGGATTAAAAGATCTACAACTTTCGTTTCGGGCGGAAGTTGATTTGGAGCTCAGATCAAGGACAAAAACGAGATCGAACACGGCTAACTAGATGTTTACTAAGCGACGCGATTAGCGTTAACGACGAATTTGAGTCCACGATTAGCGAGATAAATCGTGATTAGCAGGACGATTAACACAGGGGTGTTACACTAAGGTGGATCACAAAATCACGAAACTTGCATGACATGAGCTAAGCTTTCCAAAAAGTGTGTGCACAAAATGATAATTCGAAAATCAAGTACACAACTAGACATGTGAAAGAGAAAGCTTAGATCATATCATGCATTGAGGTAGCTCTATAAAAATAAGAAATTGACAAAGATACCAATTGAAGGAAATTTAGAACCTTGCATACCTCCGGAGGTGTTAGTTATCTTGCATGTACCAAGTTGAAAAAAGACTTGTGCCAAAAGATACCAATTGAAATTAGATAAATTGAAATTAGATAACAATTGAAAGTCTTTGAGGTTAAAATACACTCGGTACACGAGGGGGAGCAAATGCATGAGCACATAGCCTATGAACTTAGATATGGATATTTTGTTCAATAGATCATGGCTCAATATGATTCTAAAAAAGATAAGCTTGAAAATATGTTAGTCTCAAAATCACAAACCATAGTGTGAACTCCCCCTAAATGTGTGCATTTAGTGTTTGAATTACTAATCAATGTATGCATATTGTTTATGACAACAATGGGAAGTTTACCATATAGCTTGTGTTCATCGTACAAATGAAATACATACCTCATGAAGTCCATGTACCATAAAGGGTAACCTTGTGTAGCTTTCTACACACTTATCAAACCATATAGGTTGCTCATGGGTTAGATCATGACACAAGCAACCCACCATATGTAACACTAGGTGATGCAATGCAAACAACCTAGCAAGGCAATGGAGCTACATGATGATTGAATTAAAATATAGCTATTATTACCTTATGGGGGACTTGGGCAACAAATGTTCAAGATGTGAGCTTGGCTTCTTTAACTTGAATACTTCATCTTCTAGTTAGCCAAGCCTCCAAATCCTCCGAAGTCATTCTTGGGCTTCAAGTCTCCTTTGGAACCCACACCATTTGAGGCCCCTTCATATTAGTGATGACATCATTTGGCACCCAAATGGAGTGATTCCAACTCTTTTCTTACTTCCCAACCTTGTGAGCAATCACCTTGCCATTGATTTTCTTCTTGATCACATAGGAGGTGCTATTGTTTTTGTTCCTCCGGTTGGGCTTGGTGTAGATGAAAGAACTCTTGATTGTGAGCTTTTTCTTATTCTTCTCATCCGAAAGGTTCTTCTTTGGTTGAACATACTTGTTGGACTTGTGGTCTTTTTTATGGCACTTTGAGCAAGTCACGGTGGACCCCTTCTCAAGCTTCTTCACCATGTCTTCACGGTTATCTTGAGAAGGCTGGACATTGCTCTCTATGCCCTTGCTTTTCAATCTAGTCAAGTCCTTCATGAGCCTTTGTACTTCTTGCTTTAGCTCATCATTCTCCTTAGCAATGAAATCATCACATGATTCTGCAATAACATTCTCAAAGCATTTCTCATTGCAAGAATTAGACTTATCAATTGAATCAAAGCAAGAAGTTGAAGTATCATTAGTATCATTAATGCTCTCAATTTTCAACTTGAGCTCTTCGTGCTCTTCGCTAAGCAATTTGAATTTGCATAACAAATTTTCATAGTTTGTAACGAAGATAGCATTAAGATTATTAAGAGTATTAAGGTTTTCAATTTCATTTAATTGCTTCTTAATTACTTTTTGGTGCTCATGAACTAGTTCAAGAAATTCTTCATATAAAGGAGAATCGGAGTCATCATCACTTACATTGCTTTCCATACCTTGGGCCATAAGACAAGTGTTTGATGATGATCCCATGTTGGTGCGGGTGGTGAATTTCTTGCTTGATTCATCGCTTGAGCTAGCACTTGATTTTTTACCACCGCTTACCCATTCACCAAATATGGCAAATGATTCATATTTGGGCTTCTTCTCTTTCTTTTCTTTCTTCTTCTTGAATCTCCTCTCAACCTTCATTTGTTGGTGACGAGGCCCATCTTTGAAAAAGACTATATACCCCCATTGAGTTGATTTCTTGCAAGCATTTGTTCATCCTTTTGACTTACTTGTAAAGATTGGGGTTCATTGGCTCTTTTTCATCATTTGAGGAGTTTTGGCATTCATCCTCTTCTTCCTCTTCATTTGAGCTACTTTTGATGGCCATCTTCTTCAACTTTTTGACTTCCTTTCATGCAAGTGCGTTATGAGTTAATGAAGAGGGTGGCGCTCTTGGCTTGATGTCATGGCGTAACTCGTGGGCGATCACCTTGTTGAGGACTTGATTTGGTGTTAGGGTGTTGATTTCCTTCTCATAAAGAACTGTCATCACCAAATCATAGTCCGATCTTCTTAGAGAATGAAGGATCTTGCGAATGAGCTCCAAATTATCAATTTTGTTCACATCTAAAGAGTTAATCTCATTCACGCGAATATTCAACCGTGAGTACATAGATTCGGCATTTACATCATCAAGTTACTTGAAGCTATTAAATTTATCAATGAGAATATGATATTTTTCATTTGCAATATTTTTTTGCCTTCATGATTCTCACTAATAGTTTTACACACGGTTGAATATGTTGTCACCAAGAGAGTTTAAAATGGCACATTTTGCTATAGCATCATATTGTCTCCCTTGTTGACTTTTACCCTTCATTCCTTCACTAGTTACCCTCCAAACATTTAGGCTCTTTACTTGGAGGTGAGATTGACTTAAAATCTTCCATCATTGGAAGCCCGTGCCATCGAAACATGGAGGAGGTCCTAATGAATCCACCCCTTCCCCCAAAGAGCTAACTCACTAGGCGGTGAAGCCTAACCGATCAAGTGAGCCGGTAAACACAAATTGCCAATGGAATTGGTTTTCTTTGTGAGAGAAGTGAGTCCCGGCTCTGATACCAATTGATAGACTGGATCGGGTGCTCTAGCCTAAGAGGGAGAGGGGGTGAATTAGGCAACTTAAAACCTTAACCTCAAGCTCCAACTAAATTGCACAATATTAAACTAAAACATGCTATCTATATGTGCAACTAAGATTGTTCTAGTGTGAAACCCCTATTTCAAAAGAGTTTAGTAACCTATAGTCTTTCCTATCAAGAAACTACTCTATGAAAGTAAAGGCATACAAGAATTGCTAGTATGAAATGCGGAAACGTAAAGAGCGGGATAGGAGGAAGTAAACTCTTGACGCGAGTATTTATTCCGTGGTTCGGTTAGCCACAAAGGCACACCTACATCCACGTTGTTGAAGCACTCACTAAGAGTATCGCTTCTCGGCAATCAAGTCTCTCCCGTGAACTCAATCACGGTCACCTTGATCCAGAATTCCACAAAGGAGCTTCTCCACAAAGGATGGGGGCCTCCACGTCCCCCGCACAAGGTTGTCGTCGCCGCTCCACACCAAGTCGGAGGGTCGATGACGTTGCCGGCGAGCCACAAAGCTCCAAGGAGCCGGCGCTCCAAGATGTCTTCTTTGGTTCACAAGAGAACCATAGCACAAAGGCACAAAGCCTTGCTTGTTCACTCTTTAAAGAGCTAACCTAACACTAACACTCTCAAATGTGTGCTAAGAACTAAAGATATGATCAATAAGCACTTGGATGACTTGGAGATGTTTTTGGGTGTGTTTGAGGCTTGTAGCAACTCCAGTAATCTTCAAATGACCGGGGGAACCCATATATATAGGCCACCAAGTGGAGAGAGCCGTTGGGAGCCGTTACCCAACTTTTCTGCGTGGCGTCGGATAGACCGACAGCGGGGCACCGGTTCATCCGGTCACATGCGCCCTAAGATAGCCGTTGGGTCTTCTGACAGCTGACGTAGGAGTCACCGGATAAACCGATCCTGGGCCGTCGGTTTATCCGGTGGGCGTCGGATTATTCGGTGCTGAAGGAATCTTCAGCTGAGGCGCTGACGTCATTACTCCGACGCTATACTCCGGTGCCCGTCGGATCATCAGGTGCTGAAGATTTGGCTTCAACGCGCTTGACATGCTCTCTGGTACATCCTCCGGTGATTGCTCCGACGCTCCATCTTGACACCGTCGGATCATCCAGTGCCACTGGGTCTTCTCCACATGGCCTGTCACCAGTGAAGCAAATTGCACCGACGCCTATGCTAGAATACCTACAATGAGAGGGTGTGTTGTGTACTCTTGTGTTGTAATAAAGTAAGTACTTTTTAAGTGTTAGTCTCCTAATTTCTAAATACTTAGTGTATAATTTGTGTTTTATCGTTGGCTGGCTCTGCCATCCGGATCAGAAATGGTCTTGGCTTCATCGTTGGAAGGTTCTGCCTCCCGTAAGCCAGCTTCATCTGTTAGTAGGCTCTGCCACCCGAAAGCGAGAAAGCGGCTCTGCCGTCGAAAGAACCTTATACACTAAGTAGTTAGAAATTGAAAAAAAAATAACCGACTCTACAGTGAGTTGGTGTATCTTAGGTGTAGGTCCTCAGCTTAATGGGTATTAGAACCACCTCGATTCTCAACATTAAATTATATATATATATATATATATATATATATATATATATATATATATATATTTGTTTTCGCTTTACAAGAAAATAACGTAAATATATTATAAAATTTTATATAAGGTCCAGATTCTCGGGGGCCGTCACGATGAGTTCCCCAGAGAGCCTTCAAAATCCTAGTGCCGGCACTGGCCTTTTTACCTGCATACTGTTTTTTTCCTCATTTGTGAGCAAATATTTTCCTCCAAATAAACACATGCAAGTCAACGTCTGTGATTCCTTCATGTATAGCTGCAGCTTGCAGCTGGGAGGGCGACTGCAGTAATGCACCCATGACAGCTAGTGATAGGAGCACTGGATCATTTTTAGATTAAGGGAATAATCAAATGTGAACCGAGCCTACATCCGATAAAAATTGCGCGACCATGTAGCACTTAGACTACTAAATATAACTAAAGACTGGGAACTGATAGAATAAAAAGGAATCAAAGTATGAAAACAAAAGGCTAGCATTTGATTCTCCTTAGGAGGTTCGATCCCATGTTATTGAAGACTTTCCATAACTGTGATCTCCAAGTTTTGACATTCCTTCTTCAAGCTATTTCTCTCTTCCTCTTAAGATAGAATTGACCAACTCCTGATCCAGAATATCCCGTTGAAGATAACTGCGCAAACGAGTTAGGTATTGATCGTTGCTACACAACCATAATGCCCAACAAAAAGCAGCAATATCAATTAACATTTGTCCTCTCAGTTTTAGAGGAAATCTCCTAAGCCAAGAACAAAAAGCAATGGCTATACTATTGGGTGGTTGTTGTGAAAACGACATTTGGTGCACCCACTTCACTTTCTTTTAACAAGGTTATCTTTTGTTAAAATTACTCCATGTTTTAACATAAATATCTTAATATTTAAAGGAATTTTTACTTTTCCAAGCCAAACACTTAGCAGGAACTCCTATACCTAATAAATATCATTGTACATGGACTGAACCAATTTTTCTTTTTGATCGAGTCCGAACAAAAGAATCCCTTCGATCATTATATTGCACCGAAATTACACTTTCTAACAGATCTAGCCACTTATTTAGCTTATCCCCCACTATAGCATGTCTAAAAGAAACATTAAGAGGTGCGGTACTTAATACTTTGGCCACCATTGACTATGTTGTAAAGAGAAGGATATTTGTTCATCAGAGGCTTATTTTCTATCCACGGTCCTCCAAGAAAACGGGTTTGACTACCATTAATGACAAAGAAATGACCCTTTCATAAAAAAAGATCCTTAACTTCCATTAGACCTATCGAGAACTGCGAGTCTCTCTTTCTTTTCCTTGCCTGAGACCAAGTTTTATTTTGAAGATACTTTTTCTAAGGATGTCTTGCCAGGCCATCCTCATTTAAAAGTTTAAAAACACATTTGCCCATCAAGCACTTGTTTTGTGTCTCTAAATTCAAGATACCCAATCCTCCCACACTTTTAGGTTTGCAAAGGATGCACCACTTCACAAATTTATATTTTCTTATCCTCATCACAATGCTAAAAAAAATCTCGATCTATAGTAGTCCAATTTCTAGGTATCCTAAAAAAAATATCATAAACATTGGTAGACTTGAAAGAACAAAGTTAATTAAGATAAGTCTTCCCCCAACCGATGTAAGCTTGCCTAAGTGGATCACTGTAGTATGTTATTTTCCTGACGTTTTCAGTCGAGGACCAACAGGTGTGCCTGCTGGACTTAGCTGTAGTGACGTCTGTTCACTGTGCCTTTTGCACTAATCCAAACACTTTTGTAATTTTTACAGTGTCAGAAATGTGCTACGGTATCCATGCCAATTCTCGCCTACCTGCCCAGTTGGCAATTGCCATCTTTTTTATCCTTCAATGACACGTCATCAGCCATCGACCCATCTATATATGCTCGTCCATCGTCCCTATGCTTCGATGCTCGATTCGTTGTTGACTTCTTGTTAGGTGTTACAACGTACGGCGCCATTGCCACTGCTCTAGCTTGGTTTTTGGCTCTTTGTCGCAGAAGCATGGCCGACGGCGTCGATGGAGGAGACGCCGCCGGCGGCTTCTACAGTGACTTCATGGTGCTGCGGCCGGACAAAGGCGGGTTATACGACATCTTCCACCTCCTCTTCTCGTGCAAGGTGTCGGAGAACGCGGCCGTGGACTGTCCCGCCGGCACGGAGATCGCCGACTGGCGGCGGCGGTGGGCGGTGTTCGTCTCGCTGGTGGCGCAGGTGCTGCTGCTGTGGGCGAAGAAGCCAGTGGCGCTGCTCGGGAGGGTGACCGAGTACTGGATGAACCTCCTCGACGAGAATGGCGGCCGCGTCCTCGTGCTCGTCGTCAGAGCTCTGCAAGGTTCTTACACAGTTGCAGATTCTTCCATTTGCTTCTGATCACACGCATGCACATTCCTTCGTGATGTTAATGATGTGCAGTCTAGCTAGCTTACTAACGGGGCATCTATATTCATGTTCTGCAATTTTAAGAAGGGGACAGGGAGTATATACGACTCATGAATCCAAGTTTCTCATCTCATTTCGTTTTTTATTTGTTACATTCACTAATTTTCTTTCAGATTTGAGCTCTTCAGGTTTAGTTCTGATAATTTTGGGGCTTACAAAGGGAAGTCAATCCAAGCTCAAAGCTGACGCGTATTGCGTTTCGACAGATTCAAAATATTTTTTTCTATACTTAGCGCTAAAATCATACTATATGTTTCTCTTCCCCAACGTGTTAAGCAACTTAGCTGAATAATGTTGTCATTTGCTTGCTGCTAGGGACAAGTGCTAATCAATACACCATTTGAGAGAACAAATAAATCGACAATTTCCCTAAAATCAGATAAGTGCGTGTTAAAAAAAAACTATGGTCAAATATAGGCTTGTCATGTCCTTATCCATTCTATTTTCAGATTGAGAAATGAACACTTCTCATAGTTTACTCTGAATTTCCTTCAAAACAATATATAGTTTACTCTGAATATTCTGCTCATCTTATCCTCTTGTCATTTTCTGTTCTTATAAGCAGTATGTACTAATAAACTGGTCCTACTACTAGAATAAAAGGTAAACAAATGCTACCAGTCATTTCCAAAAAAATTTGCAGGAAAGTTGAAATTTCCGGACAGATCATCCCCCACTTACCGCTCCTGCGTTGGACTACTCAACACAAGAGTTGAACTAGACAAGGAAATTAAGCATGGCGATAGCAACTACAACGCTGCTCTATCGATCATGGCTGCCAAGCTAGCCTACGAGAATGAGCTCGTCATAAAAAATGTTGTTGAAAAAATTTGGAAGGTGAAACTTTAAGTCATCTCCACTAAATCCTAAAAATCATGCATATACAGATCATAAAAGGTTTTCTGACAAGTTATTCTTTTAAATTTTTGCATTTCTTCAGATGAAATTATTGGCGTGCTACAACTGCTGGAACGGTAAGTACAACCATGGATCAGCCCGAACTAGCAAATCCCATGCAAGCATGGAAGTTTCTTCTTGATCTCCAAGCATGGGTGTTCTCCAGATTTCCAAGGGGACTACACGACGCAGGCGTTCGTGCTCGCCGACAGGGCGGTCGACGCGAGCCTCGCCGTGGTGGCGTTCAGCGGCACGAGGCCGTTCGACACGGAGCAGTGGTGCGCGGACGTGGACTTCTCGTGGTACGAGATCCCCGGCGTGGGCAAGATCCACGGCGGCTTCATGAAGGCGCTCGGGCGGCAGAGGCACGGCGGTGGCTGGCCGAAGGACCTCGCCGACCAGGACGCCCGGAGGCCGTTCGCCTACTACGCCATCCGCGAGACGCTGCGGAGCTTCCTGTCCGGGAGCGCCGGCGCCAGGTTCGTCGTGGCGGGGCACAGCCTCGGCGGCGCGCTCGCCGTGCTGTTCCCGGCCATCCTGGCGCTGCACCGGGAGGAGGGCGTGCTGGCCCGGCTGGAGGGGGTGTACACGTTCGGGTAGCCTCGCGTCGGGGACGAGAGGCTCGGGAGGTTCATGGCCAGGTACCTGGACAAGCCCAGCAGGTACTTCAGGTTCGTGTACTGCAACGACATCGTGCCCAGGGTGCCGTACGACGACTCGGCGCTCCAGTTCAGGCACTTCGGCACCTGCCTCTACTACTTCGACAGCCTCTACCAAGGACGGGTCGATCTCGGTAACACTTTGGTTTAGTGAATTTTTGTTATCGCTCTTCATTAACGTAAGACTCTTTATAGGCTTGGATTTAACGCTGAATTGGTATTAGAATTTAAAAAACATTTTTAAAAAAGAAATTGATTATTTTCACATATACTTGCGACTATTATTCCATTTCTCAAAAGAATTGGATGTATATACATCCATAGAGAAGAATCCATATGATTGGCAATAGCCAATAGGTTAAACTTTGAAGGCAAGCAAGCAAGCCTTGGAAGCAAGAATTTGATCCAATCCTTGAGAGCCGGAGCCTAGACCCTTGAGAGCCAGAGCCTCCCAAGCTTTCAAAACCCAGGGCATACTCTACAGCAACTAGACTGACTAGGCCTTTTCTGCCGTTGGATGGAACGGAAAGCAGGTGACGCAGGAGGAGCCAAACAAGAACTACTTCTCGCTGCTGACGGTGGCGCCCAAGGTGGTGAACGCGGCGTGGGAGCTCGTCCGGAGCTTCCTCATCGGCTACGTCGCCGGGCCGGAGTACGCCGAGGGGTGGCCAATGCGGCTCGCCAGGGTCGCCGGGCTCCTGCTGCCGGGGCTGCCCCCGCACTCGCCGCGGGATTACGTCAACTCCACCAGGCTCGGAGCTCACTCGCTCGGGACGATGAGCTAAGTGGCTAGGTTCTATAGTTTGGTTTGTACCAAGAGAAATTGAACACTCTTTTTTTTTATCACAAAAACTAAGGCGTGCACATAGGCTGGCCGCCGGCATGGGCCAAATTGGATGCGGCTCACTCTTACGCATAGCTTCTCTATTTTTATCTCTCTTTCGATAACTTCTGGGCAGACATTTCTGTAAGAAGAAATGGAAGTTAAAAATAACGATACAAGCAGCCAAAGACACTCCACAAACACAACATACACTAACTTATAGGCGCGTAGCCCAAACAAACCTGCACCGACGAAACAAGGCCCTTCTAATTAGTGCGCACGCCAGAAGCTCAGCCAGCATGCGATCTCCACAGGCCTACGAGTTTCCATTTTAGGAATTTTTTCTCATCCACAGCTTTCTATTTCTAGAAATTTATAACTTATCTACAAAAGTTTTGCATATAATTATTTCCAAACAACTACTCAAACAATATTTTTTCCAGCAAACTTTCATGATACAAAATTTTTTACGTATAACTTCTTTCAATCAACTTCTCGAAAGATATTCTTTAGTATAACTTTCACCATATAAAACTTACATGTATAACTTGTTTTTAGAAAACTTATTTGATGATTTTTAGTATAAAATTACCCACACAACTTTTACGCATAAGTTCACTATCCAACTTTCCATGGAATATTTTTGCATAATTTCATTGAGATTTTTATCAAACAAAAACTTCTCAGAATATAACATAATATAAAGTAAAATATTGAAAAAGGAACTTAGTTTAACAGGACTCAAAGGAACACCTTTATAGAAAGATAAAAGAAAGAGAAAAACGAAAAAGTAACTAATACATGTGCATGATAGTCTCACGAACACGGACTCAAGCTGGACAGGTAGCCTTTCTCTCGTACGCATACACGAGTCAGTCGTGCAGAGCGCAAGCAGCGTGCATCGCTGTCTCGTCACGTGTCAGGAAGCCTGCTAACGCGCGCAGGTGGAATTGGATTTCCGAACGAAACACCACCTAGCTTGGCGACAAGTACACAAGAAGAGAGTGCGACCAACTCTGCTCCACAAGCAAAGAAGTAGAGATATGCTGCTATCGCTGCGCAAGAAGCCAACCCAGAGACAACCGAGCGATCCACACCCTGCGAAAAAGAATTAGATTGTCGAAAGCAACCAAAGCACCTACACACAGATGCAGGTAGGAGAGATCCTCAAGACGACGTCTTCAAGAATGAAACGCGCACAAAAGTGTTGTCATCGTGTCACGCCGCCCGCATGACATATTCAGAAGATAGAAGACGTATTCTTTAGCGTGTGCGTGAGCCACCTGCGAGTGGTCGTGTGGGCCCGTGTGGGCAGCGAGTAATTGGGTATACATACACCCTGCTGGCTGTAAAGAAAACAAGTTGAATCTTATCTCTGAAATCGAACTCGTGAACGGGACAGGGGACCTTCCCCTTCCCCACGCCATGTCCATCTCGTGCTGCTAGTCTATCTCACGTCGCCGGCGATCCGCCGCGGCCACGGGTGTGACAGGTGGTATCAGAGACGGTTGTTCCTCGGCATCGGGTTGTACTCCACCTTCCTTCGGTACGTCGTCCCTGTTTCTCGCGATTCCCCGGCCTGGTTTCGCTACTCCGGCGACCGGCCCTGCTACGCCGTGATCTTCCCGATCTCGGCGCCCACGCCCCGCCCACCGGCTCCCAGCCGACGGCGGCCACCGCATAGCACCGGTTAGCCGTTCCGGCGCCGTCGCCCACAGATCTTCCAGTCGCGCCGCTTAGGTCTTTAGTTCGGGAATCGTCCGAATTGCCTCTGGTCATTCCGCTTTCGGTCACGGATCCTTGTGCCTCCACATCCTCGGATTGTCTTCGGGTGTCCTTCAATCACAGCGCCCCCTAAGCCATCCCCGCAGACGCAGTTCATCTTGACTGCCATGGAAGAATCTAGCCGGCGGGACGCGGATCATTGGAGTCAGGTGACCTCGAGTTTGGATCTCTTATTTGCTCGTGTCAGTGAAATTGGGGCTTCTCAGAAGGAGTTGAGGGCTCGTCTAGATCTCACCACCGAATCCATGGACCTGTACGCCCGGGAGCAACAACTCATCGCCAAGCAAGTCGAGGCTACAAGTCAGGCAGTTGCTCGTCTCACCATGGATATGATGTCTGATAGTAGTGACACTGATGCTGCATCAGAGCATCCACCACACCACCCTCAGTTCCAGCGTGCTCGACCACCCCCTCGAGGTGAATCTTCTCACAATTGTCCTCCGGGTTTCTCTGCACGAACTGCCCGTGACAACCATACTTTACCCCATTCAGCGATACCCAAGATGCAATTTCCCCAGTTTACCGGAGAGCATCCCAAAATCTGGAGAGATAAGTGCCTCACCTATTTTCAGATCTCTAACATTGATGAAAGTATGTGGATTACAGCAGCCTCATTGCACTTTGATAAGAATGCAGCTAAATGGTTACAAGTATACAAGAAACAACACCCCACAGCCACTTGGGATGAATTCGCTGATGCAGTAGACGCTCAATTTGGTCAATATGAGTACAGAGAGGCGTTGGATGATCTGCTCCAGTTGCGACAGACAGGCACAATCGAAGAGTATGCAGACCAATTTGACGATCTGTACTATCAGATTAGCATGCACAACAGCGGGTATGATTCTGTCTTCTTCATTACTCAGTTCATCAATGGTCTGAAACCTGAAATTGGCACTCCAGTGCACACCCAAGTTCCAACCACTTTACACCGAGCCATTATGCTAGCCAAGTTGCAGCAAAAGGTGCAGGATAGAACCAAGCTGAAGTATCCGAAACCATCACCTCCTACCAAACCCCCATCACCTCAGTCCAAACCACCCTCACAGTCTAGCACATTATGGAAAGAGTGCCAGAAGAGGGATTATTGCCGTGCCAATGGGTTGTGCTACTGGTGCAATGAGAAATATGACCCTGCACATGCTGAAATCTGTACCAAAAGACCAAAAGCCCAGGCCAATGCACTCTCCTTGAACAATCTCGATGTGGATTTGAACGAGCATATCTTAGCTCAACTAGAGTTGGAAGATACACTTTCTCAGGATTTTGGCCAGTTGTCATTGAATGCTTTGGCAGGTACATCTCAGGGTCAAGCCATGCGCGTTAGAGCTTTGGTCAAGAACAAAGTCATGCTCCTTTTGGTGGACAGTGGCAGTTCCCACTCGTTTATCAGTTCATCTTTTCTGCACAAAACTGGTATTCCATCTGTTCCTTGTGCAGCCAAGACTGTCAAAATGGCAAATGGTACAACTCTACTCACAGATCACATGGTTCCAGCACTGGAATGGTGGTCCAATGGCCACACTATCACTACTTCCATGAGAGTGCTAGACTTAGATGCTTATGATGCAATCTTGGGATATGACTGGCTCCAGTCCAACAGCCCAATGGTGTGTGATTGGGAGGCCAGGACAATTGAATTTGAACAAGGCTCCAAAAAGATTAAACTGCAAGGTGTACCCACTCCCCCTCCAAGTCTGAACTCAGTGACCATGGACACCTTTTGCAAATGGGTTCAAGAAAATGAAGTCTGGGCAATAGCTTTGGTGGAACCTGTCACCACAAAACCTTCACCCCCTCCTCCCACTTCAATTGACCAAGTCCTGCACACATATGCAGATGTCTTCCAAGACCCCAAAACACTTCCACCCAAGAGAATTCATGATCATCATATTCCACTACAACCTGGCACTACTCCAGTCAATTCTCGGCCATATAGATATTCTCCTCTCCACAAGAATGAGATTGAAAGGCAGGTCAGGGAACTTTTACAGGCTGGCCTGATAACACATAGCACCAGCCCTTTTGCCTCCCCAGTGCTCCTAGTGCAAAAAAAGGATGGTAGCTGGAGACTTTGCATTGATTATAGGAAACTGAATTCAATGACCATTAAGAACAGGTTTCCTATGCCTATCATTGAAGAAATTTTAGAGGAGTTAGCTGGAGCCAAATACTTCACCAAATTGGACATGAGGTCTGGATACCATCAAGTTCGAATGTTGGAACAAGATGAATTCAAAACAGCCTTCAAAACCCACCATGGCCATTTCCAATTTAAGGTCATGCCATTTGGTCTTACTAATGCACCTGCCACTTTTCAATGTTTGATGAATGATATTCTTAGTCCTTTCCACGCCACTTTGTGCTTGTGTTCTTGGATGATATTCTTATCTACAGCCCCACACTGTCTAGCCATTTAGATCATTTGCAGCAAGTACTCCAGAAACTTAGAGACAATCACCTCTACCTCAAAGCCAGTAAGTGTTCATTTGCTCAGGAACAATTGGAATATCTGGGACATGTGATTTCTGCTGCTGGTGTAGCTACTGACAAGTCTAAAACTGAAGCTATGGTACAATGGCTAGTACCTAAGAATGTTATAGAGTTGAGAGCTTTCCTTGGACTCACTGGTTACTATAGGCGCTTTGTCAGAAATTATGGGATCATTGCCAAGCCCCTCACTCAACTTCTGAAGACAAAGATGTTCAGCTGGACTGATCAAGCTCAACAAGCTTTTCAGCTTCTTAAAGAGGCAATGAGCACCACACCGGTGTTGGCCCTACCTGATTTCACACAGCCCTTCACAGTGGAGACAGACGCTTGTGAGGATGGTATTGGTGCTGTTCTAACCCAACATGGTCAACCCATTGCCTTTCTTAGTAAAGCTCTTGGGTCAGCTCAGAGGGCCACTTCGATCTATGAGAAAGAGTTTTTGGCTCTTATCCTAGCAGTAGAGAAATGGAGAACTTACCTACAGTTACAAGAGTTTGTCATCAAAACAGATCATAAGAGCCTCTCTTACTTGTCAGAGCAGAATCTTCACTCTGAGTTACAGAGGAAAGCAATGACCAGATTGATGGGTCTCAAATTCAAAATTGTCTATCGGCAGGGCAAAGACAATATAGTGGCTGACTCTCTATCCAGAGTGGGGCATATGATGGCTCTCCAGGCTGTGTCTGAGGTTCAACCAGTGTGGCTACAAGAGGTTCTAAATTCTTATGCCACGGACCCCAAAGCTCAACAACTTCTTGCACAACTGGCCATCCATTCTCCTGATGCTTCTGGTTTTTCCCTTCATCAGAATCTCATCAGACACAAAGGGAAGGTGTGGATTGGTGACAACTCAGCTCTTCAAACTAAGCTTATTGCTGCTTTACACTCCTCAGCCATTGGAGGCCATTCTGGAACAAAAGCCACCTATCATCGACTCAAACATCTATTTGCCTGGAAAGGTATGAAACGGGATGTTGACAACTATATTAAACAGTGCTCCATTTGCCAACAAGCTAAACATGTTAATGCTTTGCCGGCTGGATTATTAGCTCCTTTACCTATCCCTGATGGTGCTTGGGAACAAATCTCCATGGATTTTATTGAGGGCCTGCCAAAATCTGATGGCTACAATTCTATCCTGGTTGTGGTAGATCGTTTCACGAAGTATGCCCACTTCATCCCACTTAAACATCCCTTTACTGCTGCACACATAGCCAAAGTAGTACTGGATAATGTGGTTAAGCTTCATGGGTTGCCATTGTCCATTGTCACTGACAGAGACAAAATATTCCTCAGTGCATTTTGGAAAGAACTATTCAAGCTCTACAACATCAACCTGCAGCTTAGTACAGCATATCACCCCCAAACCGATGGTCAAACGGAGCGGGTCAATCAATGTCTCGAAATGTTCCTGTGATGTGCCGTCTATGACTCCCCTAAACAGTGGCATTCTTGGCTCTCCTTGGCTGAACTTTGGTATAATTCCTCTTTTCACACTTCTCTCAACTGCTCTCTTTTCAAAGCACTGTATGGCTATGATGCTCGGGTAGGGGCTATTACTAGTACTCCAGAACAAGCCTCTCCATCGGTGTCTGAGTTTACCACCAACAGACAACTTCACCTGGACTCGTTGAAAGCCCATTTGTCTACTGCTCAGAATCGTATGAAACTTCAGGCTGACAAGCACCGTGTGGACCGTCAATTCACAGTGGGTGATCAAGTGCTTCTTAAACTTCAGCCGTATGCTCAGTCTTCCGTGGTAAACCGCCCTTTCCCTAAACTTGCTTTCAAGTATTTCGGTCCTTATCAAGTGCTGGAACGCATTGGATCGTCCGCATATCGCCTGGCTCTTCCTGAAGGAAGCTTGGTCCATCCAGTTTTTCATATCTCCCAACTCAAGCCTTTTACACCTGATTACACACCAGTTTATACACAACTGCCATTACTTGCTGATTTGAGTGCTACTGAGCTTGAACCGGAATCGGTGTTGGATCGTCGTCTCGTTAAGAAAGATAACCGGGCTATTCCACAAGTTTTGGTGAAATGGGCTAACATTCCGCAGGCTTCTGCAACCTGGGAGGATCTGTACGTGGTCATGCGCCGCTTTCCTACATGTCTTGCTTGGGGACAAGCAAGTTCTGCAGCGGGGGGAGATGTCACGCCGCCCGCATGACGTATTCAGAAGATAGAAGACGTATTCTTTAGCGTGTGCGTGAGCCACCTGCGAGTGGTCATGTGGGCCCGTGTGGGCAGCGAGTAATTGGGTATACATACACCCTGCTGGCTGTAAAGAAAACAAGTTGAATCTTATCTCTAAAATCGAACTCGTGAACGGGACAGGGGACCTTCCCCTTCCCCACGCCATGTCCATCTCGTGCTGCTAGTCTATCTCACGTCGCCGGCGATCCGCCACGGCCACGGGTGTGACACATCGCCCGTCAGAAAGACTAGGTTTTCACCCCACGGATACAAGATTAAGGTCACCCCAATGCCTCCAGCAAGGTAAACGACGTCCACGGACGTCACCATTGTTTTGCGCTAGCCGAAGCGAGGCAAGGCTCTCGCCCGTGACCCAAAGATCCATCCTTTGTCAAGCCCCGTCTGTGGCTTAGGTGAGATTGAAATCTACAAGTACAACAATCAAAACAACGTAGGGTTGAAGAAGAAAGACGACCCAAGTAAAGCCACGGATGTTACTACATCGCGGATCCCACATCTACGACCAAGAGGAACTGGTGGGGTGGCCTCACCACCGGAAGGGGGAGACGACTGCGGCGATCTGCCCGCCGACCTGCCCTCGAAAGACGACGAAAGGGGCGGCTTGGACGACAACAACAGGAGACGAGCACCGCAAAACGGTGGCCACAAGCCGCGGGAGGGCGCCCCCGCCAGGTGCTAGCAGATCCGGACCGGAGGATGTCGAATCTGGCGTGCGGTGGCCGGGGCAGCCCTCGGCAGCGGCAACCTCAACGACATAGGCGACTTGGAGCTGAGGAAGAGGGGGAGGTCGAGAAGGTGAAGGAAAGGAGGGGAGGGGGGCGTAGGATCGGCTTCGGCCCCTACGTGGGCCGCCGCCATCGTGCACGGCGGTCGACGGTGCTCGCAAGCCTAGGAGGCGAGGGGGACGCGCGGTCGCACCCTGAGTCGCCCAGGAGAGAGGCGGGAGGGCAAAAATTGTTTTATATTTTTTATCTCTCCAGTAGAGGTGTAAATTAGCGACCCTTACATGCACTTTCAATCTTTTTAGATCAAATATTTCTACTGCTATTCTAAAATAGAACATTATTTTGGAGAAATAGTACAAATGTTCGAATCAAATATTCCTACTGCTATTCTAAAGTAGAACATCATTTTGGAGAAATAGTACAGATATTCGGTCTAAAGAGGAACGGAAGTGCGGTCTACAATGTCCACCCCTACTCTCCAAAAAAGTAGAAATCAATGTTCCCTTGTTGCCCTCAATTCCTCAAATAAAAAGGAAAGAAAGAAACCAGTGCTAGCTTCATGCGCCTCCTACAGTTACACCGTCGCTTGCGTTGTAATTAATGTTACCTTGTTGCCCTCAATTCCTCAAATAAATAGGAAAGAAAGAAACCAGTGCTAGCTTCATGCGCCTCCTACAGTTACACTGTCGTATTAGCGCATCCGTTTATGAGACTATTACTCTATTCACTTAGCTGTAGCTGGTGCTAATTTGGTATAAGAAAAAAACACTACTGACTGGTTGACTGATAAACCAAGTGAACATAATATATGAGTTCAGAGATTGGCACATGTTGTCTCTGTACGTCAGGAAAATCCGATCATCTATGCATGTACCAGAACACTTATTGAGCTGCTCCCCGAAGTGAAATGAGGTTAATTCTTCGAGTGTCGCGGTTAACTTAAATGCTGCAGATCGGTAACCCTCCCAGGTTCTAACATGAATCTCACCTTTATCCTTTTTTTTAGAAAAAAAGAGCAAGTCCAGGAAAGGTGAAAGTACCATAGATTCTTTGATGCACTTTAAACATGCCATTCTCGTGCACTTTTATGTTCTAATTATTCCATATGTGATCTACATCATGGTTTAGATCTAACATGTTCCCACGGTCGGGACACAAAAAAAGCAGTCAAACGTTTACACCCTTGTTGGCCACAAGTGTCATCTTTCTGTTCCAGTGTTTCTAACAGAGCAAAATGTTACCACACCTGCGACGTTACTCAAATGGATTAATTGAAAGGCCAAGTATATCTCGTAAGCCATCATCCCACAGCTGTCAGTCAAGCAGAGGCAATTCCAGTAACTCAGGCTGCTGACAAGGGCAGGTCTAACCAAGTTCTTTGTTGCTAGAAGATGCTGCGAGCTTCCAAGACTCAATGGTAGCTGTAAATGTTCAGGGTAAAATTCAGGATATAGTCCATAGTTGAGGATGAGTTTCATAGACTCTGAACGGCTGCCGGTATCGACAAGACTACAGAATATATGATAAGGCCTCTCGCATTTCGATAAGCTCAATAATACAAAATGTATGCAGTCATCCTTGTGGTAACTCACAACATATATAGGCTCTCTACAGGCTGCAGATCATAGTAAAATAACCAGAAACATAGCGAAGGACAGTCAACATGGCCAGCGGGCGAACTTACCAGCTATTGTTGTCAAGAAAGAAGGCATAACCAGGGTTCTGTGTAAGCTCAGTTCTGTCAGTACCAGAAAAAGGACAGAAAGGGAAGGGGCAGTATCCCCAACTCTGTGTCCTCCAAATGACAATCAATGCTCAAGTCAAGTCAATTAAGAGTAAATGAGTAATATTGATTACTCATACTCTACAAATAACTTGAAGAGCAATCAGCACCTCTCCAATAAATAGTCTGCCGACGGTCTCTTCCCCTAACTGATCTAGTAAGCATGGTTCCACTAACAGGTTTGCAGAGGCCAACATCAATCACTGAAGTAACTTTTCTTTTCTCGTAATCCTCATCAAAATGCATGTCAAACAGCATAGCCAGGCACATAACTTGGTGAGTCAATATATAATCCTCACATGACCAAGGTAGGCTTCTAAGGATGTGAAGATTTACCTGCAGGTCATAATAGTAAGATTAGCTCTCCTCTGAGAAGTGCACTAAATAGAACATGCTAGAAAATCCATTAGCACAAACCTCAGTTTCCATTGCACGGAGGTCATTGTGCCACTTCAAAGTTTCAGACTTTTCTGAGAGCAAACGTAATCTGAAAAGGGGAGGCCTGAGAGGATATTCCATGCTTATCTTAACCTGTGATAGAAGTTACACTATCAGAAAACAAGATTATGAGAGAAGCATGAAGGGTAGAATAAATAGACATGGCATAGTTTACCTTGGCTTCCAGCATAACTTTTGGACCATTCTTCATAGCCTTACTCAAGACCATGGTAAACTCCTTGGAAGCATAATCCTCCCAAGATTTGTCTATAATTAGGTTACCTTTTTGAGTTTCTTCCTGAATGAAGGGCTGGTCCTCCAACTCACTGTCACTATACATCAAGAGATCTAGATCATCCTCATTTCTACCAAAACTGTGTGAGATGTTTAGCTTAGATGGTGTTGCACTCTTTGATATCAGGGATAAGCCTCTAGAATGGCTCCGAACCTCAGGTGACATCTCAGAGGGCAAAATTGCAGAACTGTTTGTCTTGTTCTCAGCATGAATGACAACCGGGAGCTCCCCATCCTCTCTGATACTCTCAGTTTCTTCCCAGTTTATCACAGATCTTCTCTCTAGATCACTGTCAACACTGCTTGCAGCCTCATTTACCATCAAACTAGAACGAGACAATGGCTGAGGAAAAGAACCTGTCAATGACCAGCTATGCAAACTACACAATGGGGTGCGTGATGCCCACGGTGTATTCTTATGTTCTATTCGAGGCCACTTCAGCTTTGTCAAATAATCAAGTTGCCACCTGTAATCAAATAGACTTGAAAACTTCAAAGGGATGCTACCAATCGAACAAGTAAAGCTTAGAAGTCATGAGTAATTTCAGAAAGATGGTTGCTATGAACTAGAATCAATTGAAAACATATGCTCAAGCTAGAGGGTGTTTCACAATCTCAGCCCATTAAATGATTTATTAAGTATTGCCATATCTCAGAACAACATATGCAGAGAAGCAAAAGCATCATTAGCATAAAATTGTCAGCAATTACACTCTATACTGAACTATCATCCAGATTTTGTCACTGATGTCCCGAGCAGCAAATATTGTAGAGACTCACATAAGAGCCATCTGTGCAACTTTCCGCGAACGGATTCTCTGCAAAATAGTCTGTGCACGGTTCTGCTGACGGTATAGAGCAAGCCCAGATGATAAATCAGAACTGCTCAATGCTCTGTTAGAATCATCCCCAACAGATGGAGGGACTTCTGGCAAAAAATCAATACCAGCAAGATGCTGTGCCCACTTGTATGGTCTTGAATTCTTGTCAGTAAAGTTTGGAGGCTCCCCAGCATAAATCTTGGCCATCTGCACAAAATTGATAATACAGTCACTATATCAGCTATGATGAGAACCACCAAGGTAAAAACGTGGTAACACAAGATTTCACTGACAAGTTTAAAAAAGGCCCCACATTACCCATACTTCCTACAACTTAGTCCCCATTTGGATCCATTGACTTGACTAAACTTTAGGCATAAAGTTTAGTCTAAAAGGTAGACTAAAAATTAGTTCCACCCCAAATAAACTTTAGCCCACCTCGCCACCTTGCCCATCCGCCTGCACACAAGGGCAAAGTGGACATTTCTGTATTCTCATGTGTCTCCAATATAATTTTTAGTCCTAGGATCCAAACAGGCATAGACTAATTTGTAGTCACCTAAAGTTTAGTCCTTGGTGATCCAAACGGGACCTTACAACCACACATATAACTAAAGACTAAGACCATCCAACTCATGAACAATTGTTGCTGCTACATAAGCAGATAACAAAACGTCCAATAGGAAAGGTGTGAATATCAATTAAAATCACCCGCCTAGGATTTAAAAGTACATACCTGGTGAGGCAGCTCTAAACCAGTGTCATCTGGAAATAGGTTGCACAAGATATTATTGTCCAGGCCCTCAGATTCTTCAATTCCAACACAAACAACATTCAACTTTGCCAAGTATTCAAACCTCAGGGTGATGAGTTTACGACGTTTGGCACCAGAATCTTCAGTATCATATACATGGACAATAAGCTTAAGTGGATGAAGTTGATATGCCATTGCAGGATTATTAGCTTCCTTCATGACATTCTTTTTGGATCTTGATCTTCTTCTCTGAGCATCTTCTTCATCATCAATTACATCATCGTCCATTCTGTTGTGATCACCATTTGATAAGGTGCCTGCTATTACATAGATACAAGACATGGTGCATGAGGAAGATCTCCAAATTTGGCAATCCTTACCCATAAGGGAAATGAGATCACATGCAAAACAAACAGACATATGATACTGAAGGCATGTGAACTTTAACAATATTTGATGTCACAATGAAAAATGCTATTCAAAATCAATAGAGAATCAAGCAATGTTCCTCTAGTATCAGACTTGGATGAATAAATATGCAACCGTGTACTACAAGCATGCTGTTATAACTTACGAATAAAAGAACATGCCCTTCCAGAAAATCTTGCTAAACGTTGATATGCAGCAGTACTGAACACAAACTGGTTTTCTACCTTTTCAATAGAAAAATGTGCATCACCATTGAATGCCTATGAACACCAGCCTATTCGCTTTTGTAAAAAAGCTCAAAAAAGGAATTTGTACAGACTGCAGCCTTGCAGGAGACATCAAAAGAGACCAATTTGTTCGCAAGGACATCAGCGATTAGGTACTTAAGAATGAATGCCATGCAACATATGACTAAGTGCAACTTCTCATAGCTGTGACATATATCAAGAAAATGCACACGCACCATTTTCCTTCTTGGCTTGCTGTTGAGCAAATATTTTGGCATCCTTTGTGCTTCCCATGATCTCTACTTCAATATTCTCTCCAAATGCTTCTTTTTGCCCTAACAACTGAGTGTATGCTATATAAAGTGGGGTTGGAAGCAACTCGGCAGCATGGTGCTGCTTCAGTTTCTTGGTATGTTGCATGCCCAACTGCTGCTGCACTGGCAACGATGCTTTCTTCAGCGATTTCAAATGTGATGGAAGGCTTGAAAGAAACTTTTTCTGACTAGCAATTGTCTCCAGCAAACTGCTCCTCTGGAGTTCCAATTTCTCATGTAGCTTGCACAACTCTTTCCGCTGGTTCACAGATCAAATTTATTTTAGAAGCCAGAAATGAAATATTGAAAGCAACATAAATGATAGCATGCTAGCACCACCTCACAGGGACATTAGACTACCCTCGTGGACTCCAAATCATGTGGGCAAGTAAATAAGGTAAAGGTGAAAAAATACACAGGATCAAGGTTTAGCAAGTCATATCAATGGGGATAATGTAAATCCTGAGCTGAATGAAGAATATATGCACAAACTTCACAAGAAATATTGTAGGAGATACAATTATAATCCTACAAGTGATAGTTGGAAGTTGTATGAAAATCCAAACACAAGTTTAGCAGGTGCATGAAGTAAACTGGTCTCCTAGGATCTTAAACTAAACGAAGTTCAAAGGCAGCACAATCCAATTCATCAAAAGAAAAAAGTGATACATTCAACCTGCCAAAACAATACTAAGTCTGGCAGATGAAGTTCCATTAGCTTGAAGTGCAGCTATTTCTTCCAATCATTACCAAGAACATTCCAAAAAGCTCAACAAATCAAGGTTGCATATGCAACCCTCAACGTTCACATGTAAGCCCAACAAACATTTAATGGAGCAGGGCAAAGTAACTTATTGATAAGTAGAGTTCCCACAGGGCTGCAACGGGTATGAATACACAACCTGGACGAGCTCAAAGTTGAGGCGCTTGAGCATGAGGTCGTGGGACGCGTCAGCAGCGAGGGTCTTGTCGCGGATATCCGCCGGCGCCGCACGCTGGAACTCCTCCTCCGGCACGAGCTCTATCCCCGGGTACTTCGTCTGGAAGTCTAGGCACGCCCTTATGGCCTTTACGTAGTGGTTCTTCTCGTACAGCAGGTTGTGCAGCTGTAGCGTCGTGGAGTCCACCGGCGCCTTCGCGGCCTCCGTCTCCGCCTTCACCCTGTCCTCCTCCATCAGTATCTCCCTGTTCACCTGCGCAGATGAAACTCAAATTACCACCGTAGATCTAGAGATAGGGGGTTGGGGTTTGGGGTTTGGGGGGGGAGGGGGGGCTAGGGTTTTGGAGCATGACGTTACGTACTTGGCGGAGAGTCACGAGGAGGAGCGACATCTGGGTGACGAGCTCGCGGAGCTCCGATTTGGGGACGCCGTCCCTCTTGATGGCGAGCATCCGGGCAGCGACCTTCTCGATGGAAGCGCGGGTCTCGGCCAGGAGGTCGTGCGGGGAACGGTACTTGGTGTCCGAGGCGGTGGACGGCGGCCTAGCCGGTGCCTCGACGTCCATGGCCTCCGCCTTCGGTGCCGCCGCCATCGGTTCGCCGGCGCGGGGATAGAAGACGCCCGCGGCCTGCTCGAAGTGGGAGAAGCGGAAGTGAGTCGGGTTGTGGGCTTGTGGCCCTCGTCGGGTCTCTAACCGAAACGGCGGCGATCGTCCAGCTAAGAAATTTGGGCCGTTAATTCAAGAATCAAGTTGGGCCCGAACTTGCAAGAGAGATACCCAGAAGTTGGCCCGTAAAGGAGAATATGTCGGCCCACAGGCTCATTGTGTAGGTAGGTAGGAAGTGACTTTCTAGTTGCCACTGCAGCTTCCTCCCTTGAACTAGTATAAAGTGTATAGTTTTTATTGTAAACTTGATTGAATAATCGAACTGGATGAGTATCGCAGGGATAAAACTTCTCTCAAATTCTATAAAATTTTCCATCATCTTTCCCCATAATGACTATATTATATCAGCAAATTTACTCATATATAATAATATTATAATGACGAAGAAACTCCTCATGAAACTACACTTAGACTCGTAAAAAAACTGCTTATACAGCACCTCCAGAGGATCGATCAGGAGTGCTGTCCTTGTGGCCTCAGTGCATATTTGTTTTGACATCATGTTGTAATCGTGGGGGCTCCTGTACAGTTTCGACTGTGTGCCAGATCTTGAAAATTGGGCTATAAAGCTTGGCTACTTTGGCGTGCCAGATCTTGAAAATTGGGCTATAAATTGTGGTACCAATTAATTAATCCAATGACGTGACTGAAGATCCAGCAAATCGCCGTACTACAAGCTATATGTGGAAAAGACACCGTCCTTATCGTGTCTGCACCTAACTGGTCCATGCGTGATCATCAGTAGCCCTTTTGTTGCATCAAATCACATTCATCCATCCATCCGCCATTAATCCAGCTATGACAAGAAACAAGAACAGGTACAACGACCGTGCCGGATGAAGAATCAGAGGGGCGGCCCCGAAAGAAATGAGCATCAAGTCGCACTGTACTCGATTCCTGCCACACAGTAATCATACTAATCAAGCCCTACCCCGCTGGTAGTGAACTAGTCAAGTTTACAAAAAAAACAAACGCCCACATGGAGTATTAAATAAAGTCTATTTGCAAAATCTTTTCAGGGATGGGTGTAACTTTTCGTGATGAATCTAATGACGGTAATTAATTGATGATTGCTACAGTGGTGCTACAGTAATCATCCTCTAATCGCGTGGTCAAATGCCTCATTAGATTCGTCTCGCGATTTACACGGGGGTTGGGAGGTGGTTTTGTAATTAGACATCATTTAATATTCTAAATTAACGGTCAAAGTGTGCTACAGTAATTCCACGAAAAAAACCAAACACCGCCGGTGATGGTAACCGCATCGCTACGCGACTTTTGTTCTTAAAAGCATCGCCGCGCGCTCATACAGTCATACTCATACACGCTGCAGAAGTGCAGCCTGTTTTTTGTGACACTCTGTGAAAGGAACTGGGGCCATAGCGGCCATGCGGAGCAATGATCGCACAGCTGCATAGGCTCCGCTGTTTACCACCATCTTCTGTGTCCTGTAACCCCATCAAGCGTCCATGTCTTTTTTTTTAACCACATCATGCGTCCATGTTACCACATGCGCACACGACTACTAGTCCGTATAAATCTTGACTACTCGTTCTAGAATGTAGAGTAACATTTTTCTCCTGGTGGCCTCTCATCCCCCCGTAAGAACTGAAATACCACCACATGCAAATGCAGGGATAAAAACAGGGCCAGTCCAGGTTAACGATGCCGATGGAGCTACAGTCTGCAACAAGAGCGTAATCAGGAGTTCCAGGTCACGAAAAAGTTACTTCCTCCTAGGTCTCGAATCAAAAGTGAGCGAGGAGACGCAGCAGACCCACACCCACACCCACACCCACACCTCACACGCACAGTGAAAAATGATGCCCCTGTGTTTAGTTGCAAAAAAAATACAAAAAGTGTTTGCGAAAAATACTGTAATATTTTTTGTTTGTATGTGGTAAATATTGTCCTATCATAGGCTAACTAGACTCAAAAGATTTGTCTCGCAACGTACATCAAACTATGCAATTAGTTTTTTTTATTTACTTACATTTAGTACTCTATACATAAGTCATTTGCTATATTTAATATTTTGATGTGATTTCAATATGATGGAAAGTTTGAAAAATTTGGAGAAGTAGGGGTAACTAAACACAGCCGGCGTCGCAGGCAGCACGCGACTGCGGGCGGCAGCGCACCTGCCTCTGCCCGGCGAGCACGGCACTGGCATACAGTAGCCTTGAAGCGACCGGGAAAAAAAAGCACTGGCAACGCGGGGCTCGCCGGGGCTCTAACTCTACTGTAGCCCCGTGGTCTGGTGCCACGGCCCCCGGCTCCCAGCTCACCTCGTCCCGTCCGGCTCCGGCCGTCCGTGGCTCCGCGCACGACGGAGCATGACGAACGGGCCCGAACACGGGCCGCGACCACGTGCCGGTCAGTGCAAGCGTGGGCACCCCGCACCCCCTTCCCTTGCTCTCCCCAGTCCCCACTTCCGACAAAAAAGATTCGCGCCAAGTAAAAAACTCCTCCGACGCCCGCGGGGACCCGCACCACCTGTGCCGTGAACAGCAGCGGCGCTGACGAACGGGGCACGAGTTCGCGCCTCAGGCGGGGCCCAGGCCGTCGCTGCCAGCGACGGAGAGGCCTGAGGCCGAGAGCCCCCCCCCCCCCCCCCCCCCCCCGTTTGGCGTTTGCTCTGCCGGGTGGAAACTTTGCCGCACTCGTCGGCAGCCAAAAACACTGGCCACTAGCCAGTCACCGGCAGCTCACGGTGGCTGAGATTCTGCTGTTCCTGTGCAGATGAGATGCGAGGTGATAGCAATAATCAACTTGCTGTTCTCGGAATTTGAAAGCATGCTTCGTTCGTTAATCCCCCAGGCGAAGGAGATGAACATGGAGAGAACTGCTGGCTACTGGCCAGGCCGCGTGCGCCCGCGCGCGCTTGCTTGGCTTCTCGCGCCGCGTTCTCACGCAGCCAAAGCTCGTGTTAAAACCGTCGATCCCCCGCGGCATGTTCACACGGAGCACTCAGCACTGAGCAGCAGTGAGTGTAACATCCCTTAATTTTACGGAATGTTATAATCTTCAGAAATACGAATTTTCAAAAAACTTTTTGCGTGGAAATGTTAGTAGTTAGGATCACTTAAGGGATAATGCTATTCTTTACCAAAATTCTTAAAATCTAAAATATAATTCTAACACAAGGACCTAAATGTTAGTGTGCCACATTTGGATTTGGAGTTTAATTGCCTCTACTTGTTTCAAATTCGTCTGAATGGTTTTTGTTTGAATTGTGTGGTGTTTGGTTTGAATTAGAACCATTCAAATCAAATACAACAACTAACCTAACCCTCTAACTAAACCAGCCCGACCCGCTAACCTCTAACCCAGCCGACCCAGCTAACCCCGGCCTGCTACGCACCCAGGTCCAAACCTCCCTTTCTGACCCAACGGGCGCGCGGGCGAGCCCGAGACGGCCCAGCCAGCCCAGTCCGCGCTGAGCACCCCACCGGCCTGCCTCAGCCCGCATCGCCCGTCCGCCGCCTTGGGTCACTGACAGGCGGGCCCCTCCTGTCAGCTTTACCCCTCTCCTCACGCCCGCCGTGCCTCCCCTACTTTTCCGCCACGGCGCAACGCGACAACGCGCGGAGCGCCTCGCCGCGAGGCTCGCTAACGCCACCGCCTGCCGCGGCTGTCGGCTTGACCACCCGCGCGCGCGCGATCTCGCCTGTTTCCGCGCCCAAAACCCTAGCACGGAGCCCCTTGATGATGCCACGCGTCCGCCCGGCGAGCCCGTCACATCCGCGTCGTTCCTCGGCGTCCGGGTCACCCCTAAACCCTAGCGCCTCGCCTATAAAACCCCCACGGCCCGACGCCTAAACCCTAGCCACCCAGTGGTTTCCCCCTTCCACCGCTGCCGCCAAGAGAGAGGAAGAAAGGGGAAGAAACAGAGGAGGCAAGGAGGAGAGAAAGGAAGGAGGAGGAGACGCCGTCGCCGCCGGAGCTTCCCCACGCCGGCGATCCGTACCTCGACATCGCCGTAGCCGTGCTACACGGCACTGCCTCGACCCGCCTGCACCGAATCGACACCGCGCCGAGCCCTTCTTCACCGGACCCGCCAGGTGAACGTTGTTCGCCTCTTCGCCCAATCCCCTACTCCGGTGTGCTTCGGCCACCGTTGAGCCGTCGGTAGCAAAGCCCTAGGAAGCTTCGTTCCCTTGTTTATGCGCCTGCAGGAGCCCGATGCGCCGCGCCGCCGTAAACCGCAAATCGCCGTCGCCGTTCCTTGTCCTAGCGCCGCCGTACCTAGCGCGCGGCCACGCCGCGGCACAGGTGAACCCAAAGCCCGTGCGCGTGCACACAGCCACAATTAGGCCGCCAAGGCGACGCCCTTGCTCACCTTGGTTGGACCCTCGCTGATCCGCACCGCTGGCGTGCCTTGGACGCCGCCGCGGATGCCGCCGTTACCCGACCACCGTGGTCGTTCGCCGCCGTCGTGGCCACGCTGTGCGTATGCCGCGTGCTGGCGAGCGTGCTGGTGCCCAAGGTTGGGCCTTTACCCACCTCGGCGCCGTGGACCGCCGCCGTCTCCTTGGGTCGTCGTCACCGACCTGCCATGGCCGCGCCGCCGCCTTGCCGGCGTGCGTGCGCTCGAGACCAGCCCAGACCGCCTTTGACCCTTCCTAGACCGCGTGCGTGCATGCCATAGCCAAGGCTGAGCCTTTGCTCGCCGGAGGCACGGGCACCGCCGCCGTTGTCGCCTCGGACCGCCACCCTGACGCGTCGTTGCCGCGTCGTCGCCGCGCCCACGCCGCGACGTCGCGTTCGAGGCGTGGCGAGCCCGCGCTGCACACACGGCCGCACACACATGCCTGTGACTGCACTGGATCGGATGGAAGCTACACGGGATCCCGGAGACGCCGACAAGTGGGACCAAGGTGTCAGCCGCAGCGGGAAGAGAAGAAAAAAGGAAAGGGAAGAGAAGAAGAACGAGAAGAGCCCAGGAGGACTTTCGGCCCGAAGACGCGATCCCTTTTTCCTTTTTCTTTTTGCACGGCACTGACACGCGGGTCCCACCTGTCGGTGAGACCTGCTGACTGACCAGTGGGCCCCCTGAGACCGACGACCGCTGACCGTTGACCTGGTCAACGATGACGTCAGCATGGGCCATGATGACGTCATCATACCCGACCCCCGGATGACGTCATGCTTGAAAGCATCTAGGCCCCTAATTCGAGTTTTGGTAATTAATGACAACGGTATGTGGATTAACGATTTCATTTGAGATAATGAGTATAGGTTGATCCACGGATGAAAGAGATTTGGTTGTGAACATATGGAGTTTTTGGAGATGATAAGCAAAGCTCGGGCTCAAGACAAAGGTATAAAATAGGGCTTTTGCGTTTTACCGGTCACAAACCGTTTAGTGGATGAAAAGTGACCGGATTTGTTGAATAGATAGCCGTACTATCAAGATTGACGGGTCATGCTTGCCATTTTGCTCAAAATGTCTAGTTGCATGCATGAGGGCTAACAACGTTTTGAAAAGATTTGAAAAAGGCTAAGTTTGAGAGCTGACTGAGTAACGGCGGACAGTCCGCACCCGAGGGGCGGACAGTCCGATCCTGTTCCAGAGAGCTTGCAGAGGCTCTGGTGGGCTGGCGGACAGTCCGGCCCAGGTGGGCGGACGGTCCGCCACTTTTACTCAGAATTTGTACCAGGGAGGGTGTCTCTCTAGTGGGCTTCAAAGTTAAACGGCGGACAGTCCGCCCATGGGGCGCGGACGGTCCGCTGGCTAATCCCAGATTTGTACCAGAGAGGTTGTTTCTCTGGTTTGGGCTGAAAAGTGAACTGCGGACGGTCCGCTCCTGAGGCGCGGACAGTCCGCAGGCTAACTTCAAAGTTGTTCCAGAGACGTTGTTGGTCTCTGGTGGTGTGGAACACATAACTGCGGATGGTCCGCCCATGGGGCGCGGACGGTCCGCCAGGGCTTAACGGCTATTTCTGACACACATTAAATGCACTCTGACTCACTGGTTTATAACGACGGACAGTCCGGTTTTGGAAATGCGGACGGTCTGCGATTTCGCAGAAAAGAGTGTAACGGCTAGTTTTTGGAGGGATGTCTATATATACCCATTGCCCGGCCTTTGGGAGATTCTCTTGGCCATTTGGACTGCATACTTGACATCTTAGAGCTAAGGCATCCCTCTCACACACACTTACTTAAAGATTATATTCTTGAGAGTGTGAGAGCTTCCTAGTGCATTGCATCAAGAGTTTGAGCTTTGTGGCATTAGGGAAACTTCAAGCAAGCATCATCAACTTGTTACTCTTGGGAGTTGCCGCTCCCTAGACGGCTTGGAGAAGAGGATTTCGTGGAGCTCCTCCAAGGAGATTGTTGAGGAGCCCCGATTTCAGTTGTGAGAGGTCTTGTGCTCACCTCACCGGAGTGGTGAAGAGCAACTCTAGTGGAACCGAGGTGTGGAGCGGTTCCTTGATTCAAGCCGGCTCAAGATCAAGAGGTTCTTGATAGAGGAGCGGTTGATTCTTGGAATCCACCTCAACGTGGATTAGGGGTGACCGGCAAGTCATCGACACCACGGGATAAACTCTTGTGTCAAGTTTGGTTACTTCTCTTGCTCTCTTTAATTCTTGTTTTACTTTGAGCAATTCACTTTACTAGAGCTTGTTTTGCATCTTGTCACCTAGGTTGCAAACCCATCTAGAGATAGTAATAGCTTGACATAGGGTTTTTCTTTGGTACTAATTAAATTTCTCTAGTGTTGTTGACTTTAGATTTTAAACCGCCTATTCACCCCCCTCTAGTCGGTGTTCTTGATCCTACAATGCTGACGTCAGCATGCCACGTGGCACGCCCAGAGGCTGCCACATGTCACTGATTTTCTTTTATGTTTTCCGAAATCCTTTTCTTATTTCCAGAAATACTTTTAGGCTTAGAAAATTGATAATAAATCAACCGTAGCTCTGAAAATTATGAAACTAGTTTCATAATTCTTCTAAAATCATGACCTACGCGTTAGAGTAGGAGTTGCTGTGTTTTGGATCTTCTTTTGAGGAGTTTTGTGCATCTTTGCACTTGGACCCTTATACTTTCCCGTAATTACGATTAGGACCTGACGCCGAGGAGCAGATCAGAGGCTACGACTACCCCGACTTCCAGGAGCACTACGAGGAGACCCCATGTTCACGCACATCCATGTTTTGAGTACCTATTAGGCATCGCTTGCTAGACACGCAACGCCCCCAAATTGAGTGTTGAGATGAGCTTGCATGACCATTTACTACTGTATTCCTTGTTAACCATGTTTATCATTGTTGTGGTATGCTATTGCTACTATGTGTGTGAGATTGGGGTTTGGGGAATACATATATATGATATAGTCCTTGCATGCTGGAAGATGCCTCCACCTATATAGGAGTTGGGGATAGGTTACAGCGGGGCGAGCAGACCCTTTTTTTCGACCTTAGGGTTGGGAGCTGGGGGTTGTGTGTTGGGCACGACCCTGTGAGCACCTGTGATGGGTGACAAGCACCTGTGGCGGGTGCAAGGCTGTTCCCGTGGGAACATGAGTTGAGGAGTTGAGGTGGCGATACCTGTAATGGGTGCCGATCGCGAACCGTGTTTACGGAACGCAAACTGTGGACGAAGACGCTCGCCCTTGCGGGATTAAGGACTTGACTTTGTGGCCCTAGTGACGGAACTATGTCAAACGTGCACACCACTTATCCTTTATGAGGGGGGACCCAGCCCGAGCTAGCTACGCGCGGCACCATTACTACAAGAGGAGAGTGTTTCAGTGTTAGGAGGAGTGGGCAAGACCCTTTAGCCCCCGATCGCAGGATCCATGGAGATTTCATTTTAGATAGCTTCACAGCCCCGGGCGACCTACTGCGGGAGGACGCACCCCAGACCGGGAGTAGGATGGTGCCGTAGCCGTTAGTTTCGTTGACTGGTGCCTCGGAGATAGTCGGAGTTGCTTGCCGGCTGGATTCGGGGCGAGTGGGTACAGGTGTACAACCCATGCAGGGTGAAAACTATGCGTATAGCCGCGTATTCGGTCATGTACAACTCTTGATCTGGCCCCACGAATGTAGTTAGATCCACATATACTTTTCTACCTTCCTCTAGTCCACTTTCCTGCTCGAATAGCAGCTGAGGTGCGGGGAGAGGGAGTTCCCGCGCCGAACTTGGGTAGTTGTTGTAGTGGAAGTTAGCTGACCGGGAGTCCAGGTGCCGGAGCTGCCCGCGTCTGAAGGTGAATGGATGACTTGTTAAAAATGCTTGCATAGGAAACCATAGCCTTTTCCTTGGCATTGTTTTTACCTTAATGCATCCACATATTGCTTCGCGGATGGTGACGTGGACCTACCCCATCCTTGGGGATAGACAGGATAGATGCAGGGTATGACTCGGAGTACGATAACAATGACGACGGGTGGTACGATTGAAGACGTGCTACACTCAAGGATGCCTGTGTAGAAGAAGATTCTCGGAGGAAGACTAGCATGAAGTCTTAGTTACCATTACGCTTTCTGTTTGCACCTCATTTAGTCCATCGAGGTTGTACTCGGAGATTATTACTTTTATCCCGAATGCTGTAATAAGTTAAACCCATGAATGTTCTGTAATCAATGGTACGACTGTGATTCTGCCTGAAATAAATTCTGTATGTGATAGCGACTGATCCAGGGACTATCACGACGATACGGGAGTCGGGTTGCCCCTCTCGGAACCCGGTTCGTTTCAGGCCCTGTTTGATTTGGTTTAGCACAAGTAGCACAAAAATTTTGACCAATAATTAGGAGTACTAAATAAAGGTAATTTACAAAACTAACTCCAGCCCTGTTCTACTTCGCGAGACGAACCTAATGAGGCCTTTGACCGCACGATTAGATGATAGTTACTGTAGCATCACTGTAGCCAACCATCGATTAATTACTATTATTAGATTCGTCGTGAAAAGTTACACACATCCGTGAAAAAGTTTTACAAATAAACTTCATTCAGTACTCCATACATATAACATTCTTTTCTCGAAAATTGTGTGCTATGCTATGATTCGTCAGTGAGCACTCTGGAGGCCACGGCACGGGGCACGCCAAAACGTAGCAAGGCATGCGAGGGAATGTGGACTGCGGAGGAGGGGGATCGAGGCCGGCGGCCGCATCCATCCCCTGACTCCCTCCACGCGCCATTTTTAATCCCGCGAAGCCCCCCGCCGCGCCCCGCTCCACTCCGCTGCCCTGCCCCCCACTGGCGTCGTCTCCTTCCTCGGGGAATGCGACCGCGCGCCCGAGCATGCCCCGACCGGAGCCCGCGCTAGGGTTCCTCGCCGCCGCCGGCCACGACGGCGCGACCAAGCCGCCGCCCGAGCGCCGCCGCAAGAAGCAGCAGCAGCCGCCGCCGAGGCGGAGGCGACCCGCCGGCGCCGCAGTAAAATCTCCCCCCCCCCCCTCCTGCTTTCAGTTTCCCACTTAACCTCCACATGGTCTCGGCATGGCGTGCCTCGATTAATTATTAGCCAGACTATTTGCCAAGTAGATGAGAGGGCGCAGTAGAAGTCAATAGATCCAAATCCAAAATTCCAAACGCGCGCTTGTCTCCAAACCCACATGGGATCCGAGGTTGGCGATGGCGTCCCCTGCAAACCCTCCCGCTAAGCAGAAGCATAATGCCAAAACAGCGGAGCGGATTTCGAACGAAAGAACCAAGCAAAAGCGGAGCCGCGCACTTCTCTCGCCTCGTCGCTTTACTATCATTGCTCTTTTGGTCGGTTCCGGCGGCCTACAGGATCGGGCGCGGCGCTCCGCTCGTCGTGGGGCGCGGGCGCGGCCTACCGTGACGTGAGCCGCCGCGGCCGCGCTCACCGCTTCGTTTCGTGTTCGCTTCCGTGAGGTGAAGTGACGCCTCTGCCGTTGGTGCTTTCTGCAGCTGCAGCAGCCGGTGGGGACACGCGGCGCGGCCGATCCAGATCCGCCGCCCGCCTCTGCTGTGCTGCCTCTCCCCAGCAGCGGCAGCGGCTTCGCCACGCGGGGAACGGCTGCGCCAGGTGCGTGCCGTTCGCACAGCTCAAATCCCAGTGATCGCACGCTGCCGCATTTTTGTCGCCGTGCGTTCTAACCGCTTTCTCTCTCGCGCAGACGAGGAAGAGGGGAGGGACGGCGCGACCTCGGCCTGGTCGGAGGAAGAGGCGGAGGCAACCAATGATTCATTCGCCTACTCGCTAAGGGGTAATCCCGTTTAATAGTGTTAGATGTCTTGAGGTGAACTCGTGGAAGTGCTTGCTTATTGATGGTGGAATCTGTTTGTTTGTTTGGTAGAGTGCCAGAAGCAGCGGCGGCTCAAGTCAGAGGGGTCTGGGCTGCTGCGGCCGCCGGCCTCGCATGAGCTCAACGGTGGTGGAGGTATTGAGCTTCTAGTGCTCTCGCCCAGGTGTTTGATTGGGGGGAATGTGGGAGGAATGAGCAAGAGCTCGACGACATCGTCCCGGAGCAGATCAGGCACAGGCACAGGCACGTTCCCGAGCCCTGGGACTCCGAACTACAATCGGCATTGTGCAGGCAGCATGCAGTACTCCAAGGGTTGGAGTTCAGAGCGTGTGCCACTGGGCACAGGTAGCAATAGGAGGTATGGGGGCAGTGGGGTTGTGCTTCCTTTTAACAATGGCAGGAAGCTGCCATCAAAATGGGAGGATGCAGAGAAGTGGATCCTGAGTCCGGTTTCCTGCGATGGGGTTGGAAGGATGTCTGCACCGGCTCCGCATCATAGACGTCCCAAGTCGAAAAGTGGTCCACTTGGCCACCCTGCTGGCATTCCGGGAGCTTATGCAGCTGTTTCACCGCTTGTTCCCTGCTTTGATGGTGTTCTTGCTGCAGCTAATTATGCAGCGCATTCACCTTTCTCTGCTGGGGTTCTCATACCTGAGCACGGTCGCATTGGTGACTTCAGCAGTGGAAGAGGCAGGTCTGGTGATGATGGCAGCAGCAGATCCTACTCTGCCGAGAAGGAGCCATATATATTGAGGTCGGCAAGCATACACGCATGGACAGAAACGCTTATGGAGGCTTCTGCTTTTGCTAATACTATCTCAGAAGAAACCACACGAGGTTTGTTTTAGTCTTTTCCTGGCAGTACCATTTCCTGATGAGTTGTTCCTCTTTCATCATTGTTTTTCCTTTTGCTGTTTTGTTTGCTCTAGTTCATTCCTTGGATTTGCAAACAGTTGAGCATGCTCGATTTTGATTTAGCTACCTGTAATGTTGCTTGTCTAGTACAATCTTTATATTCCAATATTCATTGTTGGTTGGCATGTGCTTTACGCCTGTTTTGTTTCGTATTGATGCTGTAACTATTCATCGGGATAGGCTTGTTCACTTGTATAAACTTGAAAGTTGAAAAGTCAACTGCTACAAGTTTAACTCCGAAAGTAATTTTACAATACCTAGTTAAGGATTTCTCAAAATAAATATGGTCAATATAGTGCACTGCAGCTTTCACTATGTAACTTTCCACTACTTCGTATTTTATTTGGCCATTCGTAGACATTGATAAAGAAAAGAATTGCATGTGTACTCCATGTTGTGTCAAGTAAACTGCCAACCAATAGATGCATCGCAAGAGTGAAAAATTGGAAAACATCCACCTTCTAGTCCGCAAGATGTTACTAACCCTGCTTCTTCGAAGCAGGCAGACATGCCCATCCATTGTACTTCAACATTTGATGCTTTCTGTGTTGAATTTTGGCTCATTGTTGTTGCTATGAGGTGAGCTTGAGAGCTTGAACATAGCATAATTTGTTTCCACCATATGTTTCATTATATCATCTACTCTTTTGACATTGTCTGCGTAATAGAGGACTTACAGCCACTTTTTCAAAAACTAAGCCATCCTACCCAGCATGTACCACTTTTTATGACACTGCTTAGAACCTAGGAAAGCTGAAGCATTTATCGATGTTTGTTTCCAGAAAACCACTCTATTCATATACTAACTAATAGGATAAAACATATATGTTACTTTTGTCTTGCATGCTGTGAGCAAGCAGGAAAAATTTTTAAAACGAAAATAGAATGGTTATGCCATTTTATGTGCTACGAGTTACGCATAATTTAGTTAACTAGCTTCAGTTTTTTTTCCTCTGGGACATCTATTGGTTATTTTTCTTTTGATATTGAGGAAATCAATCTTAACATCTTTCCACCCTGAACACAGATGATAAACTGCAAGGCCAGCAGGAAGCAACTTCAGTTATTTCCAGTCCAATCATAAAAAAAGATGTTGCTACACAGATGAGCCCTGAGGATAGCATGTCACCCCCTTCAAAAGCGAGGCATTCCTGCTCTAGCCTGCCTTCAGGACATCTGCTTAGAGAAGCAAATAGTCATACACCTAAACCTGAAATCAGGGACGTGCAGGTTGATGATCAAGTAACTGTGACCCGGTGGTCCAAGCGACATGTAACACGAGGCTCTGATAAGCGGTCAGCAAATATTATTGAATGGAGGAAGAAGACCACGGAGACTCGGGCTCCATCTTTTGATGAAAAAGAAAGAGAAAGTTGCATGTCAAAGTAAGATGTTTTACGTTTCCATGGTGCCTTCTAACAATCTTCACCGATGCCTAGTTTTTAATTCAACTAAAGCAAAAGAATATGGTGATTCAATAATCGTCTTATAACTGTTAATACTGCAAGCTGTCATGTGATGTCCTGTAATTTGTCATTGTTATTAGAAAAGGCAGCCCAATATTCAAGTGAAGCTACTATGGCTGTAATACCTGCTTCAAACTGAGAGAGTGCTGCTAAATGTAGATTTGACTCTTCTTATATGACTTGCTAATAAGGTGCTTGTGTCATTAGTGGTAAGCAAGAAACATATCATAATGTGGGTTCAGAGGAAGTTGCATACCTTGAAGTCAGGGTCAAATGGAATACACTGCAGATAGCGGACTGAGGTGGCACTTGAAATTGCCGGCTCAAGTGCTAGTTGCTCAATTTCATTCTACAGCTAATGACACATACCTAATTGTTAACTGCTTCTCCACCCCATCAGAAAAACAGGCTATAAAGGGCTAATCTTTTTTCTGGCTGGCAACGTGGTAATCGCTGTGTTCGCTTGGCTTGTCAGCCAACCAGCCAGCAGTATTGTTCTCTCATACTAAATCAGCACCAGCTACCAGCCAGTCAGCAGTACTGTTCTCTCACAACAAATCAGTACCAACCACCAGCCACAGCCAAGCGAACACAGCGAATACAAAAAATGGACAGCACAAAAGATGTTTGTGTCATTTGATAATATTTATTATCATAGCGCATAGTGAGGTTATAAAACTACTACATCTTCGATTTTGATTTTTGAGGCCTGGTTATTGTGTTAAGGTGCAAAAGGGAGGAAGCAAAAATCACTGCTTGGGAAAATCTACAGAAAGCAAAAGCTGAGGCTGCTATACGGAAGTTGGAGGTATTGTTTGTGATCCACATGTACAATTGCTAAATGTTCCAATTTTTTCTCTTTTATTTTTTTCATGGCGATTACGAACTAAAATCAACATATTATCTAACCCCCTCTACTTCAGATGAAGATTGAAAAGAAAAGATCATCATCAATGGACAAAATTTTAGGCAAACTCCGCTCTGCTCAGAAGAAAGCAGAAGACATGCGAAGTGCGGTTTCTTCAAGTCAAGATCAGTGTGGTGTGAGGGCAAAAAAGAAGGCATCCTCCTTTGTGAAGACTGGCAAGCCCTTCAGCTGCTGCTTTACCTACCGTGCTTGCTAGTTCCTAGTTCCAGTCTAGTTTTTGTGGCTGTGGGTGCAGCAATGGAATTTGATCTATTTGGTGAGTTTCCTCAGCATTCATATAATTTAACATCTAAAACTTCCACTTAGTTTCCTAGTTGCATGTAGTTTATGAATATTATCCACTAAATTGTTGTTTTCTTGAACTAATTGCTAATGTTAGAAGTGTGTGTCTCTTAACTATTAAGAGCGTTACAGCTCTTGTCAACCAACAGATATGGAACTTGTAACTACAAATTTGGGAGAACCAGTTGGCCTTCGTACTGTGGAGGTAATGGAGCTGTTAAGGAGTGTTTGCACGATGCGATCACTGATAAATGCAGGACAGCAGAAGTTGAACTCATTGAGGGAAAACAGAGAAGAAGCTGCTCCTTTCTTGAGCTTCATGCTGGTTAAATGCCAAGTTGAGCTGGTACTCATTCCGCTCGATGTATATTATTCCTGTAATTGGGCATGTAATGCAAATCACAGGGACTCTTACATTGGCACGGTATTGAAAGAAAGATATTAGAGCTCCCGGCTCTTGGTCTCCTCTCATTCGAAACTTGTCTCGTTCAGTTCTGAGCCTTGTGACGATTTCAGATATGCAGCTGGCCACCCAAGTTTTCTGCCGGTGCCAAACTTTTGTATTGAGTGAGCAATTCAGTTTCCTAGCTTATGCAGAGTCAGTCACTAGCATTATTTATTCAGATCCATAATCCTGCGTTCGCGTCCTGTGGCGGGTAACTGCAGCTCCTGGTTGCACAAGAGTTCATCAGAACGACGTCCGCCTGTCACGCATACAAATCCTTGCAAAATCTCCCTTTGTGATGACGATTATTCAGCATCGGGGCATTGGAACATCTTTGTGATGACGATTATTCAGCATCGGGGCATTGGAACATCCTCCCATCTTCCTCCAACAAAACAGGCGCCGCCCGTCTGTTAATCTCCACGCACCCCACACACTCATCGGACGGCAATAACAGCTCAATCGTTTGCTGACTTCAAATCTCAACCGCTCATGCTACTTCTTGATTATATGGATGGGCATGCATAGAAAGAAGGCTATGATGTTCATACAGCAAATTGATTACCCTCCTAATCTCCTCGAAACAAAAACCTTCTAATCTAGAACGCTTCTGTGATTTTCCGTTTAGAAAAGCAGATGAGCTTCGTGACTAGTAAGGTGACGTCTGAACCCCGAATGGGAAGCGACAAAGAAAGTCTCGCCTAAATTCTTACAAGTACAAATTACTCGTTGGCACTTGGCACAAGGTAGAAGCCTCGCCTAAAGAAACATGTCTACTGTCTAGATAGCTTAAAGAAATGGTTCCTTGACGAGATGTTGCATCAAAAGAAACATGCAGGCGCCGTCGGCAGCAGGCAGTAATGTCAAACAGAGCCGCATTACAGTTCTCTCGAGGCGACGACACGCGTGTCTGTGTTTTGGAAGAAACTTCAGGCGTCGGCTTGATCACATCACCCCAGACGTCGACGTGATCCTGATCCATTTGTGCAGGGCAGTGAGTTCGGCCTCCTGTCCAGGAGGGTTTACTAGGCCATGTTAGTTCCCAAAAAAATTTAAGATTTTCCATCACATTAAATTTTTAGACATATATATGAAGTATTAAATGTAGTTTTAAAAAATAACTAATTGCACAGTTTAGCTGGAAATGATGAGATAAATCTTTTGAATCTAATTAGTACATGATTGAACACTAATTACTAAATAAAAACGAAAATGCTACAGTAGATAGATCTAAAAATTTTCACAAACTAAACAAAAACAAAGCCCTAGTGGAAACCACCGGACGTGCTCGGCGCCCTCGCCCCTTGGTGCTCGTCACAGAAACGCGGAAGCAGCCCGGCCCACAGCCACCGCGCGGGGTCGGGGTGGACCGCGTCGCCCAGCTCGCGTCGCGTCGCGTCATGGCCGGTGGCCGGTCGGGGTGGTCTCCGGCGCCGATCCGGCCGTCCAACCGGTTTGTCTGCGCGCGCCGGGATGCTCCCATCTTGCGCGACCCCATTGGGTGGCCCGTCGCGTCGCCAGCCGTCAGCGTCGTGCGGAGGCCGCCACGTCTCGCGCTCTGGAGCGGCGGAGCCCACCACGCCCCCACCACCCCTATTTCCCCTATTTGGATGTCCAGATCCAAAATTTTGGATCAAAGAATTTTAACTTTTAAAGTATTAAATAAAATCTAATCACAAAACTAATTACAAATCTCTATAGTTATTTTGCGAGAGGTATATTAATCTACGATTAGTGAATGATTATTATAGCATTACTGTAACAAATTATGGCTTAATTATTGTCATTAAATTCGTCGCGAAAAATTACACATATTTGTAAAAAAATCGCAAATAAATTTTATTTAATGTATCATACATGCAAGATTTCTTGATCAAAAATTAGATCATGTAACCAAACACGGCCTAAAAACCCTTACCCCACCCGCGCGCTGCACCCAACAGAGTGCACCACACTGACAAGTCGGCCCAGCCGGCAGCCCGGCACAGGGAATCCAGCGCGCGAGATCTGAGGCCGCTGGGCTGTGTACCAGGTGCCGGGTGCGCGAGGCGGAAGGGGTACAAGGTGGAGTACTTTATTACCCGGCGGCCGGCGCGCACCCAACTCGTTGAGATTTCGTCGCGGCCTCGGGGTCCGGCGGCGTTTTAAACGCCCCCACACGGCTCCTCCGCGGCGACACCTGTCCACCATTCCCGTCTCCCCTGGGCTTCGCCTCGCCTCGCCTCGCCGCCGCGGCCGGGCGACGCCTCTCGCCGCATCCACCAACGCGCGTCTTCCACCTCGCCCTTCTCAGGTCTCCACCGAATCCCTCCTAATCCGCGGGATTTCCCTTGCTAATTCTGGCAGCTCTTGTCGCTAAGCCACGCTGCTCTGCCAAACCCCTGCTCTGCGCGCATCCGATTGGCAGCTCCGGCCCGGGTTTTGAAGCGCGGGTTGGTGGATTTTGGTGGGCGACGACGAATCAGGGATGGATTTCCCGGGAGGGAGCGGGAGGCGGCCGCAGCAGCAGCCGGAGCCGGAGAACCTGCCGCCGATGACGCCGCTGCCGCTGGCGCGGCAGGGGTCGGTCTACTCGCTCACGTTCGACGAGTTCCAAAGCGCGCTCGGCGGGGCGGGCAAGGACTTCGGATCCATGAACATGGACGAGCTCCTCCGCAGCATCTGGACGGCCGAGGAGACGCACGCCGTCGCGGCCGCCAACGCATCGGCGGCGTCCGCGGCCGCGGCGGACCACGCCGCGCGGGCGGCGTCCATCCAGCGGCAGGGATCGCTCACCCTCCCCCGCACGCTCAGCCAGAAGACCGTTGACGAGGTCTGGCGCGACATCATGTGCTTCGGCGGGCCCTCGGCCGCGCAGGCCGAGGCGGCGGCGGCGCCGCCCCCGCCGGCCCAGCGGCAGCAGACGCTCGGGGAGGTCACGCTGGAGGAGTTCCTCGTGCGCGCCGGCGTGGTGAGGGAGGACATGACGGCGCCACCGCCGGTGACGGTGGCGGCGCCACCACCACCGCCTCCTCCGCAACCGCCAATGCTATTTCCCCATGGCAATGTGTTTGCTCCCTTGGCGCCTCCGCCACTGTCTTTCGGGAATGGATTGGTGTCGGGAGCTGTCGGTCAGGGAGGTGGTGCCGCGCCCTCGGGGGTATCGCCGGTGAGGCCGGTTACGTCCAATGGGTTCGGCAAGATGGAAGGAGGGGACTTGTCCTCTCTGTCGCCATCACCGGTGCCGTACGTTTTCAACGGTGGTCTGAGGGGAAGGAAGCCTCCAGCTATGGAGAAGGTGGTTGAGAGGAGGAAGCGGCGGATGATCAAGAACCGGGAGTCCGCCGCGAGGTCGCGCCAGAGGAAGCAGGTAAAGTTGTCTATAAGAATCTTGTTGGGCATTATCCAATAGTATCAAATCGTTATGTCCCCTGCTTACTGTTACAGTGATGTGTAACTCGTCCGTACTATTTTTCGCTAAACATGTTAAGTATTTCGCAAGTACAGTGTTAATAAAGGTATTTCACCATGATGATCTTTGCATCAGAATTGGTTAAAATAAACCAGGATATGTCTTATCAGTGTGTGTAGTTACAGTACCCTATACTCCTATACTGATCTAAGCGTACTCAATTATTAATTGTATATGTCTAATTGTCTATAAGAATATTTTTTGTATATACCAATATGAATTGCTCAAGATGTTTGGAGAGCTACTGAGGGTGTATCCTTTCTGTGAGGCTTCACAAACATCTTGGGAATTTAAGTAGATTTATATATACTTTCTGATATGTATCAGGCATATATGATGGAGTTGGAAGCTGAGGTGGCAAAACTTAAAGAATTGAATGAGGAGTTGCAGAAAAAGCAGGTAGGCTCATATGCTGTTTGCATTTCATTGAGTCATTGTTTTGATCGTGTTCATGTTTTACGTATGCAAATATGTATTTGGAAATAG
This sequence comes from Panicum virgatum, assembly GCF_016808335.1. NCBI lineage: Eukaryota > Viridiplantae > Streptophyta > Magnoliopsida > Poales > Poaceae > Panicum > Panicum virgatum. The sequence goes on along the minus strand of NC_053145.1, from coordinate 62,450,152 downwards.
TGAAGTTCAAGTAGTTTAATTGGTATCTTTAGGTTATACCTTGAGTTTGAAAGCGTCTTGGATTTCAGTGAATCTTCTGTACTATGGCACACTGTCACCTTCTGTTATCAAAACTAACATTACTTGCTTTGGGTTTTCAAAAAAAGAAGGGGCTAACCAATCATTTTTTTATTTAGGTTATTCACCATCTGCACATTTTGGTTCCTAGCAATAGGCAATACAGATCAGTTTCTTTATGGTCATCTTTTTAATGACAATCACCATGGAGCATTTGACTAAGTGAAGGAAGCCAAAGTCCACCAAATAAAACAATAATAGAATCTTTGCATCTACAGTCCATGTTCACTAAGCGTGGTCATTTTCTTCTATAAGTTCCTCTCACAATTAGGTTATCAGATAAGCAAGTTTCAAACCTGCCACTTATGAGCAGTTGCTTCATTGCTTGGGTGCTTCCAATGATTTTTTTTCTCCAATTCTGATGCATGTAATAGCTATAGCTTATTTTTAACCATATTCTGTTAAATTAGAACTTATGTGCTCTGCACCCTGTTGTGTGACTATTTTGTATTGTATAGTACTATCACATTCTTTATGTATACTGCTCTAGTAACTGATCATCATCATTTCTAATTTTCAGACTGAAATGCTGGGGAAACAAAAGAATGAGGTAATATTTGTGCTTTCCATTTTGAAGAAACTATTTTTGCTCTGGTTACATGCTATGGGTACACCTCTCGTATTACTACTAGTAACAAACTTAGTGGATGTTAAGGAAATTATTTTCTACAAAGTAATTCTATAATATGTGAATACCCTTGTCATGAAGTATCACACTCAACCCTATCAACATCACGAAAATAGTGTAGCTCTATGATTGTAGCAGACGCCTCATTTCTTTACTTGACTCGGAATACAAGGTTTGAAACCTCACCCATTATTGGTAGGAAAATAGAAGTTTTCTAAACTTGTGGTTTTGATTACTTCTTTGGAATGAGAAATGTTTCGATTGACAGCTAATGATATCCAGAGCGTTCTGCCTTCAAACTATTAGTCTATCATGCCCATATAGTTGATTTAAGCAATACCTTATATGTGAAGCAAAACTGTACTCAAATGGAGAAATGATAAGGACAGGACCGATGTGGATGTCATTAATTGTATTTCCATACAACTGGGGCTAGATGGTAGCATTTAAGCGGCTAAAGTTATTTGAAAATTTTCTGAATTGATCATTTGATTGGCCAACTTCCATGACTGCTGTTGCCCATGTGGTCTAGGCCCTGTTTGTTTTCGCTTAGCTTATAATCTAAGCGTGGCTGAGATAAGCGAAGATTTTCTCGCTTCTCATAGTTCACATCTCTGAAGCGGATTACCACATAAGCGAAAATAAGCGAGACGTTTGGTGGGATTATCACTTGTTTCCACTATTATAATCGGAAGCAAACAGGGCCCTATTATTTTTTTTCTACTGCAGTTCACCTATTTTAACAGCGGGACTGTTTTTATGTATGCTTATAAGGACCTAAGAAAACCGGCAAGGATGAAGAAATACACAAGTGCTATTTTATACCACAAGATGTTAAAAATATATGCATAGATAAATATAGAGGCTTCTGTCATGGATTGCTGATGCTGTGAGAAATGAGAACAATAAGATTGATGGATAATTGCCACTTCCCAGCTTCATCTCCAAACTGTCCATATTGAAGCTTCATTGTTAAATTTTACTTGCATGAAAATTTTTCACTGGATGTCACACACAGTTAACATATTTTTTCTCTATCCAAGATTCCCTAAAATTTGTGGCCAGTTTAAATTACTTTATTTTGCTGAGGGCTGTTTTGTTTTTGCCATTGGGCTACCTTTGTAAACTCGTGGAGGGAAATGTTGTCTTCACCAGTCACGGATGATTTTGGTTCTTAAGCTAAGCATTTTGCAAACTTCTTGAGCCAAATGGGGCTGTCTTGGGGAACACCCTGTTTTCATGCATGTTAAACCACTATTTATTAGTTTTGTTACAGAACCTACACATTCAGACTTTTGCTGTTATTACCGAATCACTATTTCTGAACAGAAAATTGTTCCTTAGTTTCTGAACAGCTTCGATAATTCTTTGGTAACCTCAGAGACTCTTGCCCAGCTTATTATCTCGCAGAAGTTTTGACAATTGTTGGTTGGTGTTAATGAATTTGTGGCATATGCATTTGAACTTTACTGTACTGCTTTCTAATTTGCAAGATGTAATTACTGCTCCGTGGATCTATGGATATATTGTCATACGAAGCTATAACCTTTTTGATGGCTTGGTTCTTATAGTTAGTCATCGTCCTGTTTGCTCGAACATAAAAATTGTTTGATGTTTTCTGCAGGTCCTGGAGAGAATGAGCCGGCAAGTTGGACCCACAGCAAAGAGAATTTGTCTGCGGAGGACATTGACAGGCCCTTGGTAGGCTGTAGACATGTACCTAGAAGTATCTCTCGTCCGGTGGACAGGAGTGTATATATATAGTAGGTGCAAATGAACTCACCCATCGCCAGAGTTGCCGTTGTTGACACAGCCATTAATCCTGAGCATCAGTCTCATATGCGGATAGATTGCCTGTAATTTTCACTGCATAGGTTTTGGCCCTTTGTGAAAATGTTCCAGTGAGTAGTAGAGGAGATTGTATGTAGTCTGGTCAGTTTATTGACCCAAGGAGTGCGTGCTTATACTCCATTTAGGCTTTATGGTTTGTTGTGACACCATGTATCATTAGTTCAGCATGTTAGATGTTACACATCCGGCGAATTTGTATGCATAAACCAGCACTCTGCTTTGTAAAATCAAGTTGTTTATGCTGTAGATCTTCTGCATATGTTTGTTATGCCCAACTTAAAGGAGGACACTGCTGAAACAACTACGCTGTTGTACTTATAGTAGTTGAAGATGGTCGGTTTGGCGCCCATTTTTTCCTATGTAAATAAGCATATTTTCTTCATTAGCATGGTTGTTTTGTCAATTAACAATTGTCAAATCTTCGAAAGCTAGCTGTTGCGAGTTGCGAGCTGCGATTGGTGGTTGCCAAATTCCAACCATATGGGACAGTTTCTTCCAGAAGCTTCCGCTGTAGGTTGTGAAAGCCAGAGCCTGCAACTGCGAGTCCATTCGGGACACCGTCGGTGATGCTCGCCGTCGCCGGTCGCGTCGGTTCGTTGTGCTTGATGGGAAAAGGGAATCAGTGGGGAGTCACACAGTGAGTGAGTGCCTTCAATCAGACGACGCTACAAAAACCTACGCATGGTGGTCTCGGTGAGCGCTTGGCCGGGAGCACGTGTGGTGGTTCGGCTGGCCACAGGGCACAACGCGCGGCCACGCAGGCGGTGCCATGTTCGCTGTCGTGGCCGTCGTGGTCGCAATTAACTGGACCTCACCGTCAAGACACGTGCACTGTCGGAGGCATCTCTGTCTGATCGCTCCGCCGTCTCGGCCCCGTGTGGAACGCATGCGTCGCACTGTTGCTCCAGTCCCTACAGTGTCTCCCAACGAACCCGAAGACTGAAACGGGTCGAGTCGAAGCATCTAGGAAGAAGATTCAGAACCGCATTAGCGCTGGCTTTGATTACTCGAACCACACTGCGGTCCTTGATTATGGTTGATTGGGCCCGTGCTGCCGTGCTGGACCAAGGCTGAAATGCACAATTTAACAGACTCCCACTCCCCCCAGCCAGCATTGGCTTTGCTTGCAATTGCAAGTGGTTTCAGTGCCTACTGCCATTAAGAGGAGCCACGAGATTGCCATAAAAAAAAAGAGCCACGAGAGACGAGCTTCACGGCGCCCAGAACTGAGCAGAGTCCGGTGCGGTTTCAGAAAAAAAAAACGAAGGCTGAAGTGGTCAGTGGTTGGTTACCGCAAATTCGTGTTGCTCCCATGCCCCATCTGCTGTTGGGGTAGGCGGCAACTCAACGTGAGATGGGTTGCCGCGAGCATGGCGCAGGGTGGAAGGGAACGAGGGCCGTCGCAGCTAGAGACAGCTCGCCCAGCCAAAACGACAGAAAGGGACAGCCGAACTCCAAACGGAGGACCACAGCCTTGTCCTCTCATCAATCACTCGTGAGAAACAAATTCTGCAACGCGCAGCACAGGAGGCAGGGATCAGGGATGCTGCGGCAGCTGCGTCAACGACCAGACAGTTTTCCCAACCGATCCAACCACTAGGAATGGATTTCTTTCCAGACCTTGCGGAGGTTGCAGCCCCTGCTGTGTTTTGATGAAAATTCGTCTTCCAAGCTGTTGATCCGCCGGCTCTGGAATGGCAGATTCCATCAAACGACCAGAAAGTCCAGGATCTGCGAGCCATTCAGTTGCAAAACAGAGGGAAAAAGAAACATCTTTGCGTATTCACCAATCATCATTATCATCATCAGTGTCATTGAGCAATCAAGACGGCAAGTGCGACAATCATTTGAGAAGAAAATTAATGTGCCACTTGAAAGAAATTATGTACATACACAGACGAGAAACTGCTATGGATTAGGGGAAGTAATATGATTAATAACCAAAGTAATTTTTTTGAGGGTAAATAACCAAAGTAATTAGGCATGTGTTTTTGTCTTAGGCATGAACGGAATAATCATCATCATGGTGAAAGAAAGTTGATTAGCAAGCGGTCCGAGATAGGATAGGCCAAGGTAGAAGGCGGCGGCCCACCAAACCCTAAATAACAGAAATTCTTTTCTCCTCTTTTTTTCGTGCCCGACGCGGCCGGGATTCCTTTCTTCTGCATCTCGGGTGATTTCTCTCCTCCCAATGCAAGATAGCGGCGGCGACGGCATGGCCGTCCCTGAGTTCAGCGGCGGCTCAGCATGGATAGCGCGACCACCTGCGCCCACTGCTTCAGCCGCATCTTCACCGTCTCCGGTGTGTCGCCTGCATGAACGAAAGGGTCAGAGATCGGAACTCCGATGATCTATAATCACGTCGGGCCTTGTGAATGAATGAACTTTAAAAAAAACGAAACTCCGATCGTGTTTGAATCGATATGCAGTAGCAAATTACCGTACAACAGCCTCACATGGCACAGGAAATGTACCGTACGATCGGATTGGATGCAATCACGAGAGGGTGGGGCTTTACCTGGAGAGAGTATGGACATGGGGCTGCCGAGCGGCGACTCGTCGGAGGACACCTCCGACGCGGCGCCGCACGCGCACCCCTCCGCCCCGGCGCCGCCACCGCCGTGGACGGCATAGTAGAGGTCGAGCGCCGGGAGCGTCTCGAGGAGGCGGCTCCTACCGGCGCCGCCGCACGCCGCGCACCCGGACCCGGCGGCCGGCGGCTCGAAGCCGAACCCCAGATCGATGCACCCGCGGAGCTCGTCGAGGTCGTCGTCCGTGACGCTCCGCACGCGCCGCAGCGCCGAGCCCCCGCGGCGCATCCCGCGGCGGCGCCGCTCCCACGCCTCATCGCGCTCGATGTCGGGCGACCACGAGTTCTGCTTCTGCAGCCCCATCGCGGGCGCCGCGGCCGGGCCCATCTTCCTCCCGCCCCCGCCGCCGCCGCCGCCCCCGCCCAGAATCAGGTGGCGCCCCGCCTTCTCCATGGCACGGCCTTCCCCTCCGCCCCCTCGCAAGGCGAAGGGGGGATTTGGAGAAGCGAGCTTCGCGGTGGGTGGAGGCGGCCGCGGCGGATTTTATCTCGCGAGCGCCGGCTGGGGGCGCGGTCAGCTGCGTGACGTCTGCCGACGTAACGAGCTCGTATATATAGCGAGTACCCGCCCTGTGCACGGAATCGAACGGTGTATTTTCGAATTGGAAGGCGAGGGACGGTAATTATGAGGCATTGATTTCGGTCACGGGGGACGGTAGCAGGAGCGAGAAAAGGACGGGCAGAAATTTTGCACTGAACACTTATTTCGGTTTTAAATGACAAATTTTGAATCAGCCGAGAATGTTTGTTTGAATTTTTTTGGTTTGTTTACATGATTTTTTTTTGTTGTGACGATGAAAAGAACCAGCATGTAAGATTGAGTGCTCGATTGGTTGGCTATCAAAATATGGGCACGACAAAATGTGAGCATACCAATCCCTTTCTTTTGAACCAAAACGTTGGTAATTTTAGAAGGTGAACTAACTTTTGGAATCCAATCAAACAAATGCCAAAAAAATTTTTGCCACACCCACATCTTGGTAGGGCAAATTATGGCAGCCAACGAATCAAGCCCTGAATAAACTTATGGAAACGTTTGATTCCTAGTGAATGGAATTGAGGATGAGCCTCGATCGTGTTGGGGAAAAAAATTCACTTGTGGTCCAATACCACCAACGGCACTACGGCAGCATGAATTTCCAATCAAATTTAAGTCTCCTAATTAGATGATTTAGATATTGCATTCCTATAAGTCACTTATAGCACTAGACATAAAAACAAGATATAAAAACAAAACAAGATACACGGATCGATCCTGGACGGGATCCAATGGACCACATTGGTGACTTATGTAAATACAAGATCTAAGTCACCTTAAAATGAGTAAATCTCTAAATTTAAACTGTTACCATCTACGTTCTCAAAAATTTAACTAACTCAATCCATCTTACGATATCAGTACGCATTTTATTCATGAGATACGATCATGCATGTGAGGCGTCGAGACGCCTTGCTTGGCCAGGAAGAATGGAGGTGCATCGATCAGCCAAGGCTTCGCATGATGGTTACGTGGATCGTCTTCTTATCGCACCCCTCGCCATCAATCGCGATCTCTCGACAGGATCACACACAAATATCTGCGAGGCTCGGTGAAGATCTCAATCCGGTGGCAAATGATCGAAGCGAGATTCAGACCGCGAAAAAGTATCTGCCCCGGATTCGATTCATGGCTAACTCTTGCAGATCACACTGTCACAGTTATCGATCACGGGTTATGACTGAACGATGCCGCCAATGATTTGCATCAGCTAATGATGCGTTTGTTACTTCAGGCTCCTTTACTTCTGCCGTCCTTGCAGTAACTAAAAAAAAATTCTTTGCTAAAAAACAAATTTAGTTTACGGCATCCGATTTTTGCCTGAAGCAGGGCCCTGCGTGCCAGCGTTTTTCTTCTGAACCTCTGAGTGCGCTTCTTTGGGGATGGGGGCGTCAGCCACGGGCACGAAGATTTGGAAGCAAAGCATGGAAAAAGACAAGTCGTGTCGCGGTACAGTGCTGAAGCGAAACTTGCCTGAAGTAGCAGCGCAGTGAATCAGATCCCTGTAGCGTGCCGTGGACAATGACACATGCCATAAATTGCACGGCATGCCTTGCCTCTCGCTTGAGTTTCCAGCCATCCAGACGGCTAACATGGGAATTAAGCAAACTCAACTTTCGCCAGGGATTCTGAATCATCTTTTTTCATCACAGAAGCAAATATAGATCCTCCGGAATTACTATGCAACTCCCATGGTAGAGGTAAGCATGAACTTTAGAAAGACAGGCACAGGCCACGAACAATATCCGTGTCAAATTACGAGATCCTGACGACCGTATTGCGATAGAATCTGATCAGAACCAATTAATTCCAGAAGTTCTCTGCTGAGATCTGATTTTGTATGACTGAATTCACGGAAGATTGTTGCCGACCCCATCAACATCATGGACATCCAACAACCTGTATAACCAAAATTATTATATACTTGTGCGCAACAAATAATGAATAAAGGAGTAATATATTGGCAACTTGTCCAATTGCTCGATCGTCCTTCCCATGGCGAAGCAAGCAGCCTAGATCAAATCAATATATAATGAGAACGACAACGTCATGTTTCAATAATTGTGCTTCTCTAATACTCCCTCCGGTCACAAATAGTTGACGTCTCCGACAAAAAATAGTATACAAAATGAACTAGCCATCTGTGTCCGAACGACATGCAAAAAAAATCGGAGGGAGTATATATAATGGTGGGTGGTATTAGCAAGGAGATCCCACGGCATTGGCAGGCCAAGATATGCATATGCTCTTATCATTATTTTCCTCTTGGGAGGTTGTTAAGTCTAGATGAACTGCCATCTGCCCTGCTGATGTATATTGTCAAATACCCATGATTGATTGCTTGTATGTGTAGCAGTCTGAATCAAAAGAAAAGTCCATTACTTTTCTTTTCTGCTTACCGAAAAAAATATCTATAGATTTTATCTGTTTACTAATTCAACCTTCTCTCGAAGAATCTTATTCTGCGTTCAGAGTATTTGATCGTTTATTAGTTCCATCTAGTGGCAAGATGACCTGTTGCGATTGTTTTTTCTTTAGAAGTGTATGCATCAGGATAGCTGACTCGAGTGTCTTCATCTTCTCCCCTTAGATGATATAACAGAGCTTCCTGGAAGAAGGCAGTTCCTGCTCGCAATTGCTATAAAACAATGACATCACGTCCGATAGCAGTACTAGTTTTGTCGTTGCCACAGAAGACTTGACCCAGGTTAGTTCCTGACACGGAAACATGACCTCACTAATCCTCCAGCGCCTAGGCTGATGGACGAAATCTTAACCAAACCCTGTCGTCGTTCTGGACGCTTGAGCATGCCAATATCTCCAAAGTCCAAGTCGCCTGCCTACATGTTGTTTGAAGGTGTCAAAACACAGGACGACATACGCCGTCAATTCTTATACAATGCGTACGTCAATGCCGTGAATCGCGAGGTATGCATACCTTCGAACGCAGGGTACAACAGTATCATCATTATTAAACCAGCAATGGAAAGACCTACACGGAGAGGATGCCTACTCGCCTGTCGCCACCACCAAGACTTTTTTTTTTTCGAACTTAAACCACCACCAAGACTCTCCCGGAGATTGTCGATGGTTTTTAAAAGGACGGTAGCAATGGAGAAACATGACTCAGCAGCACACACACTACTAACCTTCCAATCTGATCTGATACAGTTGTCTGTGTCTGGATGGCCGTCACTACAACCGGCCGGGCCCTTCCAAACCGACTCCGACGTGGATGGCCGGAAAAAGAACCGGCGGCGGCGGCGGCCGGCCCCTCCACCTTTTTGCAACGCTAGCTGACACGTCAAAAAGCTTCTCCGTTCCCGCGCGCATGCCTTCGGGCGAAAGATATCCCCGATTCTGTTCGTTGCCGCCCGAGCTCACCTTTGTCCGGCGCACGCTCGACGGACGGAATCCATCGCCGGCGGGTCAACGGCCGCGAACGCGAGCTGAGAGCTTTGGGGGCTCGTTCTTTTTTTGGCTTTTCCCCGTCAGGATTTCACACGCACACGTAGGCTTTGATCCGGCAATGAGACTGGAGCGCGAATTTTCACCGACGCGACGGCGACAGCCGACGGCGGACGCAGCATGTAGGCTTTGATCATCTCCGTAGAGGGAGGGTACGAAGTAGAACGTAGGCGGTCGATCGAGCGACCACCTGTGACATGGATGCAGCTACTCGGATCCACCTCAGAGCACGACCCGGTGGCTGCCGCCGGCCGCCGGGCAGGTCATCACGGATCTGCTGGCTGGTGCGGGCGGTTGGGCCGGCGCGGACGCCGGAAACCTGGACAGTGGATACGGCGCGGGGTCGCTGGACGACGCCACGCATGGGGGTACCAAGGATGTGTTAGGAATTGAATCTAACAGGACTTAGCACTGACTTAATTAGGATCACTAATCCAATAGAAGATCATTCCTAGTACATTAACTAATGCGGAATAGATTAGATTCAGTTCTATACTAGCGGTAGTGGTGTCCATGGCGCTGGTGGGAGTAGATGCAGTGGTGACGACGTCGATGGTGTTGACGGCGTCGAGGATGAAGCACAGACGCTCCTTAAGCGTCCTGGCGGTGTAGCGGCGACCTTCAGGACGCCATCGGCACTGCCCCGGAGGTGGTGCTCGCGCTTCTGAGCCTTCCAGTGCTCTGATTAATCGGTGGGTGGTGGAAAATGTTAGGGTTACTAACCCTGGGGTCAACCCCATCTTATTTATAAGCACTGTAAGCTCAGGGCCGAGCCCAATGGGCTTAGGATTGCCTCCCGATCAAGGCAATCGTGGATAGGTTCCTGGGACCGATCCCTAAAGTCACGGAATAAGATATCCCTCTTTTTCTGCTGATTCTATTGCAAACCAAGGTCAAACAAAAACAACCGAAGGTCAACAATTTATTCTTAACTTAAACTTAATTTTATTATGTCACTAACTCATACTTAACTTAAACTAAAATCCATCCTCCGTAAAACAACAAGTACCAGACCAATGCATCGTCAGCAGCACAACGGCATACTGGGACAACATTACCCATAGTCTTACTGAAAAAACTTTGTCAGGATACTTATTCTTATTTAGGGAAATATTAATGGCCCTAGACCAGGACCTGATCAAAAGTATCAACCAAACTCATACCTAGGACATGTTTTTGAAAGAGGGTTGGTGATAAACCTTTTGTGCGGATCCGCAATATTTGCTGTAGTACTTATATGCTCAATATTAATTGTGCGGTCCCGGTTTCTATCTTTCACGACACGATACTTGAGGTCAATGTGCTTGGAAGCACCAGACAACTAATCGTTTGCGCAAAAAGAATACTGCAGATTGATTATCGCAGTGCATTGTGATAGGTCTCGAGATACTATCCACAACTCTTAATGCTGGAATAAAACTCTTAAGCCACACTGCCTGTCCCGTTGCATCATAACATGCCACAAATTCAGCTTGCATCGTAGATGCAGCAGTTACACTTTGCTTACCACTTCTCTATGAAATTGCTCCCCCTGCCAAAGTGAAGATATATCCAGAAGTGGATTTTCTATCATCTTCATCACCAGCAAGATCAGCATCAGTGTAACATACAACCTCAAGATTGTCTGTCCTCTTATATGTGAGCATGTAATCTTTGGTGCCTTGGCAATATCTTAACGCCTTCTTGACACCTACCCAGTGAGCCCATCCTGGATTTGACTGATATCTACTAAAAACTCCGGTTGCAAATGCCAAGTCTGGACGCGTACAGACTTGTGCATACATCAGACTTCCGACAGCTGATGCATAAGGAACATTGTTCATTCTTTCTTTTTCTAAGTCATTCTTAGGGCATTACGCTTGACTAAACTTATTGCCCTTTTGAATAGGAACAGGTGAAGTGTTGCACTTATCCATCTTATATCTCTTAAGCATTTTCTCAATATAAGCTTTCTGAGATAATCCTAGTACTCTTTGGGCTCTATCTCGGTGTATCTCAATGCCAAGGACATATGAGGCATCACCAAGATCCTTCATATCAAAGTTGGATTAAGGAAATTCTTAGTCTCATGCAACATGTTCTTATCGTTGCACACTAATAGTATGTCATCCACATACAGTACTAGAATTATTAATTTTCCACTCTTAACTTTGACGTAGATACAACTATCCACATCATTCTCCTTAAATCCGAATTTCTTAATGACCTCATCGAATTTAAGATTTCACTTTCTGGACGCTTGCTTAAGTCCATAAATGGACTTCTTTAATTTGCATCGCATATGTTCTTTACCCTTTATGGCAAAACCTTCTGGCTGTGCCATAAAGATTGTCTCATTTAAGGCTCCATTTAGGAATGCAGTCTTAACATCCATCTGATGTAGCTCTATATCAAAATGGGCTACTAATGCCATGACGACTCTAAAAGAAACTTTGGTAGACACAGGAGAAAAGGTCTCATTATAATCAATTCCTTTCTTCTGTGTAAACCCTTTTGCTACGAGTCTAGCTTTAAATCGTTCGACCTTCCCTTTGGAATCACGTTTGGTTTTGTAGACCCACTTACAGCCTACTAGTTTGATTCCATCAGGATTTTCTACTAAATCTCATACTTTATTAGTACTCATAGACCTTAATTCATCTTCCATGGCTTCAATCCATTTAGTGAAATTCTCACTTGACACTGCCTGTCTGAATGTGGCAGGGTCACTTATATTCCCGATATCATATACATCCTCACTTAAGTATGTCTCATAATAATCAGGAATAGCTAATCTCTTTGCCCGTTGTGACCTTCTTTCTGGTTCAATCGCAACAGGTTGAGGAATTGGTTGAGGATTTTGATCTTGTGGTGCAGGTTGCACTTGGTTCTCAACCATTTGCTCCATGTTCTCCTGCTGAACAGCAGTAGATGGCATGGCACCACTTATCTGAACAAGAGGAATGACTGGTGGTACAAACTGATATACCTCTGTGGGCTCTTGAACTACTGGATCAGGAAGCTCAACTCGTAGTTCTTCGAGACTCACTTCCCTCCTTGGAAAGCTCCCACTAACTCCTGAGTCCTCTAGGAACACAGCCTGCCTGGTTTCTACGAACTTAGTGTGACGACCAGGACAGTAGAATATGTACCCCTTAGACTTTTCTGGATATCCAATGAAGTTGCAGCTTATCGTCTTAGAATCTAATTTCTTTTGCTGTGGATCAAATAATTTAGCCCCGGCGGGACGGTCCCATACTTTTAAATAATTAAGTGACGGTTTCCTCCCATTCCACAGCTTAAAAGGTGTCTTGGGAACTGACTTAGATGGAACCCGATTAAATATGTGAGCAGCTGTTTTTAATGCTTCCATCCACAGCTCCACAGACAAACTAGAATAACTGAGCATACTCCGTACCATGTCAAGCAGTGTACGGTTGCGTCGCTCAGCGACTCCATTTTGTTGTGGTTCGCCTCGCATAGAGTATTGCGCTCTAATGCCATTTTCTTCTAAGTACTTAGCGAATGGTCCTTTAATCTGACCATATTGAGCGTGTATCCCATAATATTCACCTCCCTGGTCTGATCTTACAATTTTAATGGAAGTGTTGTGCTGCTTCTCAACTTCCGCCTTATAAATCTTAAATATTTCTAAGGCGTCTGAATGCTTTTGGATGGGGTAAATGTGTCCATAACGGGAATAATCATCAGTAAATGTTATAAAAGAGTCATAACCGTCTACTGATGTGATTGAGAGAGGGCCACAGATATCTGTGTGAGTTATTTCTAATACGCCCGTACTCCTAGTCGCTCCTTTCTTAATAGTCTTAGCATATTTTCCCCTAATGCAGTCGATGCACTGCTCTGAATCTGAAAAGTCTAACTCCTGAAGTATCTCATCTTTAATGAGACGCTCCATTCTCCCCCTCAAAATGTGGCCAAGGCGACAGTGCCACAATTTTAAAGAAGTCTCATTATCACGCTTACGCTTATGCATCGCATCACAGACATTCATTACAGAATGATTATCATCAAGAGAGAGCAAATAAAGATCGCCTTGCAAATAACCAAGGCCAACACTAATATTATGAAATTTAATGTTGCAAACAGAGTTGCCAAACTCACACACATGTCCAGATTTATCTAAACGCGAAACTGAAATAATGTTTCTCTTTAAACTAGGAACATAAAGGACATCATCTAAATTAAGCTGGAAGCCGGCCGGCAACTCTAAGGTGAAGCTTCCAACGCCTTCGACTTCAACCATGTTCCCATCAGCCACTCTTAGGCTTCGCTCCCCCCTTCTTATAGTTCGGATCGAATTGAATACCTGTAATGAATTAGAAATGTGCACAGTGGCACTTGAGTCAACTAACCAAGTATTAGGGGATAAACATGCTAAGAATAACTCATCAATGAAAGAAACACCATCAATCTTAATATTACCTTGATGTTTCAGCCATTCCTTAAAGCCTGGGCTGCCCTTCTGAAGATGCTTGGGTGAAGCATAGAATGAACACAACATCTTTCCACCTTGGGACTGCTTGCCTTTGAACTTGTTGTTGTTCATTGGACCAAAATTTTGATTTTCTTTCTTCTTAAAGTTCTTCTGGCCTTGCTTGCTGCTACCTGACTCATGCTGATTCTTAGGAGTGCCTAAAATGCTGAGGTTGCCAACCATGTTGACAACATCCTTCATCTTCTCAGTCTTAAGCCTTTCTTCTTCTTCAACACAATAGTTGATCAACTCACTGATAGACCAGACAGTCTTGTTGGTGTTGTAGCTAATCTTAAATGCTTCATACTGTGAAGGCAATGATGTCATGATGAAGTGCACAAGAAAACCTTCAGAGATCTCCATCTGCATCTCCTTAAGCTTGTTGGCCATGTCACACATGTTGAGAATGTGCTGCCTAATGCCAGTCTTCCCATCATACTGAGAGGCCACTAACTTCATGATGAGAGTGCTTGCATAAGTCTTGGATGAGCTCTTGAAGTTCTCCTCAATCTTTGCCAGAAAGGCCTTAGCACTCAGATCTGCTCCCTGCGCATCCTTGGTGGGGATGGCGCCCTTAATGCCAGCACTGATGGTCTGAGACATGACCATAAGTGCCATGCGGTCTGATCTTGCCCACTTTTCCAGAGCAGCTGAAGTCTGTCCTGCAGCAACAGCAGGCTTATCCTCCCTTAATGCCAGATCCAGGTCATTCCAAGCCAAGCATGTCATGACCTTGCCCTTCCAGTCAGGAAAATTCGCTCCATTGAGCGGCTTGATGTTGTTCAGGTAGGAGACCACAACATTGACATTTGTCACTGAAAATCAAGGGAAAAACTTATCTTAGTAATCATATACAATAAAATGCAAATAAAAGTATGATAATAATCCCACGGTGGTCTGATTAACATCATGCAATTAAAATTTCAATTTGCATCACCGGTGGGGAAAGCAAACAAAATTTTGTCTTAATACTCATGATTAAACAACGGTGGTCAGAAATAATCACAAGTTTACTCTAAATAAACTTCTCGGTGGTTCCATTTATTTAGAGGCATCTCAAAGTATAGTGGTGAAATAAACTTATAAACATTAAATAAACACCAACTACTTAAAATTACTCATGCAATAGCTTAACTGAAATTAATGCAGAAATTAGACAGAACTTAATACTTAAAATGAGCTGAAAACTGAGAATAAAAGAAAACTTAAAACTGGCCCGGAAAGCAAAATGGCCTGCTGGTGGCCTGCTTGTGCGCGCTATGCCCTCAATGCGCAGCGGCCCAGGTGCGTGCGAGCGCGGCCCAGCAGCTAAAAGGGGGGCGCGGCCCAGCCCAGCAGGGCGTGTGCGGCTCAGGGAGCGCGCGCGGCTTAGCGGCTCCCGCGCTGCTCAGGGGCGCGGCTCGGCGCTGCGTGGCTTGGCTAGCCGCAGCCGCGGCATAGGCAGGCACGCGGCTCGGCGCAGCGGCTTAAGGCGGAGGCGGCGGCTTAGGCAGCTCATTAGTCTTTAGGCTCGGCAGCAGATGAGCGGGCCGCCAATTCGGCCCGCAGCGCGCGCGCCCTCCCCCACCCGCGGGGCAATTTGAGCCGTCGGCTCTGATCGAACGGCTCAGGGCGGTTCGGCGGGGACTTAAAAGGCTGAAAATTCGGGGTAAACCCTAACCCTAACTTATTTCCCTCCCCTCCCCGCGAGCTTCACGGGCGCGAGTGGCGGCGGACGCGTCGCCGGCGACACGCGGCTTAGGTCCGCCGAGCCGGAGCTCTCCCTGTGTGCGGCTCTGATGGGATCTGAAGGCCGGAGCTTCGCGGGCCCTCTCTGTGGCACCGCGTGCGTCTCGCGCGCGGGCCGTCGAGGGGCTCCGCTGGGGCTCTATGGCCGGCGGCAAGCCGGGGCGAGCTGATGCGCCGACGAGGGCAAGCTGATGGATCGGCAAGGGCGCAGGCGGAGGGCGCGGGCTGATGTGAAGGAGACAAGCTCCGCCGCGCCGAACCGGTCGGCACGGGGCTACGGCTCTCGAAGGGACGCCGGCGACCACGCGCTTCGGCAACTGATGCCATGCGCGGCCACTGACCATGAGGTAAGTCCCTCTCATCTTAATCTTACTTAAACTGATCTAGGGTTAGGGTTTGGGATGGGGATTTGCTTTGGTTCTGATCTGAGATTTGCATTTCGCTCCTTCTAATCTCACTTCGTGCAGACTTATGCACGAAATTTGACCCAAAACCGAGAGGTTTAGGCCACTGACATAATAGAAAAACTTAATTTCGTGAACTAAAACATGAAAACCACCTATAACCGTGACTGATCTAGGGTTTTAGGCATAAAAACACACCTCTGACTTAAGTAAAATCTAACTATAACTTGTGTGCATGACATGAAACTTAACTGAGTAGAGCTAAACATGAGATGGAACATGCACAGATAGATCTACACCATGTAAACTAAACCTAAAGCTTAGGGTTTGTCTAGGAGATCTAACTAGGATTAGGATAGGCGACTGATACCAATTGTTAGGAATTGAATCTAATAGGACTTAGCATTGACTTAATCAGGATCACTAATCCAATAGAAGATCATCCCTAGTACATTAACTAATGCGAAATAGATTAGATTCGGTTCTATACCAGCGGTAGTGGTGTCCATGACGCTGGTGGGAGTAGATGCGGTGGTGACGACGTCGATGGTGTTGACGGCGTCGGGGATGAAGCACAGACGCTCCTTGAGCGTCCTGGCGGTGTAGCGGCATCCTTCAGGACACCACCGGCATTTCCCCGGAGGTGGTGCTCGCGCTTCTGAGTCTTCCTGTGCTCTGATTGATCGATGGGTGGTGGAAAATATTAGGGTTACTAACCCTGGGGTCAACCCCATCTTATTTATAAGCACTGTAGGCCCAGGGCCGAGCCCAATGGTCTTAGGATTGCCTCCCGATCAGGGTTCACCAAACCGGCGGGAACCGGTCCGGTTTGGACCGGTACCAAACCGGCCCAAATTCAAAATTCAAATTTAAAATCAAAAAAATGAAAAATTCTCAAAAAATTCCTAAAAATACTTCAAGGTGCGACGAATCTAATGGTGTCAAATTTTCTCAAAAATTCATTCATTTAGTATAGTTTGCGAGGATTTGAAGTTAAACAAAAAAAACGTGCATACAAAAGTATACAAATACAATGTAAAAGTAGTAAAAAAAGATTGGAGGGTTCATTTAGACTAAAACATGTTATACAAATATTCATTTAGTATACTTTGCGGGCATTTGAATTTAAACAAAAAAAGAAAAAAAATTGAATTTGGCCGGTTACCGGTCAAACCGACCGGTATACCAGTACGAACCGTTTGCACTACGAATTTTGAATTCAAATTTGACTTCGACCGGTACTGACCGGTTTCCGGCCAAACCGGTCCGGTATACCGGTACCGGACCCTGCCGGTTTGGCTGGATCGGTCGGTAAGAGAAACCCTGCTCCCGATCAAAGCAATCGCGGATAGGTTTCTGAGAACCGATCCCTAAAGTCACGGGATAAGATATCCTCTTTTTCTGCCGATTCTGTTGCTGACCCGCGCTGGCGCGCTGGCCGCCGGTCCGTACCGCCGCGCGCTGCTACTGGGGCCATAATGCTACGCGTTAGTGCTTGCTTGATTGATTAAAGTGTGTGGTCTCAAGTGGGCAGTGGCGATTGCATGCCGATCGGCCGATCCATCCACCGTCGTATTGCACCGTGATGCTTAGTTTTGTCATTACTTGCGTGGTAGTGTTTGTTATAATCGCTGGGGGTGATGATTGCATACGCACGGGGTGAACCGAGAGATTCCTTCTCTTAGGATAGTCTCGAGCTTAGGTACAGGAGGAACAGGACCGTGCGTCCGTGCAGACCTAGGGCCTGTACCCGGCAATAGTTCGATAGCTGTGATTAGTGGTTGGTGCTAATTTATTATAAAAAAAATGTACTGCTGATTGGCTGGTGGCTATTATTAATTTAAGCTGAAAAAAAAAATATTGTTAGCTAGTTGGTTGTCATGTCAGCTGAAGCGAATGAGAGTTATGGGCACAACGTTCCTGCCAGGTGGCTTCGAGCTCCGGTTCTTCTGTCTCGAGCAGCGGCAGCCAGAGTTTGGGGAGGGAGCCTGGCAGGCGGCCTTAAAAGAGGAGGTGGGGGCGGTAGAGACGACCAGCTGTGGTGATTAGACAACAGATGGGTCAGGATTAGAGCGAGGGGCCGTCAAAAAAAAATTTCTTGCTTTGCCTTTGGCCGTTCTCTTTCTGTTAAGTGTGCGTCTGGTTTCTCCCTCGCTTGTACAATTGGTGTTTGCACCGCTCTTGTATGTTTCCCCCATTTCAATAAAGTTCAGGCTAGTTTCCAGGCTCGCCGTAGTTCCCATCAAAAAAATTAGAGCGGGGGCACAGTAGCTCGACGGCGGTAGCGGGTTGCACGGTGGCATCTTCGACGGCGACCGAGGTTGACGGCAGTGAGGGCATAGCCGTCGTGGGCCTCCTGTGATGGAACGGCACGCAGACTCGAGCGGTTTTTTTGTTTTTTTATTTTCGTTTTTTACAAAAAATATTTTTTCGTTTCCGAAATTTACAGAAATATACCCCGACCGCCCCGCTGTCGGGCGGTCGGGACCTGGTCGCCCCGCTGCGAGGCGGCAGAGGCTTTTGTGCAAAAACATTTACAAAAATATTTGGACGCAGGTCCTTAGAGACCAATCGCCCGGCTGCGGGGCCGGCCCAGGCCGCCCTGCTACATGGCGGCCGGCTCTGGAGCGCTGCTAGCTGCTGGATCACACGCAGCAGGCTGCAGGCGCGGCAGGCAGGAGCGGGCCGGGAAATATCTCGTGGACACGCATGGCTGCTTGGCTGATGAGGTCAGTGACGCGATTTGTGCATGGCAGCAGCGTGCATGCGCTCGCTCGGGGACAAGCGGCGTGCATGATGAGGTCAGTGACGCGATTTGTATCATCATATCATCATCAGCAGCGTGCATGATGAGGTCATCATATACGCGTGTACAGTTTTTTAGGAAGAAAATCTCTATATTAGGATGCTACTATAGTACTATATACTGACTACATTGCACTAGATTCTGCGTACTTTCCTCCATGAATGAAGGGAACATATCTGGTGTAAACCACAATTTTTGTGAAAACCCGTGCAAACCACGGCAAAAAAATTGTCTAAATTCACAAAAAAATCACACATGTAGATAATACGATGATACACAATCTTGTAAAATATTTTGTCCAAAATCAACTTCGTTTGTGGCATCCTAATATAGAGATTTTCTTCCTAAAAAACTGTACACGCGTATATGCTCATATATATGCATTGTATACCAATTACCAAACCATACCAATGCACTTACGAACACCCTACCACTATGCATATGTATAGCTACTATACCGTATGCACCGTATGCGTAGAGACCACCAGCACACAGCAGGTGATGATATGATGATACAAATCGCGTCACTGACCTCATCATGCACGCCGCTTGTCCCCGAGCGAGCGCATGCACGCTGCTGCCATGCACAAATCGCGTCACTGACCTCATCAGTCATGCGTGTCCACGAGATATTTCCCGGCCCGCTCCTGCCTGCCGCGCCTGCAGCCTGCTGCGTGTGATCCAGCAGCTAGCAGCGCTCCAGAGAGCCGGCCGCCCCGCAGCTGGGCGGCCTGGGGCCGGCCGCCCCGCTGCCGAGCGACCGGCCCCCAGGGATCTGCGTGCAAATATTTTCATAATTTTTTTGCACAAAAGCCCCTGCCGCTCCGCAGCGGGGCGAGCAGGTCCCGGCCGCCAGACAGCGGGGCGGCCGGGTATATTTCTGTAAATTTCGAAAACGAAAATATATTTTTATAAAAAATGAAAATAAAAAATATAAAAATAAAAAAACCGCCAGACTCGAGACCTTCGCACCATCGAATGCCCAACTTTCATAATAGCATGGGCAACAAGTCATCCGGCCCATGGGCTGCGCCTCGTCGTAAGAAGAGCGCGTTCGGGCCGCTAGCCGCGTCAAGCTAGCACAAATCTCCGGGTAGGTATCTCCAAAGCCTGGGCCCATAAAATTAGTTTGGCCCAGAGGATGGTGCGCAGGCTGGTTTTCTGCTCAATGTGCATTTGGGCCGAAATGTACTGCCCCTGCTCTAGCGAAATATCACGGCTCCAGTGTGCTGCTGCTCCCTCCCGTCCCTGTCCCTGGGCAACACCAACAACAGAACTGGCCACAGAGACCTATCCACTCCTCCATGCACCTCCGCGGCTAACTTCCCAGCCACTACTTGCGCCATCCCCACGCGCCGCTCGGCTCAACCCAAAACCACCGCCCCCGACGAATTCGCAAAACCCCCGACGAGCCACCGCCACGACGCCTTTGAGCCTTTCCCCCTTCTCCGCCGCCCGCCCCGCCAAGCGAGGCCGGGCCCGTGACACGGCGGGCGCCGTCCGTACCATGCCGTGACGCCCGGACTCACACCCACCGAACCGCAGCCGCCTCGGCCCTCATGCACCTCCCCTCGCCGAGCGCGCACACCATGGCCGCGCCGGCCCTCGCCCGCCCCTGTATCCTCCCCGCTGCTCACCTCGCCTCGACCTCTTGCCTGCTGGTCCTCCGGGGCCGGGGGCGCGGGCACGCGCACGGCCGCGCGGTGGCGGCGGTGAGGGCGCGCGAGCAGGGCGCGGCGCCGCCCGACCCGGCGGCAATCCTGCGGCGGCCGGAGGTGGCGGCGACGACGTCGGCGGAGGAAGAGAGGGACGTCGACGCGGGATCTTCGCTGGATGGCCCGGTGGAGGATGAGGCGCCCGAGGAGGAAGGGGTTCAGGCCAGGGGGAAGGCGCCGGAGAGGGAGTGGGTCGACTGGGAGGACCTTATCCTCGAGGACACCGTGCCACTCGTTGGCTTCGTCCGGATGATCCTCCACTCCGGCAAGTACGCAACTTCTCCTCTCCACGCCTTCTGCTCTGACGACTAGCACCAGGAATTCATTACTAATTTTGTCATTCAGCCTGGTGAATTTTAGTATAGTCACTGGAATTATTTTTTGCTGTGCACGTACTCCCGTAGCCAAACGCAACTCATCGAACAGATGGTGTGTGTGACCTATGCTTATGACACTGCAATGCAAATGACTAATACAAATCATTGCCGGCCGTTTCGGTTTTCGCCTCGATCAAGATTGAGTTTCTGCAACGAGTTGCGGCCTGTGGAAGGCCAGAGCTTAGTTTCTAGACGGATGCGCTGAGTGTGTGTAATCTCTTTTATGTAATAATAGGACTTATGTAAAACCCTGCATGCTTCCTCCTCAAATGCATTTTGCAGTGCTCCTGCAGATTTTTCAAAAAATAATGACTATTAAACATTGATGGAGGCGCAACTGGACCAATTTACATTTAGAATTTCAGATCGAATTCCACTCAGATAGTGGCGGCATCTAGATTGGTATTGGACATCACAATATGCCCTATGCTGTGAAATCAATGAATGAGGGGAAATTGGCTGAACGGGGTTCATTTAATTGGTTGGATGAACCTATCACAGATTATACGTAAATCTAAATTATATATTTCATTTTGAGGGGAGACCACACAATAACAGGCTTCAAGCAAACCGATGATATCTCCCACTCTTCATACATGCTTGTACGCTTACGCTTAGCGCATCCTCTTTCTTATTACCTGATCAAACTTTGTTGCTGCCTTAAGTTAATTGGGCAATTGGCTATTGTGACAGGCTATATGCTAACAATGTCTGAAATACAAGTTGTCGTGGAACCATCTGAACTATATATCACGAATAGGTGATTGATGCTGAAATGTGTTCCCTTCCTGATTAGGGTCCACCATTTCTTCTTCGCCATCCTTTTCACATTTCTCTGAAGACCATGAAATCTTTCTAGTTACTAACAGCTTTACATCATTTCTACAAAGTACAAACACTCAGTTACAGTGTATCAAGATACCTCATTCAGTCAGCAGAACTTGGTTCCTGCGCTCGTGACTTTTGCTGCATCTGATGGAATGATTTGGGGTTTAGGCATCTGATTGAGTCATGATGTTTGCTAACATATTATGCAACTTGTGTCATGCCGTATGGGTGCATTCTACTTTTTTTTTGTGGCAAAATAGGCAATCTCATCCTTGAACTTTCGCTCCCGGGTCAAGTTCGCCCCTATACTCTTGCATAGTCCAATTTAGTCCTCAAAGTCTTGTTTTCAGGTTCGGTTTCATCCTCCATCCGAGCTGGACGTCCATGTAGGCATCCAATTCAACCAGATGCATCTAAAATGTCATATGCACCCCTCATTCCATTCAGCTCACCAGCTAGCTCATTTTTATTTACGAACAAGCTAGCTCCTGTAGAGGTTAGGAACAAGAAATGGAGGTTCATGGTTGATCTCAGACAGAAGACATGCTCCTGTAGATATTGGTAAGTCTCAGATATCCCATGGCGACATGGTTGTGCAGCCCTGTTCACAATCTCGGTTGAGCCGAAAAATTATGTAAATACATGTTTCTCTATTGACCAGTACAAGATAACTTACCAGCGAGCTAAATAAAAATGAGCTAGCAGGTGAGCTGAATGGAATGAGGGGCTCATAGGACATTAGATGCTGCTGGCGGAGTTGGATGCCTATGTGGACGTCCAGCTCGGATGGAGGACGAAATTGATCCCAAAAACAAGAGTTCGAGGACTAAATTGGTCTCCCCAAGAGTACATGGACAAATTTGACCCGAGAGCAAAAGTTAAAGGACGAGATTGCCTATTTTGCGTTTTTCATCCTGCAGAAAAGGCAACTTTGTGAAATTCAGTTAGTTTCACTCTAAGTTTCTCATAAAAAAATAAGCCTCATTGCATTGTGTAGAACATGAAACTGTTCCATAAAATTTGGTTTTCGCTCTACTATGCTATTAATTTACCATGGCCTTGCCATGTGAAACATAGCATATTTATGATTACTATGTCAAAAAGTAAGAAATTTGCATTGTTACTTGCAACATGTGCTGTTTGTTATTGTGGTTCCTGACTAATGGACCATAGTAAGTCGGCACTTGATTTGCTTTATGATAAGTCCTTTATAGTACTGGCCTACTAGGCATGCCATGTGGTTCCAGTCATCCAACAATCAGCAAGATTCAGTTTTAAAACAGATCTGACTACAGAAGCCTTAGGATACAACAATGTGTTGTTAGGCTGAATTGGATTTTCATTTCTATCCACCTTCTACCATCAGGAAGTATAACTTTCTTCCTAAGCTAGTTGTTGTGACATGCAGTCTGTGCTATAACTTCATATCTTTATTTTGTTAAATTTCACCTAGAGAAATTATTGCAGGTATGAAAGCGGCGATCGATTGAGTCCTGAACATGAAAAGGCGATCCTGGAAAGGTTGCTTCCATACCATCCACAATATGAGAAGAAAATTGGATGTGGTATTGACTACATCACGGTACGTTGTCTTAAACATTAAACCAGCCTAGATATTATCTTTAATAAATGGAGCTTAAGAAATTAAATCAGCAACCATCTCGCATCCCTTGTTGCTGCTGAGTTTTGACTTTTGAGCATGCACCCTTTGATCGGCATATGCCAACTTTTTTCTTTGCAATATAGTCACATGATTGGCAATAAATATCAGAGTTTTTTCAATTATGGATAGGGGAATTCGAAGATTTTCGTTGGTTGACTATTGTATTGTATACTAGTGACTTACTAGCCCTGAAATTAAAATGACAGTTTTTGCTTGATTTTATTGAGTGCTAACTTCTTTGGGAACTCACAATTAGTATCATTTTCCAGGTAGGATTACATCCAGAATTCGAAAACTCAAGGTGTTTATTCATAGTTAGGAAGGATGGTGAGCAAGTTGATTTTTCTTTCTGGAAGTGCGTCAAAGGTCTCATCCGACAAAAGTACCCCATGTATGCAGACAGTTTCATTCTCAGGCATTTCCGCAGGAGACAAGATTACTGAAGTAGATGCTCGCATGCCTGTTTCCGTGTAACGTTTCTGTGATATTGATTGGTCCACATGGGCTTTAATATCCTGCGATTTTGCATTTGTTGAAATCCAGTGGAGTGGTAGGTTCCAAAGAAGTAAATATCGCTTACAGATGGAATTTTGGTGCTCCAGTGCTAGCTTGTTACTCCCTCCTTCCCCGTTTATAAGGCATACACGTATATCAAGATTCAAACCTTCTCATCTTTGACCAATAATTTGACTATTAAATTTTTATTTTTATAATGCAAATTTCATATGATTGGATTCATAATCAAATATAGTTTACAATGATTATAAGCTTATAATCAAAAGTGATATAATATATGATAAATAAATGGTCAAAGTGTTGTTTAGAAGACCGTGTCATGTTCCACCATGCCTTATAAACGGGGAAGGAGGGAGTATATTCTAGCGATGTGTTTATATTATTTCCTCTATTTGCTTAATGCACAAGTGGTATCTGATCACGAAAGAAGCGGTTGTTCTATTTGAGCACATATTGGTTTGCTGTCAAATGAACGCATGCGCCAAGTCCAAAAAATTTAGTCTGACAATTAGAGGCAGCCAACTTGAATACCATATAAGATGCATGTTTCGTTGCCTGGGTGATGAAGTTCGGAATATCCTATTCCGGAACAATTAAGATGGGTGTAAAATTTGCACATTAAATCTGCTGCCGGCTAATCTCCTGTTTGGATCGAAGTGCTAATAGGTGAAAATGCTAAACTTTAGCACCAGTGCATCCAAACAGAAATACTAATAGAGTGGACTAAACTTTGACTGAGACTTAAAAATTTTAGCAAAGGTATGGGTGTTAATAGGTGCTAAAATTAACTAGCACTTAACTTTAGTCCATCTAAACAGATCTAAATATTGCCAAGCGTATGGAAAGTTGACAAGACCATAGTTTTTGTATAACTAGGCGTACAACCCGTGCATTTGCGCGGCTAGTATTGAAAGTTCAAAAAATTGCATGTCATTGTATCCTTAATTGAAGATTATATTATTTTTTACCATACATCATCTTGTTCATTATTGTAAATTATGTCTTATTATTGGTTAAAACAATTCAAATATAATCTACCTATAATAACAATTTGATTTGTTGAGCTTTAATAATATTATGCATATAATTATTCTTATTTTTGTTTATTTTGATTGTTTGTTGTTAGCTTTAGTTTTTATTAATAGTATATGTTTGTAATTGATACAAAGCTAAATAGTATTTTATATTTATTTTTTCATAATGGCATTGGTGGGTGATTTTTAATTAGACACAAGAGTATTTTATGCTAATTTTTTCGTAATGGCAGTGGTGAATAAATTTTTTTTCCTTCTTCGATTAATGTGGGAATTTTTAGACCTTGAGAGTGAACGTGCAGGCTCCGTTTGTTGGCCAAATAATAAGATAATAAATAATCGAAGTTTCACGTTTTCTGCCTACGGGTTTCGGAATTGCTCATTTCGACATTTTATCTTTTCTGGGCGATAAGAGACAACACAACGGATTTCATGCTGGCAACTTCTCGCCCGAGTGAGAGCAGCGGCAGACGCTTCCAAAATTCAGATAGCAAACCGTAGGATCCCAGCGAAAACGAGCGTGTTCGCCTCCCTCAGTCCCGTGGCCGAGACGCGCCCCCCGGGCCGGAAGGTTGGCGTCGCCCAAGAGGCGCCCCGCCCGCTAGGCCGCTACCTGGCTGGCTGGCTGGCTGAGACATCGCGTTGGACTGGATGGGCACGTCGCCCTTGTACGCGCATCGAAGGACAAGGCCCCCCGGCCGCGGCGTGTGGCCTGCAAACGTAGGGCCGCTGGAGCCCCCCAAGCCACAGCGCTATCTCGGCCGTTGCTGCCTGCTCGGCCTCGGCATGGAGCTCCCCGAACGGCCGCACCGGTCGACCCGACCGCACCCACGCCGCTCGGTCCGGGTCCGGCCAGAGCAGAGAGAAGCGAGCACACGCCTCTGTCGCCGGACCCGTGCGCGGGCGTCTCGCCGGCGAGCGGCACCGACCCTTGAGGCGGCTCATGAGGCGCTTTGCTTTTCCCTCCGCCGGTGTACCTGGTCGCCACTTGTTTAAGTTATCGCAGGTTCCTGTGTGTCAGTGTGTGTGGCCTTGGCCTCGATCTGATTGGCGGGTTAACTAACTAGCACACGAGCTTCCTTTTCTTGGTCGCACTCGCGCCCTCCCCCGCATGTTCGCCGCGTACCTGGGCTGCCCCGGCGCGGCGAGATTACCAAACTGCCCGGCTCTTGGATGTCTGGGTGGGATGGTCATGGAGGGACCGCCGCCTCCGCCTGCTTCAGCGATAAGCGAAGCGCCAAGCAGGGCCTGAAACCGGGGCAAGCTTTGCCCTCTGCGTTTTGCTCCGAATCAGCTGCTCGCCCCTTGATTTCCTAGTTGTCTAGTCCACCTGAATATGATGAGTATGTCATCTGCAGAAAATTTAGTTGCACAACTTCTTTTGTCCAAAAAAAAAAAATGCATAAGGCAGCATATGCTGTAGCTATGCCAAGCAGATGGAGTATGAGTACTAATCCTTCCGTTTAGGGCAAGTTGATTAGTTAAAAATAAATTAACTATCTTATGCTAAATGTAATATTTCTAATGCAAAAGTACAGAAAATACCAGCTCCTTGTAAGAATAGAATGTAAGTGCATGAAAAAAAAATCATGAGTGGAAGAACATGGTTTGTTGGAGGCTTGGAGTTGGAGCCTAGAGCCGTACCCGGCGGGACGTGGGCACGTCGGTAATTCTGCACGGTGGCTGCCATTTCGCGCTGCATCTGCCCTCTTGAACTCCCCAAGAGCCAAGAAGCGGCGCGGCGCGGCCCCTCGCGCCCCACAATAAACAACCACACGCTCGCCACCGATGGCCACCACCACCGCAGCAGCACAGGCACAGCAGCAGTGCCACCACCGCCGCCACCAGCAGCCATGGCCTCCTCCGCGTCCCTGCAGCGCTTCCTCCCGCCGTCCGCGCACGCGGCGTCGTCGACCTCGTCCCGCCGGCGCCCCGGCCTCGCCAGGGCGGCCGTCTCCGTGCCGTCGCCCGCGCCGGCGGCGGGCGAGGTCCCCGCGGAGCGGCTGGAGCCGAGGGTCGAGGAGCGGGCGGGAGGGTACTGGGTGCTCAAGGAGAAGTACCGCACGGGGCTGAACCCGCAGGAGAAGGTGAAGCTGGAGAAGGAGCCCATGGGGCTGTTCATGGAGGACGGCATCAAGGACCTCTCCAAGATCCCCATGGAGGAGATCGACGCCGCCAAGCTCACCAAGGACGACGTCGACGTCCGCCTCAAGTGGCTCGGCCTCTTCCACCGCCGCAAGCACCAGTGTACGTCCCCTCTCTGCACCGCAATGCACATCGCTTACTTGCCGTCGCCGGCAATGCATTCCGTTGTGCTTTTTTCTCTCTCGAATACGCAGGAGAACTGCGCATCATTGTATTAAGAAGAGAATAAAAGTTGGTTTACAACCCGCAAAGCAAAAAGCTCACGGAACACATTAAGCACTAACCTAGTGCTAAGAAGCAAAAGCCCTATAGGGCCAACCCTCAACAGACTACTCGCGCTTAATACAACCCAAGTGGTGATCACAGGCACATCACTCAAGAGTGAAGCCCATGATCGAGGAGTTGCGAAGCGCTGGTAGAAGGTCTCTCACAGCCTCGAAATGGTCGTCGTCGAACTTCTCCTTCTACAGCTGTGAGTAGGCCTTCTTGGAGTCTGAGTTTGGCGTGGCCACCTCCGGGACGACATTGAAGCAGCGCATCAGCATCACCTCCGCACGCTTGGAGGAAGGTACGCTGGCCAAAGGATGGTTTCCCAAGCGCTTGCTGCGCTTCGGCAACCCGGGATGGCCATGTGGAGGAGGGAAGGGATCCTTCCTTGTCTTGGCGGGCTTCTGTGCGAGAGGTGAGCGGATAGGACGCCTAACCTCCTCGACGAAAGTCTTGAGCCGACGCTCATGGCTCGCAACTACCTCCGCTGCGACGCAGCTAGACACGATGGGCGTCCGCGGTTCCTCGGCGCATGGCATGGTCTCCATCTGAAGATCAGCATAGGGTTGGACAATGTCCTCCGGTGTTGGGTTCACTGCCACTATTGTGTCGCCCTCCAAGTCGTAGACTGGGCAAGGCTCCAGCGTTTGCAGCGTAACTGGTGCTCCCTCAGCAGGAGGCGCAGACACCGTCGGCCCAGTACCTAGGCCCGGGTCAGGTTGGAGTGCGGCACCGGAGTAACTTGGCGGAGACAAGCTGGCTTCCAGCTGCATCGGATGATCGGATCCTGAAGCCGGGTGGCCTGCTCCTCCCTGCACCGTAATAGCTCGAAGCAGATAGCCTCAACCGCAGCAGCTGTGGTGGCAGCGCCCACCAACACCCAACATCTGATTCCGTTGTGCTTTGGTTACAGGCGATTCACAAGCATTTGCTTACGTATAATCTGTTTTGATGCACTACTAGTTACTTGTTTTTCGCGGTAGATGATTGCTCGCTTATGGTGGATAATGGTTTATGACTGCTCTGTAGTTTCACTGCACGTTCGATGCTTCCATCTGACCATCACCATGTGCTCATGTTCCTTTTGGGCTTCATCTGCATAATGTTTTCCTTTCCAAGGGGCTCTGTGTATGGTTTATCAGGTGCGTCACAGCGTCAGGTAGTTTTTTTTTAATCTTTCACAGTTGAATAAAGCGTATTAGGGGATTTACTGAGGTGTAAATTGGTGATCTTAGGTGCTATTTTTCTAAAATAGAATCTTATTTTGGAGAAGCGGCATAAATACTTCACCAATTTACACCCCTAGGATTTACCAAAATATGTTTCCGAATTGGTTACTCATTCGCAAATGTGAGCCTAAGTAAAAACTTTCCTTGTGACCCAAAATCCCAAGTGGGTCTCAGACCCATCTTGGAGACTTGAACTTCATTGGATTTTTTTCCTACGAAGAAAAAGGCTCAGCTTGGACTTTTGAGTAGGCGATAGAAAAATTCTTGGGCAACAGTAATACCGTGATATTCTTTTATAGGACGCCTGTACTAAAATACACACGAAGGGCCAAAGGTCAAGTATCCCAATCGTGCAAACAAAATGACACGTACTAACTCTCAACGCTTGGGAAGTGTTTTCTTAGTGCAAACAAAATGACACGTACTAACTCTCTCAACGCTTCGGAAGTGTTTTCTTAATTTTTTTCCCTCGCGGGCCATTCCTTGTTAAACAACACAACGTGTCTACTACTAGTTCAAAACCTGCTAACTTGTGGATTCCTGATTCGTACTGTACTTCCGTTCCTTTCCTTTTTCTTTTGGAACAATTCCGTTTCTGGGTAGAATCGTCAAACTTAAAGTTCTTTTGTGTCAGATATGCAGCAAAAACTTTATTTATACCTTTCTTATATAGAGCCCGAATATACTATACTTTTAGTATAAAAAAAGAATAGAGTTTCCAATTCCGTTGTTGGCTTGGTTTCTCCCAACCTTTCTTCCCTGGACCATCATCCTACACTACAGATGAGGATAGAGACGTGTTCTCCGATTGGAAGCTGGCTCGCTTGATTGATGCATGCGTTGCCTTGTGTGTGCTGCAGACGGGCGGTTCATGATGCGGCTGAAGCTGCCCAACGGCGTGACGACGAGCGAGCAGACGCGGTACCTGGCGAGCGTGATCGAGGCGTACGGCGCGGACGGGTGCGCGGACGTGACGACCCGGCAGAACTGGCAGATCCGCGGGGTGACGCTCCCGGACGTGCCCGCCATCCTGGAGGGGCTCCGCGCCGTCGGCCTCACCAGCCTGCAGAGCGGCATGGACAACGTGCGCAACCCCGTCGGCAACCCGCTCGCCGGCGTCGACCCCGACGAGATCGTCGACACGCGCCCCTACACCAACCTGCTCTCCTCCTACATCACCAGCAACTCCCAGGGCAACCCCACCATCACCAACCTGTGAGTCCTCTTCTTCTTCTTCTTCGCATTGCGATGCCAATCCTCCTGGACACGCCTCAGTCTCAGTGACACGGCTAGCTGCTGCTTCTGGTGATGGCATGGCAGGCCGAGGAAATGGAACGTGTGCGTGGTCGGCACGCACGACCTGTACGAGCACCCGCACATCAACGACCTGGCGTACATGCCGGCGCTCAAGGACGGCAAGTTCGGCTTCAACCTCCTGGTGGGCGGGTTCATCAGCCCCAAGAGGTGGGGCGAGGCGCTGCCGCTCGACGCCTGGGTCCCTGGCGACGACGTCATCCCGGTCTGCCAGGCTATCCTCGAGGCGTACAGGGACCTCGGCAACAGGGGCAACCGCCAGAAGACGCGCATGATGTGGCTCATCGACGAACTCGTAAGCAAGGCCTCCCTCCTTCAATTCGAGTATCCGATTCATGATGCTTCAGCAGCTGATCGATCTGATGCTGTCCGGGACTACCTCGGCGTGCACCCGCAGAAGCAGGAGGGCCTCTCGTACGTGGGCCTGCACGTGCCCGTCGGCCGGCTGCAGGCGGCGGACATGTTCGAGCTCGCGCGCCTCGCCGACGAGTACGGCTCCGGCGAGCTCCGCCTCACGGTGGAGCAGAACATCGTGCTCCCCAACGTCAGGAACGAGAGGATCGACGCGCTGCTCGCGGAGCCGCTGCTGCGGGAGCGCCTTTCGCCGCGGCCGTCGCTGCTGCTCAAGGGCCTGGTGGCGTGCACGGGCAACCAGTTCTGCGGCCAGGCCATCATCGAGACCAAGGCGCGGGCGCTGCAGGTGACGCGGGAGGTGGAGAAGCGGGTGGCCGTGCCCCGGCCAGTGCGCATGCACTGGACCGGCTGCCCCAACAGCTGCGGCCAGGTGCAGGTGGCCGACATCGGCTTCATGGGCTGCCTCACCAAGGACAGCGACGGCAACATCTGCGAGGCGGCGGACATCTTCGTCGGCGGCCGCGTCGGCAGCGACTCGCACCTGGCGGACGTGTACAGGAAGGCCGTGCCTTGCAAGGACCTGGTGCCCGTCGTGGCCGACCTCCTGGTGGAGAGGTTCGGGGCCGTGCCCAGGGAGAGGGAGGAGGGCGAAGAGTAGGACCACACCGGGCGTCTTCAGAATCAGAGCCGACTTGCCGTTTCTTCTTTCTTGTAAAGTAGTAGACGCTGCTGCCTTGTTCCATGGCACGATTTGTTTTTTGTGGTGTTGTAGCCAAAAAGCTAAGGTTCCCTTATTCACGTTACAGAGAATGCCGATAAATAAGGCCTCCTTTAGTATAGCTTCTTGAGGAGCTTCATGTATACTTCACGTGAAGTTATGCCAAAGGGTTAAATTCCCAGCAGCTTCTCCCATGAAGCACACCGTGAAACTCCTTCCAAAATACACTGCGGTGGAGAAGTTAAGAAATCTTGGCTTTGATGAGCTTCTCCTGCAGCCCACGTGAGTGGTATTCCATTTGCCCTCCAACTTCCCAATCTTTATTAGATCATCATGAGCATGCGTGCTTCGCTGTATGGTTTATGACTCCTTTTGTAAAAACCACTCCATTAATATATTAGGGCAACAATTATTAGTTAACCAATATTTCTATTTATTTATTTATTTATTTTAATTTATATGAACTACAATTATAAAATGAGCACAATGATACAATTCATATGAACAAACAAGTCAGATAGCTTCAATCCATTCATGAAGAATAAGAATAAGCTGGTTTGCCAAACGTTTTTTCAGAACAACTTCTGCTTCATCAGAGAAGCTGCTTCACCAGAAAAACGGCTTCAGAAACTATTTGAGGTGAAGCTAAAGCTATGCCAAAGAGGCCCTAAGAATCACCTGCTGGCTGCTGCCTATGTGTCACTGATCCTGCTGCCGCTGCACATTGCCCTGTTTAAACATCAGCAAAGCCATCATCCACCGTGGCACCTCCAGACTTAGGTGTCAGTTTGCATTTCTGTAAAGAGAATTGAACCTTAAGTGCTGATGAAAGATGCTTTCTAGTGCGATTCGCGTTGCAGGCAGGGCGGGTTTTTCTACGAGCCCGCAAACCCGCCCCACAAAGTTATCATTTGTGGTTTATGAGATCCAGCTGCAAAACATTAGTGGATTGCTATTGGACTGGCGGCTACAAGCCGCGGACAAAACAACGAACCCGCAAGAACCCATGAGTCCACGACAGAGCTCGCGAGGACCTAGCAGTCGCCGCCGCCGCCATCGTTGACATCCCCACCGCAATCGACCCCGTCCGTCCTTCTCCAACCTTCTTTCTCCCTCCAGCACTCTCTCACGCAGCCCTCCACCTCTCTCCCACGCGCAGGGGCAACGGCGGCATGCCACGCGGCGCACATTGCGGGGGAGCGAGGCCGGCAGCGGCAGCATCGAGGCAGCCGCGCGTGGCACCGGGGCAGTTGTGGTAGCGGCGCGGTGAGGGGACAGCCGCAACGCGCGGCATGGGGAGCGCCGGCCGGTGGAGCTTGCGGGCGGCGCTTGACGAGCTGGTGGAGCGCGGCGGCCGGAGCTCGCGGCCCGTAGCGGCGGCGCTGGGAGCGAGGTGGTGGCGAGTTAGGGGAGTGTGTCGGCGGCAGTCAGAGCTCGCGGCCGGCGTGCAAGGGAGCGTTGCATTGGTGAGCAGGGTGAATCAAATGGAGTTGCGTGTCCGGGGCTGCGGGCAAGCAAGCTAGCTGCCTTCGATGCGGATACGCGGGTTAAATTTTCTGCCACGAGGCCCGCTAACCGTTTGTTGCGCGCGTGTTAAACCTTGCGGACATCCTCGAACCCGCAATATATATATATATATATATATATATATATATATATATATATATATATATATTGAGGGAAAGACTGTGGGGGAGTTTTCCACAACAATTTTATAAAAATAAACTCAAAAGGTTACCGCAGAGCTTACTTACAGAAAGGAGGGGAAAAATATACAAAAAGAGCAACAACTCTAAGTAATAGACTCTAGCCATTGAATAAGACTAATGCGCTTATCTTTTCTAACTCTCACGAGATGGAGACGAACTTGATCTGAGAACTTCCTAAACCAAAGTCGAAAGGAAGCAGAACCATTGTCAAAAATCTTGGAGTTCCTGATATTCCAGATTTCCCACGCCGCAAAAACAAAGATTTCCATGATGCAAGAAATTCCAGCTGAACCAATCATGTGCAGTACTCGTTCCTGAGTATTGAGTGACACGTCCCACTAAATGCCAAGCTTGTTCCAACAGGTCAGGGCAAAAGGACAAGTAAAGAATAGATGATTCAGATCCTCCTCCTCATGTGTGGAGCATAGAACACACATAGAGTTCGGCTGAACATTGTAGTGACGTCGAAGCAGCATATTCCTTGTATTCAGCCGGTCAACCAAGAGAAGCCAAGCAAAGAATTTTAGCCTTGGAGTGCATTTGGAGTGCCACAATCTCTTAAAAATTGGTGAGGCAGGAAAATGCTGGAAGACCAAATTGTAATAACGACTTGATGAAACAGCTGATTTCCCCACATAAAGGTCCAACTGTCATTAGAGTCCAGATCAAAATCAGTCGAAAGCAGGAGATCCAGCAACTCACCAAGTTCTTGGAAGGCTTGTTCTGAAATAGGCAAATGGAAGATAGATTCCAAATCCTGTGCCATAATAATTTCTTTGACAGAAATGTCCGGGTTAACAGCAAAAGAGAAGAGCCTTGGGAAATTTTCAGAAAGAATAGCAGTGGACCAAAGATCTCCCTAGAAAGCAACTATGGAACCATCTCCAATGGTGCATTTAGCAATTCCCCTATAGAGGACATTAAGTCTTAAGAGGTCTTTCCACCAGAATGAGCCAACTTCAGATGAAGCATGTGGAACCTTGGAAGTATAGTATCTATTCCAGATAAGAGACACCCAAGGGATGTCTTTCTTGCTATAGAATTTGTGGAGTTGCTTTAAGAGTAAAGCATCATTTTGTAATCTTAAGTTCAGCACACCTAAACCACCTTTTTGCTTCGGTTTTTGGACCATGTGCCAAGCTGCTAAATTTCCACCCTTTTTGGAGGCATCATTACCACGCCAAAGACATTGTTTTTGGGCTCTATCAATATTCTCGATGACACCCACATGGAGTTTTATAGAGGACATGGCATAAGTTACAGTGGGGGATAGGACTGAGTTAATCATTTGTAGACGAATAGAATATGACAGATAGGAGGAAAAGGCTGAGAGTTTCCTCTCCACGCGGTCCATCAAGGGTGTAAGATCCTCCATTCTAGGCTTTGTGGTTCCCATAGGCAGGTCAAGATAAGTGAAGGGCATTGAAGCAACTTGACAACCAAGAGCTGAGGCTATAGCATTAACATCCCCATCTTGAACATTGATGGGAATAATGGAGGATTTGTGGTAATTAACTTTCAAACCAGTAGACTCAGCAAAGATATCCAGGAGGCTTTTGAGATGTTGCACTGCGGCTAAATCAGCTTTGAGGATCAATATTGTGTCATCAGCATATTGGACCACCGGGAAATCATTACTGGCATGGGGTATTGGCATAATAAGATGTCCATTTTGATAAGCATCATTGATTATAAATTAAAGTAATTCTGCAGCAATAACAAACAGAAGAGGAGAGAGGGGGTCTCCTTGCCTGACTCCTCTCTTACACTTGAACTGTTTTCCTGGTACCCCATTGAGAAGTATGGAAGAGTAACCAGAAGAGAAGAGAAGATCAGATTAATCCATTCCATCCATTTTGCAGGGAAGCCCATATGACTCATTACTTGAATTATGGCATTGTGCTCGACAGTGTCAAAAGCTTTGGCAAAGTCAAGCTTGAGAATTATGATAAGTCTTTTACTCTGCTGGCATTGGTGAATATATTCAAAGCACCAGGCAATGCAAAATATATTAGCGGCGAGTTTTGCGGATTTGCGGCTAGCCGCAACCCGCCCCGCCTGCACCCTGAAGTGCGATGCAACAATGCGACTTGAGCCAGTTGCCCAGCATTAAGATACACTAGTCTATCAACCCGTGCTACCGCACGGGCTAATTAGAGTTAATATAAGAATGAGGTCAATAATTATAATTATCCATCTAATGTTCTTTTTCATCTATTAAATATTCTAACATATACTCTAAAATATATATTTACCATTATCTAGTTACAATAAATTTCATTTTGGAGCACACCTCCATATGTATTCGATATACATTTACTTGAACTATTTGTTTGTAAATTTGTATTCTTGTCTCTTCCATACATGAATACATGGTGACATATATTGTTGATACTATTTTTATATAAATAATAATATAAATAATATATTAACAATGATAGAAATAGTAATTTAGAATTTTATATTGACACACTTTAATATTTTATTATAATTATATAATTTAGATTCAGATTTAGGAGTAATTTAACTTGTAATAATAACAACATAACTGGATAATTTATATGCAAATTTAAGGGGATATTTGTATTATTTTTATAATAGCATAGATGGATAATTTACACAAAGATTAGGGGTTACTTTTGATTTTTTATAATGGTAGATGTGGGTAATTTAGATACATATTTAGGGGTTACTTTAGTCTATTTTCATAATGACAGAGGTGGGTAATTTATTAGAAAAGATAAAAGATCCAATGGTTATTATAACTAGAGTTGTTGGATTGATGACCGGATGTTTCTGATTTTTGTGAGAGTTTATATGATTTCTCTATTTTTTTTAGAGTGTCCACCTAGGATCCCAGGTGGCTTCATGTAAATGCTTCAAAGGTGCCTTCAATTAGTAATAGTAAGATGCTTTGTTGGTACCAAAAGTCATCACTGTAGAACATCAAGTCTTTGTGTAGATAAAGCCATTTCCTTCAGTACAGGTGCAGTAGAGTGAAAAATTAATTAATTTCACATTCTCATCCCTTCCAATACGTATGGATTGGAGGAGTTTTGTTTGTTTCCAGAAAAAACCTAAAGGAAAACCATGAAGGCACTTTATGTGATGAGGACATCTCTTCCATTGATACAACCACACCTGCTACATGGCAAGGACCATTAACTCGAGCTAGAGCACGACAACTCAATTATCAGGTAAAGTCGTTTCTTGTTGTCCAAACAAGTTTTTCTATGAATGGGGTACTACTAAATTCATGTGATGATTTTCTTATGCTTAGTAACTTGGGACATGAACTGGATTGGAGGGAGAGCAAACACGACAAGAAAGCGAGTGTGGATGATCATATCGGACCATACCAGTTCGAACCTCCAGGCAGGGTCAACTTTGGAAGGCCATAACTCTTAGCACCGAATAGTTTTGAAGTCCATGAGTACTTGTTGGAAAGCTCTTGAAGTCTATTTTCATATGGGTCCAACATCATGACAACCAATGGAGCTAAGCAGAATCGCCAAAATGACAATCGGTCTTCCAATCTTGGGCTGAAGCCATTGTATCTAGTTCAGCCCACTAGGGGCCCTTTCTAAGTTAGGGTTTACACCCCTCCACGCCTCTTGGCTGCTCCCCCTCCTATGTAAACCACCTGCAGCTGTCATTTGAGGGCAGGTTTTGTTTTGATATAAGTTTAGCATTTGCTACTTCCTTGTATATGCGTGTGTCGAGCGAGACCACCCGATTACTTGATTCAGAACCTCAACTTCGTATGTACTAGATTTATCTCTTAGGCAAGATCTGTGTGTTGTTCTTTATCCACTTGTTCTTCAATTTGCTTGCAAGTTCAAGATTGTTCTTGACACATCAAGAATAGCATAAATCGGAGGCGGTGTAACTGTCGCTAAGGCACAACCCTTGTGGTGTTGTAGTTGGGCAGCACAACGTTGATCCTCCTTCAAATCCAGTTATCCCCCACTCTCATCGAAAGGTCAAGAACAAATCCCAGTGGGTTCCATCATGATTCCCAGTCACGCATCACTCATAACAAGAAAAATTATAGTGGGTCATTATTCATAAAACAAATATTCATATTGGGTCATTATTCATAAAACCGTACTAAATGTATGCCATTCATCCTCAATTTGTTTAGGTAATGACTTCATAATGGCCGGCTGTTTTTTCGTCCGCTCGTACGGCCGGTTCAATCCACCATCCAGTCGCCATCCAACGATCACGCGTCGCACGTGCCGCACGCGCCCCTGACAGGCTGGCCCCACCTTATACAACCCGGCGAGGAATTTTATTCAAAACATTGGGTCTCGCACCGGTCATTTCGTCTTCTCATTCTCTCTCTAGGTTTCCTCTCTATCTCCTCTATCCTCTCGAACAACCGCTCGATTCACCCATCCATCGCAGAGCAAGTTCGGATCCCCAGCGGGGAATCAGCAGGATTCGCAAGTGAAGACTAATTTCAGGTCAGTTCCATCCTGTTACTTAGCTATCGTCGCATCATTTTCGATTTCCACGATGAGGCGAGGGGGGTTGCGTGGTTGTTTTTGGTGGAGATTATCATGCCAAGCAAATGGGAATCTGCAGGGGGGAGGGAGACTGATTAGAATCAGGGGGAGCATCTCTCCTTAGCGACTTTTCGCATCTCTGATCTGTAGCATTTTTTACCACATTTTTCTTCATTTTTTTTGCCCTTTGTTCTTCGAAGCTATCAATCCCGAGCCGGCGGGGGGTCTAGGGGATCCAGGGGGACACACCATCGATTTTCGAATCGGCGGGAGGAGGCACGCAGGTGAGCATCCCATCCATTGTCTCCCAGCCCTTGTGTTCTCATTTTTCTCTCCACTGTTGCTGCTGCTGCAAATTCCCATCCACCACCCCAGCATCTCGCCATGTCCAAAATCGACCTCCATCAGCACACCACGCACCACCCAAACCTTCGCCAAATCCTCATTCAGCTCCCCCCGACCGCTGCGCTGCATTCCTAACCCTAGCCCGCCACCTAAATCCGCGCTCCCACTAGCAGCATTTGCGCCGCGCACCAATCCCCCCCCCCGGCCAATGCCCCCTCTCACTGCTGCAGTGCCTAGAAGACCAGGAAGGGAACTCTGCTGGTTTTTGAGATTCATCCCCCCTCAGATTTCACATATTCATGTGGATTTTCCTCATTTTTTAGGCTGGGATACAGTGGAAGGATCTCTGCTATAGAATTAAGCTCACAAAAGGTGAGTCCAACTGCCCTCCTATAATGCCAGTGCAACTGCTACATTTTTTTATAGTGATTTTTTAAGGGAGGGGTTACAGTGCATGTTCTAGGGTGTTTAGTTGGGTTTTTTTGTCAGGTAAAATCAGTGTGATCGGCTTATTTGTTTGGTACTACCTTTTGTTGGGGATGTGTATAGAGGTAGGGGATATTATGTTTTTTTTCTGCATCAAGAATGTGCTAATCAGCCAATATTTACTTCAGCATCCTTTTTGCAATTTTTTCAATCCCAAGATGTACTTAGATAAATCCAAAATCCCATTTCTGCTCTGCATTCAGCTAACAATATCTCTTAGAATTGGAAAGTAGTATTCAGCTAAAAAAATTGATAGATTACATTTTCTTTTTCATTTTCTCTATCTTTTTTTGTTGGGACACTATTCTAAGCTTGAACATGGCACCCAACAACTAGCAAGCACTGAGTATTTGCAAACAGAAATTACAATGCCAAGAGCACAGAAAGAGCAGCAAGGCCGGGCTACATCATCCGAAGATGTATGTCACATATCTGCTTCACACCCTCGTCACTTTTTTTTACTAATATGTTCTGCTTCACATTTTTGTTTAGGCAATAATATTATTCTGATCTAGGTAAATACATTCATTAGATTAAGCAACTTTTCATTCAAATATTGCTAGATTAAATGTTTTTCATATCTAGGCAACAATACTCTTTTGTTGTAGGTAATAATACTATCTGGATCTAGGCAAATTCATTCATCAGATTAGGCAAATTTTTCATTCAAATATTTGCTAGATTAATTATTTTTTCAAATCTAGCAACAATATCTTTCTGATCTAGATAATAATACTATTTTGATCTAGGCAAATTCATAAATCAGATTAGGCAACCTTTTTCATTTTTCAAAGTGTTTTTCATTTAAATGTGTGTAGCCTCGAAGAAACAGGGCGTCCCCTGCAAGACTCGTCAAGTTATATGCAGACTTGACTGAACAACAGCGCAAGATGATTCGTGATATGAATTTTGATGGGCTGCTGCAGATTCAATGCTCCACAATCCCAGCAAGATTCACCAATTGGCTGATGGTGCACTGTTTCGATGCTGAATCTTCAAAGCTAGTTCTCCCAGGTCAAGGCAGAATTCCAGTCACAGCAGATTCGGTGGCTGATATTTTTGGGTTGCCAAACAAGGGTGACAAAGTGAGATATGAGCTTGATGTTGATGCAATAAATTTCATTCAAAGCAAATATAGCATTATCCAAGGGTCAGCACCCAAGATCGAGCAAGTAGTAGAAATGGTGAAACAAAACAAGGCTGCAAACGAAGATTTTTTGAGGTCCTTTCTGATGATTGCTATCTCAACATTCCTGTGCCCACCCACCAGCTTGGGAATCAGCCCCAGATGCTACCCAGCTTTAGTTCACCTTTCAACTGTCAAGGGCTTCAACTGGTGTCAGTTTGTGGTTGATCAGCTTAAGGCTGCAGCTATGAAAATAAACAAGCAAAATGATGTGAAGGGTTATGTTCTTCTACTCGTGGTATGTTTTAATTATGTGAAGGGGTTTTTTAGATTCATTTGGAGGCATTTTTTTACATGCAGTTTTGATATTTGATATTATTTTGCACTTAGTTGATCCATTTTGTTCATTTTCCTGCAGATTTTGTATGCGGACTCGCTAGATGTTCCGAATTTATAAATCCCAACTTATAGACCAAGGATCGCTGCATGGACGAGGAATCTGTTGGACCAGGTCATCAAGTTGGACACAAACCGTGATGGAAGTTTTGGCAGACTGAAGGTAGGAAAAAACTGTCATATGGATTCTCAATTCTATCTCTTTTTTGTCCGCCCCCTCCCCCCCTCCCTGACACCCCTCTAACACATGATAAACTTTCTTTTCAGCTAAACGAATCATGTCACTCCGTTGGGGCAGGATTCGCCTTACAGATGGACGGTATCAGTAGATTTTTAACATCAAAAGTGTAACACCCTAATTTAATTTTCAGCTTTTGATAATAAATTTAATTGGCTTTAATTAATTTTCTAAGGATTATTGTGTTAGTCTTGCATTTAACCTAAATTTTTGTTCTATAAGTAATTAAAATTTATCATAGGTTTAATTTTTGTTGTTGCATCATGCTGGAGCATTGTTTTAATTGTTGAGTGCTTGTGTGAATTCAAATTTAAATTTGAATTCATTTGCCTTGAGTTTGAATTAGGATTAGATTTAGAAAAGAAAAGGGATTAGAAAAGGAGCCCAAACCCCAAACCATCTCGGCCCAGTGACCAACCCGTGGCCCAAATAACCCGCTAGGCCCAGCCCTTTCTCTCTCCTCGCGGCCCGCACAAACTCCCGCTCACTCGACCCAGCGCTAGGCCCAGCTCCCGCTACCAGCAGCGCACGGCCCACGCCCGCTCCGCGCGATGCCCCGCTCAGCCCGAGCGCCCGCGCGCGCTCCCTGCCACCGGGCCCAAGGCGTCAGCGCCCGCACGAGCTCTCCCCGCGCCTGACCCCACCAGCCAGCACCCGCACCCCAGTCAGCCCGCGCCGCATC
Source organism: Panicum virgatum (assembly GCF_016808335.1). Taxonomy (NCBI): domain Eukaryota; kingdom Viridiplantae; phylum Streptophyta; class Magnoliopsida; order Poales; family Poaceae; genus Panicum; species Panicum virgatum. Next base: position 62,409,892 of record NC_053145.1, on the reverse strand, counting down.
GTCCCTCCCTCTCTCGCTGCGCCCCGGGCCCGCCCGTCAGCTACTTCGTCTCCCCCCCCCGCACAACCGCCGCCCGCGATCTCCGGCGAAGTCCACGCCGGCCTTCCAAACCCGGGCGCGCACGCCTAGGATGGCCGCCGCCCTATAAGTAGGCCCTGGCCTCCCCCGTACCCCGTCATCCACGCCCTAGCCGCCACCCCGCAACCCTAGCCACCGCCTCCCCTCGCTCCGCAGCGCAGAGCACCCGCGCCGCCGTGCGCCGGCCACGCCACCGCACCCCAAGCCCTGCCGACCGCCGCAGACGCTCCGCCTCGGCCCTGGGAGACTTTCTAAGCCGGCCACGCTCCAATTCCTGGACTGCATCACCGGAATCGCGCCGAGCTCCCCAACCCCGGTAAACTCCGATCTCTGGCCAATTGCTCATCCCCGGCGATCCCCGGACCTCCCTGACCCTTGTGCATCTCCGCAGTACCACCCCGAGTCAAGCCGTGGGATCAGAACGGCCGGAGTACCCCTGCATCGACCCCGGCCACGAGCTCCGTTCCTCGCCGCCGTCGGACCTCGACGTCGAGCACACTCCGTTGCGTTTCCGACCAAATCCAAGCCCGGTGAGCACCTGCAGCCTTCCCCGGACCTTTTGGCGCTAGTTTGGTTTAGGCTGTAGCCCTGGAGCCTTGGAAACACCACGCGCCGGCAAGCTTCATCGTGCCGAACCGCCGCCGCAGTCGCCCCCGACGCGCAGCGCCTCTCCGTGCCCCGCTCTTGGCCCCAGTGAATTACGCGAGTCACGATCGTTCCTTAGCACCAGACCGCAACCCTTTTGGCTCCCTAGAGCGCCGGGACGGCCATCTCCGGCCACGCGCCGCCGCGAACAGAGTCGCCGGCGGTAGCGCGCCGCCGCCCCGCGCGCCCAAAGCCCCAGGACCGTCCGATTTGTTTCAGACGCACGCGATTAGATCTGGAAGCCAACGAATCTGAGCCAATAGATCGAGATATGACGGTCCACGTGTGTGGATACCGGTTCGCCTGTCCTTTTTGCATAAGAGCCCCTGTCTTTTGTTAATAGCAACCCGCGGTCCAGCTGTATAGAAAACTAATTACGGTTTGGCCCTATTTTATTCACTTAAGCCCCTGAGCTTTTTAAATATCAAACCCGCCGTCCAGCACCTAGTCTTTTGCACGCTAGCCCTCAGATTTAATGGTTAATTACGTCTAGGCCCTCGGTTTTAGCAGAAAAAGTCCCTGGAACCCTGTTTTTATTACAAATAAGCCCCTGAACCTTGTTTTTAGCCTAGGTTATGTGTTTTAGCTCCGTTTTAGGCATTCTTTATGTCCACGCGATCGTTGTGACGTGTAGAATAGTTTTAGACTAGTTTATTGTGATGTTTTTATGTATTGATGTACTATTCCTTAGTGTTAGCATTTGTTTGCTTGTATGCTTATTATTGTGCATTGTTTTGGCCATGTGTTCGTGAGTAGACGTTGATCCATCTGAGGAGCCCCAGTACCAGTACCCGGAGCAGCCGTCTTCTGAGCACTTTGAGCAGCAGTAGGAGCAGTATGAGGAAGGCAAGTATAACATGAACAACACCTATCACCTTTAAATACAATTTCATACTGCATTTTAATATTGTATGCCTATAAGGACATTCCTAGCCACTTTATATCCTTTATATATATCCTTTGGGTTGCACTTTGGTTAGTTGTGCTAGGTTGCTGCGCTATAACACATTCTGGTCCTTTTTAATTAAATTGATTAATGGTTTACTTGAACTTAATTCTGAGAGTGGCCCTCTGTGTGGATGAGTGGCTCACGTCTCGTTAAAAGATGGTTTTTGTATAAACATGTTTAGGGGGCCAGCACGGTGCTTAGTGCTTGGTTGGCCACTCTCCATAAGGACCGGTTCATAGAGCGACAACCTGGGATAACAGCGCTACCACAAGGCTAGAATGGGATAGACTTGGCTTACTAATTGGGTCTTTTTGGTTTGGAGTAACTTACCTGCGGGGCAAGAGTAGTAAGCTTCAATGGTCCCTGCTCCTCCGGCTGGTCTGTGCTTGGTTTGCGTACCTATGCTTGTACCCCCGTGAGGAGGGCCCCATCGTCGCTGACCTAACTCTCGCGGTTACGCCTTACCAACGAGATTCTTTGTAACGGCCTCGTAGTGAGTCGCTAGTCATCTCACCTAAGGAAGTGTGATAAACCCCTAGCGTAGCTCACGACTTGTGGGTAAAGATGTGCAACCTCTGCAGAGTGTAAAACTGGTATACTAGCCGTGCTCACGGTTATGAGCGGGCCCAGATTCTCCTTTTGATTAGTGGGGTTGTCTCCTTCCGACGAGGGAGGTGCCTCTTGGGGTTACCTTGGTTTGGTTTGGTTTGGCACTCAGTAGTTTCTGAATTAATTCTGATTAATTACTATGTAACTGGGTTAATGGTAATTCATCAACTCGTAGTAAATAGCTTTAATAAAATTCTGCCAACACTTAAAAGCTAATGCAGTTGAGTCAGCCAACCTTAGAGCCTCATAGTTTGTGTTATACTTGTTGAGTACAAGTTGTGTACTCACTCTTGCCTCTTCTCTACTTTTTCCTCTTAGATACGCTACTGCTGCTCAGTTCCTGCCGACACGAGGGAGTTCGCTCAGCGCTACCAGGACTACGAGGATTTCTAGGCGTTCGTCTCCCAGTCGACGTCCCTGTGGCACCCTGCTTCAGCTTCGGAGAGTCTTTATCGTATTTTGTACTTCGCTTCCGCTGTATCAGACATTTTGTCATTAATGTAATAAATAACATTCGTATTTCGATTTATTATGTCTTTTTACGTGATATGTGCTATGATATACTATTCATTCTGTTGTATATACGTGTGACTTGATCCTGGCACGTATATGATTGCTCGGTTTATGTTCTTTTATAAACCGGGTGTTACAAAAAGCACCAAGACAGTTGCCCCCAGAGGTATGCGCAGCAAGCCCCGCCCCCCTTGTTTATTTTTATTTTTTTTTGCAGCATGAGCAATCAGCCACACCCCCAAGCAATTCTAATGTCACCCAGCAAGCAAATCAATGCACCTGCAAATGATTTTTAACTTTATGCATTAAGCAATTTTCCATATTAACCGTATTTACTGTCCACTTTTTTTGCAGAAGAAAAGGAAAATGTGTGAAGCTGTAAGCAAAGTTCTTAGCAGTGTCACAGAGGCACTAGGAACATTCATCCAAGAAATGGCTGCTGCAGATGATTCAGCCACAACAAGCTTGAGAAGATCTAAGCGGAAAAGGGCAGTGAATCATGAAGAAGAATCAGCTGGACCAAGCTTGAGAAGGTCCAAGCGGAACAGGATAGTCGATCATCATGAAGATGAAGAAGATACCGAGAAAGATCCTGATTACGAAGAAGATGAGCTCAACTATGAAGATGATGAAGAACCAGATACAAGCAGCGACAATGGAAGTATTGGAACGGATTTTGAGGATGAACCAGATGTGAGTAGCGACAATGAGAGCTTAGACCCAGATCTTGAGGATGCACCCGATGATGCCCCTGACCATAGAGACACTGCTGGTGAGGAACCATCGATGGATGACAGCGAAGATCTTGTCCCACTTAGCAGCAGGCTTAAAAGGATACAATCTAGTGAATATAAAGACTTTGCTGCATTAGAAGTCATAGCCCCAGACATACCAGCACAACAGACTCCAACAGTGAAGAAATTAGGCAATCCTGAAAGTAGACATGCAAGGTTAAAGCTGCCAGAGCCCCCAACCAGGGTAGATGAAGTCGACAAGACCAATGGCAACATAAACTGCAGCATTAGGGATAGTGCTCCAGCCAAATATGCAGTGCAACCAGCAATCAGTCCCAACAAGCCAGCAAACACAAATGCAGCAGCAAGCAAGCAGGCGGACAGAGAAATAGCTACAGCCCCAGCTAATGTTCAGCTACAGACAGCAAGCGGTGCTAAGGTGCGCTCTTGGGATTTCCCTCCCCCTTCATTTGATATAATGAAGTCAATTGAAGAGCCCATGCCACCAGCAGAAGCAACACGCAGAACACTGCTAAAGCAAGCAGCAGAGACAACACCACCAACAATTGACCTCGGCCCACCTGGTATGCACTATCCACCTTTGTCACTTAATTTCTTTACATCCCACCTTTCTATCATGTTAGGTAGTAATGTTACATTAAATAGGCAAACTAATTGACCTCATCAGACGAACCAACTCATCCCACCAAGCAACAATGATGCAATAGCATTTTTTTATAGTAAGTGTTGTTTTCATCTGACATTATAGAATTGCCACACACAGATCAAGGTTCTGCATGGTCTCTGGACGGCTTACCCATTGAGGTGTTTGAAAGGTGGGAAGCAGAAACGATTCAGAAGCATGAACAAGCGAAGGAAAAGCTCAAAGTTGGCACAACATCAACCACACCAACTACAGGACTCCCCGCAAGCAAGAATGGTAATGAAGCATCAAGCAGCAAGCATCAAGCAGCAACAATAGTGACCATGAATGCAGAGCCTACTCCTCAGGCGAGAGGGATACCAACCGGCGCATCACTAGAGGGTGATTCTTCCATCACACCCGAGTATACACTTGCACCAAGAAGAGCATTCAAAACGGCTGCAGCTCTGCAATCTCCGTATGTTGAAATTGCACCAAGGAGAATGTCATTCAAATGCTCAAAGGAGATCTGCAAAGTATATGATGTTGTCTACAAGTTCACAGGAATGGCCACCAGGTCGAGGAGCAGCAAGTATGTAAACTTCTACGACTTACTCACATGCTCTCTTTTTTCATTTTTCATCAAAACAAAACATGGTTTTTTACACCACATCATTTTTGTGTTTTTGACTATCTCTTTTTTTTCAGTGTAATCATAATCAATTACCATTTCACGTACGCTACACTCGGGCATCTTGTGGAGTCTGTAAAACCCACAGGGATGTTGAATAACACAGTCGCCGAGGTTGGCATCTATGTCATTAACGGCAAGAAGACAAGGGCAGCCTCGAGACGTGTACTCCCACTCTATGTTTCAGTGAGTCCCCTCCATGTAATTTAGTATCCCAACTAAGGCATTCTTTAGCCTTTTTCTCGGGAGGCATTTTTCCAAGTCTGATCCATCACATGTGCATGCAGACGTTGCTGCAACAAAATCAAACTGGAATGGCAGCGATCAAACATGTATTTAGTAAGGAGACAAACCACCTACATCACAGGAAAATGGTATGTAATAGTGTGTCTGACTCATGCAAAGATGCATGTGTTCTCCCCCCTCCCCTCACTCCCCTCACACCGTCAACTTAACATAATGGTGAACAAAAATTTCTTTTTTTTTTAGATTCTATTCCCAGTCCTACAGAAGCTGGTTGAGGCTAATGAACACTCAGGGCACTACTTTCTGATTATGCTGAATCTGTGCAATAATAGATTTGAAGTACTAGATTCTATGAGAACCTTGGAAGATAAAAAGCTTGCTGACTGCTGCAATTAGATCGTCAATTGCATAAAGACCCTGTGGAGAACATATTATGATGGCACAATTGAGAAGTACGAACTTGTCAATATTGCAGTCCCACAGTAGAGAAACAAGTAAGCAACCACCCTACCCCCCTCACCCTCTTCGTTTTAAGTAATCTGTCACACATGTATGCTACTAATAAATCTGTTTCCTCATTTTTTTTACACACAGCCACGACTGTGGCTTCCACATACTCATGAATGCTGAGTATTGGGATGGGCGCATAGTCCCCCTTTTACAAAAGAAAGATATCATGAATATAAGGAAGATGTCAACACACAAGTGGCTCAGCTATGATGAAAATGACACGGACTGGGAAGACATCTTAAACTTGGCATAGGTACGTGGTTTCTCACATTCTCATAATCATTTTAGTACAAAGCATCAGGCTATTCTACACAAAAAACGTAGCTGTTTGTTCTCCATCAAACAAAGATCTAGCAGTGTTTTCATATTCTCAGTGGCATTTCATTACAAAGCAAAACGCAAATTAACACAAAATCTAGCTGCATGTTCCCAACTTTTTCTGTTCGTCTCAATAGGTATAATATAAGAATCGTACAAGCATTTCTATTCTCTGCAATAGGCAACATTTAAGCACCGCACAAGCATTTTCATTCTATGCAATAGGCAATTCCACTCTCTTTTTTTCCAACACCCTGTATTGACTAAGTTACAGTTTGTAAGATATCACAGCTATATGTAGACCATAGACCCCACCCTAGGCCCCTAACTTTCCATCCTCTATTTCCTTTTTACTGCTACACTTTGCAGCATTGTGACCAGTCAACCTGCAGATCCCGCACTTGTTCTGCCTCTTCGATTCTACATGCATCCCCTTCTTCAGTCTTTTCTCCTTCTTGCGCCCTTTCACTTTTGACCTCGGGGGGTTACTCACACTTTCTGGTATTGCAACTGGACCAGCCAATTCAGCAGGATTGTCCTCAGGGGCACTACTACTGTTATCTGCATGCAATTTTTTTTTCATCAAGGGGGGGTTAGGTGCGTGCGTGGTTGGGTTGGGTGGTTTGGGAAATATTACAACATCTTTTTTATTTCTTACCAGTTGGGATGGGAGCCAATAAACTTGCATTTTCAGATGCACCAGGACCAGCAGGCACACTATTAAGTGCTTCAGGTTCAGGTTTAGATGCTTGGCATTTGCGCCCCCTCTGCGTGTTTTTCTTCTTCCTTTTCTTAACTTCATCAACCTCAATTCGAATCTGTTTTATGTGATTGTCCATAATAGTATACACCTCCTTTGATACACAGCCCTCAACTGCCAATTTTGCAAATGATGTAGAGAGATTGGTAAACCACACAGTCTTTTTGTTGTTCAATGGCATACCACGCGCTATGAAATCTGCTTGCACATGGGCATTAGGCGCATCACCCTCATTGTCAGGGACTGCTTCTTGTGTCCATCTTTTCAATATGTACCGCTGAGGAATAGCCTTCACACCCAATCTTGTCATCACTTTCAATATATGGCAACACAACATTCCATCTCTATCAACTTTGCTGCACTCGCAGCAGTAATTTTCCTCTTCCTCAAGTGCTGTCACAAGGTAGTTCCTTTTGCCATACCCATAAACAAAATTGTTGTTTGGCACTAACCAATACTGGAATTGACCTTCAGATTTCACATCATACTCTGCAGTTTTCTACAACTCCTTTGAGAACTTGTAGAAAAGATTTTTGGTATACACACTTGTTGCATGCCTCTCGATAGAATATTTCGACCACCTCCTTCTTGCCTTGTCATCTGTCCTAAAGTCTTGACCATCCTGAGCAACAAGGCACTTATCCTGGATCTTTTGATATTGTTTAACAAAATGCAGAACAGACATGTTGGGATTCACATACTTTTTTAGAACAGCATTGACCCCTCGCTTCTTTGAGTTGACTGCAGGAAGGGGTAAAAACAGTGCATGTAGTAAGCTGGGACAAAGCTGCTCTGGATCGCATAGAGGTGCTGAAAATGCACATCATCTCCCAAATGATATTTGTTTATCATCTCCACCCATTTTGTTTCAAACTCATCCGGAGTAACGGTGTAGTTCAAGCATTCTTTGAAGTCATCTCTTAGTTCTTCATCCTTGTCTAGTACATGCCCTATTGTTCCAGAAAACTTATCCATTATATGCCATCGGCAATTTCTGTGATTTGTGTTGGGAAAAACTTGCGTGATTGCAGCCCTCATAGTTGCATCCTGATCAGTGATAATGCTCACAGGCGATTTACCTTTCATTGTCTCTAGGAATGTCTCAAACAACCAGATGTAGCTAGGAGTTTTCTCATCCCTTATGAAGGCACAACCCAACATGAATGAATGCCCATGCTTATTGATACCAATAAATGGAGCAAATGACATATCATACATGTTAGTCACGTAGGTAGCATCAAAAGACACCAAATCACTGTAAGATTCAATATAGGCATGCCTTGCAGCACTATCAACCCAAAATAGGCACTCCACCCTGTGGTCAGCATCAAGCTTAATTTTGTAGAAGAATTCTGGATCTTCTTGTTCCAGCTCTCTAAAGTAGTCTAATATTTTCTGCACATCCTTGTACTTTTCTATTCTTCTAATAGTGGAGCGGAAGTTGCCAACATCTTTCCCCTCATATGGAACTAGCTGCGCAGAACCATAAAACTCATTCATCAATTGCATTATCCGACCAGTGCTCAAGTTGCACCCGTGCAGCAATGCAATGGATTCCTTTTCCTCTTTAGGTATCCCTTTGTGAGACCTTAGGAATTTTTTCAGTGACGGCTTCACAACAAGATCATGGTTGTGGTCTGGTGCAAAGTATATTACATGCCACCTATTAGCAATTAACTTGACAACTATCCTTGCCTTGCAGTCTGTATACTGCATCTTCTCCATCTTTCTCTTCTTGCCGCCGTCAAACTTTTTTTTCTTAACTGAACCATCATTACCATCTTCCGAGTCTTCTTCATCATAATTGCTATCATCAGAAACAGCAGTCACTTGATCTTCTATGACCTTCCTCCCAAGTCCTTCTTTGTTACATACAAATTGAACCTTGTTTTGCTCCCTTGACAAGCTCGAAAGGCGTGTAGTGCTTGTACGGGTAGAAAAGCCAATTCTTTTTGCATATGAGTTGTAGAACTCCCTTGCCTCCTGCTTAGAGATAAATGTCTGACCTGTGTATGGCACTGGAGGTGTTAGCTAAACCTCTTCCACAACTCCTTCTACAATTTCCTCAAGAACACCATCACCAATAGCTTCTTCAGTATTGACAGCAAAACCATGAGCATCTTGGTGTTCACCATCAGCAATCAGAGTGCCCCCAACATCCTGGTCTGTTTGATGTGTTTGGACCTGTAAACTTGAAATAGCTGGGGTTGCTTGTGTGCAATAGGAAGGATTTGATTCAACTCCATCTAAGAAATCATAATCAAATTCTGGGGGAGGCTTGTTCAAATCCATGGTGCCTGCAAGCCTCATTTCATTAAGCAAATAAGCAGAATACAATACTTTGTACCAGCATTTTTTCCCTAAAAAACATTTTCGCATCTGTATGAAAAAGCTAACAAGTTGGCAACCATGTGTAGATGGGTGAAAATGTTTTTTCCTATTTCCAGTTTGCTAACATTTCAATCATGCTTCGTTACTTTTATTTTCCTCCTTTTTTTCCCAATATGTAAGCTAACATGCTTATGCCATTTTCTTTTTGTTTTTGCAGTACTGGAACAAAAGCTCAACAAAAGGTCAGGCAAGATAGTCTTATCATTAAGCAGATTTGGCATCAAACCGACTTCTTTCTGGTCAAGTAAATTTGAGTACATACATATCCACGCAGCCTAGCCTACTACCAGCTCTGTTCTATTGGAATGCTCAAGTAAGCTTGTGTCTATAGAGATCTACGCATCTTAGAACCAACTTTGCCACACCCCTATTGAGATGCTCAAGTAAATTTGTGTACAGATCTAAGCAGCTTAGTATGAAATCTGTTCTCCTATTCAGATATATGCAGATCTATTCAGATCTATGGAGCACACTAGACATAGCAGTTTGCGTGCATACGTACCTTTTTTTGTCTGATGCTTTTTTCTCTGCTTTTTCTATTGAATCAATCTCCTTTTCGCCATCTGTTTTTTGAGCAAATTTGCCATGTTGCCGTCGTCTCGTCAGGGGGAGGCGGCGCCTGGAAGGACGGGGGCTGGGGTTTCGTCAAGGAAACGGGGGCCGCAAGAAAGCTTTTTATTTCGGCGGGAGACGGGGGTGGATGGTGTGGGGACCAGGCATTCTTTTGCCGCCAAAACTAGCCGCGTGCTGCTGGGACCACGTGAATCCCCCCCCCCCAACTTGCTGCGGGTCGCTGGGACCACGTGAGCAGGCCTGATTAGGAAAGTACATATGTTACGATTAGTAGTTTTTTCCAAAAAATAGGAAGGCCGTACCGATGCTAGTTTTATGGCCGGCCGTAGGATAGCCGGGTCCATTTGTTTATGGATGAGTTAATCTTTACCACATAGACAGTTTTCAGAAATTGAGCTCAAATCCTAGTATAAACTAAGAAAAATGCAGGTCAAATCCGCTAAGGCTCTGTTTGCCGGGCGTACGGAGGCACAAATCTGGCTCAGAATTTCTCCCAGACGGCGTAGCCATCACCGTGCGCCACAACCTGGAAACCTGCTGGGATGAGGTTCCCACAATCGAACCTTGATCCGATCTTCACGATGACCTTGCCGTCGATCTCAGCGAGGTAGAGGTCGGCGTCAGCATCGATGATGCGCAGCTCGCTGTCCGGCTGGATCCCGTGGCAGTCCTTGATGGACACCAGGTGTGCGATCTCGTTCTTGAGGCCCCAGTCAAAGAAGTGATCGTAGAACTAGGGAAGAAATCACAAATTTTCTTCAGTTCATCGCGGCCATGCACGGCAACTTAGAGAGCTTAGAATGACAGAGAGGCGATGACTCACGATCATTGGGGGTGCCGGGGTGCGTGAGGATGTAAGCGTAGCCCTGAATGACCTTGTCGGCGGGGAACGGCCACATGTGCTGCGTCGAGCCGGTGTCGTGGTTGTCGATGAAGGTCACGGCCTTGACTGGCCACCACTCGATCATGTCGGGAGCCTTGCCGTCGGCGCCGCGGAGCCGCCACAGCTCGCCGTCGACGGTGACGTTGAGGATGCCCTTGGTGGTGAAGTCGAATGTCGTGGCCGGGCCGGACCAGCCCACGCGGTCCACCCAGTTCACCAGCTCCTGCCGGTGCGCGTTCTGGTCGTAGTAAGGCTTGCCGTCACCGCCGTACGCCAGCGAGGTCCAAATCTCCACGACGGCAAGGCTGGGCTCGGTGTTGTCGATGTAAATCTTGGCGACGTCGGCGGAGTAGCCCTTGGCGAAGTCGAGGCGCCAGGCGTTGAAGCCGATGTCCATCTTGAGCTAGTTGAGCCAGCCGATGAGCTCCTGCTGGATGCGCGTGTTGAGGTGGTCGATGTCCGGCGCACCGCCGATGTCCTCGCCGGTGTCGGGGTTGCCCGTGCCGTCGGAGTAGGTCCGGTCGTCGCTGTAGATTATGTGCGGGACCCAGTCGAGGCGGGAGTCTGGCGTGCCGCCCTCGAACATGCTGTAGATGCCGCGGCCGTCCTGGTGCTCCGCGGTGCGGTGGTTGATGACGATGTCGGCGATGACCTTGACGCCCTTGCCATGGAATGCCTCGATCAGCGACTTGAGCTGCGCCTCGTTGCCGTACTTGGACGCGTCGAGATCGTACAGGTGCCCCGGCAGGTAGCCTGTGCACGCAGCCACGGGAATGAGATGGTGAGCAGTCACAGGTTAGCACACGCAAGCTACACTATCATAGTGCAGTGATAGGATGGGAGTGGAATCAGGGTGAGGACCTTGCTCGGCAAGGGAGTGCGACACCGGTGGGAGCCAGACGTGCGTGATGCCGGCGGCGGCGATGTCGTCCACCTTGCCCATCAGGAAGTTGTACCATCCCCCGTTCTGCTTCCAGGATTCCCAGTTGAAGCCCCGATGCAACCATGCGGGCACATAGTGATCACAAAGTGACAGAGTCCAATCACCACTCAAGTGACAGAAAACCTTGTGGTGTATTTTGCTTGCCGACGATGTCAATCTTGCTGCTCTTACCTGAAACAGCACTTGGCTCAGTGCTAAGTTGGAGGACAATCCCTGAAACGCGAGGAAGCAGACGCACAAGCCTGTGCGAGCCATGGTGTACCCTATTGGTTTGCGCTGCAAGTAACCTTGAAATAGATCGAGATGTGTGGGAGCATCCAGTGTGACTGGTCGTTATTTATAGGCGAGCAGGTTAAGGCCGGTGCTCCACTTGCACGTCCTTTTGGATGCGCTTCGACATTGCTTTTGGACAAAGGATTGGCCGGGTCGATTCAGTTATTAACTTATTGGTCGTAGAGCCACGGGAATTTAATGGGGAGAATGAGGGCATTACCTTTGACCTAGATGACTCTTTTGACGATACCAACAGATGTTTTGTGAGGAGATTTCAGGAGACAGAGATCGGGGAGGCTTTGAAGAGGATGAAGGGCGGTAAAGCGATGGTCCCTGATGGTATCCCCATTGAGGTGTGGAGATGCCTAGGTGACAGAGCGATAGTATGGTTAACTAAGCTTTTTAACTTTATTTTTCGGTTAAATAAGATGCTTGAAGAATGAAGAAGAAGTATATTAGTACCGATCTTCAAAAACAAGGGAGATGTTCAAAGTTGTACTAACTACCGTGGGATTAAGCTGATAAGCCATACGATGAAGCTCTGAGAGAGGGTTATCGAGCACCGCCTAAGAAGTGTGACAAGTGTGACCCAAAACCAGTTTGGGCTCATGACTGGAAGGTCAACCATGGAGGCGATTTTCCTAATACGGCAATTGATGGAGAGATATAGGGAGCAGAAGAAGGACTTGCACATGGTCTTTATTGACCTCAAGAAGGCGTATGACAAAGTATCGATAAATATCATGTGGTGGGCCTTGGAGAAGCACAAAGTCCCAACTAAGTACATGACCCTCATCAAGGATATGTACAAGAATGCGATGACGTTTGTCCGGACATGTGGTGGCGACACCACTGACTTTCCTATTAACATAGGCCTTCATCAGGGGTCGGCATTGAGTCCTTATTTATTTTCTTTGGTGATGGATGAGGTCACAAGAGACATATAAGGTGGTATCCCTTGGTGTATGCTCTTTACTGATGATGTGGTGCTAGTGGACGAGAGTAGAGCAGGGGTAAATTGGAAGTTAGAGCTGTGGAGACGCACATTAAAGTCAAAAGGGTTCAGACTTAGTAGAACCAAGACCAAGTACATGATGTGCGATTTCAGCGCATCTAGACATGAGGGTGGTGACGTTAGTCTTGATGGACAAGTGGTGGCCCATAAGGACACTTTTCGGTATTTAGGTTCGATGCTACAAAAGGATGGCGACATTGATGAAGATGTTAGACATAGAATCTCAGCTGGTTGGTTGAAATGGCGTCAAGCTTCTGGTGTCCTCTGTGACAGGAGGGTGCCACAAAAGCTAAAAGATAAGTTATATAGGACAGCGATTCGCCCGGCGATGTTATACGGTGCTGAATGTTGGCCTACAAAAAGGCGACATGTCCAACATCTGAGTGTAGCAGAGATGCGGATGTTATGGTGGTTTTGCGGACACATAAGGAGGGATAGAGTTCGGAACGAAGCTATTCGGAAAAGGGTAGGGGTGGCACCAATTGATGAGAAGAAAATTACCCAACATCGGTTGAGATGGTTTGGACATGTCCAACGGAGGCCTCCGGAGGCGCCGGTGCGTAGTGGGGTGCTAAAGCGTGTTGATAAGTTAAAGAGGGGTAGAGGCAGACCTAAACTGACTTGGGACGAGTCGGTTAAGAGAGACCTTAAAGATTGGGATATCTCCGAGGAGTTAGCTTTGGATAGGAGCGCTTGGAGACTAGCTATCAACGTGCCTGAATCATGACCTTTGTGTCTTTTGGGTTTCATCTCCAGCCTACCCCAACTCGCTTGGGACAATAAGCTTTGTTGTTGTTGTTGTTGTTGTTGTTGTTGTTGTTGTTGTTTTTGTTGTTGTTGTTGTTGTTGTTGTTAGTGTGGTGAAGCTTGTATGCCATGGCATCTAAGAGAATGGTCTGCGTCGTTGCAAACCACATTCGTAATCTCAAACTGGAAACCAGTCGTAATGACATGTAAGCTATTACTTGTAACTTATTTTTTTTCTATCGCTAAATAGGCCGCACAGGTCACGACACTAAAAACACAGCATGAACACGGTCCGGCATAGGCTTAGTGTCCATGCCGATCCGAACACGACATAACTAATGAGCTAGTACGATTCGGCCTATCAACAAACTCACATAAATATATTCACCACCTTCTCCCTTAAACCCTAATCCCCTATCCATCCCTTCCTACCCACCGGTCGGCAACCCCTCCTCCTTTCTTTTTCTTCGACCATCACACGCACCTCCTTGTCTGCACCGTAACCGACGTCCGTCACCGTCCAAGCCGTCACCGCTGCCGCCACTGTGCCCATCCGGGCTGCTGTATTGGCCTCCCAGCATTGTCTGCACGACTTCCACAGTGTCATCCGCGCCGCCGCCGTGGCCTGCCCGTGCACAGAGCCGTCCCTAAACTGCCGCCTTCCCGTGCCCTCGCCGTCCGTGCTTGCTTCCTCCTTCCCACCCCTATTGCCTTAAACGCTGCTACCATGGCCTCTGCCATGAAGTTTCGGGGTCGAGCCGGTACGGCACGGCTAACTGCCTATAGTGTTGTGTGTGAGCCGAGTGGCCGGCATGTATGTCAGCATGATACGACTAAGCCTTCGTGCCTCTCATGTCGTGCCAGATCGTGTCATGCTAGAGTCGTGTCATGCTGTGTAGTGCCGTGCTGCATATTTGGCTATCTATACCTTATAGCATAAAGAAGCTGATAGATGATACGGTTAGTATTTGTTTCAGCTTTAAGTGCTTGAACTACTAAGATTTGTATTATTGGTTCCACCCTGTTGAAATAGATTTCAACAACACTTGGATAAGTTTTTTTTTCGATTAACACTTGAAGAAGCTGATAACGTAGATTGCTGGGATGGCGTGGAATTGGCTAGATCTGTCCAGTGGATAAAAGGAGATGCAAGTAAAAGAAAGATATCTCCTCAAAAAGTAGATATATAATTTACAATCCAATGCCATAACATCGCAGGGGACGTAGCTCATATGGTAGAGCGCTCGCTTCGCATGCGAGAGGCACGGGGTTCGATTCCCCGCGTCTCCATGTTTTTTCTCGTTTGTGTTTTATATGGTACATGATTCTTTTTTTTTTTTTTTGGCAGTTGCATGAGTTTTTTTTTTTTTTGAACTGTGTTCAGGTGTTCAGGGTATCAAACATTCCCTGATGAGTGTGCGATCCAAAACTCTTGTGCGCATTCAGTTGAGAACTTGAGTTGGTCCGGTTCACTTCAGATTTCTAAAACCTGAAATGGCATCTAACAACTTATCAGACAATTAGTCCTTGCAGCCTTGCAGGCATGGGGAGTGCTTATGACAGGCTCGAGCAATGGCCAGGAAAAAGGTCCTTTGGATTCGAAAAGGACGCGGAGAGTTGCAACTGCAGGGCAATGCCCCTCCATATTTCCTTTTCTCCTTGGAGTACCAACCGAATTAAATCGGCCAATTTTTGCTGTGCCCTACGTTATCCTCGCCAAGAAATCGACGTGGATCACTTATGGTTCTCGAACGAATACAGCTCTGGATAAACTCCACGAATTGCTTTTGATCCGGGTATGGTAGGGTACAGTAGCCCTCGAGTGGTTCAGACTGCCGGCTGGAAAATTCTCGGGCTCGAAGCTCATCTCCTAGAGTTATCCGCTTCGAGAGACGCACCATATCCTGAAACGAACGTGTAGATCCTACCGCAAGTGATGGAGAACTGCAGCTTGCACAGTACTACATGTCGATTGCTTCTTCTGTTTTGAACATTCGTGCAGATTTCTTTTGCAATTCGCAGTCGATTTCGATCAGCGTCGTCGTCGGAACTCACACCAAGCAGGCAAGCAGCAGACGGCAGACGCCATCATCTTCTTTCCCCGCCAATGGCGTGGAGGCAGCTCCGCCGCGTAGACGCTTGAAGATCGCTCACGTTATCTGCAGGCCGCCGCAGCAGTAACTGAAATACGTATTGACCGGTGCTGCCTTTTCGGAGAGGGCTCCGTCATCGGCCGTTAGGTCGCCTACGGGCTCACCGGCCGATGACAAATTCCGTCGTCGTCCGGCCGGCATTAATGCGCTGTCCTGAAGCACCGCTCGAGCTCAGGCACGCCGCCGCAGGACGGCTGCAAGTTGATCGCTGGGGCTCCGGCATGGTCACCTATAAATACCTGGCCAGACGCACCGGCAAGCTCCATCGAGCCATCTCCTCCATTTCCGATACACACCTGCAGAGCTAGAAAACATGGCGAACAAGGGGTTCTTACTGGCTCTTTTCATCGCCCTTCTTGGCCTGTCGTCCAACTCGGCGGCCGGGCAAGTTCTGTTTCAGGTAAGATCGTTGTCACTCGTCACTCTCACTCCTATCGGATTTGCAATAGTCTGGACTGAGCCTGAATTCTTGCTACCTTCCGTCAGGGCTTCAACTGGGAGTCATGGAAGCAGAACGGAGGATGGTACAACTTCCTCATGGGCAAGGTGGAAGACATAGCCGAGGCCGGCATCACCCACGTCTGGCTCCCTCCAGCGTCGCACTCTCTGGCCGAGCAAGGTGCTTTCCTTAGCTCTGTTTTACTCTGCAGCTCCCACCTGCATCACCAAGTACGATCTACGTTGTTACGTCCACAGGCTACCTGCCGGGGCGCCTGTACGATCTCGACGCGTCCAAGTACGGCAACGAGGCGCAGCTGAAGTCCCTGATCGAGGCGTTCCACGACAAGGGCGTCAAGGTCATCGCCGACATCGTCATCAACCACCGCACGGCGGAGCACCAAGACAGCCGCGGCATCTACTGCATGTTCGAGGGCGGCACGCCCGACTCCCGCCTCGACTGGGGCCCGCACATGATCTGCAGCGACGACCGGACCTACTCCGACGGCACGGGTAACCCCGACACCGGCGCGGACTTCGGCGGCGCCCCGGACATCGACCACCTCAACACGCGCGTCCAGCAGGAGCTCATCGGCTGGCTCAACTGGCTCAAGACGGACATCGGCTTCGACGCCTGGCGCCTCGACTTCGCCAAGGGCTACTCCGCCGACGTCGCCAAGATCTACATCGACAACACCGAGCCCAGCTTCGCCGTCGCGGAGATATGGACCTCGCTGGCGTACGGCGGCGACGGCAAGCCTTTCTACGACCAGAACGCGCACCGGCAGGAGCTGGTGAACTGGGTGGACCGCGTGGGCAGGTCCAGCCCGGCCACGACGTTCGACTTCACCACCAAGGGCATCCTCAACGTCGCCGTCGACGGCGAGCTGTGGCGGCTCCGCGGCGCCGACGGCAAGGCGCCCGGCATGATCGGGTGGTGGCCGGCCAAGGCCGTGACCTTCATCGACAACCACGACACCGGCTCGACGCAGCACATGTGGCCGTTCCCCGCCGACAAGGTCATGCAGGGCTACGCCTACATCCTCACGCACCCCGGCACCCCAATGATCGTGAGTTATATTACCCTATGTTCTAAGCTCTAAACTGACACGCGCATGATCGTGATCACTGAAGAATTTTTTGGATTTCCTCTCCAGTTCTACGATCACTTCTTCGACTGGGGCCTCAAGAACGAGATCGCACACCTGGTGTCCATCAGGGACCGCCACGGGATCCAGCCGGACAGCGAGCTGCACATCATCGAGGCCGACGCCGACCTCTACCTCGCTGAGATCGACGGCAAGGTCGTCGTGAAGATCGGATCGAGATTCGATTGTGAGCACCTAATCCCCGAAGGCTTCCAGGTCTCGGCGCACGGCGATGGCTACGCTGTTTGGGAGAAAATCTGAGCCAAATCTGTGTCTCTGGCACGAAGAACTTTTGCAGTTTTGACCTGCAAGTTTTTCTTACCTAATACGGGATAACTGCCACCTATATGCGAGATGATCAAGTACTAATGAAAGGATGAGAGGCATACATATTTATATAATTGAGTAATAATGACATGTACTAATTTTTTTCACTAGATATGAAATGGTGCATGGTTCTTACTATACGTGTCTACAGTCTAGTATCCAGCAACGGTACCTACCACATAGTTTTTCACGATTGCTTCATGACACCTGGGTGCTGGCTCCTCTTGCCCACCTTTTTTTTTTCTTTTTTCTTTTTTGTTCCCGTTTGTTACTCTTAAAGTAGCATGTATGGAAGGTGATGAAATAAAATTCAGTGGTGCTTAGGTCTTTGTACTTGAATTTCTAATTGCAGTGAATTTATCCTGGATTTATAATTATGTTATGGCCGCTTTTAATTAATTATTTGGTAAACTAATTATCTTGTCTCAAACATTTTATGTCTTGAAAAGGATCCAGCATCATAATTACAGCTATTTTATGTGATTCCTGAGTCTAATTGGTGTAATCAAAATTCGTTTGTTGAGCTCCTTCGATGGACATGATTTTTGGAGCACATTCAATCGAGATGCTCAACTCTAGAAATAGCAAAGTACTCCCTCCGTTCCAAATTATTAGTCGTTTTAGTTTTTTCTAGATTCATAGACTTTACTATGCATCTAAAAAAGTTTATGAATTTATAAAAATCAAAACGACTTATAATTTAGAATGAAGGGAGTATTTTATAAAATTCGGATATAGCTCGTACTCCGTAGATGTCTATAACCGGTGCCCCTTTTGCTGAGTACTCCCTCCGTCCCAATCAACTAGTCACCCTAGAAAATTTCAGACAGATTAGTGAGACAGTAGAATGACCATGCAGCCCCTACCGGTTGGAGGAGATCCCGCGTTGTAATAATTCAATTAAGGAAATCTACATGGCTGATGCAGGAGGTTAGCTGCCGCCATCAGTAATTTTTTGGCGTCGTAATCACTCAATTAAGGAAATCACATGCTGCGTGGATGGATTTCCTATCCATTGTGGGCCCATATGATTGCCCAAATGGTGGGATGACATTTTTTGGAACAAAATTTGAATGTCTGACTAGTTTTTTGGAACAGAGAGAGTATTTGTTTACGAGGAAGCTTACAATTTCGTTTTGGGGCCAAATTCAGAGATACTAGGCCGAGAAAATTTAGAAATTCAGAGACGGGCGAGTAGGCGACTGACAGCGCTACATTGTCAACGGACACGAACTCGTGTAGCTTTGGACGAGCCCCGGTCGACGTGACAAGTTGATAAGGCAGGCCCACCCGCTGGCCGACCTGACAGGAACGGCACGCCGTGCGTCTGCGCCGATCCAAACCTGATCTTTTTTTGCGCCCACCGACTTCAACCACGGCGACGTCGCGACGAGCCGACGAGGAGGACGCGACGCGCAGCGCCGGCCTCGCATGCCATGCATAGCTGTAGTAGTAGTAGTTGGTGGGGTGGGCCTGGCCGAGTGGGCCGGCCGACCTCTCCGGACATGCCGGTGCGCCACCGCGGGCCCGCTCTGACTTCTCTATTGTGGAGCAGTTTATTCAGTTCAACGCCTGGTCAAGACCCTCTCCTCCCCACATGTGCATATGGGTTTTCAGCGTTCGGTCCGCTAGGGGGGCCAGGCCAACCCCAACCCCAAGCGGCGCACCGGCTGTGGAAACAGGCTAGGCAGGAACAGGAAGAGAAATGACTCGGTCTCAGTCCACACTGCCGGATACGGGGAGTACTAGTAATAAGCCTACAGTTTTTTCTACCGAATTTCTTTCTTCATACGACGAAGCAAGCATGTAAATTTGATTTTGTTCGAACGAATTCATGCGATGGTTTCATCTTGGTTCAGACTTTCAGCCCTGCGAGTGATTTGAGTAACAAAAAACGCTGACCCGGATTAACTAAGAGCGACCACTAGCATCCGGAGATCGGCATGCTGCTAATCAAAGATCGAAATGGCTTCAATGGCAGTGCTTCATCTGAACACAATGCAAAGCTGCGGTGCGGCAGCACGAAATGAACGTGTGCCGATCGAGCTCATGATCTGCGCTAATCATAAGATAAGAACGCCAGATTACACAATGTGATAGTGGTGTGTGAACCTCGCCACCAGATTAAGATACAATTTCCCCAAATTAAAAGAGAGAAAAAAAAAGATTAAAGCGCGCCACTTTGTGGCAGGGCGCTCGCTCCTCTGCTGGTAATCCGTATCTTAATTAATTCTTCGCCTCCGTTCCCACCCCATGACCGACCGGAACGTGCGGCAATCCCCGCCGCTGGGACTCCGCGTGCGCCTCGTGCCGGTGGCTCGCGGTCATGCCATGACGTCGTCCTGTGCTCTCACGGTATATAAATCCACGGGCCACGGCGAACGGCACCCTGAACACATCAGGAGGCGAATCATCACGAGACAAAGACAGAGATTGACCACCCAGCGCGTCGCCACTTCCCCCGCGACACCAACCGGGCGCCACGTCGTCGCAGGGGCAGAGCCACAGCCGCCGCCACCCGGCTCCCGCCATGGCGCCGAGGCTGGAGCGCGGGGGGTTCCACCTCCCGAACGCCGAGCAGGAGAACTCGCTCCTCCTCCGCGCGCTCATCTCCGTCGTGTCCGGGGACAACGCCGTGCCCGCGCTGCTCCCGGAGGAGGCGGGAGCGCCGGCGCCGGCGCTGGCGGTGGCTGCTGCGGCCCCCGCTCCTGCCGAGGCGTGCGCCGGGTGCGGCGCGGACGGGTGCGCCGGCGGCTGCGAGCCCCTCGCCGCGGCGGGGACCGGGTCGAGCAGCGACAGCGAGGACGGGGGAGAGTGCTCGGCGAGCCGGGCGGTCACCGGAGGCGTGGGCAAGCGAGGGAGGAGGAGGATGAGGGTGAGCAAGTACCGTGGCGTGCGGCGGCGGCCGTGGGGCAAGTGGGCGGCGGAGATCCGCGACCCGCACCGCGCCGCGCGCAAGTGGCTCGGCACCTTCGACACCGCCGAGGACGCCGCGCGCGCCTACGACATCGCCGCGGTCGAGTTCCGGGGCCAGCGCGCCAAGCTCAACTTCCCAGCCGCCCAGGCTGCAGCTGCTGCCGCGGCCCCGGCGCCGGCATCTTCCTGGGCGCCGACCTCGACGTACCACCGCCTGCCGCCGCAGCCGCTGCCCGAGAGCCTCCACGAGAACTGCGGGTCCAACGCGGCGTCGCCGGTGCACGTGGCGCCGGCGCCGGCCGGGCAGCAGAGCGCAAGGTCCGCCGCGAAGGAGCAGGACATCTGGGACGGGTTGAACGAGATTATGATGATGGACGACGGCAGCTTCTGGTCGTCCATGCCATGAGCCAGCAGCGTCGTCATTCGTCAATTCTTCTTTTTGTTTTCACTCTCGCGAGATTCCTTGATATCCATTTCGTTGCGATTAAAATACGAGCTGAAGTTTATAGAAAGAACCAGTGTCGCTAGATCCTAATCTCCATCCCTCGTTTTCGGTTTTCGAGAAACAACGTTGATTAAATATATATTAAATTAATATTTATGGTATATAATTAGTAATATTTGAGTCTAATTTTTAACAAATTTATTTGGATATTTTAATATTTGCACAATAAATCGAGTTAAAATTATGGCATGCACATAAAAAAAAAGAAGAAGTACACCTTTCGCGAGATCTTTTGACATGGAGACACACGTAAAGTGAGTTCTTTGTTGCTTAGCTGATAATGGCAGCAAGCAGGTCACTCAGCTAGTCAGCTGCCTGCCTGTAATGCTTGGTCGAACTGTTCGCCACCCATCGCTTTCATACGGTTTTACACAGCCTTTTGGGGTTTTGACCACACGACCGACGTGAGGATGCTAATCCGTGGATCAAAACAGAAGCTGCCGTTGGTCTCACTCGTTCACCGTCGTTCCCTTTGACCACGGGCGGCACTGAAGAAAAGAAGAAGAAAAAAGAAAAGAAAGGGGAGGAAGGAATGCGCTGTGCAGTGATGCGTGCGGACAAGCAACTCCGATCTGTCATCCGTTCTCTGTAAGGTACGCGCAGCACCGCCCAGAGCTGGCAACAGACTGCAGATTGTATTCGGAGTAGTAGTATTGTTGCAGGTACAACATACAGCCAAAAAATAAGGTAGATTCTTCCTTTTGTTCTACGTGCGCCGTGCGCGTACGTCGGTACGCGGAACGGAAGGCACGTCTCGCGCTCCGCGAAAGCTGGTCGGCGTCCGGCCAAGATATCAAGTAGGTTTGAGCGATTGATCTTATGTGGATCATCACAAGCAGGAGATTCCCCTCGACGTCTCTGGACTTTTAAATTAATTTGATTCTTCTTATTTTTCTATTATTAGAACTTTTGATTGAAAAATAGAAACATTTTCTTCAAGAGTCAGGAACTCAGGATCCCATGTGCTTCGCTCGAATCATTCGTGCAAGTAGATGGCCGGTGGTGCTTGCACGATTGTATTCACTAGTTTAAAATTCGTATCAACTCGGATATACGTGTCGGTAAACTTTCGTAACTTCGGAAGGGGAAAAACTTGCGAACGGGTGAAAAAATCTCCTTTCTCGAAATTATTTTTTGTTGTCGAAATTAAATAAAGTGAAGAAAAAAATCCAAAGGCACTGCTGGAGGCCCAATGACCTTTGCAGACGAGCACGGCCCAACTGGAGGCCCAATCGAAGAAAAAGATCCAGGAGAGCAGGTCCTGGCCTCGGCCTCCCACAGATTCATGTGGCCCAAGATCTCGTCACCCCGCGCAAACAGTTTTGGTCCTTCTGAGAGCTTTTCCATCCACCCGGTACCCAAGCAATGAACACCTCTAATTCCATATCCAGAGCTGAGAGCCTGAGACTGAGAGAGCTTCTTCCGTACATCCACCAAAGTCCCCCAAAAGACAACAGCAAGCAAGCAAGCAAGAGGAAGGGACATCGCAGGCCATTAGTTAGTTCAGCCGGCGAGCAACATCCCCGGTGGCAGCCATGGCGTCCATTGTAACAGCAGCTAACAGCCATTGGGGAGCCCTGCACACCTGCACAGCCTCCTCAAGGGCGCTCACTGGTTGGAGCCGGCGCGCGCTCTCCGTGCCATCAGCACACCGCGTGCGGTCGCCGAGAGCTCGGGTCGTCG
Source organism: Panicum virgatum (assembly GCF_016808335.1). Taxonomy (NCBI): domain Eukaryota; kingdom Viridiplantae; phylum Streptophyta; class Magnoliopsida; order Poales; family Poaceae; genus Panicum; species Panicum virgatum. The sequence goes on along the minus strand of NC_053145.1, from coordinate 62,387,201 downwards.
TCCGAGCCAGCGCCCAGCGCGCGACCTGGTTGCCCGGGCTGGACCCGCCTGCTCACCTCGACGGCACGTCGGTTATCTGAAACTCTGATCGGACGCTGGCTTTTTGCAGGCGATGGTGTTTGCCAGATGATAGTAGTAGTAGCATCTCTGAATTGCAGGCTACCGGGTGACTTCGGCTTCGATCCCCTGGGGCTCGGGGAGGAACCGGCTGCCTTGAAGTGGTACGTGCAGGCCGAGCTCGTGCACTGCCGGTTCGCCATGGCAGGGGTCGCCGGCATCCTTGTAACCGACGTAAGTTACCCTTGCCGATCTCGTTTTCTTATTACTCGCCTCAGCAATTAGAGGGAGCGAGATAGGGATTTTAATAATTTTCTTGAGGGAAGATTTTAATACATTTTGAGAGCACAGCATTATAATATATAAAAACTGACAAGCAGCGCGTAGTATTTTTCCTGAATCTGAATCTAATCGAATGTGAATAAAATTTGAAATTGGGAATTGTAGGGCTTTACCCTGGTTAGAGGGAGCCCTTCCAGAAATTCTCTGTGGCCGGGCCACAGAGGGGGTTTGGAAATAGTTTTCAACCAGCAATTGACGCGCCTCGGTATAACCTCACTAGCTGCGTCATTGCCCCAAGCGCAAAGATGGGTTGCCACGATCGCCCACAGCCTGGCTTTATACACCCCTGGAGACGCGCGTCTGCTAATCCAGGCGGTGTGGCACTAACTAAATAGCTAACCAACCTAAGTACTTGTGTGTCTGCCGGGCTCGACCAGAAATCAAATCAAAGTAGTATAGAGTTGCCAAATGCCAAGTTTGGCCTTCCCTGCCTATTTCACGCCCTAATCGATCATGGGCCTAGTAGTCCAGGCAAGATTCACATGGGCTCTAACGATCTGCAGAACAAAAGGGCTCCATCCTGACGTGTTCTATTGCTGTCTGCAGTTGCTTCGCGTATCAGGGATCCGGGATCTACCAGTGTGGTTCGAGGCAGGTGCAGCCAAATTTGACTTCGCCAACACCACGTCACTCTTCTTCGTTCAGCTTCTCCTGATGGGGTGGGTAACTCTAATTCAGCAAGCATATACAACCTAAAAACTTTCGTCAGTGGTTAAAGAAAGTTCCAATGGCTCCAGAAGTTTAAAATGGCAAACACTCCGATCTGGCTTCACGGAAAACAAGACTGAATTGTTTCCTATGTGTAACTCTGATCCCCGGCAGATTCGCTGAAACCAAGAGGTACATGGATTTCATCAATCCGGGATCACAAGCAGAGGAAGGAACCTTCATAGGCCTAGAGGCTGCACTCGTGGGCTCACAGCCAGGGTAAGTGCCGGAGCATTATTTACCTGACAAGACTTTGCTTTCGCTACGCTCATTACAATCTTCACTCGTATTTCGACAGCTACCCAGGAGGTCCACTGTTTAATCCGTTAGGACTCGCAAAAGATATAGAGAATGCACATGAAGAGAAGCTGAAAGAAATCAAGAATGGTACCTTCACTTCCTCTAAGTTGAATTTGCTAGCGAAAATAAGCCAACAATATAGTACTTACTTACAGTTTGCTAACGTGATTTATTACTGTCACAGGGAGGTTGGCAATGGTAGCCATGCTAGGCTTCATTGTGCAAGCATCAGTAACTCATGTTGGCCCCATCGACAACCTTTTGACACATCTTTCCGACCCATTCAACAAAAATATCATTCACGCAATCTCTTCCTGAGAATTCTGCCCCCAATGCAAACGTTTGTTTTTGCTGTACAGTGCTATGGCACAAAAAGATAACAATGTTTCCCAACAGGAACTGCATTCTTTTAGCTCTTCTCTTTGCAAATGTTTCAATCATGATTCATGATGAACGCTAAATATGGAACTTCAATAGCTCACAAACTGTGATTCTTGCAATTGATCGTAGTCGACCACATGCACTATGTTTGTACTCGACAACTAGCAGCATGCTGTGCCATTTCTAACTAAACTAAACGAGGAAAAATCTCACCTCCAATATAGATACAAGTTGAACCTATACGTGAAAATTACATACGAGACGTTCGAGAAAAAATTGCATTCCAGAAAGCACTCGCTTGTACTGTACATATATGAAATGAAGAAGAAAAAACCACATAGTTATCTACCATTCATCCGTATCAACTAGCTTGAGCCCCCAGCTCATATCTTCACAATGTCTTACATGCGGAACAAGCTTTCCTGTATCAGCTCCCCTCCTAGCTTTGCAATCATAGAAAGGTGGAGCATGAAAGCACGGTTCCATGGACATAACTTGACGGCAAGGTGGATTAGGCACAGTGTGGTTTTCAGGTTTGAACATAAGCCACGTTTTCAGACCACTCAGACCCTGAGCAACATACCCAAAAGTTGACCATGCACTTGTTACCATAACATCAGACAAGCTTAACAGATAAATCTCTGCCCATGCTTTCATGTTATGCATTTTCTTATCAGAATCCTGATGCTCCTCGTGACTTGGCTGGTGAAAGCTAATGATCTCACCATTCGATGTTGGATGTTCCCAATACATGGTCCTGATTCTTTCGTAGTATCCAGAGTTCAAAGAAGTAATCAGAACCACTTTCGACTTGACTTTCCTGGTTGAGACAATTGGCTGCTGTGCATTAACCTCTGGTAGTAAATTTTCCTTCAGTGTACAAGAAAGGACCTGATCCAAGACATGCTGAAATGGACCGGTTTCAGTATCAAAGACTCTGATCTGGATACCCAACTTCTCGTCAGCTCTGGCAAGATAAGAATCAAAGTACCTTGTAATCAAGCCCCAGACAACGTTGGTAGGGTGGAACAAGTAACGTCCCAAGTGATGGAAAACAGCGTCTTTCTGAGGAAACAGCCTCATGAGTTCCTCTTGGTATGCTGGGATCAGAAAAAGTGAAGGTACAAAGTAATTATCAGATCTTAAGATCAGCCATGGGATCCTCTGAAGATGTTGCTGACTATGTTCACAGAAAAAAAGCTTATCATAGTCATCATAATCATGAGCCAGGTGAAGATAAATAAAGGTAGGTTTGGGACCCTTAAAAGAACCATCAGAGTGAATATTTGCAGTTTTCAGCATTTTCCCGTAACTCTCAGGGGAGCCAATATTGAGGTTCTTAAATTGATTAATAGGGAAATCCGACGGTAATAACCACGAAGTTTCAGGGAATGGTTCACAGAAAAGATCTGCAGTGCCTTTATCCCCATCCACAAGTAAAACTCTGTTTGTAAGGATGGCATAGAGAAATGCTGAGGTAATAGTTAAGATCCTGTTCCCAAGGCCACTATAAGATACCCATACCAAATAGTTGCAATCTCCAACCTCAATATCCTGACCAGATTTCAGCTGCTCAATAGCTTTCTTGTACGACTCTGTATGTGGGCCACATTTCTTCTGAAGAACCTCATGTTCTCTTAGTCTTTCCAGAAGGTATGCTGATAGTAAATGGGGCGATTCTTTACGGTATAATGCTGATTGGTATCTACTTAGACATGACTGTTCCTCAAAACCAGGAGCTAACAAGCCACCAATGAGTTTGTCCCTTTGAACTTTGGAAGACTCCATAGTTACATGGCCACCTGAAAACCGCCAGTAAATAGTTTAGAACAAGAATTCAGGTAGATAATTCAATTTCCATCTTTTCAAGACAAATGGAAATTTAAATCATTATTTGAAGATACACATGCGAGATAGTGGAGGTTATCAGAAAACAGCTACAGTTCTCTCCAATTACCATTCCAGTAAAAAAAAAGTTGTAGAATTTCAGATGCTACTCAATATTTTCTAGTAAATGCTGAAAATGGGGTAGCACAATAGAGTAGGTATACACCAGCCAGGCGTTGAATAAACATCACCAGCATGCAGAACTCCACGCATACACTGATATGCAATGGTGTTTACGTTGCAGGCGTAAAGCAGAGTAAGACTTGACGCGCGCTGCGCCTAAAAATTCTGCCATGAGAGTTGAGAAGTGAGAAGACATTTTCAGTGACAGTGACGATCCCTCCCCAAGGATCGATAAGCTAAAATTGCTTCAAACTGTTGTAGGAAACAAAAGGCTTGGTAACTTGTGAAAACTTTTTCACCCTCGAAGCATACGAAGGAGTATGGACAGGTCATGGCGCCTAAACATTCAATAAATACGTGACGTCTGCCATACAAGATGTCACGTCGCTGCCCATACAAAGTTATATACTCGGGAATTCAGAAGGAAGCCAAACACCGGATGCAAACGGTCAAACCGATGACCACGCACATGTAGTTTAGTTTCTGGCGTACCATCGCGCGGGCGGGCCTGGTGCAGGCCGCCACGGCCGTCGCCGGAGGGCCTGGCGGTGGCAGGATCGGCGTCGAGGAACTGGCCGCCCCTCCTCGCCGCGGAGCCGCCCGAGAGCAGCAGCAGCAGCAGGACCCCGCACGCCACGAGCGCCGCCACCGACAGGGGCAGCACCGCGACCCGGCCCTTCGTCCCGCGCGGGTGCCCTGGCGCGGGCGCCGCCGGCGGCGTCGGCGGCGGCGGCGAGCGGCGGATCCGCTCCTTGATGTCCATGCGGCGCGGCGCCCCGAGCCGAGTCGACCCGGGGGGTTCTTCGGTTCTGGACTTCCGGCCGCGGCACGGAGGGCGCGGTTCGGGTGCGGAGCGGACCCGCGCGGCTGAAATAGAGAGGGAGGGCGTGCGTGTACGTGGGATGCCACTATGCCGGCGAGCAGGGCGCGGCACGTGCGGGGGACCGAGCCGCACAGGGGGGGTTTCGATGCGTTTGAGGTGAGGAAGGGTGGGGTCGGAACAGGGACGACGAGCGAGGACGTGATGGCACGACGGCGGAGTGGGGGCGTCGTCGGCCCGGCGCTGTCGGCGGAACTGGAGCGCCTCGGCGTGGCGCCAGAGCCGGGACGAGGAGACGTCGTGGCCTCGTGGGGCTTTTGCGCCCCCGTTTGTTTCGCTTTCACCAGATGCGGCGGCGTCGGCGGTGGAAAAGATGCCAAGAAATTCGCCGGACGATTTGCCTTCGGAGCGCGTTTCCGCACGCGCTACAGCCAAAGCGTAGACGTTGAACGTGCTAGTACGGGCGAAACGCGAGACCCCCAAAAAAAGTTCAAAAGTCGGACGGACGGTGCCGTCTGCCGTGTGGCCTTGCCGGTGCGGGGACGGGGAGTGGTTCTGGACTTCTGGTTCCTGGCCTGCTGAGCGGGGGCGCCGGATACGCGGATCACGGATCGTGTCATCGTGTGGCCGTGTGTGCGGGCCGGCCGGGTCATGAGGCTCGGGTGGTGGGTTGGTCTTCCGCTTTTGGGAGCATTGGAATGGGACTCCCGGGCGTTGTCCAACTGTCCATGGTGTACGTGGGATGCCACTATGCCGGCGAGCAGGGCGCGGCACGTGCGGGGACCGAGCCGCACAGGGGGGTTTCGATGCGTTTGAGGTGAGGAAGGTGGGGTCGGAACAGGGACGACGAGCGAGGACGTGATGGCACGACGGCGGAGTGGGGGCGTCGTCGGCCCGGCGCTGTCGGCGGAACTGGAGCGCCTCGGCGTGGCGCCAGAGCCGGGACGAGGCGACGTCGTGGCCTCGTGGGGCTTTTGCGCCCCCGTTTGTTTCGCTTTCACCAGATGCGGCGGCGTCGGCGGTGGAAAAGATGCCAAGAAATTCGCCGGACGATTTGCCTTCGGAGCGCGTTTCCGCACGCGCTACAGCCAAAGCGTAGACGTTGAACGTGCTAGTACGGGCGAAACGCGAGACCCCCAAAAAAGTTCAAAAGTCGGACGGACGGTGCCGCCTGCCGTGTGGCCTTGCCGGTGCGGGGACGGGGAGTGGTTCTGGACTTCTGGTTCCGGGCCGGCTGGGCGGGGGCGCCGGATACGCGGATCACCGGATCGTGTCATCGTGTGGCCGTGTGTGCGGCCGGCCGGGTCATGAGGCTCGGGTGGTGGGTTGGTCTTCCGCTTTTGGGAGCATTGGAATGGGACTCCCGGGCGTTTGTCCAACTGTCCATGGACACCACTCACCGTGGTCTCAATTCCAGAGAGTGTGCAGATACATAGTGATCTTGCAGAACGGCAGAAAACCTGTCTCCTTCGATTTCGAACCGACACCGGGGTCTGGTTTAGTTATAAAATTCAAAATTCCAAAACTATCACATTAAATATATGCGACACATGTATGGAGTGTTAAATCGAGACGAAATATGAAACTAATTACATAGTTTGTTTGTAAATTACAAGGCGAATCTAACGACCTTAATTAGACTATGATTATCCACTAAATTGCTACAGTAACTTCTCAGCAAATATGTGCTAATGATAGATTAATTAGTCCTAATAAATTCGTTTCATAGTTTACAAATGAGTTCTGTAATTAGTTTTGTGATTAGTCTATATTTAATACTTTAAATGTGAAAAAGTTGTCTTTCAAAAATTTTACTGCGTGCATTAAACAAGGCCCAGATGATTCATCGCCTTGTCTCCACATGTCGACAGGTCACAGAGATCTCGCTGGCGCCCCTAATCACTTCGAAAGACGAGATAATTCCATGTCGACAAAAGGTAAAATTGCTTCCGTGGCAGCCGTGCGTTCCAGCGTGATGATACCGGTTCGCCATTCACCGTGAGAAGCACCATGGCAGCCAGCTTCATGTGCACTCTACGTTTCTAAAGAAGACACACCTCGTCTCTCTTCTTTTCCCTTTAAAAGACCGTATAATTCATCCTTTTTTCCCCTTAAAAGACGGCTCCATTCCTCTTTGCATACAAAGATGATTGGTATCCTTCATCCCTTGAATTTTTCTTGACCAAACCAAAGCAAACGGAATCTTTCAGCTACCAGACGCACCTAAAACCTGCTCTGAAATTTCAAGCCTTGTAGAGCCTTGGATCAACAAGCTTCAACCCCCAGCTCACGTCCTGGCAGTGCCTGACGTGCGGCAGCACCTCCCCGGTGTCCATCCCGCGCTTCATCTTGCAGTCGTAGACGTGCGGCGCGTGGAAGCACGGCTCCATGGACACGTCCCGGAAGCACGGCGGGTCCGGCGCCGACGTGAGGTTATCCGGCTGCTTGTGCAGCACCCACGGCCTGACGCCGCCGAGCCCCTGCGCCACGTACCCGAACGTCGACCACCCGCTGGTCACCAGCACGTCGCACAGGCTCAGCAGGTACATCTCCGCCCAGGCCTTGCCGTCGTGCGACCTCTTGCCGAACTGCTGCTGCCCCTCGTGGCTCGGCTGGTGCACGCTCACGGCCTCGCCGGTCGCCGTCGCGCGGTCCCAGTACATCCCCTTGATGTTCTCGTAGTACCATGACCGGAGGGAGGTCATCAGGACGGCCGTGGACCTGGCGCCCTGCGCCGGCGCCGGCGCGGCGTGCTCCTCCGTGGCGAGAAGCTCCGGGAGCAGCTTCTCCCTCCACACGCACGATGTGATCTGGTGGAGGACGTGCGGCGACTGCGCGTGCCTGGGGTCGAAGTTGCGCACCTGGATGCCGACCCGGAGGTCCGCCCGCGCGAGGTACGCGCGGTAGTAGCGCGCGACGAGGCCCCAGACGTGGTTGGTCGGGTGGAACAGGTAGCGCACCAGGTGGTGGAACACGGCGTCGCGCTCCGGGAAGAGCGTGTCGAGCTCCTCCTGGAACGCCGTGACCAGGAACAGACCCGGCACGGTGTACAGGTCCGTCCTCATGACCAGCCACTGGACGTTCGACAGCAGCCGCTGGTCGTCGTCGCAGAAGAACATCTTGTCCTCGTGGCCGTAGTCGTGGTCGAGGTGGAGGTACGCGAACGCCGGCAGTTCCGCCGCCGGCGTCGCCGGCGCGTCTGCACTGAGCACCTTGTTCCTCAGCATGTTGCCGTAGCTCTCGGCGGTGTCGATGCTGAAGTTGGTGTAGCTCGCCAGGGGAAAGTCCCGCGGCAGCAGCCACGTCGTGCCGGGGAACGGCTCGCAGAAGAGCTCGTCCATCTGGTTGCTCGGGTCGACGAGGAGGACGCGGCCGGTGAGCGCCGCGTAGAGGAACGCCGACGCCGCCGCGAGGATGCGGTTGCCGAGGCCGCGGTACGAGATGGAGACGACGTACTTGCACTCCGGCGAGCCGACGCTCTTGCCGGTCCGGAGTTGCTCGATGGCGAGGTTGTACGCGTTCGTGTTCGGCCCGCACCGCCTCTGGAGCTCTTCGTGCTTCCGCAGCTTCGCGATGAGGTGCGGAGAAGGTCGCCGTCCCGGGTTCCGGCGGTACATGGAGGACTCGTACCTGCTGCGGCACGACCTCTCGTCGAGTCCGTCAGGCAAGAGGCCGCCGAGGAGCTTGTCAGGCGGGCTCCTCGCGTACGGGAAGGACCCATCGCCGGAATCTGCAGCGGAGCAAATTGTCAGGTTGATGATGGGCACGGGGGGTCGCGTGTGATGACAAGAGAAGCGCTGTGCGCTGCGCATACAGAACAGTAACTAAAGTGGCCCAGATCAACCAACCTTAAACTGCGTTTACCATGAGAGCAAAGCAACAGCGACATGGTCGAACTCACCTCGGTGCAGCCGGGCCTTGGCGGCGGCGATCCAGTCCGCGGGAGCGACGCCGCCCCCGTAGACGACGACGAACGGCGGCACGGCCATGACGAAGGCGACGAGCACGACGTTGAGCACCGTGTTCCACCGCTTCCTGTCCAGGGTCAGCCTCTTCTTGCGCGGCAGGGGCCAGTGCTCCGGCCGAGCTCCCTCGGCCTCCGGCCAGCCGTCGCACGCCATCCCGCCCTGTGACACTGGGATGTCCGCCGCAGCGCCCTCGGCGGCGCAGACCTTGGGCTTGCGCTGCTGCATTTCTGCCGTCTAGCTCGACGGCCGGGGTTGGGTGTGCCTAGCTTAAGATGCAAGCGAATTCACGAGCTAGGAGGAGTTGAAAATTGCACGTCGTTTTTGCCTTGGAATGGACACACTGCTTCGTTTCTAGCAGTAGATTGGTAGGAGTAATTATTTTTGTCGATCGATGCAGGGTATTGGATTTCCTAATAATTGTAAGCTGTACTCCTGGGTGCAGCGCGTACTGCTGCCACTATTAACATGACACGCTTGATTAATTACTGCAGAAGAGAGTATCTCCCTAGCTCGTCATACACTAACCAGTTGACTAACATGACACTTTAGATCGAGTAGCGCAGCTGGTGGGTATCTCGAGGTGACCTCTTTGACTCATGGAGATTGGCCATTGTGGAAAGCTTGGTAAACGAACTGAAACCTAAACATTTTTTTACAGCACAGCAGAGTCGGCATGCTCCGCACAGGGTGCCCAGATGAATGAACGCGCTCTGGTTCCATAAAAAAAAATGAACTCGCTCTGGGACTGGGAGAAAGCAAAGTTTACTGCGAAGCTTCGATTCTTCAACAAAATGTCTCACCGACACTCAAAGCTGCCAGACGCCCACAATACTTGCTAATCAAACAGTAAGCAGGCCAGAACGGCATATTCTCAGGCCCAATGGTTCCTTCGTCAAGAACGCATAAAGGGCCCATTACTTGCTAATCCCCAAAATTTCCAGGATACTTTTCCGCCGAAAAATCGCGGTCACGGACGCTTGATACTTTTCCACAGGACCGAGGGTTGGGTTCCCCGAGCGCACGGTGAACTTCCAAATCCTACAGCGCAACGCCATGGCCGCCGTGCCTCGGATGGCCGTCTCCCCCCTGCTGATTTGAGCCACAGCTTCGTGCGGACATGCTATATGTATAGGAGGGCGTCTTCTCCACAAAGTGCTAAAATAGGCGACGGCCAATGCAGATGTGAGACCCTTGATGCACTTCGTCTTGTGTAGTTTTGTGTGCCAACCGCATTGCAGTGTTGTTGACTTCTGTTCTCTCCAACTCGTTTCCCAGTTTAACGGCAGCAAGCGCCCTTGATTATATGAAGTTAGACACAGAAAAATCACAATTCACAAGGGAAATGCACGAGGTGTTTTGTTCATGGCAGTCACGGAAAAGGAAGCCAAGACTTGGCCAAGATAATGACCAGGTGAGCAATGATCAGACAGTAAGTATATTTCTTTTTCATTCTTTTTCTTTGGAATCACAGAGCGAACAGATTAATGGACCTGTTTATCAACTTATCTACAGCTGGATCAAATACAGGAGGGGAAGAATAAAACCGTATAGTTTCTTTTGCAACAACAACAAAAAAGAATTCTGCCCTAGTTAGCAAGAAAAATCTGTCTTGAGTCCTGACAAAAACTACAGCTACAACTGAGTTTCATTTACAATCTTCAGACCCCAGCTCACGTCCTCGCAATGCCTCACGTAAGGCACCACCTTGCCCAGGTCACCGTCCCTCTTTGCCTTACAGTCGTAGAAGGGAGCCTGGTGGAAGCACGGCTCAATGGACATGGCACGGCCGCACGGTGGGTCTGGCGCCACGTGGTTCTCCGACCTGAACATGATCCATGGCTTCAGGCCAGCGAGCCCCTGAGCTGCGTACCCGAACGTGGAAAAGCCACTGGTGATTAGCTCATCGTTCATGCTCAGCAGATAGATCTCGGCAAGTGCCTTCATGTTGTGCTTCCTATTCCTTGACCTCTGGTACTCCTCGTGGCTTGGCTGGTACACTTTGACAGTAGTGTCATCAACTGTTGGGTGTTCTTTGTACTTCTTCTGGATCTGATCTCTGTACCAAGAGCTCAAAGAAGTAGTTAGAACGGCGATTGTTTGGTTATTCTGAGTCTCAGCTGCTGCTCCCTTATTCTGAGTTTCAGCTGCTGCTCCCTCCATCATGCCAATTTCTGGCAGGAGCTTCTCATTCTGTGCACATGAAAGGATCTGATTTAAAATGTGCGGGAATGGGCCATTTCTTTGCAAGATGCCCTTGGTTTCATATATTCTGATCTGAATTCCCACTCTTTTTGCCGCTTTGGCCATGTAGGACCGGTAGTATTTTGTAACAGAATACCAAATATTGTTTGTTGGATGAAAAAGATAGCGTGCCAAGTGATGGAAAACAGTGTCTTTCTCTGGAAATAGCCTGCTGAGTTCATCTTGGAAACCTGGAATTAGAAACAGGGACGGCACAAAGTACATGTCTGTTCTTATGATCAGCCATGGAATACCTTGCAGGAACTGCTGGTCATCTTCGCAGAAGAAAAGTTTATCATGGAAACCATAGTCACCATTGAGGTAGAGATACACATAGTGAGGTCGAGTACCAGTCAAAGATCGATCTGTATTTCCACCGGCAACTTTATTCTGCAGCATGTTGCCATAGCTCTCTGGACTACTCTGAGTAAACTCGCCATAGTTCAGAGGGAAATCTGAAGGGACTAACCATGAGGTTCCAGGGAAGGGTTCGCAGAAAAGGTCATCAATCTCCTTGTAACGGTCCACAAGCAAAATCCGGTTTGTAAGTAGCGCATATAGGAATGCTGAAGCAATCTCAAGCATCTGATTCCCCAAGCCGGCGTGAATAATCAGTATCAGATAGTTGCAATCTGTCGTATTGATGGTATGACCGGAGCTCAGCTGCTTTGATGCTTCCTTATATGCTTTGGTGCCTGGACCACACTTTTTCTGCAACACTTCTTGTTTCCTTAACCTCTCTATGAGGTACAGTGAAGGTATGCTTGGTGACTTATGATAGCGTGCAAACTGATACCTACTTCTACAAGTTTTTTCGTCAAATCCCTCAATCAGAAGGCCACCCAGAAGTCTATCATACTCAATATGTGGGGACGGAGATATATCATCAGATACATCATCTTGCATATCTGAAGAAGATGAAAAGGTTTTGAGTCAGTCACTGCAGCTTGCAATCCACTAACATATAACAAAACATGATGTTGGCACATGAGGACCGCCAAAGCCAGAGGAGCTATGGAATACTAGAAGTAGTTGGTACCATGGATCACTAAAAGGAAAGGTTACAAGAAAGCTGGCTGTAGACAAACACAATGCCAGGAAGAACCAACAGAAAGAGTGGCTATTCAACGAACAACGCTGAAGCGTTCAATTACGGTTAATCCATAAAAACTCCATATTAAATGTATGCATCTACTAATTTGAATGTAGGTAGGTTGTCTGATCTTTTCCCTATTAAATTTGGTTGCAAATTGAAAGAAATGATGCATCCACTTGGAGATCATTCATCACAGGCCTGCCCTTTCTGTAATTCAAGAGATTAGACCATGCGAAGGAAGCAGTTCCTTGCTGTTCCCTGTGCAGGAGGCAGTATCATACACATTCTAACATCATAAGCTAGACATGCATACACTTGTACATGGTCTTGTTTGTACTGTAACACCAAGTGTAACATTTCCTCTGTTTGCCTACATTGCAGATCAATGTATTTCCCATAATGAAGGATTTACTCCAAATTTTCTCACAATGAAGCAGGGAAGTATCTAAGGTTAAGTACAAAGAAAAGTGTACTAAGATTCATCAGGACAACAACTAACCTCCTGACAAAGGACTACTCCCTCCATCCCAAAAATCATATCCTAGGAATTCTAGGACAACCGTCAGGTGAAGGCGTGAAGCTCACACAACCGTCGTGTGCTCCAACGAATACGGGGACAAACAAGGCAGTGTTAGATGTATAGGATCTTCTAGCCTAAGAGAGAACCACATTAGGGGGCTCGGATTAGGGTTAATACCTTGATCTTGAACTCCCATCTTCTTCTTCTTCTTCCTCTGTTCTTGTTCTCCTTCTTCTTCTAGCCGGTTAGAGCTGTAGGAAGTCTCTTCCCAATGCTTTAGTGCTCTGTGGATTGGGTTTCTTAGGGACAGAGGCTTAGGGCAGTCTCAAGGACGTGTCTCTGCCCAGGGGTTTCATCCCCTTATATTGTTGAGCACTACACACTGGGGGGGACTCCCCTGGTGTGTTCTATGAGGGGCTCCAATCAAGCCCCTCATTAAATGAGGGTCAAAAATGGTGGCTCACAGTTTAGACTGTGATCACCTTTGTGTTCACACCAACATTCTCCCCCTTGATCATCAGGCTAAACTCATAAGTCCACTTTTTAACGAAATGACGCACCAAGACAAAAGGATTACAATGGTGAATCATAAATACCATTGAACCCAGTTGCTATAGTACGCCACCTCATATCAAATGAACTTCTTTAACTTAGGAGCTCCAAAACTTATTCCTTATGCTTATGTAAAACTTACGGACTCACTTCTCAAAAGATGGTACACCAGATCAATCAATCACTGCAGTCAATTAAGTACCACAGGACTAAGTGACCATGGTTCCCATACAATATCAAAGTGATTCCTCTTAGACTTATGGGGAGATGGGGTTATAATAGTCCCTGAGTGCAGTTGGTTTTCATTTATATGTATTAAATATATATATTTTGTCCTCACACATTTATTCTTATGTGCATGCACCTTTTAAAAGAGGAAGAAAAACCAACATATTTCCAGAATCATATCTTGTCCCTTAGTTAATAGGCTGCCATTTATCTTTTATGCCGGCAATGTATTAGGCAAGCCTCTGAACATGATGCTCAATCTTTAGGACTTATGTCACATCACTTAATGCTTACATATTGAGCACCATAATCTTAGAACTTATTTGATGCTCAACACTTATGACATATTTAATTTGTCAAGCACCACTTAGTCTTAAACATAGTTTATGTAGGCCTTGAATATTCATATTTGATTCTGGATTCAATCTTTCACAATGTCTTAGGTCTGGGAATACCTTTCGACATGTTACTCGATTCAAAATTGCACTCTTTCATTTAATAATTTCCGGGATAAATTGCTTAAAGCAATTTCTTATCTTTAAAATGATATGGATCAGGGACACAAATCCATATTTAATGGTGTATAATTCAAAACATGCCACAATTTAACTTGCATCTTTAATGATGCCTTTATGAAAAATATTGGTTGAAGCCTTCCACATACGACTTCTCCCACAAGAGTGTTGATAATACTTTATGTGGAATTTCTCAGTATCAACACTTCTTGTAACATAATTGTCCAAAATATTAGACTCCTTATTTGTGGGCATGTAACATAACACCTTTTACACTTATGCCAGTAAGGCGAAGTGTTCTAAATGATTTTCCAGGGGTCCAGTCCTGGACTTATTTCCCAGATATCCCGGTCCTTTTAAGAATATTTAGGGCAACTCAAAACTTAATGAAACACATAATGCTTACGTCTGCCATAACATAAGCAAATTTATTGCCCTTAATGGGAATCAACCCATTTCCTGGACCTTTATCTTGGTGAACATTATTGTTCAAAACTTAAGAGTATCACCAAGACAATCTTAGTATCCAGATAAAAAGAAAATCTGGATTTTATGTACACAATATCCCTATTGTTTAAAACTTAATTAAATAACTTATTTCTCATTGTACTTATGTATCACTTATGGACTTCAATAGTTTTTCAAATGATGAGCAACAAATATCATCAATTCTTTATATCTTATATAACATAATCAATCCCTTTTCCTTATATATATTCCTTTCACTTTAAGTGGGATTGATCAAAGATCTTCATGTGGGCTTAAAAGCACCACAAGGAGCTAAAGCAAGTATTCATAAAAGAACTTAGCTTATTTTCTTTAATATTATTTTTTCTTGCTTTAAAGCTCCCATCTAATTCTCAACTTAGTGACATTAGTGGTGAGATATGATACTGAAATAATATTTAGTTCTAAGGCTAGCATATAGCTCATAATAAGAATAATATTGTCAATTAAATGACACATAAGAAACTGACACATGATAAACTTATCTTAATATTTTTCTCAATATTTAATTCTTACCTGACATAAAGAGGTGGAAAATATTTTCTTAATGAAGGTTCCACTCTCCCCCTCGAAATGTGGTCTATGCAATAGTACCATATTTCGAAGAACCTTTATTTATTTGTTTGTTTATCCTTATTCCAACATATAAGAGTAACATAAATGTATACATTGGAAATAAACATAATTTCATACTAATAGAATCTAATTATCTTTCTTTTTTCATAAATACAATTCTTTAAAATTTAGAATTTTTCTTACTTGGAGACTCACTTTATTCCCTTATTCTTGTCTCATTTTCTTTGAGCTTAAACATGGCTTGATGCACATCATATTATCTTATCCTCATTGATACATAATAAGGGAAACAACTCACCATTAATGTCAAATATGCTCTTTAACATAACTTATTTTGGGGATTACTCCCCCTGATTCTTATATTTATCCATAAGTGATTTATCTTAATATTTTCCCATTAGATATTGATGATCAATAAAAACATTAATTTATCATCAATATCCTTGGTATTGAACTTTTCTAATGGGAACTGCACCTCTTATAACACTTGTATGTGCCATCTTAGTTATGATCTTAAGAACTAATGAGGTGCAGATAAAACCACTTCACATTTGATAGTGGTATCTCAAATAATCTTAGAAACTTATGACTTAATTAATACTTATCATCAATAGGGATAATTCATAAGTTTGATTTTGCATTCATAAACGGATGTACTTTCCATGAGGCATGATTACTCTCATTTAATTGCTTAGTGCCACTCATTAGTTTTGATCTTTAGAGGCATGTGATGCTTTATTGAATAGTTTAGCAAGCATCAATACAAACTTCTTCTATTGAACCAGTCCAATTCAGCTTTGGCCAGAAATGGAAAAGAACAACAGAATTTTGTGAACTAGTACTTATTCATCAGCTTTGGCCAGAAGAATAGGTACAAGCCACACTTAATATTATGTGCATAAAACTTCTTTTGTTGAATCATAACCCAAATCAGCTTTGGCCAGAAGTGGATTAAGATCAACAAAAGTATTGTGGACATGTATTTATCAATCAGCTTTGGCCAGAATGATAATCACAAGCCACACTTAGTTTTAGATATGAACTCTTTTCATTACTCCGATTCAAAATCAGCTTTGGCCAGAAGATGAACCGGAATAACAAAATTTTGTAGTCACACACTCATCAATCAGCTTTGGCTAGAATGATGAATGTATGCTACACTTAATCAGAGTATTATTTCTTTTGCAGCGGAAATTTTATTGAAAATGACCCATATGCATTGACATAATTTCTCATTATTCATATCATTCAGCATTAGCTTAATCTGATAAAACTTAGTTTATAATTATGCCCAATATTGCTCAAGAGCTGGCAACTTAGTTACTCAACCAACCTTAGCGACACATGACCATAAACAACTTTGGTCAGAATATAGTCATGAGTCACAAAATTAATCATAATCTTCAGGATAAGAATGACATGTGTAGTCACAAGTCATATAATTGGTTACGTTATGCCAATACTCTTTTGAGCAAATTCTCACTTATCAGAGAAAACTTAGTATTTCCCTGACATTCTTATCAACGTTATTTGTGGCTCAACTAAGAAAATATTCAAAAGCCAGCTATTAAGATTTATGTCCAAAATTATACTCACTTAGTACCCATGGCTTATGAATAATATACTTTATTAATGAATTAAATCATGATAATCCATGATTGTAAACAACTTTGGTTATAATACAACCACGAATCACCATTAAAATTCTGATCTTGAATCAAAATATCCCATTGGATTAATTCCAATCTGAGACAATTATAAGTTAAAGCCACTTAATTATTGGAATTTGTGCATTCCAATCATTATAATAAATAATTCCTTAGTGGTGTCATTAATGGAATGCACATTTTCCAAATGTAAACAAAAGTGTTAATGGCATCAAACAAATATGGCCCGTTATTTAATTTCTTAGAAAATTGGCCATTGAAAGATATCATTAACTGAGTTTTTTTTTTCCCAAAATGGGTCAACTTTATGATTCACTTATGGGCATATCAATTTTGTGAGTATAATATGCTCACATAATTGATAATATTTATGGGTCATACGATGCTTCATAATTAAGCCTCAATTCAAGTGGCACATAAGTATGTGGCAGATAACTTAATTTCATAATGAAAATAATTCATCATCATAATTGGATCATAAATATTTCAAATAGACTTAAACTGAATTTAAAGCTTCACTGAAAAAATAATTCCAATTTAAATGGAGAATATTTCATGATTTTCAGTGGTAGCATAAATTGTACTAAGGCAAAACATAAACATAAAATGTCTTAGAAATAAAGTGAAGCATTAAAACATAATGAGAATACTTAATCATAAACATAAGGAAAAATACTTAATCATTAATGGAAAAAATTTCCATAAGGTTTGGCCCAAAACAATATTATTTAGGCAAAAAAACTCAATCATTCATAAATACATAAATTTACCATAATTTTATTTAATTTTGGCCTTACTAAAAATGAATTACTTGTAACACATAAAATAATAACTTCAAGTAATAGCCATAAAGTAATCATCACAAAATTTAAATAATCATGAGAAAATTTCATTACTTAACAAGTCTAATCATAATCCTTGTTATTGTTTGCCAAAAGATATATCTTTAAACTTTAAACATGAGATAATATCCATAATTGTAATGCTTAAAGATAAAACAATATTTATAACTTAAACCAACATTATTTCAGCCCATAAGTATTTTAGGCCCGGCACTATGCAGCCCAATACCCATATCTTAATTTTCCAGAAAATAACAAATAAATTTGGCCCATTATTCTTTTTTTCGGCCCATTATCTTTCGGCCCGGCCCATTTGGCCGAACCGCCTCTCCACCCGGGACCCAGGCCCAACAACCTGGGCCTGGGCCAGAAAGAGGCACGCCCCGCCGGCCTGCCACGGCCCGGGCAGCGGCCGACAGGCGCGCGCCGTCGGATCAGATCCGACGGCCCTCGCATCGCTCCTGCCGTATAAAAACGGCGTCGGCCGCGCCCCCCGCGAACCCTACCCTCATTTCTCTCCTCCCTCTCTCTCTCCTCACCCGACAGCGGCAGCGGCGAGCGGAGAGCGACGGCGGCGCGGAGCGCTCGCCGGCGCGGAGAGAGGCAGCGGCGCCGCCGAGCTTTGCTCGCCGGAGGTGCGCGCGGCCGTGGCCGGCGCGCAGCTCCGTCGAGCATGGCTCGCGGTGCCCTAAGGCCCCACCTCCCCCGCGCACGAGATCCCCAGATCCGCGGCGGCGACGGCGAGGGGGCCAAGATCCGGCCACTGACCGGTCTTCCGGCGGTGCACGGCACTCGGAGGAGGCCGGCAGTACGCCGTTGCGGCGGGGACAAGGGAACCTCACGTGGCCAAGTCCCGGGCGTGCGCCCGCACTGAGGCGCCGGCAGCGGCGACACCGAGGCCAGCAATGGCCAGGACGGCCCTTAGGTATGTCCACCGCCCCTTCTTCCTTTAGATCTAGGGTTAGGGTTCTTAGGATTGGGGAAAATTGGGGATTTTCACTGTAGCTAGGGTTCCCGATTTGGGAATTTGGGGAAATTTCTTAGGATTAGTACTTAATTGCTTCAATTCCCCTTCTTCTTGATGCTTAATTGATAACCCTAGCTCGAATTGACATTATTTCGGGCTTATTTTGGCTTAACAGAGGCAAAGTAAACATGAACACGTGCCTTTTAACATAAAATTCTTCACTTAGTGGGTTCAAACTTAGGTCTAGATGGCTCTGGTGCCATTGTTAGATGTATAGGATCTTCTAGCCTAAGAGAGAACCACATTAGGGGGCTCGGATTAGGGTTAATACTTTGATCTTGAACTCCCATCTTCTTCTTCTTCTTCCTCTGTTCTTGTTCTCCTTCTTCTTCTAGCCGGTTAGAGCTGTAGGAAGTCTCTTCCCAATGCTTTAGTGCTCTGTGGATTGGGTTTCTTAGGGGCAGAGGCTTAGGGCAGTCTCAAGGACGTGTCTCTGCCCAGGGGTTTCATCCCCTTATATTGTTGAGCACTACACACTGGGGGGGACTCCCCTGGTGTGTTCTAGGAGGGGCTCCAATCAAGCCCCTCATTAAATGAGGGTCAAAAATGGTGGCTCACAATTTAGACTGTGATCACCTTTGTGTTCACACCAACAGGCAGATGCACACGGCGACACGCACCACGCGCGACACACCTTGGTCGTCTTCCGCGGGGCGCTCGACCTGGCGGAGCCACTCCACTCCGGCGAGGCGCCGGCCGGCCACCGCTGCAGGAGCATGACGGGCAGGAAACCGAGGAAGCACACCGTCAGCGCGGCGCGTGCCGCGGCGTGCCAGAGCCCCTCCGCCGCCGCCCTCTTCGTCTCCCCGTGGCCCGTCCCCATCGCCACGCCCCTGCCTCAGTCACATGAGCTCGCCGGCGGCTCTTCTTTTCCTATGCGCGCCCGCGTGCCGGCAGGCGAGCATCGCTCTCGGCTCAGGCTTTTTGGCTTTTTGTGACATGCCATCATCAGCTTGGGAGCAAGTTGAACCGGCGGATGGGCTTTGTTTGACATTCTACAAAAATAGCGCGTACATTTTCCGAAAAGAGAATCTCGTATGTATAAAGTACTAAATAAAATTTATTTATAATTTTTTTTTAAGGATGGGTGTAACTTTTCGCGACAAATCTAATGACGGTAATTAATCGATGATTGGCTACAGTGATGTTACAGTAATCATCCTCTAATTGCGCGGTCAAAGACCTTATTAGATTCTTCAAGGTCACTGGCGCGGAGGTTCTGGAGTTGGTTTTGTAAACTGTCTTTGTTTAACACCATAATTAGCGGTCAAAATATCACTATTCATAACATGCTAAAATACTAACGTGAACCAAACGAGCATGGCTGCTAGAGTGCAACTAGTTGCAAAAACACATTGGACCAGGCCACCAGGGCGAGGCCACGAGGGTGAAGGAACAAGGAAAGCGCGCCTCTGCTCTCTGTACATTTTTTGAAAAAAAACTTGATTACCTACTAAAAGAGGAATTGGTGAGCTACTTTTGACACGGTAAATTTTAGCGAAACATATTTCATCCACGCAGAACAAGTGTTTTATTTTTTTGAAAAAAAGGAAACATCTGAATTTTGCAGCCGAACCAATGGGCCGGTTTTCTCTGGTCACCCCCTCGGTCGGGCGTCTTTTTGCCTAGGTCAGGAACTCAGGATAGGAAAGCAAAGAAAACGTCAGTTTTGTTTGATCTGGCATCCACCACGAGCCTCATTCCGTTCCATGGCGGTGGGCGCCACCCCACTATGATCCACCGGCCTGCTGCCAAGTACTCCTGCATGGAGGTTGCCGCATGCAGGCCGGTCCGGCCGTCCCTGTTTGGATTTTCTGTGGGCATCGCATTGGGTTCGCCTGGCCGATGGCTATTGGCTAATCATAATCTCTGCATTTGTTTTTTTCTAAAATATCATAATCTCTACTTTTGCGTATCATTTCAAAGCTAAAATTTTAATTTTTCTGTCAACTACCATAAACTAGTACTATGAATGAATGACTAATGGATGCGACCAACGGACCAAGCTCTCCGGTGGACAAAAACTACTCCGAATAAAATAGAGTAGCCGGAGGTGGCAAAGGAATCTGCTTTGCTGGTCCGATCCAATCCCTGCACACACCCCTGCAACCGACGATTCCCCCAAGAAAGCCTCAAAGCTTCGAACCATTCCAGCTCCGGTTTCCTGTCCATGGCCGCTCATCGGTGGTGGCAGGTGAAGACGATGACGTATCGTGCTTGCTAGTGCCGTGCCGTCCCTTTGGAATCGCAAAAGCGCATGATTGCGAATTCTGCGTGGCCGTTCGGCCGTTCCACATCCGGTCCGTGGACAAAGAAATCGGCCAAAGATCACGAAATTTTGTACGAGCTCACACTAGATTACTAGTCATTACTCATTACGAATTGGCCACAGTTCATGTGTAGAAGCGAAGCAAGAACATACCTTGGCGGTCGTCGTCTTCCTCGGGCGCCTCGAAGTCAAAGACCCACTGCGGCGAGGAGTCGGCCTGCCACCGCAGCAGGAGCAGAACGGCCGGCACCGTCAGCAGGCAGAGCACCAGGCCGGCGCGCACGGGCGCGCGCCAGAGCCTGCCGCCCCCGCGCCTCGCCTCCTTGAGCTGCTCCGCGGCGTGGTGGGGCGGCGGCGCCCGCTCCGTCTCCAGCCCGCCGCGCAGGGGCAGCCGCTCCTCGTCGCCCCCGCTCCCGTGGCTTTGGCTCGGCCTCCCCATCACCATCAGCAGCTAGCTACCGTAGACGTCTCATATATGCTCCCTGTCTCTCTTCGATGTCGCTCGCTCGGGCCGGGGCCGTGTGCTGTGCGGTTATCTGCTCGCTCGCTCTCGCTCTCTCGTGTTCGTGGCGGAGTGGTCAAAGGAGTACGGCAGCCACCGCGTGGGGAGAAGGTTTGGACTTCGGAGGACTTCCACAGCACGGCCTGCAAACGGACTGGACGGGCCCAAGATGGGTTCATGTCCCATTGCATTGTACTCCAGTTTGATTTCGAACACGGGATTATCGAGTTCACATGGCAAACATGGAAACAAATCTTCAACTCGCATCGCATGCCTGTATGTTGGAAGGTATTTTCCATAAATGCGATAAGTATATCTTAGATATGAGCAGAAAAATAAAAGAACTGTTTAACCCCGCTACAAGTTCAAGTATAAATCCCACAGAGATTTAAAATACTTTTAACTTGTATAAATCCATTTTAGGAATTAAACTAATTGTAGATCGGTAATGCTAGGCCCCGGCCGTCCGGACAATCGGACGCTGCACCAGGGAATACCTTACCAACGGTAAGGTATTTATCAGTGGAGCCCGGTAGCGATAATCAATACAGATTATCGTTGATATTGGCTTCGATTATCATGATAATCGCGATTATCGCTAAAATCAGCTTCGATTATGAGTCGATAATCGTTGATTATCGAACGATAATGCAATCCCTGCGCTGCACCAGGCCCACCGCCCATCCTATCATTTCCCGAATCTGCCATCAGGCCATGATCCCTTCCCTTCCTCGAACTCCCTCGGACTCACACACGGGTGGCGACTCCGCTTCCTCCGTCGGCCCTGCTTCCATCCCCCAGCGCCCATGCTCCATCCCGCACAAATCGATCATCCATGCCGCTCCGCTCGTCGATCCTTCCCCATTCCATGCGCTCCTCCCCCCTCGCTCCTCCCTCTGCTTATCCCAGTGTCCTCCTCTACCCCAGGCGACGGCGCAGGTGAAGGTGGAGGAGCTGCGGCGGCAGCAGCTCGCCGGCGCGCAAGCGGGAGCGTGTGGGGAGCGGCGCGGCGGGGTGCGGTTGGACTCGTTGGAGCACGCGCGGCTGGCACATGCGCGGGCGGAGAGAAATTTGCGATTTCGCCATTGTCGAAATTAGGCTTCGCCAGAATGCATCATATATTTGAGTTTCGCTGTTTTGTCATTATGAAACCGTGTCCACTCGCTGAAATGCCTTTTCACCGTTTACCAATTCATTTCATGTTTTATGAATAATTTGGCCACATGATCTGACCAATATACCCTTGGACCTCGTTCTCCCTCCGTCTGCAGGCCGCCGTCGCCCGCCGCCATGGTGAGGGGCACGCTGCCCCCTCCTAATCCCGACCAAAATTGGCAGCCAAGCCTCCTTGCAGTTGCAGCAACCCGTTCCAGGTGCTGCAGAGGTCTGCTTCAATTTTGATTGAGGATCTGCACAATCTAGGTGGAGGCAACTGATCCGCATGCCGCACGTCCGTTGTCCCTCGATTAATTGACAACACATGAATTCTTCTCCTTCAAAGCAAAGCAAACTAACAACCAAGAAATTATGCAGTGTCATTTAATCTTTGGTGCTCATCCCCTCTCGTTCTTTATTCCCTCTCTTCCCTCTGCTGCTCATCCCCTTCTCTCTGCTCCGGCCGGATGTTCGACATCGCCAGGTCGTAGGCGCTGTCACCGGCCTCCTCGCGCCGGAGCCCCGGCCCACTACCTCGCCCGTCGCCGTCGCTGGCGTCCGGCGGCCGCCCGCGCTCGCGGCCGCCGGAGGCATAGAAGGAGAAGCCAGCGAGAACGGAGACTGAGGAGAAGACGTACGGGAGCTCAGGGGTAGAAAGGCATCTCCTGGTGCCGGCGCGGCGCGCGAGGCTTGCGGATGGTGGTGTTGCGTGTGCGGTGGCGCTTGCCCGTCGGCCATGGCGTGCGAGCGTGAGAGAGTGGAGGCCGAGCGGATAAGACTTGTGCTTCAAGGGCACAATGGTCAGGTCACGTGGCTAAAGAGGAGAGAAATCGTAAAATGAACTGGAAACAAGGGAAAAGGCATTGTGGCGAACCTACATCGTTTCATAATGGTATTCTAGCGAAACTCAAAAGTTTGATGGCATTCCAGCGAAGCCCATTTTCGACAATGGCAAAATTGCAAATTTCTCGCGGGCGGAGCTCGTGCAGGCAACGACCATGGTGCAAGTGTGGGCACGGAGGTCCAGAGGTAGAAGACGACACGGAGTAACTTGACGGCGTGCATGTTGCAAGTGTATGTTTCAAGTGTTTCGAATGTTCAAAAAGAATGTTGCAAGTATTTTATGTGGATGTTGTAAAAACAGATCTAGGTATTGTGATGTTGCATATAGTTTACACATATGTTGCAAATATTTTATTTGGATGTTGCATCTTCAACGAGAGATTTGAATATTTCATACAATATGAAACATATGTTGCGGCATGTTTTTTCCTCATCCCCAACTGATGGCTAATAAAATTTTTCAATATATTTTTTGATGTTGCAAATGGTGATTAGCTATGTTGCAAATGCTTATTTCTATATTTCAAATATTATTTTTCGATGTTGCGACGCACCGACGGAGCGTCCGATAGAAAATTTCCGTCCGATAGAAAATTTCCCCATCGGACGTCCGGGCGCTAGCAGCGCCGATTGTAGATTCATTAGTTAGATTCTTTGTGCCAAAGCATTCGCATCTGGATTTATGTCTTCCATTCAGCACATTTTTTTTTAGAAAAGGATTACCAATCTTCCTTTCAGCACATGGCCATAGATATACTACTTGGATCTGTGTATGTCCATTTGTTAGACTCTTTGTGCCAAAGCATTCACATCTGAATTGATGTCTTCGATCCAGCACCATACCAAACATACCAAAATCCTCCTTGTTAGGAACTTGGATTATACCTATGAAGCTCAAAATTTTCCTTTGGCTGACTATTCAAGAAAGACTGCAAACTGACTGCGTACTCAAGCGGAAGAAGTGGCGTGATCCGCACTGTCACATCTGTGGGGGTTTGGAAACGGTTGACCATATTCTTTTCCGCTGCTTGCCAGCCCGTTTTACGTGGACATGCTCCAAAGAAATTCTGGGTTGGGAGAGAGTGCCTATGGGGTTAAACGATCCATTTCACAATTGGGTGTTCCTAGGCTGCTTTGATTCTCATCGTTTAGCTGTCTTGTTTTTGCTTCTCCCACGTTTAGCTGGCAGGTTGGGGGCTCTTGTTTTCCTCTTTAGTTGTGTTCGGCATTGTAGCTGGTAAACCCCAGCCTTTTTCTATACTGGTTTCGCTGTATCGGGAAATTTTATATGCTTTCTATAAAAGCAGGGCTTGGACTTTTTCAAAAAAAAAAACTGGGCTTATAGAGTGATTTGGAACCTTTAGATTCTCTTGGGGATATTTCCACTCGAGGCAAGATTGAGATATATTACGGCAACGTTTTTTTGAATATTTTTATCGCAGCTAATTATTCCATGCTACAGTCTCACGGACGCGTCCGTGCGCGCGCGCGCATGGTGAATTGGTGGTGGCGACGTCTGCGATGTTTTCTAGAAAGCAAAGGTCCAGACCAAATATCATCGTTTCCCTGAAACCAGACACTGATCAATTCATCATGTCTGCATGTGCACAACACATACGCTGTGTTTGGATGGCCGTGTGATTTTTTTTAAAAAAGATGAATGTATACATGGAGTACTAAACAAAGTTTATTTACGAAACTTATTTACGAATGTGTGTAATTTTTCGAGACGAATCTAATGGGCCAAATCCCACCATAATTGGCTACAGTGATGCTACAATAACCACAACTAATCATTCCCTAATCAGACGGTCAAAATGCCTCATTAGTTATAGTAACTGCTACAATACCATAATTATGGAGGTAGTTTTTTAATTAGACTTTATTTAATACCCCTAATTAGTGGTCAAATAGTCAAAAAGTTTTCATAAAAAATTTTCAGGACCAACTAAACACGGCCGTATTTCGATCAATTATGCAGTTATATACACAAGCTGACTTAAACGCTAAGGGAACAACTTGAGACCTTTTTGCTCGTCCTCACAGTGCCGGGCGTAAGGCACCAGAGCTCCAATGTCCGACCCCTCCGCCACACCGCACATTCGTCGCGGCAGCGCCTGAAGACAGGGCTCCACCGTCCTCGATCGGACACACGCCGGATCAACAGGCGCTTCGGGCGACGGTGGCCGGAGCAGCACCCAGGGCCGCACGCCGGCGAGCCCGTGCGCGATGTACCCGAACGTCGACACCGCGGTGGTCACGATGCGATCGCAGAAGCTCAGCAGGTACATCTCCGCCAGCGCCCTCTGGTTGTGAGCGCGCGCCTCCGTGCGCTGCTCCCTCTCGTGGCTCGGCTGGTGGACCTCCACGAACTCTCCGGTCTCCGTCGGGTTCGCGTAGTACACGCCGCGGATGCGCTCGTAGTAGTCGGGGAAGAGCGACGTAACCAGAATAGAGGTGAGCTTGTTCTTCTTGCTCCCCGACGACGCCACGGCCGAGGAGTGGTTCGCCGCCGCGCCGTCCTTGCACGCAACCTTCGGCAGCAAGCCGGCCTCCTGCTCCGAGCACCGGAGGATCTGGCCGTACATGTTCTCGAACGGCACGGGCATCTCCGGGAACACGCGCACCTGGAGGCCGACGCGCTCGTCGGCCCTGGCGAGGTAGGCCCCGTAGTACCTGCGCACGATGCCCCACACGTCGTCGGACGGGTGGAAGAGGTAGCGGGCGAGGTGGTGGAACACGGCCTCCTTCTCCGGGAACATCCGCGCGAGCTCGCGCTCGTAGGCCGGCATGAGGAAGAACATGGTGGCGAAGTACACGTCGGACTTGACCACCACCCAGTTGAACTTGGCGAGCACGCGCTGGTCGGCCTCGCAGAAGGCGGCGTCGGTGAAGGACTGGATTTTTTTTGGAACAAAATCGGGGGGAAATTCCCCACCTGCTTCCATTGATCGAAGGATGTTTACAACATACTTCCCCGGCATACCGGAGGGGATTTACAGAGGGAGGAGAGAAAGGGGTAACAACTTAGCAGCGTGATAAGAAGTAATCCCTCTAAGCACGGACATGATGAGATGTGCGTTTGTAGCGGAAACACCAGACATCAAGGTCCTTCGCAGCTCTGCGAATGATTTCGGCAGGTGGGAGGTCCAGTTGGTCAAAGATTTTTGCGTTCCGAGCCTTCCAAAGCTACCAGAGGAGGACGAGCGCAGCGCCTGCGCGAGCTGGATCAAGGAGCGGCAAAGAACAGCCAATGAACCAAGGCGTTTTATGCGCGCTCGGCGTGAGACTGATCCCCAACCTAGACCAAACCGCAGCGGCCCGGCTGCAATGGACGAAGATGTGTTCATCCGTTTCTAGGACTCCTTGGCAAAGCTCACAGTTTGTCTCGTCGCGACGGCGAATGTTTTTGTGGAGAAGGTTTGCCCTGGTGTTTAGGCGCCCAAGCAGAAGCAACCAACCAAAAAATTTAACTTTACCAGGTAGTCTCGTGGCCCAGATCCTAGCAGCATCCGGGTGTTGTTCATCATTGACATGTAGTGATCGGTAAGCTCCTTGTGTAGTGAAAGGGGAGTGGGCAAGATCGTCCAAGAAACGTTGATCGGTCCTGTCCGAGAGGGGAGAAACCTGAACGCAGTTCTGAAGAATGTTGAGCTCTTCACGAGCCACCCGCGTCAACCGAGGTCTGAGGTAAGGGACGAGGCCCCTGGTGAGCACAGCTCCAACCGTGTCTGAGGTACGGGTGCTGTGCGAGTAGAGGGCCGGGAAAGCTTGGGCCAGCGTAGTGCCGAGAATCCATTTGTCCTGCCAAAATGAGGTAAGCTGCCCGTCCCCAATTCGCACAGAGGTGAGAGAGCGGTAGCGATGCAGTTCAGCATTGATCAGCCTGCATAAGAACGAGTCATCCATGCTCGCGGTGTGGTGAAGGAACCATGTCTTCCAGGGGAGCGGAGTAGGGTCGTGAAGCTTGTGAACGAACTTCATGAGAAGACAATGGTTTTGGTCCTCAAGATTCGTGACACCCAAGCCGCCAGTCTTTGCTAGTGCAGACATCCTCCCATTTCAGGAGGCACTGTGAACCATTGCATTTGTCATCACCAGTCCAGAGAAAGGCCTGACGACGAGCGTCCAGTCTATCGATCACCGTTTTTGGCAGAAGATGGGACGACATGAAGTAGACAGTAAGCCCCCCAAGAACTGCATTAACAAGAACAAGCCTCCCACCGGTGCTCAGGAGTTTGGCTTTCCAACCACTGAGATAGCGGTCAAAGCTGTCAAGTAATGGTTTATAATCGGCCACTCTGAGTTTGTGGGGAGAAAGTGGCAAGCCAAGGTAGGTCTGGGGGAAAGTAGACGCTGTGCAACCCAAAGTGGTGGCCATGTCCATGGCAACGTCCGGAGCCACATGCATCGGGACAAAGGTTGATTTGTGAAAGTTGATGGTGAGGCCGGTAGCAGCAGAGAAGTCTTCAAGAATCGACCTAAGGGTACGCATTGAGGCCACGTCTCCTTTGGTGACAATAAGAGTGTCGTCGGCGTATTGGAGCACCGGACATGTGAGAGAGGGAACAACAGGGTGGCAGAGATTGCCACGAACTGAAGCTCGTCTGATCAATCTTTGCAGAACATCAGCGACGATGATGAATAAGTAAGGGCTAATGGGATCTCCCTGTCGTAGGCCTCTCCGGCAAGTAATCCAGCGTCCAGGCACACCATTAAGCATGACAGCTGTCTTCCCAGAGGAGAGAACATTGGCTATCTAGCCACGCCACCGAGCATCAAACCCCCTAGCCAGCAAGATGGCGTCAAGGCTGCTCCAGTTCACCGAGTCGAAAGCCTTTTTGAAGTCGAGCTTGATCACTGCAGTAGGGACCCCCTCGCTTATGGCAGCAGCTCAGAAGGTCTGCAGCATATATGAAGTTCTCGGCAATGCTATGGCCATGGACAAAACCTGTCTGATCAGCGTCAACAATGGCAGGGATGGCAGCACGAAGCCGGTTCGCCATGACTTTGGTGAAGAGCTTCATCGGGCAATTTTGGAGAGAGATCGGTCTGAACGCGTCAGCAGTGCGGACTCCGGCTTTCTTTGGTATGAGCACCAAGTATGCCCTATTCAGACCATCTAGGTCAATGCAGCCATCATAAAATTGAGTGAACAGTTGGGTGAGATCATTCCGTAGGGCCGGCCAGAAGTGCCTATAGAATGACGGACCGAAGCCATCAGGCCCCGGACTAGCGTTCATGTCCATGGAGAACAGAGCAGAAGAAATCTCATCAGAGGTGAAAGGACGCGAGAGATCCATACCGGCAACGGCTGTTGCCGGATAAAGTTCAGATAGGCAGAAACGCCATTCCACCGAGCAGGAGCGGCCCAGCAGGTCTTTGTAGAAATCATGGAGGATTAAGCTTTTGGCGTCATGGGCCAGGAAAGTTTGCCCGTCATGCTCAAGGCAATGGATGAGATTTTTACGCCGACGACTCGACGCAGCTGTGTGATGGAAACCGATGCTCACATCTTCTCTGAATGCCACAGGGCGCGCGATGTTTGGGCTAGACTGGGTTTCTCTGTGCCTGGTAGCCTTGTGCAACGCCCTTGGGATATAGGAGTCAGTACTCCTCTTCCTAACAATGTGCGGCTTGACATCGTCCTCTTGATCCTCTAGCACTTGTGGAAGTCCAGGAACGCTGCTATCTTCGATCAAGCGGACTCGAGTTCTCAGGATGTTATCAACCGCGTCGTTAGGGACATAGACAGTTGGATGAGCAGATACAAGAAAACCCTGCCATGTATCCGTGAGTGGCGAACGTGGCTAGACCAGTTTGTAATTCTGTTTTGAAGTTTCCTCTCCTGTACCCTCTGTCTCCTAATTCCCTCTCATGTAACTCTCTTCCTGGGATGCCAGGAACCTTTTTGTAACTATGAATGTTTCAAGTTAATGGTAGGTGGGGATCTCCCCCCGATATTGCTCGGGAAAAAAATCACCGGCTTGCGTTAGGAGGTTTCACTTTCAAATGCGACACTAAGCAGCGCATTGCTTCGATTCTAGCTCTTAATTTTCCTACTCTTGCGGGTAAATAGTATGTAGTATAGGTTCAATTGCTTTTACCATTAGAGTTCTCCGAGTAAGCTGTTTTGTGTTGTTTGTTTTTCTCCTGGTGGGGAAAACTGGGGAGTGGGTCGGTCTCTGATGACTCGTGTTTATAGCACGCTAAATTTGTAGGTTAGTACGAACTTGGGGTTTTGTTAGATGTAGAATTCAATCAACAATATGCTTGCTGCTAGTTGGTACATGATTTGGGGACCACAATACCACATCGCTAGCGTCACAAAATGCAGAGCACATTGTCTTAATCGTTTGCTTTTCAGCCGTGCCCCAGGTAAGCCCGGACAATATCTTAAGCTGCAGCTAACGATCAACATCTGACAGGTCACCCATTCTGTCTTTTTTTTAATCCACAAATCTGTCTAATTGGTGGAATTCAGAACGTTAAGTAGCTATGTTTCGTGCCAAATTTTATACTCAGGTGGTGTGCTTGGTCATTTACAACATGTGACAATGAACGTGGAGCGTACACCATTCTTTTGCAGGTCTACAAGCTCTCTATCGGAGCAGCATGTGCCCTCACATGGCCACCAGACCGTATTATAATCCAAGTCTTGGATGATTCCACCGATCCGTTCATTAAGGTAACCTATTCTTCTGCAAGATAAGATGTTTATTTTTTATCTTTGCATGACCATATGAAGAGTTTTTGGATCAAGATGTAGTTCTTCGGTTTATGTGATGCCCATGTCAAACAGGTAGTACCTAGCAAGCAGTTCTCATGATAAATTTACACCGAATCAGCTTCAGAAGAAC
This sequence comes from Panicum virgatum, assembly GCF_016808335.1. Classification (NCBI taxonomy): domain Eukaryota; kingdom Viridiplantae; phylum Streptophyta; class Magnoliopsida; order Poales; family Poaceae; genus Panicum; species Panicum virgatum. The sequence continues at coordinate 62,357,215 of NC_053145.1, read as the reverse complement.
ACGAGATTAAAAAATATGCTGAGCACTGCTTAATCATTTGGTTTTGTTCTGTTGCACGCTACGAAACCAAATTGTGATTGTTCATCTTTTTCTCGAACACATGTGATTGTGCATCTAATTCTGCATCAAACCATTTCCCCTGCACCTGGCATTGAGGAAATTATGATCAATTAAAATATGGTCCATCTCTATCAGTTTTTAATTGAGCTAACAAATTTTGTATAGCCAGCTGCAGAGTATAGCTTGGACTGCTTGGTGGTAGCCTTAGTGGCTTGAATTACAAGAGTGTGCGTGCCATTGTGTCATGCTATCAGAAAGTGTAACAATTTTCTAGTATGACTTTTAATAGTAAAGGCTGCTATCTGAAAAGCCAATCATTTTTATGGAGAAACTTCACATAGTTCAATTCAAGTGCAAGATATTGTTATTCCAATCAAGTAGGGCTTGATTGACAGGCATGGTCAAACAATTAGTAGATGCGGATCAAAATCAATTTACAAGATGACTCTACCAAATAATTTCATATTCCCAAGAAACTCCAGAGAGCTCCATTTTTCATTCTTTAGCTTATTTTAAGCTCCATTTGTTTGTGCTGAATTGACCGCTTTATTTGTTTTTATCATTTTTTTATCAAGTGCAGGAACTTGTGGAGCTTGAATGCAAGGATTGGGCCAGCAAGAAAATCAATATAAAATATGAAATTCGAGAGAGTAGGAAAGGATACAAAGCAGGAGCCCTGATGAAGAGCATGGAACATAGCTATGCCCAGGAGTGTGATTTTGTTGCAATTTTTGATGCAGATTCCAACCTGAACCTGACTTCCTTTTAAGAACTGTACCGCTTCTCGTGCATAACCCGTAGATTGCTCTGGTACAAACACGGTGGGAGTTTGATTAGTGCTAATATTTGGACGCAATTTCCTCTGCCAACCGGTAATGTGGTTGTGTCGATACTCGATAATTTGAAGTGAGAAGTGTTGTTCATTCTGCTTCCAGGATGTTCCTGATGTGGCCTTTCCAGGGAAATTTTGCAGTGAACTATGATGTTTGCCTAATGACGAGGATACAAAAGATGTCACTAGATTATCATTTCAAGGTTGAGCAGGAATCAGGCTCATCTATGCATGCCATCTTTGGTTTCAACGGTAAGAACCTCTATCAGCTCCGCTCCGCCCGCGCCACCATGGACCGCCTCGCCGGCGCCGCGCGAAACGACACGCAGCTCTAGGAGGGACGACGGAGCTTGAGGGTGGCGGTCGCGAGGAGTGGCGGCCGGCAGGAGCGGCGGCGGCCTTGCGTGCGCGTGGTCCTGCCAAGGCCGGCCTCGCACCGTCCTGCCCCGCCTCGCCACTCCAACTCGTCGCACCTGCCGCCGTCCAGCACGCCGCCGTGTTGAGCCCGCCTGGGAAGAGAGGAGAAGGGAGGATGTGGCAGAACCGCCAAAATTAATCCAGTTAAAGTGCCCTAACCATCATCTACACGCACTTCAACGGAGTAATTTGACAGTCTGTCGGGTAAAATCCCGATAACACCACTGGATTTCGGATCGAAACAACATACCTCACTCGAAGGTGAGTCTAGAGATTACAATACAAACTTCAACAGTAAAAGTTATTGCAAACTGAGTTTAAGAATTTAAGTAGGGTACCTCAGAAATTTGAAGTAGAGAAGTAAAGAAAACGATATCTAGCGACGTCATATGACATCATGATGAAGCCCGTACATGATGTCAATCTCACCACGCATTCCAAGAGTTTCCTGAAAACAATGTTAAAAGCAAGACTGAGTATACTAATACTCAGCAAGGCTGACCCGACTAAGGGTATATAATATCCCTTTAACTAGACATGTAAGGCTTGTAAAGCCTCTGGAGTTTATTTGCTGAAAAGCAATAAAGAGTAGTTCCTTAATTTTAAGTTTTAGCTTTCAAAGTCTAGTTGGATTAACTATTTTAGGTTTGCACCTATCTATACAAGCATGGTATAGAAAAATTATTTGCATCCAACAAGATTGAATATTATCATTGTTCCACTTCTTACTCCGTGTGGCAAAGCGATTAAGCAGTCTCAATATCCGTGAGAGGCGGAACAGTTCGAACCTAATTTCAATCTTTGCAAGGTAAAACCTAACACACACTTGGAGCACTGTTGAGTCACTCCCAAGCAACCGTTTGCTTCTCATTCTGGTTCATGGACAGGGCCACTCTCCCCGACTACAGCGAGCCCGACCCTCTCTGCAACCGTGGTCGTTGTGCAACATATAATAAACTTTCGAACATAAAATAACTTCCTATCTCTAAGAGAGAGTGGGGTAAAGTCCACTTGCCGGGCCAATCAGTTAATAGGCTTGCCGCGTACCATATTTACGGCATATGGCTAGTACTTTCAAAGGCTTAACCAACGCTACCACACACTACGGCCTTATCAAGTTTTATCAACACAGACGGATTACCACCATGAAACTTGTAACCCAACCCGTCCATGGTCCTTATAGTGATTGCAGAAAGTAAACAATCAACTCCTATAAGCTCGTGAGTGACAGGCAATCACTCGACTTTTACCGGTCTTATTAGCATAGCAGCTATTTCGGACTCAAATCTAGTGTTCAATCAATTGGTACCTAGAATTATGCATCTAAGGTTTTCATATAATTTCAATAACTTAAATGCACAAGTAAATAATTACATAATTTAAAATAATAGGATTATGCACCAGTCTTGCCTTTATAAGAGTCTAAAGAGTTAGTAGACTTCAGCTCTTCCGAATCGAAGTTCGGAACTTCAGTTAATTCCGAAACATTGGTTGGGCTTCATGCAATTCACTCTTGGACTTCGGGTTCATGTTCAGGTCTTTGTTATCTTCCATAGTGTTGATTTGGACTTCAAAAGTATCCTCGTTGTTAACTTGAACTTCAGAAATGTCTCCGTCTGGTTCCTGGATGAATTCGTACGTTCCGTTGACTAGCGATATTATTTCTATATGCAATGCAGTACTAGAAATCAGTGAAGTGCTTAAGTATAGCTTTCCTTCACTAAAGAGTTATTATCCAATAAAGTAATTATTTAAGACTGAGCTTAAAAGTGTTACTTTACTGGATAATCATTTATAGAGTAAAAGCAAACATAAAAGATTTCATGAAATAACAAAACTAGTTACACAAAGGAAGCATGGTTTGAAATCAAAGAAAAGAAGGGTAAACCTATTCAGGAACATGGGATGGGTTGAATTCAAATTTATAATTTGAATTCAAAAGAAAATGCACAACCAGGGTTCAAATATCAAACATCAATTCAAATATAAAAAGAAATGACCAAGTATATGAATCAAGCCTAAACATAGAATTTATTCTAACAAAAACAAAGACAGCACTAGTATATATGAATTAACTCTAGAGCGCAAGAATAAATCACAAACTCAAGCTAAACAGCACAAAAATTCTCCCAACAATTATCATACGCTAAATATGATTAGAAGATCCCATGGTACAAAGATGACCCCAAGAAATTAATAGAAACATGCTTTAATAAATAAAACAGGTGGATATTCTAGAAATAAACAAATCACATGAAATAACAAGAAAAAATCAAGAATTTGGGCCATAATTTTTATACAAGAACAAACATAGGAAGAGGATGGTAGGTTCCAAAAATCAAACATATCAGAGCTATGGTTAAAAAGATATAAATACATTACTCATTTTCTAACAATTAAACTAGAGCACATAATATAAAGTTTCATACAAACTTTAGTAGCCAAAGTTATAGATCTAGTTGAGAGGAACACAACAAAATTAATATGACATTTTTCTATTTTTTCTACCATTTTCTAAGATTTTTCAAAGTTCACAACATAAAATAGAAAAAGCTCTGGCAGTTTTACAGATAAGACCCTAGAAAGAAAAAGGTTAAAGCAATCGGGTCCCTGGCCATGGCCGGCATGGGAGCTCTGCTCCGGTCGAAATTCCGACGAGGGTGGACCCTGAGGGCAAGTGGGAGCTTGGGGGAAAGGTAGAGGAAGCTTGTGCGCACCTGTAGGTGGCTCGGGTTGGGCTTGGGATGGCCTGTAGTGGGCTCGCCGCGGGAGCAGGCGGGTCAGCGGCGAGCCATGCTGTGGTGGCGGCGCTCCGGCGAGAGGTGGAGGGGGTGACCGAGCTGAGGAGGATCAGTGCAGGATGGGGAAGGCCATGGGCTACTTGGTGTGGAGAAAAAGGGGGCGGAGAGACGGTCTCCATGCGCGCCGACGAGCGGCGGCGGAAATGGTGTTCGACGGTGTGGACTGGTCGTGAAAGGGGCTCGGTCAGGCCTGTTTATAGGCTAGGAGGGAAGGATAAGCAAGAGCAGGGTCCAGGGAATGAATTCGGTCGAAGAAAAGGTGAAATCGACGATGGCAGTGCATCCCCGTGGGCGGTCGGCGAGCTTGCAGGGTGCGGCGGCGTGGCGCGGGCAGGTGAGGACAACAGGGAGGAGGAAAAGGCGGCGGAGCTGTCCTACACGGCGCGTGGAGTCGGTGGGAGGCGCTCCGAGGCGGCACGGCGACCTGGGGGCGAGAAACAGCGGCGGACGGCGAGAACCCGCGGCGAGGGGCGGCGCACTCTGTTTTCAGCAGAGGAGGGAGGTAGAAGATAGAGATAGGGATGGTTTTGTGATTTCCAAAAATTACAAGGGCTTAACTGAAAAGTAAAATTTCCCGTTGATCTAGAACTCAAATGAAAAAGTGTTCAACATGAAAGTTATAACTTTCATGTTGTGCAAATTTTCACTAGATCAAAGGATTTTGAAATATTTTGAAATCCATCAAATCTTTTAAAATGCAGAAGAACACAACTTATTTTTTTTAAATTGCAAGGGTAGCCTTAGGCATAAAAACATCTTTTTATGAGGGTAAAAGTGAAAAAACAAAATGTGCATTTTGACCCCTCATAAATTTTGAAATTTTGCCTTTTGCGAAACTATTTTGTGAAAGGACTTTGGACTTTTCAAAAATTACAAAAATACCCTTGCTATAGAAATCATGGTTTAAACTTTTAAATTAACACAAAAATTTTATTTTTGACCCCTAAAACCTAGATTGCACAGCCTTCCCCCCTAAAAAGAATCTCATCCCTAGATTCGAGAGTAGAAAAGAGCTAGAAGATAGGGTGCCAATATCATACTTGCTTGATGCTGGTGGTCTATCAAGGGTAATGCATCAGGCAGTAAGATGATATGTGGATGGCATGAATGTTGTACAAGGATTATCTTGAAGTAGTAGAAATTTTGACAAGGTTTTGCCATCTACATCAAAGGATCAAGTGGCAAGATGAGAATAAAAGATTTTGAAACATGGGGTTTGCATAATAATTCAGAAATTATCAAACTACAAACAAGGCTTAGTTGATCATTTGAAACTCCTTGAACAAAAGATCAAGGGTGCAAAGGTTCTATCTAATGTAGCTAACCACGACTAGTTTTCCTAAGGTCCATAACTTAGGTAGAGCCTGAGGTTTTAAAACAAGGCACATACTAAACTATCATTAACCAATCAAACAAGATGAAGCACTCTAAAGATTCTTATAAAGATACTCAAAACATTCACTTAAACAAGAAGTAAAGTATTCAAATTTTAAACAATGCATGCACATTCTATCGTCCTCACAACAAAAAATAACTGCCAAATATCTTTGGCCTTACATGGTTAATTTCGGTGGTAACATAGATACGTCTCTCCCTATAGTATCTAGTCGATAAATCCTAACCGTTCTTAACTTATCGAATCAAGGTTAGTGTACCTGCAGAAAACACATAGCATACATATATATATATATATATATATATATATATATATATATATATATATATATATATAACTAATAGCCACCTTATAATACCCATAAGATCACTCTAGGGCTTTACGATCTAAGCACAATCCTTAACGAGCCCAACGTAGTTTTATAAACACTTATTGAGCACGTCTTTTATTTCAAAAGCGGTTTTAAAGTTTATCGTAACCTCGGGTGTGTATGTTTCGGCTCTGATACCAGCTGTGGCAGAACCACCAAAATTAATCCAGTTAAAGTGCCCTAACCATCATCTACACGCACTTCAACAGAGTAATTTAACAGTCTGTCAGGTAAAATCCCGATAACACCACTAGATTTCGGATCGAAACAACATACCTCACTCGAAGGTGAGTCCAGAGATTACAATACATACTTCAACAGTAAAAGTTATTGCAAACTGAGTTTAAGGATTTAAGTAGGGTACCTCAGAAATTTGAAGTAGAGAAGTAAAGAAAACGATACCTAGCGACGTCATATGACATCAGGATGAAGCCCGTACATGATGTCAATCTCACCACGCATTCCAAGAGTTTCCTGAAAACAATGTTAAAAGCAAGACTGAGTATACAAATACTCAGTAAGGCTGACCCCACTAAGGGTATATAATATCCCTTTAACTAGACATGCAAGGCTTCTGAAGGCTCTGGAGTTTATTTGCTGAAAAGCAATAAAAAATAGGTCCTTAATTTCAAGTTTTAGCTTTTAGAGTCTAGTTGGATTAATCATTCTAGATTTGCACCTATCTATACAAGCATGGTATAGAAAAATTATTTGCATCCAACAAGATTGAATATTATCATTGTTTCACTTCTTACTCCGTGTGGCAAAGCGATTAAGCAGTCTCAATATCCGTGAGAGGCGGAACAGTTCGAACCGAATTTCAATCCTTGCAAGGTAAAACCTAACACACACACTTGGAGCACTATTGAGTCACTCCCAAGCAACCGTTTGCTTCTCATTCCGGTTCATGGACAGGGCCACTCTCCCCGACTACAGCGAGCCCGACCCTCTCTGCAGCCATGGTCATTGCGCAACATATAATAAACTTTCGAACATAAAATAACTTCCTATCTCTAAGAGAGAGTGGGGTACTGGGCCAATCAGTTACTAGGCTTGCCGCATACCATATTTACGGTATGTGGCTAGTACTTTCAAAGGCTTAACCAACACTACACACACTGCGGCCTTATCAAGTTTTATCAACACAGACGGATTGCCACCATGAAACTTGTAACCCAATACGTCCATGGTCCTTATACTGATTGCAGAAAGTAAACAATTAACTCCTATAAGCTCGCGAGTGATAAGCAATCACTCGACTTTTACCGGTCTTATTAGCATAGCAGTTATTTCGGACTCAAATCTAGTGTTCAATCAATTGGTATCTAGGATTATGCATCTAAGGTTTTCATATAATTCCAATAACTTAAATGCACAAGTAAATAATTGCATAATTTAAAATAATAGGATTATGCACCAGGGCTTGCCTTTAGAAGAGTCTAAAGAGTTAGTAGACTTCAGTTCTTCCGAATCGAAGTTCGGAACTTCAGTTAATTCCGAAACGTTGGTTGGGCTTCATGCAATTCACTCTTGGACTTCGGGTTCATGTTCATGTCTTTGTTATCTTCCATAGTGTTGATTTGGACTTCAGAAGTATCCTCGTTGTTAACTTGAACTTCAGAAATGTCTCCGTCTGGTTCCTAGATGAATTCGTACATTCCGTTGACTAGCGATATTATTTCTATATGCAATGTAGTACTCGAAATCAGTGAAGTGCCTAAGTATAGCTTTCCTTCACTAAAGAGTTATTATCCAATAAAGTAATTATTTAAGACTAATCTTAAAAGTGTTACTTTACTGGATAATCATATATAGAGTAAAAGCAAACATAAAAGATTTCATGAAATACAAAACTAGTTACACAAAGGAAGCATGGTTTGAAATCAAAGAAAAGAAGGGTAAACCTATTCAGGAACATGGGATGGGTTGAATTCAAATTTATAATTTGAATTCAAAAGAAAATGCACAACTAGGGTTCAAACATCAAATATCAATTCAAAGATAAAAAGAAACGACCAAGTATATGAATCAAGTCTAAACATAGAATTTATTCTAACAAAAACAAAGACAACACTAGTATATATGAATTAACTCTAGAGCACAAGAATAAATCACAAACTCAAGCTAAACAGCACAAAAATTCTCCCAAAAATTATCATAAGCTAAATGTGATTAGAAGAGACCATGGTACAAAGATGACCCCAAGAAATTAATAGAAACATGCTTTAATAAATAAAATAGTTAGATATTCCAGAAATAAACAAATCACATGAAATAACAAGAAAAAATCAAGAATTCGGGCCATAATTTTTATACAAGAACATACATAGGAAGAGGATGGTAGGTTCCAAAAATCAAACATATCAGAGCTATGGTTAAAAATATATAAATACATTACTCATTTCCTAACAATTAAACTAGATCACACAATAGAAAGTTTCATACAAACTTTAGTAGCCAAAGTTATAGATCTAGTTGAGAGGAACACAACAAAATTAATTTGACATTTTTCTGATTTTTCTACCATTTTCTAGGATTTTTCAAAGTTCACAACATAAAATAGAAAAAGCTCTGGCAGTTTTTACAGATAAGACCCTAGAAAGAAAAATGTTAAAGCAATCGGGTCCCTGGCCATGGCCGTCGTGGGAGCTCTGCTCCGGTCAAAATTTCGGCGAGGGAGGACCCTGAGGGCAAGGGGAGCTTGGGGGAAAGGTAGAGGAAGCTTGTGCGCACCTGTAGGTGGCTCAGGTTGGGCTTGGGATGGCCTGTAGTGGGCTCGCCGCGGGAGCAGGCGGGTCGGCGGCGAGCCATGCCGTGGCGGCGGCGCTCCAGCGAGAGGTGGAGGGGGTGACCGGGCTGAGGAGGATCAGTGCAGGATGGGGAAGGCCATGGGCTACTTGGAGTGGAGAAAAAGGGGGCGGAGAGACGGTCTCCACGCGCGCCGGCGAGCGGCGGCAGAAATGGTGTTCAACGGCGTGGACTGGTCGTGAAAGGGGCTCGGTCAGGCCCGTTTTATAGGCTAGGAGGGAAGGATAAGCAAGGGCAGGGTCCAGGGAATGAATTCGGCCGAAGAAAAGGTGAAATCGGTGACTGCAGTGCATCCCCGCGGGCGGTCGGCGAGCTTGCAGGGTGTGGCGGCGTGGCGTGGGCAGGTGAGGACCGCAGGGAGGAGGAAAAGGCGGCGGAGCTGTCCTACACGGCACGTGGAGTCGGTGGGAGGCGCTCCGAGGAGGCACGACGACCTGGGGGCGAGAAACAGCGGCGGACGGCGAGAACCCGCGGCGAGGGGCGGCGCACTCTGTTTTCAGCAGAGGAGGGAGGTAGAAGATAGAGATAGGGATGGTTTTGTGATTTCCAAAAATTACAAGGGCTTAACTGAAAAGTAAAATTTCCCGTTGATCTAGGACTCAAATGAAAAAGTGTTCAACATGAAAGTTGTGTAACTTTTCAAGATTTACAATTTTCATGTTGTGCAAATTTTCACTAGATCAAAGGATTTTGAAATATTTTGAAATCCGTCAAATCTTTTAAAATGCAGAAGAACACAACTTATTTTTTTAAAATTGCAAGGGTAGCCTTTGGCATAAAAACATCTTTTTATGAGGGTAAAAGTGAAAAAACAAAATGTGCATTTTGACCCCTCATAAATTTTGAAATTTTGCCTTTTGCGAAACTATTTTGCGAAAGGACTTTGGACTTTTCAAAAATTACAAAAATACCCTTACTATAGAAATCATGGTTTAAACTTTTAAATCAACACAAAAATTTTATTTTTGACCCCTAAAACCTGGATTGTCACAGAGGAGAGCAGAGGGACGGAGGAGAAAATGAAGGGGGAGAAAATCTGAAAAGAAAAAAGAGAAAAAGGAAAATAGAAAAAAGGAGATAAAGGAGAAAAAAATAAAAGATAAAAAACTATTATTATTTAATTAAAAGATGTATTACTAAATTATTGTAAAAGTAGATGAAAAGAAAAGGACGAGGAGGAGAGGAGAAAAGGAAAAGAAAGAGAATGGTAGTTGGAGATAGTTGAATAAAATATGTGGTAGTTGGTATAGAGTAAGATATAGAGTATAAATGGCTACCGAGGAACTGGATATAGAGGAGAGAATCTTGCTGACTAGGATGGAATATTTTGTTTAAAGAATGGATTTAGAGTACCACGAGTACGGATAGCCTTATCATTCATTTCTCCAAGTATAAACAGGCCATCCTCTGAATAAAAGATCAGAATCGTAAATCCCAGATGGAAAATTTCAAGCCTGGCGGTTAGAATTGAGAAATTGGCAGCCGGATCTGATCGCCTGCTGCGTGCTGCCAATCTCCCTTTTCCTCTCTTGAGACACCACGTACTGTACGACAGAGAGCTGAGAGCTGAGAGCTGAGCAGTGCAGCAGTGAGCAGGCGGGCAGGCAGCCGACATACTGTTGGTAGTCTGGAGCTGGAGGCTGGAGCTGGAATAGTGTGAGAGAAAAATACTGTTGGGCTGGCTGGAGCTGGTGGCTGGAGCTGGAATAGTGTGAGAGAAAAATACTGTTGGGCTGGCTGGAGCTGGTGGCTGGAGTGGTGTGAAAGGAAATTACTGTAGCGCTGGAGGCTACAAGACCAGCCGAACACAGTGATATGCAGTGCTTCCCGGGCAATCCGCGTTCCGCCTCCTCTCCTTCCCACCTTCCCGTGCCGCCTCCCAACACGCACCTTCAGATCCGCTGCCACGTTCAGATCCGCCGCCACCGGGGCCTCCCCGCCCTCCTCCGCGCGCGGGCCACGCCCTCTCCTCCGCTCCCTCGCCCCTAAGGCCGCCGCCCGTGCCCCTGAGGAGAGCTCCCAGCGCGCCTCCCTCACCGCTCTATCGTCTCCTCCGGCACGCCGCTGACCGCGCCGCCGTTCGCGGCGGGCGCCGCGGCCTCGCCGTCAGCGCCGGCCCTGGGGTGGGGCGGGAGGTGCAGCCGCGCCGGGTCCCCGCTGCCATGGGGCCCAACCTCATATATATCAGACATACTAATACTTTGTTCAGCTTCAGCAAAAGAGACGAGTCAGCTTGAGCTCTTGACCAATAACGAGCAGGCAGCAACGTGAGGGCTGGCACGTTCCGTTACTTCCGTAGTCGTGTACGTGAGAGACCGAGACGTCTCTGCACCAGGCACCAGCGGGCCCTACCCGATAGCCCAGGCTACGCAAACCGGCAGACGCAATCAGGACGACGTTTCATCTGGTCATCTGGATTAGATTAGGGATCGCAACTTCACGCCAAGCTCCAGGCTTCCCCACGCACGCAACCGCGGCTGCGCGGCGCCCGCCCATGGCCGACCACCGCCTGCTGCCGCAGTTCGCCAGTGTCGCACTGCCTGCCGCCCTGCCGGCTGCCACACGCAGCAGTGCACGCAGATCGTAAAGACGCTGTCGCTGCGGTGCTGCCTTTCAAGTTTCAATGTCTTGACTATTTATTGCATCGAGAAGTTATTATTGGCTGTGTTTGGTTACTATAGTAAATTTTCCGCGCACGTTTTTTGAAAAGAGAATCTCACATGCATTCAGTACTAAATAAAGTCTATTTGTAAAACCTTTGCAGGGATGTGTGTAACTTTTCGAGACGAATCTAATGACGATAATTGATTGATGATTTGCTACAGTTATTCTACCACCCGGAACAAAAGTCTCCAGCCTTTTATCCCGGTTCCAAAACCGGGATAAAAGGCCGTTTTTTAGTAGTGCACCATCCAAACTGTCGGCTATTATAAGCCATGTAAAGCATGGATATATGCTTCTCATAACTGTGGTGAGATTGATAAATGGAAACCTTTTCAAGAGCAATTTTATCCAAATAATGAGTCAATGGATACAAACAGCACTCTGTCCATGGTTATAAGAACTTGGCGGAAATTCACAATTTTTTTTGTTCATTGTCAACTGTTTAGAGCACACATATCAATACTTAGCACTTTTCTGTGATCAAAATCTATTTTAAGAGGTGCTAACATCAGGTGCATGGCATATCCCAATAAAAGCCAGGATCCATGCATCCATATTTTCACAGTACTATTTTACTAACATACAAAACAACATGCTGTAGTGGTGCCTCAAAGCATGAATCCAATAATACTTCGGCAATTATTACTGCCAATATGTAAATCTCTCCTACTTAAAAGATACGGAGTGCTTCCAGGGCACTTCGCCGCTGGCGTTCCGCCACCCTCGCCCGCGCCCTGCTCCTCCTTCCCATTCCGCCGCCTCCTCTCCCTCCCACCTCCCTGCGCTGACAGCGCCGCCCGCGCCCCTAGCGCTGCCTGCCACCCCCACCAGCGCGCCGCCTGCCGCCCCTCCCAGCACCGCCCGCCGCCCCACCAGCGCCAACCTCCTGTCGCACTGCCCACCCACCGAAAGCTCCTCGCGGAGATGCTAAAGCAGTCGTCGTACTTCCTTGGCGTCTGCTTCCAGGTCCGCGCGGGCAAGCAATCGACCGACCACCGCCGTCGTGCACTCCGACACTGTCCTCCCTATCGAAGTAAGCCAAATATTTTTTTATTCCCTTCCCTCCATGTATCGCATCTCTTGACTGGAGCTATAGAATTCGTATTCGCTCATTTGGGCTCTATGCTAGGGAGTTGCTCGTCTATCTACCTTATGTTCGACGAAATGCTCGTTAGCGAATAAGTAGTTGAGAACCTTAGTTCTTGCACAACCATGTGAACTGAAATATTCTTGATCTAGGTCACGAACGTTATTAACAAGGTAGCAACCACTGGAGTTTAGTTAGATATTTTATTTGTGTGCATTGACTAATTGCAGCTTAAGTTTCCTTTTGTTTTGTGGAACAGATGGACTAAAAATGAAGGATTGCATAAATTCATATATGCATTTGCATTATAGATTAGCTTAATTCACATTTGTGGTGCTTTGTAGTTCATAGCTGAGTGTGCAGCTGTTTGCTTTTGTAAGTCATTTTCCATGAGTGTGCATCTGTTTGCTTTTTTAAGTCATTTTTTTCAAGGTGTGCTTCGTAGTTCATCGCTGAGTGTGCAGCTGTTTGCTTTTTTAATTCATATTTGTTTCATGAGTGTGCATCTATTTGCTTTGTTAAGTCATATTTTTTTCAGGGTATGATACAGGTATGTCATATGTGACTGTTTTACTTCATGTAACCTCTTTGTTGATAGTGTTTTCAACCAAGAAATTGCATGTTTGACATCTTATGTTGGTGTTATTTTCCTCTTCAACTTGCTAGGACTGAAGCAAACAATCTTAAGAACATGCTGCATTTCTTCATTCTTAAAAGGGGATCTAATGTGCTTCGTAGTTCATAGCTGAGCGTGCAGTTGTTTGCGCTTTTAAGTGAATTAGTAACGTCTTGATTTGTGATTTTGCTGAGTTCTTGGTTTGGGATTATCGATTGTGTGTTTCTGTTCTTGCTTGTTGTTGGTTCACGGCTAATTATTAACTATTGATGCTCTTAATTTGTTGGTTCTTGCAGGAACATTAGGGTCAAGGAGCCGCATCTTCTGGTGAACAATCTCAAGGCACTCGCCTGCTCCAGTGAGGAGGCCTGGAAGATGGTAGAGCCGATGGAAAAATTTCAGGTATAGCAAAATCTAATTGGCCTATCCGGGAGCTAAATTTCTACCATATTGTGGAAGTGATTGTTAGAAATCTAGGCAATTTTCGGTATATTTTAATTCCAAAATTAGATGTATAAACTAGCAATATTTCTATGACTTTAAGGAGTAAAATAAAACATGTGTACATGTTTATACTTATCACACATATAAGCATAAACAATATAAATAACCAAAGTTTCAGGGAGTACCCTAAAGCGGGGCCGTTGCCGGAGGCATTGGCTGCGCTGTTACCAACTGGAGTAGACATCTACTCGGTTGGCCTCAGTCGAAGTAGTCGAACTAAATCGGTGCAGGAAGAAGTTCGCAGTGCAGTCCCACGAACGGTCACCAAGATGTAGTCGACGTAGTCGTTCGGCCACCAGAATGTAGTCGACGTAGTCGTTCGGCTCGTCCACCAGGAAGTAGTCGTACAATCGGGCAAAGCCTTAGTATTTTTGAGCAGTCACGCTAAAGCGTTACTCAAAAACCTGATTGCCCGCCTATCCCGTGCAGGATCTCAAGGCGAGCAAGGTTTCGGAGGCCTGCTCACGCTAATTCTGTGCGCGCAGAGATTAGCGTTGGGGAACTCAGTTGTTGCAACTGGAGAGGGAGAAGAGAGGAGCCGAGTTGCCTCAGTGCTCTGGTGCAGGATGGATGAGGGGCATGGCACTCCTTATATAGTGACTCAGGTGCTCAGGTTCGTTGAACCTGGACACCATCAGAGTCATTTAGGTGATGCGGTTATGGCCATTAATTACAGATTTAATTGCACGTTTAATCGCACGATTAATTGCTGTCAACGGCAAAATAGCCATCACATCACACCGCGCCGCGCCGCGCCACGCCGCACCGCACCGCCCGTCCGGCCGGCCCGCGCCGCGCCTCGGCCTCGGCCTCGGCCACGGCCACGGCCACGGCCCGGCCCGGCCCGGCCCGGCTCGGCGAGGCGAGCGAGCGCGCGCGCGCGTGTGGTTCACCGTCCTCCTCTTACCGGCTTCACAAGTGGTGTACAAGAAGTCCACCTTTTAAGTCGGTTGAGATCCTCCTCAATTCCCGGTACGGAATTAAACATTGATTCCCTAGCATTAATAGTGGGCTTTAAATTCTTTTAATGCTTTAGAATAAATGGGCCAAGCCCATTACTCCAACAATCCCCACCAAGAAATTCAAGCCACACTAGAAATACCCTCATTCTCTCATTGATATACCAGTATTCGACAGAGACTGTTAAGTTGAACTTCCATCTAGGACAAAGGCTACACTTATTCACAACTGTGCAATGGACTATGCCTTGAATTGCCAGTTTTGTGCAAACAAGTTTGACCAGAGCCCTACACTGGTACTAGGCTGCAAAAGCATCCCCGCGGTTTGGAGCTTATAAGTCATACTCCAGGCCCTTCATGAGTTTCTAGAGAATACCCAATTCTCATAGACCATGACCAGTGGTCAAACTCATATAGGTGTGTTCCTTTCAGATGTTCTGTAGGACAACATCTTTGTTTCAAGAAAACAACTCATTTGTTTAAAAGAAACCACCTGGCACACATTAAGGTATAGACCAACCTGCCATACAGATTAGAAGAGAAATGCACCTTATACACGGAATGAGCCCTTTTCACAAAGGTTCTCTTCTCACAGTCAGACTTTAGTTTGTTTCACCATCCTAATTCACGGGATCTCCGATCACATAGGACAGGTTTCCACTATAGAATGACTCACGTGGGTCTCAAGCCCAATTCCATAGATGCATTGTCTATCACATTTCGTGAAAGACCCTTTGTAAACTGATCTGCCAGATTTTTAGCCGTCTGAACATAGTCCAGGGCTATAACTCCGGAGTTTCTCAATTTTCTGACAGATTTCAACCGCCTTTTCACATGTCTAGATGACTTCATGTTATCCTTTGAACTATTCACCTTGACAATTACCGTTTGATTGTCACAGTTCATTAGGATTGCCGGTAACGGTTTTTCAACTATCGGCAAGTCCATAAGGAGCTCACGAAGCCACTCAGCCTCAACAGTGGCGGTATCTAATGCTGTGAGTTCTGCTTCCATAGTTGACCTCGTTAAGATGGTCTGCTTGCAAGACTTCCAGGAAACAGCTCCACCACCAAGTGTAAACACATATCCACTTGTGGCCTTTATCTCATCAGCATCAGAAATCCAATTTGAATCACTATACCCTTCTAGTACCCTTGGGTACCCGGTGTAGTGAATTCCATAGTTCATTGTCCCCTTCAGATAGCGCATTACTCTTTCAAGACCCTTCCAATGATCATCTCCCGGGTTTGAAACAAACCGGCTCAGTTTGCTTACAGCAAACGAGATGTCAGGTCTTGTAGCGCTCGCTAAATACATTAATGAACCAATGATCTGAGAATATCTCAGCTGATCTCGCATTATCCTTTTGTTCTTTCTAAGAATTAAACTGGCATCATATGGTGTTGAGACAGGTTTATAGTCGCTATAACCAAAGCGACTTAACACCTTCTCCACATAGTGAGACTGTGTAAGAATCACCCCACCATTGATCTCTTTTACCAGCTTTATATTAAGGATAACATCAGCTTCTCCCAGATCCTTCATCTCAAAATTTTGAGATAAAAACTCTTTGACTTCCTTAATCACATTAAGGCTAGTGCCAAAGATCAGTATGTCATCCACATACAAGCACAAAATCACTCCTTCAGCCCCACCATAGCGATAGTACACACATCTGTCAGCTTCGTTCACAACAAAGCCGGCAGAGGTCAAAGTTCTATCAAACTTTTCATGCCACTGCTTAGGCGCTTGCTTGAGACCATATAAAGATTTTAACAACTTACAAACCATTCCTTCTTGACCCTTTGATACAAACCCATCCGGCTGATCCATATAGATCTCCTCTTCTAACTCTCCATTGAGGAAAGCCGTCTTAACGTCCATCTGATGAACGAGAAGACCATAAGAGGCTGCCAAGGAAAGTAACACTCGAATTGTGGTCAATCGGGCAACTGGTGAATAAGTGTCAAAGAAATCTTCTCCTTCTTTTTGTGTATAACCCTTGGCCACAAGCCTAGCCTTGTACTTTTCAATAGTACCATCTGGCCTAAGCTTTTTCTTGAA
Organism: Panicum virgatum; assembly: GCF_016808335.1. Taxonomy (NCBI): domain Eukaryota; kingdom Viridiplantae; phylum Streptophyta; class Magnoliopsida; order Poales; family Poaceae; genus Panicum; species Panicum virgatum. The sequence goes on along the minus strand of NC_053145.1, from coordinate 62,340,637 downwards.
CACCCACTTGCATCCAACCGGTTTACATCCATAAGGACGTTCAATGACCTCCCAGGTTCCATTAGACATAATAGAATCCATCTCACTCCTTACTGCTTCCTTCCAATAGTCAGCATCAGGAGATGAATATGCCTCTTCAATGGTTCTGGGTGTATCATCTATGAGGTATACAATGAAATCATCACCAAAAGACTTTACAGTCCTTTGTCTCTTGCTCTTTCTCGGAGCGTCATTGTTATCCTCCTCAGGATTTTCTACAAGTGTATGTTCATTGTGTTCTATCGGCTCAGCAGAGCCATCATCCTTGATGAACTCTTGCCTAGATGAACTTGTTTCATCTCTCATGGAAAAAATGTTTTCAAAAAATGTAGCATCTCTGGACTCCATTATAGTACCAACATGCATGTCAGGTACTCCAGATTTCACTATTAAAAATCTATATCCAACGCTGTGAATAGCATAACCTAGAAAGATACAATCCACAGTTTTAGGTCCAAGCTTACGTTTCTTGGTTATTGGCACACTCACTTTTGCCAAACAACCCCATGTACGTAAGTATGACAGTGTTGGCCTTTTCTTCTCCCATTCCTCGAAAGGAGTTATCTCTTTATTCTTTGTAGGAACACGGTTTAGGACATGACATGCAGTCAATATAGCCTCACCCCACCATTCCTTGGAAAGTCCCGCTGTATCTAACATGGCGTTAACCAAATCCGTTAGAGTGCGGTTCTTTCTTTCGGCAACCCCATTTGACTGAGGTGAATAGGGAGGCGTCCTCTCATGAATAATACCATGTTCCTCGCAGAATAAAGTGAATAAATTTGAGAAATACTCGCCACCACGATCTGACCTAACTCTTTTGATCTTTCTCTCAAGTTGGTTTTCTACTTCAGCTTTATAGATTTTAAAGTAGTGTAAAGCTTCATCTTTTGACTTCAACAAATAGATGTAACAAAATCTAGTACTATCATCAATCAAAGTCATGAAATATTTTTTACCACCTTTTGTCAACACTCCATTCATTTCGCACAAATCGGAATGAATTAATTCTAAGGGTGCCAAGCTCCTTGCCTCCGCGGTCTTATGAGGCTTACGAGTTTGTTTTGATTCAACACATACATGACACTTAGAATTTTTGACAAAAGTGAACTTTGGAATTAAGCTCAAATTAGCTAAGCGCATCATACAACCAAAATTAACGTGACAAAGCCTCGAATGCCAAACATTTGTTTCATCAACGTTAATAACATTGTATGCAATTTTATTACAAACATCTGACAAAGAAAGACGGAACAAACCTCCGCTTTCATAACCTTTTCCAACAAAAGTACCAAACTTAGACAAGATACATTTATTGGACTCAAAGACTAATTTGAAACCATCTCTACACAGTAGAGAGCCGCTGACTAAATTCTTCTTGATGGTGGGGACATGCTGCACGTTCTTCAGCTGCACGGTCTTCCCCGAAGTAAACTTCAGATTTACCGTACCAACACCAAGAACACGCGCATGTGATCCGTTCCCCATCAGCAAGGAGGAAGTCCCGCCGGTCTGGTAAGAAGAGAACAAAGAAGCATCAGCACAAACATGAATATTAGCACCAGTGTCAACCCACCACTCGGGTGAACCAAAGACTGAAAGAACAGTAGGTAATAAATTACCGTACCCCGAAGTTCCTCCAGGCTCGCTAATAACCATGTTGGCGGAGTCGTTGCCTTTGCGGTTCGGACACTTTGCAGCAAAGTGATCCGTACTAGCACACACATAGCAGGCTCCCGTCTTCTTCTTCTTCTTAAAAGTGGTTGTCTTCTTAGTCTTTGGTTGGTTCTGCGGTGGCTTTTTCTTGTTCTTATGGGAGTTGTTCTTCTGAACAAGATTGGCACTTGAAGCACCAACAACTCCTTTCCCACGTATGTCCTTTGCTCTCGCCTTCTCCTCAACATCAAGAGTCCCTATGAGTCCATCTATTGTGAACTCCTGTCTCTTATGTTTTAGAGAAGTAGCAAAGTCCCTCCAAGAAGGTGGCAGCTTAGAGATTATACCTCCAGCCACAAACTTATTGGGTAACACACATGGGGACTCTTTGCTGCAATTTTTGAGATCTTTTGCCAGAGTATGTATTTCATGAGCTTGTTCCACTACAGAACGGTCTTCGACCATCCTGTACTCAAGGAACTGCTCCATGATATACAACTCACTCCCGGCGTCAGATACTCCATATTGAGCCTCAAGAGCATCCCACAAAGCTTTGCCAGTTGGCAGCCGGATATAAGAATCCACCAGGTTATCACCGAGAACACTAATGATCAAGCCTCGAAAGAGGATATCAGCCTCATCGAACGCACTCCCTTCCTCTGGAGAGAATTGTTCAGGCTTACCCTCTTTCACATGGATCACTCTCGATAGTGTTAACCACAGTATAAGCCGCTCTTGCCAACGTTTGTAATTTGAACCATCAAAAGGTGATGGTTTGATTGATGCAGCAAAGCTAGATACCGAAAGCCTATTAACACAATCAGGTTTTTGGATTGTTAGAAATCTAGGCAATTTTCGGTATATTTTAATTCCAAAATTAGATGTATAAACTAGCAATATTTCTATGACTTTAAGGAGTAAAATAAAACATGTGTACATGTTTATACTTATCACACATATAAGTATAAACAATATAAATAACCAAAGTTTCAGGGAGTACCCTAAAGCGGGGCCGTTGCCGGAGGCATTGGCTGCGCTGTTACCAACTGGAGTAGACATCTACTCGGTTGGCCTCAGTCGAAGTAGTCGAACTAAATCGGTGCAGGAAGAAGTTCGCAGTGCAGTCCCACGAACGGTCACCAAGATGTAGTCGACGTAGTCGTTCGGCCACCAGAATGTAGTCGACGTAGTCGTTCGGCTCGTCCACCAGGAAGTAGTCGTACAATCGGGCAAAGCCTTAGTATTTTTGAGCAGTCACGCTAAAGCGTTACCCAAAAACCTGATTGCCCGCCTATCCCGTGCAGGATCTCAAGGCGAGCAAGGTTTCGGAGGCCTGCTCACGCTGGATGGATGAGGGGCATGGCACTCCTTATATAGTGACTCAGGTGCTCAGGTTCGTTGAACCTGGACACCATCAGAGTCATTTAGGTGATGCGGTTATGGCCATTAATTACAGATTTAATTGCACGTTTAATCGCACGATTAATTGCTGTCAACGGCAAAATAGCCATCACATCACACCGCGCCGCGCCGCACCGCACCGCCCGTCCGGCCGGCCCGCGCCTCGGCCACGGCCACGGCCACGGCCACGGCCACGGCCCGGCCCGGCCCGGCCCGGCCCGGCCCGGCCCGGCCCGGCCCGGCCCGGCTCGGCGAGGCGAGCGAGCGCGCGCGCGCGTGTGGTTCACCGTCCTCCTCTTACCGGCTTCACAAGTGGTGTACAAGAAGTCCACCTTTTAAGTCGGTTGAGATCCTCCTCAATTCCCGGTACGGAATTAAACATTGATTCCCTAGCATTAATAGTGGGCTTTAAATTCTTTTAATGCTTTAGAATAAATGGGCCAAGCCCATTACTCCAACAGTGATTGGGGTCTGATTGTACTGTGTCGATTATAAACATGCAAGATGAGCGCTTAGCATAATGTTGTCCTTGTGATTAAGAAGCTCATCGAGGTTAACTTCCATGACAAGTTGGATTTCGCATGGTTTGAGCTCTCCGCACCGCAGACTCTGATGAATCAAAGGTATATTGTCTATTAGAATTCTATCATGATTTTTAATTCTCAACACCTTATTTCAATATTAGGGATATTATCTCTGTAGGAATGTTAATTGGTGTTATTTCCACTAAGTAGAAATTTGTTTGGCACAGATGAGTCAAGTGAACTATTCTGTCATGAAAACTATGATATATGGAGGCTGCTTATTTCTGTTCTCTATATCGCTCTTTGGTGCTAAATGATGTGTTTTCTGTATATTGTTGATAAAGTGATGGAGGGATTAAAAATGGTGTGGTGTATTGGACCTACCCAGATTATAGCACGATTATGTCTAATGGGTATTACCAAGCCATTCCTTAAATTTGACCAATTTAAGTTTTGTCGCCTCTAAGGTCAAATAAAATAAGAATTGTTTACTACTTTTTATTGAAATGGAATTTCAAGGAGACTGAAGAGGATGTGAGTTGCCGAATCTATTTACTTGAGGCTTGTACTATTGGAAATTCTGGTGTACAAGATTCTTTTAGTAGCCTATTTAGAAAGACTTCTGATATTTTTTGTTTTCAATACTGTTTTGTTTGGCTAGATTATGAATATTTCATGGTATAAGACAATATCTGAAACTTGGTCATATGCCCGATGACATATTTTTGCTCTTTCTATAATTGCAATTTTATGATATAGTAGCCATAGCAGCTAAGAGATAGCTTTCTTTTGGTCTTTCATTTAAAGCTGCTAGAGCTAGCAATTCTTTTGAAAATTAGAAGCCCAAATGATTGGGGGTGTTTTTTGGGAGTGTTTAGGTGAGTTCATAATGTGGAAAGCTTTAGGAAGGAGAGAGAATACATGATGGAGTCTGACAGACTGTCGGTGAGAAAAAGCACCATGGAGACCACATAAGGTTTGATTTCAGTTTTCTAAATATCAGAGATGCCATTTTTCAGTTTTCTAAAGATCAGAAACGCCATTTCTTTCTCTTTAGTTTGTTATACTGAGAAAAATTGAGATACTAAAATGACTAGCACCATATTTTGGATGAAAAGCGTTAATTCTTCTTTTGTTGGGTGCCAGCAAGTAGTACTATTCTTCTAAATTTTATTTGAGTTTCTTGATTACAATTCTCTGAACTTTGCCGGCACATGATGGTCGATTGTCAGCCATCCCCATATTGATCGATTATTTAACCATGCATTTTTCACTTGTCATATTGACTAAATTGACATGATTTAGATTTATCTTCAAGACCACGTTTGAATGACATATAGGTAGGGAACCTGAATTTTGCTGCTCTGGAGAGTCATAGAGCTTCACCTTCCATTGCTTTGTTATACCTCCCTTATTGTTTTCCCACTTTCAGGTTTATTTGTTCACTTTTCAGTGAAATCAAGCGTTATCTAAAAGTTCATGTTCTTGGTTTGATTATCCAGATCCAGGACAAAGGCCAGCATGGAAACAATAAAGATGCTTTATTGAAATTTCACGATAAAGGCATGGGTGTGGTCAGCGACATGCTCGGGAAGACATTTTTCAGTTGCTGGTCTAGATATTTATTTAGAATCGTGCTCATCAACAATCTTAGATGGCTGAGCACTGAGGAAGAAGTTTGTGATCAATTTTTTGGCGTTGGCTGGAAATGCATGTCGAAAAATACTTCTCAATATGTTTAGAAATATCTGAGCTGCATTGCATGGAAAAATATTTGAAAGTGGGTTATGTGGCATTGGATATCCTGATGTATTTGAATTTACCAAATTTGAAAACTATTATTTTATATGATTGTGTGTGGATATCAATAAAGATTAAAATATTATATATTTCTCGTACTATATTTATTATTATATTAAATTGTTTTTTATCACCCGTAGCAACCCACGGGCGTAAACATAAAGTGAGCCAGTGAAGTGAAGAAGCTTCCTTGCTTCCTCCCTCAATCCCTCCTCTCCTCTCCAATTCTCCGATCCAGTACTCCATAGACTAGACCTGCAGCGTCGGAAAGAAAGATAAGAAAGCAGCGCAGGCAGCAAGCATGAACAAGCCGCCGGCGTACGGCCATGGCCAGGGCGACAGCCCATACTGCTGCTTCCACCCCAGGGAGCTCGTCGTCGGCTTCTGCGCCCACTGCCTCAAGCCCTCAAGGACCGCCTCCTCCTCCTCGCCACCACCACCAACGCCACCCTCCGCCGCCGCAGGACCACCACCAGCAGCGTCATCTCCCTCCCCAAGGTCTTGGCGCTCGGCTCCTCCTTCCTCCAGCGCCTCGACTCCCGACACCACCGCCCCGACGCTGCAGCCGACGAGTCCGACGGCACCACCTCCGCCGCAAGCCCCGATGGTATGTACGCCCACAAGCAGCATCCCAAACTCCCAATTCAACTCCCAAGTAGGAAGGCAAGGAGTAGTAGCACACATTCATTAGGAATCGGAATGCCACCGCCAATTAGTATAATGTCGTGCATGCACGGGGGCTAGACTAATATATATAAGAAAAAATACTACTGGATTACTAGATTCTTTCATCTCCATCAAGTTCGAGGACAACGGCAAGGCGACGTGGGACGACAGCCACAAGGCCGCCTCCAGCAATCCCCCGGCGCCGGCGAGGTCGTCAACCGCGGCGGTGGTGGAGCACGTCGTCGTTAATAACAAACGGGGCGGCGTCACCATGACCAGGTGCCAGGTGGCGCAAGCAGGTGGTGGGGCGGCTGCTGCAGCTGGCGCGCTGGAAGAGGTCGGCGGTCGGGCTGGACGGCAAGAAGCAGGCGGCCGAGGAGCGGAGGGGCAGAGGCTGGATCCGGAGCCTCACGCGGTGGCGACCCGCCGGCGACCGGGCGTGGTCGTGATCGCTCTGCCGCCTCTGATGCATGCATGTCTGCTCATCTGCAAGCAGCAAGCGGCTTTATTTGTTGACGTGCAAGTGAGTTGTGCTTTCTTTTACTTACTTGTTTGTGCATACATATAGCGGTGACGACACTTGTACATGCGGATAAAAAATCATACTATACTGCATGCAGGGCGGAGGCGGCGGCGCCTTTACCCCGTGCGACGGGGCGGCAGCGGCGGCGACCGCGCGCCTTGCCCAGTGCGACAGGGTGGAGGCGGCGGCGCGCCTTGCCCCCGTGCGACGCGGCGGTGGAGAGGGCGGCGCCGCAGGGTCCGGGCCGGTGGCGAGAGCAGGGTCGAGCGGCTGGGAGCACGCGCGTGTGGATTTGGCCGTAGGGCGGAGGGCGACGACAACACCTACGACCGGTAGTGTGAGAGAGTGGATAAATGAGAGAGAAGAGAGGTTAGAGACGACTGACATGTGGGCCCCACGTTACTGGGCCACGTCATCGCCCAATTGGCACGCCATGTGTACATTTTACGCCCGTTGGGACCTCTGGTGAACCCCGAGGCAACTTTATGTACCTAGAAATGCATTGTCGGAGTTGGATGACACAATGTGCAAGTTTAGGGACTGCTGGTGCATTTTACTACAAGAAAATATACTAGCTGCAGGTTTCCCACTCGCTCCACAGTCGCCGAGCTCCAGACGCGGAGTGACAATGGCCGTTGACGGTAGACGTAGACCCGAGCAGCGTGCTCCGGCCGCTGGGTCCATCCATCTCTGGCAGCACTAATCTGGCGACCTTCTTCTTTCAGTGTTGTGTTCGGCATACTCTGAAGGTGGAAATGTTTTCTGAAAAACATATGAAAAGAAAATTTCTTGCACTGAAATATGATCTGACAACAAAAGAACATGTACACTTGTGGAGAAAATCGAAGATTAGATCGAGGACAGGGACATGTATTAACAACTGGGGCGCAAGTAAAGTCACTGAACTTGCGAGCTTGCAATGTTACAAATGGAGTCAACGACCGAGGTCAAGAGCAAGCGACAAACGCCACTGACAGTCACTGAACCCGTGACTCCTGCCGTCTTCTTGCTCCGTCCGCCTCGCTGCAAACCAAAATTTCTGGGAAAATTCACGCGCGCGCGACGTGGATCTTCGACGCGCTCACCGATTTTCCACACGGTGTCATCGGCTCATCGCGATTCGCAAATCCTATATATCACCGCAGCTTGCAACTGAAGTTCACGGAGATCCCAAGAAAGCTAAGCATGCGACAATCACAAAGCTCCAGACACGGAGCCGGCGCAATGGCGGTCGACGCCGGCCCCGAGCGCCGCCGGCGAGCTTCCTCCGCGGCCATGGAGGCGAACTTCCTGTGGGAGCTGCGCAAGTACGTGCTTGTTGTACATTCTAATATGTTGCGTGTGTACTGTTCATGTTAGCTTGTTAACGTGAGCATGACGTCATCCCCACGTCGTGTGCGTCTTTGTTAACGTGAGCATGACGTCATCCCACGTCGTGCGCGTCTTTTCCGTTCATGCAGATGCAGAGTCGTGTGTGTGGTGGAGCTTAGAGCCCGGCAACAGCGCCCACGTTCCTTGGCTGTGGGATGGCGCAGCTAATTCAGGGGGGCGAGGGCGCATGCGTCTGTGGTCTAAGCCGAGCCTGTAATCGAGTCAATAAAAGGAGAAGAAAACAGAAAAATGCAGCAAGGGTGTGCGCTGCGCCAATTCCTTATCTTCCTGTGTTCGAGCGCGTTCATCGCGAGTTCATCAGAGAGAGCGAGAGGAGAGCAAGCGTCCAGTGACGATTGATCCTGAACCGGTTACAACAACTGGTACCAGAGCCTGCAACCGTCATGGCTCCGTCGCGCACGCCGTCGCAGTCGCCATCACTTGATCGCCGGTCGCGGGAAGATCCACGCCGCCCGTCCCCTTCGCCGCCACCGAGAACCTGCTGCTTGTCGGTGTCTACGTGGATGATCTCGTCGTGGTGGGCGCGAACCAGACGGAGGTCAACAAGTTCAAGATGGAGATGGCAAGGCTCTTCAATATGAGCGACCTCGGGCCGCTCCATTACTACCTAGGCATCGAGGTCCGTCAGAGCGCAAAGGGCATCACACTATGCCAAGGCGCCTACGCGGACAAGATCATCGAGAAGGCAGGGCTCTCGGGGTGCAATCTGTGCAGCACTCCGACGGAGCCACGACTCAAGTTGAGCAAGGCGAGCTCAAATCCTCCAGTGGACAAGACGCTGTACCGTAGCATCGTGGGGAGCTTGAGGTACTTGGTTCACACACGCCCCGACATTGCTTTTGCTGTGGGCTTTGTGAGCCGGTTCATGGAGGCGCCCACAACTGAGCATTGGAGCGCCGTCAAGCACCTGCTCAGGTACATTGCTGGGATGAGGTCTTACGGCTGCGTCTATCGACGTGGAGAAGGAGCACTGGAGTTGATCGGCTACAGCGACTCAGACCTAGCCGGAGATTGCGACGACCGGAAAAGCACCTCGGATGCTTTCTTCTTCCTCGGCCAAAGTCCAGTCAGCTGGCAGTCGCAGAAACAGCGAGTGGTGGCGCTGTCATCGTGTGAGGCGGAGTACATCGCCGCTACCACTGCCGCTTGCCAGGGAATCTGGCTCTCGCGTCTGCTCGCTGACTTGGTGAACGCGAGAGTCGTCGCACCACTGCTCTACATCGACAACAAGTCCGCACTTGCACTCGCCAAGAACCCGGTGCTTCACGATCGGAGTAAGCACATTGACGTTCGTTTCCATTTCCTCCGCGACAGCATCAGCTCCGGAGTCATTGAGACGGATTACATCAAGACCGGTGATCAGTTGGCAGACTTGCTCACGAAGCCGTTCCCACGCGAACGTCTCCAGGAGCTACGCGTTCGGAGTGGCGTCATCAACGTTGTTTCAGCGCAACATAATTAGGGGGGAGTGTGTCGTACATTCTAATATGTTGCGTGTGTGTACTGTTCATGTTAGCTTGTTAACGTGAGCATGACATCATCCCCACGTCGTGTGCGTCTTTCCCGTTCATGCAGAGTCGTGTGTGTGGTGGAACTTAGAGTCCGGCAACGGCGCCCACGTTCCTTGGCTGTGGGATGGCGCAGCTAATTCAGGGGGCGTGGGCGCATGCATCCGTGGTCTAAGTCGAGCCTATAATCGAGTCAATAAAAGGAGAAGAAAATAGAAAATGCAGCAAGGGTGTGCGCTGCGCCAATTCCTTGTCTTTCTGTGTTCGAGCGCGTTCATCGCGAGTTCATCAGAGAGCGAGAGGAGAGCAAGCGTCCAGTGATGATTGATCCTTAACTGTTTACAACAGTGCTGCTGCAGGCGACGCTGGCGGCGAGCGTCACCTACGCGGCGGGGCTGAGCCCGCTGGGCGGGTTCTAGCCCGACAACGACGGCGGGCACCTCGCCGGTGACCCCGTGCTCCAGGCCACCCACCCGGCCGCTACAGGATCTTCTACTTCAACGCCACGGCCTTCGCCACCTCCGTCGTCACCGTGAACCTCCTCCTGGTCCACTCGCTCAGCCGCCGCCGCTGGTGGCTCCGCGCGCTCCAGGCCGCGATGATCCTCGACCAGCTGGGCCTCATGGGGGCCTACGCCGCCGGCAGCTGCAGGGAGGTTGCCATGTCCGCGTACGTGCTGGCGCTCGTCGCCATGGCCTCCGCCTACGTCTGCGCCCACGTCCTCTTCTTCGCGCTGTGCGCCCTGCGGCGCCGCGGCGGCGGCGGCGGCAAGAGCGCGGGGGCGCCTGAACCGCCGGAGGCCGTGGAGCGCGCGCGCAAGGACCTGCTCATCTTCGCGACGCTGGTGGCGATGGTGACGTACCAGGCCGGGCAGAGCACGCCGGGCGGGTTCCTGTCGGACAGCCAGGTCCAGGACGACGACCGCCGGGCCGGGGACCCCATGCTCGCCGGCGACCTCTTCTTGGCGTTCTTCTACCTGAACACGACGGCGTTCGTGGCGTCCCTGGTGGTCATCATGCTGCTCATGAGCCGGACCGTGACGCGCCACGGCTTCCGGTCCTGCGCCCTCTGGGTGTGCACGGGCGCCGCGCCCTTGTCGGGCTCACCGGCGCCTTCGCCATCGGCAGCAGCAGGAGCGTCAAGACCTCCATCTACATGACGGCATTGCTCGCCGCCGTTCTGCTCTACATCGGCCTCCAGGTGCTCGTGTTCTGGTGCAAGCCCGTCAAGAACTGGCTCCTCCACGTGCAAGAAACGCTGCAGAGGTATCTGAAACTGGACCATCTCCCCTCATCGCCGGAAGATCACCGGGTTCAGGTCCAGACACCGTCTGATCTCGACGCCGACCAGCTTCTGAAGAAGTCCCGCATGCACCTCCTCCTGCTCGGCATCCTCACGGCGGGTGTCAGTGTCACGTACCAGGCCGGGCTGAACCCGCCGGGCGGGTTCTGGCAGACGAACGCCGCCGACGGTGTGCACCACTACCTCGCCGGCGATCCGGTCCTTCACATCACCTATGCCCGAAGATACCTGGCCTTCTTCTACTGCAACACCACGGCCTTTGTGGCGTCGCTGGTGATCCTGGTCCTCCTCCTCAGCAGCACCTTCAGCACCCAGGGGATCAAGTACAGCGCGCCCCAGTGTTCCTCTATGTGGGCAACCATGTCCTGGCGTTCATGCTCGGAGTGTTCCCGAACCACGCAACATAGAGGGAAATGCTGAAGGAGAAGCTGAAGCGGTCTGTTCCTGAATGGCTCAAGAAGCTGTTTGAGCCAGAGACGACGATAGAGGAGGAGCGGCAAGACGAGGACATTGTTGGGAATAAACCCAGTGCGATCGTGATCGCGACGTGCGCGATCGTGATCATTGCAAGGGGAGTGCGTGTGTGTGTGTGCGCGCGTCGAGTGCGGCTGGTCGTATGTGCGAGCCAGGCCGCGGTGCGCGCATGAGTCAGGTGCGGCGAGCGCGTGTGCGCGTGTGGCCGTAGTGCGTGAGTCAGTCGATCGTCGTTGCGATCGGGGGGTGTTTGTCCACGTTGGTTGCGCGAGCTCGCGGAGGCCGTTGGAGCGCCCGCCTCGGTCGCGGCATGGCCAGACCGCGTCATGCGCGTGAGGATGAAGGCCATGGCAGAGCTGGCGGGTCGTGGCGGCGAAGTAGGGTAGCGGGTGAGTCGTGGGAGCGTCCACCGAGCTATAAATCTCCATTGTAACCCCAGTGTTGATCCGGTGTGTGGAATTGAAGAGCAGCGTTCGGCGCGGTGCGTTTGAGCGCAAATTCCCTTTCGTGTTACTGTTCATCGTCAACCTCCCGCCACACCAAATTCGTTGAGTGAGCGCTAATCCGTTGAGCAATCTAGTGTTCCCTGATGAGGGAGAGGTAGAGCACCTGCTGCGGCCGGAGTTCACGTCAGGTGATCGCTGGTGGCTTCAGAACGCCATCGACGCCTCCGTGGAGCTCTGGGCACGGCTGACACGTGGCATCAGAGCTTGTGAATGCCCAAGATCCTGCGCTACTACCTCGAGCAAGAAGCGATGTCGGTGGTTTCGCACGGTGTCGGAGGAGGCACGGTGTCGATGTCCTACCCGGTGTTGTCCCCGACGAGATACATGGCGTGGGCGATCAAGGTGGAGGCCATACTCGACACGCACGGTCTCTGGGAGGCTGTGTCACCATCGGACGATGCCGCGGTGGACGCGCAAAAGAACAAGACGGCGCGGGCGCAGCTTCTCCAAGCACTGCCCCAGGACATCTTGATGCAGGTGTCCACGAAGAAGACGGCGAAGGAGGTTTGGGAAAGCCTCAAGACGCGTTTCGTCGGGGAGAATCGAGTCAAGATGGCGCGTCTCGCCACGCTCAAGTGGGAGTTCGACAAGCTGTGCATGGCGGATGGAGAGATGTTGGACAACTACGCCGGCAAGGTCAGCGGCATGGCCGCGAGGTTCGCCGACCTCGGCTCCACACTCGACGACACTGCTGTGGTGAAGAAGCTCCTCGACACCGTTCCTGATCGATTGTTCCCTGCGGTGGCGGGGATTGAACAATTCTGCGACGCCACCACGATGCCGTTCGAGGAGGCGCTCGGGCGCTTGAAAGCGTTCGATGAGCGTACACGGCGGCGTGGGCAACTCCTCGGTGGGCAGGAGCCAAAAGGGGGCCAGGCCGGTGGTGACAAGCTTCTGCTCGCCGATGCAGACAGGAAGGACCGGCAGCGGGCCAAGTCCGGCATCGGCAAGTTCTTCAATTGCGGGATTCGGGGTCACTTCGCCCAGGATTGCTGCAAACCGAAGAAGGAGATCGTCATGGCGTCAGAGGCGACTCTCCTATGAAGCCCTGGCGTCGGTGGCGCTGGGTTTAGGGGGAGATTGTCGGGAATAAACCCAGCGCGATCGTGATCGTGGCAGGGGGAGTGCGTGTGTGTGTGCGCGTCGAGCGGGGCTGGTTGTATGTGCGAGCCAGGCCGCGGTGCGCGCGTGTGCGCGTGTGGCCATAGTGCGTGAGTCGGTCGATCGTCGTTGCGATCGGGGGAGTTTGTCCGCGTTGGTTGCGCGAGCTCGCGGAGGCCGTTGGAGCGCCCGCCTCGGTCGCGACATCGCCAGACCGCGTCGTGCGCGCGAGGATGAAGGCCGTGGCAGAGCTGGCGGGTCGTGGCGGCAAATGTTGGAACTCTAGACGCTCAAACACACACAGAACACTCAAAAACTGGGAACGAGCGAAGGAGGAAGACTATAAACTGTAGAGACAAGCAATGCGCCCAAATGCCATAGCGCACACACGCTGGACTCTTTTCTTTATATTGATGCAACTGATACAATCCGAAATGGTGCAAGACTACATGGTTTTAAAGGCCAACGATGCACTACGAGCCGAGTCTCGGGCGTACGCGCGTATGCATGCACCACATGACTCGCGCTTACGATCCACAAGAAACGGTCACCAGGCTGACCACCAGCATGCAAGCCACGCCGCCACTACGTCGTGATCCAGCATACCGCTGCTCGCTTCTCGCCATATTCCCTGATGACTCTATCCAGTGGAGCACCTAACTAACTAGCTAACTATGGATGTACATACATTCGCTGACTACCTTGGCCACTACGTGAACTCAGCACACGCGCACGAACGCATGCACACAACTCACTCACGCCAACGTCCGCGCGCATGTACGCGCCACCAAGCTCGTCCGCTACGCGCACGCACGCGCTGCCGAAGCCGAACTTGCCGCCAGCCGCCCACACAGCTGGGTTTATTCCTAACAGCGAAGTAGGGTAGCGGGTGAGTCGTGGGAGCGTCCACCGAGCTATAAAGCTCCGTTGTAACCCCAGTGTTGATCCGGTGTGTGGAATTGAAGAGCAGCGTACGGCGCTGTGCGTTTGAGCGCAAATTCCCTCTCGTGTTACTGTTCATCGTCTACCTCCCGCCGCGTCAAATTCGTTGAGTGTGAGCGCTAATCCGTTGAGCAATCTAGTGTTCCGTGGTGAGGGAGAGGTAGAGCACCTGCTGCGGGCGGAGTTACGTCCGGTGATCGCCGGTGGCGTGAGAATGCCATCGACGCCGCCACGGAGGTCTGGGTGCGGCTGACAGACATGAGATGGAAGCTGGAGAAGAGGCGAAAGCTCCTGCTGCTCCTTGCCATTCTCGCAGCCAGCCTCACGTACCAGGCCGGCATGAACCCCCAGGCGGCTTCTGGCCGGAGAACAAGACCGGCCACGTCGTCGGCAACCCGGTGCTCAGTGACAACTTCCCACGCCGCTATCTGGCCTCCTTCTACCGCAACGCGACGGCCTTCGTGGCATTGCTGGCCATCATCATGATGCTGGTGGACAGGAAGCTTTCCACGAGAGGGATCCAGTCGTACGCGCTCAGGGTGTGCGTGGTCCTCGACCTCATCAGGCTCATGGGCGCCTACGCCGCCGGCAACTCCAGGAAGGTATCGACCTCCATCTACGTCCTCGCCCTGGTCTTCGCCGTTCTGCTCTGCATCGCGCTCCAGCTTGCCCTGGTCGTGTCACAGTTGGTCCAGGCTCTCCTGCAGAAGGTGTAGATGTTAGGATCCACGGCCCCAAACCCCTTATGCCTTTTCTTTTCTCGTCTACGATGCTTTAGTTCGGATCAGATAGAGAGAACGAGAGATAGAGAGCGAGAGAACAGAGTGGCGTACCTTCGGGGCCAAAGTCCGCTGGGAGGACTTGTGGGCGGCGTTGCTCGGCGGCGTTGCGCTGGTCCTCCTCGGTCCGCCGCTGCTCATCCGCTTGGGCGGCGGCGGCAGCAGCAGCATCAGGTACAGTCGTGGGGGTGCTGGCATCGTCGTGGGCATCGGCCATCGCGCGATATCGGCGAGGGCGAGGGTTGGTTGCCGCGGCTGGGGCATTTCTAGTGGCTCCGTGCTAAAACCCTAGATCGGTAGGGGTGTGGAACTGTGGGGCGGCGCACGCACGGCGAAGGTTGGTTCGCGAGCAGGCTGGCGCCCCATATTTATTATGGCGCTTGCGACCGGGGGCCCACAATCCAGTGAGAGAGGCTGTGCACCCCCGATCAGGGCGCGTCCTCACTCGATCTCTTTGATCGAGTCGAGATCAACCTCTAACATTCTCCCTATTTGATCTTGGTGTATCTGATTTACTTTTCTAGTTTTGTTTCTCATCTAATTTTCTTTCTTGATTCTATTTTTCATGAATCTCCACAGACCAAACACACCAAACTCAATGAACCTTTTGGAGGGTAGCTACTCCCCCTAATCCACTGAACTCGATGCATCGTTCTGTTTCAAAACATGTCTATCAATACTTGCGAGGAGAGGTTGTGTCTAAATGACCCGTAAGTCCAGAATCATAGGCACTCTCTTAAACCCATGTCGGCTACGTGTTTCTTAAACACTTCGGGTGAGAGGCCTTTTGTAAGCGGATCCGCTAGCATCTCTTTTGTGCTCTTGTGTATGATTTCTATTATTTGATCCTGGATTTTCTCCTTAACAACATAATACTTCAGTTCTATGTGCTTGGCAGCAGCACTCGATTTATTGTTATAGGAGTAAAATATTGCTGGCTCATTATCGCAGTATATCTTAAGTGGTCTTTCTATACTTTCTATGAGCCTCAAACCGAGAACAAATTTCTTAATCCACATTGCCTGCCCAGTGGCCTCAAAACATGCTATAAATTCAGTATACATTGTCGACGATGTAACAACTGATTGTTTAGCACTCTTCCATGATATCGCTCCTCCAGCAAGTAAGAACACATACCCTGATGTGGACTTTAAAGTATCTTTACACCCTACTAGATCGGCATCTGAATAGCCCACTATCTCTAGGGCATCTATTTTTCTATAGGTCAACATGAGGCCTTTGGTTCCCTGCATATAACGTAGAGTTCTCTTAATCGCTTTCCAGTGATCCTTGCCTGGATTCGACTGGAATCTTCCAAGTAATCCGGTTGCTAACGCCAAATCAGGGTGAGTACATACTTGTGCACACTGTTCGCCTAAACGGTCGTTTAGCCCGTTTACACACCGTTTAAACACTACACAGTGGTATACTATTTCCGTTTAATCGGTTGTTTTGACCGTTTAAATGGCCGTTTTGCCCGTTTAAACACCTGTTTTGCCCGAATAATAGGCTAAACGGCAGGTGACCGACTGTTTACCGTTTAGCGTTTAGGATAACACTGCTTGTGCATACATAATGCTCCCAAGAGCTGAAGCGTATGACACTGATTTCATCTGCTCGAGCTCATACTCATTATGTGGACATTAGAAACTTCCAAATTTTTCGCCCTGTGTAATCGGTGCAGGCTTAGGCTCGCTCTTGTGCATACCATATCTCTTCAGGACATTCTCTGTATATGTCATTTGTGATAGCCCTAGTACGCCTCTGTTTCTATCTCTCTGTATCTCTACCCCCAAGACATATGAGGCTTCCCCCATATCTTTCATGTCAAAATTTGAGAATAAGAATTTCTTTGTATCTAGCAGCAAAGCCATATCACTACTAGCTAGAAGGATGTCATCTACATATAGAACTAGGAATATGTACTTTCTTCCCAAGAACTTTGCATAGATGCAGTTATCCTCCTTATTCTATTCGAAACCAAATCTTCTAATGGTTTCATCAAATTTGAGATACCACTACCTAGAGGCTTGTTTCAAACCGTAGATAGACCTTTTTAGGTGGCACCCCAAATTTTCTCTTCCTTTTATGACAAAATCTTTCGGTTGTGCCATATATACATTTTCTGACAGTTATCCATTTAGAAAAGCTGTCTGAACATTCATTTGATGTAGTTCTAGATCAAAGTGAGCTACTAAGGCCATAATTATTTTAAAGGAGTCTTTTGTCGAAACTGGTGATAAGGTTTCATTGTAATCAATGCCATCTCTCTGAGTGAATCCTTTTGCTACAAGTCTTGCCTTGTATCTTTCAATCTTTCCTTTGGAGTCACGTTTAGTTTTGTAGACCCACTTGCAGCCTACTATCTCGGCTCCTTTAGAAATTTCTTCTAAGTCCCAAACTTTATTTTCTTTCATTGATCTCATTTCATCTTCCATGGCAGCACGCCATTTAGATGAATAGGGACTTTTCATAGGTTCTTCGAAAGTGGCTGGGTCCTCTTCTGAGTTCATATCTTGAACAATGTATGCCTCATAATCACTAGAGATCGCTGGTTTCCGAACTCTTTGTGATCTTCTAATAGGAATATCATTTTCTATCTCTTGTTCTTGTTGTTGCTGTTGCTCTTGTGCTGACGTGTCACCTGGTACAGTCACATGTTCTTCTTCCTGGGGCTAAGGCACCGTTGGTGCTAGAGTCTCAGGGGTTGGCACCGTTGGGGCCAATGTCTCAGGAATTTCTTCATTTTGTGCTGTGCCGGATGGTTCAACATCCACATTTGGAAATGTGCCATGAGTTCTTTGCACTGAAGGTGTAATCTCTGTGGGCAGTGAGAAATAAGGTTCTTCAATTATTGGAGTTGGGGCATATACCCTTTTCTCCTCTAAATCAATCTCTCGACTTGCCCCGCTCCCCCCTGATCATGTCATTCTCCAAGAAAACAGCGTGTCTAGTTTCTACAAACTTTGTGTGTTTGTCTGGATAGTAAAATCTGAAATCCTTAGATCTCTCAGGGTAGCCAATAAAATAGCAGCTAATTATCCTTTCATCTAATTTTCTCAGTGAAGGGTTAAATAATCTTGCTTCAGCTCGACATCCCCAAATATGTAAATAGTTTATGCCGGTCCACAACTCATAAGGAGTTTTGGATACTAACTTGCTGGGTACTATGTTAAGTATGTGAATGGCGGTTTTTAGCGCCTCCATTCACAGACCTATAGGAAGAATGGAGTGGCTAAACATACTTCGGATCATGTCCATTAAAGTACGGTTTCTTCTTTCTGCCACTCCATTCTGCTGGAGTTCGTGCGGCGTTGAGTACTGGGCTACTATCCTACATTCTTGCAGGAACCTTGCGAAAGGTTCTGGAGCTTGACCGTAGGGAGTATGACGACCGTAGTACTCCACACACGATTAGACCTCACTATCTTTATCTTTAAACTGAGCTGATTTTCTACTTCTAATTTAAATATCTTGAATTTATACAGGGCTTCTGATCTTTCTTTGATAGGGTATATATAACCGTATCTCGAATAGTCATCTGTGAACGTAATGAAGGAATCATATCCGTCCACTATGGCCACAGAAAATGGGCCACAAATATCTGTATGAATTATTTCTAAAACCCTGGAACTGCGATTTGCTGTTTTCTTGATTGTCCTTGCAAATTTGCCTTTAATGCAATCTACGCATTGTTCTAAATCTGCAAAGTCTAGGGGATGGATAATATTTTCTTTTACTAAGCATTCTATCCTCCCCATCGAAATGTGTCCTAAACGATAATGCCACAATTTTGACGAAGATTCTCCATCGCTATTAGCGTTTCTTTTTCTTTTCTTACTATTACTCGTGTCTATTTCTGAATCATGTGTATCTATCGCATTCACAATATCACATTAAGAAAGCAAATAAAGTTTGTCTCGTCGGACGGCGAGACCAACATCTTTATTATCATGACGAATCGGGTACAAATAAGACATCTCTCAAATTAAGTACAAAACCATTGTCTAATACTAAACTCAAATCTCCAATGGTTTTAAGATCATCTTTCTTCCCGTTGGCCACTCTAATCTTTCTTTGGCCTCTTGGAAGGTCCCTCCTTGTATGGAACATCTGCAAAGAATTTGCAACATGCACAGTTGCACCAGAGTCAATCCATTCAAGTATTGATTGAATAATCTAAATACAAGGATTCATCAACAAAAGTAATTTCATCCTTACTTCTTCTGAGCAGTGACTTCAAAAAGTTAGAGCAGTCTCTCTTGCAGTGTCCTTTCTTCTTGCAGTGCATACAGTTATCTATAGGGACTGGAAAGATCTTGGTCCATCAGCGCTGGTGGTGATCCTGGAAGAGCTGCCACTGCCACTAGAGGACCCTTGCCCTCCATATCCACTAGGACCTGGCTTCTTGAAGCTTGGCTTGGAGTGGACATTCTTCTTCTTTAACTGGGCAAGGTTCACAGAGTCTCCCCTGCGAGCCTTGATTCTTTCCTCCTCTTGGATACACTGAGCCATGAGCCGATCTAAAGTCCACTGATCTTTCACAGTGTTGTTGTAGTTTATATGGAAGGTCTCATATTCCTTTGGTAATGATTGCATGATTATGTGAACCACAAACTCATCTGGAGAGCTGTCTTGAAGTACTTGTTCAGTTTGGCTGCCATAGAGGACATCTTCTGAATATATGCTCTTATGCCAGACCCATCATACCTCATGTTGATGAATTGCTTGGTCAGGGTGCTGGCATATGCCTTAGAGGAGCCCACAAACTGTGCAACAACTCTATCTAAGTACTCTCTGGCAGTCTCGCATTCTGGGATTGAACCCCTAATAGCCTCCACAATGGAGCGCTTCAGAATCATCAAGCACTTTCTATTTGATCTCTCCCACTTTACTCTTTCTAAATCATATTTCATGACTTTGTTATCAAAATCTGACTCCCCTACTTGTGGAGGAGCGGATCTTGCACTTCTGAGTGCATAATCTAGCTCACTCAGACCAAGCATCAGCTCAAGGTCTTCTCTCCAATTGGAGTAGTTCGTCCCATCCAAAGGCATCGCAGCCAACTACGACAGGATATTCGCGGTACTTACACCTTCGGGTAAATCAACAACATCGTAAGTCCAAAAGATACAAAATGCCACAAAATCTCTTGTATGAATTAAATTCAACATTGGTCAAAATAAATCATGCCAAAATGTTCTAAAATTCATCGTTGGATAAAATTTAGAACATATATATCTCAAAACTCAAAATAACAATATATATGGCATATCATGAAATTAACGTTGGTTAAAAAAAATGAAAATTTGCCATAAAAAACTCTATGCATTTATCTCTAATTATCAAGCAAAAACTCATTCGTAGAGTAATCTTCGCAGCGAAAATAACAATCAAGATAATTCTGTAAATTCTATTTTCTATTTCTGGGCGTGGGCCAAAAGAAGCCCATTCCAGTGTGAAATGGCTTTGCAGAGCCCGCATAGCACCTTTTTTTGAATTATGTCCGCGGGTCAAAACGGCGGCCTAGCGGCACCGTCTGTGCGGCCCAGCAGCAGCGACCACGCTCTCTTCACCCTTTCCTCGTGCGCGCGGCCCATGGTCTTTCGGCCCGTTCGCGCCGGCGGTGCTCCCCGCGTCGCAGGCCACAACCTGGGCCTGGGCTGGGATTTCTTCTCCCCGCCTGGGCCGTTTTCGGCCTGACGCGACGCTGGCGAATCCTGACCGTCGGATCAGATCCGACGGCCGTCCGGCCGAATTGGCCGAACAAAACCGCGCGTTGAGGTCGCCGGCGCCCAAAACCCTAGCTATTTCTTTCTCTCCTCCGTTTCTCTTCTCTGTCCCGCGAGGCGACGGCCATGGCCGTGTGAGGAGGAGATGGGTGCGCCGCCGTGGCTTGCTCGCCGGCGCACGCGCTCGCCAAAAGGTGAGCGCGACACCGTCGAACGGGCCGCCGACGACGCTCAGCTTCTCGAGCTCGTGCGTGCCCAGAGCCTCGGAGCACGCGGAGGTTCTCTCTCTGCGCCGCGCTCTGGCGAGCGGCGGTGCGGGTCTGTGCCGTGCAACGGCGGCAAGGCGGTGGCGCAAGAAGGGCCAGGTAAGTCCCCAACCCTCTACTCCCTTAGGGTTAGGGTTAGTGTAAGGGTTAGGGTTAGGGTTTTAGCTTTTCTGTTGCTTTCTTTCTCTCGATTTGCATCGATTCTTCTTGGTTTCTTTCGATTCTAGACCGAACTCCTTCCCCATTTCTTGGATCTAGGGTTTGGGTAGTCTGAACCTGGCTCTGGTACCATTGTAGATGTTAGGATCCACGGCCCCAAACCCCTATGCCTTTTCTTTTCTCGTCTACGATGCTTTAGTTCGGATCAGAGAGAGAGAACGAGAGAAAGAGAGCGAGAGAACAGAGTAGCGTACCTTCGGGGCCAAAGTCCGCGGGGAGGACTTGCGGGCGGCGTTGCTCGGCATCGTTGCGCTGGTCCTCCTCGTTCCGCCGCTGCTCATCCACTTGGGCGGTGGCGGCAGCGGCAGCATCAGGTCCAGTCGCGGGGGCGCTGGCGTCGTCGTGGGCGTCGGCCATCGCGCGATGTCGGCGAAGGCGAGGGTCGGTGGCCGTGGCTGCGGCACTTCCGGTGGCTCCGCGCTAAAACCCTAGATCGGTAGGGGTGTGGAACTGTGGGGCGGCGCACGCACGGTGAACGTTGGTTTGCGTGCCGGCTTCCGCCTCGTATTTATTATGGCGCGTGCGACCGGGAGCCCACAACCCAGCGAGAGAGGTTGTGCGCTCCCGATCAAGGCGCATCCTCGCTCGGTCTCTTGACCGAGTCGAGATCAACCTCTAACAGAAGGTTCTCTCCTTGTTCGGCATAATGGAGGAGGAAGAAGAAGACGACGATGCTGACGTGTTGCCGAGCACGACCGCCGATGCAGAGGCGGCGAGAGGCAGAGATCCATGGTATGAGAAGCTGCCCAAGTACTTGCTGCTGCTCGCCGCACTTGCAGCGGCTCTCTCCTACCAGGCCGCCATGAATCCGCCAGGGGGCCTCTGTGGCGACGGTGAATCCGGCCACGTAGCTGGCCACCCGGTTCTCTGGAGCACCTATCCGAAGCGGTACAAGGCCTTCTTCTACTGCAACGCGACCTCCTTCATCATGGCGTCTCTGGTGATCATGGTGTTGCTCCTGATCAAGAGAGTGAGCAGAGCACAAGCGGCGATCTTGGCGCTGCATGCCGCCATGATTCTGAACTTGTTTGGACTCATGGGAGCGTATGCTGCTGGAAGCAGCAGGAGAGTCAGGACGTGTGCGTACATCCAGGCGTTGGTGGTCGGGGTTTCTGTGTACATTGTTGTTCTTGTCTTTGTGTCGAGAAGAGTCATGTGTGGGATAGAGAGCGACTGATCCGGTGCTTCTCCGTGGAAGATTTGTAGAAGATGGTTTCACGAGTATGAAGTATCTGTAAAGGTTGTAGTTGTAGACTTCTTGTCATCTTTGTAAAAAATATTCCTTTTTTTAAACATTAGATAGTCACATTTGTGAGGCGCTTGAATATATTGTTCGATCGCAGTCTCTTTCGCTTTATGTTATATAAGAGTGTTTTTTTCTATCTCATCTTACTATTATTAATTGGAGATTTCAAATAGAGACTCCAGTTAATTCTCACGAGACACACTAGGAAAAAAAGATAAATCTTAAAAATTCCAAAAAAAAAAGATTTATTCATCCA
Organism: Panicum virgatum; assembly: GCF_016808335.1. Lineage (NCBI taxonomy): Eukaryota > Viridiplantae > Streptophyta > Magnoliopsida > Poales > Poaceae > Panicum > Panicum virgatum. The sequence continues at coordinate 62,318,305 of NC_053145.1, read as the reverse complement.
TCTGATAACATCAACCATATAACATCTGGTCATCCATGATAACCTCAGCTATAGTAGCGATACTCCCTCCGTCTCGAGTTATACGAGGTTGTTTGATTGTTTTAACACTAAGTTTAACTAACTTGTCTTATTCAAAAGGTTGTGAAAAATAAAAAAGAATTCGAGTCACATTTAAAGTATGTTATAGGCTAAAATAAATCACTGAAAATAAATAATAATTATAAATTTTTTGAACGAGGCGAATGGGTCGAAAGTGACGTCAAAAAAATCAAACGACCTATAACTTGGTGACCAAAATTTTTATAGCATGGTCTAGTATATTATGTTTGGATGACCAGTTAGCTCACTTATTATATGCTCTGTTTGGGCCAAAACCATGCCTTTTACTAATCATCGGTGACCATTGAACAAAATATTCCATCCTGGTCAGCGAGATTTTCTCCTCTATATCCAGTTCCTCCGCAGCCATCCATACTCTATATCTTCCTCTGTAACAACTACCATATATTTTATTCAAGCATCTTCAGCTATCATTTTCTTTCTTTTCCTTTTCTTCTCTCCCCATCTTCCATTTCTTTTCATCTCCTTTTACAATAATTTAGTAATACATCTTTTAATTAAATAATAATGGTTTTTTATTTTTCTCCTTTTTCTCCTTTTTCTCTTTTTTCTATTTTCCTTTTTCTCTTTTTTTTCTTTTCCAATTTTCTCCCCCTTCATTTTCTCCTCCGTCCCTCTGCTCTCCTCCTTCCCAGGAGGGTTCAACGCGGCGGCGGGCTGGACGGCGGCAGGCGCGACGAGTCAGAGTGGCGAGGCGGGGCAGGACAGCACAGGCGGGGCAGGACAGCACGAGGCCGGCCGTGGCAGGACCACGCGCACGCAAAGCCACCGCCGCTCCTACTGGACACCGCTCCTCGCGGCCGCCACCCTCAAGCTCCGCCATCCCTCCTAGAGCTGCGTGTCATTCCGCGCGGCGCCGGCGAGGCGGTCCGTGGCGGCACGGGCGGAGCGGAGCTGATAGCGGTTCTTACCGTTGAAACCAAAGAAGGCATGCATAGATGAGCCTGATTCTTGCTCAACCTTGAAATGATAATCTAGTGACATCTTTTGAATCCTTGTCATTAGGCAAACATCATTGTTCACTGCAAAATTTCCCCGCAAAGGCCACATCAGGAACATCCTGAAATCAGAATGAACAACACTTCTCACTTCAAACTAGGCAGGTTGGCGCGCTTTGCGCGCCTGTAGCAAAAGATTTGATGTAAAATAATAATAAAAATATATTATCGTATATTACAGTTAAAGCAATATCGTGCTGATATATTTCGGCAACGTGTTGATGTATTGAATGAAGTGTGATAGGTATAGTTGATAGATTGTCATATAATTATATTTTGCGAGTTTATGAAGTGGAATTAAAATCCAATAAGTAGTAGGGGCTAGCACGTGTAGACGTAGTGTATGAAATATGGTTATTGTTTTCATGTAAATAAATAATTAAATATATTTTGTGGGTGGATTCCAATTGAATATTATGTGGGTAACACCTAAATAACACACAGGGCCCATCCCTGTATAAATAGTACATAGAAGAATTTATTTTGTGTATGTTAGTAGATATAATTGATGGATTAGCTTACACTAATTATTAATTTTGGTAGAAAAAATGATAGAGTTAGAAATGAATGTATGATTCAATTATATTTTGCGAGTTCACAAAGTGAAAATAAAATCCAATATATAATAGAGGTAAATGTAGTATATAATTTTTTTTCATAAAAAACTAAACATTTAAACACATGGGGCCACTTTTTAATTTTTTATTTTTAATTTCGAATTATATTTTTTTATTATGAACAGTACCCGGTGGGGCCCACATGAATAGTACCTTTTTTATTTTTAATTATGAACAGTACCCCCGGCCCATATGAACAGTACATTTTATTATTTTTTAAATGATGAACAGTGCCCCGGCCCCCACGTGGGGCCGCGACGCATGAGCGCGCGCCAATTCCTGGAGCGTTAGTATAGTACTCAATTATCGACACAACCACATTACCGGTTGGCAGAGAAAATTGCGTCCAAATATTAGCACTAATCAAACTCCCAACGTGTTTGTACCAGAGCAATCTTCGGGTTATGCACGAGAAACGGTACAGTTCTTAAAAGGAAGTCAGGTTCAGGTTGGAAATCTGGATCAAAAATTGCAACAAAATCGCACTCCTGGGCATAGCTATGTTCCATGCCCTTCATTAGGGCTCCTGCTTTGTATCCTTTCCTACTCTCTCGAATTTCATATTTTATATTGATTTTCTTGCTGGCCCAATCCTTGCATTCAAGCTCCACAAGTTCCTGCACTTGATAAAAAAAATGATAAAAACAAATAAAGCGGTCAATTCAGCACAAACAAATGGAGCTTAAAATAAGCTAAACAATGAAAAATGGAGCTCTCTAGAGTTTCTTGGGAACAGGAAATTATTTGCTAGAGTCATCTTGTAAATTGATTTTGATCCGCATCTACTAATTGTTTGACCATGCCTGTTAATCAAGCCCTACTTGATTGGAATAACAATGTCTTGCAGTTGAATTGAACTATGTGAGGTTTCTCCATAAAAATGGTTTGATGCAGAATTAGATGAACAATCACATGTGTTCGAGAAAAAGATGAACAATCACAATTTGGTTTCGTAGCGTGCAATAGAACAAAACCAAATGATTAAGCAGCGCTCAGCATATTTTTTAATCTCATGTTCTTCTGAAGCTGATTCGGTGTTAATTTATCATGAGAACTGCTTGCTAGGTACTACCTCGTAGTCCGTCTCCCACGGCTGCACCGGCACCTGGTCGAACTCCATGTCGCTGAATACGAACATGCGTGCTCGTCCGGGAGGTTGGCGGCGAGCTCGGGCGAGGAGTCCGTGGGGAAGAGGCGCCGCGCGACGGCCTCGCAGAGCAGGGTGGAGAGGTCGTAGGACGAGTCCAGCGACGGGGACCACTTGGCGGCGAGCGAGAACTCCCGGAGCTTGCCGTCGGTTCGGTGAAAGCAAGCGGTGATGATCTTAGTGAAAGCAAGCGGACCTTGGGGAAGAAAGCATAATAAAGATGTGAAAGCAAGCAAGACACTAAGTGACTAATGCTGATGCGAAAGGTTCGGTGACTTCTCAACATGTAGAACCATCTCCAGCATAATGTTACAGGAAAAGGAACAGATACATAATACTAGAAAACAAAGAACAATTATCATTTCAGACTTCAAAGAATGTACAGATGGGATGGGATCAAAATTGATAGTTAACGATAACAGCAATTTCAAAGAGTGGTGATGATCTTAGTGAAAACATTCTCAAGCGGTAATTCAATGACAACACTGTTTTGGGGAAACTACTGCTAGGTGCTACCAAAGAATAGCTTATCTGCAATGTGCTGATCTCTAATGTCATATTAACTGACAAAAGGAACAGATTGACAGTCAGAAACAAAGTGCTAGAGCAGGTAAAACCTGGTGTCTGAATCAACTGATTCACATATAAAGCAATGCTCATAATGAAAAAAAATTCAGGTAGTGATTCAGTACCCAAACAATTTCAGTTAAACTAATGCTTAAAAAGAATAACTTAATTCGCAATGTGTTGATCTTTATTTGGTCCTAATGTACAACAGTATACAACATGCAAACCTGGCAAAGATAGCAAAGTGTATGAAATGGAACTAAATTACAAAGGAACTGGAACTTGATAAACGAGTAAGATAATATGATGCTGAATGACGTGAAACAACAGTAGAGACCTGAATTGCAGGGAGGAATCACGGAACAATCTTGAAGACCTTGAGCTTCTCGATCCATGTGTTGAAGGAGTTGATGGTGTTCCTGAAGCCGAGGAAGCCATGCTCCTTGCTCTTGTTCATGCTGTCCAAATGCTCGAACTCGACAGCGAACAAAGCATTGACGAACCACCAATTGGTGATCTCATCGAGGTCTGTAGGTGTAACTCATTCTCCCTGATAATCTCGGCCCAGACCGCGTCCTTCCCGGCCATGGCCTCATGGAGCTTGAACCTGCTGTCCTCCCCTTGGTACCCAGTCCAGTCGACCCCGAAATGGTCGGCCAGTATCGGCCAGAGGTTCTTCCACCTGTAGAGATCCCCGTTGCTGCAGTTGAAGGTCTCGTTCTTGGCGAAGGGGTCGACGGCGGCACAGATCTCGTGCTCGGCGATGAGGTCCGCGTCGGAGGCGTCGCTGAAGCCCTCCCACGCGACCCTTGAGCCGGGCCAGCGCAGCTTGGCGCCCTCCTTCCGGCAGATGGCGGCGTAGACGCAGATGCTGCCATCGACGTTCATGGCGCTCCGGGGCGAGTACCCGAAGACGGTGGTGGGGCGGTGCACGGACCAGCTGATGGCCCCGCCGCGGCGTGAGACCTCCTCGAAGGTGGCGAGCGGGGCGAGGGCGGCGGCCTCGGCGAGGTCGAGGTGGAGGTGCGCGACGGCGGGGGAGGGCAGTGGGGACCAGGGCGGGAGCGGGCGGCGCGAGAGCGCGTAGACCTTCCAGGGCCCGCCGGGGGTGTCGGCGAGCGGGAGGATGTCGAGGAGGGAGGTGCCGACGATGCCGGTGGAGCCGACGACGCGGGCGACGCTCTGGTAGGCGGGCTCCGCCGCCGCCGCCTGCTCGACCTGGCGCTTCTTGACCGCGCCGATCGCTCCCATCCACCACTAGCTCATCGCGGCCGGCACCCGGGTGGATCCGGCAGGGGGATCCGATCGGTCGGATCGGGGCGGGGAGGAGAGGAGCCTTGCCCAAGAGCAGAGCAGGGAGGTGCGTGCCGTGCCGGTTCTCCTCGAGAAATTTGGCATGGCCGCGTCGCCCCTCCCCTTCTCCCTCCACCGCGCGCGGGGCGAACGAGGACGCGGACGGCATGGCCGCAGATCCGCGCTGGGCGCGGACCCCGAGCGTCGCGGCGGGGCGGAGGTGGCCGCCAGCGGCTCTCCTTCTCGCAGCATTGCTCCCTACGCGGCGAGGCGGTGGCGCGCGGGCGCCCGGCCGCAGCAGCGGCCTGGCAGGAGGAGCAGGCGGCCGCCATGGATTTGCTCCTGCGTAGCTCCGCCGCGGCCATCCCTCTCTCCCCTCATCCCGGCCATCCCTCTGGAGCACCTCTGCCTCACCGGCGTCGCGCCTCCTCACGGCCTCCGCCGGCTCCCCGCCCCCTCCCTCCCTCTCTGCCCTCCCTGCTCCGTCTCCGCGTGGAGGCACGACGCGGGCCAGACGCCGGTGAGGTTCGAGCCGTGGCGGCGCCGCGTGGCTCAGATGGCGGCGCGTGGCGGTGCCGTGGCGGAGGCTCACCGGCCGGGCCGCGGCGACGCAGGAGCATGCGACGGAGCGTGGAGGCGGAGGCGGAGAAGCGCGCGGGAGGTCGAGAGGCGGGACCCGCGCCGGCGGTAGCGTAGCTCCGCTACCCCGGTATATTTGGCGGTGCGGGGGCCGCGCGGAAAGATAGCGGAGGCGTTGCAGTTCCCCGCTGCAGCTTTCTTTAACGTTAAAGCAAACTGGAGTATGCGATAGCGTTTGTTATTGCGTACCCACTGCGGATAGCCTCATGTGAGCCGCCGACACATTTAGGCTATCCGCACTCATAGTACTCTAAATCCATCATCTAAACGAAATATTCCGTCTTGATAAGCGAGATTCTCTCCTCTATATACAGTTTTCCTGCACCCGTCGTACTCTATATCCATCCTCTATACCAACTGCCACAACCATGGGTCCACATGTCAGATTTTTTGTACCCCGCGGCGTCCCTCCCTCTCATCTTTCTCTCTCCCGGCCTCGCTACCTCCGCCGCCTCGCCACCTTCCTCCCTTCCGCCTCCGCCCCACCCCCTCCCATGGCGCCTCCGCCCTGCTCCCTCCGCCTCTCTCCCCGGCCGGCCTCCTCCCTCTCTCTCCCTTCCGCCACGCCCTTCTTGCTCCGCCCCTACCTGCTCCGCCGCCCCCTTCCTGCGCCGCCCCCTTCCTGCTCCACCCCACCCCTCGAACTCGGCCACGCGCCATGGCGTGCCTCCTCGAGCTCGGCCATCCCCAGCCTCCCTCCCTGCTCCCATCCCCGCTCGCTGCGCCGACCTCCCTCCTTCCCTGCACCGCCGTCGGCCCTGGCGCCCTCCCTCCTCCCTCTAGAGAACAGCCTCCTCTGGGCGGCCTGCGCGCGGAGCTTGTACGCGGGCATGGCGGAGTCAGCAGGGCCGCGACGTCATGGCCTGCAGGGCCAGCGCAGGTGACGGCGGGCGTGGGGACCTTTGAGCTCTGGCCATGGCGCGCGCCCCCTCCTCGCTCGCCGCCCTCCACCTCTCTCTCCCTCCGACCCGGTGCGCCCCCCCTCCCTCCCTCTCCCTCCGTCCCGGCCTCGAGCTCGGCCCTCCCCGGCAGCGGCCTCTCTCTCTCCCTCTTCCTCCCACATCTCTCTCTCCCTCCCGGCCACGTCAGGGCGCGGGACCACGTGCGGTGGCGGCGTGGGGCCTGGACGAGCGACGCACAGGGCGGATCGAGGCGGCGGCGCACTCATCCTCCCTCCTCCGCGCGGCGCCCTCGGCGGCGGCGTGGACTCGACCGCGGCGGCGGAGCTCCAGCTCGCGCGTGCCCACGAGCCATGGGGCGCGTGGCGAGGTGGAGGACGCGGACGCGCCGGTGGGGCGGAGGTGCGGGTGCGCGGCGGTTTCGCGGTGCGGCGGGGGCGAGCTGCGGCGGCGGCGGTCGGATCCACCGTGAGAACGGCCTCCAGCTGCTGCGGCTTGCCTCCCTCAGCGGCCGGCCATCCTCCCTCTTCCCTCCCTCCGCCCTGCTCCCTCGCCCGGCGGCGGCGCAGCCCGCGGCCGGCGAGCAGCGCCCGCGCGGCCCTTGTGGCTCGCGGCTCCCGAGCGGGCGGAGCTCCCTCTCTCTCCCTCTCCTTCTCTCTGCTACCGGCGCTCGCGCACCGCCCCTCCCGTGCGCGTGGCAGCGGCGGCGGCCGGCGGGCGGGCCAGCGCGCCCTCGAGCTCGGCTGGCGGAGCTGCGGTGGCGGCGGCGCGGCCGCACAGTGATGTGGCGGGGCGGAGTTTTTTACATTTTTAGCACTATAAGGAAGGTGACTCGCTGGTTTAGCACGCTTAAATGGGCCCTACAGATTTAGCACTACTGTAGCAGGAAATCTTACGTTTTTACCACTTTTGCCTACATGGCAGGACACGGCGGCAGGCCACGTTGGCGCCCGGTCAGCAAGGCGAGGCGAAATGTCCTTTGTGCCCCCGGCCCTTTGTTCATGTGCCCGTGACCCTCGGTCCAGCCCGTTGACCGCTCCCACTCTCCTCACCCCCCTCTCACTATCCCGCCGCCGCCGACGCCTTTCTTCCCCACTGGGCCGCGGCTCCGGGACTCGACCGCCGACTTCGGGTTCGGCATCTACAACGACCACCACTACCACCTGGGCTACTTCCTGTACGCCATGGCGGTGCTGGCCAGGCTGGACCCCTGTTGGGGACGCAAGCACATGCCCCAGGCCGACGCCATGGTGGCCGACTTCATGACGCTGTCGCGGAACCGGGCCGGCGGCAGCTTCACCCGGCTCTGGATGTTCGACCTATGGAAGCTGCACTCATGGGCGGGCGGGCTGACGGAGTTCGCGGACGGGCGCAACCAGGAGAGCACCAGCGAGGCCGTGAACGCCTACTACTCGGCGGCGCTGGTGGGGCTGAGCTACGGGGACGCGCACCTGGTGTCGCTCGGCGCGACGCTGGCGGCGCAGACGTGGTGGCACGTGCGCGCCGGCGAGGGGGTCTACGAGGAGGACTTCGCGGCGGCGAACCACGTGGTGGGGGTGCTGTGGGCGAACAAGCGCGACAGCGGGCTGTGGTTCGCGCCGCCCGAGTGGAAGGAGCCCGTTGGGGGAGGCGTGAGGCGGCGGCGCAGTGGGGAAGAAAGGCGTCGGCGGCGACGGGATAGCGAGAGGGAGGTGAGGAGAGTGGGAGCGGTCAACGGGCTGGACCGGGGGTCACGGGCACATGAACAAAGGGCCGGGGGCACAAAAGACATTTCGCCTCGCTTTGCTGATTGGGCGCCAACGTGGCCTGCCGCCGTGTCCTGCCACGTAGGCAAAAGTGGTAAAAACGTAAGATTTCCAGCTACAGTAGTGCTAAATCTATAGGGGCCCGTTTAAGCATGCTAAACCAGCGAGTGACCTTCTTATAGTGGTAAAAATATAAAAAACCCGGCGGGGCGGAGCTGCAACAGCACGGCCGGGCAGCGAAGCAATTAAAGCGCGCGCGTAGCGTTCGCTTCCGTACAACGCTGGAAGACGAACGCTAACGTAACGAATGAGATAGCGTTCCCCGCTGCGGGACCTAAAACGCTAAAAGCATTCGCTACGTTACCGTAGCGATCGCTTTACAGGCCCCGCTGCGGGCAGGACGAGGGTTTTGAGGTCGGGTCTATCGGGGAGGAGGAGACCAAAGTCCTCTGGGCTTAGGGGGGCTGGGGAGGAAGGCCGATCGATGTGGCGTCATTGGTTGGTGGGATAGGATGACTGGTGAGGAGGGTCGGGGCGGGAGCGTTGATTGTAGTGAAGGACGACGGCACTATGATTAGAGTGGCCGCGTTCGCCACCGCAGCCGGACAGGATGCGGGAGAGGCATGGAGCACGGTCTTAGTGGTGGGTAGCATGGGGCAATAGTGGCCAGCGGCGGCGTGGACGCCGCTAAGCTGGGCGGGAGATGTGGGGCGGGGGAGTGATGGAGAAGAAGAAGAAGAAGAATCGGGGGGAGAAGAAGCTCAGTGGAGACTAAAGAAGAAGAGGGAAGGAAAAGGATAAGATGGGATAACCATCATTTTTTCCCCTAAATAGTGGTGCCTACCAAATATAACTCTCCGAAACCCTCGGGAAAAAAAGTCATGTGTTTAGGCTGTTTCCAGTAGACAGGGCGTATGGTAGGGCATAATACTATTTGTTACTGTAGACAGAGTGTCGGTGGGGTACCGGGCGCAACCCTTTTGTTCGACTCGCTTGTTTGCTGCTCGTATCGGCGGCGGTGCTGTGCGTCAGGAAGGGCGGCGACGGCGGCATCCAGGCATCCATCCAGACTTACCCGCCGGAGGGGAGAAGAGCCGCAGCGGTGCCGATCCCTACCCAACGAAGGACGGTGGCGCCAAAGCCTCCTTGTCGGCTTGTCCTCGTCGTGGATTGCTGCAACAACGACGAAGTCGACGACAAACTAGATTCATGCTGAGCAGATGAAGAAAGCCGTCGACATGGGGCGCTGCCGGCGTGCAGCACGGGCACGTCTTGACGATCAGCATGACCATCCATGAGGCCATGGAGACACTCAATGCCTGCTGCGCCAATTTGTAATCCCCCTAGCCTACGATCGAACGAGGCGTGAGCACAATCACAGAGACATGCGAGATTCGGGGGCGGAACGAGGACAGATCCTCGACCGGAGTTTCATTCTCAATTTGTTTTCTTACTTGTTCATCGCGTCAGGAACACAGGCTATAAAGCCGAACACTCTCACGGAGATTACACGGCCTCGGGCCCACAAGACAGCTACCCTATTACGTAACCGGCAACACTATGTTTTACTCATGCCGTTGGTGCATTCTGGGTCATGACATTTGCCCCCCCTTGAATTGCGGCTTGACCCCAAGCCGATGCTGCAGGAAATTGCTGCTTGACAACGTAGTAATCCTCCCATGTGGCTGATGATGCTGGAAGCTTCGACCACTTCACCAGGACCTGAGGCACAACAGAATTCCCCTTTTTGACAAGCCGGCGATCAAGGATCAACTCTGGTGCAGTAGCATGAGAAGAAAGATCTGTTAAAGTAGCAATGTCAGAAAAGACAGGAGAGTGATCAGGTGTAAACGGCTTCAGCTGTGACACATGAAAAACATTGTGAATCTTGCTATCGGATGGTAGAGCAAGTTTGTAAGCAGCGGCACCGACAGTCTCTATCACCTCAAATGGACCAAAGAACTTGTAAGCCAGCTTAGGATAGGGACGATTAGCCACTGATGATTGAGTGTAAGGTTGAAGTTTAAGTAGTAATTTGTCGCCGACTAGAAAAGAACGGTTAGTACGGTTTTTGTCAGCCTGAACTTTCATCCGATTCTGAGCAAGGGTCAGCTGCTGTTTTAACAGATCGACATGAGCCTGCCGATCCTGTAAAATCTCCCCAACAGTAGCCTCAAGAGACGCTGACTCCCCACTGACTGTGATAATGCCCAAATTAGGCTCGTAGCCATATAGAGCCTTGAAAGGAGAACAGGCCAAGGACGTATGAAATGAAGAATTGTACCATAGTTCAGCCAGTGGAAGCCAAGCTCGCCATTTCTGAGGAGAATGGTGCACAGAGCAACGTAAATACATTTCCAGGCATTGGTTGACCCTCTCGGTTTGACCATCTGTCTGAGGATGGTAAGCAGTGCTATGCAGCAACTTAGTGCCAAGTTGAGTGAACAAATCTTGCCACACTGAACTGACAAACACTCTGTCACGATCTGACACCATTGTCTTAGGAATGCCATGCAATTTGACAACTGAGTCCAAGAGGAGTTTGGCCACCTGACTAGCTGTGAATGGATGTTTCAGTGGCAGAAAATGGGCATATTTGGTAAATCTATCCACTACCACTAAGATCACATTGCAGCCTCCAGAAACTGGCAAACCTTCTATAAAGTCCAAGGAAATATCTTGCCAGGCACCATCTGGAATTGGAAATGGCTGTAATAACCCTGCAGGATGAATGTGTTCATGCTTGGCTTGTTGACACACAGCACATTGCTTCACAAAATCTTCTACATCTTGTTTAAGGCCCTTCCAGTGAAAGAGATTTTTGACTTTATAATAAGTAGATTGTATCCCTGAGTGACCTCCAATAGGACTGGCATGGAGAGATGCAATAACTTTAGTTCTAAGAGCTGAATTCTGACCCAGCCATATGTGATTCTTATGTTTGATGATGCCATTATCCAAAGAATAACCCTTGTCATCAGGAGAGGTAATAGACAAGGACTGTAGGAGACTGTGTGCCAGAGGGTCTGTATGATAGGAATTGAGAACTTCCTGCATCCATTTGGGAGTGGCCATAGAAACTGACTGCAGTGCCATTAGATGACCAACCCGTGAGAGAGCATCAGCTGCTACATTTTCTTTACCTTTCCTATAAACCACTTTGAAATGCAGACCCATCAAACGAGTCATGGCTTTTCTTTGGAGGTCAGACTGCAGATTTTGTTCAGTGAGGTAGGATAAACTCTTATGGTCTGTTCTGATGATGAATTCTTGCCGCTGAAGATAAGATCTCCATTTCTCAATTGCCATAATGAGTGCTAAAAATTCCTTTTCATATATAGAGAGGTGTTGATGTGTTGGGCCCAAAGCTTTGCTAAGAAATGCTATTGGTTTGTTCTCCTGCATAAGAACAGCCCCTACTCCAGTGGCACAAGCATCAGTCTCAACTATAAAAGGTATTGCAAAATTAGGCAGAGCTAACACTGGAGTTTCAGACATGGCCTTTTTCAGAGCTTCAAATGCCAAGGTTGCTTGAGGGGTCCACTGGAACTATTTCTTCTTGAGAAAATTAGTAAGGGGTCTAGCAATTATACCATAGTGATGAACAAAACGCCTATAATAACCAAATAACCAGTCAGACCCAAGAATCCTCTTAATTCAGTAACTGTGGTAGGAACTGGCCAGTGAAGCATGGCTGTTGTTTTGGAAGCATCAGTAGCAACACCTTTGTGAGAAATAACATGGCCCAGATACTCAATGTGAGATTGGCCAAAAGAACACTTGCTAGCTTTGAGGTAGAATTGATGCTGTCTTAGCTGAGCCAGCACTGCTCTGAGATGTGCTAAGTGGTCCTCTAGAGTAGCACTATAAACCAATATATCATCTAGAAAGACCAAAACAAATTTGCGTAGAAAGGGTTGTAAAACCTCATTCATAATGCATTGAAATGTGGCAGGAGCATTAGTCAAACCAAATGGCATAACTCTGAATTGAAAATGACCATGATGAGTTTTAAAGGCAGTTTTATACTCATCTGCAGGAAGCATGCGAATTTGGTGATAACCTGAAGTCATATCCAGCTTTGAGAAAAACTGAGAGCCAAACAGTTCATCCAAGATCTCCTCAATGATAGGTAAGGGAAACCTGTTCTTGATAGTTAAGTCATTGAGCTTCCTATAATCCACACAAAACCTCCAGCTGCCATCTTTTTTTTGGACCAACAAAACTGGTGAGGCAAAAGGGCTACTACTGTGAGTAATGAGACCAGCTGTCAACAATTCTTTGATTTGTCTCTCAATCTCATCCTTGTGCATGGGAGAGTATCTATATGGTCTGGAATTAAATGGAACAGCATCAGGAAATAAAGGAATTGAGTGGTCATAAGCTCTTGGTGGAGGTAAATTAGTAGGTTTCTGTAACACCCCGGTGTTAGTTTTGGAATTAATATCGTGTTTAATCGCTAATTAGGGTTAATCACCGTCGTTAGCGTTAATCGAGTTGCGCAGTAAACATTGGTTTAGCCGAGTTCGAGCGCGTTTTTCTCCATGATCCGAGCTTCGATTCAACTTGCGCCCAAAACAAAAGTTGTAGACCTTCTACTCCTCTACAACTTCTATTTTAGCCAAATTTCATATTCCCATATGAAATTTGGAGTTTTGGGCGGTCAAACTTTGGTCAAAATCAATGAAATGAAGTCATCTAGTTTACTGTGCTCTCGACGCCGTACGTGCGCCAACGGCAACAGCGACGGTGACGCCACGCGTCGGACGTCGGCGAACCTCGCTAGCCACGCTCGCGCGCCGTCCTTATCCCTCTCCCGGAGCCGTGTCCATTTTTTCCCCTCCCTTTCTTCTCCATAACGCAGCAAGGAGCAGAGCCGCCCGAGCCTCGCCGCCGTCCGCCGCTACGGCCATCCTCGCCACCCCCGCCCGATTCTCCGCGCCCCAAGCCTCGCAACTTCGCCCCGAAGCTCCTCCGTCCCTCCACGAACTCTTTCGCGCCAATCCCGGGCCGAATCGAAGCCCCAGACCGCCGGCCGCCATCACCGAGCCCGCCGAGCCTCGCCCTCGCCGTCGACGACCCCCTTCCGGCCTCCTTCCGCTCAAATCGAGTCGCCGGTGAGCTTCTCCGCGCTCTCCTCTCCCTTCCCAACCCCATCCCCGCTTGAATCCCGCACCGCCGGAGCCGGAGCACCGCCGCGCCGCCGCGGAAGCCCTGCTGCGCCACCGGCGCACGCCGCGCGCCGCCCTCACACGAGCCTGCTCGCCGCCGCCGCGCGCCCCGGAGTCGCCGAGCACCCTTCGCTGTCGCGCCGCCCCATTCCGCGGTCCTCCTGCCCCGCCACGGCCGGAACGGCGCCGCCGCCGCACGCCGCCGCGGGCTGCCGCCGTCCTGCCGCCGCCACCGCCTGCGCGCACCCTTGCGCCGCTCCGCGGGCGCTCGGGCCCCCCTGAGCACGCGCCGCCCGCGCCCGCCCGGCTGGCCAGCCGGCCCCCTTCCCGGCCGCCGCGTGCGCGCTCAGCGCGCCGCCGGCGCGCGTGCGGGGCAGAGCAGGGGAGCTCCCCTTTCCCCTCTCTGTTCCCCTGCCGGGTGGGACCCGCGGTCAGGGAGAGTGGGGGAGGTTAGAGTAGATTTAGTTTTTTTTTATTTCGGCTGAAGCTTTGTAAATGCATAATAAATCACAGGAAAATGCTATAAATGCAAACTCAATTTTGTTAGCTTCGTGAGGTCCAGAACTTTAGAGGAAAATTATCCTTGCTTGTGTTACATTAGTGTTGCTTGTGCGATATTTTGCTTTGTGCTTAAGCTTGTTTAATTTATTTCTGCAGCTATAGTTGTCAAAAAATTATGAAATTTATTCAGTAGATTACTCTTTGTATGTGTAGTCCACTGAAAAATTTCCAGGTGCAGGGCCTATGTGTATCTTTGTGGATCTATTGTTGTTTGATTTCCTTTTCTAGAGTTAAAGTAAATACTTTTATATGTCAATAAATGTTGGTAAGTTATTTATGCACTCCTTGTCAGTAGTGTTTCATGATAGAAAAGTTGTGATGCTAGCTCGTTGCGGTTTATTAAGTTTTTGTGTTTAGCTAGTTCCTAGTTTTAGTCTTTCTTTATTTTCACCATGGCTAAGCAATGCCTTAATGCTTCTCTTTGTTTGTGGTGTACCTAGCCTTCTTAATGCAAGTTTAAGTAGTGTTGTTGAAAGGAAACACTTCAGGCTAAGCTCAGTCGGAAATTAAACCTGCCAAGCAACACCAAGTCGTTCCCTTTATCGCTAGTTCTTCATGATTATTCGTTAAAGGATTGCCAGTCTTATCTTCTTTTACTCGTATTGCATTGCCTCCTGAGTACCTTGCACCGTTGTAACTCCTGCATGGCATCTTTTCATACGTGTAGACGTCACGAACGAAGCGGCTTACGAGCTGGTTGCTGAGCCGGTCCAGGAGCCGCAAGCGGGAGAACAGCAGGAGGACGCCGTCAAGCACGCTCCCGAAGAAGCCACTAACCCCGCTGACCTGCAAGGCAAGCCCCGAAGCATATCCCTTATTTTAATTACTCCATGTTATATTTAAATTATTGCGCATTTACGTTCAAGGAATTGATTGGAACCATAGAGGCATAATCTTAAATACCCAGTGTCCTTACTAGTGTAGGTATCGCTAGCACTGCTAGGCTTAAGTAAACTCGGTAGAAGACGGGTGATTTCCTGTCACCCGCGAGATATAGGGTTGTTACTTCAGGCAGTGTTGTCAGGAATAAGGCAATGAGAAGGAAATTGGAGACCGGGCAGAGGGAAAGTTGGGCATGATATTTGCATAAAGAAAGTTGAGTCTCCGCCTGTGTCGATTGAGGACCGTTCCGTTGTTGGCCCTTTGACTGAGGATTGAACAGTACTAACCACATACCGGAAGTAGGAGGTAGTCGAAACCGGTGAGCTGTGTACCACTTTACAGCGGTGATTTGAATTCCGTCATGCTACGCTGGGCGTGGGAGTTGGCGGGTGTTGGATAGGATGCCGCCTCCGGGTTCTCCGGGAGTTCACTGCGAGGGGCCCATCACCTGGGTTTTAGCAGGCGTAGTTCAAATGCCGTGGTAATGTGGAAACAGTTGACGCATGGCCCGACGGGGCTTACATGTGTCGTGTGAGTTAGGTCCACCTTGCAAGGTTAAATCGGATCGATTCGCCGTGACTCGCGGATAGGAGAGCCTTGGTCAATGCGTCACATCGTAGTAAGGATTGAAAGGACAGAAAGAGAAAAGTTGGACTTTTGTTGATATTCTTGAAAAAATAATATGATTAACCATGTGTGCTCTAAAGAATTAGGCAAACCTAGTTTCTAGATATCAACACAATTGGAGCTAAAATATTGAAAGTAAGGATCCAGTTTTAGTAGCTTTTCAGCAAAATAACCCAGAGCCAAAGAGCTGTGCATGTCTAGGTAATGGGCTAAGTATACCCATAGACGGGTAAGCCTTGCTGAGTATTAGAATACTCAGGGTTTGGTTGTAACCCTTCCGAGCAGGTTGTATTCCGGAAGACTTCGAGGAAATCAATGCGTCCTGGAGTGGTCAGCCTCTTCCTCCAAGTTGGACGGTCGAGTGGGTTCCGTCTTCTCCGTGAAGTGAAGGCAGGTGAGCCTCACATTAGTGGGCAAGATGTGAAGTTCGTCTTTCGGTCATCAACGTTATTTATCGTACTGTATTTGGAAGCTTGTTTCAAACCTGTTTGTATTTTCCGCTGCGTTTGAACTCTGTATTCGAAATGTAACTCTGGCTTATAAAACTTTATTGTAAATTAATTTGGGGACTTTTGTTTAACTCTGGTTGTAAGTTTGTTTGAAAACTTTTGTTGCTTGTAATCACCTGTGCTCGTATTCTGGCGAGAGTTCCTGTGCAATCGATCCTGGTTAAAGCAGGCAGTCTGAGTGTACTGGTGAAGTGCAGTAGCGGAGGATTAAGTTAAATGGTTAATTAGTGCACTTGATCGGTATTATCTGGACTGTTCTGTGACAGCTGGTACCAGAGCTAATCGCACTAGGGGGTGATTACTTGACTGCTTAACTACAAAACTTTTGGGTTTTTCGAAAAGTTGACGCTAGATGCGCTAAGGAATAGGATAGATAGTTCGTATGCCCTAATTATGTGTTACAAGTTAGGTGGCATCTAAGTATCTATTTTATTCCAGCACTTCCAGCATTTACTTCTCGTTAAACTTTACTTTTATGCACAACTACTATTCTGTAACGACGCACCTACGCTGAGGTAAGCAAGGTGAGCATTCTGGTAGTCCTTAGAATAGCCCACGTGTTTCATACGTGCGCGGGTCCCGTATGATGAGCATACGAGGAGGTGATAAGGCTCAATTCAAACGTGTCTATCG
This sequence comes from Panicum virgatum, assembly GCF_016808335.1. Classification (NCBI taxonomy): domain Eukaryota; kingdom Viridiplantae; phylum Streptophyta; class Magnoliopsida; order Poales; family Poaceae; genus Panicum; species Panicum virgatum. Next base: position 62,301,897 of record NC_053145.1, on the reverse strand, counting down.
CTATCTGCCGCCTGATATGGAGCGCGGATTTCTTACCGTGTGATTGTGAGCACGGCCATCTCGTAAGGCAATGTTACGAGATGTAAACCTATCATGCGGTTGGTCATGACCGTGACCCTTGGGACACGTCTACCCTTGGATGTCCCATAAGGCGAGTGTACGGGAAGTGAATACGTTGTTATGACGTATGCAGCGCTGCCCATTCAGCGTCAAACGTTTGGGTGCCGTCTCTATAGTGGACGGTAATGTATGGGTGAATATGTGGGAAACTGCATATGCGTTACCCGTGTGGCGTAGGACACATGGGGGCCATTCGTGTGTGCTGGCACGAAGGGTCCAGAAATGGATAATTATATCTCTCTTGTTGTCTTGGTTTGTTTGCAGGAACACTAACTACGTAAGCACGTTATGAATCCTTGATCGTAGGAACGACTAGTATATATAGGGAGAGTACGTATTTGTGCCACTAGTCGTATTCGTATATACCATATTTGGTACTTGCTTGGGTGAGAAACGATAGAACGTGCATGCATCATCTCATCTTTGGTTGGTTGATCACCTTGCTTGTTGCATTGTTTTACTAAAATGTGTTGCTTTTACCTGAATGTCTTTCTAGGTTCGTGTTGTGGTAGTAGTCCAACGTAATCTGCTAGTTGATCTAGAGTTGAGAAGGTCTTTTATAAGTTAGGGGATTTGAGTTTTGTGATAGTCTAGCTTGTCATCCAAATCCAAACTCTTGATCTATACCTCGAATCTATTCCAGCAAAAGTATTGTTGCTTTCTCTTTTGGCTGTCTAAACTTTGATGTCGGTCAACAAAACCTTTCGATCCATGGTCCAATGAATCTTCTAGTATCTCTCAATGTTGGGCATTTTGATTCCAACATTGAAATTGTGTGCCTTCGTTCTTGCTCAGTTAATTTTTGGAGAAATTACAAAGATTTATGATAATGATAGCTTTTGAGTAGAGTCATTGTAACATCCTGCATCACCTTATTGGTCAGTGCATTGTGTCGCATCATGATCGGGAATGCGTAGGCTGACTAACGAGTATGCGTCTGAGTACAGTTCGGGTGTCTTCGGTTTCGTTAATTTATCTTGCTGTTGGCACCGTTAGGTTGCTACAATCGATTTCTCTTGCAGTTGTGTTTAGTTACATAACCCTGATGCCGCGACGGAACCTAGGGTCTCATGTGTGCTGCAGCCACATGATTGAACCACTAGGAGCGCGCTGGTGCCAAGGTATATGTGACATAACTCACTGCAATCCCCTTTTATGCAACCTTACTAGTGTCCTAACTTCTAATCCCTCTCAAGGGTTAACGAGAGGTTAGTTTCGCGCAAGAGAACGGTCCTAAGACGCGTGTTGTATTGTGTGCATCGCAAACTCATGCGTGTATGCATCATATTTTATGCACCTCCTATATGCATAAAACATGGGCATCATCATCTTTGCACCATGGTGTATGCATCATTGGGCCAGCATCATAACTAATGCACCAATTCATATGCACCATTCCATTGTGCATGGAACATTTTATCATCGTGTTGCACCAGCATTGCAATCATGCATTCCAGGAGTGCATCATTATCCGAGCCATCAAGCATTGCACTATGGGTGAAACATTTTATCTTTATTCCTTGGTATGGTGGCATTGTACTGGCATAAAGAGGCATGTTTTGTGTAATGCATCAGATAATATAATCCTGAGCAAGGATATTCCGAAAACACCTCCTAAACCATCTTTCCGTTTTACCCTCACTTGTTATTCATGAGCCTTGTGACGAATCTCAATGACAATTGCTCTCCTTGTGTTGCGATCTCTGCACTGCGAGGGCTTGATTACCTTGTCTCAGCATCATTCCTTGCTTTGTTTGATCTTTTCTTCTTGAACAGAAAATCTTACATCACTCAATTATCTATTCTACTCAAAGAGTCTCGCAGAAATTGAGTCCGGATGTTTCTTAAAATCATTGTCGTCATCAGGAGGTGTCCCTGACTGCATGTAAAGAATGATCTTGTGTAATGCTAATCTCCTTTTCTCCTTTAGCGTCAAAATCGTTCCATTGTAAATCATGTCATTGCTTTATTAGGTAAGTCTCTGGAAGGTACATCAGTCTTGTTCCAGGTGTCTGCTGGTTTCGTTTATAGCTCCCGTAGGTTCCTGAATGGTTAGCGGACTTGATCTCATGTTACTGTCCAACCGGACCGAATCCCCTGTTGATCGGTAATCAGGTAATCTCATCGGTGGACGGAAGCTGTATGTGAAGCTTAAGCAAGAATCTTATTTCCTGCAGTCTGTGACAGCTAATCCCTGTTGCTCTCATGTTATGCCCCGTTTTTGGATCACCTCCTTGCTATCCCTCCATCTTGTAATGCTTATACATGCACGATCTATATGTGCTACAAGAGATTCTCATTGGAAGTATGCTTGACGGCGCCGTAATGAAACCAAGAGCCTACTCTGAGCAATCAACACATGCTTGTACTACTCGACACACGCTGGTATGGAGATTGCTAATTATGATCCCTTATACCACTGTGTCGGTGTGATATCTCCTCATGGGCATTCCCCGCATCTATCGTTTGCCGTTCTACCTAAAAATCTCTATACCGAACCTAAATCTAGTGAGTCTTTCTTCCGAAGTTACCCAGGGGATTGATCTTCAAAGAACTGCTAATGGACGAAAATGCTAGAAGACTACAAGATGTGGTAGACAAAGGACCTTGGTTAATTTACCGAGATGATCAACTAGCTGGAGCTAAGGTATTCTCAAAAATAGATTTACGATCTGGTTATCATCAAATCAAAATCGGACCGGTGGATATACCAAAAACAGCATTCTCCACTCGTTATGGTCTTTATGAGTATTTGGTCATGTCCTTTGGATTAACCAATGCTCCAGCCTACTTCATGTATCTCATGAATTCGGTGTTCATGCCAGAGTTGGATAAATTCGTCGTGGTATTCATTGATGATATCTTAATCTATTCCAAGACAGAAGAAGAACATGATCATCATCTTCATATAGTACTCCAGCGTCTTAGGGAACATCAGCTATATGCTAAACTCAGCAAGTGTGAATTTTGGCCAGAGGAAGTTCCTTTCACCTTAGTAGGAAATTCTGGTTTTGGACTGCATGTGTAATCTTGAGTTCCCTAAACGACCTTGCTTAGTTTGGGCTAGAAACTTGTGTATGCAGTGTGGTGTATAGCTATTTATGTGTATGAGGTTTGTGTGGGTCCTCCCGAAATAGAAGTTGTCCTACTGCTAAAGATGTCTCCACTTTATTCTGTTTCTCAGGTGAATAATGGAGTATGCAGCGAGAAGTAGTAGGAAGGGCCCTGGTCAGGGGCATATCAACCTTCTACCCTCCGACGTCGTGATAACTGAAGCACCAGTGAGGCAAATTGAGCCTTGCCCCTGTTGCAAGATGTACGACCGCCCTTGTCTACGAAGCAGCTCCAAAGAAAAGAAAAGTGAACACAGCAAAGTACTTGAAGAATATACAAACCCCATATCGGAAATAAATTGGAAGCAAGAAAAGATGCAGAATGTTTATTCGGACTCCTTAATGCCACCATCGCGACTTCTGATGGGACTTAAAGATCACCAGGTAAATTGTCAGATTCCCAAGCTCGGCGCGGGCAGCATAGACTTGAGTGGATGGGAAATTACATGCACAGAATTCTCTCCACGTGGTAGAAGGCAAGTTAGGAGTACTACTGATGTCGACCCAGCTATAAGAGCAAGAACTCGTTCACCGGTTCGGAGTTCAATGAGATCAAAGAAGAAATGTCGTTGCACCGGGTGTCAACCTTGTTTCAAGTGTGGCGAATACGGCCATTTTATTCGGGACTGCCGTTCATCCACTTGGAAAGATCCACTGAATTCGGTTAGCACCTCTAATAATCCGAACTGGGCAAAGATACTATCCAGTGTTCGTATGTCGGGAGGCGACTCAAGCAATCTGCTTCGGATGTTAGCTTCACAGTACGAACCATCTACACAAGATCAGAGGCCAAATAAGCAATGCGATAGAAACAAGTCCGGCACATGGTACCATCGAGAAGGGATGGTTCACGCTGAATGCGCTACCCCTAAGAAAGTTTCCGAAGGTAAGTCAGTTTGGGGAAGGTAAGACTAGGATACTGCTAATATCCTTGGTTAACGAACATCTTTCCTCCTTATCTGTCCCTTACGCGCGTGAATCTCGGGACGAGATTCCTTTAAGGGGGGAAGGCTGTAACACCCCGGTGTTAGTTTTGGCATTAATATCGTGTTTAATCGCTAATTAGGGTTAATCACCGTCGTTAGCGTTAATCGAGTTGCGCAGTAAACATTGGTTTAGCCGAGTTCGAGCGCGTTTTTCTCCATGATCCGAGCTTCGATTCAACTTGCGCCCAAAACAAAAGTTGTAGACCTTCTACTCCTCTACAACTTCTATTTTAGCCAAATTTCATATTCCCATATGAAATTTGGAGTTTTGGGCGGTCAAACTTTGGTCAAAATCAATGAAATGAAGTCATCTAGTTTACTGTGCTCTCGACGCCGTACGTGCGCCGACGGCAACAGCGACGGTGACGCCACGCGTCGGACGTCGGCGAACCTCGCTAGCCACGCTCGCGCGCCGTCCTTATCCCTCTCCCGGAGCCGTGTCCATTTTTTCCCCTCCCTTTCTTCTCCATAGCGCAGCAAGGAGCAGAGCCGCCCGAGCCTCGCCGCCGTCCGCCGCTACGGCCATCCTCGCCACCCCCGCCCGATTCTCCGCGCCCCAAGCCTCGCAACTTCGCCCCGAAGCTCCTCCGTCCCTCCACGAACTCTTTCGCGCCAATCCCGGGCCGAATCGAAGCCCCAGACCGCCGGCCGCCATCACCGAGCCCGCCGAGCCTCGCCCTCGCCGTCGACGACCCCCTTCCGGCCTCCTTCCGCTCAAATCGAGTCGCCGGTGAGCTTCTCCGCGCTCTCCTCTCCCTTCCCAACCCCATCCCCGCTTGAATCCCGCACCGCCGGAGCCGGAGCACCGCTGCGCCGCCGCGGAAGCCCTACTGCGCCACCGGCGCACGCCGCGCGCCGCCCTCACGCGAGCCTGCTCGCCGCCGCCGCGCGCCCCGGAGTCGCCGAGCACCCTTCGCTGTCGCGCCGCCCCATTCCGCGGTCCTCCTGCCCCGCCACGGCCGGAACGGCGCCGCCGCCGCACGCCGCCGCGGGCTGCCGCCGTCTTGCCGCCGCCACCGCCTGCGCGCACCCTTGCGCCGCTCCGCGGGCGCTCGGGCCCCCCTGAGCACGCGCCGCCCGCGCCCGCCCGGCTGGCCAGCCGGCCCCCTTCCCGGCCGCCGCGTGCGCGCTCAGCGCGCCGCCGGCGCGCGTGCGGGGCAGAGCAGGGGAGCTCCCCTTTCCCCTCTCTGTTCCCCTGCCGGGTGGGACCCGCGGTCAGGGAGAGTGGGGGAGGTTAGAGTAGATTTAGTTTTTTTTTATTTCGGCTGAAGCTTTGTAAATGCATAATAAATCACAGGAAAATGCTATAAATGCAAACTCAATTTTGTTAGCTTCGTGAGGTCCAGAACTTTAGAGGAAAATTATCCTTGCTTGTGTTACATTAGTGTTGCTTGTGCTATATTTTGCTTTGTGCTTAAGCTTGTTTAATTTATTTCTACAGCTATAGTTGTCAAAAAATTATGAAATTTATTCAGTAGATTACTCTTTGTATGTGTAGTCCACTGAAAAATTTCCAGGTGCAGGGCCTATGTGTATCTTTGTGGATCTATTGTTGTTTGATTTCCTTTTCTAGAGTTAAAGTAAATACTTTTATATGTCAATAAATGTTGGTAAGTTATTTATGCACTCCTTGTCAGTAGTGTTTCATGATAGAAAAGTTGTGATACTAGCTCGTTGCGGTTTATTAAGTTTTTGTGTTTAGCTAGTTCCTAGTTTTAGTCTTTCTTTATTTTCACCATGGCTAAGCAATGCCTTAATGCTTCTCTTTGTTTGTGGTGTACCTAGCCTTCTTAATGCAAGTTTAAGTAGTGTTGTTGAAAGGAAACACTTCAGGCTAAGCTCAGTCGGAAATTAAACCTGCCAAGCAACACCAAGTCGTTCCCTTTATCGCTAGTTCTTCATGATTATTCGTTAAAGGATTGCCAGTCTTATCTTCTTTTACTCGTATTGCATTGCCTCCTGAGTACCTTGCACCGTTGTAACTCCTGCATGGCATCTTTTCATACGTGTAGACGTCACGAACGAAGCGGCTTACGAGCTGGTTGCTGAGCCGGTCCAGGAGCCGCAAGCGGGAGAACAGCAGGAGGACGCCGTCAAGCACGCTCCCGAAGAAGCCACTAACCCCGCTGACCTGCAAGGCAAGCCCCGGAGCATATCCCTTATTTTAATTACTCCATGTTATATTTAAATTATTGCGCATTTACGTTCAAGGAATTGATTGGAACCATAGAGGCATAATCTTAAATACCCAGTGTCCTTACTAGTGTAGGTATCGCTAGCACTGCTAGGCTTAAGTAAACTCGGTAGAAGACGGGTGATTTCCTGTCACCCGCGAGATATAGGGTTGTTACTTCAGGCAGTGTTGTCAGGAATAAGGCAATGAGAAGGAAATTGGAGACCGGGCGGAGGGAAAGTTGGGCATGATATTTGCATAAAGAAAGTTGAGTCTCCGCCTGTGTCGATTGAGGACCGTTCCGTTGTTGGCCCTTTGACTGAGGATTGAACAGTACTAACCACATACCGGAAGTAGGAGGTAGTCGAAACCGGTGAGCTGTGTACCACTTTACAGCGGTGATTTGAATTCCGTCATGCTACGCTGGGCGTGGGAGTTGGCGGGTGTTGGATAGGATGCCGCCTCCGGGTTCTCCGGGAGTTCACTGCGAGGGGCCCATCACCTGGGTTTTAGCAGGCGTAGTTCAAATGCCGTGGTAATGTGGAAACAGTTGACGCATGGCCCGACGGGGCTTACATGTGTCGTGTGAGTTAGGTCCACCTTGCAAGGTTAAATCGGATCGATTCGCCGTGACTCGCGGATAGGAGAGCCTTGGTCAATGCGTCACATCGTAGTAAGGATTGAAAGGACAGAAAGAGAAAAGTTGGACTTTTGTTGATATTCTTGAAAAAATAATATGATTAACCATGTGTGCTCTAAAGAATTAGGCAAACCTAGTTTCTAGATATCAACACAATTGGAGCTAAAATATTGAAAGTAAGGATCCAGTTTTAGTAGCTTTTCAGCAAAATAACCCAGAGCCAAAGAGCTGTGCATGTCTAGGTAATGGGCTAAGTATACCCATAGACGGGTAAGCCTTGCTGAGTATTAGAATACTCAGGGTTTGGTTGTAACCCTTCCGAGCAGGTTGTATTCCAGAAGACTTCGAGGAAATCAATGCGTCCTGGAGTGGTCAGCCTCTTCCTCCAAGTTGGACGGTCGAGTGGGTTCCGTCTTCTCCGTGAAGTGAAGGCAGGTGAGCCTCACATTAGTGGGCAAGATGTGAAGTTCGTCTTTCGGTCATCAACGTTATTTATCGTACTGTATTTGGAAGCTTGTTTCAAACCTGTTTGTATTTTCCGCTGCGTTTGAACTCTGTATTCGAAATGTAACTCTGGCTTATAAAACTTTATTGTAAATTAATTTGGGGACTTTTGTTTAACTCTGGTTGTAAGTTTGTTTGAAAACTTTTGTTGCTTGTAATCACCTGTGCTCGTATTCTGGCGAGAGTTCCTGTGCAATCGATCCTGGTTAAAGCAGGCAGTCTGAGTGTACTGGTGAAGTGCAGTAGCGGAGGATTAAGTTAAATGGTTAATTAGTGCACTTGATCAGTATTATCTGGACTGTTCTGTGACAGTTTCTGAAAAACATCAGCAAATTCCTCCAGTAAAGCAATCAGCAAATTCCTCCAGTAAAGCAGTAAGTTCAGGAGCAGGAACAACAGGAGAGGTAGAGTCCCCAAACTGAAGGGCTGCCAATGCCCAAACATCATTACCTTGGTGCCACTTGACCAAACTTTCAGCTGATACAGCAGATAATGACAAGGGTTGAGGTGAAACACCCTGCAACTTGATCAATTTGCCTTGGTGAGAAAATTCCACAGAGTGCTCAGCCCAGTTACAATTCATTGGGCTATTCATTTTCAGCCAATCATATCCCAAAATAGCATCATAAGCTCCTAAGTCCAACACTTGCATCTGAGTTGTGATAGTATGCCCCTGACACCACCATTCCAAAGCTGGAACTATTTTGTCAGTGAGTAACACCTGGCCATTGGCCAACTTGACAGCTCGAGAAGGAGAAGGAACTGTCTGTAGTTGGAGCAAATCCACAAAGGACTGATTAAGAAAACTGTGAGAGCTGCCACTATCTATCAGAATGAGAAGAACTTTGTTCTTGACTAAGGCTCGAAGTTGCAGTACATCACCCTGTGCAGTACCAGCCAAGGCATTAAGGGACAAGTGTTCAAATTCCTCCTGCAAAGAATCTTCCACAGCCAGTTGTGTAAGCACTTCATCAGAGAGAGTTTGGTCTAAATCATTGACCACTATAGCATTCAGTTGGGGTTGGGGTCTTTTACGTCAAGAAGCAGCATTTTCATCCATGTTCAGCGAAGCAGAAGTTACCCACATGGATTCAGGAATGTTAAAAATATGAAAGTAATCGAGGCACTTATCCTTCCAGATCCTAGGGTTATCACCAACAAACTTGGGGAATGACATTTTAGGAACAGCGTGACGAGGAACAGTCGTAGAATCTGAACTCGTACGATGAGGAGCAGAGAAAGTGTGAGGAGCATGAGTCTCACCAGATCCGGAGGGATCCCCAGAAGTCCGAAAGTGACGATGCGGTGGAATAGAGTCAGAATCTGAAACTTGGGCAGCCAGACGAGCAACAGTTTGACCCGTGGTGTCCAATTGCTTCGCCAAGGTGGTTTGATCACGAAGTAGCTGATCCATGATCTGTGTGCTCAAATCCATCTGAGCAGACATCTGGGACTGAACGCGCTCGATGTTGCCGACGCGCGCGAACAGTAGGTCGACGCTCTGCGACATCTGCTCCCAGTGATCGTCCTCCCGCTGCGAGAACGTCGCCATGGCGTCGAGGATGAATTGGGTTTGCGCAGAGGGCTTGGGAGGCGCCGTGGTGACTGATGAACACGATCCAAGCGCAACGCGGAACAGAGACGAATCCGTAGATCCCCACTACGACCTAAGCGGCGCGAAGAACTGAGGTGGTCGCCGGCGCCGGACTGGCTAACCTGCGATTTGCGGGGGCCGCCGCCGACTGGAAGTCGGTAGGCGGGGCGAGGACGCCGGAATCGTAGTGATTCACGGCGGAGCGGCGGAATCACCGATGAGGTTATTCCAACCCGGGGACGGCAGCGAATCAAACGGAAACGCGCCAAGGATAAACTGAATCTGATACCACTGTAATCCCCCTAGCCTACGATCGAACGAGGCGTGAGCACAATCACAGAGACATGCGAGATTCGGGGGCGGAACGAGGACAGATCCTCGACCGGAGTTTCATTCTCAATTTGTTTTCTTACTTGTTCATCGCGTCAGGAACACAGGCTATAAAGCCGAACACTCTCACGGAGATTACACGGCCTCGGGCCCACAAGACAGCTACCCTATTACGTAACTGGCAACACTACGTTTTACTCATGCCGTTGGCGCATTCTGGGTCATGACACAATCCGGTTCAGGAAGGCTGACGCCGCGCAGTAGGCTGACCTGTCCTCGACGAGGCTGCCTGCTCCATGGCAATGGCCGATTCACGAGCTTCTGCTTGGGACCTGCAGGTCAAGAAGATCGATTCAATTGCCAGTCACGAGCTCATCCGCTGCATGCCTGCATCGTTATGCTGGCAGACTGCTCGATGGTGAGGTCTGCCTCAGCAGCAATCTGAATTATTGCGCTTGAGGTTCAACTTGATGCCCTTGTCTAAATTTTGATGCTTTGATCTAAAATTTCAGTTCTGATTTGAGATGTGGTACAAAATCTAGTCAGCTTTTTCTTCAATTTGGTGCTTGCTATGATGTGGTAGGTAAGGAATTTTCTGTCGATAACTTTGACTCAATGAATTTGCAAAACTGTTTCCCTCTTACCCAAATAGTAATTTTTACTGGGAATATAAAGACCTCAGTTTTCTTGTTCCCAGCAATTTACAGGTGTACTCCATTACCAAGTGTTAAATAATTAAGTATTAGCCTAAAGGCGTTCCATCATCGTCATTGAGCACTACTAATTAAGTATTAGCACAGGGAATCAGACGAACCCAACAACCACTGCTTAAATTATTCTGCACATATTTTCTCATCTCAACTTTCCTCTCCCCAAGGCGAAGACATCCCAACCTTCCTCTCAAAGAACAAGTGCACCCAAGAACATCTTCTCCAACTCACCCACACTCCTAGCAGGGCATGGCTCCTGCCGCCCTTGTGTTTGCCGGGAAGTCGGTGGCGATTCCAGCCATCAGCTTCTTGGTCAACAAAGCCTTCAGCTACCTGAATGAGTACTTCAAAGTTGATGGCTACGATGAGATTCAGCGCAGATTAGAGCAAGCCTTGCCCAAGATCCAAGCTGTGTTTCAGGTCATCAACCCAGAGCGTATCAAGGAGGAGAGCAGCGCGCTAGATGCGTGGCTGTGGCAGCTCAGGGATGCGTACGAGGAGGCCGAGGATGCTGTCGATGAGGTCGAGTACTACAAGCTCAAGGAGAAGGCCGAGGACCTCAAGGTGAGTGACTGGGGCTCCTCTTTTGCTAAGATGAAGCATCGTGCTATCAAGTCTGTTATGCATGCTAGTGTTCTGGATAAGACTATCAGGGGGTTGACTCACCGTGGCACTCTCAAGAAACTGCAGAAAGCTGTGGAGGGTTTAGACAAGGCTGCTTCAGGTGTAGAGGGTTTTCTGGGACTTGCCGGCAACCTCAGAGGAAGTACTACTAGCCGTCAGGAAGAGGATTATCTGAACAAGGATCGTGAAACAGGTTCCATGATAACTGCACCTAAAGTGTTTGGTCGGCAAGAGGATTTGGAGCGACTAATTGGATGGCTGACCAAGCCATCAGTTGGAGATGCTGAAATTGAGGAGAGCAAAGTATCTGTTGTTTCCATAGTTGGTCACGGTGGGATGGGCAAAACTACCCTGGCACAACTCATCCACAATGATGACACTATCAACAAGCACTTTAATAAGGTGATCTGGGCATGTGTATCCACTAGCTTTAATGCAAAGGATGTAATAAGCAAGATGTTGGAAAATGCTGGATGGCAAACAACTGATGTTAGTACTTTGGAATCGTCGCAGAGATTTCTTGGAAAGAAATTGAGATCCGTGAAATTCTTGCTTATTTTGGATGATGTTTGGGAGGACAAAAAAGATGACCAATGGGAGAAGTTACTTGCTCCTTTGAGGGAAGGGGAGAAAGGAAGCAAGATCTTGCTGACAACACGCATAGAAAGAGTGGCAGAGATGGCAGAAAATGTTATGAGAGGTGAAAATAAACACCATAAACTGCAAGGCCTCGATGAATGTGCTAACATAGAGCTTTTCAGGCATCATGCTTTTTGCAGTCCTGATCTCCAAGATGGTGCAGCCTTCAACCAAACTGGAGAAAAAATTGCCAAGAGTCTCAGAGGTTGTCCGTTGGTGACAAAGGTTGTAGCCGCACATCTGCGAGATAATATGAGATTGGATTACTGGAATGAGTTCCTGACGCAAAGTTTGCAACATTTTTGTGGAAGTTCAGAGGATATTATGAATGTTCTCAGGTTAAGCTACTATCATCTACCACCAAAGTTGCAAACTTGCTTCCGTTTTTGCAGTTTATTCACACAAGATTATAGATTTAACAAGAATGATCTAGTCGAGATGTGGGTAAACTCAGGCTTGATCTCACATAATGAATCTGAAACTTGTCTCGTGAAGATTGGAGAAGAGTACCTGGTTCAACTGATTAGGAAATCATTCTTAGATCTCAGCTTCTATGTAGATCGTTTTGGTCAAGCAAAAGAAAATTCTGGATACTATATTATGCATGACTTAATGCATGATTTAGCAACAAATGTTTCTTTTGGAGAATGCGTACGGATAGCTGATGTTACCAGCCTTGAGAATGTGGTGAGCACAGTTCGACACATTCGTGTTGAATATATTTATAAATTCCCTGTGGAAAAGATTAAGAAAATATCCCGTTTGGAACATTTGCGCACCATTATCATCAAAGATGGGCATACTAATGTGGAAGAGAATATAGATATTCTAAATGCTGTGGAACAGCTTGTTGCGGGATCAAAATCCTTGCGTCTGCTTGAAACAGAATTATGGCACACATCCCATTTTGCCAGTAAACTTGCAAAGTTGAAGCACCTTCGTTGCATCAAATTGAAAAATACATACACAGCACAAGAAAGCATGTCTGGAGTTTTCAAATTGTATCACTTAACAACATTGAAATGGAAATCTGTGAATATAGGATCAAAACAAGTAAGGGATGTTGGGTACCTTGACTGCTTACGGCACGTGTCATATGGACCACATGGATGCAGTATGGTCCCAATAGGCAGACTGACTTCTCTTCAATTCTTACCTGATTATCGTATCAGGAGAGTAAAAGGTTACAGTATAAGTGTGCTCAAAGATTTGGGAGGCCTCCGTTCCATTTCTGTTCACGGCCTTGAGAACGTTCATAACCAAGAAGAGGCAAAGGAGGCCAACATGAAGTCAAAGAAATACCTCGAATCATTACATCTACAATGGTGGAGACGCAGTGGTGATCAAAGTAGTACTGCTGAGCTGATTGCTGACAGCCTTGAGCCACATGCCAATCTTAGAAATCTAAGTATTTCAGGTTTCGGTGGCCGTAGAATTCCACATTGGATTACAGAACCCTGTGTAGAAAACCTTGTAAAGCTTAATTTCAATGGTTGTGCACATATTGAAGAACTCCCAAACCTTGAAATGTTACTAAAGCTCGAGGATTTAAGATTAGATGGTCTTACTAGACTGAGAAGAATTGGTCCGGAGTTAAATACCTTGGGAGATGGGTGTATGGAGCTGTTCCTGCCACCAAGGCTTCATACACTTGATGTGAGACGTTGCTTTGAACTTGAGGAATTGCCTCTTCTACCTCCTACTTTGGTGTTACTGGAAATTGATTATTCCGGATTGACCAGGCTTCCAAGAATAGCTGAGCTGCAGAACCAGAACAATGAAACTGTATCGTCCCTGCTGAAGGAAATCAAGGTCAGTCGTTGTCAGAGTTTGAATTCACTTGTGGGGAGCCTATTCGAGCAAAAACAATTCATGGGAACTCTATGTGAAATGAGCATCATTGACTGTGAGCATCTGGAATCTGCACCCTTACCTTTTGAAGAAATGAATGGACTTGGTGAACTTTTTATAAATAACTGTCCAGAGTTGAGGATGCTAAGAGGTGCTGAAGATAACCTTTCTCTTTCTCTATCGTCACTTAAACGTCTAAAAATGGGGCAGTGTGGTGACTTGGAACTTCTGCTGCTTCAGTCACTGCAAGCGTTTACCAATCTCTCCAGTTTGAGCCTCAGAAACTGCTTGGTATTGGAATCCCTCCCATCCGCAGATGTATTTCGGAGTCTCATGTCGTTGCGAAACATTGAGATGAATGGATGCAGGAATCTGTCATCCCTGGGGGGGCTCGAATCCGTTCGATGCCTCAAGCGTTTAAGTATCTCCAACTGCAGTAAACTCAAAGAGGTTGGGCTATCCCTAACTCCGGACGTATTTGGTTGCCTCGAAGAGCCTAGAAGGTTCATGCAATTCGATTGCATTAACATCGACCACCCCTGCCTGGTGCTTGTTGAGCCACTCAAGAGTCTATGCACAACCACTCGTCTGGACATTCGAGATGGGTCAGAGATGTTGAACGTAATTGAGCCATGGCTGCTACATAATTGTACATCCCTTCGGTTCCTATACATATTTAAAGCCAGTTTCGAATCGCTCCCACCGAGCATAAGAGAACTCTCCTCTCTCAAGTCGTTGTGCGTGTATGAATCCAATCATCTCCGTTCACTGTCAAGTTTGCCCTCCTCCCTACTGTCACTATTTATTATGGAGTGCCATCCAGAGCTGCGGAAGAAAGTTAAAGAGCATGGAAGCATTGAATGGAACAAGATTTGCCAGATCCCTAATGTGCAAATAGGTAGATCCACTGTTCGTACAGCTTCAACTTAATACACTTCGTTTTTTTGCATCCTTCAATTCCATCCTGCATATGAGTTGCTTTTTTCACAGAATGTGGTCCTCCGTTTTCTCCCCTTCTTTCTTGCCATGACTAAAGTTAGGCACAATGTTTTGGTTTGTATGTATCAACCCCATAGGAAGGCCATTTAGGCAGCTTAAGTTTGCTATACCCAAATATATTCAGAATAAGTTTACAACTTTGTTATATTTGTTATTATCATAAGACTAGATCCTGATGGCAAAAGGTGTCAATGTAGTTTTGTGGCAGTATTTGTAATGGATGTCACAAAGTTATAGTTTTGAGGAAGCAAGTGTCAAAATACAAATAGTAAGTAGGCCCCAAAAGCGGTAAAATCATGGGTTTTATTTCAAAATAGTTTTAATCTAGTGAAAATTACTGTTTCTGGTTGCGATTGATCTAGGCTATTGACCGAACAAGCAAACTATACAACTCAATGCCTTTAATTTCTCTTTGTTAATTTGTGTGCTTAACACTAGCTTTTTTTTTACCTACTGCAAATCTATTGTAGGAGATTGCTGCTTCAGGAAGGGTGAACAGTACATCGAAAAAAGAGCCGATGATTCAGGGGTCACTTGGACTGCGGTATTATTTGAATTTGATGTGTATAAACTGTAACCTTGCTGGTGCTACCAAGTACTAACTTCTAGCTGAACATCTCTATTTTGAAACAGGTGATGAATCACACAAACAAAACTCAGTTCTTGAGCAGAGTATTTTGTTCTCCAGGAAGCCAAGAGCCACAAGAAATTCTAAAAACCAATTAATGATAGCTATCCATTGATCTTGATACGATGGCTAAAAACTAGGAAGAACCTTGGATGTGGGTCGGGAACTATATTCAATTGACCGGGGAACTAAATTTAAAGGTCACTAGAAATGAAATGCCCTATCAGGCGCCTTAGTAGCCATAAATATTGAAATAATAGAAATACGATTTGGCTATGGACATAATACTTCAAGCTTTGCTACTACACAGCACACTTTGTATATTCTCCGTGTCTGCTCATGTCGTCTTGCATATGCACAATCATTAAATCCTTTGAACAAAGAATGGAAGACCATACATAGATTAGCATTCACACAGTTTACAGCCAAGTTCACCTAGATTCAGAGTGCATCATTTTTGCTTCAACGACAACGACTGGTAGGCGATTGCTTGGAAACATGCTAAAGAGTGGTCTAAGAGGCTCCAGTTTGTGCATCAAAGCCATCGTGGCAGTACTTCTATGAGTTAATTTTACTTTGTCACAGAATATATATGCTTCATGTGTGGCATATGGCGGCGATGCGCATAGGGCGGGTGCACGTTGGTGGGGACAGGGTGGATAGATGGGCCCCGCTCATCACTGACTCTACACAAGGTGGCGAGATCTGGTGCGGCGCGGTCATGGTGCTGAGGTGGACGGCTGACGTGTGGGCCGAGCTAGGGTGGGCTAAAAGGGAAGAAAGGGAAGGGAGGTGGAAAATGGACTTTTTTCTGATTCTAGTTTGGCTTTCAGGATTAATCAAACAAATTGGCTTGGGGTTTCAAACACACAAGACAACTACTAAACTCGGTGCGCCAGCATGAAGGTTATGCCTACAGTTCATTTTAGCCATTTAATTAACAAATTCTAGAAATACATATACCATGCACATTAACTTATTATAAAGAAATTTTCGAGTAGTAAAAAAAACAGGGTTTTACAAGGTGCAAACGAGGCTGCTAGCATGTTTAGCGGTGATTAGTTTTCAGCGGGACTTGCAGAGTCCGGAGAAAAAAATAACTTACCTCTATTCCCGCTAACATCCCATGATAGAAATAAAACCCAGGCAATATGTCTCCCTCGTGGGTAGAATGGGCCATATTGGGCCGAGTTGTACTCGTTTTGTTTTTCGGCCAGCCTAATCGAGTTTAGAGTCCAAGAATAACAGCTCTTCTTCTTCCTCCCGCCGCGCTTTTTTTAAAAATATTTTTACCCTTTTTTACAAAATAATAATCTAATTTTTTTTTACAGATGTAGCCCCCTGGCTCCCTGGGCAGGGGCGCCAGGGGGCCTGCGCCATGATCTAGGGCCCGGCGCCTCCACCAAGGGCGCCAGGGACCCTGGCACCCAGGCCCAAGGAGCCAGGACCTAGATGTAAAAAAATTTAAAAAATTACATTTCGATCCAGAATTTTAAAAAAATTGCATTTAGACCCCTGGCGCCCTGGGCAGCGGCGCCAGGGGCCCGGCGCCCTGGTCGGCGGCAGCAGGGTGGGCGCCAGGCTCCCCCCTTATATAAGCCCCGCCCTCCCCTTTCTCCCTCATTTGCGTCCTCACACGATCAGAGACAGAGGGGTGAGTAGAGAGCGAGGAAAACAGCGAAACTCTGCCGAAAATCTTCCGCGGAATGTTCAGGTAATTAATTCCCCCCTCGTAGATTACTAATTTGTAGATTGCTATATTATTGTTTTAATTATTGTAGATATTATTGTTTGTAATTAGTATAGTTATTATAGTTATCACTGTCACTGTTAAGGCATAAGGTTATTACAGTTATTATAGTTATTAGTATAGTTATTATATTCACTTAGAATTCTTACTATTTGATACTTAGAATTCTTAGGAATTCGCATATTATTAAATACTTAGAATTCTTAGAAATTTATATATTCGTTAGAAATTATTAGAAAGTACTTATAATTTTAAGAAAATACCAATATTTCCTAGAAAATATTAGAAAGTAATAGGTAATATTATCAAGCATTAGAAAATGTTTGTTAATTTTATTTAAAATATTTGTAATATGTACAAAATGTTATTAAATGTTAATGTACCTTTGGAAAATAATAGAAAAAAGTAGAAATCTCAAGAAAATATTATAAACTATTTAGAAATTTTTTAAAAATATTAGAGAACACTTATTGAACATTAGAAAATATTTATGATGTCACGTATTTGTTACTTTGTTTTGAATTGCAGGTATGGCGCAAGGTTTTTCACCGACGCCAAAGTTGCTCGACCCGGTTCTAGACTCGGGTCACTGCTCTTTCGCGATAGCGGTTGAGCATAGACACTTGTCGGTGCTGCGTCCTCGTCCGTCGGCAGAGCTTCTGCGTATCGACCCTCGGTGGACAGAGAGGTAAATACAGTTTGTTAAGAGTACGGATAACTCAGCATATCTAACCAATAAGTTAATGTGCTATTCAAAATTGTTTCAGACTTAGCCGCGCTGGTCTCCTCACGTTGGCCCGGCTAGTCGATGGGTCAGAGAGTTCGAGGTTGCAGCTCGACAAGTCCTTGTTGACCGCGTTGGTCGACAGATGGAGGCCCGAGACGCACACGTTCCACCTCCCATGCGGGGAGATGGCACTGACACTACATGACGTGTTTTTCTTGCTCGGACTACCTCTGGTAGGGGATGCAGTAGGACCCCGCGTCGTTCCACCTACGTGGATGGCCGAGTTGGAGGCAAGGTTTGCGGGAGTTGATCGGTTGGCCGATTTTGGACCGATCATCCCGCACCCCACGTCCGCGAGGGGGGCGTCGAAAGGTGGCTTCTCTAATTCCAGGTGATTTGTTCGTTAATATGCTACATGTTTCAAATTTGTTAAAAATGCTTACCACGTACATATTGATTGCAGGCGCATATGTTGGACGAAGACGCTGACAACGATAGCGTGACTAGATCGCTTGAGGCGTATCTCCTGTGGTTGTTCGGTTACGTCCTCTTCAGCAATGGGCACGGAAACTCCGTCGACAAGATCCTAATTCCGTACGCCCAAGACATTGCCGATACCGAGCCTGAGGGTGACGTCCCTTCTTGGAGCTGGGGCTCGGCCGTTCTTGCCGCGACGTATTGTGGGCTTTGTGATGCCTGCAAGAAGACGGAGGAGAACGGCATCCTCACGGGCTGTCCACTGCTTCTTCAGATGTGGGCGTACGAGAGGTTTGTCGTAGGTCGTCCTTTGGTCGACCTCTCACCGTACGAGCAGGGGTACTACAAAAATGAAGACGAGGATGACAGACCGACAATGGGCACGCCATGGTTGAGCCACCGCCCGGTAAGATACTATTTCTACTAAGTTTATTGCATATAATGCTGGTTAACAAATAATGTAAATTTATTGTTATTTATTTACTGTAGAGGAGATAGGCTAATGTGCAGACTAGACAATCGTATCTTGATTTCATCCGGGAGCTTGATCAGCTGCAGCACGATGATGTTGTCTGGGAGCCTTACACAGCGCCTGCGTTAGCCACGCGGGCTCCTCTTGGACTGTCCTCTTGGTGCGGAGCAAACCCGGGATTGTGGCTGACGACTGCACCATTGGTCTACGATATATTCGTAGAGGCACACTGTCCGGACCGAGTCATGAGATAGTTTGGGTACTGGCAGCCATTTCCGATGCCTCCACCTCTAGATCGGATTTCACGGCACGACCACGGGTAAAGACTACGACTTGTCTTCTACTTTTAGATGTACAAATATTATAAATTAACATCTATTTCCCTTTTGTAGGTTGACGAGGTTAGGCTAGTCGTGCACGACGACTTGGGTTGTCATATTACAGCCATTTGTTGAACGGTGGGACGACGCAGCTGAAGAGGTCGTGCAGCCGACAGGACCACACGTGAACAGCTGGTTTGATGCTTACCTCAACTGGTACCAACCACGAACTCGCTGTAGGATCACGTTTGCTGAGACTCAGCATCAAATTCACGTACATTCTACGGCGGACGTGTATGCCCATCACCGGGATGAGGCTCTAGCGGGAGCGGTACATACAGATTCTTTGTTTCGTAATGTCTGTTATATTTTAATAGCGTCTTAGATTGTGCGTTCATTATGTTATTTTAGGTAGAGGTTGCCATTCGTCATTTCAACGACTTAGACTTGACTTATGCGAGGGTTTGCCGCGGCTCACCTGTCAAGGTCCAGGGACCATGCTTTGTACCTCGTCAACACATTCGGCCACTATCCGCAGACAGAGTCATCGCAGGATTCGTCGCAAGCTCCACCGGCACAGTCACAGTCGTACAGCATAGGTAAACTTGGTCATTCATACTTTACCGTACATATTAAAAGAATCAATGCATTAATAAATTGTTCGTATAGGTCCGCGTACGCCTATGGGACCTCCGCCATTTATGGGACCGGGACCTTCTCATGGGCCCACTCAGACCTACGCGAGCCCACTCTTCCCAAGTAACCATGTAGTATTAAAGACTATTACAAGTTGTATTATTCCCCTAACGTGACTGCACTTGTTTTTCGATGTATTTACATATACTCACATTTATTATTACGTTGTCACAGGAACGCGCGGACCTTCACAACCGCCAGCACATATGTTCGAGGCATCCAACGTCGACGTCTGCTTCACGATGGAAGACCTCTGTTCGTCGTCGCCCAATACTGATTTCGACATTCTTGGATCGTCACAGTTGGGAGGCGCTCCACTCTACCCCACACAGGAGCAGCCTACACAGCCCTCGATACATGAGCCCCATCCTACTCGAGACATAGGATCTCCGGATCGTTTCACCTACTCCGCGGGTCACGTTCGCGCACAGGAGCGGGCAAGGAGGACTCGTCGTCGCAGGGGACAGTAGAGTAGTATGGCAATGTGTTTTAATAATTGTATGCAATGTATGAACTTAACTTGCATAATATTTCGTTTACCGTTGGTGCAAATTGCGTGATACTGTCGCTAAAAAATCCATTACATAACAACACACATAATTAGAAGTAATGTAAAAACCATAAGTCAAATCTAATAACATCAGTCCAACCAATTAGTCCAACAAACAATAACATCAGTCCAACAAACGATAACATCAGTCTATTACAACAAACGATAACAAGACACACAATTAAAAGTCCATAAAAAGTACCAAACACTAACAATCGAAGGCATGATCCAACCATACAACATGGAAATCACACAAACTACTGAGTGCACCGAGGCCACTTTTCCTTCCTCAGCGCATCTGGATTCTCCTCCAGTGTTGCTTTCGCACGGCGAGCACGCTCAAGCTCTCCAGCCACTCTCCTTTGAATTTCCTCCAGCCTCTCCTTTTCTGCTGCCTCCTCCTGCCGTCTCTTCTCCAGCCTCTCCAAGCGCTCAGCTTCCCACTTCTTGCACAACTCCATGTACCTCTTGTCATCCTCACTGATCTCAGTGTCAATCCACTGCTCAAAATCACACAGCGGGGGAGGGGTCTGCAAAATAATCAATGGTTCCACAAAGTCATATATTTATAATAAAAACAATAAAAGTAATACAATAAAAATGTACATACTCACCATCATACCAATACGAATCGCCCTGGCTGGTGGATCAAAGGCATAGTGCCTGTATGTATCCTCTTCATTAGACTTAGCTACCTTGCAAGGATCGCCGCAGAAGCACATGAGCACAGGAACTCCGCTAGGCAGTGGCAACATGGCGTATGCATTTCCCATCCGCACCAGTTTCTTACCTGATTTGCCACGCCTAGGCATCCTACAGTTTCATAATGCAGGAATAAAAAATTATAAACTAAAACCAAGACACTGCAAACTAAGGTTCCAGAATTAAAAGTCTAGACACAACTCATGCTAAAAAAGGAATTCAAATAATTCTAATACTGAAAATAGAAATTACAATTTTAAACTATCATTAAATATCTAAATTAATTGCAAATAATCAGAGAAAAATTAATGTGTAACTAGTCATCTATAATAATAATTAAAATAAAAATAATCTAGTCTGTTACTTAATTTAGTCCAATAATCTAATCAATTAATTACATCTAAAAAGGTCATCTACAAAATTAAACTAAAACTAATCTACTCTAGTACTTCTAACCACTCTATTAAAATAGTAATATAAAATAATCTATAATATAATCGTAAACTATATTCATCTACACTAAAATAGTAATCTCATCTACTGACTACACTAACAGTAATGTACTCTATAAGTTAATAATCTACGATGGGTAAATTAATTACCTGAACATTCTGCGGAAAAAATACTGCAGAGCTTCGCTGCTGTGCTCGCTCTCTACTCACCCCTCTGTCTCTGATCGTGTGAGGATGCAAATGAGGGAGGAAAGTGGAGGGCTGGGCTTTTATAAGGGTGGGGGACCCTGGCTCCCCTACCCAGGGCGTCAGGCCCCACTAGTGCCTCCGACCAGGGCGCTAGGGGGCTAAATGCAATTTTTTTAAATTTTGGACCAAGATGTAATTTTTTTTCAATTTTTTACATCTGGGTCCTAGCTCCTTGGGCCTGAGCACCAGGGTCCCTGCACCAGGCCCCCTGCCGCCCCTGCCCAGGGATCCAGGGGGCTACATCTGTAAAAAAAAATTTAGAATATTATTTTTATAAAAAATAAAAATATTAAAAATAAAAAAAGCCCCGCCATGGCGTGCACAGCCTCACGGCCCACTGCGCCGTCAGCAGAAAAACAGAGGAGTTTTAATCATCATTACTAATGAAGAAAAAATGTCCATGATTCAAATTGGAGGCAGACCGGTAGAGATTCAGTCATCATTAACGGATAGGTTTTATGGAACAAAGGAATTGCATGCAGCTACAGTATGTCGGTAGCGTGTCATACGGGGAACAGCGATCGGGGCTCAAAGATCGCCAAGCAAGTAGTTGCATAGCACCACGGCGATGGCAGCGCCGGCGGCCGCGACCCTGGGGAACTGCGGTGCTGCAAGGGAGAGCGCCACGAGCGCCGCGGCGAGCAGCCAGAGCACGAGGCCAAGGCCCAGCTGCTCCACGTTGCCCGGCGCGCTCCAGCTCACCTGGTGGGTGATGGCGATGGCGCCGAACAGGAGGACACAGCCGGAGTCGATGAGCTGATGCCGGTGGGCATGTTGGCGATCTATCACGGGCCTCGCCGCCAGTCGATCGCCGGCGGAGGTAGCTAGTGGCGGAGCCAGCCCCAGCATCCAGGGGGTAGCTCCTCTTCCTCTCTCTTCTTTCTCCTTTCCCCACTCTTCTTCTCCTTTCCCTAATGGAGTTCATGGCTGTACTAGAACCCAAAGTTTCCAGAACCGTAGGATTGAAGAACGGGTACGTGGAACGCGGAACGCTACTTTCAAAACCTATGGAACGAAAGGGGTATACCTATTTAGGTTGTTCCTTCGAGAGATGGAACACATTCCATTTAAAGCTGTAATGATAGTCAGGAATGATGTCACAAGTTAGAAACAAGAACTATACAATATCAGTAGTCAAAAGGAAAAAAGAAAATAAAAATAAAATAAAATAGAGAAGGAGATGGATTGCCCAGCATATCAACAAGTCCATTACTCGTTTTATATCATTTCTACCCTTTTCCATCTTAAATGCTTCTAAGTCCTTAGAAAAACTGCTCGAGGAACGAAGGGATAAGGAATGTGTTCCACCCTTCGATCGGAACATCGTTCCACACCGTTCCCGTTCCTCGTTTGGGACGATGAATGACGGAACGAGGAACGCCGCACCGTTCCACATTCCTGGCTTCTCACTGTAGTAGGGCTGGCTTCTCTTCCTCCCTCTTCTTTTTTCTTCTTTCCCCTCTCTTCTTCTCCTTTCCCCAATGGAGTTCATGGCTATAAAAGGCTATAAGAGGGCTGACGCCCCACCCGCCCCCTTTAGATCCGCCGCTGGAGGTAGCGGACTAGCGGTGCTGCCATTTCTAGGCTGGCCGCACAGCGTCAACCAGCACTTTGTACCAACGGCTACAACGGACTTGACTACCCTGGCAATTTGAATAATCTGTACACTTTCAAAGAACAGTAGAGCACCAAGATCAAGATCTTCATCAACCAATTGAGCTTAGGGTCTCTGAGAGCCTGAGAGTGAGTCCTCTTGTGCTAAGTTGAAGTGTTGAACAAGCAATAGCCAAAACTCATTACTCTTTGGTGATTATGATCACCTGCGAGTCAACTCATTACTCTTTGGTGATTATGATCACCTGCGAGTCGTGCCTCTTGCCAAGCTTTTCAAAGATTGTTGAAGATGCAAGAGAGGAGAAGGTCCTTGGACGGACATTGTGGATGGCCGAAGTCCACCACACCATAATAATGGGTCATGTTGTGATGAGTTCGTCTTTTGCAATTTTTTTCTGGCCTATAATCGAGTCCAACAACAACTATTTTTCCCCGGCCCACTGCACCGTTGGTAGAAAAAACACACAAGAGTTTAGTCTAGCATCATTTTGTTATAACAAAGAAAAGTTCATGATTCTGTTATCGCCATAAATTAACAGGGTTAATTAATGGGGCGTGAGCGAGTTGGACTTAGTGTGGAAATTAAAGAATGCTTGTGAATCGGCTCCTACGCGAGCATTTGGGCCATGTGGGCCATGTTTCTTTAGGTTTAGTTCAGTTTGAGTTAGAGATAGAGTCTGTGTTGTCGGTCAAAACCCACCGGCGAGTAGTGACAGGCAACACGAGGAGCCGGAAGGCTGCCGGGGCGCTGGCTGGCACCGGTCCCTCGGTCAACGGCCTAGATCCTGGCACACGCCTTTGGCTTCCGGAGTCGCAGGGCGTGCCACCTGACCTATACCCGATCAGGAAGGTGCCGAACGTGCTTTAGTGATGAACCTGCATGCATAAACACGTGTAAACATTAGTCCGAGCCGTGATCGGCTCCCCGGGACGACTCTTGCATCGCTTTAAAGAGCCAATCGAGTTCCGGTGTCAGATCAGATCTATATATCCAGATATTGATGAATAACCCATATAACTGTAAAAACCTACTACAGTTACATTCAATTAATCCAATCCACGACGGTAAAGGCTTCACTACTAGATCGGAACATCCGACACATGATTAGGCCTAACGAGCGTAACGTACAACTGGACTTTAACCAGAATGGAGGCCTAAGAAGCAGCAAGAGCCGATTCCCGGATCAATCCCCACTAAGGTCAAAGCAAAGCATCAGCTACGTCGCCGGAACGTCCAATCCGTTTGCAAGGCCTAATCTAGCAGATATTACGCCAACTCTTACAGAAATAAGAGCAAACCATAACAGATTGGATCTACTAAATGTAACGCAACAGGGTGTTACTCTTGCACGACTAACTCCACGCAACGAGGGTTAGTATAAGATTAAGAACATAAACGCGCACGAATAACATGATATTTGCAGATGATAAGCATGAAACATGAGACAGATCTACTAAGACATGCTGCAAACACTAGGATAAATAACATTGCCCGCCATAAAAAATGCTTCAACACGAGTAATACCAAGGTAAAAGCAAGAACAATACTGCCCTGATCACAAGACGTGATCAGTTCAGCATGGCGCTTACTTGGATGAAACTCTAGAATAGGGGTGGCGGTGGGCCGAGTTATTGTTGCAGAAGGACAGATGGTTCTCTCTTTTCCAATAACAATAGGTACATATTTATAGTCTGGAGACTTAGACACGATCTAAACTAACTTAACTAACCCTAACCGAACTAACTGGATTTACGGATACACGGCCCATGTGGCCCAAATGCTCGCGCAGGAGCTGATTCACAAGCTATCCTTCAATTTCCAAACCAGCCCAACTTGCTCACGGCCCACTAATTAACCCTATTAATTTGTGGTGATAACACATGCCCCCTGTTTTTGGCAATGATAGTTCGAAAACCATTATGCTACTCCATCTTCCCGTTGCTTCATCTTCCCATTACTTGCTCATTAAAGCGCATTAACCTTACCGGGAGACAGCGCGTCGGCTGCAGCTGGCCCCTTCGAAAACTGTGAAAGTGCCGATCCATCTTCCAATTTGGCCTTTTTAAGCTCCCCTGAATCAGCCCAATTTCACCACAGCCTTATGCTTTAGCCAATAAAACAATCCGAAACCACCATGGCCATCCTTTCTTCTTCCTCCTCCAACTCCATTCCCTCTAGCCCCTCTACCCCTTCTTCCTCCACCCTCTCATCCTCCTCCATTGAGCCGATACCAGAGAGCCGGGAGCCGACCCCTGAGTACGACCCCATCGCGGCATACGAGGCAGTCGGTCCTCTACACTGGGATGCAGAGGAGTTCGACTTTGGGCTATCTCCGAGCCTGACTGTGGCAGAACCACCTGAATTAATCCGGCTCAAGTGCGCTAACCATCACCATAAAGGTAATCCCGGCTAACACGCACTTCAAACGGAGTAATCCGACAGTCCAGTCGGGTAAAGTCCCGATAAAACCACCTGAGCTGCATTCGAAACCCAAAGCTTACATGCAACTCACACGAAGGTGAGTCCAGAGAGTACAACATTTCACAAATATATTACATCACAGCGTCTTAACTAAAATATTACAAACCGAGTTTGAAATCTTAAAAAGGTACTTGAAATTCAAATTGAAAATAGTTCAGAGTTCAACTGCAGCGGAAATAAAGCGAGTTCTAAACGACGATACAAGATGTCATGACGAAGCCCGTACATGACATCACTTGGCATTGCCATCGTTGGCCGGAATCGTATCCCACTCCACCGACCAACCAGGAGGTAAAACACACGGCCAAGTCAAGCTAGCTACCTTATCTTCAAACGAATCACCTGAAAACAAAGTTGAGCCACAAGCAAGGCTGAGTATACTAATACTCAGCAAGGCTTACCCGACTAAGGGTATACTTAGCCCTTAATCTAGACATGCAAGACTTTTGCCTTGAGGTGTTTGTTTTGCCGTAAAGCATTAAAGAGTAGATCCTTAATTTCAGGTTTTAGCTTCCAAATTCTAGTTCAATTAACCATTCTAGGTGAGCATCTATCCAATAGCATACATGGTGGGAAACAATTATCTTTCATCATCCAAACAACCATATTCATCATCATCATCTTTCACTTCTTACTCTATGTGGCAAAAGGGTTAAGCAATCTCAATATCCGTGAGAGACGGACGATTCGAATTGAATTTGTTAACCTGGCCAGGCGGACCTAAACACACGCATGGGAACCGAGTCACCCACGCAACAGTTCCTTTCAATTCCCGCTTCACGGAACAGGCCCACCGCCCTCAAGTACAGCAGTACGACGACTCTGTACTCGCCATTAGCTAGATGTGAACAAGTTCAAGACGGTGGGGAGTATGTTCCGGCCTCGGTTTAATCCAGTACTTAAGCTTACCGATTACCATATTCTCGGCATGTGGTTAGTACGTTCAAAAGCTTAACCACCACTACCACACACTGCGGCCTTATCCATTTTTCACTAAACAAACGGGGTATCTCAAGTACCACAACCCCGCCCATGAGCCTTATAGTTGCAGTATGTAGTGGACATTCAATTCCTATAATTCTCGCGAGTGACAGGAAATCACTCGAGTTCCACCGAACCATTAGCCTAGCCAACTAGCGACCTAAACCAACTAGTGTTCAAGCATAGGTACCTAGGATCATGCAACTAAGGTTTCAATCAACTCCTGTAAATGTAAATGCACAAGTATATAGAAATATAAGTAGTTGCATAAATCTACAGTAGATAGGACATGCTCCGGGGCTTGCCTTGCTAAGCAAAGTTAGCCTTGGGCTCTTCCGAACTTTGTTTCGGGTCTTCGGCGGCTTCCGTTAGATTCACTTGAGCTTCACACTGCTCACTCTCGGACTCGGGCATCAGCTCGTACGTACCATCGGCGAGAGTAGTCGAATCTACACGAGATGCATATGCGTGAGTTACTTTAGTGATAACGATTTATTCAATTCTTCACTATAGAGTTGTAATCCAACGCAACTCAAGATGATTTACAAAATATTTTGTTACATCATTTTGGGCAAACATTTATAGAGTAATAATCATTATATCTGCCTCCGCAAAGTAACTAGGGTGGATTTTACCTTTTCTCCCTATGCAGCAAAAGAAATGATTTTTCTCATTTATTACTAGGTTAAGCATGTCCTTATCATAATTAAAGTTACACAGAGATTATGAGTTTGAAATTTTTATTCAAGGTACATATATGAGTAACTTGCCTACTGTGAAATTTTCAGCCCATTTCATGCAGCCTATTAACCATGAAAAATAAAACAAACAGCTACTGCTAGAAACAAAAATGAATTTTACAGGTCAAACTATGAAAGTACTGGTAATGAAATTTTAAATGAGTGTTTGATACCTAAAGATGAACTTGCCATAAATTTTTAACAATTAAAAAAGCATTGTACAGGGCATGAAAAATAGAGCAATGTATATCTGCATGGATCAAAACTAAATTCTACAGACTGCTATAGCATGGTTATATACTCAAAGTTAACCCCTAGAAAAATTATTAGAAATTTTCATGTTCAGGAACTATTTTTCATGATTTAGTGTATCTATCCTCACCAAAAATCATTTGGTCCAGTTGGATTTAACTAAAAATTATCAAACTTTTTATGTAGACTCTGGAAACTAAAATACAGGTACTGTAAAAGTTTGAACCCATGAAAAATATCATAACAACTTGGATAAATAAAACTATCTATCCTAGGCATACATCAAGATTTAAATAAACTGATAGCTAGGCATGTCAACTGTCCACAAAACTTTTACACAAGGCTATTCATCTAACATGTAACCCACTGACCAAAAATGGCTAACAGCTCATACATGTAACTTGAGATCTAATGAAAGGTATATTTTCTTTGTATTTTAAATGAAGCAAAAACTATTGAGAAAATGAAAAAGTGCATGTAGCTAAAGTTGTAGATCTATTTGCAAAGATTCCAGAACAGCTGAGTTTGCATTTTTCGAATTTTTCTACGATTTTTAAATGAATTTACAAGTTTGCTAGAAAAACTAGAAAACAAAAACACAGATTTGCAAAGGGGCCCCTGGAACTTTCACAAAACCCCCTGGAAATCTAAAACTAATTGTGCAGGGGTCCTTGGCCGGAGTTGGGGACAGAGGAGGCGGCGGCGGCCCGTTTCCCGGCGAGGGAGCTCGCCGGAGGTGGGGGAGATGCGGGGAAAAGGGAGAGGGGACCGAGAGCTACCCCGTGGTGGGTCGAATCGGGGTCGGGGTGGCTTGTGGAGGGCCGGCCATGGCGAACAGGGAGCGGCGGCGGCGGCTGTAGCGGGCGGCGGTGCTCCGGCGGTCCGGGGCGGAGGCAAGCCGGTCTGGGAGCTTCACGGAGGCGAGTAGAAGCTATCTAGGGGGTCCATTGGAGGCGAGGAAGGGCGGGGAAGGGGGCTCCGCGGTGAGGTGGTGCTCGGCGGCGGCAATGGCGTGGGCGGCGGCGTTCCAGGGCACGAGGAGCGGAGTGGGGGCTTGGTTTGGGGTGGAACAGAGAGGGGAGGAGCAGGAACGCGGGGTGGCGAAGCAAAATGGGGAGGAGAGAGCTGCAGAGGGGAGCTCACGGCGAGGTTGGGCACGGCGGCGTGGCAATGGCGGCGGCTGTGGCTCGCGGGCGCGCGAGCAGAAGCTCGCCTTGGCTTTTATGGGCGAGCAGGAGGAGGAGAGGGGCTGGGCACGTCGGTCTTGGGGTAGGACGGGCAGCTCGGGTAGGGCAGGCACCAGCCGCGGCGCTCGGCCGGACGCGGTAGTCGCCGAGCGTGGCGTGCGCGGGTGGAGCAGCGAGGGCGGCGTGCGCGCTCGAGTGGGGAGGTGATGGCGCAGCGCAGCGAGGCAGCAGCGGGGCGGCAGCAGGGCAGCAAGCGCGTGCGTGCAGCGGCGCAGCGAGCGGGCGACAGCGGCGCGTGCTCTGCCGCGCGCAGAGAGGGGAAGGGAGAGCGAGGGAGAGAGAGGAAAGAGAGAGAGAGAAAAGTCAGAGAGTTGACTTTGAATTTTCTCAAAATTTTCAATGGAAGCTCGAAAAAGTTTGAATATGAAAGTTGTTCAAAATTCAAAATCCTACAACTTTCATTTCAGGCACATTTTCATTTGAAGCTCCGTTCAAAAGTTAAAAAAAATTCAAATTCAAATGCAAAAAAAATTACCCTAAACACATTTTTTTTCGAATTTTTCTCCAATTTCTTTGAACATGAAAGTTGTTTGTTATATGAAACTCTACAACTTTTGTTTTGGGCAAAAATTAATTTAAGCTATGGTTTGCACTTTGTATTTTCGGATCTTTTCAGCATTTTCTGAAATTAATTATGGGAGAAAATGTAGTGTGGATCGACTTATCATTTCATGTGCAAAAACTCACTTTCTTCCCATGGCTTCAACTAGACTTTGGTTTATTGTGATTTTAGTGAGGTGCCTATGAAATTTCACAAGCAAACTTGCATCAGTTTAAAAACTATTTAAAGTTTTCGACCTATGCATATATACACTTAGACACACATACATACACATCCATTTCAATGTTTCTTGGTTAAGGATGCATGATTTGGTGCTAATGACTCTAGTTCATCTAATTAAACACCTGGGGTGTCACACTGACGAGCCGATGACCGAAGGGAAGGACCTCCAGGTGCTCTTCCAAGAGGAGCTGGAGACGGACGATGATGACTTCTTCAGCTGGGATGGAGTCGACTCCACCTCCGAGGAGGAGATCGACTCCTCCCCATCCGACTCGGCGGCGGGCAACGCCTTCTGCTTCCTCGGGTCCTCCGAGGAAGGCTCCGAGGAGGACGACGCCTAGGACAACCACGACGGCTACAGTAGCAGCGAGGACGACGACGACGGCAGCAGCGCCCACAGCAGCAGCAGCGACGACGGCGGCGAAAGCGACGGCGGGAGCACGCCGTCGAGGTGCCCGAAGCGCCGTAGGTACCTACTGGTGGTAGAGCAGCTTAGGAATGTACGGATCCTGAGCCCGATTCGTACTCGAATCGGTTTGCCATTGTAAAAAACTTCCAATCTAATTAATGAAGTTTCCTTTCCGCATATCTATTCTCACAATACCCCAAAAAAGCTGATGGCAACGCATCGGTTTTCCCAAACTTGAAAAGCCGATTGAATTCAAACTCAGGAATCGCCCGTATAAGGATAGGACACCCGCTCTATTACGAGTTCAATTCAGACAAACTTACCGACTCCGAGCCTGTCTTCGAAACTCCGCCTCATAAATCTGAGCAGCGCATCCAAATCCCGAATCAAAGCCAATAGAACAATCCAAACCCTAAGGCAATCAGATCTGAACCATGTCAAGCTCCGAAATTCAGACAGCAAAATCTCCGACTGCGGATATGGCGATTTATGGCCGGAAGGTAATTCTCCGGCCTTCCCTTTAAATTCATTCTCAGTTCGCCAAGTCCCTGAATTCAATGAACCATTAAATCCAAACACCGCATTAATTTCGAATTACTAAACCTCAGGTGTCGGACATTCTCTTGCTGCATCCCAATAATCCCAAATCTTTCTATCTTGGCCCGCAAACACATGAAGACCCGGTAGATTTGATCTCTTGCGAAGCCAATAGGATCCCCTTTACAAGCCAAAATATCAACTTGACATCCTGGGCTGACTGCCTAAGAGCCTGGCCAAATCCCCCAGAGGGTTGGGTCTCTTGGTATAGCAGAGTGGCAAGGGTCTACCTGCCCTTGTGGCAAGAACTCAATATAGCTGATGCTCTCTCTCTATCGCTATCTCCTTGAGAAAGATGAAAACCTGCTGAAAACAATCGGCTATTTTTGGTCTGATGCTCTGAACTGTTTCCTCTTTGGCCATGGACCTATGACACCTACATTGTTAGATGTACTAATGATAACCGACTTAGACATCAAATCCTCCAATCCTGCAGCCCATAGGATGCCAACCATCCCCTTCAAACTCTCATCCAAAGCAGACTGCACAAACTGAGGTACTTACATGAACTAGCACATGAAAACAAAAGGTCCAGTGACAGAAAAGGAACACACAGCTTTTCTGAACCTTTGGCTGGAACACTTTCTCTTCTGTGGCCCTTCCTTGGCTCCAACCAAAAACTATCTTCCTTTGGCCTACCACCTGGCCCATGGCAATCACATTGGCCTAGGTAAATTATTACTTGGAGAAACCTACAGATATCTCCACCTGATGACTCAAAACCTCCTTGGCCAAAGAAAACTCAGAACTGGAGGTCCCTGGTGGTTTATCCAGTTATGGGCTCATCTGTACTTTCAGCATCAAATCTCAGACTTCCCAGCCTTAGACAATAATTCCTTTCCAGATGAGACTGGCAAACTCATCAGATGCACCAGCTTCGGCCAAGCTTTGTATAGCATACCTGGCAGCAAACTGAGCCCAAAAGATGCAGCAAACTGGTTCAGAATTTTCTTCAAAGGCTCAGATAACCCATTATTCTTCCCGTTTGATGATTCTAAAAACTTTGAGAATCCAGTTTCATTCAGACTGAACAATTTTGCAGATGACGTTGACACTCGGCATCTATACTCTCTAATAATCCGACCTGGCTTCCTCCCAGTTAGCATGAGTACCTCCAATAGGATCATCAAACCTGGGTATGAGGCTTACCAACCAGTCGTAGCAGCCAGGCAACTCGGCCTAGGACAGATCTCTCCCCACTTCCATATTCATCACTTGGTGGAGAGCAGAGCCGATTTGCCTGACACCATCACCAGCTCGAGATGCTATAGCATATTTGATGAACTCAACATCCCCATCCCTGCCGATCTATCTTTCACCTTCTCATCGATCGGCTTCAGCACTTGGTGGGAGATGTGGAAAACTCATGTCTTCAGGAAAGCACTAGGTCCTTTGCTCCAGCAGATAGACCCTGAGTACGTGATTCCCAAGGAGGAGGTAATAAACTTGCATGCCCGCTCCTCTGCACCTTCTTATGCTTCATTCAAATCACTCTGTTTATTTTCCTGGCAGCAACGAGATGGTCCAGAACCAGTGAACAGCAATGGTGAGCCATTCCATTTCCTCCCAACTGCCCCTGATGTCCTCTTCTGGAAGGGGTCCCTGCCGTTGAAGACGGTGATAATGAAAGCTCAGCCAGACTCACCTCAGTCGGCTTTCTAGCCTAGACCAATCTCTAGGGGTGCTGCCCCCCCGAGTCCCAACCAAGAAGAGAAAGGTAGTCACAAAACAAGCCGTCAAGAGGGCATCTACACCTTCCTCAGATCCGTCAGAGCCCGAGACCAACCAGGTAATCCACTTCTTCCAGAATCTCCTCATTCAGCATGTACACTCTGGTTAATCAAGATGTTCTCTCTAGGATGCAAGCGAAGACACCATCAGCGTGGGAAGTCCAACACCACAGGTGATCACGACCTCATAAGCCGATACTGACACCACCGAAACCCAGGAGTAGCAAGAGGCGATTGTTTTTCCAACAGACACCTGTGGCCAAGGGTCTGTAACAGCCGGCGCCGCAACGGAAACCCACACCGAGCAAGCTGCGACCCCCGCAGTTCCGATGGAGGTTCAAAACGAGCAGGCGGTCACAATTGGTACTCCTACCGAGCAAGCTGCGACCCCCGCAGTTCCGATGGAGGTTCAAAACGAGCAGGCGGTCACAATTGGTACTCCTATTGCTGCTGCTAACCCAATTGGGCCGATCGCACCTGGACTAGCCATCGCTCCTTCAGGACAGGTAACACCCCACAAGCCGATTTGGATCAGCCGATGTACTCTGCTTTCGAACTAACTCCTCCGTCTTCACAGGGCTTCGATATCTCAGGATTGCTTTAATTTGACCCGGCATCAATGGGTCTCTCTGCTCCCAGGACGAAGACATCACCGCCTCCTCAGCCGATTGACCTCACAGATCAGCTTCATCACCTGAAAAGGCTACTATCTGCTCCAATCGGCGCTTTGGTCGAGGATTCCGCTGAGTTGAAGCTTGTTCTCGAGCAAATCGACTCCCAGCTCCCAGAGTCACAGCGGGTTAAGCTTTGGCCAGGCGGACATCTTCCTTTCTTCTGAGCCGAAGTGAAGGCTGCACAACAGAGGATAGAGGTGCGCCATTCCCAAACTTCTCTGAGGGCTGACATTGCTCAAAAGTGTGTAGCACTCAACCAAAAAAAGGCAGCTCTGGACATCAAGGCTGATACTTCCGACAGCGTCAAACGGCTAAATCTCTTGGAGAAGGAGCTGGCAGATCTCGAGGAGAAGGTCCATACCACCCAGAGGCTCATCCAGGAAGAGAAAGCATCGATCGCGAGCTCCAAGCAAGAGGTCGAAGAAATAACCAAGCAAATTCATATGGAGTTCGCGGAAATATGCACCTTGAGCCAGCAGATTGTTACCGGCGATGACAAGGATGATGAAGCAGTCATAGCACGAGCCAACGTCGTTCGTGCAGGAGTGATTCACGCCATAGAGGAGTTCTTGGGCCAGTAATTGATGTAATACTGCTTGCTGAGTCTGGACCTGTATTGTCAAACTTTCACTCGATGGTTGGACATCGGCTGACTTGATCAGTCTCCTTGTATTGCTTAGCCAATTTACCGTATTGGCCTATTCTCTTTTTTTTACTGGCCAACTCAACGTGTTGGCCTCATATAGCTAGACAGTTCTCGTCGGCTTTTCATTACTCACCTTCCCACATACTTGGAAAGTACTTCTTAAGATGCTGTCCATTAACAGCCACGGGAAACTTGACACCATCCAATTCTTCAAGCATGTTGGCGTTTCCAGGCAGAACTTGATCAACTTTGTAGGGCCCATGCCAGTTTGGAGACCACTTGCCATATTTCTTGTCTTTGGTTCCCAATGGTAGCACCGCCTCCCAAACTAGATCTCCCACCTGGAACTATTTTGGTCTAACCTTCTTGTTATATGCCTGAGCGACTTTAGCCTTGTTCTGTTTGATTTTCTCTAACGACCAAAGCCTCAGCTCTGTGAGATCCTCCATGTTGTCATTCATCAAGGCTGCGTACTCTTCAGCTAACAAATCATTCTGGAACTCGACGCACCTTGACCCGGCTGTAATCTCCCACGGCAACACTGTGTCCTATCCATAGACCAAATGATATGGTGACGTCTTGGTGGATCCATGGCATGAAATTCGGTACGCCCACAACGACTCCGATAGCACCTCATGCCAATGCCTTGGATGCTCATCGATCTTTCTCTTGATCAACTTGATAAGGCTCTGGTTGGATGCTTCAGCATGTCCATTGGCATGGGCGTAGTACGGGGAAGACCTGATCAGCTTGAACCCCATGTCATCGGCAAACTTTCTGAACTCTGTCGATATAAAGACCGATCCTCCATCGGTCGTGATGGTCTGAGGAATCCCGAACCTGTGGATGATGTGCTCCTTCACAAAATTAATCACATCTTTTGTTGCTACTGATTTCATAGGCACTGCTTCCACCCACTTTGTAAAATAATCCATGACGGCCAACACCCACTAATGACCCTTGCTAGATGGCAGGTTGATCTGGCCGATCATATCCATGCCGCAACCTCTGAACGGCCACGGCTTGATGATAGGATTCATTACCGATGCCGGCACAATCTGAATTTTCCCGAATCTCTGACATGCCTGACATCCTTCGTAATACTTGAAACAATCATCGTGCATAGTTGGCCAATAATATCCCGATCGCCTAATCAGCCACTTCATCTTATGAGCCGATTGATGCATGCCGCAAGCTCCCTCGTGAACCTCATGCATGAGCCGATTTGACTCCGACGGCCCCAGACATTTGAGCAGCATTCCTTCTAAGGTCCTGTAAAACATATCATCCCCTATCAGAACATACTTCATAGCCTTGATTCTTATCCTTCTGGATGCCCCCGAGCCAAATCCTTTAAGTAATTGAAGATATCGGCTCTCCAGTCCCCAGGTTCTAAAAATTAGACCTCGACGTCGACGCCATCGGCTATCTCCTTGTACCCAGAGGCCATCTGTGCCAGACTATTGGCCTCCGCATTCAAAGTCCTTCGAATCCAGGGGAAATTAATGTACCTGAATTGTGACATCAACTCCCGGTATTGGACCCATATCGGATACAGGGCCTCGCTCTCACATCTGTATTCCTCCGTGAGCTGAGAGATCACCAACTTCGAATCCCCAAAAATTTCCACTGCTTCTACACCGGCTTCTAGGAGTAGCTCCATCCCTTTGCGAACGGCCTCATATTCCACTATATTGTTGGTGCATGGAGTGGTAACCCTGATGGAAAAAGAATAAGTTGCCCCTCGTGGCGACACCAAATGGATTCCCACACCGCACCCGTCGTCATAGGCCGATCCGTCAAAGAACATGGCCCAGGCACGTATAAATAGCGCGGCCACATCAGTGTTGATTCTGTCTGCAATAAGATCTGCTAATGCCTGGCCCTTGATTGCTTTCGCCGGTTGATATCGAATGTCGAACTCTGATAGAGCATAAATCCATTTTCCTAGTCGGCCTTTTAGGACAGGAGCCGACAGCATATGCTTTATGACATCCAATTTGCAGATGACGATCGTCTCCGCTGAGAGCAAGATATGATGAAGCTTTGAACAAGTAAAGAACAAACAAAGGCAAAGCTTCTCAATCTCAGGATACCTGGTCTCGGCGTCCAGCATGCGCCTACTGAGGTAGAACACGACCATCTCCTGATTGTCATGTTTCTGAACCAGCACCGAGACGATAGAGGTGTCACACATGGATAAGTACACATAGAAGGGCCTGTCTTGTTGCGGAGGTACCAACACTGGAGGCTTCGACAGATACTCCTTGATTTCATCGAAAGCTTGTTGCTGCTCTACCCCCCAGTGAAACTCATTATTAGATTTGATCTTCACCAGACCCATGAACGGCTCTATACACCTGGACAAATTAGAGATGAATCGCCTGACAAAGTTGATTTTGCCAATGAGCTTCTGCAACTCCTTCTTTGTAGTGGGCGGCTTCATCGTCTTCACTGCTTCTTGACTCTTTAAGCCGATCTCGATCCCTCGCTCATGCACCAAGAATCCCAAAAATTGACCGGCTGATACACCAAAGGCACACTTCTTTGGGTTCATTCTGAGCCCAAATTTCTGAGTTCGTTCAAGGACCTGCTGTAAATCTTCCAGATGCCCCCCAGTCGATGCCGATTTGACCACGACGTCGTCGATGTAGATTTCCACCAACTTGCCGATAAGGTCATGGAAGATATAATTCATGGCGCGCTGATATGTTGCGCCAGCATTCTTCAATCCAAAAGTCATGACCACATACTCGAACAAGCCGACCGCACCAAGCACTCTGAACGCGGTCTTATGCACATCCTCCGGGGCCATGAAAATCTGATTGTAGCCGGCATTACCGTCCATGAAGCTCAGCATCTTATGCCTGGCAGCTGCGTTGATGAGCGTATCCACGATAGGCATCAGATACTCGTCCTTTGGTGTAGCTCTGTTGAGGTCTCTGAAATCGACGTAGACCCACCATCGGCCATCTTTCTTCTACACAGGGACCACACTGGAGATCCATTCGGCATAGTGACATGGCCTGATGAACCCTGCATCCAACATCTTTTGTACCTCCTTCTTGACTTCTTCTAAAACTTCGGCCTTCATCTGGCGTGCTCATTGTTGAAACGGCCAAAATCCATTCTTGAGCGGGAGCCGATGCTCGACGATGCTTCTATCCAGACCGGGCATCTCTGTATAATCCCATGCGAAGCAGTCCCGATACTCTCTCGGCAGCTCTATCATCGGCTCTCGCAGGCTCGGGTCTAACTTTTTGCTGATAAATGTCGGCCGCAGCTTATCCCTGGGGCCGATATCGACTTCTTCCAGATCGCCAGCTGACGTGAACCCGAAATCCAACTTGCCGTCGTCCGTTAAGTCGACGGTGAAGACAGGAACATAGCCAAAGAAAAATTTTGGCCAACCGCATGGGCTGGCCGCTCTTGTATTACCATAGTTATCCGTTGTTACATACCCATAACTTAGCCAACTACTGGAGCAGGCTGTCTTTAGTACATGACTACATGATCCCAACTCATAACATGCATTGAACATTTTTTGGGGCCGATCGCTGGGATCGGCCTCTAGAAACTTGCCACACTGGGTGGTGTGTCGAGATGTGTCTACTCTGTGAGGCCAGTGGATAAAACCAGCCTCAGTCCATTGTTTGTTGCCTCGATCCGATCACAGTCTTCCAGAGTAACCCTGGAGATCAGCTCTTGTCCTTCCGCGTCCCACGCGTTCATATCTGCGAGGGAGATGTCACTGGAGTCGTCCACACGGACCACCTCCACTTCATCTCCATCCCATTGGACCAAACATTGGTGCATTGTAGAGGGCACACAGCAGTTGGCATGTATCCAGTCTCTCCCGAGCAGCGCTGTGTACATGCTCTTGCTGTCGACGATGAAGAACGAAGTCGGGACCGTCTTGCGGCCCACTGTCAACTCCACGTTGAAAACTCCCCTTGCCTCCGTCGACTGACCATTGAAGTCATTAAGCATAATGTTGGTCTTGATGAGGTCGGCAGAGGAACGACCCAACCGGTGCAGAACTGAATATGGCATCAGGTTGACTACGACGCTGGTGTCGACCAGCATCCTATTGACTGGTTTGCCGTTGACGAGACCCTTGAGGTACAGGCCCTTGAGATGTTTGTAGCTCGTCTCCTTGGGCTTCTCGAAGATGATGGGTTGGGGAACAAGGTCTAACTGCGCCACCACTAGCTCTTCAGACTGAGGTGCCCGAAATTCCGATAGTAGCACGAACACCATGTTGATATCAGCCGATGGCTTGACATCGGCTTTCGGCTGCTTGACGCGCCACACCCTCTTCGGGGGTGGCCTTGCTGGCTTCTGTGGGCGCCTGACTTGCTCTGCAAGGTTCGGACGCGCCTTCCACAATGAGTCGAGGTACTTTGCTTTTGCCTCTTCCAGGTTGCGCAAGCGTTGAACCCTACGCTTCTGCTATTGGCTAAGCCCGTCAGGACACCACCGTGGGCGGTGGTACTTGTCTTCCTCTTCTGGCTCAGGATCTTCTCTGGGTGGCCGTGCGTCACGGCCCTCTTGAGTGCATCACAACCCTCTTGATCCGCTCTGGGTCCCAGACACTGGAACACTGAGACTTCGCTCGGCTGCCGTCCCCGAGGCCTGCACTCTAAACAGTCATCAATGGTGGGCAATTGGCTCATACCGGAGTTCCAGCAGTACTTGAAGAATGGGCAGTGCCAATAGTCACGTATAGCCTGCTGTCTCCCCAGCGTTCTCCCCATGCGGTGCTCGTATCGCGACGCAGCTTGTACTGGTACTCATACTTTTTCAGAAGCCGATCGGATGCCGGAATCTGATTGCGGATGTGGCATACCTGTTCTTCTGTGATGTTGCGCCGCTTTGATTTATCCTCAATATAGGGCCGTTTGCCAGAAACGGCCTCTCTCCTCTGATTGTCATGGCGGTGTATGGGCCCCGCCATGTTGATCTAGAAGGCGAAGCTCTGATGTTCGCCTCCAGGCTCCGACAGCTCTACCATATTGGCCTGCGGAAAAGGCTGGCTGTCGACTTTCATTGTGTGTTACGCCAGAATTAAGCGGCCTTGCTCAATAACCGATTGGATCTGCCGAAGCAGCTCTTTGCAGTCGCTTGTGGCGTGGGTGAATGAGTGGTGCCACTTGCAGTACTGCCTCCCTTGCAGTTCTTAGTGTGTCGGGAGCTTGTGATTCTCTGGGAGCTTCAACTGCTTTTCTTTGAGTAGCAGATCGAAGATCTGCTCCACCTTAGATGTGTCAAAGTCAAAGCCCTTCACAGGTCCCTTTTGCTTGACCCACTTGTAGGGAACGGGGTTTGCCCCCCCCCCGGGCCCACTCTGCCACGGCCACTTCCTCCTCGTCACCCGATTTGTCAGAATCGTCCTCTTGGGCCATATTTACCTGGTGCTTGGACCTCTTCTGGTAGAACTCAGGGTGGTACCGCTCGT
The DNA here is from genome assembly GCF_016808335.1 of Panicum virgatum. Classification (NCBI taxonomy): domain Eukaryota; kingdom Viridiplantae; phylum Streptophyta; class Magnoliopsida; order Poales; family Poaceae; genus Panicum; species Panicum virgatum. Next base: position 62,262,977 of record NC_053145.1, on the reverse strand, counting down.
ACGCCGTGAGCTTCTGCATCATATGCGCCAGAGAGCTGAATTCCGATTGGAAAGCCAGATCCTTGATCTGCTTTGCGAGCCCCAAGACTGCCAGATCAACTGCCTCCTTTTCTATGATGTGCGATGAATAGCACCTGTTCTTGACTTCTCAGAAGCGCTGAACGTACTCTGACACAGTCTCCCCTCGCTTCTGCCTGACTTGTGCGAGGTCGGCAATTCCAGCTTCGGCGGCTTCTGAGTGGTACTAGATATGGAATTGGTCTTCCAGCTGCCTCCAGGTATGGATCGAATCCGGAGCTAGCGACGTGTACCATCCAAAAGCCAGACCTGTGAGGGACTGGCTGAAGAACCGGACCCGAAGAGGATCCGATACCGAGATCATGCCAAGCTATGTCAAATATCGGCTCACGTGCTCGATGGAGCTGGAGTCATCAGACCCGTTGTACTTTGAGAATTCCGGGAGCCGATACTTGGGTGGTAGAGGAATCGAGTCATAATCACTGGGATATGGCTTAGTATAGCCGAACGCTTTCCTCTTGGGCAGAATGCCGAACTGATCTCTCAGCATCGCACTAATTTGCTCCATACCAAAATTCCCTGGGGTCGAGGGTTCAGTACTCGGCCCAGTAGCGTACTTTGCCAGCCACGCTTGCCTTTCTGCATCTGCTACCGAAGCCGCTGCGCTTGCCGGCTATCCCGAGCGTGCGTGGTTGATGTTATCCAGAATGTACACACACGTGTACCCAAGCAGGATCTCTTAGGGTGGCTCGTTGAGGAACTGGCCCTCTCCGGGATCACCGCCGATCTTGTAGACAACATAGATCGGTGAACTCCGTGGCTCTGGAGCTGCAAGTGAATATGGCAATGGCGGCCTGGATTGGAGTGCAGCTTCCCCTTTGTGACTCCCCAGGACTGGTCCTAATGGGGAGTACTCGCTCTTGATCACCTCCTGAACGACGCGATGAGCCACGTGTTCCAGCTCATTCATCAGGCTCTCAGAGTGGCGACGAATGGAGTGAGCCACAATGTAGTTTATTTCTTGACGCAGGGCTCTGGTGCGCTCCTCTGATGGTACGGATAGATCTGTATTATCAAGAGCGCCTTCAGGAGAGAACCCCCTCCATCTGATGCCATGGTGACGGGTCCTCTCGAAAGAGCCGATGAGATCGGCTTCAAACTGAGCTTTGACTTCATCGTATTTCTGCATTTGTTCTGGAGTCAGCTCGTCGTACGTGATGGGCTTGGTGGCTGGTGGATCCGGCTCTTGATGCTGGGATCCGGCCATCTCAGCAGTTGATGTTGTACTCGAAGAGGGTCCCACCGGGCGTGCTAGAATATGTTGTCGGTCAAAACCCACCGGCGAGTAGCGACAAGCAACACGAGGAGCCGGGCGACTGCAGGGGCGCTGGCTGGCACCGATCCCTCGCTCAACGGCCCAGATCTTGGCACACGCCTTTAGCTTTCGGACTCGCAGGGCATGCCACCTGACCTATACCCGATTAGGAAGGTGCCGAACGTGCTTTAGTGATGAACCTGCATGCATGAACACGTGTAAATATTTGTCCGAGCCGTGATCGGCTCCCCAGGACGACTCTTGCATCGGCTTTAAAGAGCCGATTGAGTCCCGGTGTCAGATCAGATCTATATATCCAGATATTGATGAATAACGCATATAACTATAAAAACCTACTGCAGTTACATTCAATTAATCCAATCCACGACGGTAAAGGCTTCACTACTAGATCGGAACATCCTACACGTGATTAGGCCCAACGAACGTAACGTACAACTGGACTTTAACCAGAACAGAGGCCTAAGAAGCAGCAAGAGCCGATTCCCGGATCAGTCCCCACTAAGGTCAAAGCAAAGCGTCCGCTACGTCGCCGGAACGTCCAATCCGTTTGCAAGGCCTAATCTAGCAGATATTACGCCAACTCTTATAGAAATAAGAGCAAACCATAACAAATTGGATCTACTAAATGTAACGCAACAGGGTGTTACTCCTGCATGACTAACTCCACGCAGCGAGGGTTACTATAAGATTAAGAACATAAACGCACACGAATAACTTGATATTTGCAGATGATAAGCATGAAACACGAGATAGATCTACTAAGACATGCTGCAAACACCAGGATAAATAGCATTGCCCGCCATCAAAAACGCTTCAGCACGAGCAATACCAAGGTAAAAGCAAGAACAATACCGCCCTGATCACAAGACGTGATCAGGGCAGCATGGCGCTTACTTGGATGAAACCCTAGAATAGGGGTGGCGGTGCGCCGAGTTGTTGTTGCAGAACGACATATGGTTCTCTCTTTTCCAATAACAATAGGTACATATTTATAGTTCGGAGACTTAGACACTATCCAAACTAACTTAACTAACCCTAACCGAACTAACTGGATTTACGGATACACGGCCCATGTGACCCAAATGCTCGCGCAGGAACCAATTCACAAGCTATCCTTCAATTTCCAAACCAGCCCAACTTGTTCACAACCCACTAATTAACCCTGTTAATTTGTGGCGATAACCATCTGATATGGACACATCGGTTTAGATTGTTTTCCAAATCTGCGGACTATAAATATGTACCCTATGACATTCGTGAAAGGAGGACGTCATCACATTCGGCAATAACAAACCTCGGCGCACCGCCACCCCTAATTCTAGGGTTTCATTCAAGTAAGCGCCATGCTGCTGTGATCGCTTCTCGCGATCAGGGCAGCATTGTTCTTCCTTTTACCTTTGGTATTACTCATGCTGAAGCATTTTTGATGATGAGTAATGCTAATTATCCTGATATTTGCAACATGTTTTTAGTAGATTTATTATGCGCCTATTTGCTTATCATCTGCGAATATCACATTGTTTTTGTGCGATCATGTTTCAATCTTATACTAATTCTTGCTACGCGGAATTAGTCGTGCAGGGATAACACCTTGCTTTGTTCCATTTAGTAGATCCGATCCGTTACAGTTTGTTCTTATTCTATAAGAATTGGTTCAATATCTGCTAGATTAGGCCTTGCAAACGGATTGGATGTTCCAACGACTTTTTAGATGCTTTGCTTTAGTTTTAATAGGGATTGTTCCGGGAATCAGCTCTTGCTACTTCTTAGGCCTCCATTATGGTTAAGGTTTAGCCATCTATTATTCTCGTTAGGTCTAATTACGTGTAGGATGTTCTGATCTAGCAGTGAGGCATTTACTGTCATAGATTGGATTTATTAGATTTAACTAAGCAAGTCTTTTACAGTTATTTGCTTTATCTATCAATATCTGGATATGTAGATCTGATCCGACACCGGGACTCAATCGGCTCTTTAAAACTGATGCAAGAGTCGTCCTGGGGAGCCGACCATGGCTCGAATTAATGTTTGCATATGTCTATGTATGCAGGCAAATCACTGGAACACGTTTGCACTTCCTGATCAGGTATAGGTCAGGTGGCACGCCCTGCGACCCTCGAAGCAAAAGGCGTGTGCCAGATCTTGGGCCGTTGACCGAGGGACCGGTGCCAGCCAGCACCCTGTCATCCTCCCGGCTTCTCGTGTTGCCTGTCGCTACTCGCCGGTGGGTTTTGATCGACAACACATTCTGGCACGCTCGGTGGGACCCTCATCAACAACAACATCTGCCGCTGGGATGATTGGATTCCAGAACCAAGCGCTGGATCCACCGGCCATCAACCCTATCACATATGAAGAGCTGACCCCTGAACACAAGCGAATGTATGATGAAGTCAAAGCTCAGTTCGAAGCCGACCTCATCGGCTCTTTCGAGAGGACCTGCAACCACGGCATCAAGTGGAAGGGGTACTAACCTTAAGGTGCTCTCGGCACCATGGATCTATTCGTACCGTTAGAGGAGCGCACCAGAGCCTTGCGCCAGGAAATGAACTACATGGTTGTTCATTCACTTCATCGGCACTCAAAAAGCCTAGAGAACGAGATCGAGCGCGTGGCACACCGCGTCATCCAAGAGGTGATGAAGAACCAGTACTTCCCATCGGGACCGATCTTGGGGAGTCACAGGGGGAAGCCCCACTTCAATTCAGGCCACCACTACCATACTCGCTCACAGCTCCGGAACCGCAGAGTTCGCCGATCTACGTTGTCTACAAGATCGGAGGTGATCCTGGGGAGGGCCAGTTCCTGAACGAGCCGCATAAGGAGATCCCGCATGGCTACACATGCGTATATATACCTGACAACATCAACCAGACGCTCCCGGGATAGCTGGTGAATGCAGAAACTTCAGGAACAGATGCGGAGAAATAAGCATGGCTAGCAAAGTATGCTACCGGGCCGAGTGTTGAACCCTCGGCCCTAGGAGTTTTTAGCGTGGAGCAGATCAGCATAATACTGAGAGACCAATTTGGCATACCGCCCAAGAGAAAGGCGATCGGCTATTCCAAGCCGTACCCAAGTGACCACGACTCGATCCCGTTACCACCCAAGTATCGGTTTCCTGAGTTCACTAAGTTCAACGGATCAGATGGACCCAGCTCTATCGAGCATGTGAGCCGATACCTAACGCAGCTCGGGATGATCTCCGTGACGGATCCTCTGCGGGTCCGGTTCTTCTGCCAGTCTCTCACGGGCCCAGCCTTTGGATGGTACACGTCATTAGCTCCGGATTCGATCCGCACTTGGAGAAAGCTGGAAGATCGGTTCCACATCCAGTATCACTCAGAGGCTGCCGAAGCCAGGATTGCCGACCTCGCTCAAGTTAAGCAGAAGAGAGGAAAAACTGTGTCAGAGTACATTCAGCACTTCAGAGAGGTTAAGAACCGATGCCACTCATCGCACATCACGAAAAAGGAAGCAGACAATTTGGCAGTTCTGGGCTCGCAAAGCCGATCAAGGATCTGGCTTTTCAGTTAGAATTTAGCTCTTTGGCGCACACGATGCAAAAGCTCATGACATACGAGCACTATCACCCTGAGCTATACCAGGAAAGGTTCAAGCGCTAGGTGAATGTGGCCCAGACAGGTGATTTTGACGATTCTGGCGAAGAGGAAGAAGTGGCTGTGGCAGAGTGGACCCAGAGGGCAAATCCCGTCCAGTTCAAGTGGGTCAAACAGAAGGGACCTGTGAAGGGCTTCATCTTTGATGTGTCCAAGGTGGAGCAGATATTCGATCTACTGCTCGGTGAGAAACAGTTGAAGCTCCCTAAGAATCACAAATTCCCGATGACGCAAGAGCTGTAGGGAAGGCCATACTGCAAGTGGCACCACTCGTTCACCCATGCCACAAACGACTGCAAGGAGCTGCATCGGCAGATCCAATCGGCTATCGAGCAAGGCCGATTAATTCTGGCACAACACACGATGAAGGTTGACAGTCAACCGTTCCCACAGGCAAATGTGGTGGAGCTATTGGATCCTAGATGTGAGCGCTAGAATTTCGCGTTCCAAATCAACATGGCAGGACCCATACGCCGCCATGGCAAGCAGAAGAGAGAGGCCGATTCTGGCAAATGGCCTGAAAGGACCTTGGATGTTGCCTAAAAGGGGGTGAATAGGCATTATAGCAAACTCTGCAATTTAGAAACCTTGAACATTTTGTCAGCACACTAGCCGGTCAGACCGGTCTAACACTTGGAATGTTGGACACAGCAGGCAGCCGGTCAGACCGGCTTGAGTGACCGGTTAGTCCGGTTCTGTGCAGAACCTACCCAAATCAGAGTTACTTCCTCTCCTCAAGCTCTAGTTCAAAACCTACTTGGTGTAAAACACCTGCAGATAATATCTAGTATATTCTAAGACCTTGCACTCACAAGAACAATACACCAAAGTAGATCGATGCTAAATTATATATAAGAAGCTAGAGCATAAGTAGTGAGGCAAACCACAATGAAGACACAAGGATTTGTTTCCCAAAGTTCAAATTCACCACTGTGAATCCTACGTCTCCGTTGAGGAACTCGTTGGGCGTGAGTTTCTTTCAACTCGATCCCTTGAGTTGGGTCTCTTTCAACCACTTCCTCACTTCACTATCTTGATCCTTTCCACCAAGGGGGCAAGATCATGCCCGCACAAACTTGCCGCTGCTCACCACACACTCGGGAGCTAGCCGGCGACACCTAGCCGTCTAGGAAGCTCACTTCCAAGAGTAACAAATGCGAATTGAAAGCTTTGATGAATTCAAGAGTGCTCAAGCTAAGGATTGCTCTCTTTAGATCAAAACTGATCTCATACAATGATCACAAGGTTGCTCACACACTCAATCCCTCAACCCAACTAAAGGATATGCAAATGTGTTAGCACAACTCACAAAGAGTGTTGGGGAGAGCTTGCTGGTCAAAATTAGTGCCTTTGGAAACTCAAGAATGCCAGGAGACCAGCCACCCTCGAAGGAGAGGGTTGAGGGGTATAAATACCCCACTTCTGAAAACTAGTCATTGAGTTGTCAGTGCATACCGGTCAGACCGGTACCTCAGACCAGTCAGACCGGTCGATTTGAAGAACTAGCCGTTAGCCCTAGGACCGGTCAGACAGGTCAGGGCCAGAGAACCCCAAACCCAAGTTAGAGTGACAAACTTGGTCCACCAAGTTTACACTTGATCATCCAAGCCACCTAAAGTTAGTTCTCAAGGGTTTTCTCTCAATGTTCTCACTTGGGTGACCTATGAGCACTTTTGACAATTATCAATCAACCAATGTTGCATCCCTCTTGATAGTATGGCATATCTATACTCAATAATAAATAAAACATAATTCAAACACTTGAGCCTTGATATATTTCAGCTTTGCCATACTTTTGCTTTGTCAACCTTAGAATTTTATCATTGCATAATCTTCTCTTGAGCAAATCCATACTTGAACTAGTGACTTAGAATTCCCATTACAATTGCAAATCCATCCTTGGAACCTCAAGTCACTCCAAAAATTATTTGATGCATTGCATTACTTCTCCCAACTAGGCTTAGATATGATACTTCGACAACCCCATGGATACTAGCAACTTCACCCTAGCAACTCACACATGGTAAGCCGTCGCTTCACCAAAGCTTGCTTAGTCCCTCGCACTAGTCATCTCCATTGGTTTCTTCATCACTTACCCTTGCCACATTGAGTTAAGCTTTGCACATCAACAATGAATTCCACTTTATCATTCTCATATGTTTTTGATTGCTTGATCTTGATTGATAAACATATTCCAAGTGTTGCAAGCTTCCAATGATAAGACCAATATGTAACTCATAAGTGTATGTCATTTTATTAGAACTCCATGAAGCCTTGCAATTGAACTTTCAATGTTTGGATACTTGATGATCCCTTTGCTTGTCAATTTAGCAATGTACCACAAGATCAATTATTTGCTTGTTTTGCTTTGCAAACATACTTGTAACAACTCATATCTCAATTGTGCCAAGCCTTGAATAGAAACCATATGTTGATATTGCATGAACACTTGTTTCTTGTTTTTGTTCACAACATTTCTTGACTTTTACCAATACAGCCTCTTTTATTTGATTCCTTGATGCATGAGCCAATACACACATTGATATTCAAATAACTTCCTGCTCATGATATCTTAAACAAATCATTAGACCTTTTAATCATGGTGTCATTCAATTCACCAAAACCCATTAGGGGCCTAGATGCACTTTCAATCTCCCCCCTTTTGGTGATTGATGACAACCCTGATTAAAGCTTACAGATGAATCAAATAAAAGATTTTAAATCCTCAGATATAGCATGAGCCCCCCTAAATATGTGTTTTGAATTGAATTCAACAAATAAGGCCTCAAATGTCATTTTCACATATTTAAAACAAATAGGAGCTCCCCCTATATCTCAGAATTCATGGGGGTGCAAACTGTGTATGTGTGTTCTACAAAAAATACATGTGATGCATATGACAAGATAATTCACTTCAATCAAAAGGAAGAAAAGATTGCTCTGTCAGCTGGTGACCGGTCAGACCGGTCTAAGCAACTGGTCAGACCGGTATGCCCCTGACAGACAGCAAAAAAAAATATTACATCATCCATTCATGCATCACACTAATACAAATTTACTTAAGTAGCATTAATAAGTCTATTACACACAGAACACACATTACACATCCTCAAGTCCACAAAAGATAAGAGTTTCAAATTTTATTACAGATTTTCAGAGTTACAAAAGGAGACCGGTCAGACCGGTCTAGGAGACTAGTCAGACCGGTCTTGGTGAACATTAAACACACTCTGAAAACTGCTTCTGCTCTTGCTATTCTCCCACTTCAATCTTCTCCCACTTCAAACTTTAATTCAACCAGCTCTTCTCACACTTCAAGCTTTAATCCATTTCTTCTCCCCCTTTGTCATCTATCACCATAAAGGGGCTGGGAGAGAAGACTTGGATGCCCATTCACTATCTATCTCCACCATCTCCATCTGGAGGAGATTGGCCACTCCAATGAGTACCAAAAGGGGGTGCGAAGATGGCATCCGATACCCTTGCAGCAAACTGATCTGCCTCGGAAGGGCGATGCAGCTCATATGAAGTTTCTGCTACCCCATAGAAGTACCCTGGATAACTTCCAGATGCATCTTGACCAGGAGGAGGAGGTACAAAGGTCAGCCGACAGAGGCAAGAGGGGTCTTCAACGTGGAGTTGACTATGGGCCGCAAGACCATCCCGACCTCATTCTTCATTGTCAACAGCAAAAGCACGTACACAGCACTGCTCGGGAGAGATTGGATACATGCCAATTGCTGCATCCCCTCTACGATGCACCAGTGTTTGGTCCAATGGGACGGCAATGATGTGGAAGTGGTCTGCGCAGATGACTCCAGCGACGTCTCACTCATGGATATGAACACGTGGGACGCAGAAGGACAAGAGCCGATCTCTGGGCTTGCTCTGGAAGATTGTGATCAGATCGAGGCTACAAAAAATGGACTGAGGCTGGTCTTATCCGCTAGCCTCACGGAGTAGATACTTCACGGCACGCCACGCAGTGTGGCAAGTTTCTAGAGGCCAATCCTAGCGATCGGCCCCAAAAAATGTTCAATGCATATTATGAGTTGGGATCATGTAGTCATGTACCAAAGACAGCCTGCTCTAGCAGTCGGCTAATTTATGGGTATGTAATAACGGATGACCATGGTAATACAAGAGCGGGCAGCCCATGCGGTTGGCCAAAATTTTTCTTTGGCTATTTTTCTGCCTTCACCATTGACTTGGCAAGCGACGATGAGTCGTCTGCGTTCACCGTCGACTTAACAGGCGACGGCAAGTTGGAGTTCGGGTTCACGTCAGCTGACGATCTAGAAGAAGTTGATATCGGTCCCGGGGATAAGCCGCGGCCGACATTTATCAGCAAAAAGTTAGACCCGAGCCTACGAGAGCCGATGATAACACTGTTGAAAGAGTATCGGGATTGCTTCGCATGGGATTATATAGAGATGCCCGATCTGGATAGAAGCATTGTCGAGCATCGGCTCCCGCTCAAGAATGGATTTCGGCCGTTTCAACAACGAGCATGCCAGATGAAGGCCGAAGTTCTAGAAGAAGTCAAGAAGGAGGTACCAAAGATGTTGGATGCAAGGTTCATCAGGCCATGTCGCTATGCTGAATGGATCTCCAGTGTGGTCCCTGTGCAGAAGAAAGATGGCCGATGGAGGGTCTGCGTCGATTACAGAGACCTCAACAGAGCAACACCAAAGGACGAGTATCCGATGCCTGTTGCGGAAAGTTCATCAACGCAGCTGCCGGACACAAGATGCTGAGCTTCATGGATGGTAACGCCGGCTATAATCAGATTTTCATGGCCCCGGAGGATGTGCATAAGACCGCGTTCAGAGTACCTGGTGCCATTGGCTTGTTCGAATATGTGGTCATGACTTTTGGATTAAAAAATGTTGGCGCAACATATCAGCGCGCCATGAACTACATTTTTCATGACCTCATCGGCAAGCTGGTGGAAATCTACATCGACGATGTCGTGGTCAAATCGGCATCAACTGGGGGCATCTGGAAGACTTACGTCAGGTCCTGGAGCGGACTCGGAAATTTGGGCTCAGAATGAACCCAAAGAAGTGTGCCTTTGGTGTATCAGCCGATCAGTTTTTGGGATTCCTGGTGCATGAGCGAGGGATCGAGATCGGCTTAAAGAGTCAAGAAGCAGTGAAGACGATGAAGCCGCCCACCACAAAGAAGGAGTTGCAGAAGCTCATCGGCAAAATCAACTTTGTCAGGCGATTCATCTCCAATTTGTCCGGGCATATAGAGTCGTTCATGGGTCTGGCGAAGATCAAGTCTAATAATAAGTTTCACTGGGGGGCAGAGCAACAGCAAGCTTTCAACAAAATCAAAGAGTATCTGTCGATGCCTCCAGTGTTGGTACCTCTGCAACAAGACAGACCTTTCTATGTGTACTTATCTGTGGGTGACACCTCTATCGCCTCGGTGCTAGTTCAGAAGCATGACGATCCGGAGAGGGTCGTGTTCTACCTCAGCAGGCGCATGCTAGACGCCGAGACCAGGAATCCTGAGATTGAGAAGATTTGCCTCTATTTGTTCTTCACATGTTCAAAGCTTCGTCATATCTTGGTCTCAGCGGAGACGATCGTCATCTGCAAATCGGATGTCATAAAGCATATGCTGTCGGCTCCTGTCCTAAAAGGCCGATTGGGAAAATGGATGTTCGCACTATCAGAGTTCGACATTCGATATCAACCGGCAAAATCAGTCAAGGGCCAGGCACTGGCAGATCTCATTGCAGACTGGATCAACACTGATGTGGCTGCACTCTTCATACGTGCCTGTGCCATGTTCTTCGACGGATCGGCCTGTGACGATGGGTGTGGTGTGGGAATCCTTTTGGTATCGCCTCGAGGGGCAACTTATTGTTTTTCCATCAGGGTTACCACTCCATGCACCAACAACATAGTGGAATATGAGGCCGTTCGTAAGGGGATGGAGTTACTCCTGGAAGCTGGTGCGGAGGCAGTGGAAATTTTTGGAGATTCAAAGTTGGTGATCTCTCAGCTCACGGAGGAATACAGGTGTGAGAGCGAGGCTCTTTATCCGATATGGGTCCAATGCCGGGAGTTGATGTCACAATTCAGGTACATTACTTTCCACTGGATACGAAGGACTTTGAATGCAGAGGCCTATGGGTACAAGTAAATAGCCGATGGCGTCGACGTCGAGGTTCAGTTTCTAGAACTTGGTGACTGGAGAGCCGATATCTTCAATTACTCACTACTAGAAAAATGGCTTAGGGCACCGGTTGGTAACAGCCTTTGGTACCGGGTAAAACAACTGGTGCCTAAGCCTTCAAAATTCACGCAAAATATTCTCTTTATTTGGGACTTGAACTCGCGACCTCTAGCCTCGCGCGTTGCTCCTTTACCATCTCAGCTACACAGTTGTTCTGGTCGAGAATGAGATATTTTTCTTTTAAAGTAACCAATGGATGAGCCTAAGGTACCGGTTGGTGGTACCACCCGGTACCTAAGGCTCCTAAGGTACCGGTTGGTAACACCAACCGGTACCTAAGGCTCGTCTATAGGTACCGGTTGGTGGTACCACTCGGTACTAATATAAAAATTACCACCCGGTACCTATGGAGAGCCTTAGGTACTGGTTGATAATATCAACCGGTACCTAAGGCTCATTCATAAATTCCATTCACCCCAAAAGTACCGGTATGGAGATGAACTGGTACCTATGCAGCATAGGTACCGGTTCATCTCCATACCGGTACTTTTGGGGTGGACCTAAGACTTGTTTTCTAATAGTGACTTAAAGGATTCGGCTCGGGGGGCATCCAGAAGGATAAGACTCAAAGCTATGAAGTATGTTCTGATGGGGGATGACATGTTCTACAGGACCTTAGAAGGACTGCTGCTCGAATGTCTGGGGCCTTCGTAGTCAAATTGACTCTTGCATGAGGTTCACGAGGGAGCTTGCGGCACGCACCAACGGCTCATAAGATGAAGTGGCTGATCAGGCGATCGGGATATTATTGGCCGACCATGCTTGGAGATTGTTTCAAGTATTACAAAGGATGTCAGGCATGTCAGAGATTCGGGAAAATTCAGATTGTGCCAGCGTCAGTAATGAATCCAGCAAAGGTCATCAATGGGTGTTGGCTTTCACGGATTATTTCACGAAGTGGGTGGAAGCGGTACCCATGAAATCAGTAGCAACAAAAGATGTGATTAATTTCGTGAAAGAGCACATCATCCACAGGTTCGGGATTCCTCAGACCATCACGACCGATGGAGGATCAGTTTTTATATCGGCAGAGTTCAGAAAGTTTGCCGATGACATAGGGTTCAAGCTGATCAGGTCTTCCCCATACTATGCCCAGGCTAATGGACAGGCTGAAGCATCCAACCAGAGCCTCATCAAGTTGATCAAAAGAAAGATCGATGAGCATCCGAGGCGCTGGCATGAGGTGTTATCAGAGGCATTGTGGGCATACCGAATTTCGTGCCATGGATCCACCAAGACGTCGCCATATCATTTGGTCTATAGACAGGACGCAGTGTTGCTGTGGGAGATTACAGCCGGGTCAAGGCGTGTCGAATTCCAGAATGATATATCAGCTGAAGAGTACGCAGCCTTGATGAACGACAACGTGGTGGATCTCACGGAGCTGAGGCTTTGGTCACTGGAAAAGATCAAACAGGATAAGGCCAAAGTCGCTCGTGCGTACAACAAGAAGGTCAGACCAAAAGAGTTCTAGGTCGGAGATCTGGTTTGGGAGGCGGTGCTACCATTGTGAACCAAGGACAAAAAGTACGGGAAATGGTTCCCAAATTGGCATGGACCCTACAAAGTCAACCAAGCCCTACCTGGGAATGCCTACATGCTTGAGGAGTTGGATGGTGTTAAGTTTCCCGTGGCTATCAACGGCCAACATCTCAAGAAGTACTTTCCAAGCATGTGGGAAGGCGAGTGATGAAAAGCCGATGAGAATCATCTGGCTATATATATATATATATATATATATGAGGCCAACACGTTGAGTTGGCCAGCAAAAAAAAAGGGAGGCCAGCACGCGTTGAGTTGGTGTTGTCGGTTGAAACCCACCGGCGAGTAGCGAACAGGCAATACGAGGAGCCAGGAGGCTGTCGGGGCGCTGGCTGGCACCGGTCCCTCGGTCAACGGTCCAGATCCTGGCAGACGCCATTAGCTTCCGGAGTCGCAGGGCGTGCCACCTGACCTATACCTGGTCAGGAAGGTGCAAAACGTGCTTTAGTGATTAGCATGCATACATAAACACGTGTAAACATTAGTCCGAGCCGTGATCGGCTCCCCGGGACGACTCTTGCATCGGCTTTAAAGAGCCGATCGAGTCCCGGTGTCAGATCAGATCTAGATATCCAGATATTGGCAAATAAAGCATACAACTGTAATAACTTGCTGTAATTACATTCAATTGATCCAATCCACGATAGTAAAAGCTTCACTACTAGATCGGAACATCCTACATGTGATTGGGCCTAACGAACGTAATAGATGGCCAGACTTCAACCAGAACGGAGGCCTAAGAAATAGCAAGAGCCGATTCCCGGATCAATCCCCGCTAAGATTAAAGTAAAGCATCTACTACGTCGCCAGAACATCCAATCTGTTTGCAAGGCCTAATCTAGCAGATATTATGCCAACTCTTATAGAAATAAGAGCAAACCATAACAGATCGGATCTACTAAATGTAACGCAACAAGGTGTTACTCTTGCACGACTAATTCCGCGTAGCAAGAACTAGCATAAGATCGGAAACGTGAACGTGCGTGAATAACATGATATTTGCAGATGATAAGCGTGAAAGCACGAGATAGATCTACTAAGACATGCTGCAAACACCAGGATAAATAGCATTGCCCGCCATCAAAAACGCTTCAGCACAAGGAATACCAAGGTAAAAGCAAGAACAATGCTGTCCTGATCACAAGACGTGATCAGGGCAGCATGGCGCTTACTTGGATGAAAACCCTAGAATAGGGGTGACGGTGCGCCGAGTTGTTGTTGCAGAACAACGAATGGTTCCTCTTTACCAATAACAACAGGTACATATTTATAGTCCGGAGACTTAAACACGATCTAAACTAACTTAACTGTACCGGACTCTTAACCCTAATCGAACTAACTGAATTTACAGATACACGGCCCATGTGGCCCAAACGCTCACGCGGGAGCCGATTCACAAGCTATTCTTTAATTCTACACTAAGCCCAACTTGCTCACGGCCCATTGATTAGCCCTGTTAAATTGTGGCGATAACACATGCCCCCTGGTTTTGGCAATGATAGTTCCAAAACCATTATGCTACTCCACCTTCCCGTTGCTCCATCTTCCCGTTACTTGTTCATTAAAGCGCACTAACCTTCCCGGGAGATGAAACGTCTGCTGCGGCTGGCCTCTTCGAAAACTGTGAAAATTCCGACCCGTCTTCCAATTTGGCCTTTTTAAGCTCGCCCTGAATCAGCCCAATTTCACCACAACTCTTTGCTTTAGCCAACAGAACAACTCGAAACCACCACCATGGCCATCCTTTCTTCTTCTTCCACTAACTCCATCTCCTCGAGCCCTTCTCCTTCTTCTTCCTCCTCCGCCCTCTCGGCCTCCTCCATCAAGCCGATTCCCGAGAGCCGAGAGCCCACCCCAGAGTTTGATCCAACAGCGGCTCACGAAGCGCTAGATACAGAGGAGTTCGATTTTGGGATCATCTCCGACCCGGATGAGCCCCAAACTGAGGGTGAAGACCTCTCATCCCTGCTCGGGGGGGGAGGGGAGGTGGAGGAGAGGGAGGACGATTGGTTCTCGTGGTACGTGATCGACTCCTCCTCCGACTCCATGGCGGGGAACGCCTTCCGCCTTCACAGATTCTCCGAGGAAGACTCCGAGGAAGATGACAAGGACAACGGCGGCGGCTACAGCAGTGACGACGATGACGACGATGGCAGCAGTGCCGACGGCAGCAGCAGCGACGGCGGGAGTACGCCGGCGAGAAGCCCCAAGCGCCATAGGTACCTCGGTACCTACTGGTGGTAGTTAGGAGTAGCATTAGGTCTGTAGGAACTTCGAGCTCGATTCGTACTCGAATCGGCTCACTAGTTCCCTTTCCGCATTTGTGTTCTCATAATACCCCAAAAAAGCCGATGGCACCGCATCGATTTTTCCAAATTCATAAAGCCGATCGAATTCAAACTCGGAAACCGCCCGTATAAGGATAGGACGCCCTTTCCATTCTGAGTTCGATTCAGACAAACATCCCGACTCCGAGCCTGTCTTCGAGACTTCGCCTCATAAATCTGAGCAACACACCCAAATCCCGAACCAAAAGCAACAGAACGATCTAAACCCTAAGGCAGTCAGATCTGAACCATGTCGAGCTCCGGAATTCAGACAGCGAAATCCCCGACCGCGGATACGGCGATTTATGGCCTGAAGGTAATTTTCGGCCTTTTCCTTTAATTCCCTCTTAGTTCTCAAGCTCCTGAATTTAATGAGCCATTAAATCTCAACACCACATTAATTTCCAAATTACTGAAACTCAGGTGTCGGATATTCTCCTACTGCATCCCACTAATCCCATGTCTTTCTGTCTTGGCCCGCACACACATGAAAACCCCGTAGATTTGATTTCCTGTTAAGCCAATAGAATACCCTTCGCAAGCCAAAACATCAACTTGATCTCCTGGTCCGACTGCCTAAGAGCCTGGCCAAATCCCCTAGAGGGATGGGTCTCCTGGTACAGCAGAGTGGCAAGAACCTACCTGCCCCTATGGCAAGAACTTAACATAGCCGATGCCCTCTCTTTATTGCTATCTCCACTCGAGAAAGATGAAAACCTGCTAAAAACCATCGGCTATTTCTGGTCTGATGCTCTGAACTGTTTCCTCTTTGGCCATGGACCCATGACACCCACACTATTAGATGTGGCAATGATAACCGGCCTAGATATCAAATCCTCCAATCCTGCAGCCCATAGGATGCCAATCATCCCCTTCAAACTCTCATCCAAAGCAGACTGTACAAACTGGGGTACTTATATGAGCCAGCACATGAAAACAAAAGGTCCAGTGACAGAAAAGGAACACACAGCTTTTCTGAATCTTTGGTTGGAACACTTTCTTTTCTGCTGTCCTTCCTTGGCTCCAACCAAAAATTATCTTCCTTTGGCCTATTGTGGCAGAACCACCTGAATTATCCCGGCTCAAGTGCGCTGGCCATCACCATAAAGGTAACACCGACTCAAACGCACTTCAAATGGAACAATTCTTGGTCTGTCGGGTAACGTCCCAATACAACCACCGGATCTCGGATCGAACAAGCATACCCCGCACGAAGGCGAGTCTAGAGATATTACAACCATAAATTTTACAACACATGTATAGCAGTTATTACAACAAGTTCAAAGCATTATTACAAGTCCAAACTCAGTAAAACATTATACAAAACATAAGTTTAAGTTTAGAGTTTAAGCAGCGGAAAGAAAACACGACGGCTACAACACGTCGCAATGGGTACCGAGCTAGCCCAAGCAAGGTATCACTCGTCGGGGTCATTGCCGGCCGAAGACGGATCCCACTCTATGGACCAGCCAGGGGGCAAAGAGCAGGGCCAAGACAGACTAGCGATCTGGTCCTCAAAACTCATACCTGAAAAAGGTTTCAACAGCAAGACTGAGTATACTAATACTCAGCAAGACTTAACCGTCAACGGATATACTTAGTCCACTTAACTAGACTATGCAGGGTTCTGTAAGGCTCTGGTTTTTCTTTTGCTGAAAAGCAATAAAGAGTAGGTCCTTAATTTCATATTTTAGTTTTCAATATTCGAGTTGATTAACCATTCTATGTAAGCAACTAATTCTAATCAACTATGGTAGAACTTTAGTCAAACATCAAGATTGATCATAATAATATTGCTCTTATTACTCTGGCAAAGGGATCAAGCAGTCTCAATATCCGTGAGAGACGGACGATTCGAATCGGATTTCCAATCTTGCAAGGTAAACCTAACACACATGTTTGGAACACCGTCGGGTCGTTCCCAAACAACCGTTGACTTTTCATTCCGGCTTGTGGATAGGGTCACTCTCCCCAACTACAGGGCACCAACTTCCTCCTTGTACCCGTGGTGTTGCGCAACATAAACATAAATAAAAACCTATCTCTAAGAGAGAGTGAAAGGTATATCCACTCACCGGTCCGATCAGCTACTAGGCTTACCGCGTACCATATTTACGCCATGTGGCTAGTACTTTCAAACACTTAACCACCGCTACCACACACCGCGACCTTAGCAGAATTCATCAACTTAGACGGGGTCTCACCCAAGGTCATGATATCAAACACGACCCCGTCCGACGTCCTTATAGTGATTGCAGAAAGTAAACAAGCAACTCCTATAGAGCTCGCGAGTGACAGGCAATCACTCGACTTTTACCGGTCCTGTAAGCATAGCAAATACGCGGACTCAAGTCTAGTATTTAGTACATAGGTTCCTAGGATCATGTATCTAGGGTTTCAATTCAAATCCTAAGAACTGTAAATACACAAGTAAATAATATATAAAGTGCATAATTTGAAATACTGGGTTTATGTCTGGGGCTTTCCTTCGCGGTAGTCACTAGCTAACTCAGCCTTGGGCTCTTCCGGACTTTGGTTCGGGTCTTCAATCAGTATAGTGGTGTTCACCTGGGCTTCTTAATCACCTCCTTCGGACTCCGGGATCAGCTCGTACGTCCCGTCCGCTAGAACAGTCGTATCTATATGTGATGCAAGAAACGGATTACAACCACACACAAATCACGATAAAATTGTAGTCTAACAATTAGTAAACATACTTAACATATGGGAAATCATTTATAGAGTAGTTATTTAATATTTATTACTACACAAAATAACATGATTAACTTCACAAGACAATTTGATTATCCTTACAAAGTAAGCTTTAGTTAGTTTATATAGCATGTAAATCACGATTTGCTAAGAATTGAGTAACTCAGTACAAAAATAGCATTTAAATTCAGAAAAATTACTTCAAATATTAAGTACAGAGAGCAATCTATCCTGTAAATTTCATACCATTTTATGCAGCCAATTAATCAGAATAAAACATTTATTCAGACAGCACCTAGAACAAGATTAAATTCTACAGAACAAACTACAAAACTTATGAAGCTCAAATTTTCTCAAAACATGAATAATATACTTATGAACATCCTATAAAGTTTTCAGAATTTATCTAGGCACAAAACAGAAGTAATAATTTTGACAAAATTAAACCACATATGGTAAAACTAATTAGTACAGAAAGTTCTATAGTGTTTATGGTTCTCAAATTTTACAGGCATGAATATATGACCAAACTAGAGCTCCACAAATTTTATCAGATTTTTCTAATTAAGAAAACTATTTACCATAAATAAAGCCTATTTAACAAGCATTAAATCAAAGATATAGTTAAACAGATCTAAAATTTCTAAACTTTTCGCAAAAGCAAGGTTTTATAGACATGTAAGCATGGAAAATGTTTCACACTCATAACTTTAATATTTATACTATAATAAATACATTAGCAAAACTAGTAGACCTAGGAATATTGAAAATTTGACTTAGTTAATAATGTCAAAAAGGTTTAACAATTTTACCAGGTACTAGAAACACTGCAAGGCATAATCTAGCCAAAAACCACATAAAGTTACTGAGTACAACTCCTAAAACAAATAAAGCATATTTATTCTATTCTTTTCCTTGGATTAATTTACAAACCAAAACTGAAGATGTGTATGTAACAAAACTTGTAGGTATTGTAACAAGGATTCCAAAGCATTTGGATTTGTATTTTTCTGAATTTTCTACGAATTTCTAGATATTTTCAAAGTTCAGCCTAAAAACAAAAGGAAAATGATTTAAAACACGCGGGCAGGCTCTCGGCGGTGACGTTGCGGTGGTCGCCGCTCACGGCCCCGGCCTGCCGCATGTTCTTGTAGCTCGTTGGCGACCCCATGGTGAAAATGCCGGTGAAGTCGGTGATCGGGAAACCGGCGAGGAGCGCCCAGGAGCTGCCGGGGAAGGGCTCGCAGAAGAGGCCGTCGAACTCCTGCGGCGCGTGCACGAGCAGGACGCGGTCGGTGAGGAGCGCGTACAGGAAGGTGGATGCGAGCGAGAGCATGCGGTTGCCGAGGCCGTTGGTCGGCGTCCAGACGACGTACTGGCACTCGGAGCGCGCGGCGTTGCGGCCGGACCGCAGGTGCTCGACGGCGTCCTTGAACAGCGGCGCGCCGGGGCCGCACCGCCTGTGCCGAGCCTCGTACCGCCTGAGGCGCTCCACGAGGTAGGTGGATGGCCGGAACGGTGACGGGCGGCGGTAGAGAGACGCCGCGTACCGGGAACGGCAGGACTGCTCGTCGAAGGCCGGCGAGAGGAGCCCGCCGAGGAGGCGGTCTTGGTCGTGCCGAGGAGGCGGCGGGGCCGGTCCCGCGACATGCTCACGGACAAGGGATGCTGCGTAAACTGCACGGTACAAAATGAAGTCGATTTAGTTTGACACCAGAAAAATCTCGGATTCCTGAGAGGACGACGTGCAGTTCGTTTCATATCATCAGTTTGCATAATAGATTTCTTCTTGAATCCAAAACTACAACTCCATACGTCCAAATTAAAACGTCAGTGTTCATAACAAACGCGATCAAAAAGCGAAGAAACCGTTCGAGGAATAATCCACTACTTTGCGGCTAGTAGATTGGTTGACTCAAACAGAACTCTGCATGCATGCGCACCACCAAACGAAGAGCCAAAGTTCGCCACTGGTTCGTTTTAGTACCTGGGATTTGCACGAACTCGCTTCGCGGCGACGATGAGAACGCGGGCTGGTGGTTCCCGGCGCCGCCGAAGGCCAGCATGAGCAGCGTCGAGGTGGACAAGAAACCCATCACGACCACCTCCACCCGCGCCGGTGGGCGCCATCCCGGCCACGCCCTCCGCCAGGACACCTCCTCGTTGCCGCCGCTTCCGTCCCTCCCGGCGGCGAGCTGCTCCCCGCCGGCCACAGCCTTGCTGCGCGCCGCCGCCGCGTCCATCTGTCAGCGCGCCGGCAGGCACTTCCGTAGACGCTCGCGCTTCTCTCTCCGCTCTCCGCGCCCCGCCCGGCCGCCCGTATAATAGTGATTTTGCATCGCATGGAGGAATGCACACGCTGCTAAACTACTGTAATAATAATATTGACACTGCATTCCAGACGACGCTGACCGTGATGCAGTAAACACAGCAGCGAATAGCTAGCGTAAGGACGGGGGCAGCCTGAGACGCTGACCGTGCATATAACGGCCAGCTTAGCGTAAGGACGAGGGGAACGCTCGCACGGCCAGCTCGCGCTGTCGGTTCCTTGTGCGGCCGTCCCTGCGTGCGTGCGTCGCGAGGTATGTGACGCTGATAGGTAAATACATATATATAAGGGTGCGGCGCGGATCACTGTGTTGATAGGGAAAAAAAACACGCCATCGAATGAGCACTTGAGCACTGAATGTGCAACTTCTAAAGACGCACAGTGCAGTGCTTGCCTCTGCGAAAACCGGATGCAGACGGACGGGTGCACCGCCACGTCAACACACCAAAATGAATTTGTGAAATCACACTGGATGATTGACGAATTATTGGCCGTGTTATTAATTGTGGAGAAGTTCATGTGTGGCACCTTTTTAAAAAAAAAATAATCTCATGCTCGCAAATTCCAACGTCGATGAAGACAATAAAAGTGCAACGGAAACAGGTCCAGGAGCATCGATCTGCATCACTGAATTCGACGTGCGTGTGTACCGTCAAGTGAAGTTTACCTGGCTTTTGAACGAAGAACCCGGTCCCCGGCGACGAGAACGCGGCCAGGCTTCCAGTGCGGCCGCCGAACACCACCGCGAGCAGCGTCAGGGCGCCCAAGAACCCAGCCGCGGCCGCCACATCCGCCCGCGCCGGCGCGCGCCATCCCCGCCACCGCCACTCCTTGTCACTGCCGCCAGGGTCCCCGCCACCCGCAACTGCCACCTTGCGCGCTCCCCGCGGCGTTCGCGCCCTCGCGTCCATCGGCAGAGCAGAGGAGAGCAGAGGAGCGCAGACGCTCTTCCCTCGACGCGCGCGCCCTTGCTGACCTAACAAGTACAGTATATACCGGCAGCAGCAGCACGTACAATGATTGTGTCCATTTGAAGCAACACGCATCACATCTTCTCAAACTATTGTTAACGCCGACTTCCAGACGCCAAATTGTAGTGGTCAACGGCTCAGCATCATCGATGCATACATGACGATGCGGCGAGCACACACGACACAACCAGGCGAATGCTTGCTTGCTCGGGCCGCCTACCTGCTGCACGAAGTTACTTGCACCCATGACAGGAACGGGTACATGGACACCTGGCGGCTGCCTCGTCTGGCACCCATGCCGTGGCCGCAGAGGAAATCAGGAAACGGCCTGCCCGGCGACTCACTGATGGAACGCACGAACCAACCTCTACGGCACGGGATTCACCGGATTAAAAAAACACACCGGTACAGGTTATTGTTGTCGTGAACAATTTTCTTTTTTATATTCCTGAGATAAGGAACAATTTTAAATTCCAGATGGTAAACGCACGATAATGAAAGCTAAAATCTCTACCAGGCTCTGTGTGTACATATTAATTTGCAAATTGTTTTATGATGACGAACGAATTTGAATACAGGTCGGTACGGCACCGGAAACGAATACAACGAATTCTCCAAAAGGCCTGCCTAATTACGCGTACTCCACAGACCACAGGGGGGCGGGCGCAGTTCTGATTCTGAAAGAGGAATCGGATTCGGAACAAGCGAAGCGACTGCTCGGCACTCAGAGTTAAGTGTCGAACAGCTTGATGCCGAACCGGACGTCCTCGCAGTGCCGGACGTAGGGCTTGACGGCGGCCACGTCGACGTCCCTCCTGGCCCGGCATCCGAGCTGGGGCGGCGAGTGCAGGCACGGCTCCACGGACGCGGACCGGACGCACGCCACCGCGGAGACCTCCTTGTCCCAGTCCGGCCGGAGCAGGATCCACGGCCTCACGCCGGCGAAGCTGTAGGCGACGTACCCGAAGGTGGACCAGGCGCTCATGGCGATCTTGTCGCAGTAGCTCAGCAGGTAGATCTCCGCCAGCGCCTTCTGGTTGTGCTCGTTCGACGTGTACTGCTGCTGCTCCTCGTGGCTGGGCTGGAACACCGCCACCACCTCCCCGTTCCTGGTGGGGCTCTCGTAGTACATGCCCCGGATCTTCTCGTAGTACCCCGAGTAGAGGGACGCGATCAGGACGGCCTTCACCTTCCCCGCGCCCGCCGTGTGGTTCGCCGGCTCGGCGGCGCCGGCGAGCTCCGGCAGCAGCCGCTGCTCCCTGATGCACCTCATCAGCTGGTCGTACATGTTCTCGAACTTGATCGGCTTCTCCGGGAAGATCCGGATCTGGAACCCGATCTTCTCGTCCACCCTGGCCAGGTACGCCTCGTAGTATCTTGAAATGATGCCCCAGACCCTGTTGGTCGGGTGGAAGAGGTACCGTCCCAGGTGGTGGAACACGGCCTCCTTCTGCGGGAACATCCTCGCGAGCTCCTTCTCGAACATGGGCGTCAGGAACAGCGCCGGCGCGAAGTAGCTGTCGGACTTGAGTAGCATCCAGTTGAACTTGCCGAGCACCACCTGGTCCTCGTCGCAGAAGACGTTGTCGGAGAGCTTCAGCTGGAACTGCTCGACGTGGAGGTACACGTAGGGCGGCAGCGACGCCGCCGCCACGCTACCGGGGTCGTCGTTGCGGACGCCGCCGCCCTTGAGCATGTTGGCGTAGCTCTCCGCCGCGCCGATGTGGAGCTTGTGCGGGTTGTTCTCCGGGAAGTCCCCCGGGAGCACCCACGAGCTGCCCGGGAACGGCTCGCAGAAGAGGCCCTGCTGCTCCGGCGCGACGTGCATGAGGAGCACCCGGTCGGTGAGCAGCGCGTACAGGAAGGTGGAGGCGATGGTGAGCATGCGGTTGCCGAGGCCGTTGCAGGGGAACCACACCACGTACTTGCAGTCGGAGTGGTCGGCGTTGCGCCCGGCCTTGAGCTGCTTGACGGCACGCCGGTAGCGCTTGGTCCCCGGCCCGCACTTCTTGTGGTAGGCCTCGTACTTGCGCAGCTTCTGCGCGAGGTAGGGGGAGAGCCGGAACGGGGATGGCTTCCGGTAGAGGTTCGATCTGTAGCGGCTCTGGCACGAGGATTCGTCGAATGCTGCGGAGAGCAATCCTCCCAGAAGCTTGTCCGGGGACGGAGATGATGTGGTTGGTGCAGAGACGTTCTTCGGAGTTACAGCTTCTGGTTCTGCAGAGAAGATTCTTCACTGGATGAGTTGAAAAAAAAAACAGGACGGGAAACATTTTACCTCATCCTCATCATCGTAATAAGTTCAAAAAATGTCATTCGATGAGATACTTGCAGGTGGGCCCTATGACCCTAACCCTAACATCGACACTCGATGAAGGTTTTTCTTTTTTCCCTTTAAAACTTGGATAGTAGCCAGTATATGGAATCAGCATGCAGTACAAAATGTTAAGCATACAAAGCACCGTGATTCTGAAATTTCACTGATGTTTCGGTGTCTGAATGTATGATTTTTTTCTTAAGCGCAATCATCTACATATATTCTTCACAACCACATACTAAGAATGGCTAACGTCTTTCTTTTTTCTGAAAGCAATTGGCTAGATGCTTCTTACTCTGGCCAGAAACAGGGCCATCGAGCTAGTCAGCAAGAAATTAGACAAGAGAACAAAGCCAAAACCCAAAAATTCTTTTCAAAATATACAAATGGATTATTGCAAGCTTGTTTCAACTCTCGTACTCTCAAACACCATATAAAAGAGGAAATTGTGAAATTGTGACCATTTTCATTAATGGCGTGTCATGTTCCAACCCTGAACTGGATATATCATAGCAAAAATAAGGGCAGATCGCAGATCCTCACTTTAATGGCGTGTCAGCATTATTGCTGGGGATGTGATCACGGGAACTGTACGCTGTGGACAACGTCACTTTTGTAGTTTTGTTTGGACTGGGAGACTATTCTTTTCTAAGGGGCCGTTTAGTTTCCAAAAATTTTCACCCAAAAATTTTTACCTCCCTTTTAAACACATATATGAAGCATTAAATATAATTAAATAACAAAACTAATTACACAGTTTGGATGTACACGACGAGACGAATCTTTTAAGCCTAATTAGTGCATAATTAGCCATAAGTGCTACAGTAACCCACATGTGCTAATGATGCGGTCAAATGCCTCAAAAGATTCGTCTCGTGGTTTCCAAGTGAGTTCTGAAATTAATTTTTTAATTAGTGTCTGAAAAACCTCCCGACATCTAGTCAAACTATTGACGTGACATCCAAAATTTTTTCCGTTTGCAACTAAACGGCCCCTAAGAAAAACCTCCATTTCCCTCAAGGCCCCCCGGCTAGAGGCTACTTTAAGAAGTACAATAAGAACAATAGTATGTCTCCTATAGCCTGGACCACTCGAGCAATGCCTGGGCCAGTGGGCCATCTAGAAGACATTTCGCAGAAGGCAGAAGATACCCCTTTCAAAGAAACAGTGGTGAGGTAGGACAAGATCCGGGCAATGATGCACCGGCGTGGTGCGGTGGTGCCATCAGGACGCCGCCCACACGCTGACACAACAAACAGGGCACCTCTGTCTCCCTCCAGAAGCCCACTGTTCAAGCACGCAGCAAGTCGGATCTGAGTTGTGAGTTCCCGATCCCGGGCCAAAAAAGGATTTGTTCGTGCATGAAGTAGATACCGGTGATCACAGCACAGATTTGGACTCCCAACTTCCCAAGACAAGCCTGATCCGCAGTTCGCACGCAGAATTAAATTCAAGCGATCTGATTTGGACGCGGTGTGCTCCGCCATGGCCAATTTGGCCGTAATGCCAGCGTACACAGAAGCACGACCGGATCAACGGTGACGTCGTCAAGAATCGGAGCCTGAGCTGAGCAGAGCTACCTCCTAAAGAAACGGCAATCTGCTC
Source organism: Panicum virgatum (assembly GCF_016808335.1). Classification (NCBI taxonomy): domain Eukaryota; kingdom Viridiplantae; phylum Streptophyta; class Magnoliopsida; order Poales; family Poaceae; genus Panicum; species Panicum virgatum. The sequence goes on along the minus strand of NC_053145.1, from coordinate 62,237,948 downwards.
TGCCCCTCCGCCATGAGGAAGGAAAAAGGAGCAGAATTGCTTACGACACCAGCTGCTTGTTCGCACGCCAACGGCCAACCCCGTCCGAGAAATGGGGCGCGAAACGCGAGAATTTCCCACGCGCACGCCGCCGGTCAACGAGCTTCTTCTCCGGCGTGGGAGGGACGCGACCTCCCGAATTCACAAGCCGAACACAACGGGGTAGTAGCAGAGGACAGGAAAGCTTACTTTTGCTTGGCGGCGTGGCGCCGCGGCCGCCGGCGGCGACGTTGCGGGCGACGACGGGCGTAGACGGGGAGGACGAGGGGAAGGAGCCGCTGCCCCAGCGGCCGCCGAAGACGAGGAAGAGAAGGGGCAGCGTGAGGAGGAAGCCGACCAGCACCATCTCCGGGCGGACGCCGCCGCCGCGCCACCCGGCGCGCTTCTTGTCGTCCTCGCCGTCGGCCGGAGCCCGGGGGCTCCGCGACCGCTTCACGTCCATCCCCTCTTCTCCACACGCCCACACGGCTCCGCTCGATCCCCTCGGCTGCCTCTTCTAAGCTCTCGTTTGATCCGTGTCTTGTCACGGCTTGCTTGTGCCGGCTTCTCTCCTTGTCCTTGGAGGCTCGGAGCCTCGGAGCTGGTCAACCTGGTGGAAGCTGCGGGGGGCTTGAAATGGAAGGAGACGGAGTGACGCCGACGTGTGCCCGATCATACATTGGCTGCACTGTTGGTTTCTTCTTTTTTTTTTCGGGCTTCAGTGTTGGTTTCTGCGACGCGAACTTTATTCTATTCGCATTTGCGAGTACTTAACTGGTGCGTATATTCGCGCGGCAGTTGTTAGCTTTGATGATCGTTGGATTAGTTATTTTGTGGGTCATCGTGATGGCCTGATGGGAACAACGAGCAATTTTCTACTATATGTAGCGTTTTTTTCTATGGAAAGCTCCTGCCCTTTCCGTTGTTCAAGAAAAAGTATTTGCCCTTTCTAGCCAAACTGTAGCTTTTTAGTGTTCTTATTCTCGTCCTCCTAAGTTCATCCTTCTAGCTAGGGATCACCACTGTATTAGGATCGAGCTTAATTCAATGGTGGTAGGTGGGTAGGGTGGCGTACTAGAATATGGCCATATGGGCGTCCGAAGCATTCAACGCCAACAAACTCTGAAAATGACAGCAGGATCGACGTGCGTGTATATACTTGTTGACGAATACTTTAGCATCGTAGAGCACTAGAGCTCATCCGTCGCCACCGGGGAAAACCCCAAGCTCAGGCATCACCGCATCAGGCTACTCACAGTCACAGACTTCTTCCTTGTACGTGGAGGAGGCGGCTGTGCTCCGGCTTTGTTATGTCATTCTTTTTTTTAGAAGTGTTATGCTTATGTCATTTTCAGTCTCTATGTTGAGGTGTCCATCGCACAACCACAAAAGCGCAGCAAGTGGAAACTGTCTCCAGAAGCTCTGTGATTTTTCGCAGGGACAGGCTCGGTTGGTTGATCCATATAGATGTCCGTACTACTAGTGTATGCGTCTTCCAAGGAGGGAACTGCCATGTGTCCACGTGCATGTTGAATTCAGTAATTCAAAACCATGTCCCGTGTTCTTAATTCTCCCTCGCTGTCCCCCTCCGATGCCACAGTTTCCTACACCAACTTGATAGGACATTGATAGGAAACGGAACCCGTCAGTAACCCAGCGCCGCTACACAAACCTACCAGCGAGGCCATCAAGTGAGCCTGTCGCCGGGAAACGAAACATCGCCGAGAAACGAAGCTCGACGCAATCACGCATCAGGCCGTGGTCTCATTCATCATCGCGTCTCGTCGGTGAGCCGGCATAATTGCGAGCGAGCAGGCCGGCATTTGCAGCTCCGCCTGGAGCTATCCTCGCATGCATGCCTCAATACGTGGCCGCGCCGCTCGCGGGCGGAGCCACCAGGTATGGACACCCGCAGCACCGCGTTTACTGTCCGGCTAGGCGGCTACACAGGCAGCACGACGCGGCCGCATCATGTCGCTGCCGCCGGTGGCGAGTGGTGACTGCCTGACCACATGGCTTTGCCGCTTGGCGCCTGTGGTGGCGGATTCACTGTGCCGGGGGCAGGTAGACCAGGCGAGGAAAGGGATGGGTCGCCGTGCGCGTCGGTGCCAATCTTAGTGGGTGACATTAAATTTATTGATGTGGCAGAAGAAATAGAAGAGGGGGTATTATGAGATATGAGAGGAGTGTCACATTATCACCATAACACTCCTACGACTTAGTTACCTAGTTTATAGTCTAGATAACTGTGCGATAATACTCTCCACTGAACCTGATCTTACTGGTTCGAAGAAACTTGGCCAGGACCAGGCGTGCATGGATGGGCGAAGGCGGAGGCCTTGCCGCGCGGCGAGGGAGCCGTGACAGCGCTCGTGGCGGAAACAGCTAGCGCGCGCCGGATGAGGGACGCCAGCGGCTCATGCTTCCGAGCCCGAGCCCAGCTAGAAAGCCTAATACAAACAAGAGATGATGATGAGCTTTTTTTATTTTTTTATTTTTAAAAACGTTTTTTATAGAAATATATTTTTTGTTTCACAATTTACAGTTTTATACCCTACCGCCCGGCAGGGAGCGGCAGGGGGCCGGCCGCCCCCTGCCGGGCGGTAGGGACCTATATGTAATTAAAATTTGAGTGCTATCGTATGGAAGCCCCTATCGAGGGGCGGCAGTCAGGCCGACCGCCCAGCAGAGGGCGGCAGGCTCCCCCCAATATAAAAGCTGAGGTCCCCCCACACCTGCATTTGCAGCAAACAACACCCATAGAGGGAAAAAAGAGAGACGTGGGGTGAGAGAGGGAGTTGCAACAGCGAAGCCCTGTCGGATTCCGCACTTGTGATCTGCAGGTAAGTTACGTATGAATCCATTAATATTGTAAAGCAATTTAATTTAATTAATATTTCACTGTAACTTAAATTGTCCTGCCGGATTCCGCACTTGTGATCTGCACCACCTCAAGCACCAACTTGTGTTAACTGGGATAGCCATTAAATTAAATTGCTTTACAATATTAATGGATTCATACGTAACTTACCTGCAGATCACAAGTGCGGAATCCGGCAGGGTTTCGCTGTTGCAACTCTCTCTCTCACCCCACGTTTCTCCTTTTTTCCATCTATGGATGTTGTTTGCTTCAAATACAGGTGTGGGGGTGACCTCTGCTTTTATATTGGGGGAGCCTGCCACCCCCTGCCGGGCGGTCGGCCTGCCTGCCGCCCCTCCACCGGGCGGTAGGGGCCGCCATGCGATAGCACTCAAATTTTAATTACATATAGGTCCCTACCGCCCGGCAGGGGGCGGCAGGGGGCCGGCTGCCCCGCAGACGGGCGGTAGGCCCCCTGCCGCCCTCCTGCCGGGCGGTAGGGGTATAAAATTGTAAATTATGAAACCAAAAATATATTTTTTTAAAAAATGTTTTTAAAAAAATAGAAAAATAGAAAAAACGCATGATGATGAGAGGGGTTGGTGGGCTGGTGGCCCGTTGCGGTATTGGGCCCCTGTTTCCTAGACTTTTGCATTTTAGACCCAAATTTTTCCCATTTATGCTGGGAAATCTTTAGATGCTGAATCCGAGTCTGCGGTATTTGAATGCTGTTCATGCAGAATTGGTCAGCACACAAGCACTAGAGCGTGCGGATCACAACGATTATAGTACCAGCAAAAACACTAGGCGACCGGTAAGACCGGTCTGCCAACCGATCAAACCGGTCGGACGCAGAGAGCTCCGCGAGACCTAAAACTCTAAGCTCGAAAGGGACCATCGGAGCTTGGAGATCTAGGGTTGTCTTGGAGTCGGCAAGCCACCCAAAACGTCCTTAAACACCGAATAGGCGAGCAAAGAACTACACGAAATTGGAAAAATTAGGTCTTGAGAAAAATAGTAGATTGAATGATTCGACTGGATAGAAGGTCTTCAATCGCCCGTGTATTTATAGGCCGGGGGATGTACCTTTTCAAATCGAGTTAAAAAAATTCTAAATTTCAAATCTACACTGACTCGAATTATACAGACCCAGACCGGTTTTTGCTAATTTTGACCGCCAACAATCGCCCGTTGTCGTCCTCAGCATCTGAGCCATTTAATTGAAGCAAAAATCATGTAAGTTGTAGCACGTGAGTTAGCTGCTCGCCTGCTCTGGCTTTGGGTGTCGGTACAGTGCTTCTCTTTCTGCATGTACCTTGACTTGGTTGTGATTTAGCAGTCGGCTCAGTTTAACGGAAGTTGCTACTCTATTAAAAAAAAAGTCCTCACCGGTACGGTGCGTGTTTGCCATACCATCTTTCTCGGGCTAAAAATAAGAAATGAAGCTCGACCATACGACCTGTGAACCATACGAAGAGTGTACGGGCATGCGTGCGTGCAGCAGCACCGCCCATAACCCGCAAACCTATCATGGCCTTACAGCTTGTGCACACACTCCTCCCTATATATAAGCATCCGCGTCCATGGACACTCAACATTCGAGGTCGCTCATCACCACTGCACAAGCAAATCCACCACCACCTAGATCAACAAGTTTGTAGCTAGCTACGTGCGTGAAAGAAACAATGGCTCAGAGGAGGATCGTCCTGGCGGCTCTGTTCCTTTTTGCTCTTATGGCAGCGGCGCAGGTGGCGACGGCAGCCGAGAAGCCGGAGAAGAAGGCCGAGGAGGCGGAGAAGAAGGCCAAGAAGGAGGTCGAGCAGCTCGAGAAGGACGACAAGAAGGCCGAGAAGGACGAGAAGGCCGACGACAAGTTCGTCAAAGAGTTCAAGAAGAACTGCAAGGGGGTGTGCGCAAAGGTCTGCTCCAAGGAGAAGGACGCCCCCGCCTGCAGCGCAAGTGCTTGAAGGAATGCAAGCAGATGAATGACAAGGAAATCGACACCCTCTTCACCGAGATTCAAAAGCTCGTAAGCGAAGCCGCCGCCGCCGCTGCCAAGGAACAACCAGCTGCCGCCGCTGCCAAAGAACAACCAGCTGCCGCTGCTGGGAAGGTGTAGAAGAAACAACAAGCTACCACCACGCGCACTCCTTAAGCTAGCACACGCCTGCCCATGACACCGTCCTATCAGTTTTTGTCCAAAATAACCTGCGCAGATTGCACAAAGTTTATTATTATTATCCCTGTTTTTATTTCTTGCTTGAGTTGTACCGATTTTTCTATTCCTAGTAGTAGTAAAACAATCCGTGTGTTTGTACAAGTTAGCAGTCTTAAAAGACTTGCTGGTTGCATGTTAAATTGTTAATTGGTATATGGAAATATAAATTTTATTTCTATGTGTAGCCAGACTTTTGCAAATGGATCTTGTTTTGTTAGAGCATCTCCAGCAGTCCCACATTTCCCAATAATCTTTTTGTCGCTGCGGGAAATGGGCGACTACTAAACTACTCGATTGCTCGTTTGTTGTGCGCTTGATCGGATCTGGTCTAGCACGCAAAGACTCGAGGATTTAGACTGGTTCAGGCCGAATGTGCCCTACATCCAGTATGGGGGGTGGTATTCTTGCTCTATTGCTCTCGAGCCCGGGTGCTCAAAGTTCAGAGGAGAGCTTACAAGCTGGTCAAGCTGTCGAACATCTAGGAGTCCAACCCTTTCCTACGTGGGGGGCTTTCCCTTTTATAGTTCAAGGTAGGGCCCCCCATTTACATATATCTAGCGTTGTGTCTTGACACCGTCGGGGTGTCCTTCGTCCTCGTCAGTCGTCGGGGTCCACTCGGTCAATCGGGAGTGGGGCGGCTTGATCCTGGTTGATTTTCTTGGGCAACGGATTGTCCAGGCGTTGTCCCATCTTTGGCCAGTTGGGACGGCCTGGCCACTCGGACGGGCGCTCGGGGATCATCTCCAGTCTTTTCCACCTGTACGTCCCTCATCTGCTGGGCTACCTTGTGTCTCCCTTACGTAGCCCCTGCCCGTAGGACAGCACACCCGGAGAGGGGTGCCTTACTGAGGCCGGACAGGGGGTGTCCGGTCACACCCGCTGGCGTAATGGAGTGGTGCGCAGGGGCAACCATCATTATGGCGCGGGAGGGGACGTTCGTTGACGCCCTCTCCCGTAGTGTCGCGGGGCCCGCGCGGGCGGCATTGTCCCTCCGTCAGGGAGCCCTGTAGCCTATGTCTACGCCGCAAGATAAGGAGAGCTGGCGTCGTGGAGCCTGCACGGGGGCCTGTCTTGGCCGGCACGCCTGTCAGGGAGAGCGGTATTCTTGATGCGCACGTCCCGGGTCGTCCGGCATGGCTCTGACTCGGGGCGCTAGGTCGGGGAGCCGCCACGTGTCCTGGGGGGGTCGGGCTCCCGGCTATGTTGGCTTAGGAACGAAGACAACTGCCCAGGCAGGCTAGCAGGCCGCGTCACGCCCGGTCCAGGGAGCTTGTTGGGCTTATCTTCATGCGAGTCAGGCCCGTCAGGGGCCCCGGGTTTACACCCCCGTCACTTCTACTATTGGAAGAAAGATGTGCTATAGCAGTTCCTCAATACATCTTTCTTTCTCCAATAACTATTAGGATGTCCCAATATTTCACCCCATCTCCCCTCAAATAAAGGGGGGAGTTCATGGTCTCTCAATATGTTGTTGTATTGAGATAAGAGTATTGGGAGACTGCAAAAGCCCCCCAATAATCGTCAAACTAGTATTGGGACATCTCCAATATCAATTATTGGGAAAGGATTATTGAGAAATTGCTGGAGATGCTCACCTTTCTATTAACAATAATTGTGTATAACAATATATAGATGGTATAATCGCACCCATTCTATCAATATTTTTCCTAATTTTTCATTATAGGGGTGAAATCTAATTCCCACATCCCATCCGGTCCTAATCTGAACTTTGAGGGTATGAGGAAGGAATCCAGATATGCTTTAAATGAGGTAGAGGGAATATAGGTCAGTAGTAAAGGTTGCTGTATTTTTTTTCGAAAGATAACAGAGGTTATTCTTCATGCCTGTAGAGTCTGCTGACCTTCATATCCGGTATCTGAACCTCCGCTTGATCTCTTGTCAAATTCATACCACTTAGGAGGTGCGTTCAAAAGGGAGAGTATGCTTGCGTTATAAGTATCTTAATTGTGAATATCTGAACTATACCGTGTAATCTAAAAAAACCATACCACCTAGTGTTAGGCAACTAGGTAATTTTTGGTATATTTTAATTCCAAATATTACTAGCAATTTTATGGCATAAAAGAGTGATAATGTGTGAACAAAGAATATGTTTATGTTCATGTTATTCTCACTAATAAGCATGAACAAAATATTAAACTAGAATAGGTTTAGAGTGTACCCTAAGGCGGGACCAGTGCCGGAGGCACCGGTTGCGCCGTTACCAGCTGGAATAGACATTCTATTCGACTGGCCTTGCCTGAAATAGCCGAACGACGTCGATGCAGAAAGAGGTCCGCAGTGCAGTCCCACGAACGATCACCAGGAAGTAGATGAAGTAGTCGTTCGTTCACGCCGGGATGTAGACGAAGTAGTCATTCGTTCACGCCGGGATGTAGACGAAGTAGTCGTTCGTTCACGCCGGGATGTAAACGAAGTAGTCGTTCAGGGAGCGAGCAGTCGCGTCAAGACGCTCCCTAAAAACCTGATTGCTCGCGTTCCGTGCAGGACCTTCAGCGAGCAGAGGCTCCGGAGGTCTGCTCTCGCTAGAGCTGTGCGCGCAGCGCTAGCGATGGAAATGCAGAAAGCAGCAGAGGGAGAAGGGAGAGAGCAGGGGCGGAGCCAGGAATTTATTTTTTTTTCATTATTAGGGGGGGCAAACCATGCTAATTTATATAAAAATTTAATCAAAATTCAAATTTTCAATGTAAATTTGGGAGCCATAGGGGGGCCAGGCCCCTGCCCGCCCCCTTGTCTATGCCCTGGGAGAGAGGGAGAGGTCTCCTAAGCAGGAGTACCTGTGTTGTGAGTATGAGTGGATGAGGGCCTGGTTTATATAGGTATGGAGGTGCCTTCGATTCAACGAACCTGGATGTCATAATGGGCTTTGATGAGCAGCAATTACTGGTGCAATTGAGTCACAGGAATCTCATTAACCGCAAAGATTTTATTCTGTGTCATCATTCATCTGTTAATGCCAATGTTTTATTGTCTCTATTTTAATGCTTTCAACAGCAAAATGTTCTCTCATCTCAGCACATCACGTCGCACCGCACCTGCACGTCACGTCCAGCCGCGCTATGCCCTCGGCCCCGGCCCTGCCCTGCGAGGCAAGCGAGCGCGCGCGCGTGTGGTTGACCGACCTCCTCTTACCGGTTTCACAAGTGTTGTATACGAGGTCCACCCTTTAAGTCGGTTGAGATCCTCCTCAAATCCCGGTACGGAATTAAGCAATTGATTCCCTAGCATTTAATAGTGGGGTTTAAATTCTTTTATTGCATTAATTAGAATAAATGGACCAGGCCCATAATTCCAACAATCCCCACTAAGAAATTCAAGCCACACTAGAAATGCTCGCATTCCCTCATTGATATACTAGTATTTGACAAAGACTGTTAAGTTGAACTTCCATCTAGGATAAAGGATACACTTATTCACAACTGTACAATGGACTATGCCTTGAATTGCTAGTCTTGTGCAAACAAGTTTGAACAGAGCCCTACACTGGTACTAGGCTGCATAAGCATCCCCGTGGTTTGAAGCTTATAAGTCATACTCCAGACTCTTCATGAGTTTCTAGAGAATACCCTGTCCTCATAGACCATGAGCAGTAGTCAGACTCATATATGTATGTTCCTTTCAGATATTCTGTAGGACAACATCGTTGTTTCAAGAAAACAACTCATTTGTTTTAAAGAAACCACCTGGAACACATTAAGGTATAGACCAACCTGCGATACAGATTAGAAGAGAAATTCACCTTATACACGGAATGGGCCCTTTTCATAAAGATTCTCTTCTCTCAGTCAGACTTTAGTTTGTTTCACCATCCTACTTCACGAGATCTCTGATCACATAGCCCAATTTCATAGATGCATTGTCTATCATATTCCGTGAAAGACCCTTTGTAAACTGATCTGCCCGATTTTTAGCCGTCCGAACATAGTCCAAGGCTATAAATCCGGAGTTTCTCATTTTCTGACAGATTTCAACTGCCTTTTAACATGTCTTGATGACTTCATGTTATCCTTTGAACTGTTCACCTTGACAATCACCGTTTGATTGTCACAATTCATTAGAATTGTCGGTATCGATTTTTTAACTATCGGCAAGTCCATAAGGAGCTCACGAAGCCACTCAGCCTCAACAGTGGCGGTATCTAATGCGGTGAGTTCTGCTTACATAGTTGACCTCGTTAAGATGGTTTGCTTGCAAGACTTCCAGGAAACAGCTCCACCACCAAGTGTAAACACATATCCACTTGTGGCCTTTATCTCATCAGCATCAGAAATCCAGTTTGAGTCACTATACCCTTCTAGTAACCTAGGGTACCCGGTGTAGTGAATTTCATAGTTCATTGTGCCCTTTAGATAGCGCATTACTCTTTCAAGACCCTTTCAATGATCATCTCCCGGATTTGAAACAAACCGGCTCAGTTTGCTTACAGCAAACGAGATGTCAGGTCTTGTTGCACTAGCTAAATACATCAATGACCCAATGATCTAAGAATATCTCAGCTGATCTCGCATTATCCTTTTGTTTTTCCTTAGAATTAAATTGGCATCAGATGGTGTTGAGATAGGTTTATAGTCGCTATAACCAAAATGACTTAACACATTCTCCACATAGTGAGACTGTGTAAGAATCACCCCACCATTGCTCTCTTTTACCAGCTTTATATTAAGTATAACATCAGCTTCTCCCAGATCCTTCATCTCAAAACTTTGAGATAAAAAGTCTTTGACTTCCTTAATCACATTAAGGCTAGTGACAAAGATCAGTATGTCATCCACATACAAGCACAAAATCACTCCTTCAGCCTCACCATAACGATAGTACACACGTTTGTCAGCTTCGTTCACAACAAAGCCAGCAGACGTCAAAGTTCTGTCGAACTTTTCATGCCACTGCTTAGGCGCTTACTTGAGACCATATAAAGATTTCAACAACTTACGAATCATTCCTTCTTGACCCTAAGATACAAATCCATCTAGCTGATCCATATAGATCTCCTCTTCGAACTCTCCATTGAGGAAAGCCGTCTTAACGTCCATCTGATGAACGAAAAGACCATAAGAGGCTGCCAGGAAAAGTAACACTCGAATTGTGGTCAATCGGGCAACTGGTGAATAAGTGTCAAAGAAATCTTCTCCTTCTTTTTGGGTATAACTCTTGGCTACAAGTCTAGCCTTGTACTTTTTAATAGTACCATCTGGCCTATGTTTTTTCTTGAACACCTACTTGCATCTGACCGGTTTGCACCCATAAGGGCGTTCAACGACCTCCCAAGTTCCATTAGACATAATAGAATCCATCTCACTCCTCACTGCTTCATTCCAATAGTCAGCATCAGGAGATGAATATGTCTCTTCAATGGTTCTGGGTGTATCATCCATGAGGTATACAATGAAATCATCACCAAAAGACATTACAGCCCTTTGTCTCTTGCTCTTTCTCGGAGCATCATTGTTATCCTCCTCAGAATTTTCCACAAGTGTAGGTTCATTGTGTTCTATCGGCTCAGCAGAGCTATCATCCTCGATGAACACTTGCCTAGATGAACTTGTTCCATCTCTCATGGGGAAAATGTTTTCAAAAAATGTAGCATCTCTAGACTCTATTATAGTACCAACATGTATGTCAGGTACTCTAAATTTCACTATTAAAAATATATACCCAACGCTGTGAATAGCATAACCTAGAAAGACACAATCCACAGTTTTATGTCCAAACTTATGTTTCTTGGTTATTGGCATACTCATTTTTGCCAAACAACCCCATGTAGGTAAGTATGAAAGTGTTGGACTTTTCTTCTCCCATTCCTCGAATGGTGTTATCTCTTTATTCTTTGTAAGAACACGGTTTAGGACATGACATGTAGTCAATATAGCCTCACCCCACCATTCCTTAGAAAGTCCCGCTGTATCTAACATGGCGTTAACCAAATTTGTTAGAGTGCGGTTCTTTCTTTCGGCAACCCCATTTGACTGAGGTGAATAGGGAGGCGTCCTCTCATGAATAATATCATGTTCCTCGCAGAATAAAGTAATTAAATTTGAGAGGTACTCACCACCACCATCTGACCTAACTCTTTTGATCTTTCATTCAAGTTGGTTTTCTACTTCAGCTTTATAGATTTTAATGTAGTGTAAAGCTTCATCTTTCGACTTCAACAAATAGATGTAACAAAATCTAGTGCAGTCATCGATCAAAGTCATGAAATATCTTTTATCACCTTTTGTCAACACTCCATTCATTTCGCACAAATCGGAATGAATTAATTCTAAGGGTGTCAATGTAGCAGCACCGTCCAAATTAAACCGGCTTAAATGCACTAACCATCATCTTAATACTAAATCAAGTTACTGTGCACTTAAAATGGTGTAATATGACAGGCTGTCGGGTAAAATCCCGATTAAAATACTGTACTCCAGGATCACAATTGCACTTAGACCCGTACGAAGACGAGCACAGGTGTTACCAGCATACAAAAATCTTCAAATTAATTTACAACACAGGTTTTACATAAAAGGTTTAAATACAAACAACAGAGTTCAAACGCACAGCGGAAGTTTAAAACTGAGTTCAAAATACAATACGATAACCACGACGACGATACAAGGTGAGCTACACATCCTGCCCACCGATGTGATGCCAACCTGCCCAATCTTCACGGGGAAGACGGGGCCCACTCGACGGTCCAACCTGGAGGAAGCGGCTGTCCAATCCAGGACGCACAGATCTCCTCGAAGTCCGCAGGGACACAACCTGCTCAGAGGGGTTACAACAACAACCCTGAGTATACTAATACCCAGCAAGGCTTACCCGACTCTGGGTATACTTAGCCCATTACCTAGACATGCAAAGCTTTTTGGCTCTGGAGTTCTTTTGCTGAAAAGCTGCTAGAAGTGAATCCTTACTTTCAATATTTTAGCTCCATTTAGTATACCAAGTATTACTAAGTTCGCCTATTCATCTAAAACACACATGGTGGAACAGATTATCTTTTAGTAACTTCCAAACCAGTCTTTTCCATCCCGTTTTCAATTCAACTTCTTACTACGATGTGACAAAGTGACAAGGTTCTCTTAACCGAGAGAGACGGCGAATCGATCTGATTTAACCTTGCAAGGTGGACCTAACTCACACGACACGCGTAAACCCCGTCGGGCCACACACGTCAACTGTTCCCATCATCACCCCGACGTCTGAATCACGCCTGCCAAAACCCGGGTGAAGGGTCCCTCACAGCGAACTCCCAGAGAACTAGGAGGCGACATACACTCCAACACCCGCCATCATTCCACTCCCAGAGTAGCAGATCGCGATTCAAAGTATCGTTGCAAATCAGGTAATTAGCTTACCGGTTTCGACTACCTCCTACTTCCGGCATGTGGTTAGTACTGTTCAAACTCAGTCATCACTGCCAACAACGGAACGGTCCTCAATCGACACAGGCGGAGATTTCTTTTCATCCATTCTATACCATTAATCCAACTCATTTCCGCCCGGTCTCCAATTCTCTTTACTCAACAAAACATTTCAAAGCCAAGGCTAAGGGATCAAGATCCTAAACTCGTGAGTGACAGTAATCACTCGACTTCTACCGAAATCCTATTTAGCAGAGCATTTCTACCGACACCTGCATACTAGTATAGGCCCACGGTACCTAGGGAAAACATGCATACTATGGTTCCATTCAACTCCTAGAACATAAATGCACAATACTTAATTAAACAATGCATAATTTAAATTATGGTTATGCTCCGGGGCTTGCCTTGCAGGTCAGCGGGGTTAACTAGGTCTCCGGGGGCGTGCTCAATGACGTCCTCCTGCTGCGCTCCTGCTCGTGGTTCCTGGACCGGCTCAGCAACTAGCTCGGGGACAGCGTCGGTCGTGGCGTCTACACGAATAAAATATGTCATGCAACAGATAGGACACAGAGCAATGCATGAGCACATAATGCGATGAAACGATTAACTCAAATTAGCCTGAAGTGTTTCCTTTCAAAAACAACTACTACTAACTTGCTTAGAGCAGTAAGAATTAAAACCGGAGTTTGCTTTGCTGAGGTACACATACATGAAAATAACAACTAACAACACTTATATAAAGAAAAGAGTAAGGCTAGGGCACAATCTAAGCAAAACCCTAAATTGCGCATAAGCTCTAGTAACAAAAATTTTGCTAGCTTAACTTGAAAGCAGTAAGCATGCCACCCAAATTTTTCTATCATTTATTGATATAGAAACACATTTCTTTTAGCCCTAGAAAAGGAAAACAAACACTAACAGATGCACAACCAAGCACATAGGCTATGCATCTGCAACTTTTACAGTGGACTGCACATACAAGAACTAAGGCACTGCAAATTTTTCAAAATTTTTAGAGTTATAGAACAAGTGGTACAAAATAGACTAGGTTAAACACAATCTGAATTTTCCCTAGAGCAAAAGTGATAAAATGCATGCTTATGTATTTTTCCTCTGAAGATCATAATTTTATAAACCTAACAAAATTTGTTTGGCATTTTTCGCATTTTTCTGTGATTTTCTACGCAATTACAAACTTTCAGCGAAAATAGAATAATTAAACAAATTGAAAAACATAAAAGAGGGGGGCTGACAGCCGGGGCCCACCCGTCAGCGAGCCCGGCCCACCCCCTTCCTCTGCTCCCCGCGCTCCAGGCCGTGGCCGGCGGGGCGGCCAGACACCGTGGCGGCGGCGGCGGCCTGGCCCGCTTGCGGCTCGCCAGCGGCGCGGCCTGGCCCGACCGCGGCCCAGGCAGCCTGGCGGAGCTGGCGCCCGCGGCGGCGCGGCAGGGCACGCGCTCAACGCGGCCCGCGGCGGTGCGGAGGCAGGGCACGGCGGCGCGTGGCCGTTCCGGCCCGGCCGGCGGCGGAGGCGGCGTCCAGGCGGCGGGGTAGCGACCTGTGGGGGCCGGCGGCTGGGGGGCGCGCGGGAGGCGGGACGCGCGCGGGGCAGAGCGCAGGGCGCGCGTGGGGAAACAGGGCGGCGGCGCACACGGAGCAGGGCGGCGGCACGCGTCGGCGGCGGCGTTCCGCCGGCGGCGGCGCAGGGCGGTCACGGGGTGGGGCGGCGCGAGGTCCAGGGAGGCCAAGCGGCCTAGGGGCACGCGGTAGGGGGCCGCGGGCTGGAGCAGGGAGCTCCGGCGGCGCGCGCGGGCGGCGCTCAGCGCGTCCGCGGCGGCGCGGCGGAGGCGGGGGCGTGGGATTCGGCCGAGGAAAGGGTCAGGAAGGGAGAGGAGAGCGCGGTGGAGCTCACCAGGGGCTCGATTTGGGCGGAGAAGACCTCGGAGAGGGAGCTCGACGGCGCGGGGTGGAGTTCGGGGCGACGGCAATGGCGGACGGAGTTCTGCAGCTCGATTTCGGCCGGGGAACGACTCGAGCAGGCACGGGATGGAACGGAGTGGGGTCGGGGCGAGGTTGCGCAGCTCGGGGTGCGACGAATCGAGGTGGGGCGGCGAGCCGTGGCCGGCGCGACGAACGGCGGCGACTCGAGCTCGTGCTCTGCGCAGCAGCTCGGGAAAGGGATAGGGATGGACTGAACGGAAGCTTCCAGGCCAGTGCAAGGTGAAGAGCGGCGTCGGGGCGCGATTGCCGACGCGTGGCGTCGCTCGCCGGCGACCAGACGCCGGTATGGCGTCGGGGCGGCACAGTGTCGAGCACAGGAGATGCACTGTTTCTTCGTTTAAATGATTTTTGCTCGAGTTTGACCAGTTGAAACTCAAATTTTCATATAGAAACTTGAAATTTGGCCAAAATAAAAGTTGTAGAGAAAAAGAAGATCTACAACTTTCGTTTTGGGCGGAAGTTGATTTGGAGCTCGGATCAAGGACAAAAACGAGATCGAACACAGCTAAGTAGATGTTTACTAAGCGAACGCGATTAGCGTTAACGACGAATTTGAGTCCACGATTAGCGAGTTAACTCAAGATTAACGAGACGATTAACACAGGGGTGTTACAGTCAAGCTCCTCGCCTCAGCGGCCTTATGAGGCTTGCGAGTTTGTTTTGATTCAACACATACATGGCACTTAGAATTTTTGACAAAAGTAAACTTTGAAATTAAACTCAAATTAGCTAAATCTATCATACAACCAAAATTAAGATAGCCTCGAATGTCAAACATTTATTTCATTAACGTTAATAATATTGTAAGCAATTTTATTACAAACATCTGTCAAAGAAAGACGGAACAAGCCTCCGCTTTCATAACTTTTTCCAACAAAAGTACCAAACTTAGACAAAATTCATTTATTGGACTCAAAGACTAATTTAAAACCATCTCTACACAGTAGAGAGCCGCTGACTAGATTCTTCTTGACGGTGGGGACATGCTGCACGTTCTTCAGCTGCACGGTCTTCCCCGAATTAAACTTCAGATTTACCATACCAACACCAAAAACACACGCATGCGATCCGTTCCCCATCAGCAAGGAGGCAGTCCCGCTGTCCTGGTAAGAAAAAAACAAAGAAGCATCAGCACAAATATAAATATTAGCACCAGTGTCAACCCACCACTCGTGTGAAAAAAACTGAAAGAACTGTAGGTAATAAATTACCGTACCCCGATGTTCCTCCAAGCTCGCTAATTACCATATTGGCGGAGTCATTGCCTTTGCGGTTCGGACACTTTGCAGCAAAGTGTTCTGTACTAGCACACACATAGCAAGCTCCCTCCTCCTCCTTCTTCTTCTTGTTGTTGAAGGTGGTTATCTGCTTAGTTTTTGGTTGGCTCTACAGTGGCTTTTTCTTATTCTTGTGGTAGTTGTTCTTCTGAACAAGATTGGCGCTAGAAGCACCAACAACTCATTTCCCACGTATGTCCTTTGCTCTCGCCTTCTCCTCAACATCAAGAGTCCCAATGAGTCCATCTATGGTGAACTCTTGTCTTTTGTGTTTTAGTGAAGTAGCAAAGTCCCTCCAAGAAGGTGGCAGCTTAGAGATAATACCTCCGGCCACAAACTTATCGGGTAACACACATAGTGACTCTTTGCTGCAATTTTTGAGATCTTTTGCCAGAGTATGTATTTCATGAGCCTGTTCCACTACAGAACGGTGCTCGACAATCCTATAGTCAAGAAACTGCTCCATCACATACAACTCACTGCCGGCATCAGACACTCCATATTGAGCCTCAAGAGTATCCCACAATTCTTTGCCAGTTGGCAGTAGGACATAAGAATCCACCAGGTTTTCAGCGAGAACACTAATTACGCAGCCTCGAAAGAGGGTATCAGTCTCATCGAACGCACTCCCTTCCTCTGGAGTGAACTGTTCAGGCTTACCCTCTTTTACATGCATCACTCTCAGCACTGTTAACCATAGTATAAGCCGTTCTTGCCAACGTTTGCAATTGAAACCATCAAAAGGAGGTGATTTGATTGTTGCAGCAAAGCTAGATACCGAAAGGCTATTAACATGATCAGGTTTTTGGATTGTTAGAAAACTAGGCAATTTTCGGTATATTTTAATTCTAAATATTACAAGCAATTTCATGGCATAAAAAAGTGATAATGTGTGAACAAAGAATGTGCTTGTGTTTATTTTATTCTCACTAATAAGTATGAACAAAATGTTAAACCAAAATAGGTTTAGAGTGTACCCCAAGGCGGGACAGTGCCGAAGGCACCGGTTGCGCCGTTATCAGTTGGAATAGACATTCTATTCGACTCGCCTTGACTAAAGTAGCCGAACGACGTTGATGCAGGAAGAGGTTCGCAGTCCAATCCCACGAACGGTCACCAGGAAGTAGACGGAGTAGTCATTCGTTCACGCCGGGATGTAGACGAAGTAGTCGTTCGTTCAAGCCGAGATATAGACGAAGTAGTCGTTCGTTCACGCCGGGATGTAAACGAAGTAGTCGTTCAGGGAGCGAGCAGTCGCGTCAAGACGCTCCCAAAAACCTGATATGTCCGCGTCCCGTGCAGGACCTTCAGCGAGCAGAGATTCCGGAGGCCTGCTCTCGCTAGAGCTGTGCGCGCAGTGCTAGCGATGTGGGAGAGAGGGAGAGGTCTCCTAAGCAGGAGTACCTGTGTTGTGAGGATGAGTGGAGGAGGGTTTGGTTTATATAGGCGTGGAGGTGCCTTAGATTCAACGAACCTGGATGTCATAATGGGCTTTGATGAGTAGCAATTACTGGTGCAATTGAGTCACATGAATCTCATTAACTGCAAAGATTTTATTCTGTGTCATCATTCACCTGTTAATGCCAATGTTTTATTGTCTCTGTTTTAAATACCGCACCTGCACGTCACGTCCGGCCGCGCCACGCACCGCCCATCCAGCCGGGCCGCGCCTCGCCATGCCCCGCCCTCGGCCCGGCGAGGCGAGCGTGTGGTTCACCGACCTCCTCTTACCGGCTTCACAAATGGTGTACACGAAGTCCACTCTTTAAGTCGGTTGAGATCCTTCTGAAATCCCGGTATGAAATTAAACAATTGATTCCCTAACATTTAATAGTGGAGTTTAAATTCTTTTATTACATTGATTAGAATAAATGAACCAAGTCCATAATTCCAACAGCTAGTACCCCTCGTACGAGCGGATTACGAATTACAACAAACACAAAGGGAACTTTAGGTACACAGCCAAAGGTCCGGACATTGTCCACACTTCAGATTACCGTACAGATACTACCAAGTAGCAATACACAACCAGCTTAAAATCTTAAATACATGCGTTCTGATCTCCACTCGCAAGACGAGAAAAAAAATATTAACAGCATAGCAACACGAAGGACCACGGGAGCAAAGCATCGCCATTTCACAACCATCATCGCCTATCTAATCATGCCCAGCGGCGTGGCCGGCGCCCCCATTACCGTGCCGCTGGCAACGCCTCGCCTCTGCCGGTCCATGTTGGCATCCCAACCTTCTCACGAATAGACACACGACACGTCAGTATCCAGCAGTGCGTACGGGTCGGGTATGAGCACACCCACCCGAAAAAAGTCGCTAGCTTTTTATTTCCAAAAGGAAAAAAAATGGTTGCGTTGAAGCAAGCTGCTACTACCCAACACCGCAAGAAGGCCACCACGGCACCGCCTGAGGTAACTCGAGACTGAAGCAAAGCAAGCGCTTACCGATCCCCAGGTCGTAGCCGCGGTTCTTGAGCTCGCGGTACTCCTGGCAGAGCGCCAGGTGCTCGCAGCAGCAGTGGACCAGGAAGTCGGGGCATTCCCCTTCTTGCAGGTCGTACTCGGCCCTCAGCCTGGACCGGTAGAGGCACGAGTAGAGGCAACCCATCCCCGTCGAGGCGCAGATGAGCCCATAGATCAGTCCACTCGCAATACAAGCTGCGAAATAAATCAAGGTTTGATTTGGCAGCGGTACGATGAATTAATTCCCCGGCAAGATCTTGGGGTGGTTTGCATAGCACGCAGTTAGGAAGCTGGAAGGAGGGGGGAGAAATAACAAACTCACAGCAGGTGCCTTTGTCCACGATGTCAGCGATCTGCCCGAACGTGATGCAGGGGCACAGGCAAGTGATGAGACCTGATCTCCACGAAAGAAACGGATGTGATGAGGCAGCGAGTATCTAGAGCTCCGGTGGCCATGGCATGGCAGCCTAGCGCGCCGTTGCTCTGAACTCTGAAGAGGAAGCAGCAGCAGAGAAGGGACGACGGCTACTTACAGTTCCCCGGGTCGTCCATGCAGTGGAAGAGGCCGGTGGACCATGTCCGCAGCGCGGCGCCGGGGCGTGAGGGGTTCATGTTCACGGCCCCGTGCTGCTGGTACGCTGCCGGCGGCGCCGCCGTTGGCGGAGCTCCGGCGCTGAACTTGTTATAAGCGTCCGGAGGGGGCGAGGAATACATTGCTTGGGAGTGGCGACGCGCAAGGCAGGACCTGGTTCCGCTCCGCTTTTAATGATTCTCTATCTTTTTTGAAACTAAATAATTAATGATTCTCTATCTCTACGGCGCCAGGCAGCCGGGTCCCAGACTCCCAGGCGGCGACTCGACTGGAGAGTCTCCGGCAAGTCACGCTCGCGCAGTTGCACCAAGCGTGTGTTTAGTTGGTGAAAAAATTTAGATTTTGGTATTGTAGTATATTTTGTTGTTATTTGACAAATAATATTTAATTATAGACTAATTAGGTTTAAAAGATTCATCTCGTGGTAATCAGTTAGACTGTATAATTAATTACTTTTTTCAATTGTATTTAATGTCTCATGCATGTGTCCGAAAATTTAATGTGACGGTACTGTAGAAATTTTTTTGGAAACTAAACACCCCCGAAATAATGCACCACGGTTGAAGCTTCCTCCTCTTGGATTCTTGTGGTGGTTGCTATGCCAACATGTAGCAATGCACGTTTCGTTCAGAAATTAAGTTAGCAATTGTTGTGCTCCTTTTGGACGGAAATGGGATGCAGGTACAGGTCCTTCATCGCAATGAAGAAAGGAGTTGGTTAATGGTTATTGAAGCACTGAGCATCATTAGCTTTAGCATATCGGCATATATGCACATTCAGATGCACCATCACAACATATTTTATTCCTCTATGAGATGATAAAAAGAAGGATGATACTTGACACTAGTACATGGATGTTTCAAAAGGCTAAAAACATAACGACAGCTACGAGGTGGGGTGAGAAGTGGATGTCTTGTACTCCAAACGCAATGAGTCGTTGCAAACTGTCGGTGTCCCGACCCGGGGGCCCGGATCCCAACTAGTAAATGCTGCGTGTTTTCTCGTCCCAAATGATGATGCAAGAGGCAACACAGTAACACACGGTTTATTCTAGTTCCGGCCGCGGGGTCGTACGTCCAGCAAGGGGGTGTGCGAGGGCACTGTATTATCTTGCACCCGGAGTGCTTGCAGTAGAGGATACAAGCGAAGTGAGAGAGGGAGGGAAGCTCCCAAGTCTCTGCTAGAAGTGGAGTCGGTTGAGATGAGTGATTAGTAGCCCTTGAACGTCCTCTTGGAAGAGAGAAGCTAGAGAGACCAGCCCCCGCTAAGGGGAGCCCGCCTCCTCCTTTTATAGTCACAAGGAGAGGCGGCGTACATTAGTGGGGCATGGAAGTCGCCGTCCTCCCCTGAATCGCGGGGGTATAGTGGTCGGACACTGTAGGAAGTACACTGTGGGAAGACGGCGCGTGTCCCAGTGATCCTGGATATCGTCCTCGGTCCTGCGAAGATCGCGCCGATCGTCCTGCAGTGTCCCTGCAGGTGGCGTGGTTGTCGCTGGTGCATGGTCGTCTATATACGGAGCGGTGGTGTTCAGTGGGCCCTGCGGTCTAGGGTCCTGCATGCACCAGCGGCAGTAGTGGCGCGCGACGGCCCCGGACCCCCTGGTCGGAGTGCGGGCGTGCACACTAGAAGGTCCGGGGGACACGTGGAGATCCCGGGCTCCTCAAGGGGGGAGGTCCGGGGCTCCGCCCGTGTGCGCTGAGCGCTCCTCCCGGAAGGACACGTGACCTCGCCGGACCCCTTCCCCAGCGGGAGGCGAGTCCGGATGGTCGGTGTCGGCAGAACAGTAACGGGAGCAGTGCCGAGCCCGTTTTGTCTCGCGTCGCATGTCCCACAGTGCCGCTACAGCCTTCGGGATGGCGGAGCGGTGACCGAAGTCAGCGGATGGGACCCCGGTTACATCCACTGTGGGAGTGGCGGCCTGACGCCGTCTGTCCTGGGCGCCGTGGCGGAGTGGCTGGCCTTTAATGCCTTCGTACGGCGAGTGATTGGGCGGTGGGGCTGGTTGTCCCTTGTGCCAAGGGGTGGCCTCGAGCGAGACGGAGATGGCTTACCCGCTCGAGGGTAGATTCGCTACCCTCGAGCGAGGCGGAGATGAGTCACCCGCTCGAGGATAGATCCGCTACCCTCGAGCGAGGCGGAGATTGTCCAGCGGGCCCGAGAGGGACCCTCGAGCGAGGCGGAGATCGTCTCGCGGGTTCGAGGGTGATGTGAACGGGCCGCACGCTGGGCTCCGTTGAGTCTTTTCCTTTCTTCCAGATTGGAAGGAGGCCGTGGGCCTTTGTGGGCCCAGTTGTCTTAATATGTGTTTGCGTTTTAAAGTGATCTTAGTACCCCGATTAGGGTGTCCCTAATCGTGGTACCCGACAGTAGCCCCCGAGGCTTTGGTTGAGTCAGGGGATTCGGCCAAAGGGTGATTCGGTGATTTTCCCCTTTGACGTGATCAGTCAATGACGCGCATCTGCCAGATGCGCCTGTGTGCCAACTCAGCGGATGTGACAACACGCCGGTCGGGGTGGTACACCCGTGGGTGGAGTACTTCGAGGCGCGCGCCTCTTTGTTTGTTTGTTTAAAGGACAAGACGTGTCCGCGTGCTGAGGGGGCCAGGGCGACGGTGGCGCCCGCTGCTTGGCAGCTGGTGCTTTCATCGCGCTATCCCGCACGTAGGGCCTTGGCCCCGGCGTTCCTGGTCGCTTTGCGGCGCACCGTTCGAGGGCAGCCGGCAAGAGCCGACGTTGCACCGCTTAGCGTCCAGGGGCTCAGCTCCGCTTTATTTCGTTTGGTCGTGTCTCGTGGAGTGCCGCGTCGTCACGGGTGCTACAAGCCTCCGCTCTTCGCCAAGCTTGAAGCTTTGTGCCCGGCGCAGCTATAAATAGGGGTCGTGGGGTTCCCTTTCCTCTCCAACCTTCCAACTCTTTCTTCCAGCCTCGCCGAAATCTTGTAATGTTTCCTTTGCCTTTTTGTGACCGGCCCCCAGATGGGGTGGCCTGGCTTTTTTAGGCTTTTGGTGCTAGAAGAATGCTTGCGAGCAGTAGGGGAAGACCGGAGTGGGCGTGCGCTCCATCCCTCAGGTTCAGTGGGATCAGCAGAAGAGCATTGGGCCCGTGGGGTCCTGCTTCTGCGATGTCCCCTGGCCTGAAGGGGGATGGAGACGCCTGACCATGGCATTAGTGCCAGGTCGGGGGGCTGTTCTTTGCATCGTCCCCCCAGGCGATGAGGTTGCCCTCGGGGAGACAATGCGGAGGGCGCTGTCCGCCAGCTCGACCCCCCGCATGGTCTTCGGTGGAGGAGACGCTAGAAGAAGGCTTGCGAGGAAAGAATCCCGCTGGACCCGTGTGGTCTGGGGGCTGCTCTTCGCATCACTAGCAGCCTCGCTGTTGCGTCAGCTAGGGGCTCGGTGCCTTTTTTCGTGGCTCGCTTCTCCCCAAGACAGGGAAAATTGCCACGTAGGTGGCAACATGTTTGTATCTTTCGATGGCTTCACGCCGGTAACCGTTTGTAATCTTTATTTGCATTTGAGCAATAAAGTCCCATTTCTCCTCTACGGGGAGGATTACCGAGGGTATAGGGGTGTACATAGAGTTACGACCCTCGAATATGTGTGAAGTCACCTTTGCGGGGGCGCGTCAGCGCACCCGCGGGTGTAGCCCCCGAGGCCTTGGAGGAGAGTTTGTGCTCGTCCAAGTGCTATAAACGTCGTCCCACTGGGTAGCTTTACTGGGGCGGCTGCCCAGCATCTTTTTCAGCCGGCATCGGCACTCTTTCAACCGGCCTCGGCACTTTTAGTGCTGGTACAGCGGCCCGGCGTTCCGCGTAACCATCAGGAGAGCGCACGTCAATAGCGGAGGGTTCGGTTAGACACGTGGAGCTTCACAATTGACGGTCGTCGACTTATTCGAGGGTGCGGCTTGAATCGTGGTGTGCGAGGAGCCCCCGAGCCCAGGCCCGTGTGAAGGCGTTCAGGGGAACCCTCGACTTCGATTACGACCCTCGTCGTCCTTCCGCAGGGAGGAGGGGTGAAGCGCACCAGGCTACCCATGCCCGGGCCGCGAGCTATGGCTGCTTCAGTGAGCTATTAGCGGGTTGTTCAAGCGGACGTCTGTGCCCCGTTCGATAGGGGTCGGCTCGTGGTCCATAGACACGTCTCATAAAGCGCTCGCGAGGGTTCGCTAGGTTTGGTTGCTCTTGGTATGCCGAAGGGTGTGATAAAAGAAGTCGCGAGCTGGTCGGACTCTTTCATCTTGATTTGGTGGTAACTGGAATAAGCATCAAGAAAGGATAGGAGTTCACATCTCGCAGTAGTATCTACAATCTGATCAATTCATGGCAAAGGAAAGGGAACCTTCGGACATATCTTATTTAAACTAGTGTAATCTACACACATCCTCCAGTTTCCACTCTTTTTCTTCACTAATACTGGATTAGCTAGCCACTCGGGATGGAATACCTCTTTGATGAATCTGGCCGCCAGAAGTTTCTGCAACTCCTCGCCGATCGACCGGCGCTTGAGCTCGTCGAAGCGTCGTAGGCGCTGCTTCACCGGCTTGGAGTTGGGTCGGACATCAAGGGAGTGCTCGGCGACCTCCCTCGGTATGCCAGGCATGTCCGAGGGGCTCCACGTAAAGATATCTGCGTTGGCGCGGAGGAAATCGACGAGCACCACTTCCTATTTGTCGTCGAGTGTGGCGCTGATCTGCAACGCCTTGTCGTCGGAGTGGCTCGGATCGAGGGGCACCTTCTTGATACCCTCGGCGGGTTCGAAGCTCCCGGCATGTCGGTGCGTGGAGTCCAAGGCCTCGCTTGCCATTTTGTCGAGGGTGGCTGCGAGGGCCTCGTCCTCCGCTTGAGCTTCCGCGCGCTCAACGCACTCAACGTCGCACTCGTAGGCGTGCTCGAACGAAGAGCCGATGGTGATGACGCCCTTTGGACCCGACATTTTGAGCTTGAGGTAGGTGTAGTTGGGGACGGCCATGAACTTGGTGTAGCAAGGACGACCAAGGATGGCATGGTAGGATCCTCGAAACCCCACCACCTCAAAAGTGAGTACCTCCTTGCGGAAGTTAGCTGCCGTGCCGAAGCAGACAGGTAGATCGATCTGGCCGAGGGGTTGGACTCGCTTCCCCGGCGCAACGCCATGGAATGGCGACTTGCTGGGGCGGAGCTTGTCCAGTCCGACCCCCATAAGCTCCAAGGTGTGGGCGTACATGATGTTGAGGCTGCTGCCTCCGTCCATGAGCACCTTGGAGAAGCGGGTGTTGCCGATGATGGGGTCGACAACGAGCGAGTACTGTCCCGGATGCGGGACGTAGTCGGGGTGGTCCTCGCGGCCAAAGGAGATGGTATCCTTCGACCAGTCGAGGTAGGATGGCGTGGCCTTGGTGACGGAGAAAACTTCCCGGCGCTCGCGCTTGCGTTGTCGAGAAGTCAAGTTCGTCGTTGCTCCTCCAAAGATGAAGAAGGCGTTCTCCACTGGGGGGAACTCGTCATCTACACCTTTGTCGCCCGCATCCTTCTTCTTGTCTTCGTCGCGATGCGCGATGCGGTTGTAATACTTCTTGAGCATTTCGCATTGCTCGAGGGTATGATTGACCGGGCCCTTTTGGTAAGGGCACGGCTTCTTAGCATGTCGTCGAATTGGCCACCACCACCTCGAGGGGGGCCTCGAGGCCCTTTGCGGTCTGGGGCGGCAGCGAAGGCCTCCTCGGAGTCCTCTGCCTGCCCCGACACGCTCTAGGTCGGTGGCACCGGCTTCTTTCCCTTCCTCCCCCGCTTCAGTTTCTTGGCGGGGGTATTAGACTTGATGTGGCTGCCCTCTGCGGGCGCATCGACCTTGCGCTTGCTCGATTTGTCGTCGAAGATGGCACCAATAGCCTCCTCGCCGGCGGCGTAGTTGGTGGCAGCGTCGAACAACTCATTGGTGCTGACGGGTCGGCTTCTCGCGAGCTCATGTACCAGGTTTCTGCACGTCGTACCCTCGAGGAAAGCGTTAATGACCTCGACGTGGGTGACGCTGGGGAGCTCGGTGCATTGCTTGGAGAAGCGTCGCACGTAGTCGCGCAGGGACTCGCGGGGCTTCTGGCGACACCCTTTGAGGTCCCAGGAGTTCCCAGGGCGCACGTACGTGCCCTGGAAATTGCCCACGAAGATATGGACCAAGTCGGCCCAGTCGTGGATCTGATCCGCAGGCAGGTGCTCGAGCCACATTCGTGTGGCGTCAGCGAGATGGAGAGGAAGGTTGCGGATGATGACCGCGTCCTCCGTCGCACCGCCTAGCTAGCACGCTAGGCGGTAGTCGTTGAGCCATACTGCAGGGTCAGTCTCGCCCGAGTACTTGACGAGGGTGTTGGGTTGTCGAAAGCGCGGGGGAAAATATGCTGTCCGAATCTCCCGGCTGAACACCCGGGTGCCCGGAGGCTCCGGCGACTCACCCCTGTCGTGCTCAGGGTCGAAGCGTCCACCCCGTCGAGGGGTGTACTCCAGCCGTCGATGACGTTGTGGGCGTCGCCGTCGCCAGCGTGCCCGCGAGTGTCACAGATTAGCTCCCTTACGGGAACTCTTCCGATGCGCTCGTGCACCGAGGGTGCCCTCGCACCGGGTGTTACGGCTGCCTTGCCCTTTCGTGCTGGTGGTGTGTGCACAGAAACCTCGCGGTCCTGGTGTGCAGTCCCGCCAGGCTGCTCCGGGGCCTTCGAGCGCATACGAGACGCAGAACTCACGGCCTGCTGCACGGCAGCTTGCTCGATGAGCTCCTGTGCCTCGCGGCGCAGGTTGCGGCCCGAGGGCGTCGATGGCTTAGGCATAGCTTGAAGTAGATAGGCCGCAGCGACGAGTTTTTCGCCGGCCGTTTGCAGTTCCGGAGATTTGTCGACGTTGTCGTTGGCCAGGATGCGCTCCCGGGCAACACGTCCCGCCGCCTGGGCATGTGCACCACGCGCGGTACGCTGCTGCTCGAGAGCGGCGCGTAGCTCCTGGGTTTGTTGACGCAGCTCGTCGTGCTTGGCATGAAGCTCTTTGAGCTGCGCCAGCTGAGCTTGTCGCGCCGCCGAGCTTGACGAGGAAGGGGCTGCAGGCGGGACCACCGGTTGCTTTGCCCGCGCGTCCGCCCCGCCGTCCCCGTCGTTGCTTGGGGCGTTGTCGTCCTGCTCGTCCGCAAGGTCCACCATGAAGCACTCCCGGGAAAGATCGAATTCCCCCTCGCTGGAGTCTTCGGAGCAGGGGAGGCAGTAAGCCGTCGCCAGCTCGGCCTCCTCGGCCGTGAAGTTATTCATGAAGATGTTGACGTCGTCGGCGATCGAGCTCGCCGTCTCGGGGTAGGATTCGTCAGGAGACGACGCGATGAGGCTGTGGATCGACAGAAGATGATGACCCGGCAGATCCTCATGCTCGATGAAGTTAACGCTGGTTGACGAGGCGTGGGCGGCAGCGTTGCGCATCCCGAAGGGGAAGGGCGATGCCAAGGTCGAGCCCTCCCTGGGAGGCACTAGTGCCGCAGCAGGTGACGATGCCGGCGCAGATGACGCCGAGGCACGTGATGACGACACGGTGGCTCCGTGGCGCCGGGCTGGTGAAGTCGGAATGACGGGGTTGCGTCCGGGCGAGAGGAGCTGCATGAGGTAACCGTTGCCGGTTGCTCTAAACTCGAGACTCCCGAACCGGATCATATGTCCCGCTGGGAGCGGATCCGAGACACCCATAGGGTATGGGTTGGACCTGCTCGCCATCCCTGGAGATCAAATGTGAAAAAGAGAGAAAAATGTCACGCAACGCCCCCTATCTGGCGCGCCAACTGTCGGTGTCCCGACCCGGGGGCCCCGGATCCCAACTAGTAAATGATGTGTGTTTCCTCGTCCCAGATGATGATGCAAGAGGCAACACAGTAACACACGGCTTATCCTGGTTCAGGCCGCGGGGCTGTACGTCCAGCAAGGGGGGTGTGCGAGGGCACTGTATTATCTTGCACCCGGAGTGCTTGCAGTAGAGGATACAAGCGAGGTGAGAGAGGGAGGGAAGCTCCCAAGTCTCTGCTAGAAGTGGAGTCGGTTGAGATGAGTGCTTAGTAGCCCTTGAACGTCCTCTTGGAAGAGAGAAGCCAGAGAGACCAGTCCCCGCTAAGGGGAGCTCGCCTCCTCCTTTTATAGTCACAAGGAGGGGCGGCGTACATTAGTGGGGCATGGAAGTCGCCGTCCTCCCCTGAATCGCGGGGGTACAGTGGTCAGACACTGTAGGAAGTACATTGTGGGAAGGTGGCGCGCGTCCCAGTGATCCTGGATATCGTCCTCGGTCCTGCGAAGATCGCGCCGATCGTCCTGCAGTGTCCCTGCAGGTGGCGTGGTTGTCGCTGGTGCATGGTCGTCTATATACGCCGCGGTGGTGTTCAGTGGGCCCTGCGGTCTAGGGTCCTGCATGCACCAGCGGCAGTAGTGGCGCGCGACGGCCCCGGACCACCTAGTCGGAGTGCGGGCGTGCACACTATAAGGTCCGGGGGACACGTGGAGGTCCCGGGCTCCTCAAGGGGGGAGGTCCGGGGCTCCGCCTGTGTGCGCTGAGCGCTCCTCCCGGAAGGACAGGTGACCTCGCCGGACCCCTTCCCCAGTGGGAGGCGAGTCCGTATGGTCGGTGTCGGCAGAACAGTAACGGGAGCAGTGCCGAGCCTGTTTTGTCTCGCGTCGCATGTCCCACAGTGCCGCTACAGCCTCCGGGATGGCGGAGCGGTGACCGAAGTCAGCGGATGGGACCCCGGTTACATCCATTGTGGGAGTGGCGGCCTGACGCCGTCTGTCCTGGGCGCCGTGGCGGAGTGGCTGGCCTTTAATGCCTTTCGTACGGCGAGTGGTTGGGCGGCGGGGCTGTCTGTCCCTTGTGCCGAGGGGTGGCCTCGAGCGAGGCGGAGATGAGTCACCCGCTCGAGGATAGATCCGCTACCGTCGAGCGAGGCGGAGATTGTCCAGCGGGCCCGAGAGGGACCCTCGAGCGAGGCGGAGATCGTCCCGCGGGTTCGAGGGTGATGTGAATGGGCCGCACGCTGGGCTCCGTTGAGTCCTTTCCTTTCTTCCAGATTGGAAGGAGGCCGTGGGCCTTTGTGGGCCCAGTTGTCTTAATATGTGTTTGCGTTTTAAAGCGATCTTAGTACTCCGATTAGGGTGTCCCTAATCGTGGTACCCGACACAAAGTGTTAACCGCATGATTCAGAATCTGACTAGGGAACTGGAAAGTGCGGGAAAATTATCCTCTGATTTAGCAGTTAAGCAGCTCATTTTGCTAATGAACAATGCAGTCCTAGTGGGGGGAAGGTGTTATCTGGAGGTAAGTTTGCCACCAGTTTGGTAGGCTGTGTTTGGTGAAGTCAGTTTGGTAGGCTGTGATTGGTTAAGGCTGAAAAAAATTTCGCGAAATTTTTTTGGCCTTTTGACCACTAATTTAGTGTATTAAATGTAGTCTAATTACAAAACCACCTCCACACCCCGTGTAAATCGCGAGACGAATATAATGAGCCCTTTGACCGCGTGATTAGAGGACGGTTACTGTAGCATCACTGTAGCAAATCATCAATTAATGACCGTCATTAGATTCATCTCAAAAAGTTACATCCATCCCTGAAAAGATTTTGCAAATAGACTATCTTTAGTATGCGGAAGTTTGTATTTTTGTGAAATCTTAGATGCGACAAGAAACCAAACGCTGCCAGAGATTCAATTTTATTGAAGTCTACTACAGGTGTCGGAGACATAAAAAGGGTAGTACGTATTCAGACTTGAGTCGATGGACACAGTGGCATTGGTTTGCTCGTCCTTGAAGACTGCTCCTCACATGGGAGAGCTTTGGAAGTTCAATACTCAATGGCAGACTAATTTCTTCTTATCCTGGCTATTGCCTAAAACTACCAGCTGTGAGACCGATTACTTCTGCTATAAGGCAGAATCAACTTAGGATTTACTGAAATTCTTGATCATCGCTTACCCAATGGCTAAGCCAATGCGTCATTGCTCCTCAGAAGCAACCTGCTAGTCGTTACGAATCTGTGAGCAACGTCGCGTCTCGACCATCTTCTAGAAACTAGAGCATGGTTACTTGGTTACGACTGACAGCATGGCCGTATACTGGCAACATGTATCAATAATACTTGCTCTCATTAGCAAATTTATTTGTTGCCAGATAGACAGACGAGACCACCAACAACCGAGCAGAAGCAGGCAACAGGACCACTCATGAACAATGCAGGCGCAGCAAAGGGAGAAAGCATCCGATTCTTCAATTGATCCATGCTCGATCTCATCCCATCCACAAATTCTGATGCCGGGCCTTCCCGTTTCAAGCAACGAATCTTAACCATCTGTCAAAATGCCAAGCCGTCTCCGGGGATCAGCTCGTTGATTCTCCTCCGCCTAACAACGCACACGAATTCCACGCTCCCGTGTCGTCCTCGTCCACGACCGGCGCCGCGCTCGCACCAAGCGTGCGGCAACCGAACTGCGCAAATCTCCGGCGCCTTCTTCCGGGTTCCGGCCGGCCTAACTGCGCAGACCGGGAGACAGTATAAATAACGGCCTTGTTATCTATAATAGCCTTTAGGTTAGACCTGGGCAAACGTCGGGTCGGGTCGGGTTCGGGTCGGGTCAAGGTCGGGTCACGGGTCGCATAGGACGGCCCGCGCCCGACCCGTACCTATCACCGGGTCGGGTCGGGTTGGCCCGTGCACCCTGCGCGGGCGTGTCGGGTCGGGTTTTTTTCGGGTTGGGTCGGGTTTTTTGGCCTTTGGGTCGGGTTTTTCGGGTTGGGTCGGGTTTTGAGTCAAAAATCACGGCCCGTGCCCGGCCCGTTGATTGTTGCGGGTCAAAAAATACGGCCCGCGCCCACCCGCCACATAGCTCGGGTCGGGTCGGGTCAGGTTTTTTTCGGGCGGGTTGGGTCGGGTTGTTCGGGTCGGGTGACCCATGCCCAGGTCTACTTTAGGTCACGGTCTCGAGGATACTGGATAGCCATCGATCGACCATCACTGTATCAGAGGCAAACAAGGGAGGAGTCATCAACGTTCTGAGAGGAGAAGAGTAGGGTAACAATGGCGTTCATGCGGTACTACCGCGGGCTGCCGCATGGGGAGACGACGTTGGAGGAGTTCAGGGCGTGGCTGAGCCAGTTCGACGCGGACGGCGACGGCCGGATCAGCCGGGAGGAGCTGGAGGAGGCGCTGCGCAGCCTCAACCTGTGGTTCGCGTGGTGGAAGGCGCGGGAGGCGATGCGCGCGGTCGACGCCAACCGCAACGGCGCGGTGGACGGCGACGAGATGGGCAGGCTCTACGCCTTCGCGCACAAGCACCTACACCTCAAGATGAGCCAGCTGGAGGAGTAAATTGCAGTGAAAATCATTTGTATAGTCGTGTGCTGCAAAAGTTTGGTATGAGTTCGTGAGTTCATTCTGCCCTGTTTGCTGGATGCAACTTTCATGATCTTGGGCTAGGAAACTACCTAAGTCCAAGAAGAAGAAATTGTACTTTTCTGTACATAAATGTTAGTATGTTACGCAACAAACACTTTTACGGATTGTACATTATAATTTCTCAACATATTTATTTTGAAGAGTCAACCGGCAAGAATTTACCGGACATGTATAAGAGGAGATAATTTTTCAACATATTGATGCATCCGTGGATGCAACTTCAAGTTATGACCAAATTAACACAATTTTCAATACATGCGAACTTTCTACGCCAAGGAGACCTGAATTATGGAGGCTATTCGCCTATTCCTAGTCGCGGGCGTAGAAACCTCTCTGGCGTCCCCATCTTCTTTCTCCCACTTCCTCTGCCCCCATGCCACAGGCAGGCCAGCGGCTGCTGCTGCTACGCCACCCGCCCACCCATTGCCGCGCCGTCAGCCTTCCATCCCGGTCTTCTTCTTGCCCCCGCTGCCGGCCACTGCCTCCGGGGTCCTGCTCTGCCCACCCGACAGCTCTCCCGCACCGCCTCACGTTCGCCGCCGGTCAAACCACCACCACTGCCAGGCCGCCGGCCATTGGAAACCCGGCAACCCGAAACCCTAACCCCACCACCTTGACCACCACCTCGCCGACGGCGCTCTCCCCACCTCCCACCCCTGGCGGCCGCTCCACCCCTTCCCCTAGGGCTGGGCATTCTATTAGAACCGAACCGATTCAGTTGCTCGGTTCCTTCAGAAATTTGGTTCTTAGAAAATAGGAATTGATCGGTTCTTTCCAAAAGTAGGAAACAACGAATTTCGGTTTCGGTTCTAATCGAGAGAATAGAAAATTTCTATGATAC
This sequence comes from Panicum virgatum, assembly GCF_016808335.1. NCBI lineage: Eukaryota > Viridiplantae > Streptophyta > Magnoliopsida > Poales > Poaceae > Panicum > Panicum virgatum. The sequence goes on along the minus strand of NC_053145.1, from coordinate 62,206,860 downwards.
AAAAAATAGCCCATTCAACAGCAAATTTCACCAGCATTTCAACTGATTTTTCATGCAATCAATAGAGACAATTCAAACATCAATGTAGCATAAACAACAGTAACACATATATGTTACTATCCTCTCAAATTCAAAGGAAAACAAGCCACAATTACCAACAGTAGGCACTAGAGAGGTTTAAAACAAGCAACAACCAACAATCTCGGTTCTCCTCGATTGACCAATAATTGAAGCCGAAGAGGCGACTAATTCCGGTTCCTAAAAATGGAAACCGAACAACCGAATTCTTCAATTCCGATTCTCGGTTAAATTTTTTCACTCATACCCCGTTCCTACCTTGGCGGCGCGACGAGTGGCAGCGGTGGTGGTGGACTGGTGGGCCGTTGACGGGTCTTGTGCAATCCGTCGACTCCCACCTGACCCCTTGCATTTCAGTGAATTATGGATGAAACCATTAATCACAAATTTTCAGGCATCGGGTCTTGCGATTCAACTTTTGGGCGGGCCCTGATAAAAAAAATTAGGTGGGCCTACGCCAAGTTGGATCGCGATTTTGTTTCGAGAGGAGTTAGATCGTGATTACTATCCAGGTGGGCTAGTTAGGGCTATCTCCTCCGCTGTTCTGTCGCCGCCTACGGCCTACCCACTAAAATTTAGATGGGCCAAGTTCAGTCGCGATCCTAGGCCTTAATTAGCTTGGCCCAGTTAACAGCTCCTTTCTCTTTCCCGCATCTTTCCCTGCACGCTTCCCCTTTCCTACCGCCAAAAATTTCGCAGCGCCTCCACCCCAATTCGTCCAGTACTCCAGTTCCAGACTTCCAGTCCCCAACTCCAATCCACCCCGCCGCCTCTCCAATTTCTAATCCCCCAAGGCGAAGCAGCAATCGAAACATCCAGAGGCCTCCATCCTCACCCATTTCCGCTGATTCACTTTGGGAGGCGAGGCGATGCCCTCGAGGAGCAAGCGCAACCGACTCGGCCTCGACGGCGAGGACGAGGAGGAAGAGGAGATCGCCGCTACCTCATCTGACCCCGACGACTCGGAGTCGGAGGCGGAGCGCGGGGCCGAGGCGGATGACGGCGACGACGAATACGTGGGGGAAAGGAGTGACGCGGGCGGCGGCGACGAAGCGGAGGAACGAGGCAGCAGCGACAGCGGCGATGGGGGCGGCCCCGGCGACGGCGGGAAGCCACTTCGGAGCGGGAGGCGTGGGGTGATGGCTCCCGATAGGGAGAGGAAATCACAGAATGTCGATGCTCTGGTCAGGTACGCTCTGATGCCGTCATTTCTGGCGCTGGATTAGCGGATTTCGTCTTCGATATATGTGCCTGTGAGTTTTTTTTTTGATCGTATGTGCCTGTGAGCTGGTGTTGTACTAATTGACGCAATATCGCCAGTTACTACGGTCTGAATACGCACGGATCTAGATTTAGGGGAGGGGTGTCCGATGAATACCTTGAATGATAGCCTTGTGAGTTTCTATCGCGAGTTCAGCATTCGTTCACTTCAGGCAATTCACATATGGGCGCTTTTAGTCCTTTTCGCAAGTTTAGCTTAATAGCTCCATCACACAAACCAAAGACAAAACTCCATACACTGCCTTGTTCGGGCAATGATACAATAGGGTTTAAATCCCCACTCTCATGTGGAGCTAAGCCAGTGGAATTGGACACCTAAAAACGTGACAGGGTTTGATCCAATTGAGGATTGGTTGTTTCATCAAGTATTTGATGGTTTAATTCCTGAAAGTATATGTTCTAGTCTTATAGAATATCCAATGGCTGGACCCTTGAATGTCTATCGCTTGGTTTAAGCCCTCTGTCTAACTCAACATGTGTTGGTGTACTAACTCATGCATGATGAGATAGCAGTCTCTCAAACAAGTTTGACAAGTAAAGTAGCATTTCTGAAATATTATGAAAAAAAAATCTCAATTGAACTACCTGATAGCATGGAGTGCTAGGAGTTTTAACAGTTTTCTGAGACAAGGGACAATGCGCATACAACATGGTATAACATGCTAAACTTAAATAGCTGATAATATTGCATGTTTGTGCTATATCATATGCCATGCATTGCTTTTGTTATTAGATTGATTGGCGGGTGAACTTCCCAATACATGCATGGGCCCCACTGAGAAGTGTGTGGCTTATTCAGTTGTCCAATATGCCTACAAAATAGATAATTGATTGCTAATCTCACAGAGCAATGGTTCTTCCCTGATAAACTAAAACTAACAAGCATGTTGAAATTATCTTGTTTGACTACATTTTCCTTTTTTCTCTGATTTTTGTCAGGGGTAACCTGGTTGTAAGGAGGCAGCCACTCATTCCACGTATCCTTTCAGTTTCTGATGCGGCAGCAATAGCTCGAAAGCCATTCAAACCTCCATGCCAAAATGGATATAGTAAGAATAATGAGCATCTTGCTCGTCGCCTTTCAGCTCGTAAAAGATTTGTCCCGTGGGGTTCGACACAGGCATTTGCAGTTACACATAATCTTCCACAACCACATGCTGTTACTAGTGTTAGTTCATCAGAAAAGGAGGAACCTCTTCCACCTGGCATAGAGCCATTGGTTTTGTGGCAACGTGAGGAATGTGACAAGGAAAACTGCAATGCTTCTGTGATCGAAGTTGATCACTTGCTTGTACGTTACCTCCGACCGCATCAAAGGTATTATGCTCTTCTGTTATTTTCCCCACATTCTTACACACTTGATCTTGATTTTTTGGTGATACATACATGATGTATTGTAGTTATATCCGCCACTCAGGGCTAAACCATGTTTTTAGGAAATCTGTTTTGTTCTTTGTAGTAGAATCAGTTATATGATAGTTATGATTTAGTTCAGCATGCATCTTTTGAAATGTTTATGTTTTAATGCAGGGAAGGAGTTCAGTTTATGTTTGATTGTGTCTCTGGGTCGTTGAGTGATGATGGTATTTCTGGTTGCATTTTAGCTGATGATATGGGGTAATAAGACAATCCTCTCCTCTCTTTTCCATTGTTAAACTTTCATGCAATATGCAATAGTACATGTTTTTTGCAACCGTTCATTTAATCACTATGATAAAAAGCTAGTTCTAACCTTTACTTTATACTTGTCCAGATTGGGGAAGACTCTACAGTCAATAACTTTACTATATACCCTTCTTTATCAAGGCTTTGATGATAAGCCAATGGTTAAAAGGGCTGTGATTGTAACCCCCACAAGCTTAGTTAGCAATTGGGAATCTGAGATAATTAAGTGGTTAAAAGGCAGAGTGCAGCTGCTTGCCCTCTGTGAAAGCACACGTGCTGATGTTCTTTCCGGCATAGAAAGTTTCTTAAAACCCTTGAGCCGTCTTCAGGTTTTCTTTTGCTTACCCATCATCTTCTTTATATATGCTATAAGCCTAAACTAAATGGAAATATAACTGCAAGTTGATCACAATGTCTTCTCAAAGTATATTTTGGGTATGAATCTTCTTCAGGTACTTATCATATCTTATGAGACGTTCCGCATGCATTCTTCAAAATTTGAAAGACCGGGCAGCTGTGACCTTCTGATATGCGATGAGGCCCACAGGCTGAAAAATGATCAGACACTGACAAATAAGGTTCATCAGTTTGTGATGTTCATTTTATACACACAATTCATTTGTTCTCTGGGTTCCACTCCAGCTTTGTCTCTGCTGAAAGCACTAAAATCTATAATGTGCAGGCATTGGCTTCCCTTCCTTGTACACGGCGCATCCTCTTGTCAGGTACCCCAATGCAGGTATTTTTTTGGTATCCTCCACCCCCACCCCACCTAGCAAAAGGAGAAGGAAAAACACCTATGCTGGAACAATATATTTGAAATTTGATTTATTCAATATTTTTTGGTGCTGCAGAATGATTTGGAAGAATTCTTTTCAATGGTGAATTTCACAAATCCAGGGGTTTTGGGGGACGCTTCATATTTTCGTCGATATTACGAAGTAAGTATGGAGCTTGAATGAATCAGGCTATACTGCCAAATTACAAGTTACAGCTGTTCACTCACAGATAATCAGTGTTTTCATGTATGCTAAGGGGAACACATGATTGGAACTATCCTTCAGTATTTTTATTTACTTTTATGCCTATAATCACATACCTATGCCTTTCCTCTCTGTTTACCTCTATATCATCCACCGCTAAATGAAGGCACCGATCATATGTGGAAGAGAACCCAACGCAAGTGCAGAAGAAAAGAAGTTGGGATCTGAGAGATCTGCAGAGCTTAGTGCAAAAGTAAATCAGGCAAGTCCTTACTGCTGAAGAAGTTCATTCATAATACAGAGTATTCCACTGTGTTTATGATGTGCATGCTATGCTTTTTAACACCATTAAAGCTATTTTGATGCATTCACTTGTGCTGTTTTATGCTAGAAGGAGACTAATTGAATTGTGTTGTTTTCTTTACGATATCCAGTTTATACTGAGACGAACAAATGCCCTGTTATCCAATCACTTGCCTCCAAAGGTATGCTTTTCTGTCTGCTTAGACATTTTTCATTGTTCTGTATTGTACAAGTTCAACAGATAAGCTAACCGTGTTTTTTATTGAATCTATTTTGTTATAAGGAGTTGCCTTGTAGTTTCTGAAGTAGATTTTGCCCTTTTTTAAATGCTTTATCTGCCCTGCTTGACATCACTATTTTATAGATTGTTGAAGTTGTGTGCTGCAAGCTGACTCCTTTGCAGACAACACTGTACAACCACTTCATCCATTCCAAAAATGTGAGGACCTAATTTTGCATTGCTTTGTGTCTCAAACGATTTTTATTAGGTAAATGTTATACAGTCAGGGTTATGTTTGCAAGATTGTTATTGATCCTTTCAGGTTAAACGCCTGATATCCGAAGAAACAAAGCAATCCAAAATTCTGGCATATATTACTGCACTTAAGAAATTATGCAACCATCCAAAGGTAAATAATTTTAGTGTTTCTCTCAAGATTCATTTATCTTAGAGCTTCAAGTTTCAACTAAAATATCTTAAACAGTATGCTTTCTGCAGAACAATTTGTTATGTCCACTACTACTTTTTTAAACAGTAGGATTAAGCAAGAACAATGTAAATTTGTCCTTTGATCGTTAACACGTACTATTCTTTATTTTATTCTGAAATTCTCAGAGTTCTAGCCTCTTGAATTTTTCCATGAAAATGCACACTCTACTGGTCGATAGTGATATAGCACCATAAAACAAGCTATGACGAAATTCTTGGCAAATAGCATGTATTAGCTTTCTAGGCATCGTGAATTTGTAATTCATATTTTTGGTTATAAGAAAAATCCATTGTAGATTTGACGGTCGGTTGTCTTCATATCACAGCTGATCTACGACACCATAAAAAGTAACAATTCAAGTGGCTCTGGTTTTGAAGATTGTCTGCGCTTTTTTCCACCGGAACTGTTTTCAGGAAGGTATTTCACACGATTCTCTGTATCTTTTCATTTTTGCTGAGCCAACTTAATACTAATTATTTTATGAAAAGATCTGGATCATGGACTGGTGGAGGAGGAATGTGGGTAGAACTATCTGGAAAAATGCATGTATTGGCAAGATTACTGGGCCACCTGCGTCACAAAACTGATGATCGTATTGTCCTTGTATCAAATTATACTCAGGTCAGGTATTTATAGTACAATACTTTGATATCATGCCAGTAGGTATAGTTGATGTACATAACTTTATTTTTTAAAGACCTTGGATAAACACACATCTTTTTTGACAGGAAACTGTGAGGGAAGTCCCCACAGCAACATTTTTCTTCTTAGATGAACACAGTTCTGTACATTAGATGAAACATCGAAGTATAAAACTAACTGGTGACTAGATTTTTTCTTTCAGAAATATTGAAATACTGAATGCATGTCAATATAGTTGCTACCTAGAAATTTTTCTATGCTTTCCTTAGCTCTTACTAGCTTCTAAAACAAAAAGAGCAAATGAGATTCTTGATATTGAAGTATTAATTACTTCTGCAAGACAATGAGAAAGTGGCAAGTCACCACTAATCCTAAATTCTGCATTGGCTTTACTTTCTTGTTTATGATCATACCAGATCCTTACTGCATGGACAATCAGAAAAGCTTGAAATGATACTCCCTCCTTCCACTTTTATAAGCACACATATCAAGATTCAAACTTTGCAATCTTTGACCAATAATTTGACTATTATTATTTTTATTTTCATGATGCAAACTTTATATGATTGGATTCGTAATCAAATATAATTTACCATGATTATAAGTTTATAACCATAAATGATATAACATATGATAAATGAATGGTCAAAGTGTTATTTGGAAGACCATGTGATATTATACTATGCCTTATAAAGTTGAAGGAGGGAGTATGTGTTTAACCAGCAGTCCCATAATTGGCTGCTCTATCCCAATCCTAGATCACAAAATGTTTGTTGGTTGGCTCAACAAGATACAGATTGGGCATGCCTACTTAAGACCTGAACACTTTACTGCGCGTTGTAGGATAACCAATACAATATATTTGCCTCACAGTCTCAACCTCTATTTTGGGACATATCTTTGGTTAACCTCTATAACTGTAAAAAATGATAAATCCAATATGCTTGTTTGTACACACGTCTTCATTTCTGCACATCTTTAGAAAATCTGCCTGCCTATGTTATCCATGCCTGTCATCAAATGATAACATGCGGTGCTTTAAAGGTGCACATCTAACTTTATTTTGTTGAGGGATGATGTTAGAGTGACGTTCACATGGACCAAGTCGAAGAAAAATAATCAGTAAACTGGTTCATGTGGACCATATAAAATTGTTTATATTTAGATGTGTAGTGAAGAGTGTTACCTTTAGGGAATGGACTCGTAGATTATATCGTGGACCGGCCTGTAACTCATCAATATCATCAGAAACAATATGTGTCATCAATATTAGCATATGAGGTAGTCAATATGGGCTGGGCCAGTCTCTATATGGGCCATACTTAACACCCCCCTTCAAACTCAAGGCGGAGGATTAGAAGCATTGAGTTTGAGTAAATGAAGTCGATGTTGCTCTCGAGTTTGTGTTTTGGTGAAGAAATCAGCTACTTGCAACTCTGATGGCACATACTGAAGAGCAATTGTCTGTTGATGACAATGAGACCGAGTAAAAGAGGCATCAACACCAATATGTTTCGTGAGTTCATGCTTGACAGGATTATTAGCAATCTGTATGGCTCCTGTATTATCACAAAGGAGAGGTGTGGGGGTATCGCAGGAAATACCAAAATCAGCTAGCAACCATCGAAGCCATACAATCTCGGAAGTGGTAGTGGCAAGTGCTCGAAGTTCTGCCTCTGTACTTGATCGAGATACAGTGGATTGCTTCTTGGACTTCCAAACAAGAGGAGAAGAACCAAGAAGGATACAATAACCAGTGACTGAACGACGGTCTGTGGGATCACTCGCCCAAGTGGAGTCCGAGTAAGCATGAAGAAGGAGTGGACTATCATGAGCATAGAGCAAACACTGAGATGATGTGCCCCTTAAGTACCGTAGAACACGAAGCAAGTGTCCAAAGTGAACCGATGTAGGAGCACTCACAAATTGGCTCAAGATATGCACAGCATGAGCAATGTCAGGTCGAGTAACAGTGAGATAAACAAGGCTCCCAACAATATGCCTATACCGAGAGGGATCCTCCAAGGGAGCACCATCAGTAGGACGAAGCTGTAAGTGAAGATCCATAGGTGTTGCAGCTGTCCGACTATCAGTAATGCCAGAGCGAGCAAGAAGATCATGTATATATTTGGACTGATAAAGATAATAGCCCTTAGGAGAATGCAAGACCTCAATGCCTAAGAAATAACTGAGAGGACCTAGATCAGACATCTGAAATTGCTCCCCAAGTTGCTTCTTCACATGACAAATGTGTTCTATATCATCTCCCGTGATTAACATATCATCAACACATAGGAGAAGCAAAGTACGTCCATGGGGAGAACGATGAATAAAGAGGGCTGGATCATGCTCACTTGGTGAAAAACCTGCAGCCCGGATCACAGAAACAAAGCGCTCAAACCAAGCACGAGGAGCCTGTTTGAGACCATATAAGGCACGACGAAGACGACAAACATAGCCTGAAGGTGCATGAACACCTGGTGGGGGCTGCATATAGACTTCCTCATGTAAATCACCATGGAGAAAAGCATTCTTAACATCCATCTGAGAGATAGGCCAAGAGCAAGAAGCAGCCACTGCAATTAAAGTGCGAACAGTGGTCATGTGAGCAACAGGAGCAAATGTCTCGTCATAATCAAGACCTTGAGTTTGCTGAAAACCTCTGGCAACCAAACGAGCTTTATATCTTTCAATAGAACCATCTGACTTGGTTTTAATTTTGAAGACCCATTTGCATGTTATAGGTATAGCATGTGGCGGCAGTGGAACAAGATCCCACGTTCCTGTATGATCAAGGGCAGCAAGCTCCTCAGACATAGCAAGCTGCCACTCTAGAATACTAGCAGCTTCCTGATATGTGACTGGCTCAGAAACAACAGCATTCATGCTGGGAAAACCATACTTGTCTTCAGGATGAATAGTACTACGATCTCATAGATTATATCGTGGACCGGCCTGTAACTCATCAATATCATCAGAAATAATATGTGTCTCATCAATATTAGCATTAGAGGTATCAATAGCGGGCTCATCAATATGTGTTTCATCAATATTAGCAGTAGAGGTATCAACAGCGGGCTCATCAGGACTGGCCGAGGTGGTAGAGCTATAAGAAAGGTCAGTGGGGATTTTGGGACGGCGCTTGAAGAAACGGGTTATTGGTGGTTTCGAAAACTGCTGAGGTGGAGGTGGAGGTGGAGGCGGTGGTGTAGGTGTCTCATAGAGAGGAGGCGTGGTGGAAATAGCAGGAGCAGGAATAGATGCGGAAGGTGAAGTGACATCGCCCGTGGATGAAATAGGAGGAAGACACATAAAAGATGTGGACTCTGTGGAAGAATATGAGGGATGTGTAGAGGGGTTATAAAAGAAAGGACGGTCCGCAACAAATGTCACATCACGAGAGATACGCATGCGACGAGAAGAAGGATCATAGCAGCGATAACCTTTATGTTCAGGACTATACCCCAGAAAAACACACTCAACTGATTGAGCAGTCAATTTAGTGTGCTCACGAGGGGCAAGCAGAACATAGCAGACACATCCAAAAACTCGAAGGTGATCATAGTTGGGAGGCTTACCAAAGAGGACTTCCCCAGGGCACTTGCCGGACAATTTGGATGATGGTTGTCTATTGATGAGATATACAGATGTGGAGACAGCTCCCCCCCAAAAATGAGAAGGAACAAAAGAAGCAATCAGAAGGGTGCGAGCGGTCTCTATAATATGGCGATGTTTACGCTCAGCAATACCATTCTGAGCATGAGCACCAGGACATGAGAGCTGGGCAAGAGTACCTTCAGAGGTCAAAAATTTGCGAAAAGTGTCAGATAAATACTCTCCACCAGAATCAGAACGAAAAATGCGAATAGAGGTAGAAAACTGAGTATGAACCATGCGAGTGAAAGACTGGTAGATGGAGCACAATTCAGATCGATGTTTCATAAAGTAAATCCAAGTGTATCGAGAATGATCATCAACAAAGATAACATAGTATTTATGACCACCCTTAGTAGCAAAAGGTGCAAGACCCCATACATCAGAATGAACAAGATCAAAAGGCCTAGCAGAATGTGACACACTAGAGGAATATGGTAGTTGGATCTGTTTTCCAAGTTTACATCCCTTACAATGAAAACTAGGCTCTATTGATGTATGGCCTAAGCAACCACTATTGATTAATATAGACAAGCGAGAACCACATAGATGACCAAGTCGATGATGCCACTTCGCAAAGGACGATGTCGAAGACAAGGCAACGGATGACACACGAGCGGTAGAGGCAGTGGATGAAGGAAGGCGCAGGGTGTCCAAAATATAGAGACTAGGAGAACCTCTACGGCGATGGCCAGTCCCAATCACAGCCCCGCTTCGACGATCCTGAATAAAACATGATGTGTCATCAAATCCAACAAAACAATTATGGTCGGTGACTTGACCAACTGAAAGGAGGTTCATAGATAACTGAGGTACAAAGGAGACATTGGCTACAGAAAATTTTGAACTAGAAAGAGAACCCTGATGAGTGATATGACAAGATGTACCATCAGCTGTTTGAATAGAGGCATCATCGTTGACTAGCTTGCAAGCAACCAATTGAGACCGATCAGATGTCACATGAAAGGAGGCCCCTGAATCAAGAACCCATGACGAGTGAGCAGCACCAATATGAGAGGCAGCAGCAACAGATACGGAGCCTTTGGTAGTGGAAGTAGTACCCCGACCACGAGTAGCACGAGAAGTACCACGACCACGAGCAGCATGATACTCAGCTAGCTTCTCTGGATAGTGAGAAAAACAATTCTCTGAAATATGGGTTTTCTTGCCACAATGCTTACAAGGCTCAAAAGAGGTAGCTTTTGGCACATGAAACCGCTGAGAAGCTGCCAACACGCTATGAGGCAATGGCACTGAAGAAGACATTGACTGGAGACGAGTTTCTTCAGCAAGTAAAGCAGACAATGCTTGTGCCATAGTCAAATCAGAGTCACCATGAAGCAGCTGCCTACGAAGGGAATCAAATTCTTCCCGTACTCCCATGACAAAGCGATATGTAAGAAATCTGTCAAGAAACTTGTGTGCTGGACAATCACTAGCAGTGCATTCAGCCACCATAGAGGTCAAAGACCCAACCAGACGATCAAAGGCAGCATAATAGTCATGAATGGACATGTCATTCTGCTCAATTACATGAACTTGCTGCATGAGATTGTGCAAACGAGCACCACTGTCCTGAACATAGCGCTGCTTAAGAGAAGACCATATAGCCTTGGCTGTTTTGAATTTGGACAGACTCATAATCATGGACTGCTTAACACTATTGACCATAGCAGCCATCACTTTCCCATCATTAATCTGCCATGTATTGATCTCAGTAGCATTCTTGCCATCAGATGCAAGCACAGGTGGATCATTAGTTAAATGAAAATAGAGACCATGACCCCTCAATGCAGTCTCTACACAAAAGGCCCATTCAAGGTAATTCTGACCATCAAGAGTGATATTGATTACTATTGTATTGATCTGTGCCATGATGAAAGCTGCTAGAACTCGTGACCCAAACAACAGAGGGCAGGAAGGAATCTGTTACCACAGCGGAACACCCCTTTTCCTTTCTGCAGAACACAAGCAGAGCAGAGCAGAGGCACCAGCAACAGAGCAGAGCAGAGGCGCAACAGCACCAGCAGCAGAGCAGAGCAGCACCAACACAGCAGCAGCACAGAAACAGGCGGTGGTTGCTCCCTCTGGCGCGATTGAACAGAGGACGGGCGGAGGCCTGCAGCCAGCCTCGGCGCAACGGGCGCACGAGCGGCTGCAGACGAGGGAGGGGCGGCGACGACCGCAGACGGGCGGAGGCGCGCGTGGAGGGAAGCGCGCAGACGGCGGCCGGCGGAGGCGCGGATGGGGGGCGGTGCGGACGGGCGCCGGACGAGAGCAGGGGCCGGCGCGGACCGGCGCCGGACAGGGGCGGGGGATGGCGCGGACGAGCACCGGACGGGGGCGCCGCGACAGGCGGCAGAGCTCCTGGACGGGGATGAAAACAGGGCGACGACGGCCGCTCCCGCACGCGAGCCGCGACGGGCGGCTGCAAAACGGGCTGTTGGCGGCCCGTAACACGCGGATCCGTCGCCGGACGGCCTGCGGCGGCCGGCGGCGGCAGTGGATCTTGGGTGGGATGAGTATCCCTAACCCTACCTGCTTTGTACCATGTTACCTTTAGGGAATGGAATGAACAAGAGAGAGAGAGCAGACGGCAGCAGCTCTAGCATATGAGGTAGTCAATATGGGCTGGGCCAGTCTCTATATGGGCCATACTTAACAAAGAGCTCTTCAAAAAAGATGTGTAGTGAAGTGGTGCACCACCATCATTTCGTTCCTAAGCTTCGCCCCTGTCTCAACTTTGAGGGTGGCGAAGTAGAGTAATGGCAACTTGTCTGGACAATGTTTCCATGCTATGGTGTTTTCTTATGTTGGATCATATATGATTGTAGTACACCAAAGTATTAAAGATCAAGTTATTCTTCCCCCAAACCTGGCTTGTAGTTGTGGAGTGGGTTTTGATTGGACGGTTTTGGAGTTTGGACAGCTGAGTTATAAATAATCCCTTTGTCTCACAAAATATATACTCGTATTCGTTTACCTTGGAAATGGCTCTGATAATATTTCACAATAATGTGTCTGTCAGTGCTCACTCGCAGTTTCTCCATGAAGAATATTACTTATTGTCATTAATTGCTTTTGGATACCCTCAAAGCTTGGAATGACTAATTGTTGCCATTTTTTTTGTATCAGACATTAGATCTATTTGTTCAATTATGTCGGGAAAGAAGGTACCCATATGTTAGACTTGATGGAGCAACATCCATCAGTAAAAGGCAAAAGCTGGTGAACCAATTCAATGATCTATCTAGGGTACATAAAATCAGCCCTGTATCTTGAATAACGTTTACAATATACCAGTATATCTGAAATTATTGATATGGTAGGATGAGTTTGTCTTTCTACTTAGTAGCAAGGCAGGTGGTTGTGGGCTTAATTTGGTAGGAGGAAATCGCTTGGTTCTCTTTGACCCTGATTGGAACCCTGCCAATGATAAGCAGGTTAATATCTATGCATCTCTTGTTTCATCACCTTCTGAAGGTTCTTTTGCTGTGATCTCACCTATGTGATCTATTGCCATCTGTAAAGGCTGCTGCTCGAGTATGGAGGGATGGACAAAAAAAGAGAGTCTACATTTATAGGTTCTTAAGCACAGGAACCATTGAAGAGAAGGTTACCAACGTTGAAACTTGTATTTTCACTTATCTTTTCTCATTCCTTTTCATTATCTAGTGAAGGGATGATGATTCCTTTCTTGTGCTGCTAATTTGGTATGCTTCATCGTTCTATAGGTATATCAACGTCAAATGTCAAAGGAAGGCCTACAAAAAGTTATTCAGCAGGAGCAAACAGACAACAAAATGCAGGTTTAAGTACTTGGAGTGACTTTTACTTTCCTTTTAATACTTTTAAGTGCCAAATATATTGATTTCCCATCTTATTTTTACAGGGAAGTTCTCTTTCAACAGAAGACCTGCGTGATCTTTTTACTTTTCATGAACAAGTCAGGTTAGATCTGTTCCTCTGAATATACAGCTTATCTTTTCTTCTTTGATTATCTTGTTACCAGTAGGAAAAGGCATCTACAAATGAGTTCCAAAAAAACAACAGGAACCAACTGACAATTAAAAAACATAGCCATCTATTTTTGGTTAATCGTTATCATCAAATTGTGCTGAGCCTTTATGTAGTCAACGTAATTTTTCATCCAATTGACATAAGAATGCTGCATCAGTTTTCATTCAATTAAATTGGTGTAATTTCCTATTGCTTTCACATTCAAATTCAGTTGTGAGGAACTGAGGATTAAGAAGGCTGCATGTTCTTGTCTTGTGTAAAACACATGTCATTGTTAACTGATAAATTGTTTGGCAAATAAAATCATTATCGTGTGCTGTAGGTGGACAGTATAATATCAAACCATTAAGGACAATGATAAAATCTTCAAGAACAGCAGCAGTTTCTAGCTTGCAATTTTAGACTAATCAGACTTCCAATCAATTCTTATGGTTGGTCTTAATATCCTTTCATTACAATTTTTCAATATCTGCAATTTGCAATCTGTGTCCACTATTTTTTTTATCAATATCAAAATGCAGCACCTTAGTTATATCTTGAATCATATAGTTGCTTACCTACGTTTGGTGCACAGGTCTGAAATACATGAAAATTTGAAGTGTAGCCGCTGTAACAAGGATGGAAATTCGCTTTTGGGTGGTAATGATTTTGATTTAGCAGCCACTGAGCATAAGCCTTCAATGCCAGGAGTGCAAGATTATATTGATATTGGTGGGTTTGGAGAGATATCTGGATGTTTGCAGATAATGGATAGCTCACATCATCAGGTGAGTTTTGTTGAAATCCTATTTGTTTGCTATCTAACTCTACACTACGGTAGCAGTTTCAAAGCTCAATAGCTTTCATTTTCTGTTTTATTCCCACACTTATCAGATTGGAAGACCGTCTGAAGAAGATTTAGGAAGTTGGGGACATCACTGTGATCCATCAACTGTACCTGATACTATACTGCAGTGTTCTGCTGGTAGTGAGGTGATGACCTAAGCCATCAGTGCAATTTCTATGTCTGAACTACTCAACCCCACGAGATAACAGTTTCTACATTTCCAGTGAAACTGGATCCACTTGTTCATGGTTTGCTTCATTGGATTTAGATAGTTTTTTTCAAAAAAAAAAAAGGTTGATCGAGAAGCTGGCCGCGACAGTTAATACCTTAAATGTGTCCTTGAGGAGAAAAAAAAACCTTTGAACTACAAAGAATATGTATAGTTTGCTGCAGAGTTTAGTATAACTTGGTTTCCAGGCAACAACTACAAGAGTTACAAATCACATGTGCATCTTGCAGGTTTCTTTCGTTTTCACCAATCAGGTTGATGGAAAACTTGTTCCGGTTGAATCAGTGGCACGATCAGCACCTCATCAACTAAATGGAATAGCAGCTCATGGAGACAAGGAAGTGGGGAAAACCAATTCTCCTAGTAAACCCAGAAAACAATCCTTACTTGGCAAGAATTTGAAGATGATGGGATTTAATTTAAAGAATTCATCTTTGAAATGTCCAACTAGGTCCAGAACTGCATCACCAAATTGCTTGCAACAGTTGAAGAAAACCAGCCCCACTTTAGAACAGCCTCAAGCTAAAAAGCTTCATGTTGCTTCTGATATGTCTGATGATGACTTTGTTTGAATCAGAACTCAAATCTCCGTATATAACGTCATATGTTGATCTGCTGTGTTGTTTTTAAAAGCTGTCATCTGCTTTGTAAATACTACATGCAAGCTGGTGAGATAACTAGTCATTTGAAGGAATTTTCTCATGTGCTCTCATCACTTTGCAGTATTTCTTAAAATGTAAGTGAAGTATAATTTTTTAGGTGCTAATCACCTCTTCTAATTGGTAAAACATGGAAAACACTTAACAAAATACTATCTGCTGACATGGCTGTTGATTACTTGCAGTTCATTTCAAGCGGAAGGGCCAGAAGCCCAATCCTTGTACCATATTTCCGTAAAAAGGTCTGGTTTTCTTATCTGCTGCAGTGTTAAATGCTTTTGGCTATTTGATAAATATTTTCTCTTAGTCTACATCGATGATTTCCCATAATAAAAGTTAATTTATTTATAGCATGCATTATGAGTGTAGTTTTGATAAGTTTGTCTAATGATTATACTACTAAATTACTACATTCTCCACATGGCCTTGGGGATTGTACCCCTCCTGTCCAAAGTTAGTCGGCGTGTAGCAGGTTCCCAAATAAAGGTTCAGAAAAGAGTGAGATCTGCCCCAAGGACAGGAGACCAACTAGTAGATTTAAGCTTGCCATTCCGACAAACAACTACACTAGCCACTTGGATGATATGCTTTCACCTCCAGCTGTCCTTTATTGGGGCTTTTCCATGTGGGTGACAGCCACACTTTTGAGTTGTTCTAAAAGTTCGACGTTTGCACTCCACTCTCTCCCTTGCATAGTCAAGTGAAATAGACCTGACAATTACGGTTCTGTTAATTCTTAGCATACGCTGCAGGGATGAGTGTTCCTTAATTACCGTGAAAGTATAATTTTGTTGCAGTATATGGGGATTACTTTTGGGGTCACGCTTTATTTTTCTGTTTATGACTTTGTACCCTCTACATAGTTTGAGATCTGTACTCATGGAGGGAAAACTGTTGGTGTCTTTTTTTTTCGCTGAGATCTGTAGGATTAAAGGTAGGAGTCAGGATCACAATGAGGCCGGTCTTCATTCCCATCCCTCACATGTGCAGTCACAATGGTTAAATACATACTGGAAGAAAAGAATTGGTGTTGTTCATGTGCTCACATGGGTTCTCTAGATCTTAAGAGCTTTGCCTAAGCTCTGTCGGTTTGACCATTATGAGGTATTTCCAGGTCTTCATGCAAGCTAACTCGTGAGAGTCCCTTGATAGACTATTCTCTACTTGCTGCAGGGTTTAATTTCACTTGAGATGATCCAGGACTTCTGAGAGAAGAATGCTCTTTTTTCCCCTTTTTTTTTTGGCCTTCTTGTAGGGACTGGGTGCAGAATCTCATTCCAGATTATGCTGAAAAATATGGACATGTGTTCTCCCCATTCCACTATTACCTCGTGATTTGGGGTTAGACACTAAGGGGTATAGTTTTATTAAGCTTTGCACATGTTCTGTTCCAAAATTACTGCATCAGAACAGTACTAATGTCCTAGCTCCTAATGGAAATTGAATTTGTTATGAGGGAATGGAAGCAAGTGCTAAATTTGAAAAGTTTCTCAAGGTACATCTGATCATTATATTGGCACTAAAAGGAAGAGATGGTAGAGTTGGGGTATGTCAACCTTATGATCTATTGCCATATGGTACATTGCGAATAAGGGTGCTTAACATATGATCCTTCAGACTGGTGGACAAATTAAATTACGTATGCTTTTTATGACTAGAAGGGTAGTGCCACCACTTTGTAACACTGCATAACTGAATCTTGAGCTCCGGTTTAAAAAATAACAAGAACCCTACTTGAGTTGGAACTCTGTTTTTCTGACTTTTATTGGAGCAACCTAATTCTCTTGTTCAGCATAATAATCATGTTTCCTGCAGTATATTTTTGCGAAATATGTTTCATGTCACATGATACTATCATACTAGTGTAAATTTATGAACAACAATGTTAATCTCTTTGTCCTGCTGCCAGTCAATTTGCCATTCAGACAGTACAGCACTTCAGCATTTACCATGTGTGCAATTTTTTCTGAACCAGAAAAGAATTATCTACTTTAAGTTACCATAAGTTCTGATGTGAAGTATAACCATGAAATCACAGTGGTGTTTAAAATGGTCCTATTTCCAATAGGGGTGCTGTCGTGATTTATTACAAATAGGACCCAACATTACAATGGAACAAGATCTCTTTGACTGGTCCGTTGTCACCTGGTGGCACAAGACCAAGGACTTGTGTTATCATTGCCTGGTCATAGAGGTGGAACCAAAATGGGGAGGATTCTTGGGGATCACATGGTCCTATTCCGAGAGGTCGATGTCGCCAGCTCACCATGGCTAATAACAAACCGGTCTAGTGTCAGTCTAATGATTTTGTCACCAACCTCCCCTTTGCTTGTGCTCAGCTCATTGCCTGATTATACCTCCGGACATTGTTAAGCTAGATTTTTTCCCCATAATTGTGCTCGTATTCATTTTACTATAGCCGTGATTTCTTCCTGATCTCCGATGATTCAAATCGTGGACACTGCAGAATTGCAGTTTCCATTTATTTTAGTTTCTGGCTTTGAAAAAATCAAGTGAATTCTACCAACACTGGCATGATCTGGCTTCTCTTAATTCTTTGCATGTGTTGGCATGTTGCTTCACGAATCTATATTTCTGTAGCTATTTCGAGTCATACGAAGTTTACCACCCCTTTGACGTTAGAACCGTCACATTTTTCTGATTCTACGCTCGGCACTCGTGTACTCCAATTTGCTTAGATCGCAGGTTACCTACATTTAAAGCTATTAATTAATCTCGGAGTCGCTTTCTCCCTGAACAGCATATTTGTTCACTTCTAATGAGGGTCGCTTTCTGGGCTCATCTTGTGTGCTCTTCATCTCAGGTTCTCAGCAGTAGCAGCTGGTCCCTAATCCGCGCCAAGAAAGCTACCTCCGGCCTACACCACTGCACCGTCGGCGGTTGGACCGTACGGGTTTCTTGTTCCTTGGTATTCGGTTCATGAACAAAGCTACGTCCTGCATGCTTTCGAACAGTCCCCCGGTGTGATTCTGTGTCGCATGGTGGATCACCAAGTGATCAATGAGGAAAGCGACTGCTGTCCACGCCTCGGAACATCGCTAATCTCCCCCTTCCCCCGCAATTATGGACTGATGCTTGTACTCCACCTCTGGGAATGCAGGAAAGGTTAGCTGCTCGGTTTATATAGACCACTAAATTATCAGATGTTGCTCCACAATTATTACATGTCCGATCAATATTAATAATAGTATAGTACTAGTACCAAACAAAATCTAGACACGATGATAATATCGACTTCGACGCCCGGCCCTCAACATTATGAACCGTACTGGATACTGATTATTCGTGGCGAGCTGGGCCCAGTAAGCAGTAGTGTATACAAGAGACGAGGGGCGTTTTTCTTTACGATTGTCAGGTCAGACCTTATAATCGGCATTTGCTTGTCATCGTTTCTTTATACATTATATATTGATCACTTGACGTTTCAGAAATGCCAATATAAAAATATTTGGATTTGACTCGTGAAATGGTATTAGTAGGCACGTTGTTAGATTTATTTTTCGTACCGTTATGGCTTTACTACAATTTTCATTGACGTATCACGTATGTTTACAAAGCAAATGGTCCAAATGGGAGCATTTGATGAGAGAGTAAGTTGAGTTGGAAAGGAGTGATTAGGGAATATAACTTAGGATGTGACCAGAACATGCAATCTGGATATAAAGGTTGAGGTTTATAATCTCAGGCATTTTGGTGAGGCATTACTTGTCTCGTCGCCAAGACGCCAACTTTTATTTCTACCCTGCAGTACGTGCCTTTTGGCTTTGTCAGAGTAGAAGAATGCAACGGCGTTAGATGGAAGGTAATGCATCGTCCTCAAGTACTGTAGTACAACAGACTCAGGACGAACACCAGTTCGAGAAAAGGAGAAAATACAGCTCATGGTGCCCAGATCCACGTGCGCAACTACTGAGAGGAGTACCAGAATTCAATCTATCCAACCACCAAGTTGGTTTTTATAAACTGCATGTACCTTCGCAGTATCACCAAAGGACATGCATGCAGGCCTGGACAAAATATACTTTGACCATAGTCAAACCAGGCACCAGCAGCATTTGACACCTATGCAAGCAACTCCACCCTTTATAGAGAGAAGAGAGAATCTATTTTTCTGACGCCGACGCTCTCGATTCTTCCCCCCACGTACGTCCGTCCATGCGTCGTCGGATCCGTGTGGAGACGTGCGATCCATCATCCAACCCCTCGAGAATTCGAGATCGCATACCATACCAGCGACCCAGCCTTCTTATCTCAAAGTTGACAGAAAAGAAAAGTCAGAGCAGGTTTGGGAATCATCTCATTTTCCTCCACATGCCTTGCCCGGGGGGGAAGCTTAAGAACTCTGGGACTGTAAAACAAAATTCTGGCGCGGACAGATCGCTCTGTCCTCTTCAAGCAATGCCTGTATTCAATATGCAGTTTGAGTTGGAGAGTTTACTCTCGTTATTGGAAAAAGATAACTGATAGTCAGAGAAACGTCATAGCCAAAGTGTGTATGGAAGCTAATTGAAGAGATGAAGGTGGTGTATGTAATAGTCAATGACACAGGTTTACATCATGCCAACGTCAACTGATATTGCCCAAGTCCTACCAAAGAGAGCATAAAGTAACTAGTAATAACCAGGGAAAAGGATGATTACTACTCCCATCCTGGCCTCTGCACACCTCAATCATCGCCATTTACTCTAGGCGGTGCTAAACAATTGCATCGCCCATCCACCGGAGACCTCCACGCCACGCATTTCGCCAAGCTCCCTCCCTTATATAAACCATCCAAACTAACCTGCCAGCGCCCAAACAGTGACTAGACCGCCCACTCGGTACACCGTTTCTCTTCCGCCCTCACAGTCACACACCACCGCTACCACCACCTTTTAAAAGCCCCCACCACATCCTGCGCTGCACGGGAAGCTCAGCTCAGCTCATCAGCTCACGGTGGAAGAGGAGGAGGAGGAGGAGGAGGAGGCAGCGCGCGAGAGGGAGCGGAAGCGCGCGAGGAGGTCAGGGTCAGGCGACGCGCACCATCAGCACAGCCACGACCGCGCGATGGCGTGCATCAACATGTACAACCCGGACGGCGCCGCGGGGTTCGGCGGCGGGCCGCAGCCGCCGGCGGCGCTGGGCCCGCGCATCTCCTTCTCCAGCGACTTCGCCGTCGAGCCGCCGCCGCCGGTGCAGAACCGGGCGATGAGCCTGCGGTGCCAGGAGGAGGACCTCAACTTCGAGTTCTCGGTGGGCAGCCACCCCATGATGGCCGCGGACCAGCTCTTCTCCAAGGGCAGGATCCTGCCACTCAAGGACAACGGCGCCTTCGCCGGCCGGCCGCCCACCACGCTCCGCGACGAGCTCCGCGGCGGCGGCGCCAGCGACGATGACGAGAGGGCCTCCGCCAGCAAGGGATCCAGCCGGTGGAAGGAGATGCTCGGCCTGCGGAAGGCGCTCTGCGTCGGCGGCGGCAACGGCCCGGCCAAGAAGGTTAGCAGCAGCGACAAGGGCATCGCCGATGCCGACATGCCCACCGCCGACATGGCCGCGTCCAATCAGGTCGGTATCTCCTGCATGCGTCCACAGCTACGCTTAATTTCGGTCGACACCTTGTCTCATCACAGATTTGTTTGCTTCACCCAGCAGGAGCTATGATGAGGTGACCGACGGGGAAGACGAGACAGGCATGGGGCACAAGGACACGCGCTCCACATGAAGCTTTTGTCCTCCCTCCTCCCTGATGCTGTTGATCAACCTCTTGAATTGTGCTTGTCGCCATCCAGGGGCTAGGTTTTTGTAGATTGTTGTGAGTTTGCTTGTGTGCTAGATGGCCCGTTGAAAAGAGCAAAAAAAATTGTGTATTTTTCTTGCATAAGTGCTGTCATCTCCCTCTAGCAAGCTGTCCCCTCACTCGATCCATCCATGGTCAGTCTTCGCTTCTCCTTCTTTCACTTGTTCTTGGCTTTCTCCACCCTGTACAAAGCTAAGTGGCTGTGTGGATGGGAAATTTATGGTGCAATGATTAGATTTGCCAGGTGGCCAGATCTGTGAAGTGAGGAGGCTGTAGTTACCAGTGATGGAGCCTTTCTGGCCGCCCCTCTGGGGATCAACAGTGCTCTCCTTTGTCTCGTTGCTCCGCTGGACGAGTATATAGAGAGGGACAAGAGCCTCAGAGCGAGCATGTGTGAGGCGACAGCGAGAGCTAGTGGAGGAAGGAAGGCTCTCCCCTGCCCCTGGCCTGCATAATGATCATTTTTGTTTTGTTTTGTTCCTGGCAAAATGATCACCATCTTTTTCAATTGAAAAACCTAGTGGACTTGATGAAGTGATCGATCTTCCCTCTGGCCTCCCGACATGTCCTCTGCAGCCTGTCATGGATGCACAGCTGCCTCTATGCTTGCAATGCCTTCAGATCCATCGAATCCTCCTCGCGCCCAATCAAGTAAAATAAATCCATGGGCACTCAGTTTTATTTTTATTTTTTTAAAAAAAAAAGAGAACTAGAGGATATACAATTCAGGCGCGGCACTATTGTATTGTATTGGCGCGAGCATGGCAATGGTGATGTTCAACTTTCCCATCTTTACAGGCAAATAGGACTGTCAACAAACGCTGATGTCCCTTTACCGGATTTCATGGCCGCCTTGTCTCCATTTTATCGGCCGTCGCACGGTACGGGCGTCTAGGCATAGTGGATAGTATATAACAGGATAAGCATGGCACCACGAGATCTAAAAAAATGATAGATATATACAGATGTTGCTCGAGGCCACTTTGCGTACAGTTAGATAGGCTTTAGATTCAGAGCATGCATGCTTTAAGAGTGGTGGAGTGTAATGCAAACAAGCTCAATGCATGCTTTAAGATGGAAAGAGAGTCCCATGATCCCAAGTTTGGAAGGTTTGAGTGATAAGGAGCCTTGCTTGGTCCAACAGTCTTAGGTGTTGTCCCAGGAAGAAGAAATAGGGCGGGCTCAAGATCAAGATCTTTCGCAGCAGAAGCTTATGGTTCATAATGCAGAAGGGGTGTACTTCATGGATAAGGATAAATGGCCAAAGTTAGTGATTGCTGATGACGATATCAACTGTACTCAAGATAGCTCTTTGGAAGGTCAACTGACAGATGAAGGAGGTGACCAGGGATGGGAGAAACCTCCTTCCAGAAAGAAAAAACTCAAGCCGACCAAGCCAAAGGTGACTGTTGCTACCAGGGCTAGTTCCAGGATCCCAAGAGATGGCATACCCGTTGCTGAGAAGGCCATGAAGAGGGCACAGGAGAGGGATGAGCTGACAGGTAATCCTTTCACCATTCTAAATAATGCTTCTAATGATGACCTTAGAAAAATTGCTCTAGATTTAGACATTAATGCTGATTTCCTATATGAAAACCTTAATGCTATGAAAGCAGAAGAATTAGTTAGGGCTGATCTGGCCCAAGCAAACTATAAAACTTACTTATCCAAACTTAAACATAAAGAAATCTCTCCAGGGGAGGAGGATCTGCAATATTTAGGTTTGGATATTATAGATAATGGTACTCGTGATATGGGAGGACCTAATGCCTCTGCCTCTTATGAGGCCCCCTCTAATTTCTCATAATGAGAGTCCTTTCTTGGAATGTGAGGGGTCTGGGGAATGCTGCTAGAAAGGGGCAGGTCAGGAACTAAATCCTGAAAGAACGCATTGATATTGTTGGGTTGCAAGAAACTGTAAAGCAAGATTTCTCTGACCATGAACTGAATGAGCTAGCAGGGGGGCTTAACTTCATTTGGTTCTGGCTGGCAGCAAGAGGAAGGTCTGGGGGTATTTTACTGTGTGTTAAGTCGGATGTCCTGGAAGTGGAGAATCATGAGATCAAAGAGTTTTGTATTTGTGCTACTATCAGAGGCAGGGTGTCTAACTTTAGATGGAACTTGATCTTTGTCTATGGCCCTGCACATCATGATCTTTCTCATAGTTTTTTGGAAGAATTAGATGTCTATTGTTCTGCTGCTACTTTGCCTTTGCTCTTAGGAGGAGACTTTAACTTAATCAGGGCCTGTGAGGAGAAAAGCTCTGACAATTACAACCTCACCTTGATGAGGGAGTTCTCTCACTTCATTGGTAAGCACCAGCTTAGGGAAGTGACCAGAAGTGGGAGCAAATTCACTTGGACTAATAAACAGCTTTCCCCAATCATGGTCAATCTGGATAGGTTTCTTATGTCTGATGGTTGGGAAAATAAGTTTCCTCTTGTTCATGCTTGGAGTCTTACTAAAGTTGGCTCTGACCACTCTCCCATTGTTTTGGACTCCGGGGAGCAGGGAGCTCCTAAGCTAAAATATTTCTTCTTTGACAGCAAATGGCTTCTTACCCCTGATTTTGAACCCATGGTGAGAGACAACTGGATTCAGGCTTCCTCTAGGCGTCCTCCGAGGGTGGAGGCTATCAACGCCTGGCATGGAAGCCTCTGTTTTCTTAGAAAACGTTTGAAAGGGTGGCATATCAAACATTCGGGAGAGCAGGCTAAAGAGAAAGAAACTTTATATGACAAATTGAGGGAGCTTGACAATTTAGCTAATTCTAACCCTTTGAGCCCAAGTGAGTGGGCTTTGAGATATGAATTAGAAGACAAATTAGAACTGATTCTGCAAATGGAGGAGCTCCACTGGCAACATCGAAGTTCTGAAAATTGGGTCCTTAGGGGTGATTCTAATACTGATTTTTTTCATAAATTTGCTAATGGGAGAAGGAGAAAAAACCTCATCAGCTGTTTGGAAGGGGATCAGGGGGTGCTAACTGATCAGGCTGAAATTGAGCAGCACATCACTACCTTCTATAAAAGCCTTTTTGGAGCTGGCCCCCCTAGAAATTTGAGGCTTTCCTCATCCTTTTGGTCTGGCCGTCATATCCTATCTAGGGAAGAAGGGGCTTCCCTGATTAGAGATTTTTAAGAAGAAGAGGTGAAGTCAGCCATGTGCAGCATGAAGAATAATTCAGCTCCTGGTCCTAATGGTTTTGGGGTGCAATTTTTCAAGAGCTTCTGGCAACTCATTGGTAACGATTATCTGGCTCTTTTTCAAGATTTACACAAGGGTGTGTTGGACATAAGAAGGTTAAATTATGGAGTTATCACCTTGGTTCCTAAGGCCCAGGATGCTAACAACATTAAACAATATAGACCAAATTGTCTTCTGAATATGGATTATAAAGGGATTACCAAGGTACTAACCAACAGGTTCTCTGTCCTGGCCCAAACAGTAATAGGTAGTAATCAGACTGGGTTTGTGAAGGGGAGAAATATCCTGGAAGGGGTGGTAGTTTTGCACGAAGTGATTCATGAGCTAAAACGAACAAAGAGAAAAGGCATTATTCTAAAAATTGACTTTGAGAAAGCCTATGACAAGGTGAGATGGGACTTCCTCGAAGAGGTTTTGGTAGGAAAAGGGTTCCCTGCTAAGTGGATCAATTGGGTCATGCAGTCTGTCCAAGGAGGGCGTGTCTGTGTGAATATTAATGGACAAAGGGGACCATACTTCAGAACTTTTGGGGGACTAAGACAATGGGATCCTTTATCTCCCATTCTTTTCAACTTGGTGGCTGATGCCCTAAGCAATATGCTAGATAAAGCAGTGGCAAAGGGTCATTTGGTTGGCACTTTAGATTGGCTGATTCCAGGGGGGGTTTCTCATATTCAGTATGTGGATGACACAGTAATCATGATTGATGGGTCAGAAAAATCAATACTGAGTCTTAAATTGATCTTGTACTGCTTTGAGTGGCTCTCTGGACTGAAGATTAATTTCCATAAAAGTGATGTTTATGTGTTTGGTGAAGATCAAGAACGTAAAGAGGTTTTAGCCAACATGCTGAATTGCCGACTTGGGGAGTGGCCGATGAAATATCTGGGCCTTCCAATCGCTGAACATCGGGTTGGGAGTCGTGCTTTTATGGGCTTGGTGGATAAAATGAGAAAAAGGCTTGATCCTTGGAAGGGTAGAAACCTGTCGTTGGGAGATAGATTAGTTCTCACAAACTCTTATCTTTCTAGCTTACCTATGTATACCATGGGATTTTACTTACTCCCAAAATCTGTTCATATGGAGATGGATCAGATTAGGAGCAACTTCTTCTGGCAGGGAGCTAAGGAGGAATTCAGGTATCACATGGCCAAAATGGACACGATCTGTAGACCCAAAAACCAGGGAGGTTTGGGGATGATCAACACTAGCACGATGAATGAATGTCTTTTGGTCAAGTGGATTTGGAGAATTGCCAAAGGTTCGAATGAAACCTGGTTTAAGATCCTTCAGGCTAAATATATGCAAAATGGGTCATTTTTCTCATCTTCCCCCAGGGGTGCCTCCCAGTTTTGGCAAAGCCTTCATAAGGTGAAACATCTATTTAAATGGGGGGGGGCCATTTTTCAAGTTAAAGACGGAGCCAATACTATGTTCTGGGAGGATACTTGGAAAGGAGATACGCCAATCAAAATCCAATTTCCGGATCTATATAAAATGTGTGCCAACCCTCGGGCAAGGGTGGCAGACTGTTGGGATGGCGAAAATTGGATTATCCCCTTTCGGAGAAGTCTGACAACGACTGAAAAGGATGACTTGGACAAACTCCTCTTGTGGTTACAGCATTCCTCCCTAAGTGTTGGACTGGATAATATCACTTGGGCTTTGGAGAATTCTAAGGTCTTTTCCACCAAGTCACTCTACTCCTTCATGACCAATAGGGGTGTGATGCTGAAAGATTCGAATAGTTGCCGGAAGGTCCGCACCCCCCTGAAGATTAAGGTCTTCTTGTGGCAGCTGAGTAATGACATATTGCAAATGGCTACAGCCTTGAAACGCAGGGGCTAGAAAGGGAGCCACCTCTGTTGCCTTTGTGGAAAACCAGAGAATGTTGATCACATCTTCTTCAGATGTTCTTTGGCTCGCTTCCTGTGGGCTGGGGTAGGAGAGGCGTTAGGTTTGGCGCAACAACCAGGGTCCTGGGAGGACCTCGTGGCAACTTGGAGTAAGAATTGTAATTTCCCAAAGCGCTTGGGCATGGTTTTGTTTGCTAGTCTAGCATGGGCGCTATGGACTACCCGAAACAAAATGGCTATTGAGCATATTTTTCCTAATAATGCCATTCAAACCTTTCATGTTTTTGTCGGCTTTATGCAGCGATGGAGCCCACTATCGAAAGCTTCTGATAGAGAAAAAGTAAGAGATCTGGTGGAGCTTCTAAAAGCCTAGGCGATGGGTTTCCGACCTTCGATGACATCTGTTTCGGACATTGAGTTCCTTTAGTGTTGCTTGTCTGTTTCCTTTTAAGCCTAGACTGTAAACTGGTAACCCCAGTTTGTGACTTGGTTAAACGCTTTGCGTTGTATCCTTAATTGCTTTCAATATAAAGCAGAGTTATCTCCTTAAAAAAAAGAGATGGTAAATGTCATGTTTTCCTGCTGCTGCTGGTGCTGCTAAAGATGATCACCGATCCTCTTTAGATCAATGAGTTGAATTTAAGAGAGTTAGGGGCACCCATTCGCACCCTACAACCGATGGAGCACGCGACCTGTGTAATGAACACACACCTGTGGCGGCATTGGCAAGGGATGTGTAGGGCACAAGAGTTTAAGGAACCCATAACGAGTCACGGAGGATATGTCGCATCAACAGCGCACCCAAAAGCGTGCTACAAGCCTACAATGCAGTGTCTCCATGAAACAGCAGCGATCCATGACGAGAGCAATAATAACGGAAGCGATGATTGATTGGTGGTGTGGTGCAGAGAGAGAGAGAGAGAGAGAGAGAGAGAGAGAGAGAGAAGCGGCTCTCTAATCGGGTTAGGCATAGCCATTAGGGCCAAGGCAATAATGCACTCCCCTTACCTCTGAAGATGGACTAGGAACTGTTGCCACGGCAGCATCACGTGGAAGCTACGCCCTATCGCCAAATCTTGAGGCAAACTCGTTGCGCCGGAGATCTTGGCCGGCATGCACCCCTGTCCGAAGTATGCAGGAAGTTCAGAACTTCAGATCGTGGTAACATAGTAGCATCACTGATTCACTGTAATCTGATGGCTGATGCTACAACCGAAAAGTACCTGAATTCCTGAAAGGTGAAACAAATTTCGAAGAGAACTTTGGCCAGGGAGCAGGCAGCGGTCACAAATGCAACTTTGTGTTCGAGCAGCTCTTCGCATCGCAGCTAGCTCGCGTTGCCAACAAAATTTTGTTGCTAGTCCATCTCGTTCTGGAGAAGGGATGCATCTGAATCTGTTGTTATCATTGCCAATCAAACGGTGCGCGTGCGTGCGTGACGTCGTCCTCCCAGAGCCACAGGCCCCATAGCTCGCAGCTCGCCCTGTGGACCTTGACCGGGGGCGGGGCACGCCGGCCTGTCCTCGCACACCGGCCGGCCGGTCTTATCGGCGGGCGCAACGCGACGCCGCCACACATGGCTGGCCGACCCGGCGCAATGATGCGGGCGGGCTCCTCGTCCCGGCGAGGCCGTTGGCCCGTGCCCGCACGACCTAATAATAACACGAACGCCGATCCGGTCGCGACCAACCAACAGCAAGTCCCGTCGCGTCGCGTGCCGTAGCGTCAATCTGTTACAGCTGGGAACCACGACGGCACGCGCGAGAGCGAGCTTTGCCGAGCACGCCACGAACGCCGTGCTGCGGGGCGGTGCGGGACGGGACGTGAGGCGGGGCGCGCGATCCGCCGCGGCTGGGGCCTGTGGGCGAGGTCGAGCCGACCCACTGAAAAAAAAACGCGGCGCGATGGGCCGTGGCCTGGTTTTGGGCTTAGGACTATTCACAAAGTTGGGTGGTCCTGTCGACGCAACCACGTGGTGTGCGTGCTCTTCGTTAGATGGGCCTGGGTTGTTTAAACTGGACCCACGTGCGTGTCCCAGTGCCACCGAGCAGGTCTTCGCCCATGGGCCAAGTTTCCGCACCCATTGTCTTGCTCTCTGAACCATACTAATAACATTCAAGATTTAGCCGATCAAAGTTCCCCAAAGGCCAAAGCAATCACCCTCGTCCAAAATGGGTTTGTATTGTGTTGATCTTTCACACATCCATCCATCGGTAAAAAAAAATGCAGCGCCATTCGCCCCGTCGTAAATTCCCGCACCAGATCCAAACAAACCCGTAGCCGATCATCCCGTGACCACATACGGATTTCGCACAAATACCATCCACATCCACCCACCCCGTAATCACAAATCCGCTCTCCCGTGCGTGCGTACCACGCAAGCGGCTGCGACGCCAATGAATGCGCCAAGCAACATCAACAAAAAACAAGCGGCGCCGTACGTACAGCGGAAGTACCCTTGACACAGTGCCGGAAGAACATGCCGTTGGCTTTGGCTCACGAACAACCTCTCGCAGCAGAGCAGCTGCTCGCGCGCAACACCAACCGGCCGTCCTTCGCCCGTACTCCCCGCCCACCGGCTCGGCGTCATTGATTGGTCGATCTGCCTGTCGTCGCTTCACCTGAACCGGATCGAATCGTCATACTAGTTTCTACTCCACCGGAATTTGCAGGCACCTCACTTAACACAGGATCCGTACTCGTAGCAGCAGAAGATCATGCCGATCCGTCGAATTGATGGCCAGCATCTGGGCGTTTAACTGACGCCATCTGCTGTAAACGCTGTCATTCCCTGGCCTCGTTTCTTATAAGCCACTGTCAGACTGTCACGCACAGCAGGATCCCCTTTTCGAATTTATGCCACTGTATCAGGCTCTCTCTCGATTCAGCATACAGCGCCGTCTAAAAAAAGGGTTTTTGTTCTAGAGGGGGGCTGCAGATCTTGGCCACTACCGGACTGTGCACCAGTCTGTGCCACTACCGGATATGGCTGGGCATTCGGGTAACCCAAAAATTTCGGGTCGGGCTTTTCGGGTATTTGAAATTTCGGGTTTTGAAAATCGATACCCGAAATTTGCCCGAAATAACAAAATTCCGACATTTCGGGTACCCGAAAATTCGGGTTCGGGTAATCCCCGAACTACCCGATATCAAGAGGGCCGATAAGGGCGGGGCGTCGGCGGCGTGGCCGAGGTGAAGCGTCGGCAGCGCGGTGGGGGCGGGCCGCGGGGGCGTCGGCGGCGGGGCCGGGGGCCGGGCGTCAGCGGCGCGGTGGGGGCGGGCTGCGGGGGCGTCGACGGGCCGTGGGAGCATCCGTGGCGTGGCGGGGGCGACGGCAACCGGCGGGGCAGGGGCGGCGGACCGTCAAGGGTGGAGGCGCCGCGGGAGACGGGCGGGGCGGAGGCGTCAGCGGGCGGCCGGCGGGGGCGGGGGCGGGGCGGGACCAGGCCGTCGAGCTCCGGCGGCCAGCGGGGGCGGGGGCGGGGGTGAGGACCGAGGAGGGTCGGGCGGCGGCCGGGGTCAGATCGATTGGGGCTGGGGGTGGACGGGACGGGGAGGAGGGGCCTCGGCGCCTCGCTGCGAAGCATTGGGGGGAGGCTGGGAGGGGGCCTGCACCCTGCAGACGGGCGGCGTGAGCCGGTGACGTGTTGACGGCGGTCGGCACGCGAGGGGCGGACGGGACGGGCGACTCGCGACTCGCGAGGGGCGCTGTGGCTTGTGGCGGCGGGACTGGGGTGGAGCGGTGGGGGACTGGCCGACTGGGGGTGCCGGGGTGGGGTTAGGGTTAAGAGGATTCATGGGCTGGGCTGATTTCATACAATGAGTAAACACATCTATGGGCTGGGCTGATTTCGGGTAATTCGGGTACCGTAGCCCAATACCCGAACTACCCGTAATAATTTCGGGTACCGTGGGTTAGAACCCGAATTGGGGTTCGGGTTTTTCAGGTTCGGATTTTTCGAGTTCGGGCTCGGGTTTTTCGGGTTCGGGCTTCGGGTATTTTTCCCAGCCATACTACCGGACTCCAAAGCTGACACAAAGTGGAGTACCAAAAAAAGAACCAGAGTTTCAGTGCCACCAAAAAAAGAACCAGAGTTTCAGTGCCACCACTGGATGGTTTTCGCGGAATGTCTCACCGGCCTGGGGATCCTCACCTTCCTCGGCGCAGACTCCAAGGCCCGCCACGCTTCCCCCGAAGCGTACTTGCCCACTGAGTAATTTTCATTTGCTTGCCCAACCCGGTGATGGTGGGATGATGCGCTTGCCGCCCGGCTTCCCAACCCAAGATCTCCCCCACCATCCACGGATCTCGGCTCGACGCTAAGCCTGCTTGTTTATTCGCCATCAATGTGGTCGAACGTGACGTGCTCTCGACTGGTGGATCACGGCGCCCATCTCTCCCATGCACCCCCAATCATCAACCAGCCTCTTTCCTCCACGTCTGCTGGACACTAACTATTCTACGCTCTCAACTACCACCACGCTAGTCTGATCTCCAAGCGCGCGCTGCGCCATCTTCCATCTTGGCAATGTCATGTCGGCCTCTAATGATAATAATGTTCCTGGCCGCATAATGCTACCTATCTAATGATAATGTATTTTTTTCGTGGATTCTTTTTGACAGGTCTGTAACAAAAAAAAAACACATTCTGACAACGAGAATATATTCAGCTTGGAGTCTTGGACGTCGATATACTAGGTAGGTAGCTGGATAAAAACCCAGTGGAGTGAATTTTCCCGTATTGGGCTAGACCTAGATTAGCAGCCGGCCAGGAAACGGAGAGGAAGAGCCCATGGGCAGCGAGGTAAAGCCACGGGAAACAGTGGTCCAGGATTAAAAAAGCCCTACTCCCTTTCAGTGCAAAGCCAGCAAGCGGCAGTGGGCGACGCAGTGCGGTGGCTTGCTTCCCTGGCCTGGCCTGGCCGCTGGCCCTGGCCTTCCTTGTTTTCACCAACCTACTGAGCAGCCCAGATCCCGATGGCAGTAACATTCCTTGCTCCCACCCCATCCCCGCCCGACCCACTTGCCACCCTGCCCATGTGCTCACATGATCCAAAGCCATCTCTCTCACCTCATCATCTCCCAGTAACATGTATCCCGACACTTGTTTAATTATGCCAGAGCCTAGCTAATCATGGTTCCCTGCTTACTTTAATCGCGCTTTACTGCTTAACCGCGGTTTTTAACTGCCAGGCTGAGCTGATGATGGTGGTGGCAGGCAGGCAGGCAGGAGGTGACTTGCTTCCACTAGCAGCGCGCGATCCGCCTCGGCGAGAGGGGAGCTAAGCGAGGGCCGCGGGCCCCCATCTTCGCCGTAACCTTCTTTCCACGGCACGCCAGCCATAGAAGCCTCCACTGCAGTTTGCCGCCTGTCCTGGGATACAGCAGTAGATGCATGGGGATTATATATGCGGCGTACCACTGCGTCCTGTCAGATGCAGGTGAGGGGATAAAATTAATCTCGCCGAGATCGCTCGTGTGCGCTCTACGTCACCATGGCTGCTTCTTCTTCTGCTAGCTGCTGCCGCCTCTCATCAACACTACTATTGGGGTAAATATAGCCCGGTAAAACTAACTTTGAAAGATTTCTTACGAATTATTTGCAGGTCTGACGTGTTGGTATGTACATAGAAACGTATGGTAATTTTTTCACCTTGGGGTACTTCGATGTTAATACGAAACGAAGTAGCACCATCCAGATGGAGATGGATAGATGGAACTAACATAGCGTGATGCGGAAGGATGGTCGATCTGGATTCAGGACCAGCAGCAAAGAGGGAAGAAAAATACCCAAACAGCGGTGGTTAACTGATGAGACAATCAGATTTGCAAGGCAGCTAGCTGCTGTACAGTGAATTAAATTCCATCCAAAATACAGGAGAGCAATTACAGTGAGCGGATGATTCTATAGGGGTCAAGGTAACCTCCCTGAATAAACAGTAAACACTACGGATGCGACTCTTCTACAAGCTACTTCAGGAAAATTAAAGTAAGGCATGGGCGACGATAAACAGTTGAATGGTGGTTAGGCTATGATGCTTCTTCTTTGGTTTCTCCTTTCCCGTTATTTTTTTGGGGCATCTCTTTCTCCTCCTCTTTCTAGCTTCCGTTGATCCCTTTAATTTGTACTGCACGCTCGCTTCAGATGCCGACCACCGGGGTCCACTCGAACCGGCCGCCGTCGAGGGGCACGCCGCGGACGACGTCGAAGTTGTACCTGCCAAGGGGAGAGCGCAGCCACGCACGTCAGATTCTAGCACACCGAGTCACGGCACGCGCCACGAAGACGGGAGGAGAGAAATTCGCTTGCGGTAAGCCAGTAACGTTACGTTGCATGCTACTAGCACGCGGTAATTTTTTCGGGCCACTGGTAGCTCGACGAGGTTACTTACTTGGCAGCGAAGCGTTCGGCCTGCTCCTTCTCGGCCGCCGCGAAGAAGGCCTTGATCTCGTCCGCCGGTGGCGTGATCAGCTGGGGACCCGACGTTGTCGCCGGCGACGACTGGCCGTTGTTCTTCTGGCCCGCCAGATCCGACTCCAGATCGCTGACCTCGCCGTGCGCCCGGCTCGATGGCGTCGTCTCTCTCCTGAATTTCCAAAAACCACGAGGGGAACGACGTCAGGAGCACGCCGGAAGGCATAATTCGACAGGATTTGGGAGAAACAAGGAAAATTCTCCTACCTTATCTCGCGCTCCAGGCCGCTCTCCGAGTTGCTCCCCGAGACCTCCAGGTTGTGATCCCCGCCAGCCTGTGGAGCCACAAAACAGGAGGAAAAAGAAACGGAATTCAGCAACGGGAGGCGCTGGAGATCTCGAACCATTTTTGAATTCGAATTCTAGGGTTTCCCCTCTCTCACCTCCGCGGCGCCGGAGCGGCAGGCAAGGTTCCTGTCCTGACACCCCACGTCCACAGACGACGCCGTGCTGGAGCAACGCGACAGCCCGGCCACGAGCGCCGCACCCTGGCCGGCGCCAGCAGCCTCCGCCGGCACCGGAACCCTCGGCGCCGCCGAAGGCTGCTGAGGCGGCGCCATGAACAGCGTCCGGCTCCGCAGCTTGATGTAGCAGCTTCCGCCGTCACCGCCAGCGCCAGGCTCCCCCGCCGCCACGCTCGGCGGCGCCAGCGCCTTCTTCCTCCTCGGGGCGACCTTCGCGACCCCGCCGGCCGGCACCGGCGCCGCCGCGGTCCGCGACCTCGTCCGGACGCCGACGACCTGCGTGACCTCGACGCCGGCGACCTCCTCGCCCGCGGCCCCCCTGCACTTGCGCATGTACTTCCCCATCTGACGCACGCCGCCGCCCCGGCCTCCCCCTCGCTTCCCCTTGGCCGCTTCCTCCTTTTCTCCCCCCTCCCTCTCACGCCTGCGCGGCGCTGCCTGCGGCTGCCGCTTGCGCTTTGGATTCTCACGACCCCTCCGTCGGGCGCTCGCGTGCGCGTACAAATATAAGATGCCGCGGCGCGGGGATGGGATTCCCGATCCGACGGCCAGGATCGCTCCCGTCTGACGGCGCCGTTAGCCGGATCTGGCCGTTGGGCGGCGGACCGGATGCGCCGCGCGGTGCCGGGGTCGCGTGCGGCCGGCCCCACCCGCCGCGGCCGGTACGCGACCACGCGCCCGCGGGGGCGACGGGGTGCAGCCGGTGAGAACGGCGTGCAGGCCCCCGAACGGGGTAAACGGAAGGAAGCTTCGGCGCCTGGCACGCGTGCTCTCCAGATAGGCCCCTCCGCCAGCTGGCCTGCGGGGCTGACACGTGTAGCGCGGCGGATCCGACGGTTGGCGTGCCGTTGGGGGCTTGGGGTTTCAAATTCGAAACCATAACGGCGAGGAGCGGCGGCGTTTAATCGGGCCGCACCGTACCGTGCGGTTCTAGCGGAGAGGGACGTTGCGGGGGTCGCGTTACAGGCTTTGTTCCCGTCGATGAAAACGTTGCGGGGGTACATGTAAGATGTAACAGGGTGAGGGCAAAGAAAGGAAAAGAAAACGTAACGGGCGGGCTCTGGTGCGGCGCAGCCTTACCTGAAGCACGAAAGAAACTTGGGCTAGGCGGCCATGGTTTCTGGTCTGCGGCAGACGGAGCAGTACAGTAGTACAGGTACAGCAGTGGAGTAACTCCCGAAAGGTTCTCTCTGAAAAAGCGTGCTCTCTTTGGCACAGCAGCAGGATTGGGGGCAGGTCAGGTCCGGGCCCGGTCCGGCGAACAGTGCCGGGAGCCCGGGAGGCTGGCCTCTGTTCGATCAGGTTCCATCCGCCGCCTGCGACTGACCAGAGCCTGTCGGCCGAAAGACCTCTGCTGCTGCAACTGCATTCGTCTCCAATTAGCCCGATAAACACGACGCTTGAGAATAGGTTTTCGAATTTGAAGGTTGCCTGGCCCCGCTTGCATTGCATGCATGCGGCATGCCAAACGGGAAGTCGGGAACACTGCGTCAGATGGGCAGTGAGCAACCGAGCATGCCCACCAGCAGCAGACTGGTAAATGTCAAACAGGGGCGGCCGATGCCCACCGGCCACCCGTACAGATCCACGCAGGACGCGGCCGTGTCGTTCCTTGTACCAGACCGTGCTCCTCGTAGCCCCAGTCCCAGCAGGCGGAAGCATCAGCCGGATCGATCGCAGTACGCAGCGACCAGTCTTTGGCATAGCCAGAGCAGGTCCCCGACGGATCGACGACGCGCGCGCGCAGAGGCGGTACTGCTTGTCCCGCCCCGAGTGGTCGTGGACGGGCCCCGCGGCGCAGTGCCGAGCCGGGGCGCCATTTCGATGGGCAGCGGGCGTGCACGTGTGCCAATTGCCATCATGCCCGGGCGCTGGTCTCGGAGGTCTGCCGGGCGATGCAGGCATGGGCTCCTTCGGGCTGGCCGCGTCGGCTTGTACACTCTCGCCGTCTTGCTCATCTTGGCCATCGAAGGGCGCAGCAGCTGATCATGCCGTTTTCCACAGGTTTCGCGGTGTAATGCATTGTCGGTATTGTTTCTGGCTGGGATTCGTGGTCCAGACTCTAGATAAATGGGCATCCGAGCGATTGTTCAACCTCTTCTTTTTAAAAAAAAAAAAACTCTGTTTCGATGTTATTTTACTGTAGCTTGCATTCTTGCTTCTAGTCTCTTGGTCCAACGCTCCTTTACAAAATCAGTTTCTTTTTTCAGAGTGGGAAAAATCATCTAACAAAATAAAAGGTCATCCATTGACCACCCAATGCATGTATGCACGCAAGGCGAGTTCTTTTTCTTTTTTAGGATTGACGCTTGAGGAGGAGTTGACGGGCATACCAATGGACAGTGACAGTACCTGACTTACCTGCTCCTGTACTGTACTCCCCCTCCAAGGTGGACGAGAAAAAGAATGTTATGCTCCAACCTCTGGTGCAGTGTGGCCTTGGATTCTCTCTCTTGGTTGTGTTTTTATAAGATGGTATTTCGTCGTTTCCGCTCCGAGTCCAGATGGATCCGATGCCCTTTACGGCCTTACCACGTTACGAACAGACACCTCATCATAGGATACAGATTGGGATCCGTTTAAATAAACAAACGAAGCGAAAGAACAAAAAAAAAAAGGTAAAAAGACAGATTTCAGATTGGGCAGCCTGCAGCCTCAACTTTGAAATACTGTATGTAGTATATAGTTTTGAATGGGTGCCTGGCGTGCCGTGATATGAAGAAAAACTGAAGAAAATGAGTAGGGAGCAAAAAGAAGGCCTGGTCACATCACATGCATGGCTTCGATTCGATCTGACCAATCGAACATGTTCTGATGTAGCATGTGGCTCACAAACCGCGACAAGTGGTTCGATCTGAATCGCACTTAAATTATCGAGCAACCTTACCCTATGAGATGATGAGCTTCTCCCGTCGGAGACAAAAACAAAAAAAACAAAAAAAACAAAAAGGAGTATCAATAGGAGTTGCGGGTGACATTAGATTCTGATGTAGTAGAAGGGTTCCAGATTAGCGCAGCCGATTTAATCTACATCAATATTTTTGGACAAAATTAAGACCGAACCGTGAGTAATTTACTCGCCTGCTGGAAGTAACCAGACGAGTAAACAGTAACTACACTGACAGTAAGTAAACAACAGAGTCGGGTTGTTGGGGGGCATGGAACATGCAAGGGAGCACACACACTGCATCCAAATGATAGGAGCACACACTGCATCCAAGAAATATACCAGACCTGGAAAGCATATACCGGATCCTGCATCCAGGAATCTCAGAAGCACTACTGCTACAAAGCCGCATTGACTATGCCTGTAGCCCAAACAGCAAGTAGGATTATAACAAATGAAAAAAAACTGCAAGTTGAGTGGCTAGATGCTCATGATGTTCTTTTGGCAGTAATTCCTATAGCTGACAAAAATTACACCGGTGGCAGAAAACAGCAGTAGGGAGCACAAGATCAGAGATGTTATGTTACAGGCTCCTACAGAGTAAACATCATCAATGAAAACTCGGCCTGAGCTCTCTGCAGCAAGAACCTTCTCTTTTGGCCCCTTGGCACCCCTCCCTGCGCCAGATGGTCCCCGGCGTTGTGTGCCTGACGAGACGAGCATGGAAGGACGGTGACAGTGGCGGAGCAGCGGCGCACAGTGAATCGGCATGGGCTGGTGAAAGCGGAGGGCGGGGCATGGACGGGGGGTCCTGACAGTTATTCGGGCGGTTTGTTCTTTTCCCGTCCTCCCCATGCCGGATCGCTCGCCGCCGTACTGCGCCCTCCCATTGACGCGCTTGCCGTTTTCCCAAGGAATCCGATGCGATGCTCTCGTGATGCTTGCACTGGCTAGCTAGCTATCCGTTAGTAGGAAGCAGCAGCAGCAGCAGTAGAAGAACCATCCGCTTCGCTGCAATCTTCTTGGACTGATGCAGACGAGCAAGATCAACGTGGATACCAGCAAGTTGGCCTCAAATCAGCCCATTGTAGGGAAACGGGTAGGCTACGCTAGCATCACTACCGCATAAACCCAAGATACTTGCGAGTAGAAGATCATAGATCGTTACTACTAGACGCGCAGCGCAGCGAAAGAAGTCGCGCGTCGATGTAGAGGAAGTAGTCGATCACGTCCCACTAACCGAGCTCCTCGAACTTGATCCCAGCAGCCGATCAGCGCAGCAGTCGCAGCAGCGCCTCCACGGAGTCCACACGTACGGGGATGAAACGCCGGGCGTCGGTGTGCTAGCACCGCACGTACGGCAAGGGCGGCGGCCGAGAGAGAGGGAGGGGCGGCGGCTAGGGAGGTGGCGCAGCTCAGGTCATCGCCCCCCCTAGCCCCTCCCTCATATATATAGGGCGTACTAATGTGCTTCTATCTCATAGGCCCATTAGTAACCCTAATCCCTCTTGGATCAATATCCACTTGGGTCTTTAAACCGTATTGTGATGATGGGCTCTTGGGCATATCACCGACAATCTCCCACTTGCACTAGAGACAATCATACATGCAAGCTTTCCAACATTCCAAACCCCTTAAGTGTGTGACCCGTTAGGTTCATGTGTAGGTGGTCGTGATCGGAAATCATTTCCGAATCACAAGTCAATAGCGGCACCTAGCAGGGCATAGTGACTCACAAATACACATAAAGATCATATCGGCCGAACCATAGATATACTCATACACCGATCCCTTTGCCACACGATGCCAGTCAAGCTCAAAGCGAGATGCGTGCCACCTTTGTGATAGCTCGACCATTCTCTCGATCTAATAGTGGATTCTATTCATAACTAACCTTTAGTCATCATGATTAACTCTTTAATCACTTTGGCATGGCCATGCACTTTCAAATCCAACTATCTCGAGGGGCCCAGAGATATCTCTCCCGTTATCTAGGAGGGGCAAATTCCATCTTGATCCGCTCACATCCCATTCCATGTTTCATGACACACCTGTAAGCTGCTTTTGTAACTACCCAGTCACGGAGTAGCGTTTAGCAGCCCCAAGATACACCACTACACACAGTGAGAAACAATGGCGATCTCAGGTCTAAGGATTCAGTAGGTATAACACTCAAGAACAACTGATGGCACATACAAAATAACAATCCCAACATTGTCTTGGCGTGGGTCAATCCAACACCATGTTCACCAACATGTGTCCACATCATTAATCCGATATCTCCATATCCATGATCCGTGAAACATGATCATCAATTAATGCATGTGCTAGTCTCAACGTCGTTGTTGTCCCACACAACGACATAAACTAGGGATAATTTAGAATCATATCATTTTCAACAAAGAGTTTCATGAACAAGTCACATACTTGATAATCAATGTAAAATAATCATCCATGGAACAAATAACAATTATTTATCATTACATAAACATACTCATGACACAAAATCTCCCACGCACACTAGAATCACTGATGTAAGTATCTAATACCCATAGATCTCATGTGCGCCTTATGCTTTGGTTGTGGGAGAGGCTTCGTCAACGGATCAGCAACGTTTGAATCCGTGTGCACCTTGCAAACCTTCACATCACCTCTCTCAACAAAGTTA
Source organism: Panicum virgatum (assembly GCF_016808335.1). Classification (NCBI taxonomy): domain Eukaryota; kingdom Viridiplantae; phylum Streptophyta; class Magnoliopsida; order Poales; family Poaceae; genus Panicum; species Panicum virgatum. The sequence goes on along the minus strand of NC_053145.1, from coordinate 62,168,455 downwards.
CGGATGAGGTGATACTTTCGCAGTATATGTCTGGACTTCTTAGTTGTTCTAGGCTCCTTTGCTAGTGCAACGGCACCACTATTATCACAATAGAGGTCCACTGGACTGGACGCACTAGGAACAACACCCAAGTCAGAAACAAACTTTCTGATCCAAACAGCTTCTTTTGCAGCTTCGGAAGCTGCAATATACTCGGCCTCTGTCGTCAAATCAGCCACCGTATCTTGCTTGGAACTCTTCCAGCTCACTGCCCCACCATTGAGGCAGAAAACAAAACCGGATTGCGATTTGGAGTCATCTTTGTCTGTTTGAAAACTAGCATCGGTGTAACCCTTTACAAGGAGCTCATCTTCGCCTCCAAATATTAGGAACATATCCTTAGTTCTTCTCAAGTACTTAAGGATACTCTTTACAATTGTCCAGTGAGGTTCACCGAAATCTGACTGATACCTGCTCGTAACACTTAGAGCAAAGGAAACATCTGGGCGCGTGCAAAGCATAGCATACATGATCGACCCTATGGCTGAAGCATAAGGAATCGTACTCATTCTCTTTTGCTCATCAGGTGTCGTAGCACACTGACTCTTGCTTAGAGTAATGCCATGTGACATTGGCAAGAAACCTTTCTTGGAATCTTGCATATTGAACCGATTCAATATCTTGTCAATGTACGTGTCTTGGCTCAATCCAATTAGCCTTTTTGATCTATCTCTATAGATCCTAATACCCAGAATATAAGCCGCCTCTCCTAAATCCTTCATCGAAAAATTCTTTTTCAATGAGGTTTTAACGGCTTCAAGCATTGGAATATCATTTCCGATCAGTAATATGTCATCCACATATAGGACCAGAAACACAAGTGCGCTCCCACTAGCCTTTTTGTAAACACAAGGCTCATCTTCATTCTTGATGAAGCCAAACCCTTTGACTACTTCATCAAAACGAATATTCCAACTCCGAGATGCTTGCTTCAATCCATAGATGGACCTCTGAAGCTTACATATTTTCCCAGCATTTTTAGGATCGCAAAACCTTCAGGCTGTGTCATATACACATCCTCACTTAGATGTCCATTAAGAAAAGCGGTTTTGACATCCATTTGCCATATCTCATAGTCATAATATGCGGCAATTGCTAGGAGAATCCGAACAGACTTTAGCATTGCGACGGGCGAAAAAGTTTCCTCATAGTCAACACCTTGAATTTGTCGGAAACCTTTCGCCACCAATCGTGCCTTATAGATGTGAACATTTCCATCCATGTCTAATTTTTTCTTAAAAATCCACTTACAGTCGACAGGTCTTACACTGTCAATCTGATCGACCAAGTTCCAAACTTGATTATCATGCATGGATTTTAACTCGGATTCCATGGCTTCAAGCCATTTGTCGGAGTCGGGTCCCAGCATTGCTTCTTTGTAGGTCAAGGGCTCATCATTTTCCATCAATAATACATGGCGCTCCTCCGTAATAAGGAGGTTGAGCTTATCATTAGCGCGACGTGCCCTTATAGACCTTCGTGGGGCTGGTGCCTCAACTACGGGTTGTGCAACATCTTGCACATCCCGTGGATCTTCAGTGGGTGCTGAAACAGTTTCGGGTGTTTCCTGAATTTCTTCAAGTTGCACCTTGCTCCCACTAAATTCTTTTGAGAGAAACTCCTTTTCTAAGAAAACACCATTGCGAGCGACAAACACTTTGCCTTCCGCCTTATTGTAAAAATAATATCCTTTGGTTTCCCTAGGATACCCCACAAAGAAACATTTGTCTGACTTTAGAGTGAGCTTATCTGACATCAAACGTTTGACATAAGCCTCACATCCCCAAACTTTGAGAAAAGATAATCCGGGACGCTTCCCAGTCCATATCTCATATGGTGTCTTCTCAACAGACTTACTTGGAACCCTATTCAGTGTGAACGCAGCAGTTTCAAGAGCATAACCCCAAAATGACAATGGAAGATCAGCTTGGCTCATCATGGACCTAACCATGTCCAACAAAGTTCGGTTCCTCCGTTCGGATACCCCATTCCATTGAGGCGTTCCGGGCGGAGTTAGCTGCGGAATAATTCCACATTGCTTCAAATGATCACCAAATTCAAGGCTCAAATATTCTCCTCCACGATCAGATCGCAGAAATTTAATTGTCTTGCCTAATTGATTTTGTACTTCATTCTGAAATTCTTTGAACTTTTCAAACGATTCAGACTTGTGCCTCATTAAGTAGATATAGCCATATCTACTAAAGTCATCAGTGAAAGTAATGAAGTACTGAAAACCACCTCTGGCTATTGAGCTCATTGGTCCACATACATCGGTATGTACAAGTCCCAACAAGTCACTCGCCCTCTCACTCTGACCAGTGAAAGGCGCTTTGGTCATCTTTCCAAGCAAACAAGACTCACATGTGTCAAATGATTCAAAATCAAATGAGCTTAACAATCCATCTTTATGGAGTTGTTCAATGCGCTTCTCATTTATATAACCTAAGCGACAATGCCAAATAAAAGTGGGATTCAAATCATTTGGTCTAAACCTCTTAGTATTAATGTTACAGACAGATTTATCCTCAAGATCAAGAACATATAATCCATTCACCAATGGACAATGAGCATAAAAAATACCATTGCAAAAGATAGAACAACGTTTGTTCTCAATTACAATCTTAAAATCACCAACTTCTTCCAAACATGAAGAAGAAATAATGTTCTTGCTCAAAGCAGGAATGCAATAACAATTATTTAATTCCAAAACTAATCCGGAGGGTAGAGACAAGTGGTAGGTGCCGACCGCCAACACCGCAACCTTTGCGCCATTGCCGACCCGAACGTCCAACTCGCCTCTTGCAAATCTTCTAGTCTCACTTAGACCCTGCAACGATTTGCAAGTGTGAATCATCGATCCAGTATCAAATACCCATGATTCACTAGAAGATAATGCAATATTTATTTCTATAACATTTATACCTGAAGTGGAAGTCTCACTTCCCTTCTTCTTCTTCTTTTCTTCCAAGTACTTCTTGCAGTTCCTAGACCAATGTCCCTTTTCATGACAGTGGAAGCATTCATCTTCAGAAGTAGGGCTAGATTTGGCCTTAGGTGCTGGCTTTAGCTTAGAGCCTGAGGACTCACCACCGGAACTCTTTTCCTTGCCTTTACCTTTGGGATTAGGAGGCGTCCAACGCTTCCTCTTTTTGTTCCCCTTCTGAATCATCATCACATGATTGGGATTCTTCTTAATGCTCTCCTCTGCTGTTTTTAGCATCCCATGCAACTCACTCAATGTTTTATCCAAGCCATTCATCTGAAAGTTCATGATAAAAGGCTCATAGCTCGCCGGGAGCGACTGGAGAATAACATCAGTAGCCAAGTCTTGGTGAAGTTCAGAACCAAGTCTATCCAAAGTCTCAATGTAATCAATCATTTTGATCACATGAGGACTGACTGGGCTACCTTCTGCCAGCTTGCACGCAAACAAGGATTTTGAGATATTGAACCTCTCAGTCCTGGCTTGGTTCTGAAACATCCCACACAGCCCCTCGATCATGGTATGAGCATCCGCATGCTCATACTGCTTCTGCAGATCAGGGGACATGGTGGCGAGCATCAGACAGCTGACATCAAGTGAGTCATTGCAGTGCTTCTCATAAGCTCTGCGATCAGCATCAGTTGCATTGTCAGGGAGATCATCAGGATATGGCTGCTCAAGAACATACTCCTTTTTCTCTTGCCTGAGAACAATTCTCAGGTTGCGGTACCAATCAATAAAGTTTGTTCCATTCAACTTTTCTTTCTCAAGAACAGAACGCAAATTGAAAGCGGAATTGTTACTGGCAGAAATGATCTACAACATTAAAGTAAAGCAAGATTTCAGCACTAAGTTTATGTAAAGACTTTCATTAACTGATTTAACAAAAGACAACCTACTATATCAAAGTCATCTTCCCTCTAATGACATATAGTGGTTCAAGATCCATAATCACTAAAATTCTAGTGAGCTTTAGCATCACGGCTAGAAAAGTAGTGATACAGGTAAGTAACAAATTACTAATCACATCTCTATGCGACTCTTGTTTGTTGGGTGGCATCCAATGCCCCGGCCCCAACCCTATGCCTTAAAGCCCAAAACTGTTTTGATAGCTTTGCTGAGTAAACCAATACTATGCTTGTGAATGTCCGACATCCACCCTATACAAAAGTGATAGCTGAGGGTACTCTACTTTGGTAAACCTACCACACAACGATCAAAATTTATAGGTGCAGCTATTGGTAAAAGGCATCAAAAACTCAAACTTTTCTGAGGGAAGCTATTCTATCATGATTAAAGCATCCACCATATGTAAAAGCATGAAAGAATAGTATGACAGGAAAATAAACATCACAGGCATATAATCATATTATATTGTGAATAGTATGGCCTCTTGCATCACAATGGGCTCCATCGCCATGGCTCCAAGGTGACCTCCATTGCCATCCGTCCTGTCTTGTGGTGATCATCATCGCCATCATGATTGAAACCTCCATGAAAAGATACTAAGCTACTACATCTAATAGCTAGTGAAATAAGTACATGAGGATTCAAACATCACAAGTCGACACGCAGGTCGTTATACAATAATGGTGCAACCTCAACCCGGTTGTGTTAACTTGCGACACGCAGGTCGCACAAATCATCACATACATCATCACATGACATTGAGGCCATACCATTCACATCACACCCTGCAAAAACAAGTTAGGCGTACGACGTGTTCTACCAAAGTAGCGCTTGGGAAGCCGCTACAGCGAGAAAGCAACGGTGGTCCCGCTGGCCGGTCAGCGGGCGGGGGGTCGAGGGGGAAGCCGCCCCTGCGGGTCTCAGGGCAGCGCCCTGAAAACCTCACGAAATTACACAGATCGCATCTATGGAATCCCTATGAAAATCTCATCAAAGTGATCGCATCACCTCAAATCCGAGCCATTCATAATGCCTCAATTTTCACTAGGTCAATCACCTTGACCGTGCAAACTTTGCATTTGAGAAGACTGCATCTACACATGACCTTGATCTGTTGATTCAATCTACTGACTATGCACACAGTTAGTCCCGATGGTGATTCCAGCCGGTAGGGACATGTCGTATGCATAACAGAGAAAGAACACAAACTAATCTTTTGTCACATGCCGCGCAATCAACTCGCTCCAGTTTTAACCCCTTATGACCAATTGATCTAATCAAACCGTGCAAAAGTAATAGATCCAATCTACTACAACAACATATCACCTATATGCAAAAGATCCAGACCAAAAACTACGCAAGATGGCTCTGGTACCACTGTAGGGAAACGGGTAGGCTACGCTAGCATCACTACCGCATAAACCCAAGATACTTGCGAGTAGAAGATCATAGATCGTTACCACTAGACGCGCAGCGCAGCGGAAGAAGTCGCGCGTCGATGTAGAGGAATTAGTCGATCACGTCCCACGAACCGAGCTCCTCGAACTTGATCCCAGCAGCCGATCAGCGCAGCAGTCGCAGCAGCGCCTCCACGGAGTCCACACGTACGGGGATGAAACGCCGGGCGTCGGTGTGCTAGCACCGCACGTACGGCAAGGGCGGCGGCCGAGAGAGAGGGAGGGGCGGCGGCTAGGGAGGTGGCGCAGCTCAGGTCATCGCCCCCCTAGCCCCTCCCTCATATATATAGGGCGTACTAATGGGCTTCTATCTCATAGGCCCATTAGTAACCCTAATCCCTCTTGGATCAATATCCACTTGGGCCTTTAAACCATATTGTGATGATGGGCTCTTGGGCATATCACCGACACCCATCTTATCTCGAAACGGGTGGCTCACAAGAACAGCTCGTGCCACTTGATCAGAAAATGAAAAAGGGTATGGGGGTCGCTCTCGCTTGCTTGCAGGCGACGTCGGCAGCGGGGTGGACCCCGGACGCGGAAACACGGCGGTCGGTGTCAGTCATGGAGGGCAGGGGCACTGGCATGCACAAGGCGGCGCGCGTGGGTGCGGCCCCGCGGCCGTGGGAATCAACGGCATCCTTTCCAAGGGGTACTTGCTGCGCCGCTGTTGCGTTGCTCTCTGGCTTCTGCTGCCGCCGGGCGAGATCGAGCCATCATCCCCTCCCCTGGTGGTCTCGCTCACCTGCCAGTTTGCTTTGCTCCCATTTGTACCGCTCGGAACTATCCAAATCACCGGCATCTATCTCAACAGGGTCCGGACTCCAGACTGAACTGCTGCAGAAACTCAATCCATCGACGAGGAGACACAGAGCGGCCGTGCAGGGGAGGAGGCCCCGAGCACGCGTGCGTGCGTGGGAGCTAGCTGTGAAGCTGTCAGTTACAGCGCCTCCGGTAATGCGGTTAGTTGTTAGTTACGGGACCAGCTAGCGCGACGGGGTACTCGATCCCACCGTCCGTCCTAGGCCACCACCATGAATTTGCGCGTGGGACGGAACGGAAGGCGTGATCCCGTTGCCGTCGCGCCGCACGGGCTCCCTCGTGATCCGTTCACGGCGGCCATTTATGCCAGCGGGGTGTGACCATGGCTGCTCGATCGCTCACGGAGGCGGAGGCCAGGAATCATGGAAGCCGCCGCCGCCGCCGCTCCGCTGGGGGCATTCATGGCCCTCATGCGCACGGGGCCTGGCCGGCGGTGGACGAGGCGGCTGGGTTCCAAGCGTAAATGGCCTCACGCACCAGCCGTCGAATCGGACCGGGCCGTGCTCATCGATCACACAACGTAATGCCGTTGCCCACACCATTTTTTTTTCTGCGGCTGAATTTGTTTTATCATCCAGTACAATTGGATACTTTGACTCCCACTTTTACCGGCCACCTCGTTCCTCCTCTAATTTTCGACACGCCGTAGGCTAAAAGTTTTGGCGATCTTCTATTGGACGCGCTGGATCAAACGCATGGATGGATGGTGAGATGCTGAGGTGACCGCTAAAATCAGTAGCTACAGCTTTGTGATGATGATGATGAGAGATAGAGAGAGACGGGCAAAAGGAAGGGAAAAAAAAGGTGCTCAAGGGAGTTTGATTAGTAGCGCGGGGGACGGCGATGGATGGCGTAAAAGCGTCATGTGTCATGATTTCGTGCATGATAGGGGGTGAATGAGCAACGAAATATTCCCTCCTTTTTGGCCCCCCGGTGATAGGAGAAAGCCACTACGTGTGTCCGAAATAAAGATGCGAGGATAAAAGCGCCCTCCTTTCCACGATTAGCGTAAAGCTGTTATACTAATCATCGGCTTGGCGATCGATCGAGCACCTCCCCATGTGCAAATCGCAACGGTATACTGCAACCGGAGAAAGAAAAGACAGAGTGGCAAAAGAAATCAACGTTCAGTAAAGATTAAAGCCTCTTTTCCTTTGCCCCCTCCTACTGAAATGCCATGGCAACAGACAGATTTATCGTGAGAGGAAAGACCTTATACATCGATTGCCTTAAGTTCAGTAAACGTATAGGCGCTGATGCACTGAACAAGTATGTCATCTGCAAACACACCAACAGCCGAAGAATTTCCAGCTAGCCGAACTGCCCAGTGCACGTGCACCCGGCAACAGCGTTGCATCACTTTCTATGCCAAGAAACAGGGCGTCGGTCACCTATAGGCTATTATAGTGTGTGGCTACTTCTACGATCTCTTCGCTGCTCCTGGTCCTGGACGTACTGGAGCAATTCTTTCGAACCACCAGGGCCCTGGGGGTTGGGGCTCCTGGGGCCTCTGCCACTGATCTTCACACCAAATAGACTAGGGGGGCTGTTTGGATTGTAGCCAGAACTCCCCGCGCCACAAGTTTGGCGGCCACACCTACCAAGGCTGCTGTTTGGTTGACTATTAGTTTTTGTCTGCCACAGCCTTTTTCACGTTGTGACTCTCGCCAAGCTGTGGCGGCCATTCGCTCTCCACAGCTCCAGTGGTCACGCTAGGGCTCGCGTGGCTTGGCTTAGCCGCAATCCAAACAGCCCCTAGGACTTTCACGATCTGGTGTCTTTCTGGGTTGCGTTTCCTGTAATAGAATAACTATAGTGTCTGTCAGTTCTATCAAAATCAAAACCACAGCACAGCTGTAGTGGCACTACCAAAACCATGCGAAGAAAAAATGTCAGCAGTATAAGATACAGAGAGGCGGGTTCCCTATAAACTATACTTATTTGCCACGATTGTAGCTTTGGGAGCAGCAGCTGTGAATGAAGAGGATGGACTCTGAGGGTATGTTTTGTTTGAACGGCTGCTTTTGAGCTTTTCTAAAAAACTGCGGCTGGTTTTTGGTTCTGAAAATCCAACACTAATTTTTAGAAGATATATTTAGCTTTCTGAGTTTAAAAAGCTACAAAAAACTTATAAAACCGAGCTTTCCAGATTTTCATATAAACTCAGTTTTTCTAGATTTTCAGAAGCTGCATTAGAAATTCACAATTAATTTGAACTTCTAGTTTTTCACTCCGAGAATGCGAACCTCAAACAAACATCCGCTCAGAACGTGATTCGACTCAGATCGGCACAACCGAAGGGAGATGGGTAGGAATTCGGCGGAATTGAAGGTGTCATCGGAATCCAGCCCATGAAGGCCCGTCAGGACATGCCGCCGGAATCCTGTTGAAAGCCCAGAATTCGGAGCCCACTTGACTATTCGCGCCTTTCCCCAAACCTCCGAGCGCCGACGGACCGCCTCCCCTCCCTCCCGGCGCGCCGCCACTTCTCCGCTGTCGCTTCTTCCGCCATGGGCAGCTCCGTAGCTGACGGCGCTAAGCTACAGCCATCAAGGGCAGGGAGTCGGCTCTGCGTGCTGTGTGGCGAGAGGAAGGCCGCACTGAAGCGACCCAAAACCCTAGAGCAGGTGCGCCTCGCCCTCCCCACGCTTTCTTTTGTAATTTGTTGTGATGTTTTAGGAAATTTCTATAGCTGGGGTAGCCAACGACTTAACTGTAAGAATTTTAGGTGGGATCACAGGGCTTTTTCTTTAATTTTGCTAAGTTGGGCGAAGAAGAGATGTCCTCTGGTGTAGTTGTGACTTGTGAAGTTTCGTGAAGAATTTTGTTTGTTTATGATGTTTACACAACTTATGTTATTCATGTATATTTGTATTTCTTTGAACGTTTACATTCTATCTTCGCGTTGAGCTATTGTTTTATGGATGTTCGTGAATATCGTGAGCTTCGTTCATCTGACATCCATAAAAGAGTGCTTAGATTTCGTCTTTTAGATCTGCAGGGAATGCTTCTACATCGTCTTTGAGGACGAAATTCATCAAACTATTGTCGACAATTCTCTGTTTAAAGGTGGTGAGCGTGTGGCAATCGGTGCTTCTGGTGGAAAAGGTATGTCCAGACTTGTATGTGCCATCAGTAGGTAAAGAAGTTGTAGCTGCATTATATATTTTTTATGGCAACATGTGCACCTTTTTAGTTTTCTGCATAAATGATTGAATATATACAGACATGCTTTGTAATACCCGTCTACGTATTGGTGATGCTATTATATTCTGTTCTGAAAAGTGAAAATAACTGCATGACCAACACGGAAGGCGATTATTTCTTCTTGTTGGGAGCCTTATGTCTGCATTTCATTGATCTATACAGTTTAGGTTTCATAGCAGTAGGTTAAGTGCCATTCTGCCACGAGTATTTTAAACCACGGATCAGTGTTAGTATCAGGTTTGCGTTTAGCCATAGAGTACAAAGGAAAGTTATTTACGCACTGGTGCTGCATACCGCATGCTTCTTCTTGTTTAAAATGCATGATCTTCCTGCAAGTTCCAACAATTATTTTTATTTCTGTTATGCAGATTCAACAGTACTTGCATACGTGCTATCGGAGTTAAACCGTCGTCACAACTATGGCCTCGATTTGTTCCTTTTATCTGTTGATGAAGGAATCACAGGCTATAGAGATGACTCACTAGAAACAGTTAAAAGGAATGAAATACAGGTTCCCCCCTGCCCTACCGCTGGCACACTCCCTCAGTTTGTCTGGACCTTCAACTGTCAATATTATAGTGTGTTCTATTCAGACATTTAATTTAGTAAGTTTCACCATTCCCTTGTTGCAGTATGGTCTGCCACTGAAGATTGTTTCCTATAAAGACCTCTATGGCTGGACAATGGATGATATTGTTAAAGCAATTGGTCTGAAAAATAATTGTACTTTCTGTGGAGTTTTTCGACGTCAGGTAGTCCCTACCTGCAAAACTTGCACAGAGATTTCTTTTCTTATCTTTAACTAGAGTGTGTCTTCACTGATAATCCTTTTCTTTGTAGGCATTAGATCGAGGTGCTGCTCTCCTAAAGGCTGATAAGATTGTAACTGGGCATAATGCAGATGACATTGCAGAAACTGTCTTGCTGAATATTCTGCGTGGTGATATTGCAAGGTATATGCTGGTTGTGGGATTATGCTGTTTTTCCTAAGTTTCCTTTTTAATACTTTTGGTTTGATGTTGTGTTGCTCCTTTATAGGTTAAGTAGATGTACCTTTATAACTACTGGTGAAGATGGGCCAATCCCAAGATGCAAGCCTTTCAAATACACCTACGAGAAGGAGATTGTCATATATCCTTTCAATGAAATATATCATATTTTCATATGTTACTTGTTTGCTTTATTTAAGTATATTTTAAATCCTTGACTGAATGACACGTACGCTTACTTCAAAAAGCTGGACTACTTCTCCACAGAATGTAATCCCTGGTTCTTTACTGTGCAATCCTTTTTTTCACATTGAAAAATAATAGTTCATTCCAATATCCGAAGATGCTAGAATGGTACTTCAATAAAAAAAATAGATTTCAATCATCACTGCGTTTTCTTCCACTAATACCATACACTTACATATGAGTTTGCTTAACTTCATTTCTCCAAAATCGATGCAATATATAACACAAATCTCTTAATTTTGTTGACTGCTCTGTGCCACAATTCTGAAAGAATAGAAAATGACTTAATTTTGCTGTATTGTGATCCAGGCATCTATTCACCAAATGCATACCGTGGTTTTGCTCGTGAATTTATTAAAGATTTAGAAAGAATGAGGTAAAGATGCATTTTTCCCTATATAATGCAGGTCTCTGCATGTTCTTACCCTTGGCTCAGTAGATAATCATCGTTGCAGGCCTAGAGCTATATTGGACATCATAAAATCTGGAGAAAATTTCAGAATCTCCACAACAACAAAGATGCCAGAGCAAGGAAAGTGTGAACGCTGTGGCTACATTTCTAGTCAGGTAGGATCATTACATCAAATATGAATCCTTACGGTGCATATGAAATATGGATAACTGAACGTTTTGCTTCTGCTAAGACACTTAAAACAAGCAATTAGTACCTTACAAAGTGATGATTAAGTCCATTGGAACAGCTTACACATGCATACAGTGGCTCAGCTCAATCCACCTTGTTGGCTCCCTAACCTATTTGAAACATGGGCGATGTGCCAACTGCCAAGGGTCCTTTGCTTTGTACTCGAGGCATGCACACTGTTTACCAATAATACGAACTGCATGAATTTGCCCTCGTTATTTATCTTGGAAATTCTTAAACGTTTTTTCTATGGAAGTAACTGAAAATCTGATGAACTTCTGTTGGGACAGAGATTATGCAAAGCGTGTGTTTTGTTGGACGGATTGAATCGAGGCTTGCCGAAACTAGGCATTGGAAGGACCAATGCTGGTTCTGGAGCTGGCGACAGTAAGGAACGCGCCAAACATTCAGAGAGGAATACATCGAGCTTACAAGGGAAACATGGGAACTTCGACTTCTAGATCTCACTTGCAGTTCTGCTAAAAAAGAGATACTGTAATAAAATTTTATGTAGTCTGTAATTTTGTATCATTGTTGTAGTACTTGGTACTGGTCATTTGATCATTTCGATTGTTGTAGGTGGCTGTTCAGGAATCATGACTGTATATAAATACAGCCGTGAACAGGTATATATCACTTATCAGGTTTAACAAATTACAGGTTTTTTGGAAATTATGCACGTTCACTGGAAAGTGAAGTTCTAAAAGAACTGAACTTTGTTTGTAAGATACAAAATGATAAATTTAGAATAAGATAAAATTTGTTATTTTTTTTCTCACATCTGTGAAAGGCGCATTTGTGAGGAAAAAAAACATACACCACCTCAAAATAGCAGTTTCCTATAGTGGTCTACCTTAAACGTTTAAACAGATTAAACAGTCACCTGCCGTTTTGCTATTTATTTTAGGCTGAACGGATATTTCAATGGACTAGTGAAGATGTACATGCTATAGGCATGTATTTAATTTTCCTTCCATCAAACAATGATGTTATTTATTTTTCTTCCAAAAATAATACATATTTTTCTTTTCCTTTTATAAAACAATGATGTCAATTATTATCTTTCGAATTTAACTTTGACCTGACAAGTGGAACCTCCGCGAGAGGTATGATGAGCCTAATTTTGGTGAAAAATAGTTTCAATAGTTTCAACTTTTATAGTATATAGACTAGATGATAATTAAACAGGATAAATGATTGATTAAACAGATACAGTAAGTCACAGGCTAAACGGCCGTGTACATGAACAGAGGCTAAACGGCCGTGTACACAAACAGTACACAAACAGTGCAGGAACAGATAATAATCCCATCTCTATTGCGTTTAGCTTCCTCTTGTTTTGTATAACAATTTCTAACATTTTAATTTCCAGAGTTTAATAAGTGAACAGAGAAGGAAAAACTGCTCAGTCAAGCACCTTTACCACCACGATTTTGCATATGTCCAGTAAGTAAACAGGGAAACACGTAATAAGAACAATCAGCAAAAGATTGAACATAAACCAACATCTCTTTTGCTAGCAATATCATTCAGAATTGCAATGCACAACTATAGATTTTCGACATAACCATCTTCTTCCTTCAACAATTTCATACAATCGAATTTGTTACATTTTGCAATTTGGGCCACCTGTCAAAACTTAACAGTACACAGTACAACAAAAAAAGAGGGGGGGGGGGGGTCCTCAGGATCGCCAGCGCCCAGCGCACTAGATACCCAACCGGCATAGTGGGTTGCTCTTGATGAGGTTGAAATCAACCTGGAAAGAACATGACATGAATAACGAAGGGCTCATGATAACAGGAGAAACTTTCAGTATGGCACAATACCTTTGGTCCAAAGAGGTCCCTAATGTTGTCAATTCCATATAGAATCATTGTTGGCCTGAATGAAGAAACAGAATCCAGTAAGTAGATTTCTTGCAACTAGCTAGATAATTTATGGTCTCAGCAAACAAGGGAGAAAAGTTTGAAAAATCACGCTAGGTCCAAACTTGTTAAATGTATAAACAAAGAAAACCTCACAGTGTGCAAGCAATATCATACCTTTCAAGTGAAAGACCCCATGCAATAACATTAACACCTTCTGGCAATCCCATGGGAAGCAACATCTCAGGCCTAAACATGCCTGAATTACCAACTTCCACCCATTTCTTTAAACCGTCATGGTAACTGAAAACAGAACAGCAAAAATTATTCATGAACAACAAGAATCATGAAACTAAGAACAAAGCAAAAGGAATTGTTTCTGACCTGAAAATTTCCATGCTCGGTTCAGTATATGGATTATAGGCAGGCTTGAAACGCAGCTTTGACATACCTAAGAATCACGAGAAAAGATGACAATAATTAGGGACACGATCTGTGAATGATGTATCATATGATAAAGCAGATGGTTTAGCAACCTAGGCTCGAGAAGAAATCCTCCAATACACCAATGAGATCACCTAGCGTCAAACCATAATCACAGATAAGACCTGAAAAAAACAAATATTACATGAACATAATCTAAGAGATTTATATAGAATTGCAATAGGACATGAATGCTATATTAAACAAAAACTTCCACTTTTGTCCTGGGACATCAAATAAACAACTATATACATAAGACAGCAAACAGCTACCTTCTATCTGGTGGAATTCAGCAAGATGAGTCCGGTCAACAGCTTCATTACGGAAAACTCGATCAATGGAGTAATATCTCTTGGGGGCAAAAGGTTTCTGAAAAGTCAATGGCAATCACAAAAATCACGAACCATTCAAAGAGACATGCGAATTTCATTGCGGCATTGAACAAACTATAGATTGGAAAAGTTGCAATATTAGCAACTGCAATGTAGTACAGCACTTACCTCTTGAGCAAGCTTGTATAACATTCTCGTGGAAACAGCAGTTGTATGAGTACGAAGAAGATTTTTCTCTGCTTCATCCCGCTTCCAGTCATAACCATATCTGCAGACAAAGAATCTTACATGATTGAAAACTTTGGAGCTAAGATGCTACACAAATATCAGAAGTATACCCTTTAGAGCCATAACCACCAAACTGATGAACTTGCTTTACTTTCTCTAGATAGTCCTCAGGCAAGTGACTCGTTGCTGCAGGGGCTGCAAAAATTTGATGGACCATTAATATACGCAAACTTTGATTATGAGACTGTACAATATCTAAAAAAAAACCTTTCAGGAAAAAGGTGTCATGTGAATCCCGAGAAGGATGCTGTTGTGGCTGGAACAGTGCATCGAAATTCCAGAAGCTATAGCAAAAAAGCAGCGATTACATGCAGCATTAAGGAACACAATTACTGATAAAATGGGGCTCGTATTGAGCTGCATTTCTTTTTTTAGAGCACAACATCATCTCGTAGAAAGCTATGGTTGTTTCTGGTTGGGTGCAAATATTAGACCACACACACCTGCTTTCAACAAAATTGTTGGTTGGCATCTCTGTGAATCTACACCAATAAATACAATGAATTAACACATTTTCTGAAAACACCTTGCTTAGAAACATAACAAACATATTGTCTTATTTACCCCATCATAATAAAGATGTTCTCGATTGCCTCACGAACCTGAAGCAACACAAGTTATTAGTTGGGATTTACTAAATTTATCAGAAAAAAGGCTATGTTAAATTGCAGGAACTATAGGATACCTCCATCAAAGGCTGCACATAACCTTTGGCTATAGGTTGTCCCTGAGCTCCATAATTGTAGTCTTTGAATTCAAGGTCCTTCCAGTCACCACTAAAGAGCAGAAAATTAATTCCAAAATGAAAATAAAAATAAAAATGTATCAAATGTTCCATATACATAAAGAAAAACCTTGACAAACAGATCATTTATGATATTGTATGCATTGATAAATATACTTGCGTACATTAGTTAAAAGTGCCAAATTTAACATGATAAATCCTGCTCTGTTTTCAAAACTAATTCGAGAGAAATGACATAAAATTACCTCCTAAGGTGTTCTGTTGTCACATCAGTTGCCAAAGTTTTTCTCTTTACAACAAACTCAGGCCCTTTCTTTAGTGAGTACCAAATTGATTTCCTGTTAAGCATCAAGGTAGATGAACAAATTTGTATGATCACAATAGTACATACTACAAAAAAGAGCTCATCTCTTCAGATCAGATGTACTTACTCTTTCGTAATAAGCTTCCTTCTCTTCAAATCATCAATCACTTTATCAGGAACAACCTACATCAAAATGTTTTTTTTTCATAAAGAGAAGAATCCACAGAGAATACAGGGACAAGGTAGCTAGCAATGTTTTATTACAATATCCAGAGTAATATTTTTATTTTTTACAGAATACTGAGCTCAGCAGAAGGGAATGGCTCAAATGCGCTAAAGTTGATAAGACAGTGAGCACCAAAACAATGTCCGCAAATGATTCTGATGAAAAATGCAAACGATAGGAGTCAAATGCGGAGCCACAAGTATACAAACCTCCCCTTTCTCTAGCTTTTTAAGCTGCTCTTGCAACTCATCCTTGACGTTGTCAACCTGAATAAAGATGGGAGTGCAAGTATTATATGCAACATCTTGAGATCGAAACTGAACCAGCACAGCCCACAAAGTCACTTGAGAAAAGGCATAATTATGCGTCATCATACCATCAAGTTGAAATCTAGTTGCCAAAATACCACCCAAAGCTTTAACATTGCCAAATAGCACCAGGCTCAGCTGTGTCTGACATTTGGGTCTTTGACAGTGTCTGACATGTGACTTTGGATGGCATTTTGGCCATCAGCCAGCAACATAATGGTAAACTTTGCATAGCAAAATTCTACAGATTGATACTAATAGGTTCCAGTAGAGAAATAGTTAGATAATTTCTGGAAACATCGCTATGTCAAACCATAAATCTAAATACGAAGCTGCTCGAAGCAGCGTTACACATACCCACATTGCATAACGAGAGTTCGAATCCATACCTTCCTGAGGACCAAATCCTTGTTGCCCTTCTCAAACCCTATCCATTTGTTCCGCGCAGCTGCCTTCATGCTGACATCGAAGGCATCCCCCAATTTCGCCTAATACACATGAATCTACACATCAACATTCGGCAAAAGCAAAACCCTCCAGTGAAGTCGGAAAATAGAACCATGCAAACAAAAACTCACTTTGAGTGCATCCTTGGAGGCGCCCTCCGGTGGGATGGCGGCGACGAGCTGCGCCTCGGGGGATCCCCTGGCGGCATAGCCCTTGGCCTCGTCGGTGAGCACCCATGTTTCCTTGATGATGTCCTGCGGGATAGCAAGCAAGAGCCCGTCAGTCCTCTGGGTTGGAGGATAAATCCAGGTGTTTGGGGGATGGAAAGAGGAGGAGGAGCGTACGGTGGTGTCGACGATGCGGAAAGCTGAGAGACTCTTGATGACGCCCTCAAGCTCGAGGTGAGATACGCCGAGGGAAGAGGCGAAGGAGCGGGAGTCGGGGACCTCGCCCGTGGAGTTGAGGTGGGCGAGGAGTCCGGCCTCCACGTCGGCCGCCGGTGACTTCTCCGCCATGGCGCAAGGAGGCGGCAGCGGCGGCGGCGGCGAGGCTCCCGAGAGTCGGATGACAGAAGGGCAAGGGGGGTCGTCGTCTTGGGAAGTTGGGGGTTTAGGCCCTAATTTTCATTTTAGTGGTGGGCTAACTTGGCAGCCAAGTTTCCGCCCAGCCCAGGAATTATTTCGAAGGCCTGGTAGCGTTTCCTGCCTTCCGGCCTAAGCCCACGGCCCACTATGCCAGTGGCGAAGCGCAGGCCGGCGCAGCGACGCCGCCGAGGCGCCCGCCAGGAGCACCTCGCCTTCCCAAGTTGAGGCCAAACCACACAAGCCGCACGCCCGCAGGCCACACACCTACAACTCTCGCGGTGGTTCCGCTCGTCTCCCCCGTCCCCATGGCCAGACCGCCGCCGCCGCGCCTCCTCTCCTCCTTCCTCGGCGACCGCCTCTTGCTCTCCTCCAGGCCGCTAATCCTCCGCTCCGCTGCCCCAGGTACCTGCCACCTCCCGCGCTGCCACTCCGTGTCTGCACCCGTGTTTCAGCGCGTTGGCCCAGGGCAGCGGTTCTCGCTGAGCTGGCTCTCTCCCCTTCTTGCAGGAAGCAGGCGGATGGCGTATCAGGCGACGAGGACGCTATGCAACTTGGTGGATATCCTCTTCAACAGGAGGTGAGCTTTCATTCCCCCTCACAAGCGTCATCTTTCCTGCTCCCGGTTTGTTGGATAACTAGTACAGCATCTGAGCAGCTGAGCTGCTCTGAAAGGTCCTTCTGGGTATACGGGATCATAATTTTTCTCCTAGCTTTACTTGCCGTTCGCATTTCGCAGTACATAAATTATGGTTTATGGACTTATTTTGCTACTGAAGGTTGAACAGGCGACCAAGTCATGATATTAAGAATTAAGAAAAGGAGATGTCATCTTTTGGTAATCCAATGTGACTGACTGTTTAGTCTACGATATTGTTGTGTTGTTTTCAATTTACATGGGCAAAAAGGGGCTAAGGAGTGATTTAATGATTACACAGTTGGTCAGTTGCAGTAGAATTAGATACACAGTACTTGAAGTGATTGAGATTAGTTTGGTATGAAATTTCAAAGAACTACTTACCTTGTGGGATGTGGACCATGTCTTAAATCTTCTGCCTAACTTTGCTATGCTTATATAATTATACAAGTTATTATTGTAAAGATTTTGGTGTACATTATGGCCTGCATTTTTTAGGAATATAGCAGGTATTATGGCCTGCATTGCATAGTACTGTCGGCAAGTATCATTTATCGGGGAATTCCACATGCGGATCCACAATTAGATGCACTTACTGTGACAAAAATTTCTCAGGAGTCAGGATGACGCACCAGAAAACAACCCTAGACGCTTACGTCCTGGGAAAGTATCTCCACGCCTAAGTGTTCCCAATCATATACAATTGCCTCCGTATGTCAATTCTCGTCAGAGACCTGGCGTGACTAATGGACCTGAAATACATGATGAGAAAGGGATTGAGTGCATGAGAGCTTCTGGAAAGCTTGCTGCGCAGGTTTTAAAGTTTGCTGGAACTCTTGTAAAGGTAATCGTGTTGCTACAAAAGCTTGATTGTTCGTTTCAGTCAGAAAACCATTATTGTACTAGATAAACCTCATTGCTTTCAGAAATTTCAAAGCACATGCCATAACTGAATCTACATGCTAGATACCTATAACTTATTTTCTCAAGGATAGGTTCCTTCATTATCAGTATCATTTTCTCTGATATGGGCAATAACTCTTGTCTCAACGTCTGTTTCTTGGTGTGGTCTAAATCTGGAATATAGAAATAGGTAGCATATAAGGAAGCAAGACAGTTGGTTTGCTTTCAAAATGATGGGTGTCTAAGATTTAAGCGCAAGAGAATGATCTTATCTTATTGACAGCCAGGCATAACCACTGATGAGATTGATAAAGCAGTGCACCAAATGATAGTCGATAATGGAGCGTATCCTTCACCTCTTGGTTACTGCGGATACCCAAAGAGTGTCTGCACTTCAGTGAATGAATGCATCTGCCATGGGATACCAGATTCTCGTCCACTTGAGGTAAGCTATCCAAAATCCATAGGTAACAAAGTTTGAGCACATAGAAAACAGTTACACTTAATCTTCTTTGTGGCAGGATGGCGATATCATCAATATTGATGTTACTGTCTACCTCAATGTAAGTCGCTCAAAACTTATCTATACCAGCTGACATGTTTTTTGCTTAGTCATCAGTGCTTTACAACGTTTGTAATGATTTTCTCAAGAGATATCGTCTGATTCCTTGCATGGTCATGCACATCCTTCTGTTTTCACAGTAGACAAAATCTACACATAGGGTAGAAACTTTTTATTTTTTGGGTTCCAATCTATTATTGATATGGATCGCTGCAATTTTGATTTTCTAATGCATGCGCAGTTATGCTAATGTCCATTTCTGAAATGTTCCATTGCAATTGTATAATACTTGTATATTCTATTCCAGGGTTACCATGGTGATACATCCGCTACGTTCCTCTGTGGTGATGTTGATGACGAAGCTAAGAAATTAGTTCAGGTGATCTCAACTGGTGGTCAGTTTTAAGTAATCAAGTACGACAGGATTTGGTAAAAGTTGAATTTATGTCATGTATTTAAAAGGTCCAATTGACGATAGAATGTTAGACCAAGGTCCTTTGGTTTTCCTTAATTCATTGTACAGTTCCTTGGTTACAAGGCAATATTCTCGCAGAAGTTTCTCTTATACAAGAGAAATTTATTTACTATTATGATGATTGATTCAGAGTTTTATGTAACCTTTTGTCCAGGTGACAAAAGAATGCCTTGACAAGGCTATATCAATCTGTGCCCCTGGGGTGGAGATCAAACGAATTGGCAGAACCATACAGTATGTAAATGAGAAGCTGTATCACTGTATTTACATATGTGCTTGTATCTTTTCCATCTCTATTTTTTTTTCACAGTGCTTATTTTTGAATTTTTTGTTAAACTCTGAATAATTTTTGGAAACTTCCTGCAACGAAAATCTATAAATCATCACTTTTTGGTTATGGCACATCTATCACAGAACCTGACTTGAATTGTATAATAATGAACAGCATCAGCAGCAACAAAACCTTTTAGTCCTAAGCAAGTTGGGCTAGTGATGAAATTCAAATGAACACGGGAATGCTTGTTTATTTCTATAATCCAATGCTCTTTAACAGATGCACGGAGCATTTTTATTATATTATGATAAAAAAACCATATACAAACTATCTGTTAACTGTATTGTCATAAGCTTTATTATTGTATTTAATGTACCAATTTCTGAGTAATTGATTCCAGTACACTTCTTGTTGCAGACTGTATGATATTTGATATTGGAGTGTAGTTTTTCTTTAACAGTCCTGATAATCAAAATAAACTCGTATTCCTTGTGTAGACTTCTAGTCATTGATTCATCAGCAGGTTGTTTTTTAATCATGATTTCAAACTGACAACTAGTGTACTTACGACACTCAATCTTTGAAGGGATCATGCAGATAAATTCAAGTTTGGTGTTGTTCGACACTTTGTTGGCCATGGGGTAGGAAAAGTGTTTCATGCTGAGCCTGTTGTGCCTCATTTCAGTGAGTTTCCCACTTTAACAAACATCTTTTAAATGCTGTCTTGTGTCTCAACAATCTTGAGCTTCTAGTTGCATTGCTTTTATGTTGCGCTATCATATCAGAGTTGTGGACTAATGACTTTGGAATTTGCAGGAAACAATGAATGGGGTCGTATGATGTTGAATCAAACATTTACTATAGGTACATGTTTCCACAATTTGCCCTTGTTTCACCTGTAACTAAAATCATTGCCCTGGTTCCATCGACTCGTGATTAATATTTTGTATTCTACCATCGAACCTAGAGCTAACATGTTTTAGAAAAAAACAGGTATGTCAGTTGCATTTCTTTCAGGCATGATCATAGATCACTGCATTTGGTCACTGCGCTCTTTCTGCACATAAGTATACTACCATTTCTTCTTTTTCCTTTTTTACTCTTGAGCATATTCATGGCATTACTTGCATCTAGTTGTTTTGATGCTAGAAAGCATATAAAGGTGGAACAGAACTCTTAGTTTTAACTTATATTTAAGCAACAGGATAAAGCATATGAAGCTAACTCACTTCATGTCAACAGAGCCCATGCTAACCTTGGGGAGCATAAATCCTGTCATGTGGTCCGATGACTGGACAGCTGTGACGGAAGACGGCAGCTTGTCAGCACAATTCGAACACACGATACTGATTACCGAGGATGGCCCGGAAATATTAACACAGTGTTAATGGAAGGCGGAAGAAGAACAATTGATAGTCGGCTGGCGAGATCCTGCATTTTGTGGACTAATTGGTCCAATCTAAACTCATGCAAAATGGCATATTCACGTATAATTAATCTCATTTGAAATTGTCCTGTTTTGACGTTAAATTTGTGTGTTATTCTAATGCTCTCTTCACAATCCAATTTAGCTCTTAATATTTTTAGCTCAAAATTGAATAAGATTAGAGCTTCACCGTTTTAGTGTCCTGTTTTTTTTAAAAAATATTTAGGCTAAAATTCAAGATCCTTTACATCCCTAGGTACGATGTCATCGGGCGCCCGGGTGGTTGCAAGTAGGTCTGACAGTTTTGATTTGAGTTTGTTGGTCGGGAGGGCTTCCGAAAGGCATATCTCGCCGGCCGTGCACGAACCTTTGCTTGATTCACACTTTTGCGCGAGTGATTGACCAGCTGTTCCCCCAATCACTCAACAAATGACAGAGGTCGGGTTGGTTGTTGCTGTTGGCTGTATGCTCAATTAATTCTGTTCTGTATGACTGTAAAGGAATGACAACCCTGTATACGAAATTATATTACCTTCGAGACAAGTTATCTGAAGCTTCCAACATTAAACAATGCAGCAATTTGCAATAGAGAATCTGAACCTCACAAATTACCTTTTGTTTAGATGCAAAATTCAAAATTTCAAAACTATCACATCGAATGAGAATTTTAGATGTATCACATCGAATGAGAATTTTAGATGCATGGAGTATTAAACCTAGACGGAATTAAAAACTAATTGCATAGTTTGCTTGTAAATTATGAGACGAATCTAATGAGTCTAATTAGATCATGATTAGATACTAAATTGATACAGTAACTGCTACAGTAAACATATGCTAATGACACTAATTGGTTTTAATAAATTCGTCTCGTAGTTTATAGACGAGTTCTGCAATTAATTATGTGATTAGTTTATGTTTAATACTTCAAATGTAAAAAAAAATCCCTTTCAAAAAGTTTACACATGCATCTAAACGAGAGCTTAGTTGATTATATATGTGCTATAATCACAGTTGCTAATGATCGCATTCAACTTAGCCCTCACTAACTAATAAATCCAGTGTACTAGTCCCACACTCCCGTCCCTGTATCGCTTCTGTCTCGTTCTCACCGACGATTCACAAACACCTGGATGACAAACACTCTGTTCAGCTGATTTGTCAACTAACCAACTAACAACAGTCAACAATATTTTTTTATAATAAATTAGCACCAACTATACGCCACAGCCAACCAAAAAAACGAAAACCTCCTCACAAATAACCTGACAAATGGGCCCAACATGCTAGCCGAAAGTATTTTTTTTTTTTTGCGACTGCTAGCCGAAAGTCCAGCAAGAAGGGGAAGGGATTGCTTCGTATTCCTACTTGCTTTTACCGCCGGCCCCGAATTTCCCCCATTCCCCCTGCGGCAAGAGGAGCAGCAAAATCCGGTGCCGCGGCCTGATTCCAGAAGTTCCTTGCATCGCCGCGTCGGCGTCGATCGAGCGTATTGGTCATTGGTGTCGGTCGCGCGGTGCGGCGCTCGTGCGAGATCGAGGCAGAGCAATGCTGCGTCGGTAGGGATGGCGGCGGCAGCGCCATGGCGAGGGGCATAGCGCGGGCGGTGTCGTTCGGGGGCCGGTCGACCGCAGGGTGGTGCTCCTACCGTCGCGTCACCGTGGCAGTCTGCCTCGGCAACCTCGTCGCCGCGCTGCTCGTGCTCCGCTCCCTCACCGCCCCCGCCTCCTTCGCTCCAACCCCTCCCAACCGTGAGTGGAATCCATCGCCATGCTTGCATCTTTGGTTTTTTTTTCTCCTCTGATCTGATTGAATATTATTTTGATCTTAACTTCAGCCGACGTGGTGCAGTACACGGAGGAGCAGATTAAAAGGGTGGAGGAGTCGATCCGAATCCGCCACGAGGCGGAGCCTGTCGAGCTCGTGCGAGCGGTACTAGTAGTGAACAATCCTTGTATATTTGATAAATTTTTGGTTGACCAATTCTCAGTACTGCAATCTAATCCACTGAAATTTTGGATGCCAAAGGTGAAGAGGCTGCAGAAGGTTTTCACACGAGAGGAGAAGCGGCGGAAGGAGCTGCCACTGGAGCTGAAGCAGAAGATCTCGTATGATATTGTACAGCGGCTGCAGGACTTGGGGGATAATGGCAGCCTTGCACAGCAAAGAGGTATTCTGCTTAGTACTACCATTTTATGTTCTAGAGATAGGGAATTTTCTATACTACACGAACTTAGCCTTAAATGCGTATCTTATCCTGTTCTTCATTGCTCACTTGGCATCCATTTGAGCTAAGGGTCCATTTTTAAGCACGCTGTTGACGCATTCAGTAGATAGCTGAAAAAACTGTTTCTACTATGTTCTATGTTACTTTCAAAATTATTGCTAAAAGTGACCCTCTTTTTTTTTCTTCTTGGCTTTGTGCTATGCCTGCTTGCTCTTTACTTTTGCAGCATGCAAGTTTGTGAGTAAAACAAATCTTCTAGTAATCTACAGATGATTCACGTATTTATATCTCTTTTACTCAATATATATGACAGAAGCTGTTGAATCATGGCATGCTGAGAAGTTAAAAGACCTCAAAAGTGCATCTACTCAAAATCAGACAAATTTGGACCTATCCAGTGAGGAAACTAGTATGTGATCGCTGCTGTCTAATAATTTGGTTACATACTTTTCTTTCTCAACTGTAAAATTTGAATTTGATCTTTCCCTATAGGAATGTTAAAACGAGCCCTGGAGTTCAACTGGCATATGCTTATGGAGGATATTGGCCTTTGGATACCAGAGGAAGTCACGCATACTTTGCATGATGACAAACCTGAAAATGAACCAGAAGGTTAGTTCCTTACATTGCCATGCGATGAGTGCAAATTAACTTATCATGTTTAGAGCAAGGTGTAAAGTTGGACCCTGTTGTGTTCTTTACTTATTGAGTTTTGAATTGCCCAAAGAAGGATTTGAATTATGATTCCCGATATTCTCTATTGTTGCAGAAGAAGAGATAATAGCAGGTCCACCTTTGTCTCCACAATGTAATGCTGAGCTACATACTGATTACGATGGTGCTGCTGTTAGATGGGGCTTAACACACCACAAAGAATCTGCTGCTGATTGTTGTCAAGCTTGTCTCGATCAAGCTAAGATTGCAAAGCCAGGGGAATTGAAGTGCAATATATGGGTTTATTGCCCATCAGAATTTGGATGCTACTCGCCAGACAAATATGAACATAAACATCAGGAGTGCTGGTTGAAACAGGTATCATGTTTGCTTGATCTGTATTTTTGCAATTATTATTGCAGCCCTTTGATCTTTTCATCTTACCATTTTTAGCTGTAGGGGTCTAGGGGGCTATTAGCATTATCTGGTTCTTCCTGTGTTTTATGCATCTTGTGTATATCACACATCTTAGTTGTTATTCCCTCTGTAGGACAAGCTAATTAGTTCAAGTCATATTTTAAATTGGACTATTGACTGCATGGAATTAAGGAGATACTTTTGTATTCCTTCCCAAGCTGAAGAGCGCTGTAGTTTGCTAACTAGTTGCAAGTGACTCAAGTAGCAGAAGCAAAACAAAACGTGGTGCAGAACATGTAACATGTAGTTACTACTCCTGTTTTCGGCTTTGATTGTGGAGTAATCGGAAAAAGTCTATATCACCCCCTCAACTATGGGGTGTGGACTACATAACCCCCCAACCTATAAAACGGTCTATATCACCCTCTGAACTTTTCAAAACCGGTCAAATTACCCCCTAAAGCAGTTTTGAAAAATCATAGTAAATCACAAAAAAATCATAAAATGGAAAATCCAATTGTGTTAGACTCCAAATGAGTAGATCTACACAGTGAACATATAATATGATATGCTTTAGTATTTTTTTGCTGTAGCTTTAGATCTATGCTTTTCTTCATAGCTGTAAAAAAATGTACTGAAGCATACCATATTATATGTTCACTGTGTAGCTCTACTCATTTGGAGTCCAACACAATTGGATTTTTCATTTTATGATTTTTCTGTGATTTACTATGATTTTTTAAAACTGATTTAGGAGATAATTTGATCGGTTTTGGAAAGTTCAGGAGGTGATATAGACCGTTTCATAGGTTGGGGGGGTTATGTAGTCCATCCCCAAAAGTTGAGGGGGTGATATAGACTTCTTCCTGGAGTAATCTGATTTTTCCACAAGCTTGCAACTCATTGAAGCTTGTGCACTCATAAAGCTAGGATGATGCACAGTCAATTTAGTCGCATATTGTTTTACATAGCTTTATGATGATTGATGAACCATTTAGCTGTGCTTGGCTGCTTGCTTTATTTTACGTATTCTTTGTAATGATCATTAGTCAAGGTAACAATCAATTTTCCTCTTATTATATTAGATGTAAATAAATGGTTCTGTTATGCTTTATCATGCATAACTCTGTTTTAGGATCGATTGGCCGTATCACAGTACGAGAAAGTGTAAGGTTCCTTTCATGTCAGGACTTTTTTGCCCTACAGGACAAATAGCTGTTCAAACATCTGCCCACAGTTTATTGAATTTGTCATGTGTGAGCGCTTGAAAAAGGTCATTTATTTTTCCCTGGCAAATATATCTCGCTCACGATGGTTTATGCTACCCGTTGCAGGCCAACCACCCTAAACTGAACTTCAAAGACAAGTATTCAGAGTCTTACAGAGATGCTCATCCCACCGCTCCTGTTGTCGTGCCATGGATGTCTGGTGTCATCAGTGCATGAGCTAACAGTCTCCCAGCAGCTCAATTGAGATTCGTGCTGATGCAAATGCAACTTCGACACAGCCATACATTTTTTTCCTTTTTCTTCACTATACTGCCTTGTTTTTCTTCTCCTTTATGACCTGGCATATACGATGTAAAACTTAGCTTAGTTGACTCGGAAGCAAAAGTTTTTCAGGGATGATGTTGAAGTACAGTTGGAATTGGTAGTGAACTTGATTCATATACGAGTTATCTTCCAACTTTACTCTTGAACCTGGTCGATGTTTTTGTGATCATGAGTTCATGCGGTGCCCATTTGTGATCTCGAGCTCCCCCTGAATAAGCTCCCATAAGCCCCTGATGCACGTTGTGTGGTGCGATTTCGACAGTGCTCCAACACGTGTGGAGCACGGCAGCGATACGCACGAATCGGGCTCAGACCTCTTAGGCTATCCGCACTCGTGGTACTTTAAATTCACTCTCTAAAAGGAATATTCTGTTTTGGTCATCAAGTTTCTCCGCGCTCATTCATTCTCTATATCTCCTCTATATCAACTACCATCCGCGAGATCCGCATATCAGAATTTTTTATACCCCACGACCCCACCACCGACGCCACCTCCATCTCACGCCGCCCCCAGCTTCTTCCCCGCAGGCCCCTCCCTCCTCCCTCAACACGCCGCCCCCTTCTTCTCCCTCACCGGCACTCCTAAACTCCTCCCTCCGCCGCGAGCTCCGCCGGCCTCGCCGTCGGCAGCGTCGAGCTCGGCCGGATCTGGGGCGGCGGCTCCTCCACCCTCTCTCCCTCGTCGAATCCAGGCGGAGGCCTGCGTGGGACCATGGTGGTGACGGCGGTGGGCCTGTGCGAGCCCCTCTCCCTCTGCCCCAGGTGGCGGCCCTCCTCCGGCCTCCCTCGCCGGCGCAGCCCTCCCCGGAGCTCCGGCCATCCCACGCTCCGGCAGTCCGTGGCCAATCCCGGCGGCACTCGACCTCGGCGCTCCCCTGCCGCGGCGTCCAACCCCCCCTCTCTCCTCCATCCATCGAGCTCGGTGGCCCGGCGCCGCGGCGGCCATGGCCCTCGGCGTCCCTCAAGCGCGCGGCGCGGAGCCTCGCGCGGGCGGCGGCAACAGCTCCATGCTCCAGCCGCAGCGGGAGGAAGGAGCTCCCGCGGAGCACGCGCGGCCGGAGCAGCCCGCGGGGCCGCGGGCGGGCGGAGCAGGGGGCGGGTGCGCGCAGCAGGCCTCGCGACGGCGGGGTGCGGCGGCTCCAGCTCCGTCCTCAAGCCCGCCGGCCGGCTGGATCCGCGCGCTGCGGGGTTGCAGGGCGAGGGGAGGCGGCGGCGGAGCTCCACCTCCCTCTTCCCTCCGCGCAGGGCCTCGCCGTGGCCCCCCTGCCGCGCGTCCTCGCCGCGTCCGTGCACGCGCGGGCAAGCCGGCCCGTGGCGGCGGTGGGCAGCGGGGCGGCGGAGGCGACTCCGCAAAGCAGAGCGAGGGGAGGCGGCAGCGGAGTTCCTCTTCCCTCCTTCCTGCTCCCTCCCTTGGGGGCCATGGCGGCCGCAATGCGGGGCGGAGGCGCGGCTCGCGCGCCGGACGGGCGGCGGAGCTCGAGCTCAGGCGCACGCGCCGGCCGCGGATGGCTCCCGGCGATCGCCCTCCCTCCTCCCGCGGTGGCGCGCCGAGCTCGACCGGAGTAGAGGCCGCGGTGGCGGGCGGGCGTGCGGCGGGGAGCAGGGCGGGAGGCAGGGGCGTCGGCGACGAGCGGCGCTAGAGCACAAGGCGGGGCGGAGCAGGGCGAGCCGTGGCGGGCGGGTGTGCGGCGCTGAGCTGGGCGGTTGGGGACGGACGCGAAGGACGAAGGGGGCCCGCGCACAGAGTATTGCGTTCCTCCCATACCGTGCTGGAAATCGTGTGCTTCCGCCCCGTCCGCAAAGATACAGAGCCATCTGGAGTGGCCGCTGCAGCAAAAAAATCTCTATGTTTGTACTCTATGTTGTTTACAGATCCATTTACAGATACCGGTGCAGACAGCCTTAGGCTGTCTGCAGCGGGACACTGAATAGGTCCTTCAGTAAACGTTAGAGGAAAACGATGTTGCAGCGGGGGACGGGAAAGCTCCCGCTACCGTCCCGGACTCGCCAAATCTAGTGCGATACGGGACGCGCACTACCGGCCACCATGGCGCGGGGCCTGCCTCCCACTGTCGCGCCCATCACCGGTCACCGAGCACTACGTACGCCTCCGCCACCGCTCGTCGCCGGGGCCAGCCTCCGCCGCGGCCGGCGCGCCCGCCCGCCCGCACGCCGGCTGGAAAGACTGCCGCCGCCCGCGAGGGTCGCCGGAGAGGAGCTGGCCCCTGGGAGGTCGAGGTCGCCGTCCGCCGCGAGCCCCTGAGCTCCGCCGCCGCCAGCGTCGCGGTCGCGCGTCGCGGCCCGCGCGGCTCGGCTCCGCCCCTCCGCCGCCGGCCTCGCGGTCGCGACCGCCGCTGTCCAGGCGCATGCTCGCCACCTTCTGGATCTCCGCCGCCGCGTCCATGCCCGCCGCGGCGCGCGCTACCCAGTACCCACGGCGAGGGCGAGGCGGGAGTGGGGCAGCTGCGGCGGGGCGTAGGGACGAGCCGACCACGGGCGGCGAGCCAGGGAGGAGAGGGCTGCCGGCGGCGGGGCGGAACAGGGGAGAAGGGCGCGGGGGGAGAGAGAGGTGTGAGGGAGGGCGTCGGGTAGGAGAGGTAAAAGGAACTGACATGTGGGTCCTATCTCTTGGTAGTTAGTATAGTGTAGGATACAGAGGATGAACGGGTGCAGCAAAACTGAATGTAGAGTAGAGAATCTTGATGATCAGGACAGTATATTTCTTTTAGAGGATGAATTTAGAGTACGACGAGTGCGAATAGCCTTAGGACTTGGCGCGCCACACTTGGCGGTGAGTTGTGTTCGGTTCGGTTCGTTTGCTAGACCAAGGTCATGTTTGTTTCTTCGGATCCAAAATTCTAGAACGTGGAATCTTGTCATTTAGAAGTATTAAATAAAATTTATTTACAAAATTTTTCACAGATAAGTGTAATTTAGTGCGACAAATCTAATGAGTCTAACTAAACTATAATTTACTACATTGACGCAACAATAACCATCCACCAATCATAAATTAATATACCTCGTTAGAATCGTCTCGTAAAGTAGCCCTAGAATTCTGCCATTAGTTTTATGATTACTCTCTCTATCCCTTTTTAAATGTCGTTATTAGTGTGCATGCCACAAGTTTGACTCGATTTGTAGAAAAGACATGCAACATTTGTATCTTTAAATAAATTTGTTAAAAAACTAGATTAAAAAATCTATCTAATGATATTAATTATATATCATAAATATTAATATTTTTTATATAGAATTAATCAAAATTATTTTTTGGGAAGCGAAAACGACAGTTATTTAGGGACGGAGGGAAGTAGACTTTATTTAATGCTCTAAATGGCATTCTTTGGTAAAAAATCCAGATCCAGAAGGCCCAACTACCTCGCGTCTCCTCGGCTCTTCCTCATCGCCTACGCTACGGATCGTGGCAGCCAGAGCCACCAGCAATGTCAGGCGGCGGCGGGCGGCGAGGATGGAGCCCGTTCGACGCGATCCGCAGCTTCCCGTCGACGCCCGAGTCGCTCATGTCGCAGATCGACGCGGCCATCGCCTCCACGGAGTACGCTCGCGCCTGCGCCCTCCTCGACCCCGACCCCGCCTCCGCCTCCTCGCAGCCGCAGCCCACGCCCGGCGAGGGGGCCGCGGCCTCCCCTCCGGCCTGCTATGACGAGAAGGTCGCGGACGAGGCGTACCGTGCGGCGTGCGCGGCGCTGGGGGCGGGGCGGCCGGACGCCGCCGTGCGGTCGCTGCGGGTGGCGCTGGCGAGCTGCCCGCCGGAGAAGACCGCGGCCGTCGCCAAGGTGAGGTCCATGCTGGCCATCGCGTCCGCCCAGCTGCACAAGCAGCAGCACCAGGCGCAGCTGAGCAGGAAGTGAGGCGCTGCTTCGCCCTCGCTGCGGGCTGCAGATGCGATTAGATCTCGTCGAGACATGATTAGATGCATTGATGTTTCAAGTTAAATGCGTTCTGTTCTAATTGCTCCGGCAGCAAATTATAGAAGGGGAACTTGCTGTGTATCCGACTGCGATCTGCTGCCAATCTAGATAGTCTCTGAGCTAGTTATTGCCCACAATCTAGATAGTCTCTTGTGCATATTGTGTCAGAATTACGTTGTTTTTACTGACTGCTGAGCTAAAAAGCTAACATGAGGAAGCACATGAGAACTAGCAATCTATCACACACTATTGTGCCGCGCATCATTCTGAGGTATGTGCAAGTATTCATTCTGCTGCTGTGATGGAGAGGGTGCTGTAGCCGTGTAAGTTGATGTTAAATCGACAGAATGTGGCATTCATCCGCGGCGGGCAAAGGTTGAAAAAACCAATATCATGTCAGATAATTCTGTATGCGTATAAAGGAAAGCTGAATGATGTTCTGTAGGTAACAATAAATCCATCAAAAAAATGGAGAACAATATGCCAATCGATAAGCATGTGGTCTGGTCTCGGCTCACAATGACAGCCAAGGAATTGACCAGGCCTGTCTCCAGGAATTCGAGGCTCTAGAGCGAAATGCAAAATGGGGTCCTAAAATATATAAGAATAATATGTCAAATATAAATAATATGTTTTTTCATACAATTATATATGCAATTCCTATTTTTAATAGAAATAAATAAAAGTAAATCAAATTTAAACCATACTTCATAACTAATCAACAAAGAAAAGAAGAGATTGAAAAATGAAAACACCAAATCTGCCGTGGAGTGGAGCCTGGTGTCCCAGGGCAGCAGGGCGCCGGGCACTGTTGTTGGCTTGTTGCCCTCCCAGGGGCCAGCTTCCAGCGGGTAGCCGGCAGGCTTCCAGTGGCCGCTGTGGTTGCCGTCGCGGCCGGCGGATGCAGGATGCACGCGTGCAGGCACGCAGCCCGCCCCTAGGTAGCAGCAAGGTAGTGACAGCGATTGGACGACGATTCGTATTCTATTTCGCTGATGATGATTAGTGCTGCCGAGCTACGTCTTGACCAACTAATTGGAGGCGCCTTGGCCCAACTACTTGGGGGGCCTGTGCCGTCGCCCAGCTGGCCCGTGGCCATCGACGGGCCTGGAATTGACCAAGATTCAGCTAGTTTACAGGGCCAAAGTTTGAGCCTTTGGCAACAGATATAAGTCTGATCATGTTATCCAACTAGGTGATCCCAGCACAATTTCACGCCTGAGGGTTCCGCCAGCCGCGAGGGTCGCCGGTTGCTGATGAGGCGAACCGAGCGGCGTCCATGGTTGGCGCTGGTAAGCTTCTCGCCGGGGAAGCCGGAGCCGTGGCCGTCGCTTAGTAGCACCACCGAGAGAGCAGAAAGCCAAACTCATCACTGCTGTAATTCCTCTGCTGGGACCTGGGAAAATCGCTAATTGTACCTTGGACAGATTCATGTTTCCTGTTTGTTTGGCTTGGTCGGGACGACAGAGATCACAGATAGCAAACTCGGTGTGATAGTTTCCTAACCATTCGACGCAAAAATTGCGTGATGGGTATGGAAAACCATAAACAATTGGAGCAGATCACATCTCCTCTTTCTATTCTGTCTGAAACTCTGAAATTGTGTACAAAAGTACATCCGACTTGTTTGAGCTCTGAGCTGACATGGGGAAACGCAGCATCGCTAAACGTGAGAAATCTACCATATACCAATGTGCTGCGCTCCTGGCTTTCAACTAATTATTGCCCCCAAAAATTGCATGGGAAAGGAGAAGCCAGAATTCAGTTACAGCCATGGTTGACGAGATGGTGCTCTCTCTATGTGTTACATTGATACATTGTCAGGTTTGGCAGTCATTGGTGTCTGATGAAGGCCTGAACTGGAAATTTCCAAAAAAAAAAAAACCTCACGACTAATCCTGCAAAAGGACCTCACAGGCACTTCTTTACTTCTGGGAATACAGATTTTTCCTTATTTGCAGCTTCGACATCATCAGGTGATGCTACAGCAACAACCACCCCATTGTCCTTGATGCTTTCGACTGCATCAGCAAACTCCTTGAAATCCTTCAGGCTGCCACCAGAAAAATAACACAATCAATGTTTATTGTGAAGCAAACATCACGCTTGAGAATCGGACAAGCAGAAAAAAAAGATGTCTATGATGCCTGTATCATGGACTTGCTTACCTTGTGGATAGTATCTCTTCACGTCTTTGCTGGCGTTCCTCGTCGGTGATACCCAGCAAATATCGCAATAGACTGAAAAAAAAGGTGGCATGCACGTTTAGTAAAACCACACATTTTTGTGCTATGAAACCAAATTAAATAAAAAACTTTAGCTTGTTCATCGTATTTCCATAAAGTTTCCAAAGACCAGGGTGCACCAATACCAGGATCCATATCCCCCAAGAAAATTCATTTTTTCTAATTTAATTCACATTTTCAAGCTTGGACCTACTGCAGTGAAGGCTGGGTTTACAGTACCACCAATAAGGCATATCATCAATTATTGGCTGATTTGTGCTGTACAAGAGTATGCAGCACAAATAGAGGTTTACATACCTGCTGTAACCTTTAGCATCAGGTAGCTGGTAGGCGTCAACATCACCTATGGTTCCAATAATAGCTTTTGCGAGCGCATCATCATCCATTTCTAGCTCTCTAAGGAATTTTGCTGTCTCATCATAGACATCTAGTGTTTTCAGCAAGTTTGGATCCCGATATGACAAATAAGAGAACACTCCTGCAACAGTAAACAGTATTAGTATTATGTGAATAATTTACCCTGGATAAAGTGTGATGCTTAATAAATACAATAAATAGAAAAGGGCAATGGGGCATACACTTTTCTACTGTTTTAGCAGTTATTTGGGAAAAGTTGAAACAAGTCAACAACAGGTCAAGAAACAGAATAGAAGTACCTGAATGGGTGTCAAAATCACAAAAACCTCCATATGCGCCACCACTAACTCGAACACGGTCCCATAACCATGTATTGCTTATGTGCTTTGAGATGACATAGGCACTTCCATTGAGCTGGTATCCGCTTTGGTAAAGGTTGCCAGCTTTTCCAACATAATTTACCTTAAAACAACAGAAAAAATTATATTGAAAATTAACTGTGCCAAATTCCATTGAGGAATAATCTCTCAATTATTGCTGTAAGCCATTCAGACTAATAGCCTTACCTGAGTTGGGACAACAATGGCTTCATTAACAGACGGTAGTCGAGAAAGCCATGGATCACTTCCAAGGGATGGGCTACTTGGTAGTGAATCAAGAAACTTGGCAATATGTTGGTTTGATTTTTCAAGATTTTTCCAGTCACTTGTTAGGTTGATCAAGCAACCATTCTTGGAAAAGAGTGATTTTCTCATCTCCTCAAGTGAAGATGATATGCTATCCCAGTCTTGATCAATCTTAGTTTCCAGGTCCCGCAGATACAAAAGATAACTGCCAATAGCAGCATACAAATAAATAAATATCTCGACACAGTAGCATGTTGAGAAGAAAAAAAAACATAAGGCCCTCCGCAGTGTTGTAGCGATGCCAAGAAAATATGGGCTCCACAGTGACCAAATAGGCATCGGTGCTATGAGAGCTGCAGTGTGCAAAAGTTTAGGCATCGGTGCTTTATAAATCTATGGGTCCACATGAAATAAACTATTACTACTTTTTGCTCTCATCCAGGTGAGCGGGAGCCCGTAGAAGGAGCAGCAGGTGAGCTTAAATATTTTTTTACTGAACGAGCACCGAAGCTTGTTCTTGCTTCGCTCCCGATTTTGTAGGCATCGCTTGGAATTGGCATCGCTAGCTGCAATGTGAGAAGCGATGCTATAATTCTCTCTCTCCTCTTCAAGCACCACTCTGGACACACGTTGTGGAGGGTCTAAGGCTACTTTCTTACAAATGGCTTATCAAAGAACTGAAAGCCAAGTCCTTCACGCAAAAGAAAGAAAAAGGAAGAATAAACCAAGAAATCATATCATAGTGGTAACCTACAATAGGCTACTGCAGAGTAATGCAATATGCCTACGAGGCAGTAGTTATAAATTCCATTGAGGGAGCCAGCTGACTTGACAATCTGTACATATATGCATATACCACTAAGAATCTTACCTAACACCACCCAGTTGTTCACCGATCCATCCAGCTGCATTTAACTTAGCATCCATTCTAGCAGCTGCTATGCCATGGCCACTGCCCCTCAAGCGATTCTGTATTGGATAGATCGTTACGTGACCACATCAACGGCATGTTTATGGCAATTTAAACACAACGATGATAGTTTAGTACCTCCATTCTTGCTTTACTTTGAGAAACAAACTGCTTGAACCTCTGTTGTTCTGTGAACTGAACATCTTGAAGAATGGTGTACATCTGAAATAAGAGAAAATTGTTTAGCTCCCTTATGCCAATATGCGAGCAGCGATTTCATGACAAGATCAGTTATCATGCAAGTTAACAGATTGAGCAACAAGCATGTATTCTGCATCCTGGCATTCCCTTTGCCATTATAAACTATATAGAACATTAGCAAAAGCATACCAGATTAAACAAATCTTCTACTCGTGGTGCCATTGCCTTTCCCCGAACAATGATGCGAGTAAGAGGATCTTCTTTACCCCTAACTGACGATGTGAACGGGTAAACTGATATGCCTCCAGTTTTTCTTCCAATTAATTGATTAAGTTGCACAAAGTCCATATCTTTTGTGCCCATCTCCAGCAAGGATTGGCTGGCACACATTCTCATAGTTAGTTCAAATTCAAATGCCACACATACTATACAGAAAATCTTCATGATAAATCAACAGCAAGATCAATCCACCAGCTCACCAGAACAATGGTAACAACTGTAGGTGCTCTTTCTTGATTGAACCCATGTCAAATACAACTTCAGAGTAGACAACGTCATTGGTGAAGAGATCGTGTTGCAAAACCTTGACACCATTTATCTCTCCAACCTGCATAAATGCATGTCATTTTTCTAGTATAACTAAAACAATAGAAGGAAGAAAGGTTCTATATGACCAACAAAAATAACCAGCGCGCGGAGGGGGGGGGGGACCAAGCATTGAATAAGAAAAGCCCCCTCACGCAAACCCCCGAACCCGTGCCCCACCCTTACATAGGGGCACCGTTACCCAAGCGAGTGCGGGCTGGGACCTTCCTTTATGCTTAGACCAAATAAGGAAAAACAAAGGCAGCGGTACTAACTATTTAACCATTCGTAGCTCAAACATCATCAACCATCTGATACGTATTCTGAGGAAAAACATTTTGCCAGTAAATAGAGTAGCATTCAGCCCACACCAATTTGAGGGACAAGTTAGGAGCTGCCTAGATGGATATCTCTTCCCTTCCCCAGCAAAGCAATTAGTCTTACCATGCACAAGGAGGCTATTTGATATGTAGAACTTTGGCTGGTAAATTTTTTTTTCCTAGAAAAATGCCTCGTCCCTCGACCCGGGAACGTCGTTCCGATTCGAGGGTCGGGGTCGAAGAGGGTCAGTGTCCCATTCAAGGTTGGATCGTGTCCTGGTTTGAAAGGGGTCGCAACCCCATTGCTAGCAGATTTAATTGGGATAAGGAGGTTAAGGACAGTGGATTGGTGTGGATTTTGTTAGACAATGAGCTGAGTACATGTAGCATGGTCTAAATGTACTCTTTTATATGTTTCTTATATGCTTGTGCAGATTAGTTTCTTCATTAGTAGCACATATATAGTTTTTGTCTTTATCGACCCGAAGATATCGACCCCAATGAATTAGGGTCGCGTCCCACATAATAATTTATCGTTCCATAGATGTATACTCCCTTCGTACCACAATTTTATAAAATGACGACCCTCGACCCTCGACCCCGTTCCTCGACCCGGTCGACCCAGGAACTTTGTGACTATGAGAAAATTTGGCCTACCTGAGAACAGGACACTCCTAATTTCACATCTTCACCACATAGTCAAATTAACTCTTCAAGGTGAAAGTTTTGAGAAGTGGGGAACCATGAAGATTCATATCCTAGATAAATTTTCTTGTTACAAGATGCGGTAACAAGTTCTGTCCAGTATATGCAACTCTGGTTAAGACTAAATTTTTCATAAAAAGTTTGCATTCAACTTATTGCACTAAGTTGGCGAGACTGCTGATTTCATAACTACTTGGAGAGCTTCACTAGGGACAATTCAAACGTATCATTAGGCTTTCACGACTTTTGCTGAAGCTCTGATGGAGCCGGAGCTTTCCGTTAGGCATCAGAGCTCCAACTGAGAGAAAATAAATCCAGAATATTGGGCCAAATATGTAGTTGCAAGACAAGGAAATACCTCTATTGGTATATGAATAGGCTTTTTCGGGATATCTTGCAATGATAAACTAGGGACAGCCTTGAGAGCCTCTGGAGGATCTGGTGTTTCCTGTTTTTCCTTTAGCTCCTTTGTAGCATGTGCCAACTCTGCAAGATCCTCCTGAGTCATGCTAGCTTTCACTTGTTTTAGAATTTCCTTCTCAGCTGCTTCATCACGTGATGCTTTCTCCGGATCAGGCTGCATATTAAAGGTTAAATTTAAAGTATATCTGAAGCATAAAGAAAACTCTATCACGAATCTGAAGTGAGAAGTCATCTACTGACCTGCATTTCAACTGTGACACGATGTGTATTCTTCAAAATAAATTTTTCAATGAGTGGTGAGAACACAGCTTTTGATCCCTCCTGTGCAATGCGTGCTTTCAATTGCTGCAATGGCTGTTCATATTTCAGAGGCTCAAAAGGGTCCATATCATATATCCATTTGGCCTGCAATTTTTTGTGAAGTTGAAGATATTACATGGATATGTTGAAACATATGCCTGTTCTTAAAATGAAAGGCATGAGATAGTTATTCGTACAATCGAGCGAAGCATGAGTGATAAGCCTCGAGGGAATGATCCTGTGTTGTTCTCTCTGAGAGCAAATTCGATTGTGTTCATAGAAGCCTCCACTGCATCTGATGCAAAACCTTCTTCTGCCAAATTCTTCAAAGTTTGCATAACCAACTCTTCAACTTTTTGAATATTATCCTCTGATACACCTTTCAGGCCAATACTAAATTGTGGTTGAAGGAGCTCATCCTCAACACCACCACCCACTATAGCATCTCCTAAACCACTTTCAAGAAGAATCCGTCTAAGAGGTGAAGCAGGAGTCCCCAGCAATAGATGATCCAGGAAACCAAGTGTAAGCTCAGTTTCTACATCTAGTGGCTCCTCTGATAACAGCCAATTAATGCACACCATATATTTCTTTCTTAAATCGCCTTCTTCACCAGCAGGGAACTTCTCTATGACCCTCACTGGTTCTTTGAATAGCCTCTGTGGCCAAATCTTTGATTCATTAGGAGCAGTGCTGGCTTCAAATTGGTCAAGGTATTCTACAGAAGAAAGGGGTAGGAAAAGGACAGAAGTTTTAAAAGGGTAAGAAAAAGGAAAACTTGGAACATCATGAAAAGGTGGTTCAAGGAAAACAACCATGTGATAAGATGAGCCTCTTAGATTTGCAACTTACCACTTAGAACGCGCAGCCGCTCTTTTGGGTCATCATCACCATAGAACCAGATCCTCGCATTGCTTGGATGATAATACTTACTGTGGAACTCCTGGGCACAAGGCATACGAAAAAAAAGTGAAAACTAAATCAACAACAAACTAAGAATCAAAATTAGCTTAATGCTACTCCATAATATAGAAACATTTTTTTCTGGTGGAGCTATAATGAAATCAGGTGCCCTGATCTAGCACTTGATCTTTATAATTTTAGCAAAAAAATACCAATTATCAAAACCCCTAATTATAAAAGAGTAAAAGGCCCTTGCTGGCCCAAGCAATAGCTAACAGCTCAAAAGACACCATGAAGCACCATTGCTGGCACAGAGCGTATAATAACAAATGCAAAGTAATCAATAAAGAAAATCCCAAATTTGGATCCAGATTAAGATCAGACCTTGAATTCTTCAAAAGTAAGCTTTGGGATTTCATTTGGGTCCCCGCCACTATCGACGCCATACGTGTTCTCAGGGGAAAGTGCCTGCAGAAGGTTCCAAAAAGTTAAGAATTCTACTTCTACCAACTGGTAAAACACGATCATGACTATGAAAAAATGCCTTGGGGATCTCAAAAGAATGGCAAAAGCGGGTATCCAGACCTATTAGCACAAACGAATAAACCAGGAAAGAATCCGTCAATGAGGCATACACTAAAAATAAAGTTACTGCTCCCTAATGTACTAAAGTTTAAAATAAACCCAGCTGAAACAAGAAGCAAAATGAACATCAGGAAAATGCAACATCCCTGGACCCAAGGAAGGAAGCGATAATCCACAAGTCCGGATCTGGTTGAAAATAATGACACAGGGATGAAATTAACAAAAACATTGAACTAATCTATAGGGTCAAAGTTTAAACTCAGCAATAAATGTAGATTGTTAAAAAGGGCCAGATCATGTTGGGCCCTCCACAAGGAGATCTCAGGGCAATATCACGCAAAGTAAAATAAGAGGCAACGAGATTGAACAAGTGAAACAGAACCATTAATTTACCTGCTGGGACACACGCCCCATTATGTTATCGGGTTGAGAGTAAACTCCTTTCATCTCATTGAAGACAACACCTAAAGTGGCAAATTGAATGATTATATCCAAATACTTTTTGAAGGACAAGTAACCTCACATATAAATGCGCTTTCTCTATAGGGTTAGAATTAAGGAATAACCAAACCTTTGTACGTTATCTCTTCATCAGGGTTGTCAAGCTCATAGTGCCAACCTTCTTGTTGAAATGTTTGGAAGTCCTCCACACATTTAGGGAAAAAGACAGCATCAAGGTATACATCTACCAGGTTGTAGAAATCCTGGAAAGCAATCAAATGTGCGATGACGATGTTAAAAAAAGAGTTAGCTAGGACAAATGACTGAAGCATATTTGTGGCCATTAGGTATTACCTTAGTGTTTGTTGATGCAACTGGATAACATGTCCGATCAGGATATGTGAATGCATTCAGGAATGTGTGTAAGCTTCCTTTTAGGAGTTCAACAAATGGTTCTTTCAAAGGGTATTTTCTTGATCCACAGAGAACACTATGTTCAAGGATGTGGGGTATGCCAGTCGAGTTTTTCCTGGTAATAAAAAGATACTTCATTAAAACACAACAGTAAGCTTACATGCAATGATTCTTTACTTTTATCTATGTGTAGGACTGCCTAGCTCATTTATGGACAAATCCTGTGCAAAATGAAGACAGCATACTAACGTACCATCAACAAAAGAAAGAAAACAAGGACTAGATTCACTTACGGAGGGGTTCGGAAAACAATGCCAAACACTTTATTCTCATCGTCGTTTGACACAGACATCACTTCAGCACCCGTCTTCTTGTGCTTGTAAAGAACAGCAGTTGATTTGCACTCATCTATAATCTGTTCAGAGACCTTTTCAAATCCGAGCTTTGCAGCATACTCATGCACATCATCTGTATCTGCTTATGTCAGAAGAATGAGGTCAAACTCTTGACAAAATAATATAGCCTTGATTTTTCAAATAACAGAAGTATGTAGTTTCAATGACGGCTCCCTTTACAAGTACTCCGTAGTTTATTATCAGATTCAGCTGCCTCATGTCAAAACTATGAGCCAAACAACATAGCAAATGTGCAGTTTGTATGGTAAAAAATAATCCTGAGACCTAAATGGTACATAAAAGGAAATCCCGGCATACACTAGCCATCAAATTGCAACTTTTACATCTATATTCCAAATGAACAATACATTGCTTCCTCTTGCTTCGGCAATTGCAAGTAAAACAGCACACCTCACTACCCTTTCCACTACTGATAAGGTCGAGCAGAAGCAGTTATGTTCGCACCATAGGGCACAGGAGAGGGCGAGGTAGAGACGGCGGGCGCGGACAGCCTTCGCGCGAGCCGTGGCGTGGCGGCCGGCCAGTACCGCCCGTGGCGTGGCAGCGACGAGTAGCCGCGCGCCGGGAATGAGGACGGCAACGGCCGGCGCGCCAAGGACGAGGCGGCGGCTGCGGGGACGACGGCGGGCCTGCCCCCGCGGCAGCGGTGTAGGAGGCGGCGGCCTGAGGTGCGGAGCAGCGCCACCCGCTCCATGCCGCAGGTGTCCAGCTTGCCGGTGTTGCCTCTAGGAAGGAAGTCTGGATTAGAGTGTTGGTGGGGAGAGGGCTTGGGTGGGGGCGGCGACCTGGCGGGCGTAGCTTCTTGTGATTAGGCTTTCGGTTCCTGGGCTTTTCCGGTCGCAAGGTTTTGCTTGGGCTTAAAGAAGGTGAAGGCTGACGAAGAGAGAATTTAAAAAAAAATCTTCGATTTTTGTCGGACCCTTTTGAGTTTTTATAGTGGATTTTTGGATGGCTGGGATTGTTTGGTGGAATTTCGTGTGGTTGATGGTGAGTTGGTGCGAATTGTGGTACACGCAAAGCGTGTTGCAAATTTTGGTGTATATGGACGTGTCTTCAGCATGGACATTGGACTATTGGAGAGGTGTGGTAGAGTTTTGCAAGTCTGTCTTGGGCGTTCTGTAATCCTTTCGTTTGAATGTATGTATAGACATGTCAGTTTCAACCAACAAGCTGGACACACTATCTATCTGGACTCTGTAATTTTTTCTTAAAAAAAATATGAGTTGGGCTTTTTACACCCACATGCAGTTAGCCCATTCTGAGTAGCTGGCCCATTGGCCGCCGAATTTCTCTCTCGTTCTGTTTAGTTGACTAGAAAAAACTCTCTGAAAAAAAAAGTTGACTAGAAAAACGAAACCAACCCCACCCAATTGGCTCCTCTCCATTAGTCTCCGCCACGTTCATATCCACGGCTCGCTCCGCTTTCCTTTGTGGCTTCCCTCTCAAAATCTCCTCGCCCGACGCGCATTTCCAGAGGCGAGGCCAACGTCGCGATGGAGCTCATCACGCCGCCGCCGCAAGAATTCCTGGTCGGCAGCGCATCCGCCGGCGCCTACACCCCAAAGCCCGCGATCATGAACCCGTTCGCCTCCGGCCACGACGTGGCGGCGGGCAACCCTTTCCTGGCCACGGCGGTGACCGCGCCCCCGTCGCCCAACCCGTTCGAGCACCTCCCGCCCGGCGCCTCCGACGCCGACCCCTTCGACCTCTTCCAGCACTTCACCAGCGCCCCCGCCAGCCCGGCGCGGGCCGCCGCCATATACGCGCAGTTCGACAGCGTGGAGAGCGCCGGCAAGGTCGATGACGACGCGGGGTTCCAGCCCCGCGTGTCCTACTCCACGGTGGCCTCCACCGTGCCGTTCAACTGGGAAGAGAAGCCGGGGAAGCCCAAGCCCGAGTTCGCCAGCGTGGCCGCCGCGACGGTGGAGGGAGGCGAGGTGGACGACACGGACTTCGACTTCGGCGTCCTCCTCGACAAGGCCGCGCAGGCGCAGGAACTTGTGACAGAACCGCCAAATTAAAACTCTAATTAAGCATAATGGCCGTCATTTGAACACATCGGGCGCATTAGCTTAACGGCTTAATTTGGCGATCCTTTCTCAACCCACGGCCCGATCGAAACAATACCGGTAGTCCCACGCGAAGGTGGGCACAGATGGTACAAGCACGACACAAAATACTTGAAATTATACAATGATGCGATAGAACTTTAAGTTTACAAACCAAGTTTCAAATTACAAGGTTAATTTATATAAGATGGAACCCTCACAAATTTACGACTGGAGGACTAAAGTTAAAACTTGAAAGAAATTACACTAGAACAAACTACCCTACACTGCTGCCCACTCTCAGCCTAACAACACCGGTCAGACCGGTGCACCAGACCGGTCAGACCGGTCCCGACAAAATAGATAGGCTGAACACTCCGCCCTCGAGTGTGCAACCCGACAAACCCCTAACCTAAAGGTCTTGCTCCACGACCTGCCACCCCTCTGCATCCCGGCGGATGAACTTGACGCAACAGGGGCAGAAGTCGACGTCCTGGGGTCCTGAAATAATAATGGTGGCAACAAACCCTGAGTATTCTAATACTCAGCAAGGCTTACCCGACCAGTGGGTATAACTTAGCCCACTTATCTAGACATGCACGGCCTTTGGATGGTGGGTTGTTTTGCATAAAAAGCAACTAGAGGTGTATCCTTACTTTCCATGTTTTAGCCACAAATTTTTGATAGATGGACTTTTACTAATGTTTGCCTATCTAAACACCCAAGTTGAGGCATACAATTAAGATTCAGAATAGTATCCATTTCTATGTTTCTAATATTCTATCTCATTTGCTACGGTGTGACAAAGAGACCAAGGCCCTCATAACCGCGAGACACGGCGAATCGATCCGATTTAACCTTGCAAGGTGGACCTAACCAACACGGCACGTATTTGCCCCGTCGGGCTATACATGCCAACCCTTCCCCTCCCCACCTCGAACTACAGGACCGCCCCACCATCATATGGTCAGCCGAGCTCAACGTGAGACCACCAAAAGTAAACATACAACCCCGTTTCTCCGCGACTACTCGACTACCCCAGGAGGTGAGTTGAAGTCCTGTACTTTCGAAGCAAAGCAGTACTAGGCTTACCGGTTTCGACTACCTCCTACTCCCGGCATGCGGTTAGTACAATTCAATCCCCGATCAGCACTGCCACAACGACCGGTCCTTAAACGACACAGACGGGGCTAAGGCACCCAGAAACCCTGTCCTGCTGCCACCTAACATCATTATCCCCGCCCGGTCTCACATTTCCATATCCATTCCAATCCAAGTCAAATACTGAAGTACAAATATAATAATGTATCTCGCGAGTAACCGGCAATTACTCGGCTTCTAAAGCTTTCCTATATCTCACGAGTGACAAGAGTCACTCGACTTCTATCGCGACTATTAAGCATAGCACTTCTATCGTCCTAAACTTACTAGTATAACTCAGGGAATCCTAGGGAATCATGCAACTAAGGTTCCAAACAATTCCTACACCTAATGCACAAGTAATAGAACATATACATAGGCGTCATAATTTAAAATAGAGGGATGTGCACCGGGGCTTGCCTTGTGCCTGCTGCTCAGTACTGGGGTTAGCCGGGCCTTGGGCCGGCTCCTCGCGAACCTCCTGCTGTGGGGCTTGCCCCTGGGGCCCCTGTGGCTCCGCAACCACCTCGAATACGACCCCCTCCGCCGCGGCTACTACACGTATGCATAATGATATGAGAATGCTTGCATGGGTTGCAAATCTTAAAACAACCAATGGCTAGATGCAACCACAAATAATTTACACAAAATTTGCACTCCCTGGCCCATAACAATCCCCAAAAATCCGGAGTATCCG
This sequence comes from Panicum virgatum, assembly GCF_016808335.1. NCBI lineage: Eukaryota > Viridiplantae > Streptophyta > Magnoliopsida > Poales > Poaceae > Panicum > Panicum virgatum. Next base: position 62,125,195 of record NC_053145.1, on the reverse strand, counting down.
GACTAATACCCGGAGTATCTGGAACCCCAAGCCCGGAGTTTCCGGGCCTATACCCGGAGTTTCGCCCGGAGTTTTCAAAACCCGGAGTTTCCGGGCCTATACCCGGAGTCTCCGGGCTTGACAGCATTTTCGCCCCAAAAACTGAAATTTTGATTGTGACAAAACCAACCCACCAAATTTGAAACCCTCTTGAATCCTAGTTGAAGGATGCATATAGAGAGGATTGACCAAAGGAAATCACCTAGAACATCCTAAAACAACCAAATCGGCGAGCCCTAGCTTATAGTACCTTGAGCTAGCTCCTCTTGCAAGAAAAACTCGAAAACGATGTCGCCCCAAGGTGGAATACTTGTAGAAGATGATTCCCCACGCCGAGTGAAGCTCCCTTGACCTTGGAGTCAAGTTGAAATGGAAGATTTTGGAATCTAGAGCTTAGGGGAGAGGGAGAAGAGGGAGAGCCCGTGAGGGAGGTGAGGGAGAGAGAGAGGTCGCGGGAGAGAGTGAGAGTGAGTGAGAGAGAGAGAGTGATATATTCTATTTAAATGGTTGTGGGTCCAGATGACCAAATTATGAAAGTAGTAACTCCATGCCCGGAGTCTCTGGGCCAATGGCCGGAGTATCCGGGTGTTACAATCCTTCCCCCTAAAAGAAATCTCGTCCCGAGATTTAATGGATGTGCTAAATTGAGGAAAATGGAACTTGGTGAGTACCTTGATACATTTGTAACAATTTCGGACATTTAGACTGAACGAAGTCCTCCGTCTCCCAAGTAGCCTCTCGCTCGGAGTGATTACTCCACTGAACCTTATAAAATTTGCTGGTTTGATTCCGAGTAACCCGAGTCTTGAAATCAACAATTTTTATTGGTTGCTCCGGATAGACAAGATCGGGCTCTAGTTGCAATTTCTCGATGTCAACCATCTTTTCTGGAACACGGAGGCACTTCCGGAGCTGGGAGACATGGAAAATATTATGAACCGCGGATAAGTGAGTAGGAAGCTCTAGGCGGTATGCCACTGGTCCACACTGCTCACTAATAAGAAAAGGCCCAACATAGCGAGGTGCAAGCTTTCCCTTCACCCCGAATCGTTGAACCCCTTTCATTGGAGATACCCGCAGATAGACATGATCCCCCACTTGAAACAGGATAGATTGACGCTTCTTGTCGGCGTAACTCTTTTGTCGGGATTGGGCAATCTTCAAATTTTCCTGAATAACCCGAACCAGCTCTTCTGCTTCATTTACCATATCGGGCCCAAAGAAAGTTCTCTCCCCCGCTTCTGACCAATTCAATGGGGTTCTGCATTTCCGTCCATATAAGGCCTCAAATGGAGCCATCTTGATACTTTCTTGATAACTATTGTTATAAGCAAACTCGGCCAATGGCAAGCACTCATCCCATTTTTGACTATAGGTGAGCACACATGCTCGAAGCATGTCTTCTAAGATTTGATTTATCCTTTCTGTCTGGCCGTCAGTCTGGGGATGATAAGCCGAACTGCGGAGGAGCTGAGTGCCGAGGGCGGCGTGAAAATGCTCCCAGAACCGGGCAATGAACTGAGCGCCCCGGTCTGAAATGATTGTCTTTGGAATTCCATGAAGACTCACAATACGGTCCATATACAGTTGAGCATATTGTTTTGCCGTATGTGTGGTCTATACCGGCAGAAAATGCGTGGTCTTAGTAAGACGGTCCACAATAACCCATATCGAATCATACCCCTTGGAGGTTTTGGGTAAGCCGACAATGAAATCCATACTGATGTCCTCCCACTTCCAGGAGGGAATACTCAGGGGCTGCAAAGGGCCGGCTGGTCGCAAGTGGCTTGCCTTAACCCTCCGACAGGTGTCACATTCTGACACATACCTAGCGATTTCCCGCTTCATCCTTGTCCACCAAAATCGCTGTTTTAGATCCTGATACATCTTGTTGCTACCCGGATGAATAGAATACCTAGAGAGATGAGCCTCATCAAGAATCTGCTTTCGCAGCTCCATATCTTTAGGCACCACTAGTCGGTCCTTAAACCATAGAACACCCTCGTCATCTAGAAGGAAACATGCCACCCGAGGGTCATTTTCTCCGAGCCTTTGTCTAATCTTTTCTATGCCAATATTGTCTTTCTGAGCCGCAATAACTTGATCTCGAAGGGTTGGAGTAAGAATAATGTTAGCAAGAGTACCCTCAGCTACAATAGCCAAATTCATCTTCTCCATTTCTTGACACAAGGTTTCATGCAAAACTGTAGCTGAGACGCAGTTGCAACTTGCCTTGCGACTCAATGCATCAGCAACGACATTTGCCTTGCCCGGGTGATAATGAATCTCCAGGTCATAATCCTTAATCAATTCTAACCACCGTCTCTGGCGCAAATTCAACTCGCTCTGGGTGAAAATATACTTAAGACTCTTGTGGTCTGAGTATATGTGAACAGGATTACCCAGAAGATAATGGCGCCATATCTTTAATGCATGCACGACCGCTGCCAGCTCCAGATCATGAGTAGCATAATTCTCTTCATGCCGTCTGAGGGCTCTGGAGGCATAAGCAATCACTCGCTGGTCCTGCATAAGGACGCAGCCTAAGCCCGTACCTGATGCATCACAATACACATCAAAAGGCCGGGTGATATCTGGCTGAGCGAGGACAGGGGCAGACGTCAGAAGCCTTCTCAAGGTCTGAAAGGCCTGCTCACATTTATTGTCCCAACTAAATCTCACCCCTTTCTTGAGTAGCTCAGTCATGGGCCTAGCAATTTTAGAGAACTCCGGTACAAACCGGCGATAATATCCTGCTAATCCAAGGAAACTCCGGATCTCTGAAACAGACTCTGGAGTCTTCCAATTTAGGACATCCTGAATCTTGCTAGGATCAACAGAAATCCCCTTGTCTGAGATGATGTGGCCCAAGAACTGGACTTCCTTGAGCCAGAAATCACATTTGCTAAATTTGGCATACAGCTTATGCTCCCGCAGGCGCTGAAGCACAATGCGGAGATGCTCTGCATGCTCTTCTTCATTCTTGGAAAATATCAGGATGTCGTCAATGAAAATCACGACGAACTTATCTAGCTCAGGCATGAATACCGAGTTCATGAGATACATGAAATGAGCAGGGGCATTCGTTAGCCCGAAAGACATGACCAGATATTCAAAAAGTTCGTATCTGGTGGAAAAAGCCGTCTTGGGAATATCCTCAGCTCTAATCTTTATCTGATAATAGCCAGAACGGAGATCAATCTTGGAAAATACTTTGGCCCCGAAGAGCTGATCAAACAGAATATCAATCCGGGGAAGGGGATATTTATTTTTGATTGTGACGGCATTCAGAAGTCTATAGTCCACACACAACCTGAGGCTTTCATCTTTCTTTTTCACAAAGAGTGCAGGACAGCCCCAAGGTGACTTGCTAGGACGGATATAGCCCTTATCAAGCAACTCCTGCAATTGTTTCTTTAACTCCGCCAGCTCATTAGGTGGCATCCGGTAAGGCCTCCTAGAAATCGGTGCCGTACCCGGTTGCAATTCAATGGTAAACTCCACGTCACGATCCGGCGGCATTCCAGGCAGATCATCCGGAAAAACATCCGGGTATTCACGTACCACTGGTATATCAACCACATTTTTGCCCTCGACCTGATTCAATGTTTGGGCTAAAGAAGTACAATTCCTAAGATACACGGTCACAGAGCCATGAAGGGCAGATTTGATGTGCACCGTCTGTGATAGAGTGTCCAAGAGAACCCCTTGTTTTTCCATCCAATTCATGCCCAATATAATATCTACCTCCTGGGTGGGCAAAACAATGAAACAGGTGGGATAAATTTTCCCTTGCACTAGTAGGGGCACTTGCCTGACTATCAAATTTGTAATCATTTGACCCCCAGGTGAATGAATATGATAAGGACTTTTCAGGCCTTCCATCTCCAGCCCGAGTTTAAGAGCACACTCCTTACTAATGAATGTGTGAGATGCGCCCGAATCAAATAGTACTTTAACGGGGTGATCATTTACTGAAAACGTACCCGTCATCACTGGAGCTCCCTCAGGAATACCCTCGAGGGTGGTGTAGTGCACATGTCCTGGCTTGAAGTGAGCCACTTGCTGCTTCTGACTCTGCTGGCTCGATTGCTGGCCTTGCTTGGGTGGCATTGGACAACTCCGTGCAAAGTGTCCCGGCTGCCCGCAGTTGTAGCACGGAAACAAATTGGGGCGTACCCCCGGCTGCTGCACCCAGACCTTCTGCTCATTTTGCTGAGGAGCAGGAGGCTTGATTGTCCCCAGTGGCTGAGTGTACTGTGGGGGCCTGTATCCCCACTGCTGCTGTGGCTGGTGCTGAAAGGGGGCTTGCTGTGGGCTCGACTGCACCAAGCGAAACCTCTGAGGAGCACTGCTAGAAGATCCCGCTGCCGGCGCCTTTCTCTTCTTTTCTGCCTTGTGAGCTAGATGGGCGTCCTCCTGAATGATAGCCCCATTGACTAGCTCACTGAAAGTGTCAAACTTGATCATGGCCAGGCGATCTTGGAGTTTGCTACTAAGCCCCTGCCGGAAACAGACCTGCTTCTTCTCATCGGTGTCCACGTGGTATCCCGCATACTGGGACAGGGTGTTGAAGGCCTGGGAATACTGTAACACACTATTATTGCCCTGCTTCAGGGCCAAGAACTCTGTGAGCTTCCTTCTGATCACTCCTGCTGGAATATGGTGCGCTCTGAAAGCCTCCTTAAATTGTGCCCAAGTGAAACGAGTGCCCTCAGGAAACATGGCTACGTGATTGTCCCACCACGTGCGTGCGGGGCCCCTGAGCTGCTGGGCTGCAAATCCCGCCTTGTCCCCATCCTGGTACGGGTGCAGGGTGAACTTGGACTCTATGGTCCGGAGCCAACTGTCGGCTTCCAGCGGCTCATCGGCTTCGTGAAATAACGGCGGTTGGGTGCTCAGAAATTGCTCGTATCCCGGAATAGGTGGCTGGTGGTGATGCTCAGGCTGCGGCGCTCTACCCTGCGCCACAAGCTCACGGAGGAGTGCCGTCTGCTCATCGCGCCCAGTGAGCATGGCCGCAATGGCCTGAGCCAACTCAGGAGGGTTTGGAGGTGCTGCCATTCTGCATTCAACCATGTTTTATTTAGTCACAATATCTGGCTTACCCAAATTAATCAACCATGGAAGAAGGCAGAAAGCATAAATTAAATCAAAAAGCCGGAAAACTTTTGCAACCAAATCCGGAGTATCCGGAATAATATCCGGAATATCCGGACACCCCCTACCCGGAATATCCGGAACTATATCCGGAATATCCGGATTCTCATGTCGTGTTTACAACACCCCCAAAACTTGAGATGCAGAAATTTTTAAAACAATGAATGACATGAGGCAAAATGCACGATAGTCCTACGGTACCCTCTCAACACAAACTAAACATCTAGCTACTCCTCAAACATAGCTATATAGGGCTTACTACGACTACTCCCACCCATAATAGTAAACTACATTCATCCTAAGTCAGAATTTCCATTTTTAGTTTGTAATATCTTAAAATTAGTCATGCTCGTACCACCCCCGATGCGTTTCGGCTCTGATACCAGCTGTGACAGAACCGCCAAATTAAAACTCTAATTAAGCATAATGGCCGTCATTTGAACACATCGGGCGCATTAGCTTAACGGCTTAATTTGGCGATCCTTTCTCAACCCACGGCCCGATCGAAACAATACCGGTAGTCCCACGCGAAGGTGGGCACAGATGGTACAAGCACGACACAAAATACTTGAAATTATACAATGATGCGATAGAACTTTAAGTTTACAAACCAAGTTTCAAATTACAAGGTTAATTTATATAAGATGGAACCCTCACAAATTTACGACTGGAGGACTAAAGTTAAAACTTGAAAGAAATTACACTAGAACAAACTACCCTACACTGCTGCCCACTCTCAGCCTAACAACACCGGTCAGACCGGTCCACCAGACCGGTCAGACCGGTCCCGACAAAATAGATAGGCTGAACACTCCGCCCTCGAGTGTGCAACCTGACAAACCCCTAACCTAAGGGTCTTGCTCCACGACCTGCCACCCCTCTGCATCCCGGCGGATGAACTTGATGCAACAGGGGCAGAAGTCGACGTCCTGGGGTCCTGAAATAATAATGGTGGCAACAAACCCTGAGTATTCTAATACTCAGCAAGGCTTACCCGACCAGTGGGTATAACTTAGCCCACTTATCTAGACATGCACGGCCTTTGGATGGTGGGTTGTTTTGCATAAAAAGCAACTAGAGGTGTATCCTTACTTTCCATGTTTTAGCCACAAATTTTTGATAGATGGACTTTTACTAATGTTTGCCTATCTAAACACCCAAGTTGAGGCATACAATTAAGATTCAGAATAGTATCCATTTCTATGTTTCTAATATTCTATCTCATTTGCTACGGTGTGACAAAGAGACCAAGGCCCTCATAACCGCGAGACACGGCGAATCGATCCGATTTAACCTTGCAAGGTGGACCTAACCAACACGGCACGTATTTGCCCCGTCGGGCTATACATGCCAACCCTTCCCCTCCCCACCTCGAACTACAGGACCGCCCCACCATCATATGGTCAGCCGAGCTCAACGTGAGACCACCAAAAGTAAACATACAACCCCGTTTCTCCGCGACTACTCGACTACCCCAGGAGGTGAGTTGAAGTCCTGTACTTTCGAAGCAAAGCAGTACTAGGCTTACCGGTTTCGACTACCTCCTACTCCCGGCATGCGGTTAGTACAATTCAATCCCCGATCAGCACTGCCACAACGACCGGTCCTTAAACGACACAGACGGGGCTAAGGCACCCAGAAACCCTGTCCTGCTGCCACCTAACATCATTATCCCCGCCCGGTCTCACATTTCCATATCCATTCCAATCCAAGTCAAATACTGAAGTACAAATATAATAATGTATCTCGCGAGTAACCGGCAATTACTCGGCTTCTAAAGCTTTCCTATATCTCACGAGTGACAAGAGTCACTCGACTTCTATCGCGACTATTAAGCATAGCACTTCTATCGTCCTAAACTTACTAGTATAACTCAGGGAATCCTAGGGAATCATGCAACTAAGGTTCCAAACAATTCCTACACCTAATGCACAAGTAATAGAACATATACATAGGCGTCATAATTTAAAATAGAGGGATGTGCACCGGGGCTTGCCTTGTGCCTGCTGCTCAGTACTGGGGTTAGCCGGGCCTTGGGCCGGCTCCTCGCGAACCTCCTGCTGTGGGGCTTGCCCCTGGGGCCCCTGTGGCTCCGCAACCACCTCGAATACGACCCCCTCCGCCGCGGCTACTACACGTATGCATAATGATATGAGAATGCTTGCATGGGTTGCAAATCTTAAAACAACCAATGGCTAGATGCAACCACAAATAATTTACACAAAATTTGCACTCCCTGGCCCATAACAATCCCCAAAAATCCGGAGTATCCGGACTAATACCCGGAGTATCTGGAACCCCAAGCCCGGAGTTTCCGGGCCTATACCCGGAGTTTCGCCCGGAGTTTTCAAAACCCGGAGTTTCCGGGCCTATACCCGGAGTCTCCGGGCTTGACAGCATTTTCGCCCCAAAAACTGAAATTTTGATTGTGACAAAACCAACTCACCAAATTTGAAACCCTCTTGAATCCTAGTTGAAGGATGCATATAGAGAGGATTGACCAAAGGAAATCACCTAGAACATCCTAAAACAACCAAATCGGCGAGCCCTAGCTTATAGTACCTTGAGCTAGCTCCTCTTGCAAGAAAAACTCGAAAACGATGTCGCCCCAAGGTGGAATACTTGTAGAAGATGATTCCCCACGCCGAGTGAAGCTCCCTTGACCTTGGAGTCAAGTTGAAATGGAAGATTTTGGAATCTAGAGCTTAGGGGAGAGGGAGAAGAGGGAGAGCCCGTGAGGGAGGTGAGGGAGAGAGAGAGGTCGCGGGAGAGAGTGAGAGTGAGTGAGAGAGAGAGTGATATATTCTATTTAAATGGTTGTGGGTCCAGATGACCAAATTATGAAAGTAGTAACTCCATGCCCGGAGTCTCCGGGCCAATGGCCGGAGTATCCGGGTGTTACAGAACTGATGACGGCCGACGAGCTCTTCGACGAGGGAAAGATACGCCCTCTGAAGCCGCCGCCGCGCTTGCTCGAAGGCGGCAGCGTCGGATCGTCGCCACGATCGGCGAGGTCCGTGATGTGGACTCCCCGGCTACGGCGGAGCCTTGTCCGACCCGGTGGCGCCGACTTCGACCCATTCGCTGCCGCTCTGGCGAAGGCAGCCAACGCCCCCTCCCCTCTTGGAGCCGGCAGCAATGACGACATGAGCGGCGTCGAGCCAGCCTCGTCGCCCGAGAACCCAGCAGACCCTGCCACGACGGCGATCTCCACTCCCCCGACCACGGCCAATGGCGGGAGGAAGAAGTGGCGGCTCAGCGACCTGCTCCTGTTCCGGAGGGTGTCAGGCAAAGGCCACGACGCCGGCAACATTAGCAGGGACCCGGTGTTCAAATACGCGCCGGTGCAGCAGCTTGGCACGCCGGTGAAGACGGCGAGCGCAGGCCCCGCGGCAGCCGAAGGCGAGGTCTCATCGAGCAAGCGCAAGAAGCAGAGCAAGAAGGCGCCACCAGAGGGCGCCATGCCGCTGCCGCATAGACAGAGCATGACAGGGTGCGTCCGGCTGCACCCCGGCCTGCACCGGCTGGCCAAAGGGTTCCACGGCCACTCGGCGCACCTCGGCGGCCGCGGCACCTCCAGGTCGGCCATGAAAGGGTAAACGTTTCTTGGAAGAAGAATGGCGAACGTTTTTACGTTGCAGCATTTCGCTATTTCCTTCGCAATTCCGTGAGATAGTGTACTGTACAATTCGATTCATCTTTCTTCATTTTGTTTGCCCTTTTGGTGTACTACTATATACCCCGATGTATGATGATGATGATAGAGGAGATTATATCCAATAACAGGTTGTTAATTAGCCAATGCTTCCACCATTGTTTTTACTTGCGTTGCTTAAGAACATATTCTCTGTATTATCAGGAACACCCAGCGGCGGCCGAACTTGCAGAACGCGGCGGCTAGCCGAAGCGCGGTGAGGTCGCCGGCGCAAGGGCCCCCCGTCTCCCACTCCGTGGCATAATGTCGTTGTTAGATGATACTCTGACATGGTCTGAACCATAGTCACAAAGTTCCTGGGTCGACCGGGTCGAGGAATGGGGTCGAGGGTCGAGAGTCGTCATTTTATAAAATTGTGGTACGAAGGGGATATACATCTATGGAACGATAAATTATTATGTGGGACGCGACCCTGATTCATCGGGGTCGATATCTTCGGGTCGATAAAGACAAAAACTATATATGTGCTACTAATGAAGAAACTAATCTGCACAAGCATATAAAAAACATATAAAAGAGTACATTTAGACCATGCTACACGTACTCAGCTCATTGTCTAACAAAAACCACACCAATCCACTGTCCTTTACCTCCTTATCCCAATTAAATCTGCTAGCAATGGGGTTGCGATCCCTTTCAAACCGGAACACGATTCAACTTTGAATGGGACACTGACCCTCTTCGACCCCGACTCTCGAATCGGAACGACGATTCCGGGTCGAGGGACGAGGCATCGACCCCGAATCCTGTGACTATGGTCTGAACACAAGAAAGATGCGAGAAAAATTGTTCTTGCCGACAGAAGTCGAGCAAATTGGCGTTGTCGATCATGCAATGAACCAGGCATCCAATTACCGTAACTTTCATTGGGCAAGCATCGCTGTAAACTACGGGCTCGTTTGGATCAAAGAGGTTTAAAATAAGCACTATAGAATCTTACTAGTTAGAAGTATTTAATAAAGTCTATTTATAAAACTACTTGCAGAACCTCTATGCTAATTCGCAAGACGAATCTTACTCGTTTGGATAATTACTGTAGCAAATTATGAATTAATTAAGCTCGTAGATTTGTCTCGCAAATAAGCCTAGAGGTTATGGAATGAGTTTTATCAAAAATCTATGATTCTACGTTTAAGTCTCTAGAATCCAAACAGGGTCTATATTGTTGGTCCGCGTCTTGTGATTTGACCGGTGCTACATCGGCCGTTGCTAATCATACGTGTCTGTCATTAAGATCCAAATTGAGTGTTTGGATCCATCCAAGTGCTAAAGTTCAGTACTTTGTCCATCGAAACAGAAGTGCTAATAAAAATGTACTAAACTTTAGCAAAGATTCAAAAAACTTTAGTCAAACTATGAGTACTAATAGATGCTAAAATTTATTACTAAATTTTTATCCATCCAAACAGACCTGCTCTAACAATGTTCTTTTCTCCCCATGCTAAACACAATATTGTGTCAAGCCTAAACTTCTCGATGGAGTGCTAGTCATGTTCTGAACTTCGTGTCACGTCTGCATCACTACCACACATATCATGCATATAGCACTTCACAGATCGCACGTCTTAACCGCTAATGATGCCGCAGTGTGACCACCTGAATCAGATTCTCGGAATTATTTGACTACCCTAACATTCCATTCCTCTTTGCCTGGGTCAAACACAACGTGACGGTGTCACCCCGATCCAAGCCACGAACAGATGTTCCCCTGCCCGGGCAACCACCAAACCCTTTTTCTTTCCGTGTAAACGTGCGACGCATCTTCTGGAAGAAGTCAGCACACAGAGGAGGGATTTTGGTTCGGATGAATCTTGCACGATGCAATGTCGCGGTCACGAGCAGTCGGGCATGTCTCGGAAACGACAAGCAAGAAGTGCTCGTCTGCTAAACCAAATTAGTAGAATTAAACTTAGGCCTACTTATCTGCATACCAAGTAGTAGAACCAAACATAAGCTAATTGAGCTAACTGTTGATCTAATTACACAAATAACGGCTGATTAGTTATTAGAGTCCATTAACCCTTGATTAGCTCATTAACGATGGGCATAGAGCAATATGCATATTATTTTATATTTATAATATAAAGTGAATGCTTCAATTTTCCGCGAAACAGCTTTGGACTAAACTGAACTCAATAAACCATCAAGGATAGAGTTGTCGAGTTCAAAATCTAGTTACCACAATTTAACAAAACAATTGTTTTTTGCTTGTATACCACCTCGTGCGAATAGATCATCTTATTATTAAGAAAATTAGAAAACATAGAAATGCTAAAGGTCAACTAGATCTTTGAGAAATAAATATTATAATTATCTATCGGTAAAGGTTGGACACCAAATACTGGTGTGTTCTTTGTACAACAAACACTGAAGAAGATATTCATCACCTTTTCTTCAGCTGTCCCTTTGCTACAGCATGCTGGGGTCTGCTTGGTATTCAGTGGTCTCTGTCTGATAATATTTCAGACCTGGTTTTGAACAACTTGGCGACTTCTGGCATTTTCTTTTTCTTGGAGATTTTCATCATAGCCGCTTGGGAAATTTGGACCTGTCTAATTCCAAAAAATTTTATCACGGCTCTCCAACAGTGCAACTTTGGACTAGAAGATTTAGGGATCAGGTGCATCTCCAACTCGTGAGAGTTAGAGAAGATCAGCGTCTTTTTGTTACTCAATGGCTAGAGTCGATATTGTAACCACCTCCCTGTATATTCTTCCCTGTGTTCTTTCTTTTCCTTCTCTGTAAGTAACGTTCTTTCTCTTATTTTATAAAATTCTCTCTGTGGGAATTCCCCCCACAGTCTTTGACTCTGTTCGCTTCTTTTCTTTCGGCTTTTTTCAGCTTCTTTCAGCTTCTTTTCCTCTCACATAATACTATTGAACCAGCCAAAACTAGTCGAAATCAGCCACAACCAAACTAGCCGAACGGAGTGTTTTACTAAAAAAAGGTTGGACACCACACCAATTCATATCCCTCTAAAACCAAGAAACATATTTTTAAATTTTTAAGAAAATAAAATTCTTTAAAAGTCAAACTACATCGGGAAAAACAAGCATGCGTATTTTTTTCAAGGATATTTTGGGTTTGGTGAGGAACTGACTTCTTTTCTAAGAACAAGCATGTACTTATTTAAGAAGACTCAGGAGTATATTCCAATAGCGGCTATCTATATAATGCTTGGGGTCTTTTCCCTCTTACACCCATTTTTTCGATGCTCAAATTAATGTTCAAGATCACTAGGTTATCTTTTCCTATCTTCTCTTTTTGGCTTCTCTCTTCCCGGTCCACTTATTGTTTTTTCTGATCATGATGTTCCATCTTATTCTCATACTCTATCAATCGCATTTCCTTTAGGGGTATCCCTCCTCTTCCCACCACTACAATCGATCTTTATTAGGAAAATGGTTAATTGATACACCTGTTCCAACTCTCCCCAATAATCATCCTCTATCAATCGGGTGCTTCTATTTGACCCATCAATTGCTGAATTAATCTTCTAACCTTCTACCTAAACACCAAGATTGAAGAAGTTTCTTTCTCGCCGAGTCCCTAAAACAGTTAGATTCAAAGGAAAGAGAAATATAATTTTTCAGTTAGGAAAAATAAAATAAAAAATAACTTGTTCTATTCACATCTTAGTTTGCAAAATAATTCGTTCATATCTCAACTTATTGCCAGCTAGGAAATAGAAAAAAAAACGGAAACCAATTCAAAATTCAAAACTGCCCGTCTGGCTTTGGGAAGGGCCGAAGGGAAAACCCCAGCAAAGTAGCAAACCCTTCGTTCTATTCAGCACTGGCCGCCTCGGCAGCACCCAAACCCACACACAGAGCAAGGAAATGGCGATCGCGATCTCGCAGGAGGCCTTCGACGCCATGGTCCGGGAGAACATGGAGGACCTCGGCATGGACGCCGATGAGGCTCTTGCCGACGCCGTCGAAGCCCTCACTCTCCAGGGCGATGATCTGTCCGGTAACCACCAACTCCTCATCAGATCCGCACCTTCCCGTTCTCTACACTCTTCACCTAAACCCATCGCGTCTTCGTGCAGGGATCATCGAGCGCGTGCCTGGAGAGGCCGCCGCAGCGGAGGTGAGCCCTGTGGTGCGGCTGCTGGACGAACTGAAGGCCTCTCACAGCGCCAGTGGCGGGTCGGGGCAGGATCTCGACGGGTTGGTCTCTCTTATCGATGAGTTGCGCGGCCTGTGCAGCTCCGGAGAGGGATCGGAGAATGCAGCGGTTGCGGTGCGGAATGGCGGTGTCGAGGCGCTCGTCGCCCTGTGCGGGTCGGCTCGAGTTGCCCAGGAGAGGCTGCTTGTGTCGGCCTTAAAGGCTCTGAGCTCCGTGCTCCGTGCTCCGTGGTATGACACTGGTGTCCCTGCGGGTCTTCTAAGATGCGGCAATGTGTTTGGCAATTTACAACATTCTTCTATTCACAACTTAAGCTTGTATCCATGACTTCCCAGTAGAATTTTGAGATTTTCTTAAACTAGCATAGTTTTTTTTTATCAAGAACTCATCCTGCATTTTATAGAAAGCAATAAGGTGTTTTCGTACATTCTGCTGGGGATTCCAGCTCACAGGATAGCATAAAAGAAACGGAGAGTTAAACTAACATAGTAGCTTGCTTACATTCTTGGATGTTGTAAAAAGCACCTGAAAGCAGTGGCATTTCGGAGATGTGTTAAATTCACAAAGGAACCTAGTGCAAGAAACTAGGGTGTTCATCATTTTCAGAAATTGAAATAGTTGTGCTGATAAAATCACAACGAAATCGCTTCATTCAAATGACGTTTTCGGGTTTAGTATAAACAGCTTCCATTCTGTATGTAGTTTCACATATTGCATACAGCTATAAAATGACCTGTTCTGCGATGCCCTGGCACATTGCAGTTGTGGTGTCATGTGTATTTAGTTACTTATTGTAATTATTAGTCTATTTTTGCTTGATTCCGCAATGCAAACTGATAATAGGATATGTCTGCAATATTCAATCTGTAGATGTTGGAAGCACCGAAAAGTTCAGACAAAGTGAGGGGCCCAAAATTGTCATGGATATCTTGAAAGGATGCTCAGAAAGTTCAGATTTACTGGATGCTGGATTTAGTGTTGTGGCAGCAGGTTCTGCTGGCAATGAAGTTGTGAAAGAATCCTTTATGGACTTAAAGGTTGATGAACTCATTCTACATGTTATGAGGGAGAAATAAAAAACTAATGTGCAGAGCTTGTATGATGCCATACGTGTTCTGTTGACGCCTGATGACAACCGAGTGGTGGCTTCTCAAGTATGCTCTATATGCTTGCAGCAATTTTTTTTATCTGGACAATATATGCTTGCATGATTGTTGAAACAGTAATAGTCCATATGCTTGCAGGATTGTGTGAAGACTTGCTGTTTCACAGTTTTAGTGTATCACCAGTTGTATGCAAATATGCTAGTCTGTGCAAGTATTTGGTAGTGGCATTTTAGCAAATACATGTCAGAGTTTAGTCTGCGCAACTAGACATTATAGAAATAGAGTGTGACATGGCAAATAGCTTGCTCATATATATATATATATATATATATTGTCGGTACCCTGTAGCAGGGATACCCACTCTTACTGGGGCAAGGCAGGACCCGCGTAGTTATCCGTAACTGCGCGGAAAGGACGGAGAAGCCAGGCCCCACGGGTCAGGCTCTTCCCTCACCAGGCCAACGGCCCCGGACCCGTTCCCCGCCTGGGGATGGGTCCGGAGACGCCACGTGTCTCTAAGGAAGGGAAGCTCCGGGCTGACAGCCGAGGCTTCGGACCCCCCATAGGGGTCCGGGACCTCCTGCGTCCGTCCGGACCCCTCTTACCGCGTGGGGGTCCGAAGCCGCCACGTGTCCCGGAGGCGCGGGCTCGTGCGCGAGTCTTCCGCTGGGAGACTCTCCCACCCACCACATTTAATGCGGATGGTTGAGGCGTGCTCTGTCGCCGCGGCACGCGGGACGGCCTTTGTCAGGCCTCACTGTGCACCGCGTATTACCAAGGTGCACAGTGCAGCCGCCTGTGCCGCACCCGCGCAGAGCCCGTCTGCAGCATTAAATGGATACGACGGCATGGCACTTTTCCATCATGCCGCCTACGCCGCAAGCTACACAGCCCGTTTAGCTACGTGGCAGGCGACACCACTAGCTACGTCTGGCATCGTCCCGACAAGACAACACCTGGACATGATGAGCGAGGGACTCCAGGAGCAGGCAAGGGAATCCAGGAGAGAGATCTCCTTTGCCTGCGATGCCATAATGTATGAACAATACATTATTTTATACTACATCGTTGGTCCCACCTGTTGGGGACCCAACAGCCATGTACGCGCCTCCCTTGAGATATGAAAGGGAGGCGCTCGCTGTGCACTACAAGCTCTCCAGACACACAAGCTCTCGCGAACTCTCTCTCGAGAAGGTAATACAACACACAGTGGACGTAGGGTATTACGCTCCGGCGGCCCGAACCACTCTAATCCCGCTGTGTTCATCGTGTTCGTGAGGGAGATCTAACTAGGACTAGCTAACCCCCGAGTACACACCCTCTGGGCTAGGGCGGGTGCCTTCCGCCACCCGGCCGTGGTTTGCAGCACCACGACATATATATATATCTAGCTGTGTGTTTCCGATGAGTCTATATGTCATTGTTAAAACTGTAACTTGGTGATTTCATTTCAACTGGGATGCTACAAGAACTAGAATGCAGCATTTCCGTAAAAACCTGACTGGAATCAAATTTGACACTTGCTATTTAGTACTAAATAGACTTTTAGCAATGATTGGTTATTGAGGTAGTGTTAGGCAATAGAATATGCCGCAGCTCCTTACCATATGCTGCGGCATATCATAGCTATAATTAGCAGATGTAAATCAGGGATAGCAGCTGTAAATCAGGGATTAGTTGCTATAGTTAGCAGATGTAAATCAAGGGAATTACCCTTGCCTTGTAAAGCAAGGCCAGCCGTCCCTATATAATAGAAGGCGCCCCCTCCCATTGAGGTGTGGCCAATTGCCCCAAATTCTAATCTTCTACATGGTATCACGAGTTCAGGTCCCGATCCCGATCTAATCTCGTGATCTCTCCCCTCAGCCCCCTCCCCTCCCCATGGGAACCGATTCAGACCTCTCTTCTACCACCAGCGGCGCTCTCAAAAGCGATGCTGCCCCCGTGATCTGCCCCTTCACCACCATCAATATCAAGCTCCACGTCCCCATGACCCTTGAGTTGAAGCCCTCTAACTTCACCAAGTGGTCGACGGCGTTCCAGGCCACCTGTGGGAAATTCGGGCTGCTACATCATCTCGCCACCACCTCCACCTCGAACTCCGACGAGACCTGGCTGCAGGCTGACTTCTGCGTCCGCGGATGGATGTACAGCACCGTCTCCGACGCCGTCCTCAACCTCGCCATGACCGACGACAAGCAGACGGCGAGCGCCCTTTGGGCGGCCATCGGCGCGGTGTTCCAGGCGAACAAAGCTCCTCGCGCCATCTTCTTGAATCACGAGTTCCACTCGATGACTCAAGGGGATCTGTCCATTGACGCCTACTGCGTTCGCATGAAGGAGAAGGCCGACGAACTGCGCGACGTTGGGCAGCCCGTCTCTGAACCCAACCTCGTCCTCAACCTGCTGCGAGGGCTCAACGAGGTCTACTCCAACGTCGCCGACAACATCGCCGGGACGCAGCCCCTCACCCTCGCTGCCGCCCGGCACCAACTCCTCAAAGAGCTGCGCCTGCAAAACGAGGAAAAAGTGCGCGCCACCACCGCCCTCCTGGCTGCTGCCTCCTCTCTTGGCGGTCACCAACAGCAGCAGCTGCAGGGCGGCCGGCGCCCTAACACCAAGAAGGGTGGCCAGCAGCCCTTCCCAAACTCCTCCGGCGGCACCTCCAGCAGCACCAGCACCAACAAACGCGTTCCCTGGGGCTTCAATCCCTGGACCGGCGAACGTGTGGCCCCTGGAGAGCGCGTCACCCCTCCTGGACAGCGCCGTCAGGGCGGTTCTGGCGCCCCTGGAGGTCCTGGTGCCCAGGCTGGGCGCAACCCGAGCATACTAGGGCCTTCCCCGCAGGCCAATACTGCCTTCGCTCCGCTCCAGACCTCCTCCAGCGGCTCCAACACCTCCACCAGCACCTGGGATACAGCCGGCCTCATCGCTGCCCTGCAGAACATGCAACTGCAGGGCGACGGGATAGTTGACTCCGGCGCCTCCACGCACATGACATCCTCGGCTGGTATGCTTACCCAACGCCTCCCCCCTACATCTCCTCAATAACAGTAGGTAATGGCACCAGCATTCCTGTTACGTCTAGAGGTCATTCCGTCCTTCCTACACCTACCACAAATTTCGCTCTTAATAATATTTTTGTCGCACCATCCATAGTCCGCAACCTGCTGTCCGTCCGTCAATTCACTCGCGACAATAGTTGTTCCTTTGAATTTGACGCACATGGTTTTTCTGTTAAGGATCTCAGGACGGGACGCGTGATTCTCCGCTGTAACTGCGACGGGGACCTATACACCATGCCTGCCTCCACAGCTGCCGCTCCACCTCATGCTCTCCTGGCTGTTTCGTCCACTCTGTGGCATCAACGTCTCAGCCACCCTGCACCCGCTACTCTAGAACGCCTTAATAAACTGCATGCTGTTTCCTGTAATAAAGTAGACCGCTCCCTATGTCACTCATGTCAGATAGGCAAGCATACGCGTCTACCTTTCAGTTCTTCGCAGTCCATAACTCATGCCCCTTTCGAACTGGTTCACTGTGATGTTTGGACTTCCCCCATCAACAGTCTGTCTGGTTTTTCATATTACTTGGTATGTTTGGATGATTATAGCCACTACTGTTGGGTTTTTCCGCTCCGGAAAAAATCAGAGGTCCACCAACACTTAGTTGAGCTTGCTGCGCTCGCCAAAACACAATTCAGCTCTCCCATAAAATGTTTTCAGGCTGACAACGGGACTGAATTCATCAACACTGCCACCACCAAATTCCTTGCTGCTCAAGGCACTCACCTCCGCTCCTCCTGTCCCTACACATCACCCCAAAATGGCAAAGCCGAACGCATCATCCGCACACTCAACAATTCCATTCGTACCATGCTCCTCCATGCCTCCCTACCTCCCGCATATTGGGCCGGGGGACTCCTGACGGCCTGCTACCTCCATAATAGGCGCCCATCCTCCTCCATTCAGCATGACATTCCATACACTCGTCTGCATAATCAGCCGCCAACCTATAACCATATGCGTGTTTTTGGGTGCCTCTGTTACCCCAACATGCAAGCAACCTCCAAACATAAGCTCGCCCCTCGCTCCACGGCATGCGTCTTCCTCGGATATCCCCCCTCGCACAAAGGTTACCACTGCCTCGACCTATCGACACGTCGCATCATCATCTCTCGCCATGTCATATTCGACGAGACCGCTTTCCCCTTTGTAGCCACCTCAGACGCCTCCTCCCCCGCCTCCCACGACTTTCTCCTCGACGACGATATGGTTTCGGTGCTTTGCTCTACTGTTGTTGCAGGTGGGACTTCCTCCTCGACGCCCGTGGTCACTCCATCCCCCTCGGATGTTGAGCAGCCACCACCCGACGTTGCGACATCACATGGATCGCCTCCTTCGACACCAGGCGGGCATGGTCACGTGCCCCCGCCTGGACCCAGCGTGGTCCCTTTTCCACGGGTCTACGTCCGCCGCCCCCGCCCCGAGCCGTCCGGAGCGGCGGCAGCCCCGGCAGCCCCTCCTGACGCCCCGCCACCACCGACGGCGCCCTCACCGGCACCGGCGGCATCGCCTGCTCCGCCACCACCGCCACTGCCGCCCCGTACCACCCGCACCGTGACGGGTGCCATCCCTCGCGTCAGCTATAAAGGGCTGGCGGCCACTACATCTTCCTCACCATCGCCGATTCCGACGAACTACCGCAGCGCGCTGGCCGACGCCAACTGGCGTGCCGCGATGATGGATGAGTACCAGGCCCTAGTCGACAACAACACCTGGCAGCTCGTTCTGCCCCCCCCCCCCCCGGCGCCAACATCGTGACGGGGAAGTGGATCTTCCGGCACAAGTTCCATGCCGATGGGTCCCTCGCTCGCCACAAGGCTCGCTGGGTTGTCCGAGGCTTCTCCCAGCGCGAGGGCGTCGACTACGACGAGACCTTCAGCCCGGTTGTCAAACCGGCCACCATACGGTCTGTACTCAGCATCGCCGCGTCCCGCACCTGGCCGATTCACCAGCTGGACGTGAAGAACGCCTTTCTTCACGGCCACCTCGAGGAGACCGTCTACTGTCAGCAGCCGCCAGGATTCGTCGACCCTGGTGCCCCAGACCACGTCTGTCGTCTGCAGAAGTCCTTGTATGGACTGAAGCAAGCTCCGCGGGCCTGGTACCAGCGCTTCGCCACCTTCATCCGGCAGCTCGGCTTCGTCGCCTCCACCTCCGACACGTCCCTTTTCATTTTACGAGAGGGGACGAGCCTCGCCTACCTACTGCTGTACGTCGACGACATCGTTCTCACCGCCTCGTCCTCGGCCCTCCTTCAGCGCATTATGACTCGGCTGAGCTCCGAGTTCGCCATGACGGATCTTGGCGCCCTCCACCACTTCCTCGGCATCGCTGTCACACGCTCCTCAGATGGCCTCTTCCTCTCCCAACGACAGTACGCTGTCGAGCTTCTTCAGCGCGCGGGCATGGCTGAGTGTCATCCGACACCGACACCTGTTGACACTCACGCCAAGCTATCCGCGACCGACGGGGTTCTACTGTCAGAGAAGGACGCATCTGAGTACAGGAGCCTGGCGGGGGCTCTCCAGTACCTGACGCTGACTCGTCCTGATCTGGCCAATGCTGTTCAGCAGGTGTGCCTCTTCATGCACTCCCCGCGCGAGCCTCACCGTGCGCTTATCAAGCGCATCCTACGCTTCGTCCAGGGGATACTCTCCTCGGGTCTTCACATTGGCACCGGCTCTGTCGACATGCTGACTGCCTACTCTGACGCTGACTGGGCAGGCTGTCCAGACTCTCGATGATCCACCTCCGGCTTCTGCGTCTATCTCGGCGACAATCTGGTTTCCTGGTCCTCCAAGCGCCAGACCACGGTGTCTCGCTCCAGCGCCGAGGCAGAATATCGGGCCGTGGCTCACGTTGTGGCCGAGTGCTGCTGGCTTCGACAGTTACTTCAGGAGCTCCACATCCAGCTGCCCTCCGCCACCGTTGTCTTCTGCGGCAACGTCAGTGCCGTCTACATGACGGCCAACCCCGTCCACCACAAGCGAACGAAGCACATCGAGATCGACATTCACTTCGTCCGCGAAAAGGTGGCCCTTGGTGAGATTCGGGTTCTCCATGTGCCCTCCTCTCACCAGTTCGCCGACATCATGACTAAAGGGCTTCCGACAGCACTCTTTCGAGAATTTCGATCTAGCCTTTGCGTCCGGGAGCTTCCCGCTTCGGCTGCGGGCGGGTGTTAGGCAATAGAATATGCCGCAGCTCCTTACCATATGCTGCGGCATATCATAGCTATAATTAGCAGATGTAAATCAGGGATAGCAGCTGTAAATCAGGGATTAGTTGCTATAGTTAGCAGATGTAAATCAAGGGAATTACCCTTGCCTTGTAAAGCAAGGCTAGCCGGCCCTATATAATAGAAGGCGCCCCCTCCCATTGAGGTGTGGCCAATTGCCCCAAATTCTAATCTTCTACAGGTAGCATGTTAACAGAAATAATATGGAAGTACTAGGTGTTGACTTCTATATTTGGAGACGTTATGCCCACTGTTTTTTCCCTTGTATATGGCCATTTTGGTTTCTCAATGTCATCAGAACATGTGTACCATAATTGCTAATTTGATTTCCAAATCGTGTCGATCTGTTTATCACATGATGCATTATAACAACATTTTCTTCTTGGGTTTCATCTCAATATGAGTGGCTGGGTTTTTCACGCAGGTGGAGTTTTTTTTTATCACCTGATGCATATCATTTTATTTTATTTTACCTTGAGTTTGAAATATGGACTAAAATGGATAAACTTGATAGAACTGTTCGCCTACACGGCCGTTTACACCGTTTACGCGGCGTGTAAACGCTACTCGATGGGTAGCCGTGTAGGCTGATTAGCCATGTAAAGCCGTGTAGGCCGATTAGCCATGTAAAGCCGTGTAAAACTGTTCGACCGTTTAAACAGCCGTGTATTCCGACTATTTACTAAACGGTGGGTGACCGACCGTTCACCGTTTAACATTTAGGCTAACATTGCTTGATAGGTATATGGATACTCCCGGAGATTTGCAGAAATTGGGATGGCAGAAGTTCTTGTCAGTGCACTTCGTGAACAAGTTGCTCCTTCCAGCTTGCTATCTGCTTGTGCTGCTTTAAAGTCAATCGCTGTCAATGTAAGCTTTGCCACAATTTACTTTTTTTTTAAAAAAAAAATGACCATCTTCATTTTACTAGGAATAAATAACTTCTGTGGGGATTCACACTGGCAAGTTTGGGATTTAATTCAAATTTGAAAGATATAAAACTCTTTAAAGCGGCTGACAGCCACCATCTTACCCTAGCCATTTGTCATAATTTAATGTTTATAAAGCAACACTAGCTATTGCACAGTAACCTATACAATTGTAAGCTGCCATTGCAGAACTTCACCATCTTCTGTTCTGTGTTACCACAGGATGAAATATGTCATTCAATATCTGAAAATGGTGGAATCAATGTGCTGCTTCAATGCATTGATGAGGCTGGTCAACAGAAGAACAAAGTTATTGCAAGATCTTGCTGTTCTCTGTTGTCAAAGGTGTGGTGGTGTGGTACAGCATGTAACATTCGTGTGCTTGAGAACACCTCACTTTCATCAAATTAAACTTATATGACATTCTTTCTGTTTCTAAGCTGGCTGCGAGTGATGCAAACAAGTCTGTTATCATCCAGCGAGGTGGTTTTGACAGATTCTTACAGCTGACTTCCAGATTTTCTGAAGATCCTTCTATAATACAAGAGGTACTACATACAGATAGGAAAGACTGAAAAATCTCTATTTTAATATTTTTGGATACTTGCCTAAGCATGAGTGTGCACTGTTCAGGTGATGTCCATGGTAACGGTTCTTACATTGAGATCGCCGGAAAATGCAGCACGTGCAATGGAAGTAGGCTATGGAACTCTGGCGATCCAGGCATTGCAAAGGTTCCCCTCCTCCGGCCAGACTCAGAAGCAAGCTTGCCTTATGATTCGTAATCTTGTCCGAAACCCTGAGAACAGGTATGCTGTGGAATTTACGCATCTTTCTTTTTGGCGTGATAACCTATGCAGAATCAGTCTGGCTAGCATAGAGATCTCTGGATGACATTCCAATGCCATTAGCCAGTGTCGTCTCCAGCACATTTTTACATCCATTTTCCAATGTACCGATAGATGCTTCTACATCTGACACTTGGTGTTGCCATTGCAGGACCATCCTACTTAACGATGGTGCAGAGAAGCTTATTAGAAAGGCCAAGGTGATGCATGGAGGCTGCAAAGATGCTGCCTCGTCAGCCTTGAGGGACCTGGGCTTGGACAAGTACAACGCATAGACACCATACGAAGTATACGTTGTGTTAAGTTTGGCCATGGTAGAATGTTTTGTAGAATTGTGTTAAGTTATGGTGACACGATGGAATGAGTTTGTAGAATTGTTCTACCGTGCTTGCATCTGTAACTAGGCCCCAGTTTTGTGTGAGCCCAACTGCAGGGCTGCATGATACTACTAGCTAGCAGAGGTGTTTTGTTTAAAGAATCACCTCGCCAAGAATGGAATGGTCCATCATGAAGTCAACGTATGAAATTTGGTGCTTGTGGGATGAGGTGGTGCAATCCATTTTTCTTTTGAAAGATCTTGAACTTTGTGGTTCGGTGTATACTAATATGAGAAGAGAATTGACCTAGAGGTGGTGCAGCCCATTCCATCCCCAAACCAAAGAAAAATGTGTGGGGGCGAGAAGATGGTGGATTGCCCAATTAATCAAACCAAACATTCTCTAAATGCACAAAATAACTCCACTGCGGTAACAAAAGGCGAAATACGCAAACCACACACGTCAGTATCAGTCATCATTACGTTAATGGTGGTTCATTGACCGAATCAGTCTATTAGCAGGCGTTCCTGAGAATCTGCCTGCTAAGTCAACGCCAGGGATTACATTTCTACGACAATATAGATCCATGGTTCCTTCCATGCTGGAAACAAAAGGCTCTAGCGTCACTGTCACTGCACTATTTCGGGTTGTCTGATGGGAGGTTTTCCTGTCGTGCGAGCTCCCTCCTACTTGAACAAATAAAACATGAACTCAGAATGTGCAAGCAAAAGCAATTCACAAAAGCTGCCGATATATTAGTGGTAGATCTGACTAGCGCTTACCTGAACATTTGACTTGCAACAACAGAATAACTATGAATGGTTAAGCTAGCAGGATCAACTATTCTCCTACAAGAGAACAAAACAAATTATCGATGCTTTAGCTCAATTGTATCAGCAGGCAATGACTCGTCATATCCAAAGATCCAGGCTAAAAATTTCATTTGAGTGAATGGCAGAATGTGGTAGTAGAAAAGTACGTTGTCACTCTTCTCTGATCCTCCTGAAGGTTGGAACAACCTCGAAAACGCCTTCCTCTCCTGATCTTGTTTGTCAGAAATCTGTCAGAATTGCTGGTGAAAAGTCAGAAAAAGCTGACATGAACATCCATTACTCCTAATATCCATAGAGGTAACAAACCAACCTTCTTCTTTGCAGCAGCAAGTTCACGCTTAATTCCTCCTGAAGAATGTCAAAACAAAATCCAGTGGTCTCAGGTGTGAACAAAAGAGTAACAATAAGTGATGAAGACAGGGAGACAAACCATCATTTGGTTCTAATTCCAGTGCCTGCTTGAAGCTCTCCACTGCAGCATCGATAAGGTTTAGCGCCATGCATACCTGCAAATGTAGTACCATATGAAATCCTGGCATGTCTACATGGTATGAATCAACTGAAAAGGCACTAAAAGTAAGTCCAATCAACACCATGACAACAAGGACTATGAGTAATACGGTATCAGCAATAGCAAGAACAATACTTATATACAATGAAAATATGACAGGAATGCAACACATAAGTAGATCTGGAACCCAAAAAGAAGACGTACAGAGCATTAGAGCAAACATCATGGGAAAAGAAAGAACACATCATTAATTGCAGTTTTGGTGAAACCCTGCTTATTACACATACATCGTATCATTGTGTGATATGCTGCCACAAATGCAAATTTCCACAATTTAACACGAAAGGCAGACACTAACCTGTCCTTGTCGGAAAAAAGCTTTTGCATTGTCCTCCCTTTCACGCAGTGCAAAATCTGCATCTAACAAAGCACCCTCCAAATCTCCCAACTTCAGTTTGCAAGCCTAAAGAAGTAATAACTGGCACCATTATACTAGCAAGAGATAATAATGTTTACAAAGATAACAGACTACTCAACTGTGGATGCAGTTGAGGAAACACTAATAATGCAGCAATAGAACCTTTCAAAATGTTACATTACACTACAGAACATCAGAGATTTAGGTATGAACAAAAGGCTGGAATGGAACTTACAGAGCTATTTGTGAATATAATTGACTTTGTTTTTCGCAGCGTTGTGCTCCTCTCTGGGCATAAATAGAATGTTAGGAAATGAAAAATGTGTGTTGATCTTTAAGTACCAAAATGTAGAATAAACATAACCAAGAAGTGATGAGAAAAGGTGAAAAAAGCCTACCTTCATCAATGTCTTCTTTCTCCCAGCAAAGATCTAAGTACCGCATGGCTTTTCTGTATTTTCTGAGAGCCATCTTGTAATCCTGTTTCTGTAAAGAAGCAGTAACATAAGTAGTAAGGTACAACAAGGAGTCACACTGGATACCTATTTTGCATTTAGGTTTAGCAAACAATTCGGTGGGTTTTATTTCCAAGACTTAAGATATAGTGGGGCACCACCAACGTTTTCACAAAAAATACCTTGTTTTGCATTTGACATGAAGTTCATTTAGCTACTTGCATTGTATAGCTTCTATTTTGCATCAATCTGAATAACTTAATGGTAACAGTCTGCCGCAGTTGAAATGGTACATATCACTTAAAAATAGTATTTATCAACATGCAGTATAAGCTGCATTTAAGAAAAGAGAAGGAACCTTGAAACTTTCATTTCCCAAAGCTTTTGCAGACTCCACAGCATCAATCCACCAAGAAACTTCTGCAGGCTTTTCATCAAGATCATTTGGCCAATCAGGATACGTGTCACCATCATTGAAAAAGTTAACAACTCCATCACTGGCACCTTCTGGTATCTCTCCACAATCAACAATAACAACGTCATCAGTCGGGCGTTCAGCTTCATCAACAGGAATATGCTCCATTGCACGAACCACCCCCATTCCTTTTATAGCCCTTCCAAAAACAACATGTTTTCCATCGAGGTGAGGTGTTCGGGTGGTAGTGATGAAAAACTGAGATCCATTTGTGTTGGGTCCAGCATTTGCCATTGATAACATCCCTTTCCTCTCATGCTTCAAGACAAAATTCTCATCCTCAAAATTCAATCCATATATTGATTGTCCACCAGTTCCATCACCAGCAGTTATATCTCCACCTTGTACCATAAAACCTTTGACTATGCGATGGAAACATGAGCCCTGAAAGTAACATTTTTGTTGAGAAAGTACTTGTAAGTTGTCAGAAGAAAAATCTTTGAGAATATGTCAAGGTGGAAATATTGACAGTAATTGGCAGAGGTCAAAAGTTTACAGTTCACAAAGAACCAACGCATTCTGGTCTACATAACAAAGGCTTTCAGCAACATAAGAATGATCTTATAAAGTCTTGAGGGCTACGATCATGGTAACTATGTCCAGCACTCCAAGTGACATCATAGCCACCGGCAATCTCTTACTAAGAAATGGAAAAGAAACTTCCACAATATGTACAAGTCACCACCACTACAAAGTACAAAGCATAGAAGTCTCATTATACTCATTGTACAACTGCATACATGCAACAACAACAACATAGCCTTTTTCCCAAGCAACTTGGGGTAGGCTAGCACATAATACTCATTGTACAACTGCATACATGATTACACGTAATTCCCAACAGTTGACTGGAAAAGATTATCACTACTGCTTCAATTATGTGCATAAGTATTTCTCATGCATCGCCGTCCCAACTCATGATTTGAAGAATCTCTGCTGTTAAATACCACACCTCACTCAAAATGCCAACCATACAAGACCAATGATGTCTTAAACTCCTATGACACTACAAACTGCTAACTGAACATCATAATCACAAATGTTGTCTGTAGGTGTTAAATCTACAGCTGAAATAGTGTGCACACAAAAGATACCAGAAACTGTGCATGTCATATCCAGTTCTGAATCTTAAAAACACATTTGGGTTAAAGCCAGCCCAAGGTTGTTTCTACATAATGATGACCATACGGTGCTCAACCGTGACTTTTCTTAGACCAATCTTGACTGCACATTTCATATTTCATAGGGTTATTCTTGCCATCCCAACAATAATTGGTGTGTAAGGAAAAATCACTAAAATTTGAAAGGAATTATGATACATTGTGGCCTTTCAACAGTACTTCAAACCTCCAGAAAAGAACAGTGTGATGAGGTAAAAAATGAAAGTAGGGGCATGTTTACCTGTACCAGCACTAGTAGCAGGCAGTGTATAATTTAGAGTTTACAAAAATTAAAAAGCAAACTACATTAACGGATAAATATATTCTCTGACAAAAGCAAGCAGTCTATACAAGGATCCCAAAAACAACTCTTCGAAATCCAAGCAAAAGAGCAGAAACCAGCAAGGCCTTGGGAATATAACCTTGCAATCAATCAAAACAATATATACAGATTACAGCTGCAATCACAAGTTAAGTGCGCCTATAAATGTAGTTAGATTGGAAAAAATCCATCAGATAAACTGAGCTATGTTGTCCCCAATGCCTAAATCGATTACTGTACGTTTCTACCCTTCACGTTGCATCACAGCAGGCTCCTAGGGTACTTTAACTGGCAGAATAAAACACATGAGCAGCAACCAGATGCAATCGTCAGCGCCAAATAATTGTACTAATTCGTGAACCACAGCCTGACAAAGTTACAGCTAAAAATTTGTCCGAGTTAACGATAGGCACTCGTTAATTAAGAAACTTATTGATGTCGCGCAAACCTCTCTGTTTGCACCCAACCAAATTCCAAACCTAACTGATAATATCCGAAATCGCACTAGTAGAAAGGTCGACTTCCAATTGAACGACCAAAATCACAAGAACCCCCAACTCGAAATGGTTACACTACCGCACAAAACCCCAATAAGAACAGGCACCGCGGCAAACCCCCAAACTACTGCAACCGAGAAGGCGAGAACGCCAAAATGCACTGGGACCAAACCGGGGTAAACCTTGTAGTGGAGGGGCACGCCGTTGTCGGCGCCGACGCCCTTCTCGCCGGTGCAGAGGGCGCGGAAGTTCTCCGCCGTGCGCGGCGCCACGGAGGCGTAGAGCTCCACCACGATCCGCCCCTCCAGCTCCCCGCCGATGCTGACGTCGAGGTAGCACCGAGGGTTCCTCACCGCTACGGCCGCCTCAGCAGCAGGAGCAGCGGGACCCTCGCCGCCGTCATCCATCGCCGCGCCAAGTGGGGGACGCGGGAGCAAGCCCTAGCGACGGAGGGAGTTCTGGGGGCGTCTCGGTGCCGGCGGCGTGAGCGAGGCGCCTCCACGTCGCCTCGGAGGATCGGAAGCTGTGTGTGTTGCAGGCTCGCAGAGCAGCGTTGGGCGGCGTGGTAGAAGTTCAAATAAGGGAGGGGGCGGCGGAGTGGCAGGACGAGGGTTTACAAATCCGACCGGTCCGGTCAAACCGGCGGGCTCCGGTTTCAGTATATCAGATCGGTTTGATCGGAAATTAGTCCTAATTGGTTGGATTTAAATTTGAATTCAAAAGTTCTAGTGCTACCGGTTTTAATCGGTTTACCGACCGGTTTGACCGGTTTATCGGCCGGTATGACTGGTTTATCGGTCGGTTTGACCGATTTACCAAATGGGCTTTAATGGGTCGTCCAATTTTTTTCCAATTTCTTTTTTGGTTTAACTTTAAATGCCCGAAAAATATGTTAAATGAACGAATTTTTGAGAAAGTTTGACACTATTATATTTGTCGCACCTTGAAGTATTTTTAGAAATTTTTTTATTTTTTGTTTAAATTTAAATTTAAATTTTGAATTTAAACTAGTTTGATACCGGTCCAAACCGAAATCGGGCCGGACCGGTTCCCACCGGTGTTAACCCAGGACAGGACAGGGACGACGACGCGAGGAGGGCACCGCAGCCGGACAGGGACCTCCGCCGCGTGAAGCGTGTGCGTTGTTGGTTGGCGGAGTTTGTTGCGGCCTGAGAGCTGGGGCCTTTTTTGTTGGGCTTGGGCCTAGATGACGTGAAGTTTTCCGTTTGTTTTTCACAAAATCCAAAATGTTTCGTGCCTCCTGGTGGCAGGTCTCAGTCTCACCCACATGGCAAATTGGCAATCGGCCAAAACATTCCCATGATCTTCACTCTTCAGGATGACAGACGAAATTTGGGTTTATTATGGGCACTGGGGACCACCTTGGACGGAGGCCAGATGTGCTGTGTATCGCAAAGGCTCCTACTCAACCGACATACCGAGTTACCATAAGCGAGAGGCGAGAGACTCTTGTTGTGGCTGCAGGCTGACCAGTTGACCACTCAGCAGTTGAGGTCAATCTACTGTTGAGTACTCCCACGGAAACTAGAGAACTATCGTCGCAGGTGAGCACGGATGTTCGAGCACAGCTTTATGCGCCATTCCCGTTGCTGTTGATTGCAACAAGACAGTATAGTACATAGGCCAGCTGCCAAGTCATAGGTTATAACTTATGATAGCGTCAGGTACATAGCGGTACAGTGACAAGAACAAAAGTAGACATGATTCTGAAACCTTAGTTAACATCCTAGCAGACGGTACGGTACAAAAGTGGAACATCGCATCATGAAGCCACAAGGATGACAAATCAGATTAACTGATCTCGCTTCCAAATGCAAGGATTATTGCAGTCTGGGTTTGTCCATAGCACAAGTGCGCCTATCCGCTGAGGCCGCAGCTCCACTCAGATCCGCACGGATGCTTTTATGCTCTTATTTCCATGCAACGCACGGCAACCTGCACAATTGTGACTTCAGTTAAAAAGGTACAAAACACAAGATAACATCAAAACATAAAATTTAGCTGTCTAAGCAATCCTCCATTGAACATGCCAAGAAATTTACCTCCTATCTGAAACTTATACGTAGCTTAGCACTACTTAAAAGCTCTTATGTTTGGGCCTAAGAATGAAAAGGAAGCGGCCGGTTGCGGATAGGAGCGGTAGATCTAATTCCACTGGTTTGCCTCTAAAACCATAACTGATTCAGGTAATCCAAATTAAGGTTATCATAACTGAAACCAACATAGAAGGTAAAGCCATAACTGAGACCTCTAAAACCATAACTGATCACAAGCCAACACTAATCAAGGTGAGGCCAACATAGAAGAATGAAGATGGTATGATAAGAACAGACAACACGATGCGCTTTCCATCAGTTGATTAGCTAGGTTATCATATCTTAGCCAAATCTGAATCTAAGCAGGTAAAAGTACATAATTTAAATGTTCTGTTTTCGGTGAAACTTGGCCATCATAAAAGACAAAGCAACTACCCACTCACCCTAATTTCAGGGATACATCCGAACCATCATCATTATCCTGTGAACTTCCAGAGTGCAGCGCAGTCATCACAGATTCAGAGGATTGCCCGTCTTCAACAATAACATTTTCAGTATCAGCAACCGCTTGCTTCCCAGATGGGGATATCTGGGATACCTGTCCAGATAAAAATTGAGATGAAATATGTATTCAGATGGATCCTTCAAACAAGTGATGGCTAGCTAAAGAAGTGCAGTTACTACTTGATTCCTCAGTTGCGTGTTCTCCTCTGCCAGCTGTGAACTCTGCAGTACAGCATGGAAAAAACAATGTATAACTCAGAACAATTCCTTTAGAACAGTAGGAGAGGAACCTACTGAATATATATTGGCCATTAAATTCATCTTGCTAATCAACTGACAATGGGACAACAAACCAAAAGTCAGGTAATAATGTTAGGAGTAAGTTTTTATATGTATTTCTAAACTAAGGAGTAGTGCCCTTCCCTATAAAAGGTTCTGTCTGCTAATGCAATACCTGAAAAGTTTTTAGTACCATAATGAAAACTTTTAGATTCTTAACTCAGAGCTGAGACAATAGTGTTTCACTTTGAGATAACTGTCCGAAAACAAAAGCTGAGCATCTTTCCATTGAAGTTGCAACAGACAGTGAATTGTAGTAAATGTAGTTTGCAACCAGTTTTTCTTTTAAATTAACAAAGTGGACCTTAATCTTCTGTCTAGGTTAAGGAAAATCGTTTTTAGAAAAAAAGTTTTACTTGTCCCTGCTGTTAGGCTGGCTCCCAAAAATTTAGAGAGAGAAAAGGAACTACGAATCCATTTATGTATTTCACGCATTCTTCAAACTTCTAATGGTTGAACAACCTCAGTTGTAATTTGTAAATAGGGGTGGTAAAGGGCCTAGAAATTTAAAGAATCAGACTAAAAAGGGCTGGGCTCATATTTTATATATTTTTGAGATAAGGATGATTAGGGGCTGAGTTGGATTGTGAAGGAGGTATTAGGGCCATGATCCATTACCACCCCTAGTTATAAACTATATCGAGTCAACATTATCTATCACAATCCAATAGCTATAAGAATATCAACAATACTAACTTTTAGCAAAGGTGGCAGATATCTGAAGGTCTTGACATAAATTACAAACAGCAAGCTAGCTTTCAACAAACAACCAATATAATGGGGCTTAAGGGGTGAATGGTATTGGTAAATTTAAAAATCCACATTCATTAATTTGAGTGCCACCTTTAGAAACTGACCAATACAGGATCATGTTACAATGAACAGGTGAATCCATACCTTTCGTTGGAGCTCGCTTATCTGTTCCAAGAATTGTTGATCCTGCACAATCATAAATCCTATGAAACTGTTGCTCATCAAATGAAAGCCCGATAGAAGTAGGATCACGCTTAATCGCCATACCTTTGTTTGAAGCACCCTGTGAAGACCAGCTTCAAGGTTCTTCTCCAACTGCTGTAGTTCTTCAACACTCAATCCCTCAAGCTCCTCGCCTCTCATCTGCCTATAAATAAGAAATGAAGCATCATAAGCCTAACTGTTACAGGCATTTTTTTTCAATTGATCATGTAAAAACAATCAATAGGACACCTGAGTCGAAGGCTTGCTTCCGCAAGTTGCTCATTCAAATTTGCATATTTGCTATGTTCCAACTGAAAAGAAAAGGCAGGACTGTCAATATCAGCAACAAAGTGGACATGCCAGTATGTCACAGGTCTATATCATTTAGAAAAGCAAAATAAAAAATAATAACAACGAACCAGATCAGCTTTGCAACTACATGCATGTGTTCAAAAGTATTTTACCTCTGAACAGTATACAGAGAAATTCAAGAATGAATTAAGAATCTTGCCAGATTTGAAAAAAAATAAGTACACAGAAATTAATATAGTTAATGTGCTTCTACCTTATTATTTGTAAATAGAAAACTAATTAGCGCATAAGCCCCTCACACTTTTACTCATGAAACAAAATATCATGCTCTACTGTGCCATGTCCACTTAGTATGGTGAGTGTTATAACAAGCTATTAAATTAAAGAAACCAAGGAATTAAAGAATAGGTAGAGTGTTTCATAAATGATGAAAGACCAAAAAGGCACATCACTTGAGCATGGTCGTGGAGCAACAGCTAGGGTGCACATAAAAAGGACCAAATGAAGTTTCTTTAAAAGTTCATTTCAGTTGAACAAAATTTCAATGTTGTTAACCCAAATAAAGATTCATATTGAACAAGGACTTTAGCTAGCCCCGACCCTTGACATAAAATGATCCACTTTGAAGCATTTGTCATATTGCTTCTGTTGTTTCCTAGGTTTCCAAGTATCATGTATTACCTAGCATTACAGTAAAGAAAAGAATGATTACATACATTCAAGTCAAGTGAAGGCGGTTCTTCTTTCCCCAGATTTTTAGAATGTGTGTTGTACTTGGCAATGATCTCATTCATACTGTCCAAGGGAAACAATGTCAGTAGACTCAGTACCATAACTTGCACAACAAACCGGCATGTGAAATTAAGTATTACAGATGAAAACATGTTCATAATCCTAGGTATATACGCGAAATGGACGAAGATCGGTGCTTTGATGGTAGGGATCACATAAGCCAAAATAGGAAAACAAGGCATATGTCAAACAAGAGTCAGCGATAGTTTCATATTCAAGGTGTCAATGAAACCCAATGCTAGAATCGGTTGGTCACAAATAGCTTAAGTATACGTCAATATGATCATTCCCTTCAGTGACGACTGAACTTGGCAAGATAAAAGAAGATAAAGTAGATATATTACATATATGAACAATTTCTGTTTGCATAGCTAGGATTTCTGACACCCTCCCTCTAGTATACTTAATGAAGACTTTTGTTCAGCAATAATAGGACCTGATTCCTTAAGGTAAGCCTACACAATGTAATGCATTTAAAACGGGCAGATCAAACCTTCTTCAACATTATCATTTGTTGTTTAGACAAATCGTATCACTTCAACATGTATTGCTGCCTTAACATCATTCAAGAAAAATAATTGGTTTTTTAAAATTCCGGAGGCCCCTCTTCAGTAAAACAAAGTATGTATGGATATATCCACGTTGAAGAAAACAAATTTGAAAGACGTGTCTTGAACCATCCATCACCGATACATAAAACTGTACTCTTAAAGCTGAACTTTCTGTGCATGTTAAAAATAAACCCTTCAATGATAGCATCAATAAGAAAGGAAGGAGATTGTAAGTAGAATAAATAACATGAAGATGAAATTGTGTTGACAAATTAAAGACTATCAAGGCATGTCACTTGTCTTGTTGAGAAAAACTTTTCACTCTAATATGTATAGATGCATCACCTAGTGGGGAAAAACTAGTGCATCTACAAGATTGAGATTCCTCCAAAATGAAAACAAGCACACTAGTCAATTCAGTACATATAAGTTATAAGTTAAAGTCTTAAAGAACCAATAGGCATCATTCTTAGTTGATGTTTGATAAGAAAAGGAGGTATATCGAACATAAAGATATGAAACTCCAAAGTTATTCTGGGTTAGAATCTAGACTAAACTCCAAAGGTATTCCCAACAATCACACATTCTACCAATGCGAATGCAACCTGGGAAAGTATAGTAGTAGTATCATAAACAAGCATATACGGCGCATAACATATCTACGCGCCACATAAATGATTGCTTTGAGGAAGGATCGCTTTCAGCACACGCCAAAGGAATGGATGACGAACTAGAGGTGAAAGAGCAGCACATGTTTTAACAAACGAGACAAATTCATATCAAATAAACAGTAGAGTAGCACATGATCTAAAAAAAATTGTAACAGTACCACACGATTTAACAACAAAAACAAAGTTCCACAACAGTAACCAACGACAGGCCATGGTTGCAGCATGTGGCAGCAACGCACAAAGCACGAGACCCCTCTTTTGATCTCTGGGTAATGTAATGTCACCTAGCACCACATAAAATCACAAGGACGATCGTACGAAATTAGCAGGCGTGACTTTACCCCCACCACGGAACTGGGAAGACGCACACCTCGATTCACTCTACAGTTTACACATGCATACGCACAACAAATAACAGAGGGTCACAGTACTAGCAGCAGCGGAGATGCCTACTCCGTCGACACCCCAAACGGGAAAAAGAAAAGTCCCCGAAACAACTAGCAGTAGTACAGTAAACTGGATTAAAAATCCCCATTTCTCCGGAGATTGGACGCACCAACGCGGGTGCCCTCGAACCTAAAACCAACCAGAACATCATTACAATGCAAGGCGTGAGTTTCATACGCTTGTGAAAGCAGCGATTCAAAGCGATCAACATCAGAGGATGTTGAAAATATACGCAGCAGAAGTAGTATCACGCGGCGGGAACCTAACCAGGCCGGATCTTACAGCTCGGACAGCGCGAGGAGAGGATACGCAGGTAGATCAACCGAAACACGGCGGCGCCGGGCGGGAGTGAGGAGGGGTAGACGGACGGACGCGGAGCACGCGTCGACACACCTGGAGCTGGCGAACTGGGAGAGCTTCCCCGTGGAGGAGAAGACGATGAGCGCGACGTCGGCATCGCAGAGCACGGAGAGCTCCTCGGCCTTCTTGAAGAGTCCGCGGCGGCGCTTGGAGAACGTGACCTGCCGCGCCGCCGCGCTCTCTATCCTCTTTATCTCCCGGCGCTCCCTGACCATCGTCCCCGCCGATCCCTCTCCGCCGCCGACGCAGACACCCCCCCGGCGGCCGAGAGCCGAGCACCGGAGGACGACCTCACGCGAGGCGGAGGGGGAAGAGGCCGGAGCAGAAGCAAGCCAGCCGGCGGTGGGGTCTGCGATGGGATGCGAAAGGAGAGGAGGGGAGAGAGAGGAAAGGGGAGGGAAGGAGGGGGGCGAGTTGGGGTCTCGACTCTCGAGACGGGGAACTTGCTCCTATTGGCAGGTCGGCATAAATAAACCCACAAGTAACACTGTTCCCGTGACTTTTTGAGCATGCGTGGGCTGTCCGATCTGAGATGGATGGATATGGCCGATCGCTACAATATCCCGTGAACATTACCTGATACAGTGTTCTGAGAACAGCATCTGCTACAGTGATTCACGGTAGGAAGTACTGTTCATACAGACTCAGAATACTGTTCCTATTGGTTACTTCGCTTCATGAAGCCAGAGAAGTTGGATCGAAAAATAAACCAGGCGCAGCCCACGCAAATTACCCATGACTTCCGGGATTAAACAAAGCATAAAACTGGGCGAGCGAAATGGGGCGGGGCTACGGCCTACGGGGCCGGCCGGCCCAGTCATTGTTTATGCCTCGCCGCCACGGCGGGCCCGCCCACGCAGGGAGAGAGAGAGAGAGCCGGGCTAGAGGAGGGGGGCGGCGTAGCGTAGGAATGGGTCGAAGGGGCCAAGGGGGGCGAGGGGGCGGATTCCTGAAAAGGAAAGGGGAGTGGGGAGTGGTGGCGCATGGCCGGAGCAGAACAGTACAGCCTGTAGCAGGCGGCCGCGTGCGCGGTGACGGTGCTACTCTGCTCCAGCGGCCTGCCGTGGCCGCAGCCTGCGCGCAGGCCGCTGCGCGTCGTGTGGAAATCAAGGAGAAAGCCGATGGAGGAGGAAGGGAAGGAAGAGAAAGGAGATGCTGCGCCTGCGCGTGGAGGATTGGGGGTGGCTCGGATTGGCCGCACGGCACGGCCGCGTACTGAACCAGCTGCCCGGATTCGCTGTTCCGGCCGCGACCCTGTGGCGCCCCGGTGTGCCGCGCCATTTCCGCGTCGGCGTCGCCCCTCGTTCACGCGCGGTAGCGGTGGGATATGGCTTTTCCCGTCCCGGATTCTCGAGCTGATTTGCCTCCGGACGGGAATTTTTATTTTTTACCTATTTTATTTAAAGTTTCATTTAAAAATAATTTATTTGAAATTTTTTTCCAGATATTAACATTTTTGTCTCGCCAGCCCACTTGACACGACAAAAACAAACTCCAGCCATATGCCTCATTGGGCTGGGTGAAAAGCGCTGCCTGGGTTGGGAATGGCCGGCGAAAAGCACCGTCCTTTTGCAGCTGGAACAATGACTACTAGGTGGTACTGTTCCTACCAGCCCAGCCATCCGAACAGTCTGGCATGACAAGGTGTGCTATGTTTTAGCGTGCGGAAGAGGTCTGTGGGTGTATATTTCACGTGTTAAACTTGTCACGCCACTCCCACCGGTGTAACAATACCACCTGCATGACGATATACTTCTGTCAGACCATCCTCGTTGGCACAACAGGTCTGATCATAGAAAAATCTTGTATTTTTCATACGAACTCAGATGAAGATGAGTTTTATGTGAAAATTGTAGCTCTAAATGAGATCTACAACTTTGTAATTTTGAGTTTTTTATTTGAAGTTGCTAAAATGTTTAAGTAATTTATTTAAGAGTTAGACAACAATATTAAACACTTTTGTCTCTATCGGATCGTCTCCAACTTAATATATTTATCATGATTTTACCAATTAAGTTCTATATAACATTTGATATATGAAATGGCATAGAATAAGTGATGTTAATTTGATAAGAGATATAATGGATACTGTCATTTCGTTGGAGCATTTAGATGCAAAAGGAATAATCTTATCTTCAAAAGAGTTTAACCTCGTCCAGAAGCCTTATATCGTAACTTCAAGAAATAACTTACCGTCATATTAAGAGCAAAAGCATGATAGAAAACACATATGTCTAAATATCTGGAAGTTCTTGTGTAATTGTTTAGATTTCTTTCCCTTTTTTCTGAACTCGCCTTGTGAAACTTTTTCTTATTTTTTATTATATATAATCAGTAGGGAATCATCCTTCGTGTTTCATAAAAAAATCCTATGATGCTTTCAGGCGAGAGAAAGGAGTGAAAAATAAAGGAGAATAGACATCATCATTGTCACTGTTTTTTACCACCGACTAGTGATTTTCGTGGATTGCACGTTTAGGGGCGTATGATTGCACAAAAAGTTCGTGCTGCTCGTGTATTTTGCACTTATTTGCAGTAGAGGATACAAATAGGCGAGAGAGGAAGGAACCTCCCAAGTCATGTGTGTGAGTGTAGAGCAAACTAAGTCGTCCCACTGAACTGGTCCGAATGTCTAGTGTGTGATGGGTCGATAGAGTGTGATCCCTTGTGCAGATGGCCGTTCCCAAGTCTTTGGATATCTGTAATATTTATACCCGATAATCATGATCTTTAGCCATATGATGAGATGTTGCAACCTTAGGAACAATGTCAACAAAGTGGAAAAAAAACTTCAAACAAGCCAATAACAAAGATATGATGAGGCTATAAATAAGGGAAAACACATGAACAAAAGGGGCTGATGCGGGCAAGGCGATAGTATGCCTTCTCATTTTGTGAGCATGATCATGAAATGTTCAGAAATGGCACGTCTTACCAAAGTGTTGTAGAGGAGAAATTGCACAAGTACAGCGTACAGGGACACTTTTCTGTGACAGAGGTGATTAGGTGAAATACATCCCTGGCCACCAAGCGGCAAGCGCGCGCAACGCTCTTGGAGG
The DNA here is from genome assembly GCF_016808335.1 of Panicum virgatum. NCBI lineage: Eukaryota > Viridiplantae > Streptophyta > Magnoliopsida > Poales > Poaceae > Panicum > Panicum virgatum. The sequence continues at coordinate 62,087,927 of NC_053145.1, read as the reverse complement.
GCCCTACAATCCTTGTGCCATGTCAGTACGAGTGTAAACAGGACCACAGAACCATTCCCCAAACTGGCGAGTATCCCGAGCCTAATCTCCGGCTAGTAACCAAATTAATTAGCCCGGCTATATTGATCTCTGTCAGGTCCAATCACAACCAAGCGCGATACCCGATCGCATCTCGAGCTTCACCCGGCAGCCGGCAGGGACGTGCTACAGCCCGATATGCCGAATCAGGCCGCGTTTAGTTCGTGAGGTCTGTAAAGGCAAAAAAAAATTTGCGTAGGAATTTTCCCAATTTGAAGTAGTAAATGAAGTTTATTTATAAATTTTTTTGCATGGATGGGTTGTAAATCGCGAGACGAATCTAATAATGCTAATTAATCCATGATTAATCAATAATTAGCGGTTGGTTACTGTAGCATCATGTTGCAAATCATGGATTAAGTAGGCTCATTAGATTCGTCTCGCGATTTACAGCTCATCCATGCAAAAAGTTTTGTAAATAGACTTCATTTAGTACTTCAAATTAGCAAGATTGTAAGGATCGATGGACCAAGAGGGGGGTGAATTGGGCCTTTTTCAAATTCTAAAGCAAGGTAAAGCAACCTTAACCTATGCAATACTAGTAGGGCACCAATTCACCAACCGGATAACTAAGCTACCTACACAAGCTAAAAGAGATAAAAACAAAGTAAAGCCTAGCAAGGTAGAGCTAAGTTATGATCTCTAAGTCAAGCTCATAAGTAAATTGCATGAAAGAAAATGCTTGAATAAAGAGAGTGGACAAGAGACGACCGGATTTTTCCCGTGGTGTCGATGTGTTGGCACACACCCCTAGTCCACGTTGTGACACTCACTAAGAGTCTTGTCACCTCCCATGTCACCGAGACTTGGGCGCTCACTAAGAGTCTCCGTTCACCATCCCGGCGTGGTTGAGCTCAAGCCACGTACAATCTTCTTCTCCGGGCTCCCACAATTCTTGGCAAGCTCCGCGAGAAACACCCCGATCACCAAGATCGCCTAGGTGATGCCAATCACCAAGAGTAACAAGCTAAGGCCTTCACTTGAGCAAGAACCGATCACCAAGAACGGATGCACACTAGCTTTTCTCTACTCAAGTCCTTAATCTTGCTTCTTGATTGATTGAAAGCACAAGTATGTGAATGATGAAGCTCAAGGTGGCTCTTGACTATGGTATGAGTGTTTGGATGTTGCCTAGTGTCAAGAGTAGGCGAAATGACCCATTGGAGGGGTATATATAGGCAGCTCACACAAATAGAGCCGTTGGAGAAAAGCTGCCAGAAAACTGCGTAGCACCGGTTAATCCGACGTACCCCCCATTGTCATCGTCGGTTTAACCGGTGAATGTAAACTGCCTCTTCTGAAAACTAGCCGTTACAACTGGGGCAGATTAACCGACGTAGCATCGGTTTAACCGGTGAGTGTAGTTGTCCACTGAACCACTGAAAAATCAAGTCTCTGGACAACTGCACCGACGTTAACTCAAACCTATCGTCGGTTTAACCGGTGAGTACAACTTTTGAATTCCTCTGAAAAAACCATCTCACTGGTCAATTGCACCGACGTCTTGATTCAAACAGCGTCGGTTAATCCGGTGAATAGAACTTGAATTTCCCTGGAAAAACCAACTCTGGACCAATGCACCGACGTTAAATTCAAACACGTCGGTTTAACCGGTGTATTGAATTTGTCCAGAATCTGCTGACTTCGTTTAACCGACGTATGGAAAATTGAGAGCGTCGGTTAAACCGGTGTATAGACTTTTTCTGATTTTGTCTTTTCTGATTTGAGTCTTGAATGAAATCCAAATATTCTTGAGATATAGTTTGAGAACCACTTATTTGAACTTCTAGAAACCTGAGTGACCATAGTGTGCATCCATTTTCAAATGACCATGTCCATGCTCAAGTTACTAAGCTTTAACCCCTCTTAATAGTGCGATCACTACAAAACTATAAAACCTATACTAACCTAAGTGTCCTTCTCAACCTTGTGACACTTAGGACTAGAAAGATCCTTAGCCTTGACATAAAATTGAGTTGAATACCGAGATCGCCTTTTTGAATAATGAAATTTGAGGGGCCTCTTTTGACATATGACCAAATGAGCGATAATGATCTTTTAAGCTGCACAAACTCATTAGTCACAATAATGGTTGTCATTAATCACCGAAACATACCTTGAGGGCCTAGATGCTTACAAAGATTCCTTTGTAAAATTTTGCGTTTACGGGGTGGAACTATTGGGCCTTAGTAGTTTAGTGCAAGTACAACCGTGTAGACGGCGGCTGTCCTTTTGGTACAAATAGATAGATTAAATAGACAGCTGGTATAATTGGCTGTCTGCAGGATATTTTAATTTATCCTTTGACACAAATTATGGTGATCTAATGCATATTTGATCTTTGTAACTATTTTGTTGCATACATGCACTGTGTTCGGCAGGCTGGAGCCAGAGGCTGGAACTGGAATGGTGTGAGAGAAAAATACTGTTACCTGGCTGGTGGCTGGAGGCTCGTGCTAAAGCGATGTGAGAGAGAAATACTGTAGAGCTGGAGGCTACAGCACCAGCCGAACACGGACGATGTTATCTTTCTCTTTTTTTAAAAAAAAATTCCACTTCTTTTTTTTTCTTTTTTCTCTATATTTCCTTCTATTTCCTTCTGCAAAAATTCCTTGCATGGCGACGGCAACCGACGGCGCATTGTCCGTGCCCTTACTTTATTTCTTCAGCTTTGGGCATTTAACAAGGCTAATAATTTAGTCTGTTATTAGCTGCAAGAACCTTTGCAGTTCATTTCTCAATTTATTAATATTATAGTAGTTTAGTTTTCTAGGAGTACCATTAATACATAATCCATTTATCTATCTCACAAATTGTGTTGATTCTTATATCGAAATTAGCTGTAAGCTAATAGTCCACTTTTTCTCGGTCTCCTCTTCTCTTTCTCTTCCCACCTCTTACCTGCCTAGCAGTGTATTCACCCGCTGCTATGGAGTGGTTGATGGAAGCGGTAAAAGGAATCGTTTCTTTTGAGCCAACGGCCGCACCAGCCTAACCCGGGGCAAGCAATGTCTGCGCGCACGCCGGCGTCCCCCGCCGTCCACACGCTCTTTTGTACGGCGGACTAGTTTGAGCACCCGCGGTCAAAGCCGCGACAGTCCAGTTCCTCTGCCGGGCGCAGCCTTTCTGTCGCCTCGTCGTGGTGGACTCGTACGGCCGGGCCCGGGCGTCCTCGAGGCTATTAATGTGTGTTGGCGATGAGGATCACCACTCACTACCGGTAGCCTCTCTTTTTTAGTTCCAAATTTTTTTAACAGTATCCGTCCCATTAAATTTTTAAATGTATTAAATATAGTTGAAAAAATAACTAATTACACAGTCTAAATGATTAGAACGAACTGAATTTTTTAAATCTAATTAATTTATAATTAGATATTATTTGTCAAGTAACAACGAAATATATTATAGTACCAAAATTCAAATTTTTTCACCAAACACCCTTAGCAAGTTTGGACGAATCCCCATTCACTCTGCTCGCTTTTATCAGCCTTGGCAAGTTTGGAAGATAGCAGAGGCGTGAATTCGTAAGAACATGTACTGCCTTCTTCTGGTACCGCCCAAGAGGAGTTCCTTTGGGAGTATGGGATTCCACTGTTGACGAAGTACTAGCGTGAACAGTGCGCACTCTAGTGGTACTCCGTATAGTACTAGACCTAGACTACATAGGAGTAGGCTACCACAAGTAGAAACACTAGGCCTCGGCAGGCTGAAAGGCTACGGGCAGTACCTTTCACGCGCGCCACGGGACGTCGGACGCAGTCATTACGGCCCGCGAGGCACGCGTACGCTGCCCCGGCTCCGGCTGCCCGGCCGCCCGGCACCGACGACGACGACGACGACGAGCGGCGCACCCACTCCGTAGAACAAGGCTGCCGAGCCGTCCAATCCCTGGCCGTCCGGCTCTCGATCGGGGCGCGGCCGTCGCGATCCGATCCCCTCGCTCGCTCAAGCGTATAACGTGGAGTACTGGGCGCCGCAGCCTCACGGGCAGAGCAGTGATCCACAGGGACAGCGGGGCAGCGGCGAGCCCGCGATTGGGCCGGCGGTGGGGCGAGGGTACCCGGCGGCCATCGCTCGCCTCGTACGTGAGGTATAATGGCTTTATAGCCAAGTTACTCAGTAATTTTGATGATGTGAAAGGAAGAAGGGAGGAGGAAAAAAAGAACTTGGCTCCTAATTAAACATTAAACTGGGCACGGATGCATAAGTAATAGTGGGTCCCAATAAAAATCTATACGAGGACAATAGAAAAGAGAATAAAACCATATAATTAAGAATCTAATTATTGTATAGTTTGACTCTTGTTATTTGATTTATAGCTGCTACTACTTTCGTCCTGTGCCCGGGGCGCCTTTTCTCCCACCCACCCAGTCCCCGCAAAAGGACACGGTGGCTTTCGAGGAGACCAGGAGGCAGGAGGGAAGGGGTCGGCGGATCTCCTGCGCCACCGCCGAGCTACAGCCGCGCTGTGCCTGCGCGCCCGCGGATTCTCTCTCTTTGGCAGCGCAGCGCGGAACCGTGCTCCAACCACGGCCGAGATTCGCATGTGCCTGTCGCGTTTCCTGGGTTCATTCAGTGCACCGCGCCACACGGGGTGCCTGGCTGGCTGGTGATAGGTGACCACCCACCAACGTGAGCGGGAAAGGCCCCGCCGCCCGGAGCCGGAGCACAGCGGCGTCCAACGTTCGAGGGGTACGACGTGCGCTGCCGGTCGACACGCAGGCTCTTTCCTGAAAGGAGGATTTAATCGGTAGAACTGCTCAAGAACAGTTGTTTCCTGAGAACGATTACATTTTTGCGTCTTTGGATGGAAATGGAACTGTGACCTGGAAGATGGTGATGGCCACAGGTAAAATGCCATGTGATCACGACAACGAAGGCCGCCGCCGCAATGGGCTATGGGCCATACGCGGGCCACGCCATGGACGCCGCTGCGCCGGGTTGCGGGCTCGTGGGAGTGGCGAGGCCACGCTCTGCCAAGTTTTTTTTTTGTGCGGGAACTGCCAAGGTTTATTTATCTGCGGCTCCAACAATACACGACAGCAAGATCGTCAATTCATCATCAACCAATGCACAAAAATTACGGCTGTTTCTCGGTTGACGGAATCATATAGCACGACAGACAACCTGGCGTGGAATTGTCAAACGTTGCGACGACAGGAGTACTCGTACTCCTATCTCTGTTCTCGCTGGCTGGTCCGCGGATGTCATCCACTGCTCGTGCAGTTCAGTTGACCAGTCGCTCTCTGACGAAGGGGAAACCATCAGGCGACAAACAACGCAGCCCCGGCCCCCCACTTCATGACGGAGAGCGATAGTATCAGCATAGTCTTAGGCGCTGACAAAAAAAAAATTGCAGCGCGCAAAGGCTTGCCGGGAGGAACATCTGATCGGATCGGCGTCGACAGGGAATTCCTCTTGATGCATTCATCCGGCCAACTTCTGCAATGAACTCCTTTCGCAACGCTGTCTCTGAAATCTTCAGGGTTTCTTTTTCTTGAGCTGGGAGGCTCCTACAGCTTGCCACTACAAAACACTGAAACAGCATGTCGTCTCTGATGATGATTGGCTGATTGCGTGGCAGGTCAACTTGAACCGTGCAGGTAGGACTCAGGATTATTAGTTTCGACTTTCGAGAACAAAAACAGCTAAGCTAAAACTAGTTCTAGAAGGATGGCAAATAAACTTGTGTCACGTTGGTCGCTGAACTTGTGTTGCTTGCCAGTGCTCGACCAATAGCTCTGCTCGATCAGAACCGCACGAGCTTCCTACCGAACTGCCAAGTCGCTCCATGTGCCTCGCGAGATCCACACGATGACACTCGACCCCGCTTGGATCGTCGCAGACCAGGACAGCGAGTTCCGTCAAATCCACAGCTAAGCCAAGCCAGCGAGCAGCAGGGTCTGCAAGGAAGGGGAAGGCGGCGGCGGCACGCAACTTTGAGCCAAATCCATCGCTCCTGACCTGACCTCTCGCCGATCCAAGAAGCGGGGGGAGTCCGAGAGAAGCGAGAAGGCCCGCGAGCGAGAGCTCGATCTCCATGGCGACCGGCAACCTGGCCAGCGTGGTGGTGTCGGTGGACGGCAGCGAGGAGAGCATGAACGCGCTGCGGTGGGCGCTCGACAACCTCCGCCTCCGCCCCCGCCCCGACGGCGAGTTCGTCGTGCTCCACGTCCAGCCGCCGCCCAACATCGCCGCCGGGCTCAACCCGGCGCCCATCCCCTTCGGTGGACCCAGTAAGCAAGCCGAATCTCATCTCGCTCAACGCTCGTGCTCGTTGCGGTAGCTCTTGTCTGCCTGCCCGTCTGGTCAGTGTTTGACTGGTGTTCCTGGGCGGGTGGATTGATCAGTTGGGTTGGAGGTGCCGGCGTTCACGCAGGCCATCGAGGCGCACCAACGGCGGATCACACAGGCCATCTTGGAGCACGCCCTCAAGATTTGCTCCGAGAAACATGTAAGGGGACGGCACTAACAAGTTCCGTGGCAGTAATTTTGAATGCTCGTGTTGCTGATTGGGATCGTCTCTTGAAGGTGGAGGTGAAGACGGAGGTGATCGTGGGTGATCCCAAGGAGAAGATCTGCGAGGTGACGGCCAACCGCAATGCCGATCTGCTCGTCATGGGGTGCCGTGCCATTGGGCCGCTCAAGAGGTAGAAATAGATCATGGGGTGTCTTGTGCTTTGCTTAGCTAGCTAAAACTGCTTCTGATTTCGATGCTGTCCTGCCTTTGGAAGTGGGAACAGACTAACTAGTTTTTAGTCAATTGGAGATCTTAATATATATAGATGCATCAGAAAGCAGCATTGACATGATATCTGTCACCTTAAGTCCTTAAGCAACAACATTGAATAAAGAATTGGCTAGATAGCCTGCTGAGGAAAATGTTTGTGGGCATCCAAATGACAATTAGAAAAGGAGAGCAGAGATAAATCATTTCAAGTTCCATAGTGATTTGAATGAACTGGTAGCTTCCTGACGATTCGCTGGTAAGTTAGCAAGTTTTTATATTTGACCCTTTTTTTCTGTTGATCTGATCAAGCCTGCTGAGATCTGTTGCTAATGATACAAGGCTTCAAGGCACACAATGTGAACTGCAAGGAAATTCTTGTTTAATTTGATTTCCTCATGAGTAGATGAAAATGTCGGACTGTTTATCCAAGTTCAACTGTAGAAAATTTGTTGGTATGCCTTTCATGACTGATGTTGATGCTGGAACATAATATTTCATTTTATTATGAAACATTTAATTTATAAAGTAGAAGATATGTTTCTCATGTTCAGCGGGTAATATTTATGCTTAGCATGCTTCCGCGTATATCATGTAAACATAACATCAAGGAGAGTGAAGCACCCTCCTGTTTTGTGCAATGGTGCAGCTATCTGCTAGGATGTCGGACTGAAAACCTACCGGTTATCGCTGTGTGTTGCAGTTAGCATTTAGCACTGGGTGCATCCATTGAGCTGCATTGGCATTTCTTTTTTGATCAAGTTTGTCAGTCACGTATCTATAAACCCTTTATGATAATCATTCAAGTCTCTGGTTACTATTGCCTCCTCACATTTCTTTGACTTATATTTCTTTCTGTTGTCCCATTTCTATATAAAGCTGAACTCTAAATTGATTCCTTTGTACAGGATGTTCTTGGGCAGTGTGAGCAATTACTGCATCAACCATGTGGGTTGCCCTGTTGTTGTGATCAAGGGGACTTGAGGCCTTGAGCTACCCTCGATCAACATTCTTTGGTGCATTTCAATTCAAGTGTTTTCTGGTTGCTATTGTGCCCTTTTAATCCTGTACAGACCATGCATCATATTTGTCAGTTTGGTGCTGAGGGATGAGGGTTGCTATGTGGTCTCCGTTTGTAAAGAAAAATGTGTTTTGCTTCTGTAATCGTGGAAATAAGCCTGCCATGTGACACATTGTTCTGTATATTCTTGTATTTGTCGGGGATATACATTGTGCTGCCTGAACTCTGAACATCTCAAAATTGCCAGAATCCCGGTTTTTGTATGTTGTCTTGACATAGTTGATGTCCTGAGTTCACCAGACTATTTTCAGCTTCTGTAATCGTGGAAATAAGCCTACCATGTAGCAAGTTGTTCTGTATATTCTTGTATTTGTTGGTGATATACGCTGTGCTGCCTGAACTCTGAACATCTCAAAATTGCCAGAATCCCAGTTTGCCATAGTTGATGTCCTGAGTTCAGCAGACTATTTTCATTTTTTTGTATCGCACATCCATTTCAATGACCAATAGTATAGAGTAGTAGATAACTCTCAGTTGCAGCATTCTAAGATCAAAGCTGAGAAGCAATTTTAGACAGGATCCAAGAAAGCAGGACGGGGTTTCATTATCGGAGATCATCTCGCCCAGTTCGTCGGAGCTGCTGCTGGTAACCAACAGAATGTACAAATTGTATAAATTGCCTGTGACGGAACCGCCAAATTAAAACTCTAATTAAGCGTAATGGCCGTCATTTGAACACATCAGGCTCATTAGCTTAATGGCTTAATTTGTCGATCCTTTCGCAACCCACGTCCCGATCGAAACATCACCGATAGTCCCACGCGAAGGTGGGCGCAGATGGTACAAGCACGACACATAATTGAATATACAACAAAAATACATAGAACTTGACCTTAAGTTTTACAAACCGAGTTTGAATAAATACATAATTCACAAACTTTCAATACTGAAATCCTGGTTCGTCTAGAGGAACGGGGCCTACAGCTACCAAAAGTGAGCCCTAGAGAGATCCCTAACTAGACGTCCGGCTCCACGACCACCCATCCCTCTGCATCCCGGCGGATGAACTTGGCGCAGCAGGGACAGAAGTCTACGTCTGCGTGCCCTGAAATAATGTTGGCAACAAACCCTGAGTATTCTAATACTCAGCAAGGCTTACCCGACCAGTGGGTATAACTTAGCCCACATAGCTAGACATGCAAGGCTTTTGGCTGGTGGTTATTTTGCAGAAAAAGCAACTAAAGTAATTCCTTACTTTCATTATTTTAGCTTCAGATTCTATAAAAATTAACTCTCATCTCATATTCGCGAAGACCTACTATAGCAATCATGGTGATGCAAGCAAAATAATTTGGTGAGCTCAATATTTTATATAAACATTCCTAACTCATATTCTACATTTTTGCTACGGTGTGACAAAGAGACCAAGGCCCTCATAACCGCGAGACACGGCGAATCGATCCGATTTAACCTTGCAAGGTGGACCTAACCAACACGGCACGTATTTGCCCCGTCGGACTATACATACCAACCATTCCCCTCCCCGCCTCGAACTACAGGAACCAGCCCAACGACATATGGTCAGCCGAGCTCAACGTGAGACCACCAAAAGTAAACACATGCATCCCAATTCTCCGCGACTACTCGACTCGCCCCAGGAGTTGGGTGCGGGTTCCTGTACTTTCGAAGCAAGGCAGTACTCGGCTTACCGGTTTCGACTACCTCCTACTCCCGGCATGCGGTTAGTACAGTTCAATCCCCGATCAGCACTGCCACATCCACCGGTCCTTAATCGACACAGACGGGGCTAAGACACCCAGGAACCCTGTCCTGCTGCCATACCTATCCATCATCCCCGCCCGGTCTCACATTTCCATGTTCATTTCAAAACCAATCTCACATACTGAATCATATAAAGATAATAACGTATCTCGCGAGTAACCGGAAATTACTCGACTCCTAACATTCTACATCTCGCGAGTGCAGGAGACCACTCGTCTTCTACTGGTAACGCTAAGCTTAGCACAACTATCGTCCTATACATGCTAGTATAACTCCGGGAATCCTATGAATCATGCAACTAGGGTTCCAAACAATTCCTGAACTTAATGCACAAGTAGTAGAAACATACATAGGTGTCTTAATTTAAAATACTAGGATGTGCACCGGGGCTTGCCTTGCGCCTGCTGCTCAACACTGGGGCCAGACGGGCCTTGGGCCGGGTGCTCACACCTCTCCTCTTGGGCTTGCGTCGTTTGCTCTTGTGGTGCCGCGATCGCCTCAAAGACGGCTCCCTCAGATGCGGATGCTACACGTATGCATAGGTATTAAATGAGTGCAGCCCAAGAATTGTAACTAGTTTACTTTAACTGAAATACCCTGCGGACTGTCCGCGCCCGAGTGGCGGACTGTCCGCCGCACTATCCTACCAACCCAGCAGAGGCAACAACGTCTCTGGAACTTTTTCCCATTTTACCTGCGGACTGTCCGGCCACCCCTGGCGGACCGTCCGCAGTTCAAGTACTCAACCCACCAGAGACGAAAACGTCTCTGGACAATTTCCTAGACTCTACTGCGGACTGTCCGCGCCCTAGTAGCGGACCGTCCGCAGTTCACCCCTGCGAACCTCCAGAGACGACATCGTCTCTGGAACAAATTTGAGCCTCAATGGCGGACCGTCCGCTCCCCGATAGCGGACTGTCCGCAGTCAATCTTGCAAAAACAACCAGAGGCAACATCGTCTCTGGACAAAACTAACCTGACCTGCGGACCGTCCGCGCCCCCCAGGCGGACCGTCCGCGATAACTAATTCCTGACCCTCGCCCTAGGCGGCAGCAAGGGCGGCGGCGACGGCGGAGGCCGTGCTCCGGCGCCGGCGACACGCCATGGAAGGGGAAAAAAGGCTGGGAAGCATAAGAAACTCACCACGAATCCATTCCCGCAGTCGGTTCGAGTGGAGGGCGACCGGAGAGGCGGATCGGCGGTGGAGCAAGCTTCAAACACCCCCAATGGTGTCCGGCGGTGGTGGAAAGATTTCAGCCGGGGATAAGCCGGTTTAGGGGTTTGGGAAGGTGGAGGAGGTGACGAGGAAGGTTCCTGCGCGAGGAATCGAGGTCTGGTGGACGGAGGAGGGAGATCGAAGCAAGGGGCGACGATGGCGCGGGAGCTCGAGCTCCGCTCGGCTCTGGAAGGAAAGAGGAAGAATAGAGGATTGACGAGTGGGTCCCACGCCCATCCAGATAAATATCTGGGCGACGCCTCGCGGACTGTCCGCCGTCACCTCGCGGACTGTCCGCGTGGTGGTTGTTACATTGCCTATTAGCAGAAAAGTCCAAGCTTGTGTTCAGGCCCTCAAGTTTGCCTCTGCCTCAGCCACTCATGGATTTCATTGATCTAGAACAACATAATTGGCAAAAAGGAAAGGAAAGAAAAAAGAATCAAAGCTGAGCTCAGATGATACATGAGAAACTTTATTATCAGGCGAAGTGGAAACTCAAACGACGGACACAGAGAACGAAAGCACAGCGACAAACAGAACAAATACCAAACGCAATTCAACATCGAGTCTCAAGCCAACTCATGTGCAGATGTGCTGCTGCCGCCTGCTCTGCGCTCCTGGAAGGCTGGAAGCTTATGCTGCAATTGCAAGCCAGACGATGCTGCAGGCTTTAGCTTCTTCACATTTCATAAAGCTGCTGAATCAACTCTGAATCTGATCCTGCTGGAGCATCTGGAACGATCCTCTACGATCGTGTGCTGCTCGAGTTCCACTGATATCAGACAGTAGGAGCTTCCGCCCCATGTTCTTGAGTTCAAGGGTGGTAGTCTCAGGTGGCTCACTGGAAACAACTCCTTCCTTCAAGGAAGTTATTAGTGATGACAGATCCATTCTTGTGCCGGCATTGCCATTGTCGCCGGCGGGCGCAATCTTCTTGACCCCAACAAAAACCTCAGCTGACCGACGTATGTAGATGACGCAGTAGTTCTGGGGCAAGCTGAGCACGCTCAACGACTCAATTGGGGCGGCAAGGATGCCGCCAAGCTTGAGCACCCGATCGGCGAAGGCGAACCTGTCGCCGACCTCCTCGAAGTAACCGAAATCCATCAGAAAGTCTACTGACGAGTCCTCTAACATCAGCATCCGCCGCAGCGAGGCGGGTCGCAGGACGCTGTCCTGGTCCTGTTTCGGGCCGGGCGCGTCGCAGTCGCCATCGGAGCCGAGGACGACGGTGCGGGCGCCGGGGGCGAGCAGGCCCTCGCGGCGCAAGTCGCGGAGCAGGAGCTCCGCCTGGGCCGCGGCAGCGCCGCAGGCGTCGACAGTGTGGCTCCGGGCCGGAGCCTCGGCAGCGCGGAGCCATGGCAGGAAGAGCAGCGCGGCGGCGAAGAGCACGGAGCGCGCGAGCACGCGGAGGGCGCGCGGGCCGGGGAGCCGGATCACGACAGTGTCGCCCGGCATGGTGGGCGCGTGGGTTGAGCAGGAGCGTTTGCTTTTACCGTTTGAGACGGCGACGAAGAGAAGGCCGGCGCGGAGGGAGGGAGGCGAGCTTAGCGGGTGCAGAAGCGGGCGGCGGTGTGGTTGCCACCCACGAGGGCGAGGTGGGCGTGCGGCGCGCGCAGCGTGAGGAGGACGAGCTCCCGGATCCGCTCGGTCTCCATGGAGGTGGATCTGCCCGGCTGGGCTGGGGAGGGGGCGACTCTGCTGTTAGGTCTCCATCGGCGGTGGCCGCCGGTGGGATGTCTGGTGCGGAATTGGAGGGTTCGCGTGGGGATTCGGGATGGAGAACGGCGGCGAGCGGCGGTGCGTCGGGTGTTTATGGGGGCCGAACAGGATGGTTTGGGAATGGTTTCGCTTGTACGGACGGTGGTGATGGATCAGGGTTTACCTTTTCGTTTTTTTTCCGAATCCCGCCGTTTGCCGGAAATGAAATTTCGCCGAATTTCGCTAATTCCGAACGGAAAGAGAATTCAAATTCAAAAAACGAAATTTCGGTGAATTCCGACCGAAATTTCGGTGATTTCGACCGGAAAATGATGTCCGTTGTGATTTTCGTACTGTTCCCGAGGTCAAATGAAAAACTTTTGAATACCAACTTTGTTCAGTTTTTCGAGATCTACAACTTTTGTTTCAGGAACTTTTTCATTTGAGCAATGGTTTGAAAGTTATTTAATTATTTCAAAAACTACCAATTAAAAGTCTTGTCATTTCATGTGACAACTTTCATTTTCTCTCTTAGGCCTCAACTGGACTTTTATTATTCTTGTTATGGCAGATATTCCTATAAATTTTTAGGGACATTAGTTGATCCAATTGAAAGTTGTTTTAAATCCAGGACAAACATGATTTGAATTGGTTATCGATTCATGTGACAGTGTTTGAATTTTTTGTTTGATTCAATTTGTATAGAGAATTGTTAAAGCATTCTGAAAGGTGTGTTTTCCGGCAGTTTTCCAACGGAAAGTTTTTCCCTGCTCTATAGATGGTGACAATTCTCTTGTGGCCTAAGATTTTGGTCACATGCATGCTGTGGATGCAAGAATTTGACCTTCTCTTCTTATCCTCGGGACTGGAATGGCGTCGGAGGAAATTCACTGGAATCAAGGTTACAGTCACCGACCTACTATTGCAATGCAAAGCTTTCTTCCACGAAGTGGGGGCAGATCAAAGGCCACAACTGACTTAATCTGCAGTTGCCAATGGAGAAGAATTGCCAATGGAATTTAACACGTATCAGCAATGGCCACAACTTCAAAAAAAAAAGACTCCCAAGTCTCCACAGTTACCGGCTACAAAGCTAGAAGAAGAGCCAGATCGAGGGCCTGGTTAAGAATAATAGACTACAGCAGACAGAGGGCTTTAGCTGCCATCTCATTCGATCTCACCGCTACATACAAAAGAAAAGAGCTGCTAGATGATAATATAAAAGCAGATGCAAAAGGCAAAAGCGAAGCAAGATTGACGACGAGCCTAATTGGACAGCACGAGGAAACCAGATCTACTAGTCTACTGATGAGAGTATAGTCCACCCGGGCCGGCCGATGGATCATCATCCTAGTTGTAGGTATGCATATGAAATTGAATAGGTACCTCACCAATATCATGATAAACCAAAGTCTAGTTGAAGTCGAGGGGAGAAAACAAATTTTTGCACATGAAATGACGAGTCATTCAAATTACGGTTTCAAATGTTAATTTTAGCCTAGCAAATGATCTTAGATTTGAGTGTGTTCTAGTCCTATTTGCTTAGAAAAACACCTAGTTTTTTATCATATTTTTACATATTTTTTTACAATTTTTTTTGAATTTTGAAACGAAATTTACCGAAATTTACCGAAATTCCACTTCCCGGTAACTACCGAAAACAAAAAAAATACCGAAATTTCACCGAAATTTTGAACCCTGTGATGGATGCTGTGAATTCTGGTACGTGGGACCGGAATTCTGGTTGGGTTGCTCGTCTCCTCCTCTCTTTGAGTGGGTTTCTGCCCAAATCTGCATATACAAATAGAAGAATAACATCAAATTAGTTGGAAACAAGTGGACTTCAAATATCCTGTAATGTCAAATCGTCATATGGCTTTGTTATCCCTTCACAGCAGCTAATTCGGCACTAGTTCAATTCATTTGGTTTCCTTTTTAAAGCAGCTGGAAGATCTTATCCATACTAAATAAAATTATGGATCGTACTATTACACCATGGGTTGGCAAAAAGATATTGAATTTTTCAAAAAATTATTCAACTTATTTAGATCCATCATTTCTCGTCGATCTCTAGATCTTAGATGTCGTACAGAAGCATAGGCAAAAGAATGCATCAAGAGCATGCACAACATCTCGTCAGCATGGATATTAAAACAAACTCCAGATTTTTTATATTTAGTGTTGACAGATTTCTTTAGTATTAATATGTATTAAAATATGGATTTTTGCTATTTATGTGTTGATAGATTTCTTTAGTACCAAATTTGTCAAATTCCGATTCGTTTGATTGTGCTTTAGAATTTCCGCTATAACTATCTACTAGATTGTATCTATATCTATTGAAACAATTGAAACTCTTTCACACTAAGATTAGACCTGTCGTATCTCCACGAAGGTTCCACTTAATAAGATTCGGAGGTTTGACGAAATGGGATGGTGACCTATTTTTTGATAGAAGGAAAATAATTTTACCGAAATTTGCACTAGCAATATTCTATACTAACCTCTTGTACCCATGTATACTTTCTTTGGCACAAATTTACTTTCTTTTGCACATGCATTCACCCATAACTTGCATCATTTTTTTGAAGGATAATAATTAAAATCATTGTTTTATGGATGAAAAAACATCTATTATTTTTTGTCGATAAATAAATGACATCATTTTTTATGGAAGAAAAATTAAATACGTACTTGTAGCACGTATCTCCACTACTATATAAAAAACTAACAGATTATATTGTCGTGGTGCTGCAAACCACAGCCGGGTGGCGGAAGGCACCCGCCCTAGCCCAGAGGGTGTGTACTCGGGGGTTAGCTAGTCTTAGATCGATCTCACTCAAGAACACGATGAACACAGCAAAATTTAGAGTGGTTCGGGCCGCCGGAGCGTAATACCCTACGTCCACTGTGTGTTGTATTGCCTTCCCACGAGAGTGAGAAGGTGCGAGAGCTTGAGTCTGTCTGGATCTGTCTCCCTCTCCACGGTCTAGCGGGCGTGCTCTCCCTTTTATATGTCCAAGGGGAGCACGTACACTGAGCGGGGCCCCGACATGTGGACCCGGCGATGTATTATAAACTACATTTTGGCCTTCAATGCCTCAGATCCGGAGATCTTGTCGTCGGCCTCCGTGCGTAGCTTCTGACCAGGGATGGTCTTGAGCTGTCCTGTCAGAGTAGAGTCCAGCCTCTGCAGCCGCGCGTCGAGGTCATGATGAAGCGCCGAACTACTGACTCAGTCCACTGTAGCAGCGTGCACTGTTGCTCCAGTCAGTAGCTGGTCATCATGACTCGTCGCCCATGGGCGCGGCGCTGCGTCTTTAGTGCTTGCATTGGTAACTGACGAGCCGCCTCGGTAACTGGCGATCCACAGTGTGGACTGACAAAAGCTGCCCCGTGCCCAGCGGCAGCAGAGCCTGCCTCAACCACTCGCACTTAATGCGGGTGGGTGAGGGAGCTTCCAGCGGAAGGCTTGCGCCCGCGCCCGCGTCTGCGCGACACGTGGTGGCTCCGGACCCCTCCCGAGTAGCTAGCTGAGCCGAGAGCTCACGGGGGGTCCGGATGGCACGTGGAGGTCCCGGACCCACCTGCGGGAGTCCGGATGGCACGTGGAGGTCCCGGACCCACCTGCGGGAGTCCGGATGGCACGTGGAGGTCCCGGACCCACCTGCGGGGATCCGGGTCCGCGGCCACAGGTGCTGAGCATTTCCACCTCTGGGACACGTGGTGACACCGGACCCGTCCCCGAACGGGAAGCGGGTCCGGGACCGTTGGTCCGGTGAGATGGAGTCGGAACCCAGGAGTCCGGCTGCTCAGCTCCTTAGGGCGTAGTTACGGATAACTACGCGAGTCTTGGCACAGTAGGAGTGGGTACCCCAGTTGTAGGGTACCGACAGAGGCCCCCGGGCCCGCCTCGGGAGAGGCAACGAACCCGCAGGTGGGGCCACTACTGTGAGCAACTTGGCTGCTTCTAGCGCCCAGCGGTGCGCGCCGCAAGGGTCTTGCCCTGCATCGTCCATCCTTTGGGTCACCTGCTGCATCATCACGTTTGGACCTGCACATGACTCAAGGTAGATGCTTAGTACCGTGCCCACGGGTCCCAAATCCTGTTGGCTGTAATCCTTTGAGATAGACAGCTAAGTTCAGTGAACGGAGCTCAAGGGGCCGGCCTTTAGGTTAAGAGAAAGTCCGGACCTCCAGGTTCCCAGTCCTAGGTACTACGGCACTCATTCACAGGAGGTGGTGCGTGCAGGCTTAGGGTACGGAACCAGGCTAAGCGGCTACACGGCTCCGGACCTCCCCGGAGAATGAGTGCGCTTCCCTGAACCTGCAGGTTCCCAGGGGTCCGAACCCCTCTCTTCCATGAGGGGTCTCGAGCTAAGTCACTAACTAGCCAACTCAATTCGGACCACAATCACCGCACAAGAGTAAGAAGCCACGTGGGGGTTAGCGCAAACAGAATGCGTAAATTGAAATTGGAATGTAACATCCTTAGAGGCGAACTGAGAATAAACTTTTTCCTTTATAACTAGATGTACATGAGATGTGCGATGTAAGCCAGAACACAGGTTTATGAGGCCGGAGCTGTCCGGACCTCCGGGCCCCCAGTCTTAGGTACTACGGTACTCGCCCTGGGGAGGTAGAGCATGCAGGCTTAGGGTACGGAACCAGGCTAAGCGGCTACACGGCTCCGGACCTCCCCGGAGGGTGAGTACGCTTCCCTGAACCTGGTTCGCAGAGGTCCGGACCCCTCCACGAGGGAGGCTCACCGGACTGGACCACACGGAAGTACTACCTAGTTACAAAGGAAAAGGCTTTATTCCCTGCTGGGCCTCTAAGGGTAGGACTTACAGAGATGTAGAGTCGGGGGTGCGACCGGAGTCGGCTTTCCGCCGGAGAGCCACCAGAGTCGGCTTAGCGCGACCGGAGTGGGCTTTTCGCCGGAGCGGGCTTCGTGCGACCGGAGTCGGCTTTCCGCCGGAGCGGGCTTGGTGCGACCGGAGTCGGCTTCCCGCCGGAGCGGGCTTCGTGCGACCGGAGTCGGCTTTCCGCCGGAGCGGGCTTGGTGCGACCGGAGTCGGCTTTCCGCCGGAGCGGGCTTCCTCACATGAGTGAGGTATGCTGCGAGCTGGGATTTGTCGCTCCGCCGCTCGCAGCTTGTGAGGGGGCCCTTGACGGGCGCCCTGACTCTTGCCGACGTGCAGCGCGCGCCGCTGCCAACGGTGGCTGCTCCACGGGCACGGCTGCCCCTGGCGCAGGAAGGCGAGGCGTGTGGCGCGGATGACGCCACACCCTCCGTCATCTCCACGTCGTCGTGGTGGTGGGAGTGCTCAACCACCCGAGCCATGGAGATGGGCAAGAGACGAACTGCGACTAGCTAGAAGCCCCTACCTGGCGCGCCAAATGTCGTGGTGCTGCAAACCACAGCCGGGTGGCGGAAGGCACCCGCCCTAGCCCAGAGGGTGTGTACTCGGGGGTTAGCTAGTCTTAGATCGATCTCACTCAAGAACACGATGAACACAGCAAAATTTAGAGTGGTTCGGGCCGCCGGAGCGTAATACCCTACGTCCACTGTGTGTTGTATTGCCTTCCCACGAGAGTGAGAAGGTGCGAGAGCTTGAGTCTGTCTGGATCTGTCTCCCTCTCCACGGTCTAGCGGGCGTGCTCTCCCTTTTATATGTCCAAGGGGAGCACGTACACTGAGCGGGGCCCCGACATGTGGACCCGGCGATGTATTATAAACTACATTTTGGCCTTCAATGCCTCAGATCCGGAGATCTTGTCGTCGGCCTCCGTGCGTAGCTTCTGACCAGGGATGGTCTTGAGCTGTCCTGTCAGAGTAGAGTCCAGCCTCTGCAGCCGCGCGTCGAGGTCATGATGAAGCGCCGAACTACTGACTCAGTCCACTGTAGCAGCGTGCACTGTTGCTCCAGTCAGTAGCTGGTCATCATGACTCGTCGCCCATGGGCGCGGCGCTGCGTCTTTAGTGCTTGCATTGGTAACTGACGAGCCGCCTCGGTAACTGGCGATCCACAGTGTGGACTGACAAAAGCTGCCCCGTGCCCAGCGGCAGCAGAGCCTGCCTCAACCACTCGCACTTAATGCGGGTGGGTGAGGGAGCTTCCAGCGGAAGGCTTGCGCCCGCGCCCGCGTCTGCGCGACACGTGGTGGCTCCGGACCCCTCCCGAGTAGCTAGCTGAGCCGAGAGCTCACGGGGGGTCCGGATGGCACGTGGAGGTCCCGGACCCACCTGCGGGAGTCCGGATGGCACGTGGAGGTCCCGGACCCACCTGCGGGAGTCCGGATGGCACGTGGAGGTCCCGGACCCACCTGCGGGGATCCGGGTCCGCGGCCACAGGTGCTGAGCATTTCCACCTCTGGGACACGTGGTGACACCGGACCCGTCCCCGAACGGGAAGCGGGTCCGGGACCGTTGGTCCGGTGAGATGGAGTCGGAACCCAGGAGTCCGGCTGCTCAGCTCCTTAGGGCGTAGTTACGGATAACTACGCGAGTCTTGGCACAGTAGGAGTGGGTACCCCAGTTGTAGGGTACCGACATATATGATAAAAAATCTGTCCGCACATAATTAGACATTTTTTTAAAAAAATTTAGCACTCACCTAGTCCCTGTTAGCTCCAAATAGTACCTTTAAAAAAACAGATTTACTTCTTTAAGGTGACTTAGATCTTGTATTTGTGTAAATCACCAATGTTGTACAGTCAGCCTCTCTTCCCATGTTAATTTGTTTTTTGTCCAATCGAGCCTGTGCTCTCTATCTAGTGCACCTATTGGGTGTCTTGTTTAGTTATTTTTTATCCAGTATTGCCTAGTCAACTTTTTTTCTCTTTATTTAGTTGTTTTTTATCTAATTTTTGTGTCTAGTGTTATTCAATCAAATAGATAACTTACGGACGGAAATGTAATATATAAATCACTTAACGAGAGGAGACAAATATTCACCCAACGGGGGAGAAAAAAGTCGCTAGGGATAAAGACAAATGCACTTTGCATCCCGAGGTGATAAACTGATAAACGCATCTGGAGATTAATACCGCCCCACTACCTCCGGTCGCAATTCACAGCAGAAACGCCGCCGCCCACAGAAAAGCCGTCGAGTCCAGGAGACAGTCGGAGGAGAAGAGAAGGATGGGTTTCGAGAAGGAGATCCTGAGAGCCGGCACCGGCCCCAAGCCGACAAAGGGCCAGAAGGTCACCGTCCACTGCACCGGCTACGGTTCGCCCCTTCCCTTCATCCCATAAACCTCTGCTCATCTGTTGTTCTTGGATCCGCGTCGCTTTTGGGTTTAGGTTCAACTGCTTCCAGATCCATCTCATGCTGATCATAAGAGTAGCCTTGATGAATAAGCGGCGGCTTTCCCCCTCGGCGTGGATGCTTAGGATGCAACGTTCAGTCGTAGGATTGAGATCGATCTGATTCAGAGTTGCAAGCGAACCTTTTTTGGCCGCCATAATTTGTTTCTCTTTCTCGTTTCTATAACCAACGACACAATCGTCTATTCTATGACCAGCAATCTACTCTGCAGTAATTGTTCGCTAACCCTTGTTTATTGTTTTTATGTAGGGAAGGATCGTGATCTATCCAAGAAATTTTGGAGGTAAAGGATAAATCTATTTCTTTGTTTTTACATCCAACTGTAGCATCAGTGCTGTAAGCATGTGTACAATGATGGGGATATTTTCTGTTCTCGTAGATTCCTGTTTTTTGGGGGTGGGGTGTTTCAGATTTCGTCAAGTTATTATATATGTGAGTAATTCTATGTTCATATTCTGCTGTTGTTCCTTTCAGCACCAAGGACCCTGGTCAGCAACCATTCAGTTTCAACATTGGTCTGGGTTCAGTGATCAAAGGTAATCATGTCACGTTGCTATTCAGTTCAAATATTACATAACCACTATCTGTTAATTATCTTCACACATATTCCTATTTGCTATAGTTTAGTTCTGTAGGAAAGTAGGATGCGTATAATGCGTGGGATGTATTGCATTGAGCCCCTAGGGCGGTATAGATAGAGTACATGGCTTGGAGGGCAAGTAGCCTCTCCTAGAGATAAGGTTATCCCAGGATTATAATCAATCCTAAACTAACCATATCCGGAGTTGCCTAATATACTCTAACATCCCCCCGCAGTCGTAGCGGTAGCAACACGAACGGTCAGATTGGAGAACAATGGAGACGTATCCCCCTGCTGTCGGAACGCCGGTGCGAAAGCTTTGACTGGAGACTCATGCAGATGATAGCCCTTTAGTGCCGTAGTAGCCGAAGTCGAGGTGGATGTGGTCGAAGCCGTGGAGGGGGCGCTGGTCGAAGCGTTGTCGAGGTGCTCGAGTACACAAACTTAGCAGCTTCTTGCCGAATACAGCAGCAGGACGGTGCAGCGGATGACGATGGTAGACGGCGCGGTTTGCGACTTAGGTCACGCTCAGGACAGGGGTGGCGACGGCGCAGGTTGCAGCAAGTGTCACACTCAGATTAGGGGTGGCGACGACGTCTTCCTTCAGGAACATCGGCGGCGATGTCCGCGCGAGAACGGCTGGAAGCGCGGAGGCGGATTGAGCGCCTGCTTGATGAAGACCGGCGGCGAGTGGCGCCACCGCCTGAAAAGGCGACGACACCGGTAGGGTGGCTTGATCACGAACGTCGTTGCTGCAGCCTGGAGGGCGCAGCAACAACCTCGTCCTTTGGGAGTGTCGACGATGAACGGCGACGAACGGCAGGGCGACGCAAACCGATCTTAGATCGGAAAAGAAAAAAACAGCAGCAGCAGACGAACCATAGGGTCCAATCTCGAGTGCACCTATCAAATGTCCCTCCCCTCCCTTATCCTTTCCCAATTGTGGTCAACCACGGACAGAAAAAGAAGAGGAAGGGCCCGCCGGCGAGGGAGCTCGACGGGGGGAGGTGCAACTCGAGCGGCTCCTCTGCTTCGGCCGTGTGCAGCAGCCTGACGACCCCCCAGAGGCCACCCCCGCAGCCGCGACCTTGCGGCGGCGGAGGGAGGAGGGGAAGCAGGCCCGCGGCGGCGCGTTGGAGAGGGCCGATGGTGGAGGGCGGTGGCAGCGCTGTAGCCCGGCGTTGACGTCGATTGGCGGTGCGGCGGCCCACTGGCCCCGATGGCGCAGTGGCCTGGCATCCCCGCAGTGGTCCTCCGCAGCCGTGCAGGGCACGCGCGCTTGGGGAAGCGGTGCGGCGGCGCTGGTAGGAGGCAGGGCGCCTGGCCTGATGCGCAGGAGGGGCGGGCGGATCTGGATGCGGAGCCGAGGGGACGACGACGCGGAGGCACGCAGGCCCAGAGGCGCCCCCATGGCGATGTGGTACCCCGACGGGGACGTCGAGCGGCGCCGCCATGGGGCGGCCAGGGAAGGGGTAGGTCCTTCTGCTGCTTGACGGCGCGGCGGATCAGAGGGATCTGCGCGCTGATCCTATGAGAGCGCTGCCCCCGGTGGAGATCGATCTCCCCGGGGGCGGCGCGACGGCAGCAGAAGCGGGAGCCTAGGTCGAAACCCTAACTCGTGATACCATGTAGGAAGGTAGGATGCGTATAATGCGTGGGATGTATTGCATTGAGCCCCTAGGGCGGTATATATAGAGTATATGGCTTGGAGGGCAAGTAGCCTTTCCTAGAGATAAGGAAGGTTATCCCAGGATTATAATCAATCCTAAACTAACCATATCCGGAGTTGCCTAATATACTCTAACAAATTCTATTGCCATCACCTCTAATGGTCCATCACTTAGGTTTATGGTTTGTCAAGGGTTCAGTTGTCTGACCACTCTGATTGCTTCTGGACTTGTATATTGTATTCTTTTATCAAACTTATACTTTCGATATTTATTAATAAATGGAGCATGATCCTTCTGATGATGTTTTACTTGTGATAGAGCTCCAAATTTGCACTGTTTGCCTGTGCTTCTTATATCCTCTTTAAGCTATTGTTGTCAGTCATGTTTTCCTTGATGAAGTAGTAACTCTCTTGAAGCCTTGTTGGGCATCTTTGAGCCATTTTAGTTCTTTTTCACCCAGAAGTGATCTGTCACTGTTCATGGGCAGTCCTAGACTCCCAGTCCAGTTTCACATCACAAGCCAAAACTTCACAGGCCTGCAAAAGTCATGGTCTATTAGCCAAGTAAGCCCTCCAATCAACGTTGTGCTAACTGTTTTGTTTCTTACAGGATGGGATGAGGGAGTTATGACCATGCAAGTGGGTGAAGTTGCTCGTATCCAGGTATGCTCCTGAGATGTTAAATTAGCTTGATTGCCTGAATGTGTTTGTAACTCTTCCGGTTTGCATTTCATCTGTACTGCAACTTTGAAGTGCTGCTATGGCAATTCTATCTCTTGTTGGAAGTAACTTGTTAAAAAAATACTTTTATTGTGGATTTTAGGCGTTTTGCAATGCATTTTTTTCCTATAAAGTGTCAATCTACATTGCTGTTTGTATTCTCTAGTTCAAAATAATCTGTCTTAGCTGTATCCTGGCACCTGATACTTGAGTACTCTTGTTTCAGTGCACCCCGGACTATGCTTATGGAGCCAGCGGATTTCCAGCCTGGGGAATTCAACCAAACTCGGTGCTGGTATTCGAGATTGAGGTCCTCAGTGCCCAGTAATTCGCGTTGCAATTCTGGATGGAGCCATCTTTCAAAAAAAAAAATCTGGATGGAGCCTTTGCCTCTTGAGTACTGAAATAAATCCATTGTCACCTCATGCTACATGCAGCAGACTGTTGTTCTTAGTAAATCCTGTTAAACTTTAACACAGTGTGGCCGTGATACATCGGGTTTATGAAATTTCTTGTGGTACGACTCTCAGTCAGTTCTCGTCCCTGACAGTAAACCTGTGCTGGAAAATCACAACGTTCCTACTTCCGATGTTGGCCTTGCAACGATAGATTTCCTTTGCTTGGAGACTTGGCTGACTGCTCGAGGATGGGACACGCAGCTTGTCAGCTATGGCAGTGACACTGAACTTGCAGCGAAAGCAGCAAGCAAATCATACTTGAAACGCTGGATACGACGGTTTTATATTGTAGTACGTCCATCATACTTGAAACGCTGGATAAGACGGTTTATATTTAAGTTTAAAGGCTTATGCACTTCTTTCAATACTATTGCTATACAATACAGGGACATCAGTAACCATGAAAGTTTTTATGCCCTTGTCCATACATTTTTTAAAGAATTCCTAACGACCAGTTGACATGTTAAAAAACAGAGCAACCGCTTAACCTCAGCTAGGTGCTATCAATGACGCTAAGCTACATTGTTACTTGAATTACGCTCTAAAGTGAAATCCAGTTTGCGAATGTAGACCAACAGACCATCCACCATCCCACAGGCAATGGGAACATAGCCCCGGTTAATCAGCAAAACTTTTTGATGGTGTAACATGACAGAGTTAGCTTCATGTACACCACGGAGCCTCCGGTAGGCTTCAGCGGTCTACTTCTCTTTATAACGATCCCAGCATCCTCATTGTGACCTTTTCTCTCCATGACACCACCTTCGATTTTCCAGAAAAGCTGCATGAGCATTCCAATGCGCATGACTAGTATGTACAGGGAAAAACTGATCAATAGTAGAAGCTAGAACTCTTCTGGCGGGGTGCATCTTTGCAGAGAATAGAGCGAACTTCCATGATGGATCTGGGTGGCTCTAGGTCCTTTGGTGGGAGTGTATTGCCGAGCAACTGTTGCAGCTGGGATGCAAAAGTATCATCCAATACCTGTCAGATTAACAGGTTTTATTAGACTATGGCCAAGATATAGGGTAATAAAAAGATTGCAATACATTATAATTGGGGGTGGGTGTGGGTGGTTGGGGGGGTTGCTGTGGAACTGAGCTTACCGAGATTGCGACTCGTGCGCCTTTATACCAGGCTTTATTTTCTTTGCGATTCTCCAGGAAACTCAGCACGTCCTAAAACTTGATCAAATTAGTAACAGAAGTGATAAGATTATGGACCGTCAATATTGATACTTCATATACCTGTCCCATCCTGTCCCAAAAACCTCGGCATATGGCTACAAAAACATGTACTTCAGAGACTTTGTGCACATGATTTATTGCCTCAATTAGTTGGTCCTTCAATGCCTGCATCCTGCTGCGGATATCAGATTCAATCACCAACTCTTTTGAATCTTGAATAATCTTTTTGAGCTTTGTGGTATTTTGCATACGGGTCTGCACAAAAACATCAAATGGAAAGAATATTGTGAGTTTATAGCAAATGTAACTGCACAATCACACTGTAAAGTGCCAGTAAGACCACCTATCCACAAGACTATAGCTAGCGTATAGAGTTGATGTGGAATCAGGACTTGGTTTGAGAAAAGTTTTTGTCGCTAGAAAATGATCATGAAATCTAGGGATGCAAGTGGGGCGGACTTTGCCGCAAGCCTGTTGGGCAGACCCGCCCCGCAAGCCCATGAAGTGCCGCAAATTGCGCCCGCACAGTTGAAGCGGCGGTAAGCGGCGTGCAAACGGGGCCCAGCGGCGCTGCGAGCCCGCAAGAAATTAGCATCCAGATAAACGCAGAAAAAGTGGGGGTGCCGCTGCCGCTGTTCGCTGCTCGGTCCACCCGTCCGGCTGCCTCCATCGGGCGCCTCTTCCTCCCGGCGGCGGCCGCCGACGGGGAGCGCGGCGCGGCCGCTCCCTGTTATCATCTTTCCGACGGCCTACGACGACGGGCTCGCGGCGCTGCAATTCCTCGACGGCTCGAAGAAGCGCCCCGTCCCTAATGGCGCCCTGAGACTGCGAGCGCTCGCTGCCTTACTCGTAGTCGGCGTCGCCGGTATGACGAGCACCAGCGACTCCGGGGCGCAGTGAGCCGGCGACACGAGCGCCGACCACGCGTGCCCACCGCTCCCGGAGGACTCCGATGAGGACAACGCCGAGGAGGACGCGGAACCCACGTTGTTGTTGGTGTTGAAGCTGTTGTGCTCGAGCACCAAGATGGGGCTGGAGCTACGGTATAGCGCGTCGTCCGTCTTGTCCGGCGGCAGCAGCACGACGCCTGCGTTGGCCGCCACCACGGAGCTCTTGATGGGGGCCGCGCAGTTGGCCGCCGGGAATGCCGGCTTGTGCGGGATGGAGGCGTCGTCGAAGAGCTCTGACAGCCACTCCAGCTGCGCCATGTTCATGTCCAGATCCAGGTCCTCGCACTGCGACTCTGCGGCCGTCGAACTCCTACATGCGCAGCGCCGCAGCAGCACCACGCGGGCTGCCGCAAAATCCGCAAAACGCTGGCGGTCCTATGCGGGCAGCCACATGTGCCCGCGTAAACTGTTGCGGCCGATGCGGACGCGGGGCGGACAGCCGCCGACCGCCCCGCTTGCAAGCATAATGAAATCGTACCTACATTGAACCTCAATACAATAACAAGGCCAAGATCAAATGAGGGCTTGTTCGGTTTGAAGGGGGTTGAATGTGTTTGGGAGGGATTACATCCCTAACAAGTCAAAATCCCTCTCAATCCCCTCCAATCCCCCCTCAATCCCCAAGGGGAGGGATTAACCGAACAATGGGAAAGAATTCATAGTTCTGGTCTCATACTGGCAGATCCACACTGGAGCTTGTAGCAAATAGAAATTTATTTAGCAGAAGACCATTTTGAGTATCATAATGATAAATTTACATTCAGCAACAGCAGCCCATGCCAGAACTTGCAGTTGCACCATGGATATAGATAATTCAGAAGAAATTTCTTTTTCAGGTAGAACTATGGATGAAACATGACTTGGTTTATGACATGATAAGTTTTGTGTCCAGTTCATTAGATTCACAAGAATTCCTAACAAGCCGAGTTCAGGAGAAAGTAACAGGTCAGAAACACACTCACATTCTCTGAAAGCTTCTCAACAACTGCTTGCATGTAATTTCGGAATTTAGCCCTCAATGTCACAGTAACTTCACTAAGTTTTTCTCCGATGGCTGCAGAATTTCCTCCATTAGGTATACAAGAACTCCACGACTTCAGATGACTCTCAATCCGAGGCCGCAAAACATCAAGTAGTCTTTTCAATGTATTCAAGAGAATGCCAAGCTAAAACCAGATAGGGGGTCAGATATTAATAATTAAAGTTCTGATAAACATGAATTACTAGCAAAACTTACATCTTCCGATACAGTATAGGGCACCGTTGAATTGCGCTTTGTGAGTTTCTGGACAACTTTGAGGCCAAATTTCTTTGGTGCAATACAATCCTTGAGTGGAGCTAAAACATCCGCATACTGTTTTTCCAGAGACTCAATCACCGCTTTCTCAACATCTGCAATGGCCTTTTGTTTCAAGGAATAAGAACAATTCATCGTAAGTCAGATTTCATTCTGATACAAATATAGTAATTAAAGAATCTGGAAGAGAATCCAGAGTTTCTGACATACATTCTCAAGAACGAATATGTATTCTGGCCATCGGCAAATGATAACTTCATACTCAGTCAATGTATTCCTCAATAAATCATACATCTCATCCACAAAAGGTGTTGTCATATGCTGAGTCCTAACTCCTGACCATTTGACCTGATAATTGGCAAAGGTAGTGGGCAATGAGATCCAGAAGAGTAAAATAATTAAAATCTGACAGCACTCTATACATATGCCACAATAATTGTTTTGAACGAACTGAAATCTTTTGAAAATAAATTATGGATAAGTTTATACGCATTTTATCTGCCCTGTTCCTAATGGCACTACAAGTAATATTAAGTAAACATTACCAAGACTGTCTAATTTATAACTACAAAACACATTTCTGCATGTGCTCACATGGAAGCATGCCCAATGTGCTGCCAGGTAGGAAAAAAAGCACAACCAACATTATGGAATCCATGGAAGCAGATTGACCATTATCCACCTTTAAATTTCATCATGTTAGGAATCTGTGTTCTGCAAATAAAAACTTAGCACCTACCTTATCCAGTCTGCAATTTTCCAGTAACATCCTGCGCTTGTCTTCAATCCATAATACAATGTATAAATGGAACAACTCTTTTGCATCAACACCTGCTTTTATAGGGCTGTGCAAAATTCAAACATATATATAAGGCATAACGCAAATACAATAATAAGACTTGATTTAGATTTACAACTGAAGAAAGTTACCAGATATTCCAGCTAGCAAGGTCCTTCTGAAAGTCAGCTGTAGCAATCACCAAATCAGCAACAGGTGATGCAGGACCAGCAGGAGGGCATGCAACGAGAAAAGCACGTAGTCTATTTGACAGCTCCACACTATATATGGCGGCAGCTAAATTTGGGAGGTCAACAAAACTGTGGAACCAAAGAAACAAATATAAACGAAAACATGTCAAAACAAAAGAGCAGAAAGAAAGAACAAGCAACATATACATTACACATAACGCGTATTTCCTGTAGACTGCACATAATGTTCTGTGCTTAGAAGGTGTACAACAGGCTATAACATTACAGCTGATTGGTACTGAAGCTTGGATGAGATCACGTACCTCGGAAGTATGTGCTGATTATGAATATCAATATCGGTAAAAATTTCATTGCGCAGGTTGTTGCATAATGATTTCATCTTCTGGTAAGCCGTGGTAACCGTTACCAAATCCACCCTGATGCCTTCTGAATTTCCTGTTACATACTCATCAGTCTCAAGCATGTGTCGCCTCGATCGCTTCCTGGCAGCTGCCTGAACATGAATTAAAACATAAAACATAAGTTCCAAGTAGAGAACATAATGAACCGTTTATTTACTGACTAGTTGAGTACTGACCTGGAAGTAACCACACAGTCTTAGTTGAGCCTCCGGGGATAGAACGTCATGTAGAAGACTGTACAGCTTAATAGCTGGTTCCAGTGCAGCAGCAGCCAATCCAGTTGGAGGTCTAAAATCTTCCACCAAACCCGATGGTATAGACTCATCTAGCGACTTGTAATTCTCAAAAACCATTGCTAGAGTTTGTTCAATTTGCTCCTCAACTTCCCCCAGTATTCGGTTCTGTGTGAAGAAATACCAGTCAATCAATAGTGAGATGTTTGCCACAGCAGCATTTCAGACAGATAATAACAATACAAAAGTCAATTAATTCGATCAAACAATCTAACATTGACAGTAAACCTAGGAAATGTGTTGCCATGCCCGAAAACAGGGTGAGAGAAATATACCTCTTGGTGGCTCAATGTAGCAGTAGTGTGGTTCTTCATAAGTATAGGTAACAAAAGCTCGTGAACTAGATTGAGCCAATCAGCAGTAGGGGTTGCAACATCCATGATATAAGAGAGATACCTATACAAGTATAGCAGGCAGCAATCTCTTAATTGACTTAGCTGAGGACGAGAAAAGAAATGAGGAGGGGGTTACAGTAATTTAATTCATTCTAAAATCTAAGCAACTAGCACATAACCCTTTTGAGCAATGCCCTCATTTTGCTATATCAAGTGCAAGAGGACACATAAAAAAATGACATGTGCTTTGCCTAAGGACATTAGATCCGAATAAAGCATCCCACGGTTCTCAAGGTAAAGTAGAAGATAGAAAAGACTGGGGCCCAGTAAATAGGGAGGTACCTCAACTTCGTGTAGGCATCTGAAACCCCATAATACAATGCAAATTCTGTCAACAACCACTTCCAAGAGCCATGCACGACTAGGTTCCGTTGTTGAATGTGCTGCGCTTTCATTGCAACCTCCAAAACGATATCATATGCCACAGTTTCTGCAACAGAACCGTACTACAGAGCAAAGAATGGCTATTAATAAAGAGACAATCATTATTGTCCAGCAAGTGAAAACAGAGCAGTATTCCTTCAATCAGTATATATTAACTGTTAGCAAGGGGTTTTGTACTCATGGGCTCTAGTCTCGTCTGGCCGCATGGGCCTGTACACCATGCGCCGGCCCTGGTGGTATTTGGATAGGTGTGCGTCTGATTAGGCAAGGATCTTCTGGTTGTTGGGTGTTTCTATAAACCCTAGGTCATCCTTGCCTATATATATGTAACTCATGCCTCACATCCTAATCAATCAATCTTTCCGAGCCATACTGCTTTCATGGTATCACGAGTCCGGGTCTTTACCCCGATTCCCTTTCCGCTGCCCTAGCGCGCCGTCCCTTGGCTGCGCTCCGCACCGGCCTCCCGCCATTGTTGCGTCCACCCAGATGGCCGGATCCACCCCACCCCAAGACGCCGTCGATGGCTCCCCCGACGCCGATCACCTCGCTGCTGAGGAACAGCGACGCGCTGATCGCGCCGTGGAACGCGCAGCCGCACGCGCCGCCGCCCTGGAACTCGCCCAGGCCGCTGAGCTCGAAGCCGCCGCCGCCTCCAAGGAACGCAATGCCGCTGCCACCCGTGCCCGCGACGCCCTCAAGCGCGCGGCCGACGCGCGCGCCGTCGCCGACGCCCCCTCCTCCGATGATGAAGCCGAGGATGACGCGGACGCCAAGGATGCCAAGGTCGTCCACGGCTCCGATCTCCACCAGGCCATGCTGATGCACGAGGCCGCCACCGTCTTGAATCTCCATGCTCAGGCGGTGGCCGTCCAAAACATCCGCAGCCTCATCCCCATCCTCCTCGACCTCAACGCCGGGAACTACGCGCGGTGGCGCGATCAGTTCCTCCTCACCGCCGGCAAGTTCTCCTTGGAGGATCACGTCCTCCGTGACCCGCCGGCGTGCGTTTTCCCGGACTAGACACGCATGGATTGCGTAGTCAAGTCTTGGATCTACGGCACCGTCTCCAACGACCTTGCCGACACCGCCATGGAGCGCGACACCACTGCCCGTGCCGCCTGGCTTGCCCTCGAGACCCAGTTTCTCGGCAACCGGGAGACACGGGTCCTGTACCTCGACGCCCAATTCCGGCAGTTCGTGCAAGGTGACCTCTCCATCGTCGATTACTGCAGGACGTTCAAGCAGATGGTGGCCAAGCTACGGGATCTGGGCGAACATGTCACCGACAGGATTCTCGTCCTGAACGTGATCCGTGGCCTCAACGACCGCTACACCGCCCTCGGCCTGCATCTCCGGCGCGCTCGGCCCTTCCCCACCTTCGACGACGTGTGCGCGGACCTCCTCATGGAGGAGCTCAACCTCGCGAACCGCTCCTCCACCTCGTCCACCGCACTCGTCGCCTCGACCGCTGGCCAGCACGCGAGCGGCTCTACTTCCTCCTCCGGCGGCGCACCGCGGACACCCCCTGGCGGGGGCTCGAGCTCCGGGGGCGCGGGCTCCGGCAAGCCCTCCAAGGAGAAGAAGGGCGGCCGCGGCAGGCGCGGGGGCCGCGCCCAGCAGAAGACCACCCCTCCAACCGGTACCAGCGCCGCCAACGGCGGCAGCTCCTCCGGCACCGGCGGACCCGGCGCCAGCGGAACGCCCGGCGGGGCTCCCTGGCCTTCGCTGTATAATCCGTGGGCCGGGACGATACAGATGTATCCCGGCCCGCGGCCTCCCGTGGCGCCTCAGCAGCCCGTGCGTCCTGGGCCGCAGCAAGCCTTCGTGGCCCAGCCGGCCTTCGCTCCACTTGGGCTGCCACCGGGTTTCTTCGGCTACCCCGCGGCCCAGGTTCCCCAGGGCGCCACCTGGGCTGCCACTCCTCCGCAGACCCAGTACAGTCCCCTCTCCGGCACGCCGTCGTGGGATCAACAATCACTCGCCTCCACGTTCAGCACTATGACGCTGAACCAGCCGCAAAATAATGAGTGGTTCTTCGACACAGGTGCCTCCTCGCATATGACTCCCGATCCTCATACTCTTTCACATACCAGCTACCCTACGTCATCTCTTCCTGCTTCAATTATTGTCGGTGACGGTTCTCTTATTCCTGTCACTTCCTCTGGCGGCGCCCACTTTCCTGGGCCTTTACATCTTAATAATGTTCTTGTTTCACCTAAACTCATCAAGAACCTTATTTCTGTTCGCCAGTTTACCATTGATAATAATTGTTCAGTTGAATTTGACCCCTCTGGCTGTTCTGTGAAGGATCTCAAGTCCAGGAACGTGATCATCAGGTGCAATAGCTCCGGGCCGTTGTATCCTCTCCAGCTCCCTGCAGCTCAGTCTCTTGTCGCCGTTTCCACGCCGACGCTTTGGCATCGACGCCTCGGGCACCCTGGTCACGAGGCTCTCTCCAAGCTAGCGCTTCCTGGGTGTACTAGAACTACTAGCTCCTCGTTGTGTCATGCATGTCAGTTAGGCCGGCATGTGCGTCTTCCGTTTCGTGTGTCTTCGTCTCGTGCTTCACATAAGTTCGACCTCATACATTGTGACCTCTGGACATCACCTGTTGCTAGTGTCTCGGGTTTTAAATACTATTTGGTCGCTCTTGACGATTATTCACACTATCTTTGGACGTTTCCCCTGCGGCTCAAATCTGACACTTTCTCTACACTGTCTCACTTTTTCGCTTATGTGAAAACTCAGTTCGGCGACACGATCAAGGCAGTTCAGTGCGACAACGGCCGCGAATTCGACAATTCCAGCGCCCGCACGTTCTTCCTCACCCACGGCATTCACCTCCGGATGTCCTGTCCTTATACATCCCCGCAGAACGGTAAAGCCGAGCGCACCATTCGTTCTATTAACAATGTGATTCGCTCCTTGTTAATCCAGGCCTCGCTTAAACCGTCCTACTGGGTCGAAGCGCTGCATACAGCGACCCTCCTGTTCAACATCCTCCCTACCAAGACGCTGCACTTCGGCACCCCTCACCATGCCCTTCTCGGCACCGACCCATCATATGCCCATTTGCGCGTCTTCGGTTGTCTTTGCTATCCAAACCTCTCCGCTACAGCCCCCCACAAACTTGCACCACGCTCATCCCGTTGTGTTTTTCTGGGGTATTCCGATCACCACAAGGGATACCGTTGCCTTGATCTTCAGTCCAACAGGATTTTGATCTCGCGCCACGTCATCTTCGACGAGTTCACCTTTCCCTTTGCCGAACAAACCCAACCTGTAGCGGACTATGGTTTCTTGGAGGATTTCACTAACTCGGTGCCCAGCCCCATTGGCTCGTCACCTCTGTTTCCTGCAGGTCTTCCCGTCGCCCCTTGCGCGCCGGCCCGCGTCGTTCCTGCGCCCAGCACCACTGCTGGCGCAGGTCCCTTCCTCCAGCTGGGGACTGGATCGCCGCCCGCCGCTCAGGTCGTGCCACGCGCGGCGTCGCCTGCGCCAGCGCCACGCACGGCACCGTCCTCACCCGCGCCACGCGCGGCTCCGACTTCGACGACATCCTCCGCGCCAGCGCCACGCGCGGCACCGTCCTCACCCGCGCCACGCGCCGCCCCGTCTTCGCCCGCGCCATACGCGGCGCCATCCTCGACACCTGCGCCACGCGCGGCCCCACTTCACGTCTACTCGCGCCGCGCCTCTAAGGTGGTTCCTGCGCCGACCAGCGCACCGGCCCTCCCCAAGGGTGCTGTTCCCGTCCCTCCGGTCGTCAACGACCATGGGATGCAGACTCGCGCCAAGTCCGGGCTTCGCTTCCCGTCTGCATACCAGGCGGCGCCCCTGTCTCCAGTTCCTCGGACGTTCCGTAGCGCCCTCGCCGATCCCAATTGGCGGGCTGCTATGGAAGCGGAACACTCGGCCCTTCTGGAGAACAACACCTGGGAACTCGTACCGCGCCCACCTCGTGCGAACATCGTCTCCGGCAAGTGGATTTACAAGCACAAGTTCCATGCTGATGGAACTCTCGAGCGTTACAAGGCACGATGGGTGCTTCGTGGCTTCACTCAGCGTCCGGGCATCGACTTCGACGAGACCTTCAGCCCGGTGGTGAAGCCCGCCACGGTCCGTACAGTGCTCTCGATTGCACTGTCCCGTGGGTGGGCTGTTCACCAACTCGATGTGAAGAACGCCTTCCTCCACGGCACCTTGACCGAGACCGTCTACGCTTCCCACTGCCGGGTTTGAGGACTCCGCACATCCGGACTTTGTTTGCCGCCTCAACAAGTCCCTCTACGGTCTCAAGCAGGCACCTCAGGCATGGTACAGTCGCTTCGCCTCCTACCTGGTTTCTCTTGGCTTCGTCAACGCCAAGACCGACACCTCGCTGTTTGTGTACCACCGTGGCGGCGACACCATCTACCTGCTTCTGTACGTGGATGATATTGTTCTCACGGCTTCATCTACGGCTGTGCTCCAGCGCACCATCTCTGCCCTTCAGCGTGAGTTCTCCATGAAGGACCTTGGCGAGTTACATCACTTCCTGGGAATGCGTGTTCAGCGGCGTGATGGCTGCCTGCTTCTGTCTCAGCACCAGTACATGCTGGACATCTTGGATCGGGCTGGCATGGCCCAGTGCAAGCCTTGTTCCACCCCCGTCGACACCAATCCGAAGATGTCTGCCGCTACTGGAGCGCCTGTTCAGGATCCATCAGATTTTCGGAGTCTGGCTGGTGCATTGCAGTACCTGACGTTCACTCGCCCCGACATCGCGTATGCGGTTCAGCAGGTCTGTCTCCATATGCATGATCCTCGGGAAACTCACTTGGCTGCGCTGAAGCGCATTCTTCGCTACGTTCGAGGTACCCTACACTTGGGGCTGGTTCTGCGTCCTTGTCAACAGGAGGATCTGGTGGTGTATTCTGATGCTGACTGGGCCGGCTGCCCGGACACACGCAAGTCTACCTCAGGCTATGCAGTGTTCCTCGGGGATAATCTTATCTCCTGGTCGTCCAAGCGTCAAAACACGGTCTCTCGCTCCAGTGCCGAGGCAGAATATCGCGCCGTCGCCAATGCTGTTGCCGAGGCTTCCTGGCTGCGCCAGCTTCTCAGTGAGTTACATTCTCCCCTGCGCCGTGCCACATTGGTGTATTGTGACAATATCAGCGCAGTCTACATGACCTCCAACCTAGTTCAGCATCAACGTACCAAGCACATCGAGATCGATCTTCACTTTGTGCGGGAGCGTGTTGCAGTTGGTGATCTTCTCGTGCTCCACGTTCCTACGTCTTCACAGTACGCCGACATCTTCACCAAGGGACTGCCGTCTTCTGTCTTCACGGAATTCAGGTCCAGTCTGAACGTTCGATCCACTGACGATCAGACTGCGGGGGCGTGTTAGCAAGGGGTTTTGTACTCATGGGCTCTAGTCTCGTCTGGCCGCATGGGCCTGTACACCATGCGCCGGCCCTGGTGGTATTAGGATAGGTGTGCGTCTGATTAGGCAAGGATCTCCTGGTTGTTGGGTGTTTCTATAAACCCTAGGTCATCCTTGCCTATATATATGTAACTCATGCCTCACATCCTAATCAATCAATCTTTCCGAGCCATACTGCTTTCAAAATGCTATTGCCAAACTAGCAAACAGTTGTGAAAAGATAATTAATTCACGTCTTAAATGATTTATATTTTGAAAAGGGGCACCTTGTCTGTTGTATTAAATCCAACAAAGTTTGCAGACTCTCTAGGTCCACTGTTTATGCTAGATATTTAATAAATTAATAGTATAGAGTAATATGATTTCGCATTGAAGGTGCTCTTAGTATGTCAGAACTCAGAACTATAGATAGTGCCAAATTCAGTTCTGTTTGTCCAAAGTCAAACTTGTTTAGCTTTGACCATCAATAGCTAAAAATACAAATAGTTCTTCAGCATAAGGTTGACGCTACTAGATTCATCATTAGAAATGTTTTTATAATATATATATACATAACTGCTTATATTTGTGATCGGAATGAGCAACATGTCTGACAACAAGCCATTTGAGAAAATCTAAGATAAACTTGATATAACCTTTCCGATAAAAAAACTATCATATACCATCAAGCCAGAGATAAGCTGATCCAGATACTGTTATTATCAGGTTAATGAGAATCAAAACAGCTTGCGAGCCTTCAACTACTGTGACATTTACATCTCTAGTAAATTAACCACCAATTAAACGAATATAGTAATGGCATGTGAGCTGGTTACAATCTATCATGGACTAAGGCCAACAAATTTTACATTAGATAAATGTGTAACATATTCAGAGAGCTGAATTGGCAGCATCTGTACCTTCATGTTGTTCTCATCAGCAGCAGTGGTATAGTGTATATATAGTTGTATGCGACCCACAAGTTCATGCTCAGGTTCCCGATATATTGGCCACCATCGCAGCTTGTCAGCCTGCACAAAGAAATTTTGATGGTTTTAGAGGAGAATTAGTTTTATTGAGGCACAAAAGTTACATGATGCATTGAGAACAACAGGGTATGAACCCAAACAAGAGACATTTTTTTATAAATCTACTGGGTACAGTAGTACTATTTGAACATGGCAACATGTGCCCCCCCCCCTCCCTCCCTCTCCCTGACACTCCGTGTGCACACCAGACCTACAACTACACTAAGTAAAATCTACAGAAGCATCCAAGGCCCCAAAGGTGATGGGTACATCATATTCCCGTTGTAGATTCACATGCGAGAGGCAACAATTTTATTTTAGGGAACCAGCCCCTGTGTCAATCCAATCAAACTCAGGACCGATGGGTTTCTAACACTCCACTTAGCTATCGCTCATGTCCTAACAGGAGCCATTTTTGATAAACAATTTTGGCAACAAGTAGCAAAATGGTTCGTAAAGTCTTACAGGATCCTCAGCCATTGTAGCAACTTGAGCAACAACACGACCACAGGGCTTTCCCTTTGAATCAGACACATCGATGATCAAATCATCTCCAAGGCTATCAGGAAAGCTGAAATATCAACATAAATGGTCACTTGGTCAGCTTGACTAATTTTGTTCCTACAAGAGTAGGTTTTGACAAATACATAACAAGCCGAGTAGCATGCAGAGCAAATGAATGAATGGTGACACAGCTATTATAGGAACTTCTCTTGCACATACAAGACATGAGTTTCACCAGATCCTGGCTGCATAGGTACCACATCATCTTCAGGTGAACTTTTAAGCCTCAATTGGCAGGAGTATGTCTCTGAGGCAAGAAAAAACATCATGAGACTAATTCAAGAGGCTGAAGTCTACGGGAGAAGTAAAGCATATTAACCTTGTGGCACTTCATAGGATGAACTGCTCCGCAGAGTAGTCACACCAACCTTTAACAGACCAGACACCTGCTTGATATACTGAGCACTTGCTTGCATGTATGCTAAGCTATGTTTCGAGAACGAACTATTAGCAGGAAGCTGTGGTAAAACTCGAACTCTTCGTACAGACTCCCATCCTGATGAAAGCGTGGATTGTACATTGGATAAACGGTACCGGACAGAATCCAATTTCAGCATTGGCAATGACGAAAAGTTGCAACCAGAAGGCATATCTACAGACATCCGAACTTTGCGAACTGCAATAAGAATGATATTAAGTTAGCGTTAATGCCTCGGCATTTTATGTATTAGTCTAAACTGGTCACAAGCAACAGTCTAACAAATTAACAATTGATAGGATGTGCTAATTTCCTAGAGGTCTTCATGAATAATAAACCAAAAATACCTAGCAGATAGGGTATGCAAATGGAAAGAATATATTGATTTTGTACCTTGAACCTTCATTTTGCCTATTGTTTTCTTGGGCTTTGATGCAGCTCCTTCACTAACTAGTTCTGATGCACGCTTCGACATAAGCTCCTCTTCTGATTGTAACAAAACATTTTGCAAACTAAATGAAACATTCAAGAATGTCAGAGCTTCCTCAAGTGTTACATTTAGGAGTACAACAAAAGACATGTAGAACAACCGGCATAAGCTAGAATATTGCACTATGATAAGATGAACAATGAATAACTAATAAGTTGGTGAAATACATGTTCAATGTGGTAGCCAAAAATAGAATTTTTAAGTAATATAATATCTGGGGGCCTAGCTGAAACTTGCTATTCCTGATATAATCACACTATGTTGGTTTAAAGAGCATATGTAGATTAATGCAGACACTGAAAGAAGATACTTCAAGCCATTCGGTATCTTCTATTCTTTATAATCTGCAATAGCAAGTTGAGGTTGCATTTTTCAAACCGAACTAACTTAGTTCTGGCGGCAGTATTTTGCTTCCAGAATAGAACTTAAAACTAATGCATTGTTCTCCGTAAAATGTTTTGGTGCTTGCGCACAGCTGTCCCTAAAAATACAAAACACAGCAATGGACATCCACAGAACTGACAGTTGCAAGAGGCAGTAACAATATCTAATGATGATTATAGCCTGTTTGGTTTTGGTGAGTCATCTTCAATTATGTGGAACAGTTAACTCACCTGAATGTATTTCTCAAGAGTGTGCATTCATTTTCCAGAAAAACTGGAGCTTCCATACAGCCTCTAGCCCATGCATGAAGGCACAGGCGGACACAAGCATCATAAGCAAGTACAGAATACCAGGGACCTTGCAGACTATAAAAAAAAGTTCAAGAAATGTGTTAAAGTGATTCCACTACATATTTATTTGAACACTTGTTCTTTAATAAAAAAATACCTAGCATGAAATGTTGGGACTCGAAGAGGAATTGAACTAGATGGCTTGCTTGTGTGTCCTCCATTCAAAGTGCCCCTGCATAGCAGGAAAAAACAATTAGAAGGATGAGTAAACAGAACGAAACATTTCATTCCATTAAAAAAATGATTTTTATGACATGTTGTAGAGGCTAAGGCTACCTGTCATTTTTGTCAGCTAGGTTAGCTCCCCCATTAACTTCTTGGTGTTCTTCAATTTTGGCAGATAAGTCATCAGTGGAATTCGCGTTAGCACAAGATCTGGTATCATTGCGAGTAACTGGACGATGATCCTGTTCATAATCGTGTATTGGAGGTGCACTAGGGACATCAGACAACCCATCCTGCACATAAAACATATGATCAAACTTGAAAATCTTTAAGAAAATCACATCAAGAAATTAGTGCCATCAACACATAGGATTTTGTATGAACCAAGAACCATTTAGTGCTGTAACTAGAAGTTTATTTTCAAAGATGATGGATAATGTAAATGGTGAAGGACAAAGCAAGAAACATCAGACCCCAGCCCCAGCTGATTTAGCCTTTTTGTTTGGACTTTGGAGGACATCAAACCCCAGCAAGAATAAGTGTTGAGAATCAAGATATGCCCCCAAGGCGTTCAATAGTGCCACAGGATGGTTTCTAGTAAATGCATAAGGTTGTTAGCCTTCAATAGTGCCATGGGATGGCTTACACACGGAATGGGAATGGAATTACTCCGACATAGCCAGTTAGCCATGGAAACCTATAGTGACGTTTACAGAAAATAGTGGTAGTGTCCAGAGAATCAGTTGATCAATAACTAGAATATTTGATAAAGAATTTTCAAAGTTTAATATGTAGTTTCTCAGAATCATGTAAATAACTATGTACTGAACAATTTGACTTGAAAAACTATTTCTAGGTAAATATGAAAAATCTACATTCTAATTATGTGATGTTCTGTCAATTGTCATATTTAACAGGTATATTATTTGTTGAGATAATTAACATATTCCCAGTTCAAACACTTTTAAATGCAACCCCGACTTGAAACAAAATGGAACTAACAGACGGTGCATCACATAGAGAAACAAGGTAGATGAATGGAAATGCTTTGGAGATAGGCAACGTATGCTATGCAAACCACATTCGTATGCAAACTATGGAAACTCCAATCTGGACCATCTTGCAGATAAACAAAGAAAACTAACCAATTTATGTGTTGGTTTCACATCCTCTCGAGCAGGGACATGAGAAGAATAGCTGTCTGGCTGGTAGGCTTTCGAATTTAGAGGCTTATTGCGGCTGTAATTCTCTGCAGCTGCTGCACGAGTCTTCTGAACCACATTCTTCACCTCTCTTCGGGCTGGGCCAGTATGGGAGTACTCTGATGCATACCCACCTTTGGAGGTCACACCATTGCTCTGCCCTTCCACCTGGCTAGAAAATTCAGAGCTGCCTGCAGAGTCTGAGTACTCCTCGTTAACATACCCAACAACACTGGCCTGCGGCCGTCGCAACGGCTGCGCCTTAGCTCTTGGCAGTGCTGTGTCTCGCGAAGAGCTCAAGTCCGAGTAACCATCATCAGTGGAGTAGTAGTGTTGTTGACCAGGCATGGTGGCGTAGCGGTAGAGCGGCACGGCAGTTCGTCGGGTCACGTCGTCGCGGCGGGGCGACGAGTCCACCGAGTCCCTGCCGCTGCAGACCTCAATCTCATCGTTGTCCGACGACTCGTCCATGTCAGATCCCGAGGCGGCGCTGCCGTCGTCGCTGCGCAGCGAGGAGCGTGTGAGCGGCACAGCCGTGCCGCGCGTCATGTGCCCGCTCCGGAACTTCTCCGGCGGCGGCATGCCGAGGCCCCCGCGGCCGGCCGCGCCGCGCACGGCGCGGAGCACGTCCATGCGGTCGTGACTGTGTAGCGCCGCCGCTCCCTGGCCCTGCCGCCGCATTGGCACAATCCAACACCACAGGCACAGAAAACACGCGTCAGAGACCCGAGGCCGCAGCAACTCAAATCAGCTAGGGTTCGGCGGCGCGGCGAGCTCACTCACCTCTCGCACCCACTTGAGCGCGTCGCGATCTAGCCCCTCCGTGAACATGGTGAGCGCATGCGGATTCCAACTGAAACGGGCGAACAAATCAAGCAAAAATCAGAAAAATCCCGAGCCGACCGCACTAAATGCGAGTGATTCCCACACTGAGAAAATTCGGGAAAAAAAACTCACCCGCAGATTTTAAAAAACACAGTGCGAATTCGAGGGAATGGGAGCTGAATCGTGCAGGGGGGCGCAATGCTCACCTAGTTACCTAGGAGCCGGGTCGGCGCGCGGATTTGCCGCTGGTGTAGTGACGCGAACGCCCGGATTTGAATTCCTTCCAACGAATGACGCGAGGAATTCTGCGAGCCGCGCGCTGGGGGATAGAGACGGGAGCGAGAAACGGTGGCGAGGGGCGGAAGAGGAAAGGGGAGCCGAGTAGGAGGAAAGGGACAAAGCCTGTGGCCGTACTGGCAAAATTACTAAACCCACAGTGCCTACGGGAAGGGGACGGCTGATTTTGTAGGTCAGTCCTCGGTTATTCCGGTAATATTGGAACGAGGTCGACCCTTCCATAAATTTAAAAGAAAAAAAAGACCGATCCTACACTTGAAATAAAGCTTTTTAATGAGGTGCTACTAAAACTGACGCACACTATCGGCGCAAAAAGGAAACAATTGATTCGATAATAAAATTTCCTATTTAGCATGCAGCATCGTTAATTAACTTTCTTATTACGGTGCCGTGAGCTCCTTAAGTTACTGCAAACTAATAGTCGCATCTTCTATCCACTTATAACGCGAGGACCCACGCG
Organism: Panicum virgatum; assembly: GCF_016808335.1. Classification (NCBI taxonomy): domain Eukaryota; kingdom Viridiplantae; phylum Streptophyta; class Magnoliopsida; order Poales; family Poaceae; genus Panicum; species Panicum virgatum. Next base: position 62,047,148 of record NC_053145.1, on the reverse strand, counting down.
GAAAACGCCATCCTCTTGCTGGGCCCTCCTTTGGTCGTCCGTTTCCTTTCTTTCCGTTAATCCTCCCCGTAAGCCACAACGGGAGGAGGACGCAGCTGCGCCTGCGCTCCGCTCACCGACCCGGGCGTCGTTGACGACGTCAGGGCGCGCGCGGCAACGTCGGGGAACGGGCCCCCCCCCCCGTAACGGTCGAAACGTTAGTGGTGGGCTGGGGGCCGGACGTGCCCGTAGTGGGGTGCGGAGTGTGGACCGGCGACCGGTGGGAACGCGCTCCCCGCCCTCCGGGCCTCCCCTCCAGGCTCCAGCTGCGCGCCTGGGCCGCCTGCGCTCGCCGTGCGACGCAGCGGCTGCCGTCGGATCCGCCGTGGGACACGTGCCGGACATCGAGGACGGGACGGCGTGTGGGGCCTCTCGGGTCGGGGAGATGGGGCGGCGCATGGGGAGCTGCGTGGGAGAGGGTCTCATGGCCGCGGGCCCCGCGTGTCGGGATCCTTTTTCAAACGGCGTGGTCGGAGTCATGAGCCTCTAATCAGTCTGTTCTTTTACGTGTAGTCGAAAGACGTTCTGCCCCTGGTGTTTTGTGGGAATTGCAGTGGCATAGCGCTCCTGCCACTGACAGAGCGGCGCTTCGAGCTTTCGGTAATATGATACTGTGCTGGAATGGCGTGTGTGTGGGCCCGAGGCGAAGGGTTGTGTGGAGAAAAGGCCAAAAGTGCTAACCGTCCACGGTGCGTGCCCATGTTATAGGATTCTCATTTGTGCCTATGCTTTTGGTCACGGAATATCATTTCATTTGGAGGGTAAATCAAAAACACCTACTATCGGTTAGCACGTCCCTGTTTTCATGAACATTTCTTTTGAAGATTAGTCTTCATGAACATTTTTACTGTGGCGATAAAGGCCACAAGGTTGTCCAGAGTTCCATCTTCCATCTTGGTCGTGCCTTCCAAGTTTCACTAAGCGCTTTTTTTTTCTTCCTTTCGAAAAACAACCAGACGCATTTTCGTTTGAGTGAACCACGGAGCGAGCTGAGCTTTTTCCTCCGGCGGAAAAAAGGCGCGCGGTTTGGTCGGATTAGACGAGAAACCGGCGGGGGTACTCCGGTGGGTGGTGCTGGACTGCTGGCGCCCGCCAACATGCGCATCGTATCTCACGTACTCGGCGCTCACATGAAACGCACTTGCGAGCGCGACCTGCACCCACGGAAAGGTTGCCGCCCGGGTCGAGCTCCTCTCGCTCCAGCTCCTAGGGGGCAAAGCTGGAAACTGTGAAGCGTTTTTTTTTTTAGCCAGAAGTGCAAACGGTTCTGGTGCTTTGACCTGCTGAACAGAACAGTGGTGCGCAGTGGTTTCTCTTGACTGACCTCGTTCGCTGCGCAGTGTGAACTTGCACGCGCATGTGAGGCATTTTCCTCGCAAGATCTGCTTCCTTCGGCACTACGGAATGTCAGGCTGGGGGGCCTGTGTTTGGATTCTTCCCTGGCTAGTCGATGCCGCTAATGGCACCGTGGTCGTCTGCACTGTTTTGTTTAGTACTACAGCAGTAGCAAGTGGGGGATGCAAAGCAGAGCTCGCCCAGGTAACACGGCAGGTTCCGGGGACGGGCCCCCTTTGATGATCCGAATGCGGAGAGGCGATTGGAAAGCTGTAGGATTACTGGAACCAGTGGAGCGTCTCCTGGAACCAATTTGGCAGAGCATAGCATCCTGCATCCAGTGGACTTGGCTAGTTATAGTGTGCCTACTTTTAGATTAGTGGGAAAGCCGGTGTTCAAGATCACGAGTCCTTTTGCCGTGGTACTTTTAGTGAGTACTAGTATAATATTTTAGTGAAATGCACGGTGGTGCCTGGGGCGAGTGTAGCGCTAACATAGCTTTAATTCGAACTCGGATGCTCCCTCCGACCACGATCGTGTATTGTCATGACGGCAATTTGCGAATCATGACGTGCAAACATGCATTGTTTTTCTGTCGACGCCGCTGGCATACTGGAGACTAGCCCAGTCCCAGTGTCCCGGCGGCACCCCACGCGCCACTGCCATCTCCGGGAAGGAACCCCTGGGAAAGGAATCGGCGCTGCGGCAGCCGGCGGCGGCGGAGCGAGGGAGCCAATCCCACGTCGAGGGGAGGGTGCGAGATGTGGTGGGAATGGGAGGACGGCGGGGAGGAGACGGCGCGGGCGCGGGAGGAGACACCCGTCGACTTCGACTTCATTTCCCTCCTCGCCAAGCCCAAGGTGAGGCGCAAACGTTACCCCTCCCCTGTTCTTCTTCCGATTCTGCCGCCCGATTTTGGGTTGCGGCGGTAGGGCCAATTGGGCCCTTTGGAATTTAGAGGCCAGATCGTGTTGAATTTTATTCCCTTTGCTAGTTTGCCCCTTTCGCGTGCTTCGCATTTCTACGAAGCTTACTGGCTCGTGCTGAACGGCGGAACTGTGTGGTGCCTGCAGGATTACTACAAGATATTGGAAGTTGATTACCATGCGTCGGAGGAGACAATCAGGTCCAGCTATATCCGGCTTGCGCTGGTTGGTATCTATCCCACTACCAATGAAGTCTTGTAATTTAATCATATAGTTCAGTTTTCTTGAGCAAAATGGTTGCTTCAAGGGGCATATTCCCTAAAATAATCTCATTGAGGATACTCTTTGCTTGCTAAATTAATTGACATCCTTTCCATTGCTCTCTGATAGTTGATGCCATGATGGTAATGTATATCCTTTCCATTACATTTTGGCTGCAGAAATGGCACCCTGATAAGAAGCAGGGTGAAGAAAATGCAACCTCCAGATTTCAGGAGATTAACGAGGCATATCAAGGTCAGCTTGATTGGTTCATTGGTTGCTCACTTGTTCAGCATCGAAGCTTCTCCTCATGAGAAAAGTGGCATACATAAACTGTATCATGTACTTTTTGCATAATTCATGCTTAATGCCTCCTAAATGATGTTGTCTAAGCAGCATCTTTTGCTGTACTACTGCTTGTCTATTGTGTTTGCTTCTATAACCATGAATGCTGTTAAGAAGAAGGTATCATACCAAGTCGGATATCAGTGTATACAATACCTACTTATGGTGGCTATGTTTCCCCAGCCATACCTGCCACAGATTATGCTAAATTTCTTACAAATTTTGCAGAACTTTTAGTAGCTTTAGGGGGAGCGTTACCACAGTTCCACAAGACTGGGAGTGTGTATACACCCTAAAACTTAGTAAAGCCATCATATTTGTTAAGAAGTAGCAAAATATTCAGATATGAATGCTCGAGATGTTAAGGAGCAGGCAATCAGGTTGGCATACATTCATAACATTTGTCTGTGTTCCTCAGCTACTGATCAATTACTGTCCCTGTCGTAGATGCTACCTAACTGATCCAAGACTAAGAATATGCCCTTGTACAAGAGAATGATGGAATGGCTACCACAATTCTAAAGATGCCCTATTACTTTTATTGTTTTAGTGGCCTGTAGGAATGTCTTGCTGCGTTGAATAGCTTGGCAAGTCTCTAAACTCTTCTTTGTTCGTTTAGGAGAAACTTTTTGTTGCTTCTTCCAAACTATTATTTGATAATATATTTGACTGGCATAAAACTGTGTTAGATTTGAGGCAAATGTCATGCTTGAGCAGTTGAGCCATATCTGTTGAACATTCTGAACTTTTAGGCTGTATCCATCACCACTCTAGCTCTTGAGAAAGCTAACTGTGATGATAAGACTATCTCTTTTTTCCTAAAGAAATATTCTCTCACTGTGTCCTTTACTTTCCATTCAAGAAAGACAAATCCTGGGCTATTATGACACATCTTGTTTTATTGTTTCTGATGCCCCAACATTTCTTTTAACAGTTCTGAGTAATCCTGCAAAAAGGCAAGAGTACGACAAGAAAGGCATTCTATATGTTCAAGATCAGAATGTAGTGGTGAGCAACTATTTTTATTCTATACTCCCTCCCTACTCGAAAAGAAAGTCGTTTTGGACAAGGTTTGGGTCAAACATTGGGAATATAAATCATAAATACCTTTTAAGTTGTTGAATTTCAAAATACAAAAACCATATGAATAGATTGTTCTTGAAAAATACTTTCATAAAAATATAAATATATCACTTTGTGATAAATATTTTTATAAAAATAAGAAGTCAAAGTTAAGCTTTGAGACTGTGTCGCTGTCCAAAATGACTTTCTTTTCAAGTATGGAGGGAGTAGTTATCTTGTTACCCGGATATTCTCACACATTATGTTGTTTGCCAACAATTTCAGGACTACCTGAACCGGAACAAGGGTTTAATACTCACCTGCAATGGCCTTGGCATAAGGTACTCGGTATGGTGAGCATGTTCAGAGACGCCACAGTCTGCATCCGCCTGCAATCTTGGATGGGTGTCTAATTGTAAGATACTGTCTAGTAAAAAAGAATATGGTACGGCAGTACCATTTTTGGGGAGCTAGAGATGGACAGCTTGAGTTCATCTTACAACAAAGTTGATTTTATTTGTTGATCAGCTGTTGTTGGTTGCAACTTGCAAGGGCAGATATGTTCATGTAATCCTGTTGCTCCTTGTATGTAAGACACTGTCATTTTATGATACCCACGTTTGCGGTGTTCATACTTCCGTTATCTTTCAAGGGTATTCTGCGTCTGTACATGATCCGATGTACAAAGGAATAATCTCTTATAAAGAGATGCAACTTGGTACAGAATAAAGATGATTTCAAAAGGAAACATATATATAAAAATAGCATCAGCTGTTACAGAAAACTCCTTGTCTTCGAGCTCAGCATTTGGGTTTGACATTTTTTTCCCTACTGAACTGGAATTGATGATTACTGGATAGGAGCACAAAGGACTTTAAAACTGCATGAGTGATTTTTTTAGACTTTACTCACAGTATACACATGGGATCAAGTAGAAAACAACAAAGACTTCACAAGCACACAGCCAAGCTTCAGAAGTCTGACCAATGCCCCAAGAGGAGAAACATAACTTTAGATACACGACCTTCTTTGCCATTTCAGTAATATTTGAAAAGAGAAGTAGAAAACCTAATGATAAGTGGGTTGTAAAGCCTAAACGTGTGCCCGAAGATCATTCATTGGCATCTCAAATAATCCTCTGTTTGAGATCTTCAAACTTCCCAAACAGGTTGTCTCTGCTTTCCTGCATATCAAAAATTTTAAAAAGGAAATCCGATCTTCAGGTTACTAAGCACACAACAGGATACAGTCGAGGCTGGTTTTGTAGGGTGATTGAGAGTTCAAATGTACCTTGTAAATGAGATACCGTGCAATGAACCATATTGAGTAGCCAGTTCCGACGAGTTCCAGAATTTTTGGAAGCTGTGATGAATAAGCCAAGGAGGTTAATGCATTTTTGCTCTTAGAATGAAGTAAAGATTTCATTATCGATGCCGGAACTACGTACCAGGGGAACTGAATCAATTGCAGAAACAATGGAAGATAGAACCAATAAAGCAACAAAGGCACCAGCTCCAGTGAGGATTAAAGTGGGAGTTACTTCAATGTTCAACTGAAAAATAGACAGCAATGAAGAACTCATCCAAGATACAAAAGGCATCCAAGAACACCAAAAAATGCATATATTGACACAAAGTTTATATCTGAAAAGTCAATTATCTTGACGAATGACAACTGATATTGAATCAAGAGATTAAGATAATACATGCAGTAGCTTTTCTATTCTGAGAATAATCAATGAAATACGTACAGACTGATACGTGATGACATGAAAAAGCTGGGTCAGCTATGTATCGCCGATACGGATACGGGTATGGCGATACGGGTACGGTGATACGGCGATACGTGAGTTTAAAAAACGACATAGAGGTAGTATAGAGAGAGTATCGGAGTATCAAAGTATCGGATACGCAAGTATCGGATACGAGTACGGCTGGGTTAGTGAAGTATCGGTGATTCATAGTGGGTCAGTTCAGAGCAACAAGGCTTGAGTTATTTGTCTGGTTGGGCAACTGATAAAGATAAAGGTTTGTAATTTCATAACATGTTTAGCATTTGGTGCTCCAGGGGTCAGCAGATGTTAAACTAGAGCCTAATCCCTCGGGTCACTGATTCATACGTTTTACAGGTAACATGGCGATAGAGCTCAACATTGGACAATAATAGAGAGAAAATGCATGATATACTGTCCTAGTTGATTCTTTCCTCTCTTTTTTTTTTGAGCAAAGTTGATTCTTTTCGTTTTGTAGACTGTCTAAGAACAATGTATTGAATGCAGCAAGGACACCTGTTGCTATTTTGCAGTTTGCACAACTGTTATGTGTTATCGGTCCTTTCACCTCACATGAACTCCATTTCAGTTTGGTTTAGTTCCCACTTAAGAGTCAATAAATGGAGCGTTGAGATATGCCAAGGTGGTACCCGGAAAGTGGTTCAGTTCTAATGCTTGTTACTGAGATTTCCCTCAATTACGTCTCATGTTATTTTAACAAGCATTGCATGAACATTAGCGGAATAGCGGTTACTAGTAGACAGCAACGGAGTGGCAAAGATACCTTGCTCAGTATTTCATCCAGGTTGATATCATCTGGGGACGGCGACGCCTCCGACGACACCAGCTCTCCAACAGGCGCCTCCGCGGAGCCACTGGACGCGGCGCTAACCTCCTCAACCTTCTCGTCGGCAGGCGAATCGGGCTTGTCCGTGACGACGACGGCGGTGGAGGAGGCGGAGGCGGGCTCTTCGGACGGCACTGGATCAGGCACAGCCGCACTGGCGCAGCGCCAGCCTGAAGCGAAAAAAAAATCAGCAAACAAAGCGCTGTGAGGAAGCGAATACGAGCGAGCGACTGGTACAGAGCGAGTGCGAGAGAGAAGCAGACAAAGAGAGAGAGGTGGGGATAGCTGAGACCTCGAGCTTGGAGGCGCCGGCGGAGCGGGACGGCGGTGACGGGGCACGCGCCGCTGCGGAGGGGCGCGAAGGGCGCGGCGGAGGCGGTGGTGGAGACGCAGAGCTCCATGCTCTCTCCTCTGTTTCGGGGTTTTCCTTTTCCTCTCCTCTCCTCTCTTTCTGTGGAGGTCGACCTGGTTGGGTTTTGAGGTTTCTGAGAGCCGCGAGGGCGAGGAGGATGAGAGGTAGGGGGTGATGCTGCTGCCTGCTGGGCTGGTGGCTCCCTGGCGCTGTAACGAGTGACGTGTTCGCCCTGCTGCTCCTCTGCTCCGGCTCGGCGGCTTCTGTGACATGCCGATGGCTGCGCCTTCGCTGCGCTGCGCTGTGCTTTCTGGGACCGAATCTTCGTGGGTGCTTTGGTTGGAGGACAGGTGGTGCTTTCGCTTTCGCTTTTTGCTCATCTCTTGTTCCAGGGCCCTCATGTCCTGTGTGGCCTGCATTTTTGCATTTTACAAAAGAGCAAAAAGGAAAAAGGAGAAGGTGGGCGACTCTCTGTCTATTTTTCCGCTGAGCAACTGTGCGGCTCATATGCAACACTGTTGGAGTAATGGGCTTGGCCCATTTATTCTAAAGCATTAAAAGAATTTAAAGCCCACTATTAATGCTAGGGAATAATGTTTAATTCCGTACCGGAAATTGAGGAGGATCTCAACCGACTTAAAAGGTGGACTTCTTGTACACCACTTGTGAAGCCGGTAGGAGGAGGACGGTGAACCACACGCGCGCGCGCTCGCTCGCCTCGCCGGGCCGGGCCGGGCCGGGCCGCGGCGCGGTGTGATGGCTATTTTGCCGTTGACAGCAATTAATCGTGCGATTAAACGTGCAATTAAATCTGTAATTAATGGTCATAACCGCATCACCTAAATGACTCTGATGGTGTCCAGGTTCAACGATCCTGAGCACCTGAGTCTATATAAGGAGTGCCATTCCCCTCATCCATCCTGCACCAGAGCACTGAGGCAACTCGGCTCCTCTCTTCTCCCTCTCCAGTTGCAACAACTGAATCCTGCACGGGATAGGCGGGCAATCAGGTTTTTGGGTAACGCTTTAGCGTGACTGCTCAAAAATACTAAGGCTTTGCCCGATTGTACGACTACTTCCTGGTGGACGAGCCGAACGACTACGTCGACTACATTCTGGTGGCCGAACGACTACGTCGACTACATCTTGGTGACCGTTCGTGGGACTGCACTGCGAACTTCTTCCTGCACCGATTTAGTTCGACTACTTCGACTGAGGCCAACCGAGTAGATGTCTACTCCAGTTGGTAACAGCGCAGCCAATGCCTCCGGCAACGGCCCCGCTTTAGGGTACTCCCTGAAACTTTGGTTATTTATATTGTTTATGCTTATATGTGTGATAAGTATAAACATGTTCACATGTTTTATTTTACTCCTTAAAGTCATAGAAATATTACTAGTTTATACATTTAATTTTGGAATTTAAATATACCGAAAATTGCCTAGATTTCTAACAATCCAAAAACCTGATTATGTTAATAGGCTTTCGGTATCTAGCTTTGCTGCATCAATCAAACCATCACCTTTTGATGGTTCAAATTACAAACGTTGGCAAGAGCGGCTTATACTGTGGTTAACACTATCGAGAGTGATCCATGTGAAAGAGGGTAAGGCTGAACAATTCTCTCCAGAGGAAGGGAGTGCGTTCGATGAGGCTGATATCCTCTTTCGAGGCTTGATCATTAGTGTTCTCGGTGATAACCTGGTGGATTCTTATATCCGGCTGCCAACTGGCAAAGCTTTGTGGGATGCTCTTGAGGCTCAATATGGAGTATCTGACGCCGGGAGTGAGTTGTATATCATGGAGCAGTTTCTTGAGTACAGGATGGTCGAAGACCGTTCTGTAGTGGAACAGGCTCATGAAATACATACTCTGGCAAAAGATCTCAAAAATTGCAGCAAAGAGTCCCCATGTGTGTTACCCAATAAGTTTGTGGCTGGAGGTATAATCTCTAAGCTGCCACCTTCTTGGAGGGACTTTGCTACTTCTCTAAAACATAAGAGACAGGAGTTCACAATAGATGGACTCATAGGGACTCTTGATGTTGAGGAGAAGGCGAGAGCAAAGGACATACGTGGGAAAGGAGTTGTTGGTGCTTCAAGTGCCAATCTTGTTCAGAAGAACAACTCCCATAAGAACAAGAAAAAGCCACCGCAGAACCAACCAAAGACTAAGAAGACAACCACTTTTAAGAAGAAGAAGACGGGAGCTTGCTATGTGTGTGCCAGTACGGATCACTTTGCTGCAAAGTGTCCGAACCGCAAAGGCAACGACTCCGCCAACATGGTTATTAGCGAGCCTGGAGGAACTTCGGGGTACGGTAATTTATTACCTACTGTTCTTTCAGTCTTTGGTTCACCCGAGTGGTGGGTTGACACTGGTGCTAATATTCATGTTTGTGCTGATGCTTCTTTGTTCTCTTCTTACCAGACCGGCGGGACTTCCTCCTTGCTGATGGGGAACGGATCACATGCGCGTGTTCTTGGTGTTGGTACGGTAAATCTGAAGTTTACTTCGGGGAAGACCGTGCAGCTGAAGAACGTGCAGCATGTCCCCACCATCAAGAAGAATTTAGTCAGCGGCTCTCTACTGTGTAGAGATGGTTTCAAATTAGTCTTTGAGTCCAATAAATGTATCTTGTCTAAGTTTGGTAATTTTGTTGGAAAAGGTTATGAAAGCGGAGGTTTGTTCCGTCTTTCTTTGTCAGATGTTTGTAATAAAATTGCATACAATGTTATTAACGTTGATGAAACAAATGTTTGGCATTCGAGGCTTTGTCACGTTAATTTTGGTTGTATGATGCGCTTAGCTAATTTGAGCTTAATTCCAAAGTTCACTTTTGTCAAAAATTCTAAGTGTCATGTATGTGTTGAATCAAAACAAACTCGTAAGCCTCATAAGTCCGCGGAGGCAAGGAGCTTGGCACCCTTAGAATTAATTCATTCCGATTTGTGCGAAATGAATGGAGTGTTGACAAAAGGTGGTAAAAAATATTTCATGACTTTGATTGATGATAGTACTAGATTTTGTTACATCTATTTGTTGAAGTCAAAAGATGAAGCTTTACACTACTTTAAAATCTATAAAGCGGAAGTAGAAAACCAACTTGAGAGAAAGATCAAAAGAGCTAGGTCAGATCGTGGTGGCGAGTATTTCTCAAATTTATTTATTTTATTCTGCGAGGAACATGGTATTATTCATGAGAGGACGCCTCCCTATTCACCTCAGTCAAATGGGGTTGCCGAAAGAAAGAACCGCACTCTAACGGATTTGGTTAACGCCATGTTAGATACAGCGGGACTTTCCAAGAAATGGTGGGGTGAGGCTATATTGACTGCATGTCATGTCCTAAACCGTGTTCCTACAAAGAATAAAGAGATAACTCCTTTCGAGGAATGGGAGAAGAAAAGGCCAACACTGTCATACTTACGTACATGGGGTTGTTTGGCAAAAGTGAGTGTGCCAATAACCAAGAAACGTAAGCTTGGACCTAAAACTGTGGATTGTATCTTTCTAGGTTATGCTATTCACAGCGTTGGATATAAATTTTTAATAGTGAAATCTGGAGTACCTGACATGCATGTTGGTACTATAATGGAGTCCAGAGATGCTACATTTTTTGAAAACATTTTTCCCATGAGAGATGAAACAAGTTCATCTAGGCAAGAGTTCATCAAGGATGATGGCTCTGCTGAGCCGATAGAACACAATGAACATACACTTGTAGAAAATCCTGAGGAGGATAACAATGATGCTCCGAGAAAGAGCAAGAGACAAAGGACTGTAAAGTCTTTTGGTGATGATTTCATTGTATACCTCATAGATGATACACCCAGAACCATTGAAGAGGCATATTCATCTCCTGATGCTGACTATTGGAAGGAAGCAGTAAGGAGTGAGATGGATTCTATTATGTCTAATGGAACCTGGGAGGTCGTTGAACGTCCTTATGGATGTAAACCGGTTGGATGCAAGTGGGTGTTCAAGAAAAAGCTTAGGCCAGATGGTACTATTGAAAAGTACAAGGCTAGACTTGTGGCCAAGGGTTATACACAAAAAGAAGGAGAAGATTTCTTTGACACTTATTCACCAGTTGCCCGATTGACCACAATTCGAGTGTTACTTTCCTTGGCAGCCTCTTATGGTCTTCTCGTTCATCAGATGGACGTTAAGACGGCTTTCCTCAATGGAGAGTTAGAAGAGGAGATCTATATGGATCAGCCGGATGGGTTTGTATCAAAGGGTCAAGAAGGAATGGTTTGTAAGTTATTAAAATCTTTATATGGTCTCAAGCAAGCGCCTAAGCAGTGGCATGAAAAGTTTGATAGAACTTTGACCTCTGCCGGCTTTGTTGTGAACGAAGCTGACAGATGTGTGTATTATCGCTATGGTGGGGCTGAAGGAGTGATTTTGTGCTTGTATGTGGATGACATACTGATCTTTGGCACTAGCCTTAATGTGATTAAGGAAGTCAAAGAGTTTTTATCTCAAAATTTTGAGATGAAGGATCTGGGAGAAGCTGATGTTATCCTTAATATAAAGCTGGTAAAAGAGATCAATGGTGGGGTGATTCTTACACAGTCTCACTATGTGGAGAAGGTGTTAAGTCGCTTTGGTTATAGCGACTATAAACCTGTCTCAACACCATATGATGCCAGTTTAAATTCTTAGAAAGAACAAAAGGATAATGCGAGATCAGCTGAGATATTCTCAGATCATTTGTTCATTAATGTATTTAGCGAGCGCTACAAGACCTGACATCTCGTTTGCTGTAAGCAAACTGAGCCGGTTTGTTTCAAACCCGGGAGATGATCATTGGAAGGGTCTTGAAAGAGTAATGCGCTATCTGAAGGGGACAATGAACTATGGAATTCACTACACCGGGTACCCAAGGGTACTAGAAGGGTATAGTGATTCAAATTGGATTTCTGATGCTGATGAGATAAAGGCCACAAGTGGATATGTGTTTACACTTGGTGGTGGAGCTGTTTCCTGGAAGTCTTGCAAGCAGACCATCTTAACGAGGTCAACTATGGAAGCAGAACTCACAGCATTAGATACCGCCACTGTTGAGGCTGAGTGGCTTCGTGAGCTCCTTATGGACTTGCCGATAGTTGAAAAACCGTTACCGGCAATCCTAATGAACTGTGACAATCAAACGGTAATTGTCAAGGTGAATAGTTCAAAGGATAACATGAAGTCATCTAGACATGTGAAAAGGCGGTTGAAATCTGTCAGAAAATTGAGAAACTCCGGAGTTATAGCCCTGGACTATGTTCAGACGGCTAAAAATCTGGCAGATCAGTTTACAAAGGGTCTTTCACGAAATGTGATAGACAATGCATCTATGGAATTGGGCTTGAGACCCACGTGAGTCATTCTATAGTGGAAACCTGTCCTATGTGATCGGAGATCCCGTGAATTAGGATGGTGAAACAAACTAAAGTCTGACTGTGAGAAGAGAACCTTTGTGAAAAGGGCTCATTCCGTGTATAAGGTGCATTTCTCTTCTAATCTGTATGGCAGGTTGGTCTATACCTTAATGTGTGCCAGGTGGTTTCTTTTAAACAAATGAGTTGTTTTCTTGAAACAAAGATGTTGTCCTACAGAACATCTGAAAGGAACACACCTATATGAGTTTGACCACTGGTCATGGTCTATGAGAATTGGGTATTCTCTAGAAACTCATGAAGGGCCTGGAGTATGACTTATAAGCTCCAAACCGCGGGGATGCTTTTGCAGCCTAGTACCAGTGTAGGGCTCTGGTCAAACTTGTTTGTACAAAACTGGCAATTCAAGGCATAGTCCATTGCACAGTTGTGAATAAGTGTAGCCTTTGTCCTAGATGGAAGTTCAACTTAACAGTCTCTGTCGAATACTGGTATATCAATGAGAGAATGAGGGTATTTCTAGTGTGGCTTGAATTTCTTGGTGAGGATTGTTGGAGTAATGGGCTTGGCCCATTTATTCTAAAGCATTAAAAGAATTTAAAGCCCACTATTAATGCTAGGGAATCAATGTTTAATTCCGTACCGGGAATTGAGGAGGATCTCAACCGACTTAAAAGGTGGACTTCTTGTACACCACTTGTGAAGCCGGTAAGAGGAGGACGGTGAACCACACGCGCGCGCGCGCTCGCTCGCCTCGCCGGGCCGGGCCGGGCCGGGCCGTGGCCGTGGCCGTGGCCGTGGCCGTGGCCGTGGCCGTGGCCGTGGCCGCCGCGATGTGATGGCTATTTTGCCGTTGACAGCAATTAATCGTGCGATTAAACGTGCAATTAAATCTGTAATTAATGGCCATAACCGCATCACCTAAATGACTCTGATGGTGTCCAGGTTCAACGATCCTGAGCACCTGAGTCACTATATAAGGAGTGACATTCCCCTCATCCATCCTGCACCAGAGCACTGAGGCAACTCGGCTCCTCTCTTCTCCCTCTCCAGTTGCAACAACTGAGTTCCCCAACGCTAATTTCTGCGCGCACAGAATTAGCGTGAGCATGCCTCCGAAACCTTGCTCGCCTTGAGATCCTGCACGGGATAGGCGGGCAATCAGGTTTTTGGGTAACGCTTTAGCGTGACTGCTCAAAAATACTAAGGCTTTGCCCGATTGTACGACTACTTCCTGGTGGATGAGCCGAACGACTACGTCGACTACATTCTGGTGGCCGAACGACTACGTCGACTACATCTTGGTGACCGTTCGTGGGACTGCACTGCGAACTTCTTCCTGCACCGATTTAGTTCGACTACTTCGACTGAGGCCAACCGAGTAGATGTCTACTCCAGTTGGTAACAGCACAGCCAATGCCTCCGGCAACGGCCCCGCTTTAGGGTACTCCCTGAAACTTTGGTTATTTATATTGTTTATGCTTATATGTGTGATAAGTATAAACATGTTCACATGTTTTATTTTACTCCTTAAAGTCATAGAAATATTACTAGTTTATACATTTAATTTTGGAATTTAAATATACCGAAAATTGCCTAGATTTCTAACAAACACAAGGTATAAAAGAATGAAATGATGGCCATTTGTCCAGTTCCACCCCCACAAATTTATGTTCCTTTACCAGCATTTTCGCGATTCAAACATCGAAGATCGTGAACCAGTTCCTCAGGGGGGGGGGGATCGTGAACCACACACTCGTTTTTTGACACACAGTCGGCAACATCTTGTTGGAGCACTTCTTTTGATTTCATAGGCCCAGATGACTTGGCGAATTCTAGGCCCATGTATTGAGCCCAGCTTCTTCCTGAGCACTGGGCTTCCTAAAAACAAGTAAGCTCACAGTCCACGTGAAAAAATGGCCCAGTTGAGTGGCGCCGTCCAAATTGGGTGAATTACGTTTGCACTGCCTCGATCTTCTTCCGTTTAGTTGGCCAGGTACCGAAGATGACACCACACATTCCGTTTGAAATGTTAAGTTGGGGCTGTCTGCATGACGCTAGAGGGGTTTGAGGGGTCAAAATACTTTATTTGAATTAATCAAATAATCATGACCATTTTTCTACTTTGGTTAGCTCCATGGCTAGAACAAAACAACCCGTTCTGTTCCAAATCTTCTTCTATGCTCGGATACATGTGAAACCCTAGTTCCAAATTCCCACACCCTAAACTTCCGAAGAACTCTGTTTTCCTTGAACTCTAGTCTCTATGAAGCTCGATGGAGTTGGGGAAGGCGCGCGTGAGCAAAAGTTGTAAGAAAACAGAGAGACCGATGAAATCATGTGTCAGAGTCCACATAAGCATTCAAGTCCTGGAAAATCTATTTTTGCTTATGTGAGTGGAGGCCGGGGTGTTGCAGAAGAGGGATACAGTCGCTGCAGGTGACCTCATGCCACACTATTCTTCTTCTTCCTCTCGGCATCACGATGATGATGGCTGCCGAGTTAGGGAAGAGGGGTTGTCGGGATGCCGGTGGTCACCGGCGGCCGGGGAAGGGTGTGGAAGTGAATACCGGCGGCGGTGGCGAGATGCGGAGCCGCCACCGGTCTAGGCAAGCGGCTTGACATCCGATAAGCTGGGCAGGAACGGAGGCGCTGGAGCTAGGGGCAGGCGGGGGCGCTCGATTCTGCGATAGATGGGTTCTAATCGCAGAGAGGTATGAATAGACGCCCCCCTTAAGTCCAGATTCCCATTTATGCATTATCCAGCCAGCCACGAGCTCACGATCACGGCATGCCCGTGCACGACTCCATTTTTCTCCCCACAAATGGCCACCCCCGCTGGTACATGTACATCTATATTTCCTTTCTCTCTCGCGCGCGACGGCAGGGCACGCCTGCCTGGGCCGGCCGCGACGGTACTGGCTGTTCTCTAGCCCATGGCTGCTGCGATCGGCCTGGTCCGGCGTGGGGCGGTCGAAACCTTTGTTTACTCGCGCCCCGAGGCGGACCTGCCGCCTGACCGATTAACGGCGACGCCGACGCTCATACCCGTCACACCAGCCTGGTGGGTTGATCGAGTAGATAATACTGTAATCTACAATTCACCGTGGATGTATGTCCAAGTCCAAGGTTAACAGCAATGTTTCTCGCCTGGTGATGCTGGAGTTGCTTTGTGCCTCGCGGAGGTCGTTCGCGACGGGCGCAACACGGCCTCCGGAGACGGCTGCCTCCCTTGATTGGATCACGAGTTCAACACGTGGCATCCCCCGTGCGGCACATTCTTTTTCTCTCCGTAGCCGCCGCGTATTTCCCTCGCCGATCGTGGGCGCACGTACGACGCGCCCCTGCGGCGCACGCGTCGTCGCGGCGGCGGAGGGCGAGTAGGCGTGTCGAGGCAAGAGGAATGGGTCGTAGGATGGTCCGGCCCCGGGAGCGTGGCAACGCGCGTCCGCGCCACCGCGCGCGCATGCATGGAGAGCGAGGCGTGTGTACCGAACCCATCGGGGCGCGGCGAGGCGGTGGCAATCAAGGCGGCGGCGCCGTCGGTCCGCGCCATGGCCGCGCCCGCGCGCATTCAAAGCCGGGCTGCCGGATAACCGGCGCTCGCGGCAGCTAGCAGGGCGCGCGACCGCTCGCCGTGGTTCGCGCGAACACGAGCCTCGGTTTGTCGCGCCTTGCTCGATCTCCTAGCCACAAAAGTTACTCCACCGCTGTCAATTTACACGTAAAATAAGGCTCGTTTGTTACCGACCTCCCAACAATGGCATGGGATGGCGGATAAGCTAATGTATTCTCGCGCCGGGCTCAGCACCGGAGCCAGCCACGCACGTACGCCGCCGACGCACGGGCACGGCAACGGCAGGCCGTGTGGTCCTCGTCTCCAAGCGTTCAGGCAGTCTGACTCGGAACAACCTGGGCGCCGGGGAAGGACGCATGGACCCTGCAGGCTGCAGCAAGAGGAGCAGGAACCCAGCAGAGAGACGCAGGTCCCGGCCCGGCGCGGCGGCCGATTCCTCCGTGGCCTCTCCTGCTCGCCACCATTCGTTCGTCGGTGGGATACGCTTCTTTATATACTCCTCCTACCACCAGTCCTCCACCACCACCACCAGCACAACGACGCCGTCCTCATCATGCGTCCGGCCTGGCCGATCGATCGCCTGGGCTGGTGGTGGCGGAGTGGAGATCTGACTCTGCAAATCTGGGGGGGCCGGGGGGACACCATGCATGTTGCCGCTGTCCTCTCCCCGGCCATAGTTTACTCATCCAGAGCTTTTGAAGGCCTGGCCTGGCCTGGATTTCAACCCCCTTTTGACAGGGACAAGGTTTTCGATCGGTTCTTAACCTGTAAGCAAGCAAACAGCTCGCGGCCCCCCGGCGCATGATCGAAGTTACTGTGGCGGCACGTTCTGAGGGGGTGGATCAGATTCGAAGCATCCGCTGCTGCTGCTGCATGCGTCCGCTTCTCCGGATGCCGGCGATAACAAAACAAAAGGCGCGCATGTGTGCGCGGCGTGGACAGGGAGGGGGAGGAGGCAGATCGGTCGGTCAGGGCGGCACGCGGCGCGCGGCATGTTCAAGGCCCTGCCAGCTTCAGATCTGCGCGCAGGGACTGCTGCCCTACTGCCAGGAGATCCCAAGTTTCTATTTTTGTTCGGGGAAGAAGAAGAAGATCGACACCGACGCTCCACAACTTATTGTACTCGGATGTCGGATCGATCGATCTGCACTGTAGACGACCCCTGATCCCATTGCCATTGGCCGTTGAGGCGATCGTCTTGCTGCATCGTGGTAGATGCAGATCTACTGAACCGGCAGTGTGGGGGAAATGATAGTGCTTACGGAGTACTAGATCGATCGATCGATCGATCGATCTTTACTCCCATCTCAGAAAAGAGAGAGAGAGAGAGAGGAAAAAAAAGAAGAAGCACGAAGAGTTATGATAAGGACCATCTCCTCTGCACGCTAGTAGCCTTTGAACTCGATCCAATGTGCCGCCCCTAAATCTTGCTTTGATTCCACTCCAGGGAGTGAAAAAGCCTTTTTACGTGGCTCGTGATCGTACGGAGCAGGAGGCCAGTGGCCGGCCGTGCCGAGAGCGATCGCCAAGCCGCCGCCCCGCAGAATACTACTGCGAGCCGGACGGATCACCCTATACCATACCCCTACGTGCTCTGCTCCGGCCGGCCGACGTGGCCGTACGTGCAGGCCGGGGATCGCCGTTGGACTGGATCGGATGCTGAGGTGGATCGATGATTACTTCTGCTCGAGCGCGCGTGGTGCGTGTCCCTCGATCCATTATTGGATATGATAGGATCGGGCAGGGAGCCCGATCGGAACGTTCGGTGGCGGACGGGGACAACAACATGGGATACTCGGCGCGCGCTAGCTAGTCAACCGGATGGGTGGGATCCGAGGGAGGGCAGGGAGGTCAAGAACACACGGATGGATCGGTGAGATCCGGGTGGGGGCACACCACACCACCTGGGATGAAAAACGCTGCGAGAATCCGCGCGCGATCCAGGGATCGGAGTTTTTTTTTTCCAGATCATATAAATTACTTAATGGAAATGTTCCTAAAAAACCCAACGAGAAACTAAGAATCCTGTTGATAGCGATCCTTCAGGGGAATAGACGGATCGATCGCAGCGTTGGCGAACTGGAATTCTGGAAAACGCCGTCGGTATCACGCGACACCACGATCCTCATGGGAATTGACTCATGCCCTGGAATTCCACTCTGCTGGAATAATCATGTGTCGGTTTGGCGCCAAGGGAATTACACCAGCTCCCCGCCTTGGCGCCCTTTTTTTCATCACCCTGGAAAGAAAAAAAATCTAAATCTTCTAGACGTACAGGCCGTGAAAGGTATTAAGGATAAACTAGATCAGCAGGCCACGAATGATCATCATGCATGCCACCGGTCACTAGAGTGGAGCCGAGCGCAGTTGTGCCGCATCTTGTTCTTTAGTACACGGAGGCTTGCAGGCACTGGTACTCGGATGTTTACAGGCTTACAGCCAGGCAGGGCGCACAGCGGGGCAGAGAGAGACGTCCACCAAACCGGGGCGGGGTGAGCAATGACGGGAGTGGCCATCAGCGCCGGTCGCAAGAGCTCCCTCCATTCCGTGGCGTTCAATGATCCAGCGGCCATGGCCGACGCTATCATGCTACAGCCTAGTGCCGCCGAGCAGCGCTCTCCTCGGCTCGCACCGCACGGCACGCCACGGCACGAACAGGGCGGAGGCGTGCATGCCCTCCACTTTGCAGCCGCGCGGGAGGGAACGTCGCGGATCGAAGAGCCCCGCGCGGCGCGAGGTCGCCAAGTTGCCAGGCACACTGTTGCCTCGAACGGGACGATGGATCGATCAAAGCTAGCAGCCAGCCACCCGCCCATCAAACTCTTGTCGGAGCTCACATTTGCCATCTACGAATCGAGCGAGCAGGGTGACCAGGCGTGTCCTCTCCTTTTTAGCCGCATGATCCGACGGAGGTGAGCCGATCGGACGGTGCCTGATCGTCACCGACTCCTCCAGAGGAAGGCCTTTCCAGAACTGCGCGGGCAGAGCTGCAACTCCCCGTGCCGCTGTCTCGACGACGACGAGGGCCATCCATCGGACCATCTCCTCCGCCCGTCGTGATCGAGATCGACACGAGCCCCGCTCCGAGGCACCCGCCGGGCCGCGAGGCTTTCGTGGCCGCGGCGCTGGAAACCCGCGGGATTTTTCTTGGATCGCCTGCGAGGGCTCCGTCTCCGCGGCGCGCCGCACCGATTTTTCTTTTCTTGGATCGCCGCGAGGGCTCTCCGCGCCGGATTTCGCACGCCATGGGCGACACGGCCAGCACTGGCGTGGCCTGCTGCTGCTACTGCTACTGCCGCTGCCAAATTATATATATATATTTATATAAGGGGCACGCAGCTGGTCACGATCGAAGGGAACGTACCAATCAGGGAAGAAATTAGCCGAAAAAACAATTGATTAGTCGTGGAGCAGGGGGAGATGATGCCATGATGGGATGGCAGGGATGGGCTCTGAACGATTTTTCAATGGAAAATAAAAGGGTTAAATGGGTGCCTCCGTGACCTTCCTTGATCCCTTTCATCCTTGGCCGCGTGTACTACGCATCTGTTAAATGGAAAGGTAAACGGATCCTCCCCATTTCATCCTTTGCCGCGTCAGAGCAGTGTAGACAGAGTGTACCCGGGACAAAAGATCGGGCAGGATCATCGTGGATCGGGGTTCGTTCCTTCTCAAAAAAAAAAGGAGAATTCGGCGTCCTAGCAAGGGCTACGTGCGAAAACATTCATGGGTCGTCCAGTTTTCTCCAGCGGCGAAATTGCTGTGCTGCCGTCGTGCTCTCCTCGCAGGCAAGGCTGGCAGTGCCAATGTGTCACTCCCCTATGGTCCAGGGCTATTTACAGAATAACACGAGGAAGGGAGGGGGAAAACGATTTCTCCTTCTTCTTTTTTTGTCCAACACTTTGAAAGTCACTGTTTTTGATCGACGCCAGTGCGAGAAGCTTTGTCTACCACCTGCCTTTTGCGGGCATCTGATTCCCCACTGCGATGCACCTGCTAGCACCTTTTGGGTGTCCTTTTCTGAGAAATTCATCTGGAAATTTGTCAAGATTTATAGGCCTAGTGGCTCTTGTTAGTTGTTTGGTTTAATCGCACTTAAGCTGTTGTGGCGCATTTGAGAGATTTATTTGGCTTTTTGTCTGGGAGTCGGTCTCACACTAACCTTATTTTGTAGCCTTTTTTTATTTGCAGCATTTTCTCGAACCTGCCTAAAAGTGTTAACAGTAAAAGGAATAGGAATGTATTGCCTAAAAGACACTTGAGAAGTTGAGATCAAAGTGGGGGAAATCAATTGCTTGCATGCTCCCATGTGACGAGCCAATACCACATAAACAATGACAAAAAATTTCCCCAAGATAATGGATGGCATATACTATGCTATTATACCACAAAAAATCACCTCCAAAACAAAATTATTTTACAGGGGGAAACAACAAGGCCTATTGACTCCTTACCAGCACATATGCTTGGTCAATGACAATTACGATGTTAAGATAATTTTACAACTGTCTTTTTATCAAATGGTGAAACCTACTACAAACTGTACATAAGAAAAAGAGTGAGAAAAAGTATAAAAAATATCAGTACATCATAAATGGCCCTTCGGATTATGGAGTATTTGGGAAAACATTCACTGCTTATATGCTCCCTGAGTCATAAACTTCAATGCAGATAATGATGGAAAATTCTGAAAAAAGATTACATTACCCTCGATCATTCCACAAAATCAAACTTGAACAACAGTTCATGAGGTGAAACAAACAAAGAAAAACACTCATATATGATGATGTTTTTTATTAGATGAATGAAATTATATACTTTTATTTACCTTCACGAAATCATTTTTTTGTAACTATGTTTGTCGTCATGCCTATTTGCTTAGAATTTTTAAGGGTATAGAACGTGAGTACGATTTTCCCATGAGATCAAGTAATAGTATATGCATAAATGATAAATTGAACCTAGATCAAGTACTAGTATATGCATAAATTGAACCTTTCAAACTTAGGTCAATGTCAATGGGAGTTTTATGAAGAGTTTTGTAAGCATTAATTTCTATGCCGTATCACCAATTTTGATGACTTGATACGGTATTTATGAGAAGAGATAAAGAGGAGTTTCATCATATATGAGGAGGAGTTTTTCAGTTTACGTAACTGTGTTATAAAACTCCTATTGAGATTGGTGACATGCCATTTCATCTGAATAGATAATCCTTTCTATAATTCTACACCTTGAACGAAAAGTCGCATTAATATAGACAACAATTTGCATGGTTAAACATGAGGAGAGCCAATCAGCCAACCACACACAAACGAAAGGTGAAAAAGAAGGTGCCGTTCACAGTTCTCCACGAAGAGCAAACCACACCATGCTAGCCTGGTCCCGGCCAGCCAACGATGAAACGACTGAGCTTTCACCGGCAGCGCCCCTCGAAGAAAGGAACGTTCCTTTCACAACCGTCTTTTCACACATATCGGTGTGAAGTTACTCGCTGCTTTGACTGCCAGAAAGCAGCGTGCTCGGTGACCTCCCGGCCCTGTTTGGTTGTGCAGCACAGCTACAACGCACGTTTTTCGAGAAAAAAAATTTAATTACTAAACGAAATTTATTTGCAAAAAATTTTCACGGATGTGTGTAATTTTTCGAGACGAATCTAATAACGGTAATTAATCGATGATTGACTACAGTAATACTACAGTAACCGACCTCTAATCGTGCGGTCAAAGACCTCATTATGTTCGTCTCGCGAAATAGCGCAAGGCTGTGGATTTAGTTTTATAAATTAACTTTATTTAATACTCCTAATTATTAGTCAAAATTTTTGTGCTACTTGTGTGACTCACAACCAAAAACAGAACAGGGCCCCAGTCTCGCTTCGCAGGAGCCGGAAGCGAATGACCTCATCGGCTCGATAAAACCCGGCTTGTTGGGCCAGAATTGGTTGGGTACACGGGTCCGGGCTACCCATTCGGACCCATATCCTGAGCCCACACCACACGTGTCTTCGTTGTGGACCGGGTGCACAGCTTGATACGGACGTGCGGCGTGGCGCTTTCTCATTTTAGTCCCTTTGAGAAACACTTTTTATATAGAAGGGTAGTTTGGTCATTCCCACGTGCCATCTGGTGAGTGGTTGCCACCTGGCGGCTGGACGAATGGTGCCACCGAGGCCCGTTCCTACGTGTACTGGTTAATGGCATTTTTGCAAGATGCGCTTACGGTTCTTCAAAATTACATTTAGGTTTCTGCAACTTTTCTTATACACGGATTAGTTATTCAAAATTGTGGATCCAGGATGGGGATGGGACGAGATGTCCCACCGTAGCGGGTTTTTACGTGTGCTCCGACGTTCTTGCGCGGATGGGCTTACCAGTTTTTGGAATTGTGGATCCAGGTTATGCAAGTTTCTTGTTTCCGTTGTGGTGCGTAGATTTGCACTGCTACCGCAGCCACTTGCTAACTTAGAGCAAGCCCAATAAAACTTGTCATATAGCTAAGCTAGAACAATAACCGATTCCTCTCTCTTAGTTCTTTATTTATCCACAGTAGCTGATCTTCCCTCGGTACACATGCAGAGATGAGAGAGAGACTCTGCGGGATGACAAACAGTCCAAGCGCCGGGCGCCGAACCCAACGACTACCAACCCTCTCTCTCATCCTTTTCGTCTGACAAATCAGAGCACAACCGGCTTAACGCCCGTTATTGTACATGCTCTTACGCGCATCCTGTTGCAGGAAAATTCTAAAACAATTCATGATAAATAGGATTCGGCAGGAATCACCATTATCTTGTGGTTGATGTCGTTTTGAAGGTTCGGTATGGATAACAGTGCGATGAATTGGCGGCAAAATTTATCCACAATATATAAGTACTGTGCCATAAATTCAAAAAAAATCTTTCAAACTGTACCATAAATTCAAAAAAAAATCTTTCAAAGGAAAATAGCTACACAGCATAACTTGACGGAACATAATTAAAATTCACCAAAACCAGATGCGATGGCAATCCTCATTTATGCAGCGGAACATCCTGAACTACCACCAATAAAAGTACACTTCTTAAATGTGAAAATGTCAATAACTGTGATTGCAACAGTTAATGAACTACTGCTCCAACATCTAATTGGAGTGTCAAATTGGATTTTTCTTGGTGAATCCCTTCATCTAATTCGTTCGTTAACGGTAAAAATGGAGGACTTCACTAGAAAGACCAGGCCATTCAAGCGTCGTGCATCGATTTCGCTAACCTACATCAATATAGAGTTAACGGAAACTCCTCCCGCGACGAAGGTTCACCAAACCGTCGGTAACCGGTCCGGTTTGGTCCGGTATGAAACCGGTCCAAATTCAAAATTTAAATTTGAATTCAAAAAATGAAAAATTCCCAAAAAAATCCTAAAAATACTTCAAGTTGCGACGAATCTAATGGTGCCAAATTTTCTCAAAAATTCGTTCGTTTAACATACTTTTCGGGCATTTAAAGTTAAAATAAAAAAGAAAAAGAAAAAGAAAAAATGAGACGGCCCATTAAAGCCCACTTGATAAACCGGCCGGTAAATCGGTCTAACCGGCCGGTATACCGGTTACACATGCAATTTTAAATTTAGATTTGAATGCAAACTGGTCAAACCGGCCGGGAAACCGGTCAAACCGATCGGTAAACCGGTCTAACCGGTCGGTATACCGGTGCGAACCGGTTGAACTGAGTTTTTTGAATTTAAATTTGAATTTGACCGGTTTCTACCGGTAACCGATCAAACCGGCCGGTAAACCGGAATCGGACGCCGGCGGTTAGGTCCGACCGGTTGGGAAATGAAACCTGCCCGCGACAGGCTTCACGCAAAACACGACCCCACTGTCGTGCGCGCAAAGGATCCGCGCTCCAAAAACTCGCATTGGAAAATGCCAAAACAAAACAACCCACAAAGAAGTCGTTGGCATGTTTTACGCCGAACCCCTCGCTCCGCTCCGAAATCTCAAGCTTCTCCCCTTCCACCTTCACTAGACTCAGCGCCCGGCCGCCCTATATAAAGTTATAAACCCTGCTCTCTCCCTGCGCTCTCCTCCTGTTTCCACACTACAGTGTCCAGCGTCCTCCTCCCCCTCCCCCTCCCCCTCCCTCCCTCTCGCCCCTCTGTCCTCTCCACTTGAGAAGAACACAATAGAAAAAAGGCAAAAAAAAAACATTTACCTTTTTATATCTATCCGAATAAAATCAAGAAGAGGAAGAGGGAGAGAGGGCAGGGAGGGGGAGAAGAGTAGCAATCCAGATTCAGAGAGGCTAGCAATCAGCTCGCGAGGAGAGGATAGTGAGAGCTGCGTTGGTGAATTGATTGCTCGCTGTTCCAGTCCTGCATTCCTGCGGCAGCAGTTTTTGGCAAGTAGGTGGCGTGGCAAGCATGGTGCCGGGCTATGACTGCGCCGCCTCCGTGCTGCTCTGCGCGGAGGACAACGCCGCTATTCTCGGCCTTGATGAGGAGGGGGAGGAGTCCTCTTGGGCGGGCGCTACGCCGCCACGCGATACCGTCGCCGGCGGCGGCGGCAGCGGGATCGCCGTGGAGGAATTCTCGACGGAGCTCCCCCTGCAGTCAGATGAGTACGTTGCGGCGCTCGTGGAGAGGGAGACGGGGCACATGCCCGCGGAGGGGTACCCCCAGAAGCTGCAACGCCGGCATGGGGGCCTGGATTTGGCCGCCATCCGGAGGGGCGCCGTCGATTGGATTTGGAAGGTGAGTTGTGCGAATCGATGGGATCCTTTCTTTGCGTTATTAGTGAGATGCTGAGATGTGACTCGCCGGATTTGCGTAAAGGTGTCTCCTTTATAGAGTTCATCGCGGTTCTTGACTTGATTGCTGCTCACCGGTGTCGTCCTCGACGTATATTGCCTTCACAGCTCACTGAATCCGCATCTTTTTGCTGGATAGGTCACTGAGCATTACCATTTCGCACCGTTGACTACAGTTTTATCTGTGAACTACCTCGATAGATTCCTCTCCACGTATGAGTTTCCTGTAAGTCTTGCAATTTTAGTATCACTGCAAGCAATCGTACTCAAATTACATAGTGTTGATTGGAGGAAGATCCTAATCATGGCAGGAAGGCAAACCTTGGATGCCGCAGCTCTTGACAGTGGCATGCTTGTCACTGGCTATGAAAATAGAGGAGACTTTTGCGCCACTCCCCTTGGACTTGCAGGTGAGTCAGTACAATGCATCTCATAACTGGCCTGCAGATACATTGTGAAAGTTTTTATTTCTCCAGAGAGTATTTGATGACTCTTTGCCTGGTAGGTTGTTGAGTCAAAGTTTGCTTTTGAGGGAAGGACCATAAAAAGGATGGAGCTTCTGGTGTTTAGCACCTTAAACTGGAGGATTCATGCTGTTACTGCTTGCTCATATATCGAATACTTTCTTCACAAATTGAGTGATCTTGGTGCACCCTCCTTGCTCGCACGCTCTCGCTCTGCTGACCTTATCTTGAGCACTGTGAAAGGTACAATTTTAGGACTTAATCAGATGTGATTCCTGGTCTTCTTTGATCGCAGCATATATAATTTGTCAATTCGACAGAAATCAATTCGTTAAGTTTGACAATTGGGTCTGCAGATGCTGAATTCGTGATGTTCAGACCCTCAGAGATTGCTGTCAGTGTTGCTCTTGCTGCGATTGGTGAATGCAGAAGTTCTGTAATTGAAAGAGCTGCTACTAGTTGCAAGTATTTGGACAAGGTAATATTTCACATCTCAATCTCCTGCTAAACCATTTGGCACTTATCTTTGGATGGTAGCCTCTGAATGCAATGCTTGCTCAAATTCTTTCCAAATTAGTCTAAACATCATTAATGTTTTTTAGGAGCGAGTTTTAAGATGCCATGAAATGATTCAAGAGAAGATTACTATGGGAAGCATTATCCTAAAATCTGCTGGATCATCAATTTCCTCTGTGCCACAAAGTCCCATTGGTGTATTGGATGCTGCTGCCTGTCTGAGTCAACAAAGCGATGATGCTACTGTTGGATCTCCTGCAACATGTTACCATAGTTCTTCCACAAGCAAGAGGAGAAGGATTACTAGAAGACTACTCTGATTGCTTCAGGTGTGCTCCTCACCGCTTAGGAGTTTTTGGTTGGTTCAATCATCTTAATTTTGTTTGGTCACTCAAGAATTATGGTATAGCCAAGTAGTTGCTGAAAGGAACAACAAAGCAGGCACACTACTTGATCCATATAGAACAAATAACAAGCTGCGTGCCGTGAGCCAGTTAATGCAATTGGCATCCGCAAGGGGGATACAAAACCCTTGGGGGTCCTGGGATGCTGGTGTAGGTATAGAGGGAACAAGGAATTCGCATGTGTTGTAGAGATGAGAGCTCCCTCTTACCATTTTGTACTTATGCTCCTTCAATTTGCATTGAACTTTAGGCAAGGTTTGCCTTGGGCATTGAACTTGTGATGAGCGAGAAGAATCCAAAAAGGGATCAGCAGCGGAATAGAACAATTTGATATATTTCATGAAACTAAAGATATGTTTTCTTTTGTTAATCATGAGTTATCAGTTTGTTGACAGTAGTAGGTGTTCTGTTTTGTTTCCTTGGTTGATCATGCCCACTGTAAGTCTGTACTTTGATTGCTACCCTGCCTGTCCTCTCCATTCAATTTATTAATCTGGAACATATAAGGACCTTCAAAAAATTCATGGGTTTAAAAGACACATTAATTGGCTAGGTCACTAATTTATCTAATCGAATTGGGGAGCTTAAATAAAGGGATCTTGTTACTTCAAAATGACATCTGGTTGGGAATATTTTGTTCAATTGATGCTGGTGAAAGCTAACACTAGTAGTGCCAATAAACCTTAGATCAGCTTGCAAAACCCCTAGAAGAATCCTCATGGCTCAGAATCTCTTTTCTTTTATTGCCACTTCAATTTCTTTCTCTAGCAACTGCATATGCATTCGACCTTATCACTGTTGCACCATTAGCATAGCCAGGTCGTGGTTGGCCACCATTACGTAGCAATGGTGCCAAGTACAATTGTTGCTTGAAGCTCTACCCGCACTACAATGGGCTGTAGTTACATTCTACTAGTGTACAGTGTAGTGTACTGTATGGCGTGCCTCTGGCATTGGTCAAATGGATCTGTCTTTTGATCTACTATCAGTTTAAACAGCGGTAATAAATCGGCATGTTCGATGAGCTAATGCGCCAAAAGGGAATTCTTTGTGTCGTACAAAATGTTCCTCAGCATTTGCGTGGATGCTACCTGTTGTCAAGAATTAGCATACGCTTTTCTTTTCATCTTTCTACACTTGATAGCTCCATTCATTGCTTGCTTCAGAGATACCGTGTGTTGCCGTGTACAGTTTGCTGGTGCTGAGCACTATTCGTGCCCCAGCACTGACTACTGCCTGCGGGTTTGTGATCTCAGCGACAGTCCCAACCAAATGTCCGGACCAGCTTACAGCTATCGCCATAGATCCAATCACCCAACACTCTGGCCCGGCCACGCCGACAAGCTCCTGCTTGACGCTTGCTGGACAATGGCAAAACCCAACGAAATTCAGAAGCTCTCCACATGATCTTTGCAATTATGCATCAAAGAGGAAAAAAGAAGGAAAAATACTCGCTGAGAGTCCATGCCAGTCCTCCTGCCTCCATTCACTAGGAGCTGCGAGCCATGATCATTTATCAATCGAAGGCACATTCTGATGAGATCTGCTCCACGACTTGACTGGAGTAGCTCATCATGATTCCGTCATCGACTCAATGGAGCGCATCATGGCTCCCCAGCCTCGTGCCCGGCTCGTGGTCGTGGACCTTGCGTCCCAGGGAGGGCAGTGCCTCCGTGCCTGGGCCTCCTCATTGGGCGCTCTCCATGCCTGGTTCCTACCACCTGCATTCCCTTGTCGCATCGCACCTACCAATCGAGCGCTGCACATTAACCTGTCGCCCTGGATCTCGATCGATCGATCGCCTCGCACCCTGCCTGCCCAGCAGCTTGATCATGCTGCCCCCGCTCCTCGTTGTCATGCACCGCTCGGCCCTAGTGCGGCTTTTGACTCGTTAACAGACCCTTCAGACATCGAATTTCAGAGATCGGTTTAAAGGCAACCTTCAGAGATTGATTTAGAGGCAAAACGGCACCTTCAGAGATCGATTCCAGGCAGCAAGTTCAGAGGTGAAGCGTGGATTTAAATGGCGACGCAGTGCGTGCGTGGAATAAACTATGTGTGGGCAAGACCTGCAGAGAGGAGGAGCAGAGCTCCAGCTGCAGAGGCATGTGCTGCTGATTCACTGTGCTAGTGGCGCTCTTGGCATCGTCGGATGAGCAGCGAGTTCAGTTCGGTGTAGACGTTACGTCCTGCCGTTCTGGCGTCTCTCCTGTCTCCCCGCAGCGTGCGTGAATCGTGGGTCGCCGCGGACGGTTTGTCTACGGAGTGAGCTTGCTGCTGGTCAGTGCCAGTGGTGACCACAGCCATTGCCAGGTCCAGGCTGCAGGGCGACACCCATGACCCATACATGAGGCCAGCGGGAATTCAATGGCGCTTTTGGCCGGCGTATGCACGGGCATGGCCCCAGCTTCTTCCGGGCACAAACTCTGCGCTGCCTCACAAGCGGCCGCGTAGGCTGCCGGTGCCGGTGTCCGCGCCCTTCTGAAATGCTGCCAGGTCTCACGGGTTCAGCAGATGTGATCTCCGTGCGCTGGTCCTCCCCATGGCTGCAACTCCGGCCATGCAGTGACTTTTTCAACTTCACCTGCGAGGGTAATTAGGTAAAGTTCTGCAGGTCAGCACGTGCAGCTACAATCCATGGACTAGTATGATACGGTAGGATTGGCCCGTGTTTTCTCAGCACGGGTTGCCTTGCTCCTGGTAAGATGCAAAAGGAGCCTCCAACGATAAGGCTCCACGGGGAAGAGGCGGGCGAGCCAGCGACGAGCGGAACAGGAAGGGAAGGGAAGGCCTAGCTAGATCTCTGCAGCTGCCGATCAATCATCGGAAGAGACAGATCTGGAGCTCGTGTTCGGGGAGGAGGAGGCAGACGACGGAGCGCAGCCACGGCCCCAGCCCACCACGCACCAGTAGTCCTGTACACCACCGTACCGAGCTAGAAACCGGGCTGGAAAGGTCGCCCATTTCCTTCCCCGTGCCCGTACGTGTCCGCGTGACGAGATGATGCGCGCGCGCGCTATCGCCGCGGACCCGGCGTGGCCACGACGATCTGATCCGCCGTGCCCGTGCTGCTGCTCCGTTTGAAA
This sequence comes from Panicum virgatum, assembly GCF_016808335.1. Taxonomy (NCBI): domain Eukaryota; kingdom Viridiplantae; phylum Streptophyta; class Magnoliopsida; order Poales; family Poaceae; genus Panicum; species Panicum virgatum. The sequence continues at coordinate 62,017,985 of NC_053145.1, read as the reverse complement.
TCTGGGATCTGCGCCGGCGGATTCGCGCGGGTTTCTGCGAGGGAAACAGCGGGCGACTTGGCGTTGGCGGGAAGGCTGGGATCAGGCAGCTACAGGGCCTGGTGGTTTGTTTGTTCTCCGTAGCACAAATCGAATACAAGCCTCTGGAAATTCTAGGTTCTGTTGCATTTTCTTTTCGGGCTTAGTTTTCTGCCATTGGCTGATCGCGTTCATGCAAAGTTTAACCTGCTGACTGTTTTTTTACTCATAACCTGTTGACTGTTGATCTTGAGCATACTAGCTCAGCTCACCTGTTTTTTTAGGGAATTAGCTCAGCTCACCTGCGTGGCTGCGTCCTGTTCACGGACTAGGAAAATCGCCTTCGTTTCGGACTCCGCGATGGCACACCCAGGCCTTCCCGAATCGTCTCAGGGCCTCAGGCCCTACCTATCTATATCTGTATCTTCTTCTGAGCTGGGCCTTTCCGTCTTCGCAAAAGGCCCAGCCCACCCAGTCGCCGCCGCCACGCCACAACCGACCTTCTCCGTCCTAGTCAACCTTATCACTTTCCCCAAAATTAGAATCGAACCCTAGTTCGTCCTCCTCCCTCTTCGATTCCCCCCGATCCCCAGCAGGCGACCGCCGGAACCCTAGCTAGCCCTAGATACACCGCGCCACCGCCATGGCGACCCTCAAGGATCTCCTCCCGGCGCCCAAGACGTCGGCGTCCACCTTCTACGACCACAGCAGCGACCCCTGGTTCAAGGAGCGGTACGGCGGGGACTCGGCGCAGGCGTCGGCCGCGGCGAGGCCCGCGGGCGCCGCCAGAACCATCCCTCCGTACGGGAAGCGGGCGGGGTTCGTGCCGCGCCGGCCGGAGGACTTTGGGGATGGCGGCGCCTTCCCGGAGATCCATGTCGCGCAGTATCCACTCGGCATGGGCCGCCGCGACGACAAGGGCGGGTCCAAGATCCTCGCGCTCACCGTCGACGCGCACGGGAGCGTCGCCTTCGACGCCGTCGTCAAGCAGGGCGAGAACGCCGGCAAGATCGTCTACTCCAAGCACAGCGACCTCGTGCCGAAGATCGCCACGTCCGATTCGCAGGCGCCGGACGAGGAGGAGGAGGAGCAGAAGCAGATCGAGGAGACCACAGAGCGGACGAAGGCTGCCTTGGAGAAGGTTGTCAACGTCCGCCTCTCAGCTGCTCAGCCCAAGAATGTGCCGACACATGATTCTGAGTCCAAGTTTATCAAGTATAAGCCGTCTCAGCAATCAGCGGCCTTCAATTCAGGTGCCAAGGAGAGGATCATTCGGATGTCGGAGATGGCGGTGGATCCTCTTGAGCCGCCAAAGTTCAAGCACAAGCGTGTGCCCCGGGCGTCTGGGTCACCACCTGTGCCGGTGATGCACTCGCCACCGCGGCCAGTTACAGTGAAGGATCAGCAGGATTGGAAGATCCCACCATGCATTTCTAACTGGAAAAATCCGAAGGGTTACACGATTCCACTTGATAAGAGGCTGGCGGCTGATGGAAGAGGGCTACAGGAGGTGCAAATTAATGACAACTTTGCAAAGCTTTCTGAAGCATTGTATGTGGCAGAACAGAAGGCGAGGGAGGCAGTACAAATGCGCTCCAAGGTGCAGAGGGAACTGATGCTTAAGGAGAAGGAGAGAAAGGAGCAAGAGCTGAGGGCTCTTGCACAGAAGGCTCGCATGGAGAGGACTGGTGGCCCACCCGCACCATCAGCTTTGCCTGCTGGTGGTGGCAGGGGAACAGTTGATGCTATCGATAAAGACATGGATATGGAGCAACCACGTGAACCGCGTGAGCAGCGCAGGGAGAGTAGAGAAGAGAGGGAAGCAAGGATTGAGCGTGATAGAATCCGTGAGGAGCGCAGACGGGAGAGGGAGAGAGAGAGGAGGCTGGAAGCCAAGGATGCTGCAATGGGCAAGAAGAGTAAGATCACGAGAGACAGGGATCGTGACATCAGTGAGAAGATTGCTCTGGGTATGGCAAGCACTGGTGGTGCCAAAGGTGGCGAGGTCATGTATGACCAGCGTCTATTCAACCAGGACAAGGGGATGGACTCTGGGTTTGCCACGGATGATCAGTACAACATCTACTCCAAGGGGCTCTTCACAGCGCAGTCTACGATGTCTACGTTGTATAGACCTAAGAAGGATGGTGATTCTGATGTGTATGGTGATGCGGATGAACAGTTGGAGAAGGTTATGAAGACTGAGAGGTTCAAGCCTGACAAGGCTTTTACTGGTGCTTCCGAGAGGACTGGCAAGCGCGACCGGCCTGTGGAGTTTGATAAGCAGGAGGAGAACGATCCCTTCGGTCTGGATCAGTTCTTGACTGAGGTGAAGAAGGGAAAGAAAGCTGTGGAGAAGATCGGAGGCGGAGGCACCATGAAGGCGAGTGGTGGGTCCTCAATGAGGGATGATTATGATGGAGGATCTGGGAGGTCCCGCATTAATTTTGAAAGGGGGCGTTGAGGTATTTGCTCTTCAAGATATCTTTGCTGGTTTTCGATGCTGTATCAAATTTTATCTAGCATGGTGCCATATAAGAAGCAAACTCTTTGATAAGAAAGGGCTTGATGTCTAAGCTACAGCAGGTCATGTCCCTGCCCTACTTGCAATGGTTTGTGTTTAAAAAGTGTACTATTTAGATCCTATGCCCCTGTATCTGTGTATCAGTTAATGATGGAATCTATCATCTTTATTTATACATGTTATGTGGTCTTCTACTTGCAGTTTTGAGCGGCAAGAATTTTAAATACATGAATCCTGCCAAACTGTAAGAATTTTAATACATGAATTACACTGCCTGTGGCCCCTGGGATATGGATGAACTCAAAGTACAGATTTGTTGCTCTGGCTCGGTGAGTTCCGTCTGATGCTGTGAAAAGACTGTCTTAACGTTAGTTTGAGGGTGATAGAATGGTTCATAAATGTACTGAATAGGATTTCATCCTGGGATCTTTTGGTCATCTGCAATCATTGAGTCATTTGTTGACAAATGTACCGTTAATAAGAACAACACAAATGTACCCGTTTGTTAATGTACCAGTTTCTGCAAATGTACTGGGACATAAGTTCTAAGTAGAGAACAACACATTTGTACCTGTTTCTGCAAAAATCGGTTCTTGGTTGAGCCCGTTTGTTAATGTACCGTTAGTGAGAACAACTAAGATTGTGTGGTTACTTCCAGGTCATTAGTCAAATGTTCAATAAATAAACTGTACATTATGCTCTCTACTTCGAACTTATGTTTTAATTCATGTCCAGGCAGCTGCCAGAAAGCGATCGAGGCAGCACATGCTTGAGACTGATGAGTATGTAACAGGAAATTCAGAAGCCATCTGGGTGGATTTGGTAGTGGTTACCACGCCTTACCAGAAGATGAAATCATTATGCAGCAATCTGCGCAATGAAATTTTTACTGATATTGATATTCATAATCAGCACATACTTCCAAGATACGTGATCTCATCCAAGCTTCAGTACCAATCAGCTGTAATGTTATAGCCTGTTGTACACCTTCTAAGCTCTTCAGTACCTATCTTTCTGTTTCTTTGGTTCCACAGTTCTGTTGACTTGGTTCCACAGTTCTGTTGACCTCCCAAATTTAGCTGCCGCCATACATAGTGTGGAGCAGTCAAATTGACTACGTGCTTTTCTTGTTGCTTGCCCTCCTGCTGGTCCTGCACCCCTTGCTGATTTGGTGATTGCTACAGCTGACTTTCAAAAGGATCTTGCTAGTTGGAATACCTGGAAACTTCTCTTGTAAATCTAAATCCTATGTGGATTCCCATTGCAATCCAAGTGTCACTTGTGCCAGTTTGCATGTGGTTTTTGGGTTGATTCGACGACATTGTTTGCATGTGGTTTTTGGGTTGATTCGACGACAGTTTTCACTTGAGTTTTTGTATTGCCTCTATGAGTCTATGAGTGCGTTTAGTTTCCAAAAAAAGTTTGTGCAGTACCCGAATTTTCGGACACATGTATGGAGTATTAAATGTAGTTGAAAAAAATTAACTAATTATATAGTCTAATTGATTCCTACGAGATGAATCTAATGATGCTAATTAATTCATGATTGAATATTAATTGTCAAATAACAACGACATGTGCTACAGTACCAAATCTAAATTTTTTCACCAACTAAACACCCCCTATGTTACAAAATCGACTGATTTTGGGTTGTTTAGTCACCCAACTTTTTATCCGGGTCAATTATACGTGGCTTCACTTCACTGGATTGAAAATTAAGGGAGACAAAATGAGAAATCAGTCGATTGTTCGGGAGTACTTCTTCCGTATTGGTAAAGAAAATCGTTTTGGACAAGGTTTGGGTCAAACATTAGGAATATAAATTATCAATAATTCTTAAGTGATTGAGTTTATAAATGCGAAAATTATATAAATAGATTTGTTTTGGAAAATACTTGCATAAAGGTTTACGTATATCACTTTTCTATAAATATTTTTTTTAAAATAAAAAGTCAAAATTGTGTTTTGAAGACCGTGTCACTGTTTTAAACGACTTTCTTTACAAATACAGAGTAATAGAAACGCTGATGCTGGGGCGGTTTTTTCTTTTTTATATTTAAAAAAAATTTAAAATTTCAAAAATATATGTCGGTTTTGGAAAATTTCAAAAATATACCCCGGTCGCCCTATGGGGGGGCGACAGGGCTCAAATGTAATTTTTTTTTCTTCAAATTTGCAACAAAGTCCCTGGAGAAAAAAAAAGAGGGGGGCCTGTCGCCCGTTGGGGGGGCGACAGGCCCCTGTCGCCCACCCCAGGGGCGACAGGCCAGTGGGCCCGCCAGGGGGGCCGGTCGCCCCTCCTGCGGGCGACAGGGGGGCCTGTCGCCCCCCCCCCCCACGGGCGACCGGGTCAGCCTCCCATATAAGGCCCCCTCATTCCCTCCCCTCATTCCCTCCTCTCATTTGACCTCAAAAAATCCAAAAAAATCCAGAAAAAAGAGAGGGGTGAGAAGAAGGGAAGCGGCGAAGCTCTGCCGAATTCCGCACTTGTGATCTACCGGTAACTTTCGTATAAATTCGTTGATATTGTATAACAATTTAATTTAATTAGCAGATTAGCTGAATTAGATTTGGTGCTTTAGAACACTGGTTTAGTATTACAATTTGAGTACTATTACAGACTTTTTCAAATAAAATAATTATACATTAGAATAGAATTATGATAGTACCTTATTGATATTGCAGTATAAGACAATAGAATTATAACAGTACCTATATTTTCACGCATCGATTTGGTATACGATATGTGCATTGCTTAAATTATGGTTTGTTATTTGGCGCACCACACTATAGCGCCAATGTCTTCGTCAGGATCAACCTACATTCCGTGGAGCAAGTGTAAAGCCACCGTACCCAAAGGAATTAATGTGCCAATGTGCTTCTGCGGTTCGTTATGCAAGTTCATGCAATCTGAGGTTTTAGGAGATGACTACGGCATGAGGTTCTTTATGTGTGAGAACTACGAATATGATCCACCTAAGCGATATGGCAAAGACCGGGCCAAGGTAGCAGGATAACATACGCTATTTTTCTATATGACCTAACATTGAATTATGATTCTAACTTGTGTTGGACAAAGTCTCCTCCGCCTCTTTGTGATTTTATGCAGTGGTTCGACACCGTGCAGTCGCAGCAGGCAAAGGACATTGTGGAACAAAAAGCAAGATGGGCTGCAGAACGTTGGCGTCGAATGAAGCACGAGGAGCAGCAAGAGGAGAAGCGCAACAAAGAGCAAGAAGAGATCCGCAAGAGGATGGAGGAGGTGGATCGTAAGGCGGCGGCCGAACGTGAAGCTGACAGGGATAGAAAGCGAGAGAGGGCATGCCGTGCGAAGGAACCCGGGCCCGAAGCAATTAGGAAGGGCAAATATCCTAGGTGCACTCAGTAGAGTAGTACCATGTAATCCCGGCATTTTACATTCCATAAGGCATGGTAGGTTTAGATGCAACAAGAAATTATCTTGTCGCGTGCACATGCCACTGCAATTAGTTGTTTATGTTTTAAGTTAAGAGCTTAACTCTGTGTGTTGTAGCCTTTACCATTAATTTGCAGTTGTAGCCGGGAGTCTATGAAATCTTTGAACTTTTCCTTAATATTTTCGGAGCTTTTCATGTCACTAGAATACTAAAAAACACACATTAATATAACGATAAAAATTAAGAACTAAGAAATACATCAGGGTCTGCTGCTAAAAAGCTCAGCACGGCGATCACAGGTTTCCCAAATGTCGCATTGTTTGCCTAGACATACGTGACAAAAGACGACAACCTAATAGCAGTGCTCTTCCAATATTTCAAAAAGATGTGACAACACGGCAACCACACCAGCTCACCTTCAAAGCATTCTCTCTGGCGAGGACGACGGACCTGTCATTCTACAGCGAAGGTCTGTGGCGTGTAGTGGGGAAGGCGGCATCTAGGCGCGATCGACCGAGCGGCAGTAATGCAGTGCTGTGAGTCTGCATGCACAGAGATGCATCGAGTAGTGAAATTATGACGATTAGGCCGGTGCCCTACAGTGTTCCGGGCGATGGGATATGTCGGGGCAGTGCAATAATCACGAGTGAGCGCTGTAGAGCGTGCAAGTGCTGAAGTCATGAGCAGTGAGACGTCGTGTCGTTGTTTAAAGTGGGAGGAGTGAGCGGTGTTGAGCGTGCGAGGGTACAAATCAAGAGCAACGAGAGGTCGTGTCCGTGTTTAAAGTGGTACGAGTGAGCGCTGTGGAGCGTGCGAATACTATAGGCTTTTCATGTTCATTTACACTCCACACTCCGGTTATCAGACCTTTGTGCGCCTATAAATACTCACCAGTTTGTGAACTCCCAGCACCACTCAAACACCAAAGCTTATTGTATACCCAATGTCTGGAGGTGGGTATAGCGGGAAGAATTACTATGGTTTTGGGAAAGAAAAAGGGGGAAGAAAGGGAGACCCCATAATATGGGAGGGGCCTCTTGGACCTGATTCCTTTCCGGAACCAGTGTTTGAGTTTCCGCCACAGCACAAGAGTGAATTTACCAATGAAACTCCTCTTCGACAATACGATAACCGTAGAGAACCGTGGCCAAAATGCAGATATGGTGAGGACTGCTTAGTGCAGATGTGCACCGACGGGATGGATGGCGGTCGGCGTTTCTTTAAATGTCCACACGCATGGGTAATACTTGGTTGTTTCATTTCTTTATCTTCAAGGAGACACCTTACCTGGAATTGATTCTGTTCAGGAGTTCATCGAGTACCTCCAGATAAAGATCTTTGATCTGGAATGTAAGGTGAACCATTATGAGGAAGTGAGCGAGGTTAACAAAGACGACGAAGTTGATGATACCAGCAATGCAGCCGGTTCACAGGATGAACCATGCACTATTCCTTACTGCAACTGCCCTTGTCACAAGAAGAAGGGCCATGCGCCTCCGGCACCACCGCCTGCACCACCTGCAATGGGTGGATACTGCGGAGAAGGATCAACACAGTTTGCTACGTGGGGGTACGGCTACTAGGACTACCCTAGTGCTAGTGACATGCTGCATCATTGTGTTTATTCTGTTTTTTTTTAAATTACCTAAGGCATGTTAGGTTAGTCCGGAATCTGTTTACCGTAGTTTGCAACGGGTTCTGACATGCCACTGCATGTGTGATGTGTGTTTCATTATCGTTGTATTATGATGTAAAATTTGGTGGTTCACATTATTACTTCTCGTCACCCCTCTTTTTTTTTCTGAATTTTTAGTCTCAAATGACAAAGGGAATGGCGGCGAATGGTGGCCAGGGTTTAAGCAATAACGGAAGTAGCAGCAATTAGTGGATTCATGTTGAGTTCCTCGTGTCAAAAAAAAAAGAAATGATTAAGGATAAAATCAACCAAGAAATTATTACTTCGAACTTCTAAGCTCTATTGGTAGAAGTAACTAATAAGTACAAATAAATGATAATCGAAATCGTCCGAATTGCTTCGAGATCTCGTTTTTAGTTTCTAATCATTATAGGTTTGTGAAATCTGCATCTACCAGACATCTGCGCTGACAAAAAAGTTTATAGTTCAAAATCACATGAAAAGTAGTTTCTCTAGTGTCATCCTTTAGAGGCCGCATCGCCCACCAAAATTGACATCGACACCTTCCGTAAATTTCATGATAATTCGAACTCGATTTCCAAATCCTTCTGCAAATATATCACAATAAATCTTCGGACGCTGGAGGAATTTTATGAAATTCAATAGGCTTTGTTGGCCACACAGGACCCTGTCGCCCCCCCAACGGGCGACAGGGGCCTGTCGCCCCCCCAACGCACGACAGGCCCCCCTCTTTTTTTTCTCCAGGGACTTCGTTGCAAATTTGAAGAAAAAAAAATTATATTTGAGCCCTGTCGCCCCCCATAGGGCGACCGGGATATATTTTTGAAATTTTCCAAAACCGACATATACTTTTGAAATTTTAATTTTTTTTAAATATAAAAAAGAAAAAACCGCGATGCTGGGATGGGCCAGCATCAATTACGACTCGCATAGGCCAGAAATTCTGGCCTGCTATGCTCAAAAAACGTAGTTCGAGGCCCATTAAAGATTTTCCTGCCACTTGGTGTCTGTAATTCTGTTTGTTGCACAGGTGGGTGGAATCCGTTGTTTCTCCTTGCACAGGAACATTTATTTTGCACAGGAATCTAGTTTCCTGTGAACCGAGCGTGACATCTCAGTTGCGGCCACCACCCAAAAGAAACGGAAAAGAGTGGGGCGAATATTTTGTTTCATTTCACACACACACACACAAAGAATATTTTGTTTCGCTATAGCATTACGATCTCACGAGCAAGTTGGTTTCCAGCGTATAATCGGCAAGGATTTTGTATGGAAGCAGGGCGGCCACAGAGCTCCGCCACCTTGTCCGGCGCCAGTTTCCTCCGCTCGGCCCCCGCGCCGTCCATCTCGCGACGATTCTGATGCCAACGATCTCGCCACCGATCACGAGGGACGACGCCTTCGATCCCCCACCGCCCCGTCGCTTTTGGCCGCATTGATCCGTTAATGCGAAACGCTATCTTTAAACTGTGCGGCACTGTTTGTGATCTGAGGACAGCCGAGTTCAGCACGGCCGATCAGTCAGTCAGTCGCCCCAGCTCCTTCGCTTTCGAACTTCATTGTCGAAGTGGGAAAAAAATTCAGGCTTCGCTGTACAATGAAATCCTACTACGTGCATACAAGTGTACGATTCCGTTACGGATTGCGTGCGTACGCCGGTTCCGCCGTACGCTGTCCTTGTCGTCAATTTTGTGGGGTGTGTGTGTGTATCATGAGATGAGACTGGTCGAAAGCTACTCGTACGCTCGTATCCTGCCGGGTCCCCATCGATGAGACTGCGCGAGGATCTACTACGTTATTGCGGGAGGTCGGTCAAGCAAGCAAAGTGCCGTGGACATTAAAGAAGGGCGGTGCAGAAAAAAAAAGGACGGCACGGACGGACGAACCAGGCGCCGGGCACGTCCGGAGATCGTGCCCCGATTCGGCGATCGCTTGGCCGCCGCCGCAACCCCAGCATCCCGGCCGCCGGCTCGCGCGCGCACGAGGACACAGGCCCGAGCAGCGAACCGCTCGGTTTCGCGGCGGGCCGGTGGCCTCGGTCACGATCGCGCAAGCGCAACGTGCGCGGCGCCGCGCCCCGCTGCGGCGCGGGCGTACGTGTGGAACGTGCCGTGGCGGAGGGGGAGGGGGAGAGGGATCGGTGCGCGCGACCGATTGCCTCCATGCCTGCCTGCCGCTTTCCCAAGGGTCAAAAGACAGACAGCTGCCCGTCGGCCTCGTGCCATCAAACGCCACTGCTGCTTCGTTTTGTCCTGATCTGCCCGTGGACGTGGTCGATCCGGCATGTTACAAGTTCTACCGCCCATGTGAGGAATTAGGACGGGGAGGTACCTAATTCCACCGCCAGTTTCCATCCCTACCTTTTGCGACCAAGGAAGGAAGCTTCTCTTCATTTACATGTTGCCCAACAACCACCGATGCAAATTCTTCAAGAGCATGTGAGTACATCATCCACCGTGATTTTTCTTTGTAATAATTACACAATGAACCTGTTTTTTTCCCCTTCCAACAAGAGTTGTCCATCTCCGGTTTCCCATGGCACGACGAGATATTTAGCAAAATCCATCACATGGTCCATTCCAGGGATCCCCTGATCCCGACCTCTAAAGGTGGCACCAATCAGAGCCCAGCTACGTATCTCACCGACTCACCGTTCATGCTCATGCTGCCACTTTCAAGCTACCTTTTCCGAAGGAGTGGACAGGGAATTTGCATAGGATCGCCAACAGCAGCAGACGCTGACCGGTTACAGCATCACCACTTAACTACATGAACAGCCAAAAAAAAGGACATTTTTCTCCTGCCGAAATCGTGGTCCTGATCCGAAGACGACAAGCGCCGATCCAACGTTAAGCCCGTCGCCTCGCTGGCGGGATCCGACGCTGCGATCGCCGGAGATATCAAAGGATCTGTAGCCGGCCGCGCGATTCTGAAAGCCACAAATCAACCTCAGGCACCGCGGAGCTGTCCCGATTGGGTCGTCAGAAGCCACTGAGATCTTGCGAGACCTGGGCGCAGGTTTTTTTTGTCGTTGGCGAGCAATTATGATCGATATCTGGGCAGCTTCTTAATTCAGGTCGCTTGTGGCGTGGGCCTCTGTCATGGTTAGGCTGCTTGTCCCATTCCAAGATCATTTTTCCCCGTCATCTTTCTCGGTAGATGCTAACGGAGGACAGCGACCCGCCATGTTTTTCAGGCTTCAAGAACTCAGCGGCGCAGCGTGTGAGTCACGGCCTCTCTTGCGAGGTGTCGAGTTTACGAGCCAACGGGGTGCGGATTTGACAGAGATAAGGCGCCGAACAAGGGCGCAGCCGAGGTGATTTTTTGGCTCGGAACGAGGTAGACCTGAAAGGGTTTACCAGCAAAATGATCGCGGCTACACTGTTTTCCCTGCTGTCTGATTGACCGGCTCATCAGGGATTGATTTGAGAGTGAAAAGTAGCTGGGAGAGAATATTGGATGAGGGTTTCATTTCACATGGACGAGAAAAAGGTTGTTTGTGTTTATGTAATCTTCAGGTTACATCGCAGGGCTGACTGTAAGACGATTTTATATATCTGAGATAGGATATAGTTGAGCAGTTGACAGGACCAACGAGATGACCGCTGAGTTCAGACGAACCGATGCTTGGAAAAGTTGAAGGTCTCTAGATGACTTGTATGGATTGGCACAGATCTGCATCAAATTCTAGCGTAGTAGAGTGTTGGAGAATGGAGTATACTTCTTCTGCTGCTGCTCCAGAGCCAAGCAAATTGAACATTTGAATTCTTCTTCCAAAGGATCACGGGCTTCCCTAGAATTTTACTCTCGCAAGGAGATGGGAGAGTTTTATTTCTTTTTTTAAAGAGATATATTCCATCTCTATCTGAAATCCAATTGGTCCTCACTACGAGATAATCGCGCCGATTGGCATCTCGTGAGAGGGGTGGAGACCGGAGCACTGCTGATTGCTACCGTGGCACAGGAAACCAAGCCCGCGGGACGGCAGGCACTGGTGCGCGGTGGCTCCTGCGGTGAATCGGTGACGTCGTGCGTTGCGATCACCAGCGTTGGGGTCCCTCCCCTCCGATTCCCCCGTTGTTCGTACACAACCAACCATGTCCTGTGGGTAATCTTTTTTTTTTGGCGAAAAAGGATGCATCCATGTATTATATGAAAGTAAGCATCGTACACCTCTTTCTTGTGGAAAGGATCCTGATGAAACACGAAATTACAACAAGGCCCAACCAACCGCTAGTGTTCTTCTTCGTCGGAACTGGGAGCCGTCGGTCTTGACTGACCTGGTGAGTCATACACACATGAGCTCTTTACACCAACCCATGGCAACACTGACTCGAAGATTTCATGCACTAACGCCGTACCGGTCTAAAAGACCTAATTTTTAAGTTCATTAATAAAATTCCTGCACTAGCTCAATGACTGAAAAGTTAAGTTTCAGGTCCTGTTTGAATAATCCAGTTTAAGGCTGTAAAATCCTGGCGTGCTCAAGTCAAATATGATGATGCTGGGCATTTGCCCAAGCTGCTTTCGCCGACGTCAATGGAAATCCGAGGCCGAAGCACGGCGGCAGCGACAAAATGGCACCGAAGCTGGCCTGCCAGAGCACGTTGCACCACTTTGGCGATCTAGCCGGCCGGCCAAGCTGCCAAAAGCAAAACATCTCAGGAGGAGTTTGCTCGTGGCAAGAAACTACCAAACCGGCTTTATTTTCTTTTTCTGCAACAGGCTAACAGTATCCAAAGTACCAAACTTGCCCTGGCCCGCCACCTTCCGGTTAGGCAACAGCGTTTCTAGGCAAGTTCGTGTACCAGCACGGCAAGCAGAAAGGGTATCTCCGGCAGCCTGATTCTCCCAAGCCAGATGCCTCTCCTCGAGCACCCACAAGCGAAACCAAACCAGGCTAATCGGGGTCCTAAACAACCCGACAATCTCTTAATGACGGACACGAGGAGCGCCATAAACAAGGCGTGGTATCATACCAGAAAACCCTAAAAGAACCTGAGATCTAAAAAGCCCAGGGATCTCAAATCCTCAGAGGAAAAACCATCCAGATCGAGGCGGCCGATCGCCCCCAGGCGCAGCAGCTCATGATATAAAGAAACGGGCAGATCAAACTGGATCCTGGAGAGAGAAAAAATTGCGAGGTGCAGTGACCCCAGGAAACAAACCACATGCTTGCCAGCCTCTCAGCCGGGATGGCACAGCAGGGGCCTAAAGAATGCGTTGATCCATGATAAAGAGACAACACATCCAGTTAACTATTCGCGGAGTTAGGGTTTCGGAGTATGGTGGTTAGCACGCACAACAGGGCGTTCAATACGCAGCCAATGCAACTCCACCACCACCAGCAGCAGTTAGAAAACTGATGTTACTTTTGCCAGTTGGAGGCAGAGCCGAGCTGCCATGACGACCCCTCCAGGATCCTGAAAGGCGCAGAGGAAAAAGCAGCAGAATAAAAACAGACGGCCATCAGGGCAGTTGATGTCATGAGACTCTACATGAAGCAAGGACGACGACTATCAGAGCAAATCATTGGTAGGGCCTATTGTTATGATGACAGTTCAATACACAGGCTACGGGCGTTTATTATAGCGAAAGAGCTGTCACAGTCGAGGTAGTAATATATACATGATCATCGCAAGCAATGGAACAGTGATGACAACTACAAGCATCGAGCGTAAAGGCAAACCAAACAATGCCAGTGAAATTTCAAATTCCTCCAATAGCTTCTTGATTAAAAATAGCAGATGGTGGAGACCAAGAAAAGGGATAATGGTCTACAGGTCTACAAAAATAACTCATGAGTTCTAAAAACGTAGAAAAAAGGGGGAGCAAAAAATAGGGTAGCCGAGTTTTGGATCATCTAAAACATAATGGGCTGATGGAACATATAGATGCTTCGGACATAGCCAGCAGTGCCATTCCATGGTCTGAGCAGAAAATGAAATGGAAGATGGCAAGATACAATCATACAAGTAGCTCGAAGACTTGAGTGCCGAAGAACCATCCGAAGCCTGCTGACTGGAGTCAGTGTGCAGTCAGTCCCTGTGCAATCAGTCCCTACTCATCATTGCTATACTGTAAGACCAGCACCAGCGCTCCGATGCCTTGCTCTGTATGTACTCTTCAACTGCCCCCAGCTTGGAATGCCACCCTGCCAGTCCAACGATCAATGAAGATCGAGTGAAAAGAACAGCCAGCAGCTTCTTACTTGATTTACATGAGTTTTCCTGCGGCAACTTGAAGATCATCCGCATTCCCTAGCTGGCTCTGAAAAACTTGATGAGGAATAATTGAACAAACATGTTGTGGGTACAGCAGAACTGTTCTTCCAATAGGACTACTACAGGAGGGTAACAAATGGCGGAGCATCATTCCTCGGTCCTGCCAGTGACCGATACAAGTACAACTTGTCAACAATCTCAGCCTCTCCTTCATCATCAGAGTGGTCCTTGATTACTTCAACCACCAAATTTTGCATTTGCTGAGCTACATCTTTACAGCCACGCATAGTCAACCTGCATGAGTTCATCCATAAGAACCTCATGTTGTAGAAGTAGTTCATTCCTGAGAGCAATCCCTTGTCACTAAAAGGGCTATCTCTGACCTCAAGCTTCTGCAACTTGGTGCATCCCTCAAATATATATTGGAGGGACATGTCACTATTCCCAGCAAAGGCAACAGACAGAGTCTTTATTAGCTTCCCATATTTCCCAATGTATGCGAAAGCTTTATCAGTAAGCAGGCCAGAGACTGAAAGTCTGGTGAGCTTCTTGCAATTCATCACAATTGCACCAAAACCATCATCCATGGGCTCCCCGGTGATCCAATCAGGGCGGTGGCGGCCCATAATGCAGAGGCGGAACACCACAAGATCAGGACAGTTCTTGGACATAGCAATTACTGCTGCATTAGTCATCCGCTGGCAAAAGTAGAGGATCGATTCTAGCTTCCGGCAGCCTTCTGAGATTGCCTGAAGACCAACATCTGAGACTGAGCCCTCAGAATCTTCAGAGGCATCCAAAGGAAAAACTCGCAGCTCACGGAGATCTGAGCATGTATCAGCCACAGCCCGAAGGCCTTCATCGCCCACCGTATCAAGAACCTAGAGTAAGAAATCGAAACATCAGTGCCTAACTCTCAACTGCCAGTTAACATAAACACCAGTATATGCATCAATGTGAATTTGGAAGGCAGCTTACCCAGAGAGTGCGAAGATTGATGCAGTTGCGAATAACTGGTTTGAGTTCCTCAGTGGTTAGGCTTGCAAAGCTGAAGTTCAGAGAAGTGAGCTTGGCACAAACTGGGTAGATTGCTGGGAGGTATTCTGGATTAACATCCCGGAAGCCTGATAGACAAATGATAGACTTGGATGCAGCAAAAGATGTAGCAAGCTCAGTCACAGACAAACCCCCACCAGGGGCAGCCTCAGATCGGAATGCACCAGTTCCAAAGTGCGTGAGCTGGGGCGCTCTTGCCATCAGACGTCGCAGCTGCTCTACTGACACATGGTGATTCACACGCAACCGACGCAGAGCTGGTGACCGTGCGACCAGTGCCTCCAGGGCCTCAAAGTTGAATGGGACGCTAACACAATCGAAGACAAGTGACTCCAGAGAGGTGTTGGACTCTGGGAACTTGGAGATCCAATCCACCAGCTCGTCGTCCTCATCCTCGACGTAATCTTCAATGAGATCCAGCATTCGAAGATGCCTACAAAATCAAAAGCACCAACAGTGACTGTGAGATACCCGTGCTACGCTTAAATGCTGCTATTAGTGCTCCTATTCCCCAATAATGGAAAGCAGACAGCTGCAACTGGAAGTACCCCAACTCTGGGTGTAACCAATTTAATTAGCGGGAGTATTTTGGCAATGGACCTAGGGAGTATTTTTGCCAATGGACCTAGGGGTAAATGGAAAAGATCAATTTTAAACTTCACCAGTAGAAATCAGAAGGCTTTCCACGGCAAGATTCTGCTGTGACAGTACCCGATGTCACAAGCTCGGGGAATAGAACATCAAGAAAAATAAATAAAGAATTGCTGGTAATTTTGACAGGAAGACGAGTAGCGATCAGAAACCAATACGGCCATAAAAGCTCGGCGAGATCAGATTCTGATCCATGGCGCGGTCGGACCAATAAAACTGAAAAGCGTAAAGGGCTAGGCGTTCACATTAAATAAGGCGGAATTGCGTGGTGCTGCTAGGATTGAACAAATGCACGAATGGCATAGTATGATACCTTCCCAAAGCGAGGAAAGCTGGTAAAATACTCCTCCGGATACCGCAAGCCCGCCTAGATTCAGCTCGTGTGGAAGAATAGAAAAGTTGAGTGCTAGCGCGACGTACCGGCAGCGCTCGGCGATGACGGCGAGGCCGAGCGTGCTGAAGCCGTCGCAGCACACGAGCGCGAGCTCCCTGAAGAGCGGGAAGGACTTGGCGACGAGCGCGAGGTCGTCGTCGGAGACTGTCATCCGCTTGAGGCAGATGCGCTCGAGTCGCGGGTACGCGGGCCCGAGCGCAGCCACCCAGGGCGAGACGTAGGCGCCCCAGCCGTAGGGCACGAGGCTGAAGTCCGCGAAGCGCGGCTTGCCCTTGAGCACGACGGAGCGCAGGCCCCCGAAGCGCTCGACGGCGCGGAGCGGCGAGACGGCGTAGCAGTTGCCGATGAAGAGCTCGCGGCGCGTCTGCGCCTCGGCGCGGTACCAGGAGCGGCAGACGAGCGAGGCGGCGTTGCGGTCCCGCGCGGCGGTGAGGAACTCGAGCACGCTCTCGAGCACGTTCTCCAGCACCTGGTCCGGCGGCGCCCACCGGCCGTTGCCGCCCCTCAGATCCGGCTCCCACCTGTCGCCGCCTCCCCCTCCCCCGCCGGGGTCGTCCTCCGACATCTGCGAGGGCGGCGAGTCGGAGCCGTCCTCCGCCGCATCGCGCATGCCGGACGCGGAGGAGGACGAGGGCGAGGCGGAGGACGCCGTGGGCGCTGCTAGGGTTAGGGATTGGGGGATCTGGGGAGGGGTGGCGCGGTGGGGTGCGGAGGAGGTGGAGGACGAGTGGGGAGTGCTCATGGGAGACTGGAAAAAAGGATTAAATAATGATTAGATCTGAGAGCGGAGAGCGAGCGAGGTGGACTGGGACTGGGAGGACGCAGCGCAGCGCAGGCAGCGATCCAAAGCCAAGCCAAAGCCTTTTTATTCCCTCCCTCGCCGGCTCGCCCTCCCCTCCGTTTGGCTGCTTCCGGTTTGGGTTCGGAAAGCCAAGCCAAGCCAACGGAGAAGGAGATCAGATCGGATGCCAACGGCGGCCGGCGACGACGGAGAAAGCAACAGGGCGATACACATACACCATTCCGCTACTCGCTACGCACCGGGAGCATAGCATTAGCAAGCATGGGGCTTGTTCCTTCATTTCTCCTCTCGGCGAAAGCTCGTAGTCGTAGGCTTCCAGTGCTCTTGTCACTTACTACGCCCATGCGGCCGTCTCGGCAGCAACCGTAGAGGACTGCTAGCCTTTTCCTCGCTACTCTACTACTAGTACCTCGAATCCTCAATGATGGTAACACGCACGCACAGGTTTAGTTAGGTCCCGCTTTAACTAGCACTAACCACCTCACTTACCTCATCTAGAACACTCAAACCTCCACTCCTGCTTCTGCTTCTCTCATGTACTACTGTGTTTCGGCACTAGAAATGGCAAGGAATGTCTTAGCACCCAACTTTCAGGGCGTTTGGGAGTTCAGAGAATCATGAGGTAGTTCAATACAGTACAGACCGGACCAGCTACGTATTCGAGCTGGGTCTCGAGCCTTGACTCGTACGCGAGCTGTTGAAAGCTACAGTGACAGGTGAGGCACTGCTGCGAGGCATGGCTGCTCCTCCTGTCACGCAGGGCGATACTGTTGAGTGCTCAATCATGCACAACACCCGGGGCCCGGGCCGCCCACTGTTCGGCTACAAGGCGAGGTCTTTGCTCGCTTTACTCCTGTGCCGCGCGCACCGATGTGTGATGTGTCCGTGCAGCCCACGAGCCGGCCGAGCCCGGTCGCCTCGCCGTGCTCTCCGCCCGGGGCGGCTCGGCGTCTGATTGAGAGCAGAGCAGAGCGGAGCAGGTGCTCGCCGCACCACGTCGACAGACACCACACTGCTACCGAAAGGGAAGATAGGATTCTGGTCGAGTTCAGTTCTTGTTCTCTCACTTTTGTGGTTCAACTTCAGCACCGCTTAAATCGCACGGTCGGGCGGCATGTGTTCATGTTCTCCCAAATGATGAATCTCTTCAGTTCAGGCTGGTGATGAATGTTTGCAGCATAGTAGAGTGAAGTAAATCATAAGAGGAGTTTTTTTTTCTAAATTTGACTCTTTAAATTATTATTTGAAGAGCTTCAGGCATAAAAATTGTTTTCTATATGTTTTCACGCTCCAACAATTTTTCTATATCCTTTGTACACTCATTTTTATTCATTTTTATTATCTATCTTTAGCTTGCTAGAAACGTGAAATGGAAAATGATCACATTTGGATAACCACTTAAAGCATCTCCAAGAGCTCTTGTATTTATGAATAGCTAAAATTCTGATATAGCTATTATGTAAAACGAAATAGCTAGCGAAAAAGGAATGAAATCCAACAGCTTCTCCAAAATCCAAAAAAAAAATGGCTAGCGCTCAGCACTAGGCAAAGATGCCCAGCGGCACCCTTGGATAGAAAACGAGGATAGAAGACGAGACATATAGAGTTTTCTGTTAGATTGAATTTTTTGTCTTCCTTTTTTTGAAAACTTACCCAAGATATAAGAGTTCTTGAAGATGCTCTTAGAGAATCCGTTGGAGGTTAATTTTTCATCAAAATTTCTATTTCTAACAATAAGTAGAGATATAGAAAATCTCTTGAAGTTGGGGGTGTTTAGTTGGTGAAAAATTTGGATTTGGATACTGTAGCACATTTCGTTGTTATTTGATAATTAATGTCAAATCATAAATTAATTAGACTTAAAAATTCATCATAATCAGTTACATTGTGTAAATTAGTTATTTTTTAACTGCATTTAATATTCTATACATGTGTCCGAAAATTCGATGTGACAGATACTGGGCAAACTTTTTTGGAAATTAAACGCTCCCTTGGTCTAAAACGTGGTACATGAAGGATAGGGAATTTTAACGTTCCAGGAAAAACACACACGGCATGTTTTGATTCCTTTTCTTTCCACATGTGGTTACTGCATACAGATTCCTCCGCGAGAATAGAGTAGCCAAAAAGAAAAATAAAAGAGATGCAGATTTCACAGACTGAAGCGTCCGACAGCTGCTTGCCTCGAAGAATCACGCACCGATGGGAACCCGGAGAAATCACGCATAGCCATTGGCTGTGTTTGTTTAGTTCTTTACATGTAAAAATTTTGCGTTAGAATCTTACTAATTTGAAGTACTAAATAAAATCTATTTACAAAGTTTTTTCATAGATGTGTTGTAAATTGCGATACGAATCTAATAATGCTAATTAATTTATGATTAATCCATAATTAACGGATAGTTACTATAGCATTATTATTATAAATCATAGATTAAATAGGCTCATTAGATTCGTCTCGCGATTTACAGCTCATCCATGCAAAAAAATTTATAAATAGACTTCATTTAATACTCATGCATGAATCCCAACATTAGATGTGACTTTTTTTTCATGTTTACGGATTTTCGGGTAAAAATCTAAACAGGGCTGATATTTTTTGTCAGAGCCACAGCCCACAGGCCACAGCCATATTTTACCTCGGGACTCCTGAACATCGCGACACCCGAAGCACTCGCCCGGGCGGCCGGGCCCCCGCAAGGTCTCGACTTCAGAGAACTTCATCTGCGCTCAGCGCTCGCTTGTTGAAGGAATCCGATGGATGGACGGTTCTTCTGTGAAAAAACCCGAATGGACAGTTATCAATTCAAGGGTTTATTGTCACGGTGTGTTCCAGGTTCTCAGGCTCAGCTGGAGAAAGGCCGTGCAGCTATGGCCGTCCTAAGTCTAGCTCGCAGGAGCCTTTAGTTCATTGCTGTTGATTGCTTGGTACAGCAACTGCACAAGATCCAGAGTGACACGCTGGTCATGTTGTTGATAACCAGTAGCCGTTACCTGCAAGTACGGAGGTACAAGACTGAACATTAGTTAAAGCCTGATGAAGCTTAATGCTAGGATCATTGAAGACCTGAAAGTTACCCGATAGCTGATACTCCTACGTCCATGCAGCAAGCGGGCAAGTACCAAACGACTATAGTCCATGTCCATGTCCATCTATCTACTCGCTCCAGTGATCGAATCTTGGTTCAGTTATACCAAATTAGAGGTCTACCAAATTTCTTGGTCACCACTCACTAGCAAGTCATCTGTTTGTTTCACTCTAATCTTTTGTGATTGCTAGAGTGCATATTTCTATTCACTAGTTAGCATCTGTAGCCACAATTAGCACCACAAGTTTGGTGCAGCTGTGGTGCACACACTAAATATACTGAAGTTAGGTTTCAACTTTGGACACTAGACAAAACAACCAAATTCCAGTCATTGTCACCCACTACATACAAACACAGTAGCAATAAAGGTAAGGGTGCAACTCCATCCCATTTTAGGGAAAACGAACTTGTAACAAGCTATCAGTAAAATGTTTCCTTGAGCAGCTGAGTTTTGAAATAACCCATAAATCGATATTCAGAAATATGTAGAGAGTTGACGAATGTGGTGTAGGTCGCATGTTTAACGGAAGGAAATTTAGTTTTAGGCTTACACAGGAGTACATGTTTTGTTTGAGCATAAGGAACCCACATTGTTAGACAGTATTTGCAGCAGGCCTAGTAGGGCCAGGCGCATGGGCTTAGCAGCCCAGCAGCCTCTTGGGTTCATGGTAGGTGATATCTGTATTAGGCAATGGTGGCCCAGAAGGTCACTTTTCGGTATTTAGGTTCGATGCTACAAAAGGATGGCGACATTGATGAAGATGTTAGGTATAGAATCTCATATGGCTGGTTGAAATGACGTCAATCTTCTGGTGTCCTCTGTGTCAGGAGAGTGCCACAAAAACTAAAAAGGTAAATTCTATATGACAGCGATTCGCCCAGCGATGTTATACGGTGCTGAATGTTGGCCTAAAAAAGGCGACATGTCCAGCAACTGAGTGCAGCAGAGATGCGGATGTCGCGGTGGTTTTGCGGGCACACAAGGAGGAATAGAGTCCGGAACGAAATTATTCGGGAAAGGGTAGGGGTGGCACCAATTGTGGAGAAACTTACCCAACATCGGTTGAGATGGTTTGGACATGTCCAACGGAGGCCTCTTGAGGCGCCGGTGTGTAGTAGGGTGCTAAAGCGTGTCGATAAGGTAAAGAGGGGTAGAGGTAGACCTAAACTGACTTGGGACGAGTCGGTTAAAAGAGACCTTAAAGATTAAGATATCCCTGAGGAGGTAGCTTTGGATAAGAGCACTTGTAGACTAGCTATCAACGTGCCTGAACCGTGACCTTTGTGTCTTTTGGGTTTCAACTCTAGCCTACCCCAACACGCTTGGGATAAAAGGCTATGCTACTGTTGTTGTTGTTGTTGTATATCTGTATTAGGCAAGGATCTCCTTGATTGGGTGCCATTTCCATAAACCCTAGGATCTCCTTGCCTATATATTGTACACCCTTGTACCATGGTTAATCAATCACAAATTTCCCAAGCCATATCTGCTTTCACACATGAACAAGGACGCCATAAAAGAGACCTGCTTCACAGGATTAAAAGAAAATAAGGCTGCAGATAATACTTCTTGAGGCAATGGTGGGGTTTGGGGGGGGGGGGGTGTACCTTGTACATGTTATGTAAATTAAATGCAATGATATTCACAGTCCTGGTTCAGTTCAACAAATGAATGAGTCCATGCAGTGTGCTTCTTGAACTCCAGATTACTATAACAATATGTGCTGGCATACATCAACCATCCTGCACAATAGAATCATGTTTAGGATAAAGATAACTCCTATCTGGCTTATAGCGTGCTTGGAATGTCTTAGGTAGCCAAGCTACTAATGATCTGGATGGTCAATTTTTTCTATTGTGCATAGTAGTTGCTAACATCACCAACTGAACTATCATGGAGCAATGACAAGTAGTTGTGCTCAATTGGTGGTGTTAGCTCCAGAATGACAGTTCAGTTGGTAATGTTGGCTCTAGAATGACAAAGTAAATAAGCTCAGTTTCCTACCTATCTTTCAGTAAAGATTAGGTCTTAAAATCAGTGACAGGAACTCATTGAGTCCCCAACTACTTGCGATTAGTCAAGTAAACACATTTTCAAAACACTGGGTGTCTGGGTCTTGAAAAAAGAATATACTAAGCCAATATAATTCATCCAGTAAATTAACCCTAAATGATCCTTAGTACATTGAAAAAACAAAGGAATATTCATATTCAGCATGCAAATATTGGGCAATTGGATAAGGATATCACATAATGGCATATCCAGATTAGTATTCCGCGTAACGAAAGACAAATATCCTACTTCATATTAAATTTCTATATATACATAGATTTCATTACAGTTCTAACAGGCCTTGCACTAATTTTTGGGGTGAGGAGAGGTCGTGGTACCAAACAAGTTCACCAGTATGGCATCAAGTGTGGGATATATATACCATAAGAAAAGAACTTGATTGAAATTCGCTTTTTTTTTTGCCACTTTAGATGTACTGCTGATTGCATGAACAAACTTAAACACCATGTATAAACAACAAGCCACAGACATTTTTATTATATTGACCACCAATAGCTGATAATAGAATCAGAGAAACCACAGCATCACTTACCTTTGAATAAGTTCCTGATTATCCACAGTAACAAAAAACCACAGCATCAATAGTAATGGCACTCATTTCCTTCTCAGGCCTATGCTCTTCTTCTTCTGAGTGATTGCAAATCGTCTTGACATCGCAACATTGTAAAATCTCCTCATATGCTCAGACAATCGATGTATCGCGCCAAGGTTGCCTACAGCTGATAAACGCAGCATTATAGCATCAAACTTCTTGTATGAAAGTTTCATGTCACGCTTTATAACCTCATCTAGAAGAGCACTTGCATCTTCTGTTCTTCCGCAGTCAAACAGACCATCAATCATTATTTCGTAGGTATCAATAGCACGTCTACATCCCCTTCTGTCCATCTCATGCCAGATATCTAAAGCTCTATGCGCCTCTCCCATCTCAAAGAACATCACCATCAGCATGTTATAGCTATGAACACTGGGCTCGCAATGCGCCTCTATCATTGTCTCACAAAGTTCAAGTGCATCATCAGCCTTTCGAAGACTGCAGAGAACCTTAAGAAAGCAATTGTAGGTGACAATGTCAGGAGGAAATCCAGCCTTTCCCATCTCCTCCAACACACGATAGGCAGCATCCAGTTTATGCACCAAGCACATCCCTTCAATCAAATCTTTGTAAGTCAATACATCAGGCATACACCCACTACTTCTCATATCTGAAATCAGCTCAAAACACTCCTCCATCCGATCAGCCTTTGCTAGCGCAACAATCATAATCGAATACGCCTTGGCTGTGGGTGATGA
Source organism: Panicum virgatum (assembly GCF_016808335.1). Lineage (NCBI taxonomy): Eukaryota > Viridiplantae > Streptophyta > Magnoliopsida > Poales > Poaceae > Panicum > Panicum virgatum. The sequence continues at coordinate 61,994,787 of NC_053145.1, read as the reverse complement.
TATCGTCGATCCCTCAGTCCTCATGAACTCAAACAACTCCCTTGCCTCTGACACCAATCCAGCGCTGCAAAATGAATCGATGGCTGCAATGTAGGTGAAACTCTCCGGGGTGTACTTCATTTGAATCATTTCCTCGAGCACCTTCATGGCCTTCTTGGGGTCCCTCGCTCGGCACCACCCAAAGAACAGGATACTGTATGTCTCGGCATTACCCAGCAACCTCCTCTTCACGCGGCCGAACACCGCCTCTGCCTCCTTGACCATCCCACACTTGCAGAACGCGTCCAGCAGCGCGTTGAGCGCGTCGGTCTCTGGCGGCGTACGCATCCGAACCCGCCGCTTCTTGGCCAGCTTCCTCATGTGCGTGAGGTGCTTCTCCGTATAGGCGCGCAGGATCGCCAGCAGTTCCTCAACCGGCACCGACCTCGTGCCGTGGCGCTTCATGTGGTCGAGCACGTCGCAGAGGACACCGAACTGTCGGCTCTTGTACCGCGTGCCGGAGAGGATGTCGATGATGTCGTTGTAAGTGGCCGGTTCGTGGCTGTACCCATCCTGGTGGGACGCCCAGGCGAAGAACCGGAACGCCAGCTTCTCCTCGTAGCGGAGGCGGTGCAGCACGTCGGCGACGAGCGGGGTAGTCAGCTCGGCGCCCAACGCGTCGAGAGCGGCCTCCGTGCCCTCGCTGGATTCCGCCTCCGTCTTAATGACGGCATCATAGATCCTATCCGAAAGCGCGGCGAAGCGCTCGTCCTGGAGGTGAGTGGGGAGGATGGCGTGCTCGGAGAAGAGCCGGCGCGTTGGGAGGATTGGTGGACGGAACCGCAGCGGCAGGATTCTGGTGGGGTGCGGCGGTCGGAAGGAGGATGGATTGGAGGAGTGTGTGGCGCCAAGGGTTGGCAAGGGCGCGGCCGCGAGTAAGCGGCGGAGATGGCGGACCCGGGAAGGAAGGTTCATCACGGGGTCTGGGAGCGGGGGCCAGGCAGGATGGTGGTGGATTTGGAGGTCGGAGTGGATGATGGCTTGCGTAGGAGCGTCTGGAGAATTGGGAATTGCGATTACCACCGCTGCGCGGCGGCCGGAGGTGCGCCCGGCGATGTCTGCGCTCGCTGGTGGCAAAATGGGGATGGGGATTTCACCAGCGACAAAGCCGAAGCGCAGGAGAGTGGTAGGGATGGCAATTGCACTCGCGGATTTTAGACCTGACGGGTGCGGATGCGGGTCTAAATTACATCTGCACCATATCTATAAATATAATTCAATTCAACACTATTTATCATATAAATATATGGAAACTCTAGTTCATTCTAATTGTTGTGTTGTTGAATTATGATTTGTTGTAGCAGAGACTTTCGAACTTATAGATTATTGCTTTGTTGCTAGCTGAAATCAATTGTTTGTCTATTCAAATTATGAAGCTGTCTATTTTTATAGTATATCTTGCCAAATTAGTGGGCACCCAAAACCCGCCCAAAACCTAGCAGGTGCGGATGCGGGTGTAAAAATCCACTCGCGAATTTGTCGCGGGCGAGTTTCTCCTGGCCCGTGGGTTTCGCTGCGGGTGGATTTTCGCCGCAAACGCACCCGAATTCGCGGGGGCCATCCCTGAGCGGGTGGGCCGACAGCTTGCTCGCTCGAGTGCACAGCCCATTTGCGGTCGCTTGGGACAAAACCGAAGCCCACTCGGCCACGCAGCCCACGAGCGCGCGCACGGCCCATGGGTTTGTTTGAGCCTCATGTTTTTGCCGCCGCTCGCTTTGCAAAGACATGTTTTTGTCGACAACATTCGTAAATATAAAATGTTTTCAAAATTCAGAACGACTGGGCAGAGAATCAAATTTGTGTATAAACTTCCAATGAATATTGTGAAATATCACAGTTGCGCGGAAATTAGTGATCAAACTGAAGAAATCTCTGTTGTTACAAACAGCTTAACCAAATCGCTGCCTTTCTGTTTTCCATCTAGAGTGCGTGCACTTCCGAGTCTGCGTAGTTGATTGTTGATTCCCTTTTTCTTCACGGCGTGCACGTAAAAAGTCAAGTAAAAACGTCATCGTTTCCTCCAGCCGACCTCTCGAGTCGCATCGATGAAACTGCTGTCATTTTGTCCGGCCTCCGTCGCTTTCCATCTAGAAGGAAGTCAGATCGATGATTGATAACAAGATAATTGATTAATTGATATTAAGTTTTCACATTTGACTTCTCTGCTGCTTAGGGGTACGTTGAATTGTTTTGATGGACAGATTAAAGATGCTTGCCCAGGCAACTTCGCGAAAAAAGAGGAACAAATTAAAGATAGGAATGCATATTTTAAGCATTAACTGATTTTTACAGTGTTAAATTTCAGGCAAAAGTTTAAATAGTGAGCAACGCTCCCATAAAAGAAAAGAAAAGAAGTGTGAACAAAGCTGCAGCAGCTTGGTTCTGAACCATGAGCACACAATTTCTGGAATACAACAGTTGTAGCATTTCTTCACTTACACATTGTTTAGCCATTGAACCATTTCGCTCCCAATTTCTGGTATACAATGGTTGTAGCAGCTCTTTCTTACGATGGTACGAAATGCTATCTGAACTTATACCATAGTACCTATTTCGATTGATTGCAAATAGTTTGAGGTGAAGTCTGTGAATTCACTTCATCGGATACACACCATACTACTAAGATTCAGAGCAAGATAAAGATAACTGCGATGTCGAGTCCTATCTGAACTTATACCATAGTACCTACTTATGAACAAAAACGCATGAGAAGTCTGCTTAAGTGCATAGCAACGGAACGGATCCGGGGTACAAAGTAAAGCACAAGTACACAACTTCAGAACTCAGACGACACATAAACAGAGAAGAAAATCCAAACATTTGTTCAGCCATGTCTAAGGCTTTTGCCTTATGGTTCTGCTGCTGTACAAAATTATAATTACATTTTGAACATCTCAATTCTCAAGTTCATTTCGAGCAGTAGGACGATTACAGCAGGAAATCAGCACCCTGTTGCCCATAAGACCGAAAGAACCCCATTTTCTTTCGCGTGTGAAAGAAGACTAACTTTCAAGTTTCTACGTTCAAATCTGCTGTTCCCGTTCTACGTCGGAAGCTGCTGCGTAACCGCCTTCTCCTTGTCCGCCTCCGCCGCCTTCGCCGCCGCCTCGCCGGACGCAGCGCCAGCTTTTGCACCGGACACGCTGCCTCCAATGCGGTCAAGGCGGACGCTCGCCTTAGTAGGAACGTCGGCGGCATCGACGGCGGCTACGCGCTTCCCTCTAAGCCTCGTGGACGACGTGGAAGACACTTCTCCCCTGTCGGAGCTAACCGTCATCCTGGACGCCGAAAAGAACGAGAGCTTCCCGGAGAACGTCCTCGCAAGAAGCGATTGCCATCTGCCCGCCCGGCCGAGGGGGGCGCTGCGGCCGCCGCGGCTGCTTCCTTCCCCGGCTCTTCGCCCGCGTCGCAACTGCGAGCTGTGCTCGCCGGCGGCGACGATCTCCCTGCGCACGTGCTCCGGCAGCCGCAGCGTGAACCGCTCCATGTCGCGGTCGAGCCGGACGGCGAGGGAGTGGCCCGTAGAGTGCGATCGGGCGAGCTGCGTCGGCGCCGGCCGGCGGCCCGACCGCGACCGCATGGCTCGCCGCTGGGTCCCTATCTGCTGCAGCTCCAGCGCCTCCTGCCTCCGCTCCTCTTCCTCCTCCTCGGTTACCACATCGATCACCCCGGCCACTGGTAGCGGACCATCACCCATCCGTTCAACCGCTGTTTCGCTGGAGATGCTGCTCGCTACAGGAATCGACGGGAAGCTCGCGTCTTCGTCGCTACTCGTATCCTTGTTAGGGTCGAGGTTGCAGCGGCAGACGGGGCAGGTCACGTGGCTGGCGAGCCACTCGCCGATGCACTCCGGGTGGAAGGCGTGGCTGCACTTGGGCAGCAGCCTGAGCCGCTCCTCGTCCTCGAACTCGCTGAGGCAGACAGCGCACTCGAGCGCGCCGCCCTTCCCGACCTGCAGCGCCCTGGCCTCGGCGTACTTCATGGTGGGGAACGCCTCGACCACCTCGGCGTCGAGCCCGTGGGGGCGCCGCTGCCTCCGCGAGCGCGAGATGAAGGCGTCGAAATTGGGGGCGGCGCCGCGGTCGTCGTCGCGCCTGAGCGCGTAGCCGCCGGAGCAGTGGCGGAGGTAGACGGTGAAGAAGGCGATGAAGACGAACACCGCGACGACGGCGGCGAGGAGCGCGATCATGGCCTTGCTGACGTGCACCTGGCCGGACATGTAGTCATCGTAGATGCCGGGCGGCGAGGGTTGCGGGCTGGCCGCGGCGAGCGCTGACGCGAGCAGCGCGGCGAGCAGCGCGCGGCCGTGGCGAGGCGTGGGCATCCTTTCCCTGCGCGCGCCGCGGCAGAGGCGGTGGGGACCGGGAGACGTGGGCGGGTTGACTAGCGTGTCTGCGCAGCATGCAGTGTGGAGCCGGGCTATATAGAGGCGACGGACACGGACGGAGTTGAGCCGCCAAAAAGGTCGCCATCCCGCGGCGCGCGGCGGGTATGGCGGGAGGAAGCCGCCGCCCGCCCGCCCGCCGGTCAGGTGTGCGCTTTGTTCGGCAGTTTTGACTTTTGACTGGCCGTCCACCCGGGTGTTGAGAAGCCGCGACTGCACGGCCGTTGCAGCTGCCAGCTTGAATCTGAATTCAACCGCGTGTAGAACTCTGCTTATCAGGAACCAACCAAGAGTGAGACTGCTCATATCAGCAGGACCTAGATTCCTCCCAGGCCTTACCTTTAGCTTCATCCCATGCATTCATCCTACATCCAACGACCCATGGCAATCCAATGAAAAATAGCTAGGACTTCATCGTTCAGTCTAGCATAAGTAACCGAACCGCTCCCATCCGCCATGGCCGCACAATTGAGCTCAAGCCAGCAACGCAAGGACTGGATAGGGCAGATTTTGGGGATAAAAATGAAGAAATTGGATTGCTTGCTAGAGCAATGGGTTGTCTTGGCGATCTTGCTGGATTGACGCAAGCATAGAGAACGAAGCTCCTCGACATCGCCGTTTATAGGCCTGATGAGGCATGATTGGTCCGCGAGCTCCCGCAGCACGCCATTAATGGGGTTTATGTGCTCGCGAGCAATGCGACGAAGATGATGCCGGCCCCCTCCTCCATGGGATTCCAGCGGTAGCCCGGCCCTCCTCTTTCTCTCTCATCCGAGCTGTGTGGACAGCGGACCCTCACGGCGCGTCGGCGTGGCACCTGGGCTCCGAAGGATATTGCTTGCCTGGGCTGGGAAACGATGAAGTCATAGCTGTTTTTCCTTTGAATCGCTATGGTATGTTGGATGTGGAATGGACGCACAGGATGAAGCTAAAGGTAACTCGTGCCTTTGAACCATAGTAATCTTTTTTTTTTTTTGCGAAAAGGGGGAGATTAATTCAATGACTTGAGCGTTTACATCCTGAGCGACACAGCGCTCGACACAAACAGGAAAGCGACCGCTCCAGACCGCGCTATGATTCAATCGCACAGCGAGCTGAGCAAGTTCATGTGCTAAAACATTAGACTCTCTCCCTACATGCTGAAAAATGACCCTAGGTAGCCTCCGAGACGCCTCCACCGCTTCACTGACGATGAAGCCGTAGGCCGTTCCCTGGGACGTTGGCCTGTCCAGATACTTGATGACCGTGGAGCAGTCCGATTCTAGGATCGTCGGGCAAGAGTTCCATTCCGCAGCCAACATCTACCCCTCGCTGCACGCTTGTGCTTCAACCTCCTCCGCCAATCTAGCATCATGAACCACCATCCATGCCGAAAGGAGCACCGTCCCTTTATGATATCTAATGGCCACACCAACACCCGTCTTTCCTGTCTGTTCCACAAATGCACCATCTACATTCACCTTAATCCAATCTTCCTCTGGGGGTTCCCATGGTTTCATGGCCCGAGTGCCTGCGCCAACCCTCAGCAAGCTTTGCGGTGACACTGCTTGTTTGCCCTTGTCCTCAGCCATCCCAGGAGGGGAGTTCAAGGACAGGGACTCCCAGTAGGCAACTAGGAAGTTTACCGAGACGTCACCCCGAATCCAACGTTCTGCATGAACCCATTCGTTACGAACAAACCAATGCAAGCCCTCCATAGGATGAGCATAAGTCTGGCTACCTCCTCCACGTCTGCCGTGCCTACGATGTGCAGGAGCCACTCCGGGCCGGAATCATAGAGCAAACTTTCTGCAGGTAGTGTCCAGGCCTTCCTCATATTTTCACGTAAAGTTTTTGCATGCCTACAACCCACAGCAGCATGAAATTAAACGCTGTCTCCGGGCCTGCACCACAAATAGCACGGGTATCCTCCCGTTCCAGATTCCTTCGCTTCTTATTTGATCTGCCAAAGACGCGTACCTTGTGTGGGATTGGTAGTGCCCAAAATTTCTTCCATACTAGGCGGTGGCCATCCGGGTGACTGCTCGATGCACCCTGAAGCGAGTTTAAATCCCGGGTATCCACAGCCAGCTTATAAGCACTCCGGACTGAGAAGCAGCCGGACTTCTCCCAATGCCATGCCACAACGTCATCCGAGGATCTCCAGGGGATCCTGATCTTCTTTTTTCCTCCACGTGATGAGTATGGCAGTAATGATGCAGGACGTCCTCCTTCCAGCATCTTGCATCCTCGTCAATGAGTTGGCTGACCCATACTCAGGATCATCCGTGTAAGAATATCGAGCATGTAGTCCAACAAGAACAATTAATGACAGTTTTTTTTCTCAATCACATGCCAATTCCAACCGAAAAGTGAAGAAAATTGCTGTGCCCCGAACTCTTATGAGGTCAATCCTTGCATACATTTTTCTCGTTATGACGCTCAACATCAACGGATACGATTGTAAGAAATGGAGTAGATGCAGAAAATTGAGTTTCCACTTTCCAGTGCGCTGTGGGCAGCAATAGGTAGCGCGTGAGCTCTGGACTGAAGACCCAGCTATAGCGGTGAAATTAACCGCGTGTAAAACCAATACAACCCGGCGATGGATCAACCGGGCGAAGTTTTTGGATCCCGGCGTGGACGTCAAGCTCCAAACCAATTGACGCGACAGGCTCGGCAGGAACGAACCGCCGATCACACGAACTAGGGCTCAGATCCCATCTCACCAGGCCGGCCCCCTTGCAACAGAGACGAAGGAGACGCACGTACAGACAGGGGCCCGGCGTCGGCCCGGCCGTGTAACGACGTCCCAGCCCTACGCGCTGTCCAGCTGCGCATGCCAGCCTGCCGCCGCTCGCTCGCTCGCTAGTGGGGCGCCCCCATCAACACGCGGCCGCGCGCGTGCCCGGCCGACACCGACCGAGACGGCAAGCAAGGACCACGCACTTCCGCGCGCGACCTGGTCGTCGTCGACACGTCGGGGCCACGGAGCGAGAGGGACGCACGACGGGACCGGGGATGAGAGGCGCGCGGCGGCTCTCCGACCGGCGGCTTCATCCGGGGACGCCGTGGCGCGCCCCCATCAACACGCGGCCGGTGACAGGCGCGCGCCTGTTGGACAGTTTGAGGAGTGCAAGGCTCCGGCACCGGGCGGCGCAAGCGACAAACAGGCGAACAGTCCCCGGAAGAGCGACGAGGCCTACGTGTCGAGGGACCCTGGCTTGGAGATCAGTGACTTACTGTATGGAGGATCGTCGCGATCGTGTCCTGCACTTCTGGTGCGAATCAAACACACTCCCGTGTCCCGTGTCCCGTGTCCCGTGTCCTGGTTTCCTCGTCAGATTCTGCGTTTCTGGAGAGTTCCAGAGGATACGGGAGGCTCAGCTTACCTGCTCGATCGGCGGAGAGTTTTTGGGCGGTTCTTGGTTAACGGATCGCGACGAACTCTCCGACGCCGTTCTCTCGTTGAAGTTTAGGCCGTGTTTGGTTCATATCCTGTAAAATTTTTCAAAAAAGACGAATGCATGCATCAAGTACTAAACGAAATTTATTTGCGAAATCTTTTTACGGATGGGTGTAATTTTTCAAGACAAATCTAATGAGACAAGTTCCATTATAATTGGCTACAGTGATGCTACCGTAACTGTGCCTAATCATCCTCGGATCGTACGGTCAAATTCCTCATTAGCTACAACAACTGCTACAGTACCATAGCTGTGAAGGTAGTTTCGGAATTAAATTTTATTTAATATCTCTAATTAGTAGTCAAAGGGTCGGAAAATTTTCATGAAATTTTTTTCAAAGCCATCCAAACATGGCCTTAGCCTATGCTAACTCAGCCATGAGCGGGTTGGCTGTGACTGATGGCATGATTAAATGAACCTAGGGCTAGGGTTGACGACGACCAACCACAGGGCCGGCCAGGCTGTTCCGTTGCAGTACTGCACGGCAGGGTACAACAGGCAGGCAGTTTATTTCCAAAAAAAAAAACAGGCAGGACGAGGACGGCGAGCTTCGCGGGCACGTAACTCTGGAAGTCCAGCGTCGTTCGGCGCGTTATTTTGCAAGTTAGTTTCCGTCGTCGCGCGGCTGGATTGGGTGGGTGATCGTGCCAAAACCACCGGGGAAGAGGGGAAGAAAAGGTGCCCAGCGGGACTCATTCTTCACTCTTCAGTCTTGCATGGTTAGTGCTCATCTTCCATTTCATGTTCTGGACTTCTGGTTTCCTCCAGCACTGCCAGTGTTTGGTCTCTCCCTGAATTTGGCAGCGCGTCGCTGCCATCGCCATCGCGTCCATGAATTAGGCATCCATCATTGTTGTTCAGAGACAAAAAAAACTGTTTGGTTGGTAGAATAAATAGTATTCGGCTGATAGAATAAATAGTATTATATGAGAAGAAATAACCCGAGACAAGCCGAAAACCAATGAGCCCAACAGCCCAAAAGGGAGAGGCATCATCGTTCCTTTGTCCGGCAACGTTCGCCATCTCCAAAGGAGCATTTGGCCCTCTCTCGAAAGCTCTCGCGCCTGCTACAGTTGAGAGGGGCGGAAAAGGTCGCCGCCGGCAGGGCCGCCGGTCTTCTCCGCCTCCGATGGCCCCGGGGCTGTCGGGAGGTGGCGGAGATCAACGGGTTCTTGCCGGCGGGTGGTGTACAGCGTAGCTTAGGTCCTAGCTCGTCTAGGGTTCGGTGTCCAGGCGGCGTCGGCGAGGCGACGGCGGCGGCGGCGCGTCGGAATAAGTCCTCTCGGACTCTTCCTCGCCCCGTTGGTGTTTCTCTCCGGCATCAACGGCGAGCCCGTGGAGGTGGTCCTCCCGGTGTGGAGGCTCTATTTAGGAGTAGCCTGCCGGCGGCTCATCGGCCCGGATGAGAGGTGAGTCTACTGGCTTTTAGTCTTAAGGAAGGAGGTGCAGCTTGGGATTTCGTGGATGGTGGGAGAGTGGAGCAAGCTCGACTGTCCTGTGGTGGCTGTTGTCACCGGCGACGAGCTTGTTTCCAGGATCTTCGAAGTTCGGGGTGCGTCCCCGGCCGATGGGCGAACAGCGGTGGCATCATCTCGTCCATTGGGGCGAGTGTCTCATGCGGCTCTCTTCAAAGCTTTGGCGGTGGGGTTTCGTTTGATCCACGGACGGCGGTGACGGCTTCCGGCGGTGGTCGGCGGCTTCGATTTCTGGAGGATTCGGCTGGCACTGAGTCCAGAGGTCTAGCTGTAACTTTTTTGTTTTTGAAGGGCTTTTGTGCAATTTGGTCGAAACAGCTGTCCTCTGATTCCTGTTGGTTTGTACCTGTATTTCTACATGTCTTGTACGGTTCTTAATCGTTAATACAGGTATGTTTCGCTGTGTCAAAAAAAAAAACGTTCGCCATCTCCAACGCCGTGGTTCCCCATGATAGGAGCAGGATGGGCCGGTCCATTTGGGCCGTAAAGTGGGCCTCTAGGAACCACGATCAAGATTGAGCCCGCCCGCGGTCGCGATTTGTTTTGATCCCCTACCGTCGTCAATTCCTATCTCCAGTCAGCTACTCCCGGCAACTCGATACGTACGTGTGTACGTGTACCAGCAAGCAGCGGGCAAGTCCTGCTACTGGTAACTGGTAACCACCTGCACTGCACCACCACGCACAGTGGCCGCGCGTCCTGTGAGATCCCGACTGCGCCCGCGCCACCAAGGCACCATGGCTTCCCGGCAGTGCCGCTGCCACCAGCCCCGCGCCGATGCACCGTCGGGCCATCCGCCAACAGTGCCATCCAACAGCCGCGAGCGACCCCCGCGGGGCACCAGGGGGCTTTCCAGATTCCGCCACGCCCCCGGCCCCGGCGTGGGCCGGCCGGCACGCCGCCCACGCCCGCTCGCCGGCTCCCTTTGCCTCCAGGAGGGCGGGCAGGGGCCACCCCGGCGACCTCCTCGCGCGGCTCCCTTTGCACGGAACGGAGCCACGAGCCAGCCGCCCAGCGCCCAGCCCCGCGCTCGTTCTCTCCCGTCGGCGGTGCCGTCGCTGTCCCCCGGGCCCGGGGGCTTCGCGATGTGACGGCGGCGCGTTCCTCGAGTGGTGTGTCCGGACAAGGCTGGGCGCCGTCGGTTACGGCAGGCGCGGCAGACTTGGGCGTTCGAGAGCCCTCGAGGCGAACGGAGGCTCCTGCCGACCGGTTCCTTTCGCGGTGGCGACGATGGCATGGCAACGGGCAGTTAGTCAACAGGGCGACTGTTTGTACTCGGCCAAGTTGATGACTTGATGAGTGTCCGTCCAAGAGAGCGGAGGAGCTCGTCATTGGCGTCAATCGGCTGCTAAGCGAGCATGGAATCCCGTCGATCGTCTCCTGAACTCAGGGCCGAAAAGCCTTGGAGACCGGGATTGCCACGAGACCGGCTCAGTTCCTTGCGAGCTTTCGGTTGCTCGTCGCCGATGGCAGGTGCGCGTGCCGGGCTTTCTCAACCGGAGAACTCTTGCAGGGGGCAGAGGCAAGACGCCTCGCGCTCGTGGTTGCCGGCTGCGACGCCAGCGCTCTCTCTGTGAGCATGTCACTGTGCTCTGTCTGTGCAAACGCGTGCAGCTTTCAGCGTCGCGGGGCACGCAACGGGGGCTACGGATGGATGGGGCGCCTGCCCCTGTTCTTGTTCAGTTCCCTTGCAGACTTGCAGCTGCACGCCGCGGCCTAACTGTTGGTTCTTTACACCCCATCGGCAATCACATCATTTAAATAAAAAAACAAAAATCGACTGAATAGTCAGACTGGAGTATGGTAATGTTCCACCGTTGCATCATCAACCCCTAAGCGAAAAAGAATCAAGCTAGCACTACTTGAAAAATGCCCCATCCGTACACCAGATAATCAAGGGGAGGACACGGCAGAGGCCGACACACTTTTGTTAATCTCGAGCCTGGGCACGCCACCAACCATACTAAACGTGAGTGCTTCCAGAGCGCCAGGGCGGACATGCGCGGAGACGTGTCCCCTCTCGGCTTTGGCTCTGCCCTGACCCTCACGCTCTCCTCCCCGTCCTCGGCATTCCATGGCCCATGCCCCGTGCCCCGTGGCAGACCGGGTCGTTGTCGCCATTGCACATCCATGTTATTCCACCACGCCCCCCTTTATAGGGACCACCTCGTCGCCCCTCCTCCTCCTTGCTCCATGTCCGTGGCGTGGTCATGGCGGCGAGGGCGGCAGCCCAGCTGAGCGCTCGTCGTAGCTCGTGCCTACTAGGTAGATAGGAGGCTGGTCTTGCACTCTTTGCTAGGTAGGAGGAAGGCCAGGCCATGGCGCTCGAAGCCGTGGTGTTCCCGAAGGAGCACCTCGCGTGCACGGGCAAGGTGGGCGTGGCCGCGCACTCGGCGTCGCTGGGATGCGGTTTCGACATTGATGACCTCGAGGAGAAGGGCGGCGTGGTTCTGCAGGTAGAGGCCGCCGGCGCGCTGCCGCTCGGTGCCGGTGCGGTCACCGCATGGGACGCGGCGCTCTGCCCGTGCTCCGTCGCTCCTAGCGCTGGCGGGGAGGAGTGCTGCTGGGACGTGCAGCGCCACCTCTCCGTGTCGCCGCCGCCGGTGCCCGCGGTAGCGGCGCAGGGGGGGCGCGGCAAGGCGGTCGCGTCGGCGGCGCGGAGGCGGCGACGGCGCCCGAAGGCGGTGAAGAACACGGAGGAGATGGAGAGCCAGCGCCGCAACCACATTGCCGTGGAGCGCAACCGGCGGCGGCAGATGAACGAGTACCTCGCCGTGCTCCGCTCCGTCATGCCGCCTTCCTACGCGCAGCGGGTACGTACTACTACGATCCCCATGGCTCCAGCCATGCGCGCTCTCTCCGGGCTCCGGCAAGCATCGTCCTAGCTGCACGAGCTTTGCGGGTCATGTCACCATGCATGTGCACGAACGGCTTGGCATTCCCCGCATTGTTGATTGCTGCTGTCCCCCCCAACTTTTACTGTAACGGACGTCAAATCTTGTTGCCCCCTGGCCATCTGCTGCAGCCTCGCCGCGCCATGCCGCTTTGGTTGCATCTGTCACGGAATCTCTAGCGATCGCGTACCGCGCTACTGCTCCCCCGCATCAAAAGCCGCACCTTCTTGTGCGCCAAGCTCTTGGTCGCGACCGGATGGCACGTACCCTTTGCAACGTAACGTTTGTTGATGAGTCGCCACGGCGTGCAGGGTGACCAGGCGTCGATCGTGGCGGGCGCCATCAACTTCGTCAAGGAGCTGGAGCAGCTGCTGCAGTCGCTGGAGGCGCAGAAGCGGCGCGCGGGCTGCACCGAGCGAACGCCGCCGGCGCCGCCGTTCGCCGGCTTCTTCACGTTCCCTCAGTACTCGACCGGCGCGACCGGTGCTGTCGGCGCGAGCGATAGTTCTGACTGCTCTGCGGGCGGCGATCAGGGCGGCGGCGGCTGCGCGGGGGCGCGCCGCGGCGTGGCCGACATCGAGGTGGCCGTGGCGGACAGCCACGCCAACGTGAAGGTGCTCGCGCCGCGGCGGCCCAGGCAGCTGCTGAGGATGGTGGTGGCGCTGCAGTGCCTCGGCCTCACCGTGCTCCACCTCAACGTGACCACCACCGCCGACCACCTGGCCTTCTACTCCTTCAGCCTCAAGGTAGCAAACTATACATCGCCGCTGCAAAATGATGAGCCGATCGGCCATGCCATTCTTGAACATCTCGTCGCTTCTGTTGCAGATGGAGGATGAATGCCGGCTATCGTCGGTCGACAACATCGCCGCCGCGGTGAACGAGATCGTCGCGACGGTCTCCGACGAGGTCATCATCAGTCAGTTAGCTGAGTAGCTGGAGCAGTATTAAGCTGCTAGTGTCATGTATTGTAACAACAATTTGATCCTAGTCCTAGTACATGGATAACTGAGGCAAGTGGCAATTCGCGCCGTTGTCAGGCATGTACTAGTCGGGTTCCATGTTTGCGTGCAAGTAAACATGTATCGATTGGACCAGCTTATTAGTTATATTTTTGCATCTCAAGTTGTGTGTATCCAGAACCAGTCATCTCGCAGCACCAATCAGTCGAGACTCCTGCGTGTGCACACGGGGGATCAGATTCAGATCGATCGATGAACTGGTGGACCATCTTTTGTCTGACGAGTTTTGCTTCTGAAAAATGTTTTCCTCTGACGGGTCAGCATGCTAGCTTTCACCGGATAAGAGTTAGCATGGATTATTCAGACTAGTTGGCCACGCCAGCTCCAATCTTTTCTGGTGATAGAAAGTGGCCGGCTGCAATCATCTCATGTTACGATCGATCATCGCAAGGATCTTGCGTACGTGTGTCAGGTTCGTTTACTCTAGAGAAGTCTGCAATGCAAGTTGGTGTGTGGATGAACCTGTAGTAGAGCCTTCGCTCACATCATTCTGCCGGCACTGATCGGGGCAAGAACACGTAGGATTAGAGTCCTTTTCCCAGCCGTAAGTGTCGTTTCTTGGACGTGAATGATCAAGAGATAGGGTCTTTAATTCCCTGATTGGTGTTAAGAGCATCAGTTTCGGAATCATGCCATTGGGAGATGAAGTATGAACAGCCCTTGTTGCAAGGATCTGACAGGTGAATTGTATAACAACAATTTAAGCTATTGTTTTCCATGTAGGGACAAGGAATCCGTTAAAAGAGTGGAGGTAAAAACAAACAAGCCAATGGGCGACGGTACTGTGGTAGTGTGGCTACTGTGACTGAAAAGAATGTTACTAGGACGTGCATGCCTACGAACTGGTGCACCTGACACCAAAGTCTTTCAAGCATGCATATGCCAGCCTTTGCGTTTTGCTGCACCAGCTACCTCTCCCTGCTACAGGGCGTAGCTTTGTTTCACGTCCTACCCTACCCCCCTGTTCCTTCGATTTGTAGCCTGACACTTGCGGGGCAAACAAAACCTGGCTACATATATATTCAGATCAGGGGGTGTTTAGTTCCCAAAAAAATTTCTACAGTATCCGTCACATCGAATTTTTGGACACATACATAAAGCATTAAATGTAGTTGAAAAATAACTAATTACATAGTCTAACTGATTATCACGAGCTGAATCTTTTAAACCTAATTAATCTATAATTGTATATTATTTGTCAAATAACAACGAAATGTGCTACAATACCAAAATTCAAACTTTTTCACCAACTAAACACACCCTTAGAAGCAGAAGAACAGTATGCAACTGTGGAAAGTCTGTGCTGTGCATGTCCTTGAACTACACTTTTCTTTTTATTTTAGTGGAATTTTGTTGGGAATTAGAGTGGCAAAGAAAACTGCATGTCTATGCCCTCACTGAAACTTGATTATTATTGAGTTCTTGAAATGCTATGATCTTTACATTACTGTTCTGTCCAGCTACTATCTTTCTTGCTAATAATTCTAGAGTGACGACTGATGACTAGTGACAAGCTAGCATGCACATCAAGCAACTGTAGTATGACATAGGGCATGACCACTGAGAACTCGGCTACCAACGCAAATCCACAAAAGGGTCATGTGACCGGCCCCCACAGATTTTAGAATTAGGCTTTTTCCAGGCCACCCAATCAAGGCATTTTCCATCTTCTTACTTCTAAAATCAGACATCGAGATGCGTCGCCTTCGAAGGGAAGAAGAAGAAAAAAATCTTCGCTGAAAGTCATTAACGATTCCCCGAAGCTACCGCATAAAGTCCTGCTGTATATTCCCAGTAGGGCAAGGAATCATTCGCTCGCAGAAAATTCTAGGCCCTGGCCCTAACGATATGGACCGGCCTGAAGAAAGTCGCAGAGCAAGACAAGGTCTGCACTCCTGGATCTTGTCCTGAACCGGCTACTCCATTATACATTCCCTCCTTGCATAGGGGCAGGCAAGATGGTAAAGAATAGGAGGAAGCCCATGCATGCCGCTGCGTGCTGGAATTCTGGGCGTGGCTGAACTCAGTAACATCAGAGATTAGGTTCCCCAGGATTAGCACACTTGCGACGCCTGAAAGGGATCGTTAGTTCTTAAGTGGCCCATGGGCCATGGCGTTTCCAGTCGAGGAACATGCCAATGGCACGCTACCATGACAAGGATTTCCGGCATCAGGTCCACGGTGGCTGGGGCTGGAAGACACCGTATAAAAATTCAGACGGGGGCAGCGTACGTGTCCCGGTGGGCAGCCTTTGCTGTTAGATACGTATGCCACAATAATTGAGCTTAGGAAATTAAGCAATCTGAGCACTCATCAGGCTCAGTTTCACGTATTAAGCAGAATAGTGGCCAAACACTATACAGGCTTATCTTCATGCTGCTGGCAGCATGTATCACAACCAGTTTTAGTAAACGATTTTTTTTTCTTTTGGAAAACTATAATGCATATGCAGACTGGTACATCATACAAGTATGCAGACTGCCGAAGAAAACAAGGAAGACTAAAACAGCGCTAATGATCTACACTACGTGGAACATCTGGAAGGAACGAAATCGACGTGTCTTTGAGCACAAAGCGGGGTCGCCAACTGATGTCTTGCAAGATATCAAAGCAGAGATCAATGAACGAAGGATGGCCTGTGGCAAGCCGGAGTTACCTTTTAGTTTAAATGTCTAAGTTTCTTTGTTCAGAGTACGAGTTCTATCTTATTTATGTAAGAGTAAATTGCACCCATCATACAACAACTTGGCGGGTGGGTGCAAATTGGTCCAACAACTTGTAAAGTGCTCAATTTAGTACAATAACTTGATAGCTGGGTGCAGATTGATCCAACAACTTAGAAAATGCTTATTTTAGTGTAATAACTTGGTAAATTGATGCATTCACAGTCCAAACATTACATGACAATATATTTGCTAACGTCAAGTCACAATAAAGAGTATATTCACGTCGGAACGTATTATTGACGGTAGATTTTTGGGTCGCAATGGACACCAATAGTTTTATTCTCAAAATAAATTAATTATTGTTTTATTAAAAATATTATATTATTTAACCACCATTACAACAACAACATATTAAGCAAAGTAGATGAACGTCAAAAAATTCTTAAATTTTATAAATGGAAATTATTTATAGTGATCCGGTTGTTGCTTTTCAACTATGCACAATTTTTTATTAGTTCAAATGCAAACAAATTTTAGAATTACACTATTAGCATCACTCAAACACTGAAGTCGATAAGAGAGACTCTGAAACCTTAGGTTTCTTCTGCGATTCTGCTCATGTATTCAACAATGCTCATGTTTGTTTTTGTTGATTTAGCTCATTTTTCCTTTCTAATGAATATATGAGGCTTTAAAAATATATGAACCAACCTCCTAAAAGTTATTAATAGTTTGTATCGACATATTGACTTTTTTAGTTTAAGAGTGCATATAATCAAACATATCGGAAACAGTGAGTGTGAATTTTTCAGTATTGAATATCAAATTAAATAGATTTAATTAAAATTAAATCACTATACAAAAATAATTAATGTAAAGACATAACATTAATTTCTAAACAGTGAGGGTTTTTATCCTGGCCAAATACATTGCCACGCCGGCACAGCACAAAAATCAATGGTCAAATAATACTTAATAATTTGTCCTAACATGAATATACTCTTTATTGAGACTTTGCGTTAGTTACATTGCTGTGTAATATTTGGAGTGTGAATGCACCTATTTGCCAAGTTATTGCATTAAGTTGGGCATTTTGCAAGTTGTTGGACCGATCTGCACTCACATTACAAGTTATTGCACTAAATTGAGTATTTTACAAGTTGTTGGACCAATTTGCACCCACCTGACAAGTTGTTGTATGGTGGGTGTAATTTACTCTTTATGTAATATCGCAACTTTAAGGATTCCAAACTTTTTCTCCTATCTTAAATGACATAGCAGTGCTCCTGCAAATCTTTAAAAAAAAAGTATACTATAAACAGTTAAACACACTTCAGATACTACGCCTTACCTACCATACCATCCGATACCAAGAGATGGATCATCCAGGCATCCAGCTACATGTATTATTTTGCTCAACAGGCCTGTCAGTCTAGCGTGCTATCGCCTGTCTGTAGTGTGCTACTGGACGGCGATGCATCGTCGATCGACAGGTAGGGCAAGGCAAACAGTCCATCTGATGCTGCTGCGCGCGGCATCAAAGACTTTGTCAGGGGATTGCCAGGGATAAAGCTACACTGGTCCCTTCAACCGATTCCTGTGCTTCACTGCGTCGCCCCATCTTATGAAAAATCATTGCAGAATTAACTAACGACAGTGGGGAGGGACTGTGGCTGCAAAACAGCAAAAGGGTTCGAGCGCGAAGAAAGCAGTTGGCGCTTGTGCATGGGTTCCCCGGCAACAGTCTTAAGAGGTTAGAGGAGGACCATTCAGGGTGAGAGGGCATGCCTGCCTGCTCTGAATTCTGCAACGAACAAAGCGTTGGTGTGTACTGCGCGACTGCGCCTGTCAGCCTGCGCGAGGGAGAATATCATCGCATTCTCAGTGTGTGGGCGGCAGGCTCGTGCGAACAGTGGCGACGAGAAAGTGAGAGCAAATTCAGCTCGTAAAGTGACGAGCAACTGTTGCTCACTGAAGCGGTGCGGCACTGGGATCGGAGCCTCCGGATGGAATTGTTGGATGGAGCGGATGCGTAACTCTGAATCTCTGAGGACGCAGTAACCGCGGCTCGTTCTAGCTAGAACGGACAGTGACTGAATGGCATGCAAAAAATCATGGCAGAGTAGAAGGAAGTGAGGAAATGAACTCGATGCTTTAACTGGTACTGCTGGACTTTTTGCACTGCCACAATTAACTCATGTGCATTCAGAATGAAGAGTTCAAATCTTGTATTTATCTGAAGACAAGAGAACGGAACAGGCGAACAGCGAACCAGCCGGGCCGGACTGAAAACCTCTAGGTGGGTCAGACTTGACTAGACGGACCCAGGAGTCCTGCCGCCGCAGGGCCGGCCATGGGCCGCTCATCGACGCGGGGGACACGCGGGCACAGCCCACGGGCCACGGGCACAGGTCGTTTGGCTAGTGAGATCACCACACTAGTAGAGAGAGAGTAGTACTCTATAGTAGGCATTAGACCAACAGGGTCACAGCTTACCCGGATTCAGTTTTCAAAGTTGCTTGGCAGTAGTGGCCAAAGTTTGGGCTTCGGTGCCTTCCTTTAACCATAAAACCAGAAAGGAATCGCAGTGACTAGAAAATCGAGCACTCTTCGTGGAGCCGAGGAGTACTCGCGAGGTATGCTTTCCGCAGCGGAAAGCAGGGAAGCCAAACAAGAGTGAGCATAGCTTACACGAACATGCAATAGTCAATTCAGAGCTATAAGCTGAACCGAGCGATTCGTTCTGAATATCTAATAGTAATTCGGCGCGCCGCCGCACAAAAGCAACCGACAGAAAATCAGGAACAAACTTTACGCACCTTTGGGGGTTGACTGATCCAACGAAGGAAGCAGAACCCTTAAATTCAGCTGCTCCCCGTTCTAGCTCTCTCCATTCTGAACAGATGAAACCACTCAAAAAGCGATAGAAAAGAAAGTGAGAACGGAAAGTTTGAACTGAAGAAACAGAACTTACGAGTTGTGTGCTGAAATGCAAAATCTTTTTTTTGTTTGTTTCTGGGCCTGTAACACGCCGGTAGCTAGATCGATCGTGTGATCCGGAATATAACATAGAATTTGTTGCTATTTTAAAGAGTACGAGGTGCTGTCATGGTTTATCTTCTTTGGCGACCATAGTACAACCAAACTAATCAGTCCATGTCCGGCAACCAGACGAGATTGCATCATTACCCTGTTTGATAGACGTTTAAAAAATAAAAACCCTGGAACGACCCATCACTGCGGCTGCAGCAAATTTTCCGTTCTTTTTTTTTCTCGAATACGTAGGAGAACTGCATATCATTGTATTAAGAAGAGAATAAAAGTTGATTTACAACCCGGGAAGCAAAAAGCTCACAGAACACATTAGGCACTAACCTAGTGCTAAGAAGCAAACAAAGCCCTATAGGGCCAACTCTCAACAAACTACTCACGCTTAATACAACCCAAGTGGTGATCACGGGCACATCACTCAAGAGTGAAGCCCATGGTCGAGGAGTTGCGAAGCGCCGGTAGGAGGTCTCTCACAGCCTCGAAATGGTCGTCATCGAACTTCTCCTTGTACAGCTCTGAGTAGGCCTTCTTGGAGTCTGAGTTTGGCGCAGCCACCTCCGAGATGACATTGAAGTGGCGCATCAGCATCACCCCCGCACACTTGGAGGAAGGTACGCTGGCCAAAGGATGGTTTGCCAAGCGCTCGCTGCGCTTCGGCAACCCGGGATGGCCATGTGGAGGAGGGAAGGGATCCTTCCGGGTCTTGACCGGCCTCTGTGCGAGAGGTGAGCGGATAGGACGCCTAACCTCCTCGGTGAAAGTCTTGAGCCGACGCTCATGGCTCGCAGCTTCCTCCGCTGCGACGCAGCTAGACGCGATGGGCGTCCACGGTTCCTAGGCGCATGGCATGGTCTCCATCTGAAGATCAGCACAGGGTTGGGCAATGCCCTGTGTTGGGTTCACTGCCACTATTGTGTCGTCCTCCAAGTCGTAGACTGGGCAAGGCTCCAGCGTTTGCGGCCTAACTGGTGCTCCCTCGGTAGGAGGCGCAGACACCGTCGGCCCAGCACCTAGGCCCGGGTCAGGTTGGAGCGCGGCACCGGAGTAACTTGGCGGAGACAAGGTGGCTTCCAGCTGCATCGGATCCTGTAGCCGGGTGACCTGCTCCTCCCTGCACCGTAATAGTTCGAAGCAGATAGCCTCAGCCGCAGCAGCTGTCGAGGCAGCGCCCACCAACACCCAGCATCTGCTTGAATCAACTCCAGGAGAGTGCTTCAGCAATCCAACGTTGCGGGAACGGGAAGAATTCCCGTTCGGAACCGCCGACTGCACGTGGCCTAATCAGGGTCTAATCTCGTTGCCCTTCACCTAACGATCAAGCGATGTTTAGGTCAGGTCACTCTGATCAATGATGGAAAGCATATACACACACTGCTTCCTAGTATCTGATGTTAACCGCTCATTGATTGGTGTAGGTTTAAATTCAAGCATTCCTCATGCACGTCCTTGGCATGAACATGGAAAATATGTATTGTCCTGCCATCCTGAAGGCTGAAACGTCCTCGATCGACATGCAATGCAAGTGTGGAGTCATTTTGAAAAGGTTAGGTAGCTTAACCCGGCCGATCTCCATGTGAAGGGGAAAATCAGATGCCACACCGCCGGCACCGGACACAATCAGATTCACTTCGCTTTGGCCGATTATCATATGAAAAGATATCGCACCTAAAAGACCAACCAAATAGCCTCAAAGCAATAAAGGTGTCTTTGATGCATATCTCCCTCAGCCCGGGAATCTGTAAATAAAATAGGTGGAGTTTCATCTGAGCCACCCGTTTAAGATCCGATGTTCCAGACCTAGTGGAGTAAGATTTACTCAAAGCATTCAGTCAAGCAGCAGAGAAATGGATGTCGGAGATCATACAACGAAATCTACGAACTTGAACTCCCTGCTCGATGAACAGATGACAAGATGTCATGCTGACCCAATGCAAAGTCCTGTTGCTTATGATGGAAAACTTGTCCTCAAAACTCAATCATGATGAAATCTTGTCATTGGTTGGTGGCAACAAGATAGTAGAGCCGACAGAGCGGCAGGGCCTGAACAATAATCGCCGTTCTCTGTTCATGCATCGAAAGCGTACGTATCATTTCCTCATAGGTAAAGCGGCTCGAAATATTATTCCTTCCCACACAGGCGGTGAAAGCCCATTGGCCACCAACTCCGCGTGGCGATAGGCGCCGTTATATAGGGGTCATATTCCCGGCGTCTCGCTGCGTCAGTTCCCAATTGCTCATAGTGCGGCGCAACGCCATCCGGAGTAAAGCTACCCCGCTTCCGGAAAATCTTGATCAGTGGTGCTCAATTCAATGGCTTCCTTGGCGTCTCGCTTGCCTCTGGCAGTGCTGCTGCTCGTGGCCTGCTCCTCCACGGCTGCCGCCAGCACCTACACCGTCGGCGACGGCTCCGGCTGGACCACCGGCGTCGACTACACCTCGTGGGCCGCCTCAAAAAACTTCAAGGTCGGCGACAATCTCGGTATGTGTACGCGCTAGCTCTCTCGCACTTGCACGCATCAGAGAGAGGCTTCAGACTCACGAGTCTGTTTGATTATTGGTCGTCGACCGTCGTCGCAGTGTTCAACTACGCGAAAGGTCTGCACACGGTGGTGGAGGTGAGCGCGGCCGAGTACATGGCATGCACGGCGGCCAGCCCGCTGGGCTCCGACAGCAGCGGCGCGACCACGGTGCCCCTCAAGACGCCCGGCACCCACTACTTCGTCTGCAGCATCACGGGCCACTGCGCCGCCGGGATGAAGCTCGCCGTGACCGTCGGCGGCTCCTCCTCCCCCGCCACGCCGACGCCGACGACTCCAAGGACGTCCCCAACCCCCACCACGCCCTACACGACGCCGGCGACTCCGACCACCACGCCGTACACGACGCCGACCACCACCACGCCGTACACGACGCCGACGACCCCGACGTGCTCCGGAGGTGGAGGCACCACGACAACCCCCGGCACGACGCCGTTCATGGCGTACCCCAGCGCAGCCGGCCTCGGGCCGGCGGCGCTGGCCGGCTTAGGCCTGGTTTGGTTTCTGATCGTCCAGCTAGTGCTGCTCTAGACACAAGGGCCATTGATTGATCGACCAGGATGGAGGCAGTGCTCTTATATACCTGGGTCATGTCTCCTGCAACGTGCTACTGATGTGTTTGTTCTTTGTTACGCATCGAGCTGGTGTTCCCTGGGAAACTGATGTTTCGGCTCTGCTCTGAATCGCTGCGTGTCACTTTCCTTAGCCAGTCGAATTGTCCTGCAAAACGAACAGCGTGTCTACGGCCGTTGGAAAAGGCCAGCGGTGGAGAAGAACGAAGAGTAATATACTACCGGACTTCAAACATGGTTCGGGATGTCATCCAAATTCCAAAACTTTTAAAATACACATTCATATTCTTAAACTTGCTAATGTATCACATAAGATCAAAATTATAGTTGTTCCGGTTAAATAGGAAATTATATGATTTGGTCGATGCAAAATTATATACAAAATATATACACAAAAAGATCACAACAAAATTACTTCTACAAATATGTTTAAATACAATAGATAGATCAGTATAAAAAAATTGTAGGAAAATAAAACTCATCTGACACAAAAATATTAAAAATTAAAAATATTATATCATAAATAAGAAACATTGAAAAAATTATTCGGCCATAAATTTTTGAAATATTTTGGAGAAAATTTCGAAAATATAAGAGTTTAGCATAAAAATTCAAACATAAAAGTTGGATCCACAAGTACCACATCAGCAGAAATACTCACTTTATAATATAAAAATGGTGATTTAAATTTTACATGACACAATTAGTAAGTTTGAGAATCTAATATGCATTTTGAAAGTTTGAGAGCCCGAAAGTGCATTTTATTCGAAGTTGTATTTGGAACAGAGAAGCCCACATGTGAGGACAATTTAGCCCATTGTAATTGAGGACTTTTATTTTGAGCAAATGTAAATGAGGACTTAACTAACCCATCGAAATATTTGGGCCCGATTTCTGTGGGGTCCAAATCTCCAAAAAAAATACTCGATCTGCATATGAATAAAAAGGCCGATTAAGGCCCACATATAGCACTAGGCCGATACATGTAGCCCATCGCATAACACACAGGTGGAGGCCCACATACGCTTCGACCGAGCCTCACGGCAGGGCGCGCGCAGCCGAGACCTGTAATCGAGCCGAGCCGACGACGGCTCCGAGCCTCCGTCACTTCCCGCCGCAGGGCCAGCTGCTTCCGTTAGGCAGCCGTCTGAGCCCCCGCCGTTTCCTATGTAGTGGCGTTTGGATAGGGATACCTCGGGGGTGGTCCCTTCACCATGCTTGGAACTCGCCTGGTTTGACAATATAGGACATAAGCTTATTTATTCATGGGGAACAAGTATCAGGAAACAAGAAATTTAGTCTTAGCAATCTTTTTTTTTTTGCGAAACATAGCAATAATCCAAAATTCGAAGACACATAAAAAAATCATCTCTTTGATTACAAGATAGACAATCTTCGATTCGTCTGCTGCTGTGGCAATCGAATGAGAAAGCAAAAGCCAAAAGCAACAATTAGCAACTGGAATCACCGAACAGATTCAATAAATACTGTTTGGATGGACCTCTCGCGCTTGATCTGATTGGAGGTGTGCTCCGATCAAGCGCGAGCGCGCCTGCGCGCACGTGTTGGCAGCGTTGTGAGCTCGTAGTGCACTAGCGCTAGTGCCGCAGGCCGATATTTATTTAAACGGCGACTAGGCTAGAAGACGGTGCTTGCCGGTTTGTTTAAATGGTGACTAAGGCTAGTCCCGCTGGAGGTTTTATGGTATTAAATATAATTAATTTTATTGTCATGTCAAGGAGAGAGAATGATGGAGTTTCATGAGATGTGATGAGAGTTTTATCACCATAAAATCCATACAGCCTGTTCGGTTGCTTGTAACTAGCTAGGCTGATCAGCCGCTGGTGCAGCCGCTGAATGTGGCAGGCTAGACTGACAGTGAGGTTGTTGGTGATAGCATGCAGCCTGTTGCTTGTAACTAGCTGGACTGGAGCCTGTGCAGCTGAACGGCTGGGCTGATCAGCCAATCTTGCTCCAGCCCAGCCAAAAATAGGCATCCGAACAGGCTGATAGTTATCTAGTTTTCAGTCTAGCTAACTGTACCATGAAACTGTGCACTGAGATTGACCTAAAGTTACAAGACAGTGCTGATTAAAAGAGAAGTTGGTGACAAAAGAAATAGTGAGAGCTTAACCCTCAGCTACTGCCTGCAGCCTACTTACAATCTGCATTTCTCATGCTCCATCAAAGAAAAAACAACAAGCGCGCATAACCAGCCTGAGCTCTGCAGGTTCAGTTTGTCGTCCAGTTTTCCTCTTTTTTTCCCCTCGTTCCAATTTAAGATCTCGTAAAACTCCATCCTTCTTCCTTCAGCTTCCTCTTCTTCTCCATAATCCCAATTCTGAAGTCCTAGGTCCAAAAAGGTTCTTCTGTTCCTGTCGTTAAAAAGCTTGGTGCTAATTTGCAGTGGCGCTCTACCTTGCAATTAAAGTACCGTATGCGGCACCAGTCTTAGGCCCTGTTTAGTTCCCACCCCGTAAATGCAAAAAAGTCGTAAACGCATTAAAGTAAAAAGGAATCTTGCTAATTTGAAGTACTAAATGAAGTCTATTTACAAAACTTTTTGCATGGTTGGGCTGTAAATCGCGAGACGAATCTAATGAGCCTACTCAATCCATGATTTGCAACAGTGATGCTACACTAACCATTCGCTAATTATTGCTTAATCATAGATTAATTAGCATTATTAGATTCGTCTCGCGATTTACAATCCATCTGTGCAAAAAGTTTTGTAAATAGACTTCATTTAGTACTTCAAATTAGTAAGATTCCCACGCAAATTTTTTTTACGTTTACAGGTAAAACGAACTAAACAGGCCCTTAGCAGAAAACTAGTAAACGCAGAAGTCAAGGAGGATGTAAACGCTTTAAACTGCTGTATGTCCACTCAATTCAAGACTCTCGGGCTACGTTTCAAAGGACTCTTCGGCTAGTCTTTTCAAAAAAGACTCTTGGTCTAGGGCTAGCTCTGATGGGCCGTGACACAAATAGAGCTAACTCTTGTGCTAGCTATTCGAGCTCGGCTTGTTTTGTAGCTGAAGCCGAGCTCGAACAGAGCCAAGATGAGCTGAGTTTCAGCTGCTCGTTGAGCCAAGATTTAACTAAACCGAACGAAGGGGCACCGGGCACGGCCAGTCGGCCACGGCGCCGCGGGCGAGCCGAGTAGACAAGCCGAGCTGATGGCTGTCGCAACTAACAGCCAGCGGTCCATCAGTCCATGGTAGACTCGGTCTAACTGGTAGCGGTACCGACCAGAAGAGATAAAGCCGGGGACAACAGAAATCTGCTTACAACCTGAAATTTTTCAATGCTCCATCAGAAAAAAAGGAACATGCACGCACGCTGCACGCATGAACACGGAACAAATCTGCTTACAACGTGATCAGACTCACCAAAATCAAACGAGACGTCCAAAACAAAGATGGACACTCTTATTGCAAACAACAAACAAATCAAGAGCGCATCAAATAGCAGCAACACCGATCCAAATGCTCCGCCTGTCCGTCACCCTCTCAAATTAGAAGGCGCGCACCGCGACGGCAGCGAAAGCCGCTGCCAGGGCCACGAGGCCTGCGGAGCCGGCAGCAGGTGCCGCGGCGCTCTTTGGCGGCACGCTCGGTCTGGGCGCGGTAGCAGGCTCGCCGACCGGGGACCCTGACGCCGGCGAGCTGGCGTGGTGGTGCGGAGACGGGGCGCTGGCCTTGGGGGCGGCAGCATGCTTCGCCGGCGCGGGGGCCGGGGCCACCTTGGCCGGCGCGGGCGCGGGCGCCTTGGCGGGGGTGGGAGCCATGGCCGGGGCAGCCTTGGGTAGCGGGTTCGCTGGCGCCGGGGCGGGGGCGCCGTGGGGGCTGGACGCCGGCGCCGTGGCGGCGAAGGCGACCACTGCCAGGACGGCGAAGAGGATGGCAGAGAGAGCGGAGCGTGAGGTTGACATTGTCGCCGCGAGAGGTGCCGGTCTCTGCGACGAGCGGAGGAGCGGCTGGCAGAGTTGGCGCCGCTGTTTTGTGCCTTGAGCTTTGCTTGCCGCCTTCACTGCAGGGTTCGAGGGTGGCGAGGGGTGAAATTTGTAGTGCTCGGAAACGAAGAGAAAGCAACGAAGCCCACAACTGTTTTGCTGCAGAAAACAGTTGCAGGAAAGCTGGAATCGATCGGAGTGGGAAGCACGGCCTTAACTGTATTATGTGTTTTTTTTAATATATAACCAGTAGGGGTCTACCCTCCTGTTTCGTTAAAAAAAACTCAGTACGTGTTCTGGATAGGATTAATCATTAATGCATTTTGAGGCCTAATCACGATTCAGCTTGGTAAGGGAAATGGCATGGTACTAATCACGATTCAGCTTTTGGGGCCTTGATAGCTGTATTTCGAAGTGCAAAACGTGAATACCACACAGCAGAAATGTGCGTACCAGCCATCTTCAGAAAAATTCAGGTCAAAGCAAAGAAGAAGAAGAGGAGAAGAAGAAGACAAAGCTCAGAGCCAGCAGTACTTCAGAATGGAGACTTTTATTTTTGAGTTAAATACACCGGCGGCCCTCGAACTTGTCCTGAGGTGCCACTTAGGTCCACAAACTTGCAAAATCGAAATCTGGGACCTTGAACTTGTTAAGTTGTGCCACTTAGGTCCATACCTCTTGACATGACGCCACGTGGCATGAATATATGCAAAAAAAAACCTCCAAAATTGCTATCTTCTACCTTCACCCCCTTTCTCCCGTTCTGTCTCATCCTCTCTCCCGACACCTCCCCTGCTTCCTCCGCCAGTGTGTGGAGCTCGCCGCCGCCCCCTGCCTCGTCGCCTTCCACTGGAGCTCGCGGCCGCCGCGGCCGCCGCCGCCCCCTGGAGCTCGTGGCCGCCGCCCCTGGCTAGCCGCTTCCTCTGCTCGGTCTCGAGCCGGTGGCACGACGGAGCAGGGCCCCGCCCCGTCGGCGCAGCGGGAATAACTTGTGGCGGCGGCGCATCCAGCTAGACATCGTGGAGCACCCTGGCGCCGGCGGGCTCGGCACTGGAGGCGGCGGGTCGGCGTCCTTCTTCGAGCCGTGGTGCGAGCAGACGCCGGGCAGCGACTGCGGGCACGGCAGCTCGGGAAGGGGCGGCGCTCCTGCTCTTCTACGCCGTGGCGCTCGCGGAGGCGTCGCTCTTCCTGTTCAAGAAGGCCTACTGGACGTGGAAGGTCTCCGTCCGCAAGCTGCTCCACCAGGTGAGCGCCGAGTGCAACTTGGGCGCGTACGGGCTCGTCTCGCTCACGCGCTCCGTCTCGGCGGCCAGCACGAGGCTAGACCTCGCGGCTCGGCTCTGCTATGCTCTGCGGCGGTGGCCGGGCAGCGACACGCGTCCCCGGCGAGCGGTCACATGCACGACCGCCGTGTTGCAGGCGAGCTGCCGCGCACGCACGACCGCCGCGTCGCCGTCGTGCGCGGCTCCGCATGCCGCGGCCGCGCCCTGCCGCCGCGCATGGTTCCGTCAGCCTCGTTGAGCTCCGCCAGCCACGGTCGCGCCCCGCCACGCCCACGAGCTCGCCGCTGCGGTCGCCCTCGTCGAGCTCCGCCGGCGATGGTCGGGCCCCGCCGCAGCCCCGCAGCTCCGCAGGCTGCGGTCGCGCCCCGGCCGCTGCCGGCACCGCGCGCGTCACCACGCCGCGGCCCCAGTGCGCGCCCTGAACGGGCGCCGCCAGTCCTCGGCCGGCGCCGCCGTCTTCACGGAGATGGACTCCGCCACCACGCCGTCGACGTAGATGGTGCGGTACCGCGGGCGGGCCTTGTCCACGTGCTCGTAGGCGTCGCGGAGATGGACCCTGCCGCCGAGGCTCCTCCCTGCTCGAGCTCCATGCCGTCCCTCAACACCTCGAGCTCCGCAGCTCCGTGCCGCTATGCGGGCCCCGCCTCCGCGGCTCCGAACCGCGACGGTGGCTGCGGCACCGTGCCTCGTCCTCGTGCCGCAGGGGTCGCCGTGCCGTGCCCTGCCCTCCGCGCCGTGCCCTGACCACCCTCGCCGCCGCGCCGTGTTGTGCGCTGCTGGGGCGGCCGTGGAGGTCGGCGCGCGGCGTGTGTGGCAGCCCTGCCTCCTCACTATCTCTCTCGAGGATGCAAGGTAGAAGATAATAAAACGTAAGTATTGTTTTGCAAATATCCATGCCCCTTGAAGGGGTATGGACCTAAGTGGCACAACTTAACAAGTTCAGGGTGTCAAATTTCGATTTTGCAAGTTCATGGACCCAAGTGGCACCTGGAGACAAGTTCAAGGGCTGCTAGCGTATTTAACTCTTTATTTTTTGAGAAATACTTCAGAATGGAAACTTTTTTTTAGAAATACTTCAGAATGGAGACGACCCAGCTTGCTATTTAGTTGGGCCAAAAGGCTTTGCCAAAGAAAAAAAACGTGTCGTGATGTTGAATAGCCCATATCGACCCCAAGTAGGTGGCGGTTTTTTTATTTTTTATTTCCGTTTTTTACAAAAAATATATTTCGATTTGGAAATTTACAGAAATATACCCCGGACGCCCCGCTGCCGGGCGGCCGGGACCTGGCCGCCCGGCAGCAGGGGCTTATCCGCAAAAAAAAGACGACAAAAAATTATAGACAGGTCCCTAGGGACCGGTCGCCCGGCAGCTGGGCGGCCGGCCCCCAGGCCTCCCAGCAGTGGGGTGGCCGGCCTTATTTTTTGTAATTTAGCCCTTTTCGCAAAATAATTTCAGATATGTACTTTTTTATAACTTTTTGTAGAAATAGACCCTAGGGGTCGGCGCTGTAATATATGGCGCTGAGATAACACGTCTTGGCGTCACAGATCACGGCGCCGGGGTGCCACGCACGCACAAGCAATCTAGTGAATATTCGAACTTGCCTTTAATATTTTCGGACATTTTCAGGAGACTAGAATAATGTGAATCACACATCAAATATAACGGTAATAATTAAGAACTAAAAATTGCATTACACAATATAAACCATAGGAATTACATCATAATACAATGTTAATGAAACACACATCAGACATGCAGTGGCATGACAGAACCCGTTGCAACTACGGTAAATAGATTCTGAACTAAGCTAACATGCCTTAGGTAATTTAGAAAAACACAACAAACACAACGATGCAGCATGTGACTAGCACTAGATAGTCCTAGTAGCCGTACCCCCACGTAGCAAACTGCGTTGAGCCTTCTCCGCAGTATCCACCCATTGCAGGTGGTGCAGGCGGTGG
Source organism: Panicum virgatum (assembly GCF_016808335.1). Taxonomy (NCBI): domain Eukaryota; kingdom Viridiplantae; phylum Streptophyta; class Magnoliopsida; order Poales; family Poaceae; genus Panicum; species Panicum virgatum. The sequence goes on along the minus strand of NC_053145.1, from coordinate 61,965,497 downwards.
TGCCAGAGGGGCAGGGCCCTTCTTCTTGTGACAAGGGCAGTTGCAGTAAGGAATAATGCATGGTTCATCCTGTGAAGCGGCAGCATTGCTGGTATCATCATCTTCGTCGTCTTTGTTACCCTCGCTCAATTCCTCGTAATGGTTTACCTTGCATTCCAGATCAAAGATCTTTATCTGGAGGTACTCGATGAACTCCTGAATTGAATCAATTGGTTTAGGTCTACAGCAACCAACTCTGTAGGTGGACGTGGATGCAACACGTTTAGTTCTTGGTGCTGAACCTTCGCAAGGAAGGACCGGTGACCCGAGTCTATTGTTGGATCCAGCAACGTAGGAGTAACCCCGGCCATACCTACCACGTAAGATCAAAACAATATAATACAATCACACACATCTAAATATTTCTAATACTTCCTTATATTTCCTAAAAAATTTCTAAGATTTTCTAACCATTAATAATAATTTCTAATATTTTCTAACATTTTATAAATTTTCTAATATTATCTTGCAATTTTTAAGATTAATTAATTAGATTGCTAATGTACTATATCAACGCTAATCACTACAAGTAACTACACCTAAATGTACCACTAATCAGTCCTATAATTTTCTACAATTTTCTAACATTTTCTACAATTTTCTAACATTCTCTACAATTTTTCTATAATTTTCTACAATTTTCTAATATTTTCTACAATTTTCTAATATTATCTTGCATTTTTTTTATTTTCTAATACTTCTCTAACAATTTTCTAGTATTTTCTAATACTAAATCTAACACTAAATGTACTATATCAACGCTAATCACTACAAGTAACTGCATCTAAATATACCACTAATCACTCCTAACAATAATTGAATTGATTGCTAATCTACTGTTTCAAAAAAATAATTGCAACATAATCTATTTATAAAATGTAGAAAATTTTAGTTACCTAAAGTCACTGGCTTGAAAAATCGACAGGGCTTCGCCACTTTGCCTCTCCCTCACCCCTCCTCTCCCTCCCTCCCTCTCTTTTCTTTTTTTTTCTGGATTTTTAGTAAGGCAAATGAGGGGGTGAGGGGCAGCCAACACCTTATATAGGGGTGGGGGGCCGGCCGCCCCGCAGCCGGGCGGCCTGGGGGCCGGCCGCCCAGCTGCCGGGCGACCGGTCCCTAGGGACCTGTCTGCAATTTTTTATCGTCTTTTTTTTTGCGGATAAGCCCCTGCCGCCCGGCTGCCGGGCGGCCAGGTCCCAGCCGTCCGGCAGCGGGGCGGCCGGGGTATATTTCTGTAAATTTCCAAGTCGAAAATATATTTTTGTAAAAAAACGAAAATAAAAAATATAAAAATACAAAAACCGCCAAGTAGGTGAGCTATCACCTATCGGCCCAAATCGAACAGCAGTGTAACGGAGACACTGGTGGAGAGGTCCCTCAGCTCCAAGGAAGAGCATCTTCTGGGATGATGAAGACGCTAGGGAGATGATTCATGGTGCGAGACCAACTGATGCTAGGAGAAAATCATCTGACCCTCCAAAGATACTACTGAGGTTGCTGAACGTGTTGCTTCCAGAACAGGCAGGTGAAGATACACGAGCTCAATGATCTTGACACCGTCTAGAGGCAATCAATCACCGGCGCCCGTTGTGCACACTCCCATGATCTACAATGTGAACAGCACACAAGACACACAACATAAGCTCACCTCCACAGAGCCAGCAAAACCACAATGTTGGATTTGCAATGGGCATAAATGGGCCAAACCTTGTAGAATGTCGCCTGCTTATTTGAGCCTATCTGGCCATCTGGGCTCTTTCGTGATGTTAGTCTTCCTTTTCAAGTCTGCGTCAGTGTTCTTTTCATTTTTTTTCCCAGAGCCTGATTGGTTTGCGACTAAATTTTGCAATACCAAAATCAAAAGTATGCCAATAAGATTTGGCTATCAATTAGTTTGTGTCTAAAATTTAGCCACTTTAACCAAAATCATGGCAAGTTTTACAAGAGAAAAAAATATTAGTTAGCACTAAACCAAATGAATACCTAAATTCCTTGCCAACAATTTGGCATGCTATAATTTTGGCAAGCCAACATATTAGTTTGCTTTGATTTTGGCACGGCAAAAATTGGTAGCCTACCAATCAGGCTTCCAATTCGCAAGGATGCGCTCTCAGTCGGTCAACTCATTCCATTGGTGAACAGCAAACTGGGCAGCAACTGCTTTCTGTTCGCATGTCCTTCCTTCCCTGTTCGCACCAACCAGTTACGGAGTTACCTGCCCTGCTCTCAGATTTCTACAAGAGAATCTTCTATGAAGTAGTAAATGAAGTCAATTTGTAAAACTTTTTTTTAGAGATGAGTGTAATTTTTCGCGACGAATCTAATGACGGTAATTAATTGATGATTTGCTACAGTGATACTACCGTAACCATTTTCTAATCGCACGGGCAAAGACTTCATTAGATTCTTCAGGGTCACTAGCGCGGGGTTCTAAAGTTGGTTTTGTAAACTGGCTTTATTTGACACTGTAATTAACGGTCAAAATATCACTATTCGCTAGCACGCTACAAACCAAACAAGCCCTCAGACAGGAGCTTTGCCATTTGCCAAGTTGCAGCTGCATCTGATTTCTTGGCGGTGACTCCGTGTTCTGTCGGAAGGCCCGCTTTTCTATCTGAACGCTCGAGTCGCTCGACTGAAAGTCTCAAACCTACGCAGCCCGGCGGTGCGAGTCGGGCGCATTGTTTGCGAGAGTCCCATGTAAACAACCAACTAGATTCTGGCAGCGCGTTCGCGACGCCGTACGAGAATCACCAGCGCGGTGCCAAATCAGATCGCGCCGCGGCCACGGCCGCACCGACGCGGCTTCGCCGTCACCCGAGATAAAAAGCAGAGCAGAGCAAAGCAAAACCCGCCACCGTCGAGAGGGGACCCCGGCCGGCGGTGGCGGTCTCGGACTTGAGGCGCGTCCACACGTCTCGACCGACGAGGCGGCGGCGTCACCCATGTGCGGTGCCGATGCGCGCAAGCACGACGGGCGGAGTGAAGCGCCGTACGCCAGCCGCGCCCCAGGGCTCGGGGACCGCGCACCGGGCACGTGCCCCGCCCTCGCACCCCGCGCTGCTCCTGAGCTCCTCTCGGTCTCGGGCGCGCCCCGCGCGCGGGCGGCGGCCGGTTGCGCGCGTCGCGTGCGCGGCTTGTTCTCGCGGATCCCGCTGGCCGGAACCCCAAAACTATTCGAAATCGCGTCGGCTGGCGCCGACCTCCGCGCGAACTGCCAGGTTCGTGGCGCGGAACGGCGCGCCCGCGCCTAGTGTCGAAATTGTATCTGCCCTGCTCGATCTGAAAGTTCGAACAAAGTTTCATGGAAATCGTGGCGAAGGTAGCATTGTCCACCGCGCATGCTTGCTCGCCGGCGAAACCATGCCAGGAAGTTTCATCCATCTCTCCGGCATCGGACCAGCCTTGGTCTATAGTCTATGAACTTTCCCTGACATTAGCCGGGAGGTTTTAAAAACAGAGACAGAGAATATTCAGACCGGCCGCGGAGCTCTCGGACTCGGTCTGGCGCAGACCGAGCCGAGGGCCTCATTTTCCACCGCCGTGGAACCAGGAAGCCGTCAACAACTCATCAGTACATCTCGGTACAACTATCACACACAATTTCTGAGAAAAAAAATCTCACATGCATGGAGTAATAAATGAAGTTTATTTGTAAAATCTTTTTACGGATGAGTGTAATTTTTCACGACGAATCTAATGACAGTAATTAATCAACGATTGGCTACAGTGATGCTACAGTAACCATCCTCCAAACGCGCGGTCAAAGGCCTCATTAGGTTCGTCTCGCGAAGTAGCGCAGGGTTGTGGAGTTAGTTTTATAAATTGCTTTTATTTAGTACCCCTAATTATTGGTTAAAATTTTTGTGCTACTTCAAACCAAACGGAGCCAAGTGGTTCCACTGACCTGGTTCAGAAGGATTTCACAGAAAACATCAGAGCCCCCTCTTGGGCCTTCACTCACGTGAGCACGACCGGACTCATTCCTGCCGTCTTCGCGGCTGCTTCGCGACCTCCTCCGCTGTCAGCCTGTGCGGCCGTGCCTGACGGAGATGGGATCTCTGTGTGTTTGCACTGACGTTAGATGCGTGGCCGCTTGTGCTCTGTATACAACGACTGGTTTCTTACCGCCAAAGAGCGAGATAAAAAGTGTAGGTTAGAGGTTTTTCAAAAAAGATGAATGTTAAAAGAGAGAATGTATAGCTTACTTTAAAAGGGGCAAAAATGGCCATTAACATATATATCTTTGTTGATTACCCTCGCTTTCTTTGTTTAGCGATCCAGCAAGAGAGCTCCCAGCTACTATATATATACATAAACAAATTAGGAGAAAATAGAAAAAATAGGGTTGGCCACCATCATTTTTGTCCATTTCTTCGAAAGGAGTGTGTGTCCCATCAGCAAAGCTCTGTCTCCGTCACCTCATCAACAGTCCCCGGCTAGGCTTCCTGCCGGCAGGCGCACCAACACCTGTTTAGATCCCAATTATAAGGGGGTGTTTAGTTAGTGAAAATTTTTGGATCAAAGGTCACATCGATTGTTTGACCAGATGTCGGGAGGGTTTTTCGGGCACTAATTAAAAAGACTAATTTCAGAACTCACTTGGAAACCACGAGACGAATCTTTTGAGGCCTTTGACCGCGTCATTAGCACATGTGGGTTACTGTAGCACTTATGGCTAATTATGTAATAATTAGGTTTAAAAGATTCGTCTCGTCATGTACATCCAAACTGTGTAATTAGTTTTGTTATTTAATTATATTTAGTGTTTCATACATGTGTTTAAAGAGGAGGTGAAATTTTTTGGGAACTAAACAGCCCCTAAATCCCGTAAACATTAAAAAACGTCACATCGAATATTTAGACACATATATAGAGTACTAAATGGAATTTTTTTATAAATTTTTTTATTTGAATAGGCTGTAAATCACGAGACGAATTTAATGACCTACTTGCTCATCAGACGCCGTGCGTGCCAAGTACTCCGCCGCTCCGTGGTCCGTACCGCACGCGACGCGCACACGCCGCCAACCCGGACCCAGCCAGGCTCCGCTGCCTACGCATGGCCAGCCAGGCAAAAGTCCAACCGCTTCGCAGCTCCCCCTCCCACCATCCGCGAAGCTCCCCCCGTCCCGCCCGCTCCGTATTTATACGCGCACAACACCCACACACGATGGCTGCTTGCTTTCTTCTTCTTAAACGAGACAGGTGATCGTTCGGCGGGTTGCCCGGCGGTTTGATTTCTTGATCGGCATGGCGATGGGCAAGGCGAGGTCGGGCAAGGCGGAGGGGGCGCGGTGCCGGCAGCAGGGGGCGGGCGTCTGCGCGTCCTGCCTGCGGGACCGCCTCGCCCACCTGTCCCTCTCGGCGTCGCTGCCCTCCGTCGTGCGCGGCGACGCGGAGGACGATGGGTTCTACGAGGAAGGGGCGTCGTCCTGCTCGGAGGCGTCCACGGCCTACTCCTCCGAGGGCTCCAGCGCCGCGTCGTCCGGGCGCGCCAGCCCGGCGGCCGAGCCGGCGTTCCACGACGAGATGAGGCGCGCGCCGCGGGTGTCGCTGCTCATGCGCCACGAGCGCGTCGTCGGGGACGCCGACGCCGTCGCCGCGTTCCTGCAGGCGAGGAGGGAGCAGAGGAGGAGGACGGCCACCAGCTTCTGGGCCAAGCTGCTGCACGCCACGCGGGGCGGAGGAGGAGGGAAGAAGGAGGCGGCGTGCTCGCTGGCGGCGCGCGCCGAGACGCTCCAGGAGAGGGGCGCCACGGCTAAGTGGGTCCTCTTCTGATCGGGCCCGTCTGATCTGGCCATGCATGCATTAATTCCGGTGCTCTTTAGTTCGTCGATGAATGCTTCTAGTGGCTTGGTGGACATTTTTTTTTCCTATTCTTTGGGTGCATTTTGTTGATGGTTTTCGCCTGGGTGTCGAAGGGGCATGCAGCTTAGCCTAGCCATGATGATCCATGATTCCATGCTTTGTACAGATCTAAAGCACACAACCTGTACGTGATCCGTTGATCGATATTCTTTGATTGGTTTTAACTTTCAGCCATCTCAGTTTTTTGTTGTTGTTAATCTAACTATATATACGGATCGAGTATATGCAACTGAACGGCAGCACCTGTGTGGCATATTGGCATTCATAATTCCCTCTGTGTTGACTTGAGTTGTTCAACCTGAGTCACTGACTTTTGCTTGGATTCAAACTTCAAGAGCTGAACAAGGCATCCTTCAGCACGCTAAGACTACGACCCATTCTTCCAGTTATACTACTAACTTGGAATACAAATTTAGGCATCATTTAGGGCGCAGAATTTCGCATATAGATTTTCGACAAATTAAGGTTTGGGGAAAAAAAATCAAGGTATTTAGAACGGTTTTTGACAGGTAACAGGGAAATGTTCATTCTATCACCATTTCTTTTTTAATACACGATTAATTTGCGCTGATTATTTATAAGGCGAGTCTTCTCCATGTGATATCATCCCACACTCTAAAATTATCAAGTTATATTTACCAATATGCCCGCAGTGATTCTTATTCGTGCAATCGTGAGGTGCCCTCTGATTGTATCTACCATTCTGCCCCTAGCGTACCATGTGAGCTGTTTTTTTATTACAAAGTACAACTCATACTCACAACGTACGCACACTCACGCCTCTACGACGTACATATGCAAACCCTATTTCTATAAACATCTTCAAAGACTGGACCGGCAAATTCTCGAGATTGGCGAAGTCACCACAAGCGTCTCATTGTCGACGGAAACGTTGCCTACCACTGAAAGCACGACGACATTGAATTCTAGAATATTCACTACCGCTGGAAGTCGAACTCTGGACTGGAGATGCTAACGAGGCTCTTGTAAACACTAGGCTACATACCCTTTCAACAAAATGTGAGCTGTTGTAGTTCGAAGCTGAGCTCTATGTATTACTAGGTAAGGATGCAAGTGTGTTTTTAGATCAACTAATTAATTACAATAGCTGACACTTTAGTTAATTTCTTCTTCCAAATTATTTATGCAGAATGTTATCTTAGTTCATTTTATCAACTTTTTGGGTGATCCAAAATATATATTACTTGCATCCATAGCAAGGGCAAAGAAGCAAATTTGTTTGTTCAGCGAGTAATAGCTTTTAGCAGTGTCCTTTTCTTTTGGGTTGCTTCCTTTCGGTAATAGGAAGTTAAGCACTCAAATCAGCGCACATTCTAATACTCCCACTGGGGTTCTTTTCACCTTTCCCTCACGGTCCCACGTTGTAAAGCTTATTCTTTTACGGAGTACCAATTAATACAAAGATGTGAAGCTTTTTCTTCTACGGAGTACCTATTAACACAAAGATATGCAGCGTATCCAATAAAAAAAGAACCAGTTAGTAATGTTCAGTAGAAATGGGCGGTTTTTTCAGTCAACCAGCAGACAGAAATTGCCGACAAGTTACAGCATCAAATATGATGATTTGCCACACGAAAACAGTTCGGGGGCATTTCCCCGATCATGTATGCATTTGATTGTACACTTGTTACAACTCTCAAAAGCACGTTACCCTTCACATAGAATCGTAGGTACACCTTTACATTCTTTCGCTTTGATAACAAATCAGCATCTCCAATACAGATTCAACAAGGTAAGAGAATCAGCAAGTCAACAACGTCACCTGCATAGTAAAGCAGAGTCCCAAAGTCCATTGTGGGAAAATCCCTTGCCTTTCTGCTAAGCCTGTCAACATATCGCCCTTTCATTTTGCAGTTTTCCAGATGGGCAGGCGTCATGAGCTTCCTGGAAGCACACGGAACCATCATCAAATCTATACACCCTATATCTTCTTTTCTCCATCTAATTCTACAAATTCTTTTAACATTTGGGTATGCATATTCTAATCCTAAAAGAATGTAACAGCCTATCTCATTGATCCTGGAAATGCAGATCCATGTCTCCTGTGTTGTCGTCATCGTCGTCAAGGTAATCAACAGGCATGTTTGCAGGCCGCCGTTTCAACCTTTGGAATATGTCATCAAGAGATTCAGGTGAAGAGACATTCGAATTTGGAACAAATCCTGGATCTTGGCGCAAAGGAATGAACTTTTTGGAACCCATGTTTGCTTTGAAGTTCTGAAAACCAATCTTCATTGATGCCCATGTTGCGGACACTCCAGTTGGTGGAACACCAGTGTCGGGCCGCTGCTCAGAATTTCTTTCTTCAAGCAAAGACACAGAGTTCGATGAAATCTCCTTTTTCACTGCCTTCCCTGCCTGCCGATTCTGTTCTCTAACAGAAGTGTACTTGCTGGCAATATTTTCCCTGTTGTTAGCATATTTCGAATGACCAGCCCTCCCGTCAATTCTGGAAGAAGTTGCTCCTGCTTTCATCTCCACTGTATTTTCAACCTGTAACACAGTTGAGAAAGAAAACAGAAACCAGAAGTACTAAGTAACCAAATAAGCTCAAATTCAGCTGGAGACAACCAAAACCCAAAGAAAAGACCAAAGGCTGGAGACCACTGGCGGAGCTTGATCGAAGAAATCGGAAGAATGAGGGGGGCCACCCTTGCTACAGTGATGAACAGTGTCAAAAGCACTGTTCGTCTAGCGTAAAATTGAAAAAGCCAAGGGGGGCCATGGCCCCCTTTGGCCCTCACGAAGCTCCGCCTCTGCTGGAGACAACCAAAGCCTAACGAAGAAATCGAATCCAACAAACTGCAACTATGAAAACTGACCTAGTCAGAGCAGTATTACATAAATTAGCAAGTAACCCTAAAAGAGGCAGAGTAAGCCCCCACTGTCGGACATAAGGGTATAAGATTCTTATATATATTTTTAAACGTCTGAGCAGGATGCAACCTCATAATGTGAACTTGTGCTCAAGAAGGCACATCCTCCAACTGGTTTTGGGCCAAGGCTTGTGATTTGTACCTTACCAGTTTCCAGTAGATGTAAAATGATCAGACACACGATTTCAGGGGATTCTGAACCCAAAAAGGAGTTCCAGAAAAGGGGGCGAGGTGTTCGAAGAGTACTTGTTCCAAACATATTAAAAGAGAATGGCAGACATATAAGACTGTAGACTCAATGTAAATGGAAACGCACCAATGGCACATTTTGTGATTCAATATCTGTGCTCACACCATTGAAATTCCTTGCCAATGGAATAACCTGCTCACCCACTTTGTATCCTTGTTCAATCCAAGATCTCTCTGTAGAAAAAAAAGAAAATAAAGGCAATCAATTAGTACAACAAATGATGTGTTTGCACTTGGAAGAACAAAATGCCCCTGTTTGCAGCAACAATTCCACAGCAGTTACACAAATATTTTAATTGCATTGACTGGTCAGATAAAGCATCATTCCCAATTAAAGCCAGCAAAGTCATTGGCAATCATAATTCAAGGTCCTATTTTAATTTCATTTGCAAAGAAAAACAAGGAAACTGGAATCCCTATTGAAACGTAAATAATTACAAGACCCCCCCCCCCCCCCGGACCCCCCAAAAAAAAAACTCAGACACACAATCTGTTGAGTCGTCACCTTTTTGGAGAATAATCATTCCAGACGGATCTAAACCATCTATATTCTCTTCCTCACGCTGTAACTTGAACCTTTTCCAGCTTCCAAAAAAGTCAATCACACGGCCAAAGAAATTACTAGCAACCAATAGCGTATAAACAACCATAATCAGTGGGTAGATCCTGTTGAAGCCTCTCCCAAAGAAAGGAACTGCATCATCAATGTTCCCCATTCTCTACAACAGATAGTTTGTTCGGCGTTAGGTATGAATATTCTATTGGGCAAACAGCAAATATACTCAATAAATGAAAGGGACAAGCTATAAAAATTTTCCTTCCAGGTGCCAAGTATTAATACATTTTCATGTACACAATTGATATATATGTACAACAAACAACCCAGAAGAATAAAAATCACAATTATTTTACCTTCTCAAAAGTAGTTTTAGCATTACCACCAAGGCGGATGAGATTCAGAAAGTTATATGAAATAGGAGGTGCATATCTTGCAACCATTCTGCAAAACCGAATTTCTTGCTCAGCCTAAAATGAGTTGAGTGGCTTTGGAAATGGAAACATCCTAGCATAAAACATAAAGCATTGAAAACTTACGAACAGATCATAAGCAAGCTGACAGAGCTGGTTTGTCTTGGTGTCAGGGAGTAAAACATCAACATACCAATCTTGAATAATGAATAATATGTGCAAATGCACATATACATCAAGGGGACAAATGCAGCAACCTGTGTATAAACAGAAGTTTGTAAATATGGCAAAGAAAAAAACTGAAGTTTTATGATGTCACAACAGAGTGAAACAAAAGAGCGAGTTTTTCATTTCTAATATAACAATTCTAAAATATAGTCAGCATGTCCCGAGTGTCCCCTGCTACATGTGTTGAAAATTTAGATAACGAGTAGGTGACAAATGTACATAATTGTTGCAGCCTATGCAAATAAACTACCTAACTTATCACTAATAATAAGATAAGATCGTAAATGTGCAGAGAATAGTGAGTCCCACAAGTAACAGAACTTTCTGGTAACATGGACACAGGGTAGAAAACTGATTGTAAGTAATTTAAATGAAGTGTCCAGTTCCTTACCTGAACTAAAACCTCTTGCTTTCCTACAGCTTTAATAAGAATGGAAAAAAGAGATAAATCGACACTTGGAAGCAAAGTAGCTTCAGCCAACAGTATAGCAGCTGACATGCAGCCAAGGACAACAGCAAATGCTTTTTGAAGCTGCTTTCTCAGTATACAGCGCCAAATGAACTCTGGAAAGGCAAAAAAAAAAAAAAGAGTAACCAGTTGTAAGAATAATACGAGTTCACTAAGTAAGAACCTAACCTAATTGAGATGTTAGTTGTACGAAATTATGAAAACCAAAAAAAGCTGCAGTATAGGTAAGCAGAATACCAATAGTGTCCAAAAGTGATCCAAGTGTGCCAGAACGACTTTCTCTAAAACTCGACACATATTTCCTGTTTTTTTCATAAAAAAGAGATCAATATTAGTAGTTACATCTTTCAGAAACAAATGAGCACAACTGGTTTGCAGTACATATTGCCCAAAGTTTTCCAAGCAATTAATATGAATAGGGGGAAAAACAATGATCAAGTCTTCAATGATCCTCATATTAAAAAGAACAAGCATCTATATTTGTTAGCAATTGGAATATTCAGATCACTAATCAAGTATTCTTGGTCAGTATTGTTACTTTCTATATGTTACAGCCAATGGACTGCTCCAGCTAAAACTTTCTCTGAAACTGTTAAGAATACTAGCAGTACACAGTTTGTTACTTTCAGAAATTTACACATTAAATCATTCGTCATGCTTATCATATATCACTAGGCATAACTTGCTTAGTGGAATTATCAAGTTGCACCCACACTGTGCAGCATTATTACTTATTAGGATACAGAAGGGGGAGAATCCACCAAAATACATTATCATGTAAATATAATCGAATGGGACAAAAGGACACATCTCAATTCCTATAAAATTGAAATGCTCCTACACAATAATTACATCAACGAGACTACAAGAAGTTTCTGCAAATATAAAATCAATAAACTCACCATCCATTCGCATCACGGCATTCATAATTTTTTATTGTGTCTTCTAGTTTGAGGGCTTCCATGACACAAGTCATATACTCACTGCAAAATGGCAGCACACTTGAAACTTAGTGGCTAAACAGTGCAAATGCAGTCACATTTTAATTTGTTCTATACTTATTTACTACTTACTAGCTTTTCATAAACTTGCATGTGTCATATGACAATCCACAACTCCATATTACTAAATGAAATATATCTAGTGGCTTATCCTATAATACCTTTTGCACCTATAATACTCCTCATGAGCCCTCCTGAGTTGCCGCCGAAGTGTGGCCATCGATTTATCATCAGTATCATAGTCCATATCATTCTCACCAAATCTACCACCAGAAGGTTTAAAGGAAGGATCCTCCCGCAGCTGCAATGGACATAAAATCATAAGATATTTTGAATAATAGCAATAGTGAAATTCAAGTCATTCGCAGAGTACAGCAAGTACCATTTGAGCTACCATGTTGTCAATAATATCCATGTAAGGCCTCAAAAGGTCACGCTTTGACATTTGATTTGAAGTGGCTTGAGCAACCTGAAATGGAACAGTAACTTCAACAATATGCAAGAAGCTGCATATTATTGCTTAAAAATTTATGAAATGCACTTACGACAATTGCATTTGAATATTCTTGATGAGCACCGTCAAGCTTTACAGCCATCTTGGCAACTCTATGAGAAAGTACTTTTTGGCGGTGAGACCAGTCTGCATTTTTCCAAATGTTTCTTGGGATTTCGCTCAATCCAAAACCAAGAAGAAAAGCACCAGTCACCAATCCAAAGGTATTTGAGCATGCCATTGCAAATCCTACAATACCACCGTCCCTGTCAAGAAAATTTATTCCAGGTCAACATTCTATTACAGCTAGTTTTGGAAGAACTATGTTCTCAATGGATCACAGCAAGAGCATCATTCATTCGGAATGACAGCAGTACTGTGATGGTACCATTGATTATATATTATTCCTCTTATGAATCAAAAGTTACTATGCGACTCTAACATTCGCACTAAACATAATGTTCGAATTGCCTTAGTGTTGAGTCTCATATAGATATTTCAGCAACGTTTCACCACTCACTTGGCAACATCACAAATACCATGAAAATGACAAGGGAAAAACGGTGTGAAGAATTGTAGTGACAATGCAAGGTGATGTTCAGACATCAGTTTTGTAGTGCATAATTTAGCTCAAGTGAAGATTGAAACATACCAAGCTCTATGCATGATTAGGAGTAGGATGAGGCCAATAAGGCCAATGGCTCCCACAATTGAATAAAAAAGCAGGTTCATATGAATGCTAGTTTTCAGCCTTTCTTTAACGGTGAAGTCTCCTGCATCTTCATAGCCCTGGATAGTAGGAACTACAGCCCTGTTTGAATATATAAACACAAGCTTCATTTAGAAATATCAACACCAATGCAGATGATATGAAGAACTAGTACATCCAATAAAAATTAAGACTAAAGATCCAAGTAAATCATAACTATGATTGTACACCAGAATTGATACCCAAAGATTACATGAACCAGTCCTACTAGAAAATGAGAAAGCTAGCAACCATCCATCCAGCACAAAATTATGATTATATACCTTCAAATTCTAACCTATCCTTCTACAAATGATACAATGCATGCCCAGTGTTTTCCCAAGTACCAGCATAGTTTTGATAAAGCAAAAGGAGCTGCATTGGTGCCCAAATGATGAAGCAGTACAAAAGAAAGAAATTTCACATTTGAAAATATTATTGAAACCTTGGTTATAATTCTCATCAAATAGATTTGTTTTCTTCCTTTTTCTTTGTAGCTGCCACTAAGAATCAGGAACTTTCAACAGTGGAGGGGAAACTATGGAAGACATGTTTATAGCATACCATGTTAGGATAAATGTGCTCCAATAAGACCAGCTCCAAAAGAATCCAATGCCACCCTTTGCACTGCCAGTTAATGTCTGCAAGGAGATGCTACAAGGGTTTAAACCAAGGAGTACAAAAATAGAATTTTCCAGCCCAGTATATCAACAATTGACACTTCATCAGACCTAAGTTACTAAGTACACCAGTTAAATGGATACCAAAGACATGCTACCTTAGCTACTTGGGACTATCATTAGCCAAACAATTCCACTGCATCTGGTCTGTATGGCAAGTGGAACTACTCAAGAGTGTCAAATTGCCTGAACCTAACAAAATGGTGAATCCCAACAAATAATAGAAGATGTTTTCAAAAAGTACCATCAGGAGTAGGACTATAGAGGGTCGAATGGCAATCAGCTGTGAAGACTATAATAGTGTGGAACCAGAATTCTCTAAGAGTAACTTGCTGTCAGGCTATGCAATTCTCCTAGGGTACCAATCACTTTGCTCCAGGTAGCGGGTACAAGGTTTCCACTGCATTTTGTAAGAGCTATGCAATGATCTGTAGCCTCTCCGATAGGCAACAGGGGTAAAGCTAGCTTCGCAGATCTCATTCCGCAGCAATACGCGTCAATTCAAAAGCGTGCTCCAAGGCCTGACGCGCTTCCCAGGTAAATTGCTGTTTCAATTCGTACATATGTCCTAATTGCCACAAAGCTAAAACACGCAACGAGCTCAACCCGGTGGATCTAACAGCATTAACAGCCAAACCAGCGGAGCCGGAGCTGAGCGATGAACGGAACCGGGGGCAGTGGATGAGGAGGTGGCCAGTGGGGGAGAGATGCGGTGAGGGATCTGACCGTCCAGATGTCGGCGGGGACGAGGATGATGATGGAGAGGGAGCAGAACCATGCGTATCCGACGGTGGCGACGACGTAGCGCGGCACGGCGGGGCCGGCGAAGTAGCGGAGCGTGACGACGACCATGCCCAGCGTCAGGGGCAGCGATATCAGGTAGAACACCCACATCGCGCCGCCCGGGCGCCGTCCGCCCCGCCGCGCCGACGGCCGGAGGAGGGGGAAGAGGAGAAGACGGTGGCGGTGGACCAGAAGCTTCTTCGTATCGAGGCGCGCGGGTGGTGAGGTGGGGCCCGGGAGATCGCGGGGCTCTTTTGTCTCCGGGGAGTGGGCGCACGGCGGGGGAACGAAGACGAGGAAGGTGATGGTGGGCCGAACAGGGAGCGTTCGGTGGAGTATGGAAATGTCGATCCGAGGGGAGTACTCGCACGCACGCAAAGATACGATTCATTCGTCAAATATACTGGACAAAAAAGAATCAAGTTTGGTGGGTCATTTGAACTTCATTAGAAATTAGGCCAGGATGCGTAATCTCTTTCTAAATTCTGCTATTTCACGTTTGAAAGAAGATTTGTGAAATTCGTATGATACTATTTGTTTACAAAAAGATATTCCACTTACTTTAGATAGATTCCTCGTCGTCTTGCATCTAGTCTAGGTTTAATTCATCTGGCTCAATCTTACGTACAAGCAGCGATTAGATGCAATTAGTTTTAATTTTCTTATAGCAATTATATGTTTTTATGTGAATGTATCAAGGAGAGTTTGCCAAAGTATGGTTCCATTTACTCTTATCCCACCGAACAAATTCAGAGCCCAACCCATTCCGTTGCCAACCTTACCAAACCGCCGGCAGCCACCTGCAGGGCAAAGCCGCAAAAGGGGCAAAATTCAGAGCCGTCCGCGCACATCGCCGCATCCCCCCTGTGCGGCGTTTCCCGTTGCAATGCTGCGCCTCCGGAACCATCTCTTCTCCGGCGTCCGCGCAGCCTTCCCTCCTCCCCACCACCATCCCTTCTCCACCACCACCCCCGCCACTTCTCCCGCCCGATTCGCCGCAGAGGAATACCTCGTCGCCACCTGCGGGCTCACCCCAGCGCAAGCGGCGAAGGCCTCTGCCGGTTGATCTGTAATCTTGTCCCCGATCACTCCGGCGTGAGGCAGATCAGAACCGCCGTGGTTGCTCGGGTCAGCGTCGATGGTTCAAGTGTTGATCATGTGGTCGATGAATTTTAGGAAGTTCCCCGCCCGCGACGCGCGCGGTTCACGGCGGCCCCGGCTCTCGGGCCTGGGGGGAGCTCCTCCATGGGAGCCCTGCACAGCTTGATGTGCAGGGTCGACCAAGCCGTAGAACACGGCGACGAGGCGAGGGTGGCCCTGGAGGAGCTCTTCCGCGCCGGCCATGCCGTGCTGCCGTGCTGGGCGTCGGTGATTGCACCGTCGCCGAAGTCAGTGAGGAGGCTAAACGACACTCCTCTGCTGACAATCATACGCCGAACGGTCATGGATGTCTCCCACTGGGTACCACTCCGGCTGATGCGCCATGGCTGCTTGCAGGGGTGGGCTCAGAATTTCAATAGTGGGTATCGAGGAGAGTTTGCCAAAGTATGGTTCCATTTACTCTTATTCCACCGAACAAATTCAGAGCCCAACCCATCCCGTTGCCAACCTTACCAAGGTCGTGTTTAAATGTTTTGCAAAAAAATTTTGCGATGGAATTTTGCTAATTTAAAGTACTAAATGAAATCTATTTATAAAACTTTTTGCACAGATGAGTTGTAAATCGCGAGACGAATCTAATGATGCTATGGATTAATTAATAATTAGCGGATGATTACTGTAGCATCACTGTTCCAAATCATAGATTAAGTAGGTTCATTAGATTCGTCTCGCGATTTACAATTTATTTATAAAAAAATTTATAAATAGACTTCATTTAGTACTCGCAATATTCGATGTGACGTTTTTTTCGTGTTTACATATTTACGGAGTGGAAGCCCAAACCGCCGGCGGCCAACTGCAGGGCAAAGCCGCAAAAGGCCAAAATTCAGAGCCGTCCGCGCACATCGCCGCATCCCCCCTGTGCGGCGTTTCCCCGTCGCAATGCTGCGCCTCCGGAACCATCTCTTCTCCGGCGTCCGCGCAGCCTTCCCTCCTCCCCACCACCATCCCTTCTCCACCACCACCCCCGCCACTTCTCCCGCCCGATTCGCCGCAGAGGAATACCTCGTCGCCACCTGCGGGCTCACCCCAGCGCAAGCGGCGAAGGCCTCCAAGGGGCTCGCCCACCTCAAGTCCCCCGCCAAGCCCGACGCCGTCCTCTCCTTCCTCGCGGGCGCCGGCCTCGCCAAAGAGGACATTGCAGCCGGAATCGCCAGGCACCCGCAGCTCCTCTGCTGTAAGGTGGACAAAACCCTAACCCCGCGCTTCGCCCAGATCCTCAGCATCGGGCTATCCCCTGCCCAAATCTCCCGCATCATTAGCATCGTTCCCAACATCTTCGTCGCACCATCCATGATTTCCCGCCTCCAGATCTATCTCTCCTTGCTTGGCACCTTCGACGTCCTGCACTCCGCCCTTAAGAGGGCCCCGTACCTCCTCGGTCAGAAACTTGAGGTGTTCAAGCCCAACATGGCGCTTCTGCTGCAGTGCGGCCTAACAGCCTCTGATCTTGCTTTATTCTCAAAGCTGCTAACGTCGAAGCCAGAGCGTGTCAAGGAAATAGTGGCATGTGCTGAGAAGCTTGGTGTGGCGCCCAATACAGGGACGTTCAAGGGCGCCCTGTGGGCTGTCTATTGCGTGGGTCATGATTCCATCGGTGCAAAAATGGATCTCCTGAAGGCGACCCTTGGATGCTCAGAGGCAGAGCTAGCCCTTGCAGTGCGCAGGGCACCACAACTTCTGAGGATGTCTGAAGGTAAGCTAAGTCGCACATTGAAGTTCCTGAAGGTGGATGTTGGGTTGAACCTTCAGTACATCTTGCTTAGGCCACCAATACTAGGCTATAGCATGCAGAGGCGGCTTATTCCCCGGCATTATTTCATCAACATTCTGAAGGCGAAGGGGCTTGCGAAGGAAAACATCGACTTTTACAGTGCTGTTTGTATGTCCGAGAATAATTTTTTCCAGAAGTTTATTGATGCTCACAGGGAGACAATTCCAGGGCTTGCAGATGCTTATGCTAGTGCTTGTGCAGGGAAAATACCTCATTACATCAAAATGTAATAGCTACAAGTAGAGATACTGAAGTCCATCCTGCCTCCCAGGACCCAGCATATGGATGTTAAGGCATAGGCAATTGATTTTCATCTACAGAGAGAGAATCAATTTTCCACTTGACTACTGTTAATCTCCCTGCGTTCTTTATGCATCTATCTATGCCAGCTGGCGGTAAAATGAAGTTGATTATTATGGTTTGCTACCTGAAACAATTTTGGCTGCTAGACTGCAATGCCATTGTCAAGTCTAATTTGTCAATGAATAATGAAGACAACTAGACATGTTGCTGGTGCATGAGAAACAATGAAAGGTGAATCGATGGTAATGGTGCTCTGCCTGTACTCTGAGCTACCTTTTGATGAACTAATGGATCTAGGTTCCTTGGAGAACACTAATGTGTACGACTGATGTAGTAATGTCCACCTTTGTGTGCTGAAGTGAATTTACTTCTGCTTCAAGACCATTTATGTGACCCATCATTTTAGGTGAGCTTTCCATCATTCTCACAGATTGATATGTTATCCTTTGCTCTGTTCACTATTTGTTTCAGGTCTAGAAGTACTTAAGTTTTACTTTCATAGTTTCATGTGCTAATTTCTCGATTTATCAAATATTTCAATCTACAGTATAACTCTCAGCTCAATATTATAAACGATATTCCTGACTTTTAATTGTTCAAGAGTTGCTTAAAATTTGCTACCAGCACTGAACATCACTCTTGTTGTGCTATGTTTCTGGAGTTATCTACTATCTTGTTTGCCAGCTAAAGTTATCCGAGGATGCTGTTAGCTGATTCCTTTTTTTTTTTAAAAAAGTGTAACATAAATTCAGTAGCATTTTAGCTTATTGATTCCAATGCTCCACTTCTGTCAGCTCGAGTTTCGTTTGCTGTTTTGGTAGATACAGCTCTCAGTTTGGCATATAACCTGGGGACACCTTTTATGTCAGCTTACGCCCTTTGAGTTCCTGCTTGATGAAGTCCCTTATTCCACTCCTTCAAGTGGAAGATGCAATTTATCCTTAGAGGACTTGTTTTTTTTATGTCTTCTTTTAGTTTGCTTGATGATATGAAAGCGTACCAAAGACTCAACTTTATCATCAGATCACATGTAATGGATTTGCTGCTTGATCTACGAACTGATTCTCCATTACTAAGTACAATAATTTCTGCAGTGCTATTATTATTGTATAAAAGCTAGAAACATTTTCCTTGCTTGGGTGTCGAATTTAATTTCTGGTCACTTAGAATAAACAAGAACTGAGTGCCGAATGAGAAACATGAAGAATTTGACTGTGTGCATCTGTCTTTTTGCTACCCTCCTTTGGTATACTCATGTCTGGCTTTGTTGAATGAAAAACATGAATCATGAGAATATCCAACAATCCAACCACCAAGGCTCACAAAACCGCATTTATCGTAGTTGTATACCATTTTGGGTGTCAAACAATCATTTCAAACTGTCATTTTACAATGGAGATATATATATTGAAATTGGTTAAAAGTTGTAACATTGTGATCTTGTTACAAATCCCTTGGTTGAAATCAACGGGATACGGATACTGATCTAATCAGGCCATGAAAAGTTCATGCGTGCCAGATTACTTTGCGCAGTCGCTAGTCTCTGCCGGTTGATCTGTAATCTTGTCCCCGATCACTCCGGCGTGAGGCAGATCAGAACCGCCGTGGTTGCTCGGGTCAGCGTCGATGGTTCAAGTGTTGATCATGTGGTCGGTGAATTTTAGGAAGTCCCCCGCCCGCGACGTGCGCGGTTCACGGCGGCCCCGGCTCTCGGGCCCAGGGTTTGCGAAACCGTCGGGAACCGGTCCGGTTTGACCGGTTACCGGTCAAACCGGACCGGCTCGGTTTGTGAACCGGCCGGTATCAAACCGGCCATAATTCAAAATTCAAATTTGAATTCAAAAAAATGAAAAAAAAAATCTCAGAAAATTCCTAAAAATACTACATGGTGCAAAAAATCTAATGATGTAAAACTTTCTCAAAAATTCGTTCATTTAGCCTAGTTTGAGGAATTTTGAAGTAAATTCAAAAAAGAAAAAGAAAAAACACGAAGGCCCATTAAGGCCCATTGTGGTCTGTATGCTTAGATAGGGTTCGGTGTCACGGGGGGTCGCGCAGCACACTCGCTCCCTATCTGCCCGAAGCCGCTATCTGTCTGCCACCCCACCGTCCCCCAGGAGGCGGCCGCGCGCCGGCGAATGGTTAGCCGTGCTCCGCGCTCGGTTGGCCGCCCGGTTTGGCCGGCTTACCGGCGCCCCCCGGATCCGGAGCATACCGGTGCGCGTGGCCGGCTTACCGGCCGGGCGGAGCGGTTTACCGGTCGGTGGCCGGGCGGAGCGGTTTACCGGTCGGTGTCGCCATGAGGCTTGTTTCACAATGTTGTTCGTCCAGTGGATGCGAGCGGAACTGGAGTACTTTTGCCTTGCTGCATACAAAGGTTCGCAATCGGTTGTCGCACAAGAAACTTAATAAGCTTGTCTATGTCAACTACAACTGTCGTCTCCGACTTGAGGAGGTCTCCGGCCCACTGATGCGTGAAGAAGGTGATTTCATTGACCAGCTAGCCCATCTTTTTTTCTATGATGAGAAAAATCTGGTGCGGGAATGGATGGAATATGGTAGATCTAACCGGGCTCCAGTTCTGGACGAGGATGATGATGACGGCGACATCCCTCTCCCGTCTCATATTGTCAGAGATCAAATAAACGTGTCAGATCTACGTGAGGCTACGGGGAATGATTCCATCAGCGATTGGGCACGTCAAAATATAGGTGACACTCACCTAGTGAAGAGAAAGTTGCAGAAGGGGCCTAAGAAGGGTGATCCGAAGCGTCGAAAAGGCAAAGAAACAGCAAAACCAGTGAGCAGCGACACCGAGACTGATGATGGCGAATGTGAGCGTAGTCCTCCGTATCAGGAGTCCGAGGATAGCAGCTCGGCCGATGATGGTGATGATGGTGACGGTGCTGATCCTGATGCTGGAGGTGGTGGTAGTGGTGCTCATGCTGCTGCTGCTGGTAGTGGTCGTGCTCGTGGTGTTCGTTTCACAGGTATACATTGCACATATAAATAAACACATATTTCTGACTATGAGTATTGACTACTAATTATGACATTTGGTTGATTGCAGAGGAGACTCAGTTCACACATGCTACTCAGGACACCGACCATGGAGTACTGCACTCGCAGATGAGAACAGGTGGATTCCAGGCAATCTTTTCACTACCCCATTCCTGACATCAGCATGCAGCCACCGACGAGATGGGTGTACGAATGGGAAGACCCCCATTTTTATACTATGTTAGTTCAGGAATGGCAGACAACATCGGCGTGGACGGGCCAAACTTGGCAACACTACAAGGCTGAGCTGCTTAGAGTGCGAGGTATCGCTTTGATGTCCACCGCCGAATACCAAACCGCGTCCCAAATGGGGGTCTTCCCATTCCTACGTTGAACTTTTATTTCATGTGTATATGTGTATGACTCCGTATTTGTATGCACGCTTATTACTATTGTATTTGTATGCATGATTATAAATTATTGCTTTGGTAAGGTCATTTACATTAAAACGTGCATAGGTAATGCCGAAATTTTCTTTTATTTCACACCGAGGATTCATTTTTTAAGGGTCGGAAAACTGCTCGCCGGCCAAAACGGTCGGTAAACCGGAATAATCGGCCGGTATGCCGATTATTAACCGGACCGTCCATGTCACCGGTATATCGGCAAAACCGGCCGATAAACCGGTCTAACCGGCCGGTATACCGGTTAGAACGGTTTCAACGGGGAATTTTGAATTCGAATTTGCGTTTGACCGGTATAAACCAGTTACCGGTCCAACCGGTCCGGTAAACCGGAACCGGTGGCCGGCGGTTTGGGTCAACCGGTCGGGAAAAAAAAAACCCTGCTCGGGCCTGGGGTGGGAGCTCCTCCATGGGAGCCCTGCACAGCTTGATGTGCAGGGTCGACCAAGCCGTAGAACACGGCGACGAGGCGAGGGTGGCCCTGGAGGAGCTCTTCCGCACCGGCCATGCCGTGCTGCCGTGCTGGGCGTCGGTGATTGCACCGTCGCCGAAGTCAGCGAGGAGGCTAAACGACGCTCCTCTGCTGACAATCATACGCCGAACGGTCATGGATGTCTCCCACTGGGTACCACTCCGGCTGATGCGCCATGGCTGCTTGCAGGGGTGGGCTCAGAATTTCAATAGTGGGTATTCAAAATTTTAAAGAATAATTTTTTTGCACCAAAAATTTAATTTTTAACATGTCTAATTGATTATAGCATCAATTAACACTAATCATATACTATGCAGCAGTACTGCCAATTATATTTAACAAATTTTATGCAATTAGATGGACATACAAGTGAAAAGCATAGCCCCTGTTTAGATCTTTGTCTGTAAACCCGTAAACGTAAAAAAAACGTCACATCGAATATTTTGACACATGCATAGAGTATTAAATGAAGTCTATTTACAAAACTTTTTGCATGGATGGACTGTAAATTGCGAGACGAATCTAATGAACTTACTTAATCCATGATTTGCAACAGTAATACTACAGTAACCATCCGCTGAATATGGATTAATTAGCATCATTAGATTCGTCTCGCGATTTACAACCCATATGTGTTAAAATTTTTATAAATAGATTTCATTTAGTACTTCAAATTAGCAAGATTCTATCGCAAAAATTTTACATGTAAACAACTAAACAAGCCCATAATTAAATTTCAGAACACCGACAAATTTGAAAAGAAGGAAGAAGGGCAAACCCTGATGCCTCTGTTATCGCGTGCCAGCACACATGCTGGTGCGCTCAGGCTGCCCGTAGCGGGGCTCTGTATGCGGTACTCCACCACTGTGAAGTACCAATTTACAGAGAAAGGAGCTGCAGTGGGGCGCGCTAAAACACTCTGTGTCGTTGCGGGCGAGACTCCGCTCGCCAAATCGAGCGCAGGTAGCGCTCGTTCGCAACGCACCGACGTGGCGTGGGCCCCGGCACCTCGCGCCATTCCTTCCAACCACCCCAGCTGCTCCTCCACGGCGTCGTGCCCCTGGTCCCCGCCAGGGCCGTTCCTCGCGCGCGCCGCCGCAGCTCGAGGGCGCCGCCGCGGCCCGAGCTCAAGGCCCGCCATGGCCTACGAGCTCGAGCAGGCCCGCCTTGCCGCGCGCGCAGCCGTCTCGCTCGGCTCGCCGGCCGCCGCAGCTCGTGCACGCCGCGGCCATTCCGCCCGCCGCGGCCCCTCCACCGGCGGCGCCTGGATCTGGTCGCCGGAGCGGGAGGGGGAGGAGGAGCGCCGGCGATGGCCCCGCCTCGCCGTGGCCGCTCGGCGAGGGAGGCCGGGCCGCTCGCCGGGGGGTAGGGCCATGCGCCCCTGCGGTGCTCGCGGCCACGGCCTCCGCCGCCGCCGCTGGGATCTGGGAGGAGGGGGAATGAGGAGGTCGGGGAGGAGTGGCCGGGAGGAGGTGCCGACGTGAGCGGAGGGAGCCGGGGCGGTGGCCGCCGTGCGCGCCCCGACCCGACGCCGGGGGCCGGCCTCGACGCCGCCCCCGGTGCACGGCGCGCCCGGCCGCCGCGGCCTCCGCCCGGCAGAGCAGGGGAGCAGGGGAGGACCGCCACTGCGGTGGAGGGGCCGGGGAGCAGGGGATGCGCCGGGCTGGCCCCCACTCGCGAGCTCCGCCGCGGCAGCGCGAGGGAGTTCGAGCTCCGCCGCGCCCGGCGCGACCGTACGAGGGAGGAGGGGGCGCCCATGGCCGGCGTGGGGAGGGAGCAGGGGGAGGGAGGAGGGGCGCACCCATGGCCGTGGCGCGGGGAGGGAGCAGGGAGAGAGAGAGGCTGCGGGAGAGAGAGAGACGGGGAGTGGAGGGACGGAAGGGGAGAGAGAGGGAGGAAGAAGGGGAAAGGAAAAAAAATAATCCTGCCAAGTGGGTCCCGTGCTGGTAGTTGTTATAGAGTAGAGATATAGAGAGTGAACGGATGCAGCGAAACTGGATATAGAGAAGAGAATCTCGATGACCAGACAAAAATATTCTGTTTAGAGAGTGAATTTAGAGAACGACGAGTGCGGAGAGCCTCATCGCTGGGCAGCCGCCGGCGACCGTGAAAGTAAGGAAATATTGTCATCAGGGCTGGGTGGAAAGGTCGTGCGGTCGCACAGGGCCCTATTTTCTGAGGGCTCCAAAATTTGTCTGCAATCCACCACAATTAATCTTATTAGCTTAATAATTATTAACTAGGTTATGTCTTGTTTTTAAAAACAATTCCAGCAGATCTTTTAAACAGACTCATATCTCAAATTTAGAAAATAAAACTAAAAAGATATACTCTAGCAGACTCTCTACTAGACCCTCTATTTCAAGAATGCCTCCAAATTTCCTCATCCTTCATCCATTCCTAGTGGGTCTCTAAGGAGCCCTCTATCACAAGTTAGAATTGAGAGCTATTGTTGGAGTTGAGTAAATTTAGAGGCCTCTAAAAAATAGAGGCATCCTCATTTGGCACTTGGAGGGTTTGATTTAAGGGCTGCTACTGCCGGAGTTGCTCTTAGCCGATCCAAATGTAAGTTGTTTTCCCTGTTGTCCTTGAGTTTGAGTGTTAGCTGTTGCCTATTCATCTTCACACAATCACGACTCGCGCTCGAAGTCGGCAAAGCGGCAGCAGCGGTAAGCGACGACAACAGGTGGCAGACAACCATCACGACGTCGCGCGACAGCCAGACGACAGCACCTGGAAAGGCAGACGACGTGATATAAAGATCACTTGAAGTCATATCTTCCGCACATATCCCCGTTTTATGCCGTCACGGCGTTGACTGTCATGCACCAATTAACACTAATTTCCGAGCCTATCATGCTGTTGTGGTGATTGTTTTTCATTTTTTATTTATACACTTGAGAAATACAATATCTACAAAAAAATTGGAAAAAAATAATGAGTATTCAAGTGAATACCCTTGCTTTCACTTGGGCCCGCCTCTGGCTGCTTGCTCTGTTCTGCTCCACCACCGGCGCCGGACCGTGGTCGTTTCCGGCCTCGTTTATTTCGCTCTTCTCCTACTAAGAGAATAGGGAAATAAGAATCACTAGAAATGGACGCGGCGTTGCCGCGTATGGCCAGTGGGCAGGCCATAGAATTAGGATTAAAAGTTTGTGAGTCTGTGTTTTGCAAATTTAAAAGGCTGTATAACTGAGAAAATGAGGTGATTGAAAATAATTGCATGTAAAACTACCGTCGTCAGCCATTCCATGCAATTTACTCATCATCATATTATGAATAATGGTACTTTTTGTAGATGTATAGTTCATCTGCCAATGTAACCTGCAGTAATCCATTTCAATAAGCAAATGGTATGCATGAGAATACATGACAATTAGAAGCAAACAATACACAGCTGACAGTAGTTTAAAGAAGCTTTTTGATTTAGTTATTACAGAAGAACACTTGGCACCATATGGATAATGCTCACGAGTGTGGACGCCAACCCCTTCCTTGCCTATATGCAGGCACTTGCCTGTGTGTTCCTTGTTGCCATCCATGGAGAATTTGCCTGCTACCATGATATTATATGTACCTAAGAGTGTTAACTTGCTATGTCTTGTTTTGACCACAAGTATAACTAATTTTTTGGTTTGGGGCGGTTCAGAAATAATTTGACATTGTGTAAATTGCAAAGCATCTATTATAGTAAATCCATGTAACTGGCGTGCATGTCCAGCCATTTCTGATCATTTATAATTTGAAAGTTATGCAGTAAAAAATGTCAAATGCTCGATCATTTTCTGGAAAAAAGGTCAGATGGTCCTACCTGGAGGTAATTGTGAAAACATGATTGCTCTTACCCAGCTTCTATTAAAAGCTAATAATATATGTATATCTCTAGAGGGCCTCACACAGGTGTTAAACATTACGCCTATAATGCTGTATGGATTTCTGTACCCTTAATGAAAGTAATTGCAAAATAATTAACTGGCCCTAGCTAGCTGCAGTGCGTTTCTAAGAAAACATGCAAGTCTGTTGGGCTCACTGAATTCCTCCAAATTTGTAAGAATATAGCTATGTTGACAACCACCAACTATTCGATTCAGTCAGACTGTCAGCCTGAAAGGCCTTTCGGGATAAAAGCCTAAACTACATCAGCCCTGTAAGATTTCATCCCTACACAAATGTAACAGTAAAAGAATGACATACCTTTAAGTAGATTTAGGAACACTGCTCCAATCAATGACTTTGGCTTAGCTGTAGCAACACCAACTTCAGATTACAGTTGTTCATGAAGATTGCCAAACTACTTTCACAGTTCGGATCAACATAATAAGAAATGCTGAAAAGTTTGACAAACAAACCTGCTTCAAGATCAAGCAACTGAATTAGCATGAATGTAATATTTACACCAGCTACAGCAAAGGGATATTCCCACAACTCTCTATCACCATTCTTCTTACAAAGAGTTCCTGGAAGGATTTCTGCAGAGAAAGGGACTCACTGTGTTGAATTTGGGGCCCAATTTAAAAGGACGTAGTTCAACATAGTGGTGGTAACTGGATTTCCTGTTGTTCTTTTCTAATTACATAATGCAGCATAGCTGGACAAATATAACATCTTTACAGCATCTAAAAGATAAATTATCGATCCTTTCTTCATTTAATGAAATCATGAATGGATCATTGCCTGTTCAATTGCCACAGTAGGAAGAAGGCAGAGTTTCAGTGAAATTCCAAGAAACATGTAAACTATGCGAATCCTTTAGATCCTTTTGAGCTCAAGCTCAATAAATAACATTTAAAGCCACGGGACGCATAGCCTGACATTGCAGAAATGTTGAGATGAATGTGTTGTACCCTTACTGAAGGTAATTGCAAAAAAATTAACTGGCCCTAGCTAGCTGCAGTGAGTTTCTAAGAAAACATGCAAGTCAGTTGGGCTCACTGAAGTCCTCTAAATTTGTAAGAATATAGCTATGTTGACAACCACCAACTATTCGGTTCAGTCAGACTATCAGCCTGAAAGGCCTTTCGGGATAAAAGCCTAAACTACATCAGCTCTGTAAGATTTCATCCCTATACAAATGTAACAGTAAAAGTGATTTTTTACTCACTGGAAAGTTCTTAGAGAAGTACAGTAAATTCTCCAAAGATATAAAACCACCACCTCTGTAAATTCAACAGAACATATGGTCACACATTTGAAATTTAACAAATGAATGGCTTGGTAAAGTGCACACATTGTTATGAACGGAGGAAAGACCTGAAATCTGTAGATGGATCTTTCCCTTGCCAGGCCATCTCCTTCAACTGATCTGTAGACCTGAAAACTGTTCAGTTCCAGGAAAAGAAGCCAAAGGGCCTTCCGTGCTTTCTAGTGGAGATATGTGTCAGTACATAACCAAAATTAGATAGAACTGAGGAAAGGGAGATGGAAATGCATTCTATAGATTCCCTTGCACAACTGAAACAATTCAGATATCCTTATTTCTTAGGACATGGGAGCACCAGTAACAAATTATTACTAACAAGGATAACAACTCATAAGCAAGGATATGATTGTTGCACATTTGGATCAATTGGCTAATTTAAGGTGTTCTTTCCTCTTTTTTTAATACCGACATGTGCCTAATTAAAATGATGGATTCAAAAATGAAATGTGAAAGCCTCAGCCGCGTGGGAGCCGGCCGGCTAGCCGCGTAGAGCTGCGCAGCGCTGCGCCCCTTGCGGCCGTGGTGCCAGGCCAGGGCTTGGCCGGCGGGCAGGTGGAGGGTGAGCCGCGGCCAGGCGCGGCAGTCGCCGGCGGCGCTCTTGCGCGACCCAGGCCACGCGAGGCGGAGGCGCCACGCCGGGTCGCGCGGCCGAGAGAGGCCCGCCGGCTCGACGCGGCTACGCAGAGGCCAGCTAGACGCGGCGGTTCTTCCGTGGCGCCTTCTCCTCTTCCGTTCTCCTCCTCCGCGGCTCGGCGGCCATCTCGGCGCGGTGCTCGTGGCGGCGCGGCGGCGGGCGGTGGCCTGGCGGGACGCCCTGCGGCGCAGCGGCTCGGCGTGGTTGCCCGGCGTGGCGGACGGTGGCGCGCGCCCCTCTGCCACATTCGCCGGTTCGCCGGCTCCATTGCTCACCCCATCGTCGCGGTCGGCAGCAGCTGCCTCGTCCTTGCCCGCACGGTCACCTACTCACCTTCACGGAGGAGTCGCCCCTGCCGTTCCCCGGCCCAGGGCGCGCGCCTGTGGGGCAGCGGCGGCGCGGGGCGGGGCGATGCGAGGAGGTGTGGTGGACTGCAGGTTGATTTCAGAAAACTTTAGGGGTTTATTCAAAAATGTTTTTGAGAGAGGAGAGTGGACGACGGGTTGTATTTATAGAAAGTTTGAGTACTTTTGTGCAAAATGACCGGAAAATAAAGATTTAGGCCGTTCGCTCGGCCGATCCGACGGCCGGGATTTGCCGGCGACGTGGCCTGCTCCCAGGCCAGGGAATTGGCTAGGATTCGTTAGGTAAGATCAGCTGGGACTTTGACAACGCTACTCGCATTGTAAATTTTTTTTTTGCATGTACGGAGAACTAAACGAAATTTATTTGCTAATTTTTTTTTACAGATGAATGCTGATGAAATCCTTTAATCATACAGTAACAATCTTTTAATTATATAATTAAACATCTCATTAGATTCGTCTCGCGAAGTAACGAAATTAGTTTTACATGTATACATATAATTAGCTGTCAAAAGTTTGCACAAACTGTATCTGTCGTGTCGGGTCCTCTCCGTTCCTGTACTCATATGACCAAACTGTTCACGTTTGATTCGGGCGCTTACGCATTTGATGCTTGGAAAAGAACACAAAACACCTTCGATTAGAAGAGGGCAAAGCATGGACACCAATACACCATACACACTGCAAACCCGCTGGATCTGACACCGAAAAGCAAAACCGTTCCTGAAAACATTTGCTTATTGCACAAGATGACGAAAGAGAGCCTATTAAGATCAAGATTAAAAAAGAGAGAAATTCTAGCTAAAGTAGCCGCTCCGACTCGGAATTTTGACTTCACTCAACGTTGACTTGGAAGACGTCCTTGCGCTGCTCCTCCTTCACCTTGGGCACGACCACCCTGAGCACGCCGTTCATCATCTCGGCCTTGATCTTGTCCATCCTGTAAACCTCCGGCGACAGCTCGATGCGGCCGGTGTACCTCGGCGGCGGGGCGGCCTCGTCCTCGCCGGCCTCCTTCTCGCCCTCGCCCTTGATCACCAGGCTGTTCTGCTCCGCCCACACCTTGACGTGCTCCTTGCCCAGGCCCGGCATGTCCACCCGCAGGTGCAGCGCCTCATCGTCCTCCCTCGCGTTCCAGCCACGGCGCACCCCACCGGCGCGGCCCGGCGCCGCCGTCGCGATGTCGTCCATCAGGCTCAGCAGGCGGCCGAGGCTCTGCGGCGCACTGAACGGATCACGGAAAACATCTGGGTGGGGATAAAAATAGAGTCAGCACCGGCCATCATCGAACTCTATTGTCCCAGTCGAGAGAACGAAGCAAATGAGGCGGGCATGGCGCGAGGATGACGACTACCTGAGAACAGGCTGGGCATAGCGTAGTCCCGGCCGCCGCGACGGCCCTCGTACTCGCGGACGCTGTCGTCCTCCGACTCGGTCCCCTCGTAACGCCGGAGCGGAGCGCCGGTGTTGTACCCGCGGAGGCCGCCGGCGACTGCCACCGGCCTGAGAGAGGAGCCAGCGCAGGGTGCGGGCGACGCGGCCAGGAGCTTCTCCAGCGGAACGACCCTCCTGGAAGCCACAGTGGAAGCCATGACACTCCCTCTTCCTCTCTACTAGATTGATCTGCTTGCTCTCTCGCGGCTATGTTCGTGAATTCCTTCTTGCCTTGCGGTGTAAATTCCGTAGGAAAGTGGAGGAACTTTATATAGCGGCGCAGCTTGGGGAGGAAGAAGAAGAAGAATTCAGAAGGTTCCGGAGGAACCTGCGGCGGCGGAACATTCCAGAAAAGGCGGGAGTGCCGCACCCGCCCGCCGCGCGTTGGTCCGCTCGTTCGAGCGGACCCACCTACCAGGCGGGAGACACGTTAACAAGACGAACTGGGCCACAAACAACAGGCCGAATCCATCATGACCTGAACACCACAAGGGCGGTTTTTTTATTTTTTTATTTTCGTTTTTTACAAAAATATATTTTCATTTTCGAAATTTACAGAAATATATCCCGGCCGCCCAGCTGCCGGGCGGCCGGCACCTGGTCGCCCCGCTGTCGGGTGGCAGGGACTTATCTATAAAATTTTCGTAAAAAAATTGCGTTCCGGTCCCTGAAGGACCGGTCGCCCGGCAGCCGGGCGGCCGGTCCAGGCTAGCTGATTCTTCAATATTTTCAGAGGATGGAAAGAGCTCGTGTTTCATCTGCCTGCTGGTCTGATTGTGACAGGCTCACTGCTCTCTCAAGCAGCAGCCAGAGCTCCTCTTTAATGTCCTAGTTATTTCTTTTCCCCCAACCACACCACCGCCAGCAGCCTGGGCTCTTGCTCCTCGCGCCATGTGCCTCCTCTCAAGCCGCCTCCACCTCTGTTCCTCATTGTCACGATCAGACCAGCAGGCAGATGAAACACGACCTCTTCCTGGACGGGAGAGAAGAGAGAGTGTGCATGTGTGAGAGAGAAGAGAGAGTTTTTGCCAGTGCGTGAGTGTGCATGTATGAGAGAGAAGAGAGAGAGAGCTGCTGAGTGTGCATGTATGAGAGAGAAGAGAGAGAGCTGCTGCTAATTGATTGCTCTGCTGTGCTTGGCGTGGAAAAAGGAGAGCATGTGCTGATTTACTCGGTGGAGAGAGAGCAGTGAGCCTGTCACGATCAGACCAGAAGGCAGATGAAACACGAGCTATTTCCGTCCTCTAAAAATATTGAAGAACCAGCTAGCCTGGACCGGCCGCCCAGCTGCCGGGCGGCCTGAGGGGCCGGCCGCCCCGCTGCCGGGCGACCGGTCCTTTAGGGACCGGAACGCAATTTTTTTACAAAATTTTTTACAGATAAGCCTCTGCCGCCCGGCAGCGGGGCGACCAGGTGCCGGCCGCTCGGCAGCTGGGCGGCCGGGGTATATTTTTGTAAATTTCGAAAACGAAAAAATATTTTTGTAAAAAATGAAAATAAAAAAATAAAAAACCGCCACCACAAGGCCCATCCTTAAACTCACAGCCCAAGCCCACCCACCTGGACCGTCCCGTCCGAGGCGACGGATCTCTTTGCTCACCGAACCAGCACGGTAGCACCTCTTATCAAAAAAAAAAAAAAGCACGGTAGCACCTGCCGAATCGGGTCAGATCGGGCCATCGGGGGGACTCTGGGAGTCGAAGGCCGAAGGAGCTCACGCCGCGATGGACGAGGAGGAGCACGAGGTGTACGGCCAGGAGATCCCGGAGGACGGCGACATGGACGGCGCCGACGTCGATATGGCCGCCGGCGGGGACGACGCGGCGAAGGTGCCATCCCTGGATCCGTGTCTCTTACGCTAAACCCTAACCCTAGGCCCGTAGGGATAGCTGACTCCGTTGGGGTTCTTCCAGCTGCAGGAGCTCGACGAGATGAAGCGCAGGCTGAAGGAGATGGAGGAGGAGGCTGCCGCCCTCCGCGATATGCAGGCCAAGGTCGCCAAGGAGATGCAAGGTTGTCTTCCCAATGTGCTCGCCAACCTCGCCTTTTCGATGCTTGTACTTTTGCGGTGTATTTAGGCTACAAAAACTATTAGATATTCTTCGCTAAATAGTTTTGACGATCTGTGCATAGATGGAGCTATAAGGCTGTTCGATCCAGTTAAGATCAGTGCCTGTAAATATGACCGGATTTGGTACTCCGTAAAATTATGAGCTAGTGACTAATCCTGCATCATTTTAGTTTGCATGCTTTTTAACCTGAAGTATGCAATCATGCCATTGATATTTTCTACACAATTGGATTCCAGATTTCCATTGCTTACATGTTGTGCGTGTAACTTGTATTTCTGTGTTATGATCTCACGGTGGTTAGAATCCAATCTGACATGGAGTCTAGCTATCCTTTCAGATTATTTCCTTGGTCACTTATGACCGTGAACGCGCTGAAAAGCTTCCGTGTCGAAAGTTATATTTGCCACACACACCTCCCCCTCGTGATACTTGTCCCTTGATCTCTGTTTTCTACCATTCTTCTACCACTTTTTAGATCCTTTAATCTTCTGTGTTCCTCTGCCTATTATCAAATATATCGTATTCACAGGTCCCTAATTATGCAAATCGGCAATCTATATGTTTCATCTATTGCTTACTGCATACTCTAAACCATACCAGTAATCATGGATTTATGTATATGCTATGGAAGTAGTTCTTTCACTGAAGTGGCGAATTCATTCTTCTGTGTAGTGGCATACTTGATTCCATGGGTTCACTTTGTTGTGCCTCACTGTTTGATGGTTTTCAAATGAAAACTTATTCTGGACAGAATATAGGTTGCTACCTCTTGTGAATTGGGATTCCTTCTGGTATAATTATGTTAATCCAAATTGGTACCTTGGGTCTTTGTTTTCTGCCATGTTTGATTTTTTTAAGACTACGAGATTATGAATATATACTAAGGCTAATCTACATGTAGGAGTTTCATGCTTCTAAACAAATATTTTAAAAGTTATTGATGGTCGATGTTTTAAATAGGTATCAATTATTTGTGTGCATATGGTCCATGTCCCATGTTTCAACGTGCCATATATCAAAAGAAAATTTAAATGTCTGTCTTGATGAGCCTTCAAAATTTTTTTTGTGTGTCTTCTCATGGACATGCTGGTCTATCATGTTTTAGTGTGATCGTGGGTTTACTTTAATTTTCGCTTGCTAGTCCAGTACAGGGTGCAAGTTCTCCTTACAGAATCACTCTTTGTTTTGCAGGAGGTGACCCTAGTGCATCTACAGCTGAGGCGAAGGAGCAGGTGGATGCCCGCTCTGTGTATGTTGGAAATGTAAGATTTTATAAGCTCTCTTTCTCTCTTTCCCTACTCTTGGTGTATGTGCCTGTGTTTTGTTGCATATTTGCATGAGTATGTTTTCTTGCTGTTAAATTTCTATATAGTTTTCTACGTGATATTAAAGATAGAGGAGAAAATATGGATGTCTGTGTTATGAAATAGTACACACATATTGCGTAGTTGCTAACTGGAAATTTAATTGGCAGTTCTCACATAATTAAGAAATGTTTCCCGCAAAAAACCCCACAGCCTAATTCCCTCGTTCTGAAATTCAATGGTTGCCTACTGAAATAACGATTCAGTGCTGGATAGCTTGTTTCACATTTCAGTATTGCCTCCTTGCCCTGATGCCTTATTCCGTTATTTAGAATGCAATGTGCTGCTGTTGTGAAGTGTCTTATTTGCGCTTTATCATCATCTTTTGCTATCAGTACACATCAATAGTCCTTTGTTTTGTCTTTATGGTGACTTATTTTGCTGCTTTTTGTGCATTAATTAAGTAACAGTGATGGTCGCAGGGTTGTGTGCTTGACAAGCCTTTCAAATTGACTAATGGGCACCTGGCCCATATTTAGAGTTAGCTTAGTGTGAAAAAAGAAAAGAAAAGATAGAAAGATCTCTGAAAAAATATAAAAGAAGTGCATGGAAAAAGGAAAAGAAAAAAAAAAGAAAGAGTAAAAAAGTATACTATAGATATTATAGGTTAGAAGACCTCCCTGACGAAGCAAAGGAAGTCACCACAGAGCTGATGTGTACACTTGGGATGGCCTTTTTGACTGGAGCCGGCATCTGATGCAGTGACGATCGTAGCTGCTGGTCCAATTATATCACCTGAGTGGTGCATAGGTATGGCATGTAAGTGTAACAATAGGACACCTTAATATTGACACTATTCTTTGCTGTTTGTGAACTTGTGCTCTACCTATCTTCCCACCTTTTCCCTTTTAATCCTCGTCTCACCTAACAATTGTATTTTATTGGATCATATTGTGGTGAGTGAGGACTTCTTTTCTTACTAACATGAGAACAAATGCTTGCTGATATTTAGGTGTATATAAGTGACATGCAGAAGGCATATTCTCAATTTAGAAATTAACAACAGTGTTGAAGAAAATGGAGTTGCACCTTCTCGATGGTGTGGCATACTGGCATGTTCAATTTAGATGATAGCAGTTCCAGGTGCTACAAGGAAAAAAAATTCTGACTGTGCATACTTCTTTCCTTTGCATTCTTGTGTTAGCTGGTAATTGAAAACAAATGGTTTGAAATTGTTTTCTTGCAATGTTAAGTCTTAGGATCTTGGTAAGGTATTACTTCTTTTTCCTATTTACTATCGACTCAGATATCTCCAATATATCCCCTTTTATCTTGTGTGTCTTACATATTAGTTAACTTGACATATCAGTTTTCTTCAATATATCCCTTGGGCTGATGTTTGTCATAGTACATTGTATTTACCTGTAAAAATTGTTATCTCAGTTTTCTTCTAAAGTGGCACCCTGACCTAAGCTTCATTACCAATTAAAATATTCACATATTGTTTGTCACCTCAACATATTCACATATTTGCCATACATATGCCTTCAAAGAATACTAAGTGTACCTTTAAAATGAAACGTTCTAGGATTCTACCAAGCTTATTTTGATAATGAAAGGGTTATCTTTTTAGGGAGTTAAGCACTGTAAGGTTTAACATCAACTATCAACTGTTTTGCACACTGCTTAAGTGATGGTTTTCTTTATTTTTATATGGCTATGGCATCAAATATGGACCGCTCCACTCAGTATTTTTTTTTATTGTGGACCGTTTCACCTGTTTCGTGCTTTGTTTAGTACTGTGAGTTATTATACTTAACTCATATTCTGTGGTCTTACATCTCCATTTGACTCGGCACTCAGTTATCATCATTTTTACTGATACAATCATATACCGTAGGTTGATTATGCGTGTACACCAGAAGAAGTACAGCAGCACTTCCAAGCTTGTGGAACTGTCAATCGGGTGACAATCTTGACCGACAAGTTTGGGCAGCCAAAAGGTTTTGCTTATGTTGAATTTCTGGAACAAGAAGCTGTCCAGGAGGCTCTTAATTTGAATGAATCAGAGTTGCATGGTCGCCAAATTAAGGTACAAAAATATTTGGTGGAGGTTCAATGTGATCTCAAGAAGTCAAGTTCAAAACCGTTTATGAACGATGCTCTATCATACACTCTTTGCTTTGTGCTCAACAGGTTGCACCGAAGAGGACTAATGTCCCTGGGATGAAGCAGCGTCCACCACGCGGGTATAACCCGTACCATGGCTACCCATATAGATCATACGGAGCACCATACTTCCCCCCATATGGTTATGGGTAAGTTTTGTGGTCTTTTATTATGTGGATTTCTAGTTTTCATTTCTAACATATTCATTTATGCCTTTGCAGGAGGGCTCCAAGATTCCGCCGGCCAATGCGCTACAGGCCTTACTTCTGAAGTACGGTGGTCATCCATAGACAGTCCCGGGAATAATTCTACTCCACTCTACCTGCTGCTATTTCATTTGCACTGTTTCATAGTAGTCACTGTTGCGGCCTGAATGCTCCTGCCCCAGTTGTCTTTTGTGACCTCTGTTTAAGTGCCGCCATGTGCGACTTGTAATATCGGCCTGCTGTGATACAAGACGTAGTAACAAACAGCACTGTGATACTGATTCGTGCGCTTTTCCCGGAGTCATTTCAGTATGCACATTTGAAGAATTAACAGTGATATGGATACAGCTGAGCATGAGCCGTCAGTACAAATCCAACTGAAACCAAAAAATGGTGAGTTAAATCCAAATGAAGCCAAGCAGCCGTAGTCACTATCACCAGTTCACAACTATCATCTCTCAGGCCTGTTTGTGTGATTGTATCACATCTGTTATAGTTGTTTGCTTTCTATATCGTACTTGTTTGCAGGTGGCTATCTAAGTTCGGTTTCATTGGTGTTTCTCACGCAATTGCTGTAACACTACAACAGTGTCAGCGTCCAATGCTCTGATTACTCTATGGAGCATCCACTGTCATCTCCGATTCCAAGTTCCCAGCACATCGACTAGTGCTGCTGGGCCTCAAGCCTTAACTAACCAGTGCCCTTTTACCAGACAGTAAACCTGCAAATCGAAAGCCTCAACTAATAATCAGCCTCCCATATACCAGGCTGTTTACCGCGGGCAAAGCTGATCCGTGGTTACCGCAGCGCCGACATAAAGTCTCTGTAACATACTACTAGTATCACTTTTCCTCCCTCTTTTGCCCATCATTCCAACACAGAAAGAATATTGCAGACTGCCTCTGATTGCTCTCATGATGCTGCTGATGCCAAAGAGAGGGTCACAGCCTCACAGGATCATAGCACAGCGCAGCGATGGTTACATGAACAGCAACAACCTGATAAGGCTTAGCCGGCAGCCCTACTCCTCCATGCTATTGTCAACCACAAGTTCCAACAGGGAATCTTGCAAAGTTAATAAAGCTAGGGGACAAAGGCGTGGCAGGTGAGGTGAGGGCGCATGGAAAACATAAAAACAAAAGTGAAAAGGGCGAGGCTTGGGGTCGCAAAGAGTACAGACATCCTATTCAGAAATCCCCCATTAACAATCCTGATGCCGGTGTCAATTGCGGATTTCCAAAAAATTTAATCCTTTCCCTATCCTTTTGAGACCACACTGATCAAGAAAGATCTGAGCCACTGGCATGCAGCAAAGTGTAGTGCCGTACGAGTATTTGCCAAAAATGTGTACGCTGGAGTAGGACAGAACAGTACAGTAGGCCCAGAGCCATGTGTACTTTTTTATCTCAGCCCTTAGTCCTTTGTTTTTCTGTTTTCCTTGCTCTAGCTCTTCAACCCAAACACTAAAAAGAAAGAAAGTCTCCAGCTCAAGTTTAGTATAGATAACCCCTTTTCACCATTTGTTTGTCTGGATATTAGAGTGATAATATCAAGGGCAAGAAAAAAAAACACAACGCACTATAGCCAAAATTCAGAAGAATCATTGCTGATACACTTGTTCCTCGGCACAGGACACATGCATAGCAGCAGCAGCGTGATGTCAAGTAGGCAAATCCTGGCCCAATGATCTCTCCCAAAGATTAGTGCTACTAGCACAGATCATGCCCACAACGCATCAAAACATCTTTGCCACAGGCATCCATCCGTTTGTTATATTCGTTTGTTTTATTCATTATAAACATGAATCGGATCGGATACGCATGGAATCGGATTCGGATAGCACTTTTTACCACATTTTAACTCGGATATAGATACGGATTCGGATATTGTCGGATACGATGCAAAACGGATGTCTCGAATTTAGATACGGGATTCGGATATTTACTTGATTTGGAACATAGTTATATTCGTTTGTTTTATTCATTATAAACATATTTCGAATGTATGGCTAAGTCATTATACAATAAAGATTAAAGTATGTAACCGTTGTAGTTAAAAAAACATCTCATCAAAACATATTTATCCATAAATATTTAAATAGTTAATAATATAAAGATATAAAATGCAAATGAATAAATATATTAATAGAAATATCAATAGTTATAAAGAATAAATGGAATAAAGTATATTTATAATTTTATCAATAAGTGGTAAACCAAAGTAAATTAAAATCAATACGATTATCCATATCAAGATATAGTTAATTAAATTGAAATTAATTAAACTTAATCTCTATATATCATTAGTAATATTAAACCTAGTAGCACATGTCATTTATTCATGATCACTCTTAAATAGTTCCACTAAATACATTATTATTAATACTAAAATTAATATATCACTAGTCATTAGTTATATATATAATTTTTTATTAATAGTTTCCTATGTGTTTATTCTTATTCGAATACGGATGTTGCGGATATTGTCGAATACGGATATAGAATCGGATAGAGAAAAATGAGGAAAAACGAATTCGGATATATCCACTTTAATACCACATTACAATCAAATACAGATACGGATATTCATATTAGGTGCGGATACGAATATAAATGCAAAAAATTCGGATAACTATTTGCACGTTCCCACCCTTACCTCAAGTTAGATAAAATAGGCCGCACCTGCCTCCTGCTCGCATGGGAATTGGGAAAACCCCGTCAGAATCTAGCGCGCAGCGCCAAGAGCCTCGCAGGCGGCGGCAGGCGCTCTCTCCAGCGATAGGCAGAGGCCGGGGCTAGCTTGCCTTGCAAGAGACAATCGGCTGGGCAGGGCGCCCACCCCCCACCGATCCTGAGGAAAGATCCCCGCTTCCTCACATGGTTTCGGGGCGAAATCTTTGGGATGGATCAATCAGGCGGCCAGGAGCCGTGGTCCGGCCGGCTCCGGCCCGGCCTAAAAGCGGAGTAGCTTTTAGCTGCTTGCGTGCGCCCGGCTGCCTGGCCTGGCCTGGCCTGCCGCTGCCACTGCATTGGCATGGCATGTGCTGCGGCATCTCACAACTCTTCCTCCGCTGCTGCCGTGCTGCGTCGCTTGCGTGGCGGGCCACGACTGCGGCACTGCACATCGATCCTGTCCAGTTGCAGAGGCCACGCAATCTTTGCAATCGTGATGTACTGGCTCACATGGATTGACCCAGGAGATACAATACAAGGATCGTCATGAGACAGAGTTGAGTTTTTTTTTTCCTCTCTAGAATGGCACGGTGAAATCTCACCGTCGCATGTTGATTTGCTTCATGTAAACACCAGAGTTTACATCTAGATTGTACTACTATTAGCAGTCCACTTAACATATCTGCAAGCTAGAGGGAGAGGGAGTAGTGATGTCGCAGACTCGGTACAGCAACATGTCTGCAAGCTCAGCTCAGGAACAACACACGCACACGCGCACAGCCGCACACAGAGTAGAAAGAAAGCAAGCAAGAACTAACTGCTGCAGTGATCTCACGGCGACGGTGGCCAGTCGAAGCCGGCGAAGCTCTCGCTGAAGCCGCCGCCGTAGAACCTGACCTCGAGGTTCTCGAGGTCGAGGCCCTGCCCGTCGTCCCAGATGGCCTCGTCGTCGCTGCCGACGGCGTAGTAGCCGTCGACGTCGTCCATGAACTCCCACGAGTAGATGGACGAGACGTCGTCCGAGTAGTCGGAGCACTCCTCCCAGTAGCTGTTCTCGTAGCAGTCCTCCACGCGCGGGCCCAGCACGCGCAGCCCCGGGTGGCGCTCCCGCAGGGACTTGTCGTCCACGGCCCAGCAGCCGCGCAGGTCCAGGAACTTGAGCTCGCGGCACTGCCCCAGGATCTCCGCCACTGCCTCCGTCGTGATCAGCATGTACCCCATCTCCAGGTGCCGGAGCTTGGGCATGCTGCACGCGATGGCGTGGGCCTCGTCGTGCTGGCACTCCTTGTCCGCCAGGTCGATCGGGTGCATCACCCGCCGGAGCCCGACCAGGGACTTGCAGTGCTTGCCGAAAGCCTCCAGGGCGCGAGCCCCGATCTTGGTGCAGCTGCTGATGTCTAGGAAAGTGACGTTGGATAGCCGGGGAGCCACAGTTTCCACGATGGAGTCGCTGATCTCACTCCGCGGAATCTCCAGGGCGCGAAGAGCTCGTGCGCTAGTGAACCAAAAGATTGAGGGAAATGCAATGCAAGCAGGGTCAGAGTAATCCTTTTTCTGAAAGTCTACACTGTAACTCTGATGACAAACAACTATGACAGTTACAGTATGTGGACCAACTGATGAACCCAAGCTTGTGACCAGCCACTAGGCAGGCAATAGGACGCGTAATGGTGAGAGCCTCAGTGTATGACTGTACGCATGTGCATGCCAGTAGTTGTGTGTGTACTTGAGAATCCAATAATTTGTATTGCCCACGAACATTTTAGCTCAATTCAGAACAACAGATCTAATCCTAGTTCGCCGTGCAGGCATTTCAGAACACTACACATCAGGTGCTGCAAACTCTGTATCAACATTTTCATGTACAAAACCCATCCATGAAGCGAACTGAAAACAGTGGTTTGAATTAGATGCTACACTGTTACTATACATACTCTCTGTGACTGAGAGCTGACTTTATCTGGGGACCCTTTATTTGCTCCTATATTTCAAAGGGATGGCAAAGTTCGACAAGGTGAACTACTCGCCCGATGTAGTAATCAACTAACTACATTGATCAAGCCAGCCTAGACTTTTATAAATAAGACCTGAATTGCAGACCAGAAATTTAAATTTGAGTATTTGACAGAGTGATCTGCCTATTCTCTGCAATGGCCCTGTGTTTGGTTCGGCGTGGCCATTCTAGAGTTCCTAGCGCGCATGTTTCCCAAGAGAAGAATCTCACGTGTATGAAATACTAAATGAAGTCTATTTACAAAACTTTTTCAGAGATGGATGTAACTTTTCGTGACGAATCTAATGACGGTAATTAATCGATGATTAGCTATAGTGATGCTATAGTAACCATCCTCAAATCACGCGGCGGTCAAAGGCCACATTAGAATCTTCAGGGTTCCCAGTGCGGGGTTCTGAAGTTGGTTTTGTAAACTGATTTTATTTGACACCGTAATTAGCAGTCAAATTACGTTCTAGCCCATTCTAGAAAAAACCAAACAGGGCCAATCAAGCGTCCAATCGCAGCTCACGCGGCTGATAACTGACCAATGGAGATACGGATACCTACTGAGCTGAATCTATCTCAAATGTACATTCTAAAATTCGGGTTGCATTACGAAGAGCACGGATTTCTAATCTAAATGGTCCGTTGGGGAAAGCAGTAATTTCACAATAATTTTGCAGAAATGTTCACTACCCACGGTAATCGCGACAGAACCAATATGAGAAGAAAATGGAAACGGAAAGTAGCAGACAGCATCGCCAGAATTCGCACTTACTGGTCTCCTATGAACGAGAGGAGCGGGTCGCAGGGCAGCCCGGAGACGCTGATGCGGCGGCACGAGCCGCCGCTGCGGCTGACGAGCAGCTCGACCATGCGGCCGATCTGCTCCGGCTTGCTCTGCTGCTGGCTCCACTCCTCGATGTCGATCTCCTGCCAGCAGTAGGGGCCGGCGACCACCCGGCCCCAGGACTTGCACACCCGCGGCAGGACGGTGAGCACCTCCTGGAGCGGTAGGTTGCGGAAGATGAGACCCAGCGCGTCCGGGAGAAGCTCCTCCCAGCACCTGTACTCCTCTGCGTCCTCGCACTCCCCCATCACTCCCCTCCCCCTCCCTCCCCTGCAGCAAGTGAAAGGACCGGCTTTACAAGTTATCCCATTATGATTGACGAATGAATGCTTCAACTACCAAGATGAACTGCCGCAGCTAAGATTAAAAATGGAAGTCGGGGAACAGAGCTGGCAAAACTACTTCATTTCGTACGCCATCTCCCATCAAAGAAGAAACTGAGAAGAACCAACCAAGTCAACTGAAGACAGATCTTGCAAGCAGACTGAACCAACCAGAGAGAACCAAACAATTTGAAAGACCAGATAGAAGGAAGGACGATTTTCATTTGCCCAGCAATCTCATATATTTGCTAATCAGAACTTGGGAAACCATGGAGGAGTGCAGAGGACATAATTCCTTGCTCCAACGGTCCAACCAAGAACCAAAACTTTTTTATTTCCATTTCTTCCTAGGGAGTGGGGGCTGCTTACCTTGGAGATCACTCAAGAGCCAGAGATACTAAAAGTGGCAGCCTCCAAGCAGTAAAATGGCTTGTGTTTGCTGCGGGCAAACCCAAAGAAGGCAGCCTATCCATGAAGCAAGCGAGGGGTGATAAGATGTAAGCGTCATCCAAAAGTTGGCAAGAAAAAGAGCTTCATTAAACACTAAACCTGACTCCAATCACTGCGTACCAGGAAGAGGAAGGCACAGATCTAAAAAGAAGGCCTCTTGCAGTTGCAGGGATGAAAAAAGGGCAGCATGCCAATTGGTGGCCATCCCACATACTATTTCACCCCATGGCCAAACCGAACAAAAGGCATGGCTCCAGATATTTGTGGGGAAGAACGCAAAAGCTTTAGCCTTTTGGGCTCAGCAAAGCAAAAGGGGAAGAAGAATATAATCTTTCCCTTCCCATAATAATTTGCGAGAGAAAACAGCAAGAAACAGCGTCAGGATCCGGGGGGGGAAGCGATTTATTGCCCGTATTTACCGGATTGGTGATGTGGAGACGAAGGCCCAAATTCCAATTTGGATCTGCAGGAGGCAACACCTGATGGAGGGGGGACTGCCCCGGCTGGACTGGAGAGAGAATCGAGAGAGAGAGAGGGCGACACTGCAAGGGAGAATGGCCGCCGGTACAAGGAGGAGACTGAAGAAGGCTGGGGACTGGGAGCTAGCTTCCTCCGTGTGTGCGTGTGTTCTCGAGAAGGAGAAAAAACGAGGCCCGCGCGGCGCACTGTGGATGCAGCTGCCCCCTGCCGATATTGCACAGCATGTGGAATTTCTTTATCTTGCCCGTGTTGTCCTTTTTTTTTGTTTCCACAGAAATCAGAAAGAGAATTCACGAGCCGATAGTAATGACAGTAACAAATGTGAAGTGGTAATCTATTATCTTATTATTTGACCAACAAACGGAGGCTCCACGTTCGCTCTCAAGGTCTAGAAATTCCCAAGTTAATCGAAGGAAAATAGAAAAATAAAAATTACTCATCACTGCTATTATGATAAAAATTAGCCTAAAATACCCATGTGCCTAATTAAAAATTACCCACCACTGTTATTATGATAAAAATTAACCTAAAATACTCCTATGCCTAATTAAAAATTACCCACCAATGCCATTATGAAAAATTAAATATATATATACTGTTAATAAAAACTAAAGCTAACAACAATCAATCAAAATAAAATAAAAATAAAAATAATTATATGCATAATATTATTAAAGCTCAACAAATCAAATTCTCATTTATGGATAGATCATATTTGAATTGTTTTAACCAACAATAAGACATAATTTATGATAATGAACATGGTGATGATGTATGATAAAACATAGTATAATCTTTGAGTAAGAAAAACAATAATCCATCAAAATAAAACAAATAATAATAATAATATGCATAATATTATTAAAGCTCAACAAATCGAATTGTTATTATAGGTAGATCATATTTAAATTGTTTTAATCAACAATAAGATATAATTTAAGATAATGAACATGGTGATGTATGGTAAAAAAATAGTATAATCTTTAAGTAAGGATAAAATGACATGTCAAGACTTAGAAATTCTTACGTTAATCGGAGAAAAATAGAAAAATAAAAATTACCCACCACTGTCATTATGATAAAAATTAGCCTAAAATACACATGTGCCTAATTAAAAATTATCCACCACTGCCATTATGATAAAAATTAGCCTAAAATACCCCTGTGTCTAATTAAAAAGGGAAAAATTGGATCTGTACCATTAAAAGATCCCAAAATTTGATATATATCATCCTGACCCATGTGTTATTGAC
Organism: Panicum virgatum; assembly: GCF_016808335.1. Classification (NCBI taxonomy): domain Eukaryota; kingdom Viridiplantae; phylum Streptophyta; class Magnoliopsida; order Poales; family Poaceae; genus Panicum; species Panicum virgatum. The sequence goes on along the minus strand of NC_053145.1, from coordinate 61,922,487 downwards.
CCATGTGAACCCCACATGTTAGTGAGATAACGATGGTATATATCTAACTTTGAAATCTTTTAATGGTAAAGATCCAATTTTCTCTAATAAAAATCACCAACCAATGCCATTTTGAAAAATTAAATATATATATATATACTGTTAATAAAAACTAAAGCTAACAACAATCAATCAAAATAAAACAAAAATAAGAATAATTATATACATAATATTATTAAAGCTCAATAAATCAAATTGTTATTATAGATAGATCATATTTGAATTGTTTTAACCAACAATAAGACATAATTTATAATAATGAATATGGTGATGATGTATGGTAAAAAAATATTATAATTTTTGAGTAAGGATAACAACAATCCATCAAAATAAAACAAAAATAATAATAATATGCATAATATTATTAAAGCTCAACAAATCGAATTGTTATTATAAGTAGATCATATTTGAATTGTTTTAATCAACAATAAGACATAATTTACGATAATGAACAGGGTGATGTATGATAAAAAAATAGTATAATATTTAAGTAAGGATAAAATGACATGCAATTTTTTTAATTTTCAATACTAACCGCGCAAATGCACGGGCGATATGCCTAGTAAGGACGATACGCCTAGTTAATTACTATTCCTTCAGTCCGAGACGTAATGGCGAGAGTGGAATTAATAATAGGAGGTAAAAGTAAAAACGAGAAGAATCAAAAGGGTGTGACATGTTGACTTCATCAGAGACGGAAGGGTAGATGCTTGCTGAAGTCGTTTTCTGTCCATCCATCATCTGATTTTATCCCTGATTCGACGCTTCAGCATGGCGAAGTTGAAGAAATTAGGCCCCGTTTAGTCCCTAAAAAGTTTCTCACACTATCCATCACATCGAATCTGCAGACACATGTATGGAATATTAAATGCAGTTGAAAAAAATAAGTAATTACAAAGTCTAATTGATTACCACGAGCTGAATTTTTTAAGACTAATTAGTTTATAATTAGACATTATTTATTAAGTAATAATGAAATATGCTATAGTACCAAAACTCAAACTTTTTCACTAACTAAACCCACCCTTGTTGAAGTAGGCGATAGCGTTAGGTAGATTATTGATACTACTCGCAGTAAAAACTGGGACATGGAACCGGCTGGAAGTGCTGATCATTAGGATCTGCGAGTCCATGGGAATTAAACAATAACAAAACCAAACAATCCTACGACTCTGAAAGACACCGGGGGGCAAGGTCACGTCAGTGTGCAATGGGCCAACCAATGCCTTGGCATCCGCCGGATTCCCATTTCAGGCGTTTCGTTGCGTGGCGAGCACTGTGTCCCAACAGTTGATGCCTCTGTCCGTGGAGAGTTGGCACCTCCGGCGACGCGACGCCGGCGACGCAACGTGCGGCCAATGCTGATGATTTCCTCCTCCTCCCGTGGAGAGCAAGCAGCTTGCTGCCATCACACTAAGGCCGTGTTTAGATTGAACGCAAAAAAATTTTACGATAGAATCTTGTTAATTTGAAATACTAAATGAAGTCTATTTATAAATTTTTTTTGGACAGATGGGTTGTAAATCACGCGATGAATCTAATGATGCTAACTAATTCATGATTAATCCATAATTCTCGGATGGTTACTGTAGCATCACTGTTGTAAATAATGGATTAAGTAGGCTCATTAGATTCGTCTCGCGATTTACAACTCATCTATGCAAAAAGTTTTATAAATATACTTCATTTAATACTCCATGCATGTGTCGAAATATTTGATGTGATGTTTTTTTCCGTTTACGAGGTTTACGGATTGTAATCTAAACAGAGCCTAAACGCAAGACTTTTTTTTAAGCAAACACTAAACGCAAGACTGACTTTGACCTACTCTACTTGCAGAACGGATTTTGATTCCTCTCTAGAAGTCCCTAGAACAGATTTTGACAGTAAATTATGGTGTAAAATAAAGCAAGTTTACAAAACCAAATCCTGAACCCCGCACTAGGAACCTTGAAGAATCTAATGAGACCTTTGACCGCGCGATTAGAGGATGATTATTGTAGCGTCTCTGTAGCTAATCATCAATTAATTATAGTCATTAGATTTATCGCGAAAAGTTACACTCATTTTTGAAAAGATTTTGCAAATGGACTTTATTTAATCCGTTATGCGTGCACTAGAATACCCGTTCTAAGATTCCTAGAACGGAACCAAACGGGCCATTGAGTCTGAACACCTAAATAACAAATTGGGCAGCTTCATTCGGGACATCTTAGATAATAGATAGTACTAGTACTGTTCTTTAACATTTCTTGTAGCTACCAGCTAGGGATTTTTTTTTTGTATCTTTTTTCTCTCGGTTTTGTTTTGTTCAGACCTTGTTCACCACCTACTAGTCACTGGTCACCACTAGCGCGCATGTGAAAGTGTCCGACGGGGACGGGCGGCGCGGCGCGGGTCGTTGATTTGCATGGCGCGGGTGCCAGTAGGACAAGTGTGGATTCCTCTCCTATCGACCTCTCCAGCTCTCCTGTGGCTGTCGCGTTGAATCACAAGGCCCGTGGCACCGTGCCCCTGTCGGCCGGGGTGCACACGCCTGTGGCCACCACTGCTCTCTCGCTGGTGCACCGGGCAGTCGTCGTGCTCCTCCTTGCCGGACAAATTTAAGGTTCCCATGCACGAGCCTGCCAAGGGCCGGAGAGCATTCCTCGCAAGTGCGCTGTCCTCGAGTCCTTTGCGAGCAGAAATTCTTGACTCGGCTTCCATTATTGAGTTGAGCCTATATTTGTTTATATAGAAAATTCAGACTGTGTTCAAAGTAGTAATCTGCTGACTGCCATGCACGCGGCAAGCAAGACAGAAGACGCAGCTTGTTCTATGGAGACAGTGGCAGTTTGCATTGGGACGCAGACGCAGAGGGACTGAACAGTAGTCCATGTAATTAGCTTGGGGTGTGTTTAGATGCTTGAAAAGTTGGTAGAAAAAATAACATCGGACACTGTAGCATGCTGTAGCATTTTTCGTTTGTTTGTGGTAAATATTATCCTATTATAGGCTAACTAGGCTCAAAAGATTCGTCTCGCAACGTACATCAAAATTATGCAATTAATTTTTTTATTTATCTATATTTAGTACTCTATGCATGTGTCATTTGCTATATTTAATGTTTCGATGTGATGGAAAGCTAGAAAGAGTGGAGAAATTTGAGGATCTAAACACACCCTTGGTAGAAAAGGACGGGCTGGACATGGAAACGAAGGAAAGGGTTTGAATTTTTGGGCGCGTTTAGTTCTCAAATTTTTTTGGGAAAAATTACTGTAGCAGTTTTCAACCGAAGATTAGAAGGCCTAAACATGATCTAATTGTAAATCTAATTACATAGATGGACGGAAAATCGCGAGACGAATCTATTAAGCCTAATTAATCCGTCATTAGAGATTAATTACTGTATCACGATATTGTCTAATCATTGCATATTTAGATTCATTAGATTCGTCTCGCGATTTTGCCCGGGATTGTGGAATGGATTTTGTTAATTATCTATATTTAATATTTTTAATTAGTGGTCAAACGTTCGAAATTTCTGTAGCGCACGAAAATTTTTGGAACTAAAGGGGCCCTTTGTCTTCTCATCAAGAAAAAAAGTGGCATCAATTTTCGACCAGCGTCTGGTCGAATCAAGCGAGGGGGGAAAAGGGAACGTCTGATCCCGTCGTCTTTATGAACTTTGTGATGGGGATGCGCCAACGATCGTGTATTCAATGGTGGATGGAGTCCGCCCAGCCATGCCTCCCCTCCAATCCGAGTGAGTGGTTCTAGAGAACCATGAGATTTATCTTACTGATCAGAACGAAATTAATTCGACTTTTACAGAAGTTTCTAGTTCGTTATCCAGTATGTTGTTTCTAGAAAACCATAGAAAAAGAAGAGTTGGATATGGTCACGCTAAATGGTAAAAGAAAAGGACCTGCTAAGTTAATTGTTATGCTTTGAAAAAAATGTTGATTGTTGTGATAATCAAATGGTCTAAAGTAAACCAAAGAGATTATAGATTAAATTTGCAAAGAGTTTGTAGTTGATTTACGTACAAGTTGAGAAGCAACATACCTAATTAAAGGGTCTATGTAAAATTAGGAGATAATCAGGACAAAATAGCAGTTGCACTTCAATAAATTTTTGGAACTAGGATTCAAATAGAAAAGAGGAAGGTACTTATCACATATAAAAAAAATTGAGGGAAAAACTGGAACTGAAAATAAATAGAGTTATTCGCGTGCAGCTCTAGTTGATCGTGTTAAGTGGGCAGCGAGCGAGGTTGTTGAGGTGGTTTCAGCCTCATTAGAACCATATATATATCAACTCCAGCCTACACAATTTCAGTAGGCCACCATGCTATTACTTGCTAACTGGTGATTGAAAGATTTGGTCTTGCCTTCTCTTAAAAGTTGGGCATTTCTTTATATGAATCAGCAGAGCCACCATGGTTCAAATTTGCTAGAATGTTAGAAGCATGTCGATAAATTGAGCCCTTAAAAAGCACACTGAAAACTCTGAAACAACTATTCAGAGTTTCAGTCATACCCTCATATTGCAAAGTTATCGGAGTTCCAGTCAAACTCCTGCAGTTTTTCCTTGATCTCACCCTCCCTTCAGGAAAAAGGGTAAAGAACAATTCTAAACTGTATACGAGCGACAAAAGAGGAGAATAATTCCGTGGACAGTAGCTAGTATTCAGTTCAGGGAAAAAATACAAATGAAAAGGGAGAATAATGCCTCAATCTTGGATCGTAGTATACAGGTACGGTGAAAGCATCTAGGCCCGCAGATGCTAATCGGTAAGTTTCGGTGATTAATGACGACGTATGTGACTAACGTGTGTTTTGTAGCGCTTATCGTTTAACTGTTAAAGTCGCAAACAAAAGAAGAGCCCTCAAAATCAACATTCAAAGTCATGGACTCAAATGCACAAGATTAAAGACCTTTCTAAACTCAAGTGTCACAAGGAGATGAAGGACACTTGATTTAGTATAGGTTTTATAGTTTTTAGTTCATGACCGTACTATTAAGGGGGGTTCGGAGCTAGTAGCTTGATCATCCAAAGAGTTGGTTTTAGATTTCATGCACACTTGCTCAAGACCAGCTCTAGACAGCCAAGAAAACTCAGAAAAACACTTGGAAGCAGAAAAGATCAACATTCGAATCAAACCCAAGTGAGAAAACAGAAAACAGAAAAGGTTCAGTGGGATAGGATTATCCGAAGCCCTTGGGTCGGATAAACACTCCACAGAAGACGGATTATCCGACCCTATAAAATTCAAGTCGGAGTTTGAGTGCTAGTATTACTCAGAGAGCATGTTTTCAGGGACTCAAAAATCCCTTCGGGTTCGGATTATCCGAAGCTAAAGGTTGGGGCGTCGGACAATTAGTCGGGTGATTCTGCAGAGAGCATGTTCTTCAGCTGGAAATTCTCTCTGTTGGATCGGATTATCCGACGGGTCTCAGTCAGAGCGTCAGACAAATGGTTGAGTGCAATGATCAAGTGAACGTTGGCTTTGGAATTCAAAACTCAGCAGAGCAGGATTATCCGACTCATTGATCAAGCAGTGTCGGATGAACGCTCGGATAAATGACATCAACTGGGATTTAAATTATAACGGCTAAACTGGAAAACTTAGTTGGATAGGATGATCCGACTCTACCATGTCGGATTATCCGACCTGAGCAACTTTTTCCAGAAAGTGGGCAACGGCCACTTGGTGATCTCTAGTCTATTTAAGGGGGTACCTCAGGTCTCTTCACTGCCTTTTGAACCCTTGGACATCAGAGGCTACCCCATGAGCTGAGTGAACACATCCACACATTGAGATCAAGCAATTCAACAAGAGATCAATTCATTGCAAGAGTGCAAGTGTGCTAGAGTCTTAGGGCCAACTGAGTGATGGGCAAGTGAAGGCTTAGAACTTGTTACTCTTGGTGTTTGACGACACCTAGCCGGTCTTGGTGATCGGAGGCTCTTGGTGAGCTCTTGGAGTTTGTGGGAGCCCCAAGAAGACAAAGTTGTACACGATTTGAAGCCCGCCGTTCCGGAGATGGAGAAAGTGTATTCTTAGTGGATACTTGCTCTTCGTGATGCAAGGGAGCGATACTCTTTGTGGGTGCTCCAACGTGGACTAGAGGGGAGCGTCAACTCCTCGATACCACGGGAAAAAATCTGGTTGTCTCTTGTCCATTCTCATTTACTTTCAAGCAATTTACTTAGTTGTTTTTCAGTTCTTGCTCTTTGCTTGTTTGTTGAGACTAGGACTTATCTTGTTAGTTTGCTTCAATTGGGCTAGCCTAGCCCTGCTAATGGGTTAGAACCCGCACCATACCCAACCCCACCCAAAATTAACATATTTAGATACCCAACCCCACCCAACCCAATTAGTTAATTTCTCAACTCTAACCAACCCGCCCCATTATAAGTGGGTAACCCATAAAAACCCATGGGTTACTATGCAGAGGAATTTAGTGGTTCTACACTTAATGTGGGGACCACAAATATGTCTAGCCACACTATTTTGCACAGAGTATCTGTCAGTCATATTGACTCATCTCTAAATATTTCAGTCAATTTCAATAAAATTTTATAGTGTGAATGCGAGGTTTTAATTCCAGGGTCCGAGTCTTGATGTGGAGCCCACGTGTAGTTCTAGCCACGCTACTTTGCACAGAGTAGCTGCCAGTCGTACTGAGTCATCTCCAACAAATTTCAGTCAATTCCGATAAAATTTTATAGTGTGAACGCGAGATTTTAATTCTAGGGTCCGGCTTTTGATGTGGAGCCCACGTGTAGTTCTAGCCACGCTGCTTTGCACAGAGTAGCTGCCAGTCGTACTGAGTCATCTCCAACAAATTTCAGTCAATTTCGATAAAATTTTATAGTGTGAACGCGAGGTTTTAATTCTAGGGTCCGGCTCTTGATGTGGAACCCACGTGTAGTTCTAGCCACGCTGCTTTGCACAGAGTAGCTGCCAGTCGTACTGAGTCATCTCCAACAAATTTCAGTCAATTTCGATAAAATTTTATAGTGTGAACGCGAGGTTTTAATTATAGGGTCCGGCTCTGGATGTGGAGCCAACGTGTAGTTCTAGCCACGTTGCTTTGCACAGAGTAGCTGCCAGTCGTACTGAGTCATCTCCAACAAATTTCAGTCAATTTCGATAAAATTTTATAGTGTGAACGCGAGGTTTTAATTTCAGGGTCCGGCTCTTCATGTGGGGCCCACAGGTAGTTCTAGCCACACTGCTTTGCACAAAATAGCTGCCAGTCGTACTGAGTCATCTCCAACAAAATTCAGTCAATTTCGATAAAATTTTCTGATATAAACACGTGGTTTTAATTTCAGAGTCCAGCTCTCACGTGGGACCCACATTTATATATATAGTTATACTATTTTATAAAAAATATCCATTTCAACCCACCCCAACCCGCCCCAACCCGCCTCTATATAGAACCCGCCCCGACCCACCCCATTAACTAATACAACCCATTTTAAATCATCCAAACACACTCCATTTCAAAACCCACCCCATAAAACTCATTTCAACCCAACCCATTAGCAGGCCTAGGCTAGCCTTTGCATGATAGTGTGATCATCCTAGGAAAATGACTTTGTTAGTGTGGTTACCTACTTAGTTTCATCATGTTAGTGTGCTCTAGACTTTAGGTCTTTGAACTATAGGCTTGGGCAGTGGCGAATCCAGGAATGAAAGGTATGGGGGCTGGTGACCCTTCTTCTTTCTTCTCCCTCCCTTCCTTCATCAATGGTCTCCAAAATTTTAGGAGGGCTGTGGGGGGGCTCCATGAAGTTTTGGGCAGTAGGGGGCTGGAGCCCCATCAGCCCCCTCTTTAGATCCGCCCCTGGGCTTGGGCAACACTAGTAATAGGCTAAAGACTTGGTAGGAATTTTAAAAAGTCTCAATTCAACCCTCCTTCTTGGACCACGATCCTTTCATACGGTGCTGCTAATCATTGTGCTGCCCATTCCCAGCCAAAGCAACAGCTGCCAGTATAATACTACTGTAAGTCTGTAACAACGCACCTCGTGGCTCATGCCAGGCGACTCTCTCGGCTTCTTTTTACTTAACTACTACTTCCCTCTAATTTCGCTCTAAACTAACCAAATAAAGGTGTACATGCCATGAATGAAAAAGGGGTTCATTACGTCCGTGCCTCCTCGTCCACCTTGAAATGCAGCAGCCAGCCTTTGGCCCATAACGCCCTTCTTGATGCGTCGTCCTTTGGGTCCCAATCCCAATCAACCAAAAAACTTTAGCACCCTCACACAATTATTGCGAGTTTAGCGTGCACGTAAGAGGCGTGTGCATGCTACGTGCCAGTACACGTTGCTATATATGCAAGCATCGCCACTGTTTGCTCCTGCGGCCCAGCACTCCACTGTCGCGCATGCACCAGTTTTGCCTGTAGCATCCCATGTCCTCGCCCTCGCCTGGCTGTTCCATCGGCTCGGGAAATCATTTGCAGCTTACCACATGTAGTTTCACCATTCACTGTGGCCGCAGTACAAACCCTTCGTTCATTCGGCTTTACCCCCGTCACTGCATCTGGGGGGACACCCGCGTACGAACAGAGGAGGGAAGAGAACACCAAGGCAGTAGTTTTACCACTGCAGCTAGGTAATTACCAGGAGAACGCTGAAACAACAGGGTGCCAACACCGGTAACCATTCCCTAATCACTGAGTACAATCTGCGTGCTCGTGCTAATTACCCTCGATTGATTTACTGTTTTACTGCCTCATCGAACCCGATCGGCCTGCAGGCAGCCGTGGATGACGTACGTGGGGCCGAGGTGTAGGATCGATTGTGCATGCGCGCAGGGAGGAGAGATGCTTGTCAGGCTGCGGCCTCTCTCATTTATGGTTTTGTTGCGTCGCCAGGCACTGTAGGCGTCTCCGCACCTCTCTCTCTCTCTCTCTCTCCTCCGTGTGTGCTGCAGCGCAGCGTGGTTCAGCCCGTGTGCTGCAGTGCAGAGCGGTGCAGCCGTGCAGGCCCCTCTCCGTCTCCCATCCTCTCTAGCCAGCCATCAACCGTCATCTTCCTCATGAAGCGCAACGCTGAGGCTTGCATCCAAGAATTGGGACACTCGCTGAATGCTCGTGCACTGGCGGGGGAGCTAGAGTAAATGTGCATTCAACTGCTCTCGCCAACCCAGCAGGGCCACAAGCCGCGTGCGAGGCGAGCGATCACCACAGCATTGACATGGCGTCTCTGACGAGCGGGTCTACACGTTCTCACCGTTCACTTCTCGATCGCTTTCTCCACCAGGGTTCCAGTTTCCAAGCGCTCCATCAGAGACTGAAGAAAGGAGAGGTCATCGCGCTTTTTTGACAAACTTGGGCCTCAACAGAGCTACAGGCTCTTTTGCTTTCTGAATGTAGCTTGGAAAGGCTAGCGTCTCTGCACTTGTAGAAAGTCAAGCAAAGCAGTAGCTAGCTACTGCATGCCCCCACAACAACAGTGAGGAAACAAAGCACAAACCTAATAACTGCTGCCACCACCACAACCGAACCTGCTTTTTTGCTCTGCGTTGCAAGCCTGTGTGGAACCCGTCATGTTGCTTCTCTGACAGGTCTCTCCTACCACAATGGACTAACGCTGCAGGGTTTTCGATCTGCAGCACTATGCAAAGAATCAACTGGAGATGAGCACCCACAGTAAGAGAGGGGGTAGATTTGAGCTTGGAGCATCGAGCAACGATTAGACTCCATAAAAATGGATTATATAGCTGTTCAGGTTCAAAAAAGAAGAAAAAAAATGCTATATACAGCTGTTGCGTTTTAGAGGCTTGCACTGGTCGAATCCAACGGCAACGGCGCCATCAGCTCAGCTCACATGCGCCAGGGAATCCGGCTGGAACGGCCACTTTGTGTTTGCATAGGAGACAAGCGGGCGCCCTGTTTATCAATGACGCTTTACACTGTGCAATCACGCGGCAAAGCATTAGACGGGCAGGCAGATCGGCACGGGTAGTCATCACTCATCAGCCGGGGGAGTAAAAAAAATGGTGCATTGCGACCTTGAGGAGTGTTCATGGAAGCAGCAGGCGGCGGTCCCAAGACTTTCGAGACGACAAACCTCTGTAGCTGGTGCATGCAAAGCTATCAGTAAACTATTCAAAAGTTGCTGCAAGTAGGACCTTTAGCCATGAGCGAGGGCCATAAGTTTAAAGTTTTGGAGTATATATAAAACGATTGATTTACAGAGTTAGCATGGCTGATTTTTGTTTTTTATGGAAAGCATGGCTGATTGTTTTGGCCGTCCCGTCATGCTTTCTTTACTTTTCACCATGATCTCCAGCATCTTCTGAGAATCTAAGCTACGTCCCAAGTGACGTTATTCAGTGTGTTTGTCTGGGTGCCAAGCTTTCAGAGTTTCAGACAGACTACGGCCCTGTTAACAGATCTTTACATGTAAACGCAAAAAAGCCGTAAATATATTAAAACGAAACAGAATCTTGCTAATTTGAAATACTAAATGAAGTTTATTTATAAAACTTTTTGCATGGATGGACTGTAAATCGCGAGACGAATCTAATGAGCCTACTTAATCCATAATTTGCAATAGTGATGCTACAGTAACCATCCGCTAATTATTGATTAAACATGGATTAATTAGCATCATTAGATTCGTCTCGCGATTTACAACCCATCTATGCAAAAAGTTTTGCAAATAGACTTCATTTAATACTTCAAATATCTTGTTTACATTTTTACAAGTTTTTGCAAAATGAACTAAACACACCCTACGTTAGCGTGCTGCTCGCCACCGAAGCTCCGCTGATCGTAGCAGGAGCACAGTCAGCACAGATACTGCAAGGCGTGGTGTGTTTTAACTGCAGAAATCGCATTACGTCGCCGGCTTGGAAACGCAGTCACCGTCTTCAGATTAGCCTTTTTGCAGCACATTTGACTTTTTTTTAAATTAAAGGCAGGAGTACTACCGCATCATATAAGAAGAAGGTGTCTCATATTAAAGGAAACGAGGTGAAACTATACAATGCTCAGTTAATTAAAAAAAATCGAGCGAAAATCCAACACGACGCCACACCACTACACCCTGGAAAAGAAACCAACAAGACACCACCAAAACAAGCGCCGTCGAAACGATGTTCCACACCATCACTGGAGTAGTCCGCTGCTAGCCGTAGCAGTGCCCCACGACTCCTCCACCATAGCTCTGCCAACCTCAAGCCACACATCCATAGTCATCGATCTCCCAGCCACCAACGTGCAACAAAGCAAAGTCTTGACCCTCAGAAACCTCACACTCGTGGGGGCCTCGCCGCAACCACCTCCTCATAACACAAAAGTAAACCACCTTGAAACGACACCCGCCGCTGGACACTGCTTTGGCAAGACTTGTTCTGCCGCCGTGGCTCCAAGAAAAGCTATGCCACCACCAGGATCACCTCCACACCACAAACATCGACCCAAAGCCAACAACAACTATGAGCCCTCAGCAACTCCCATCACAACCACGGACGAACCACCACCACCCAACGGGCCACACTCACCCAAAGCCATCTCCCCCCACATTGGCGACACAGCGACCACTGCAAGCCAAACTCGGTCTCAAGAGATGTCGCCTCCAAGGAGGACGCGACGCCAAAGATGCCGCCGATGCTCGTCCAAAGGTGGATAGAGTTTTTACCTAGAGACCTGTCATGCAACAGGTAGAGTGGCTCCTAGTGGTGCCCCCAACGGGAAGAACGACGCCGGAGGGCGTCGTCACCAAGGTTTTCTCCCGGAGCAGCACATTTGACCTCAACATTAACAGTTGCCCCCACCAACAGCACTGCATAACTGACATATCTAGGTCTCCCCGTCCCGCGCCATCAGACCTCACCAAAGGAGCACGGGGTAGAGGCGATCGCCGGAGAGCAGGGCGAAGATTCTCGAAGGCGGGCTGGACGGAGGATTCGCCGGGGAAGAATGCAACAAGAAAAGGATCGAGCACTCCCCGTGCAATAAGAAAACCAGAGAGCGGCAGGCGATTGCCGGCAGCCCGCAGGGGATTAGCACGCGGTTGCTGCTTACAAGGGAGAGATGGGTGGATTGGGCTTCGTTCGGGCGGCACCGTGTGTTTCGAGTTTGCAGATCAAATTGGGCCCGCCATGAGTCCATGCTGGGCTACGGAAAACGTTGGGCGTGGAACTCCTCCTCCCTCTGATGCGCGGCCCGTCTTGTCGCGTCCTTCCTCCTATTCTCTTCTCTTCTTGAAAAGATCCCTGGTTTTATCGTTCTCGTCTTCTCGGCAACGAAAGGAAATAAAATCCGCTGCGAATTTAGGGATGAAAATAATGCACTGGGCCTTGATCAAGGGAATTGTGCTTCAAAAATTCCAAAAAGTAACTCGGCGTTGCAAAAACAAAAAATTGTTCCGACCTGCCGGAATCGAACCAGCGACCTAAGGATTATCTGCAAAGACTACAGTCCTCCGCTCTACCAACAGAGGTAAGGTCGGTTTGTGTTATTTCAGTTAATTAAAACATTTAAAAATATTAACTTACATGTGCCAAAATGAAGAAAACGCTCCGTATCTGAATAGAGATCAACGCAATGGTTACTGTCATCATTGGCCGCGTGGCGTGCCGAAGTGCTGTCACAAGAGTCAAGATACACCACATGCCTTTTGTGAACCATTCGTGATCCGACGGGATTCGGGGAAGCTAAACCTTGCATTAGTGTACAGTAATTCCATGAAGAACCGAAGAGCACTGCCAGTTTTCTTTTGCCAGTGTATCCTCCGACGCAACTCCGGCGCACGCCGCATGCGTTTTCCCTGTCTGCCGCCCTTGTTCAGTTGTTCGTGCCCTCCCTCCCTCTACTTGATTATGTTTCTGTTTTTATACGTGGTTCTTGGTTTTTCTTTCTTAAACAACCCTGCATGTGGTATTGTGGTTTTACTGCACATCTCGAGGCTGTGGCATCGAAGGTATCAACAATTTGGTTGCACATGACCTGAAGGAACATGCTTGCGGATTTCCCACTTTCCTTTGCCCCGGAAACATTTTTGTCTGACCAAGTCTTGTTGTTTATGCTTTCTTTCCTTGGTACAATGAACACTTACCGGTTACCAACTTACCATGTGCACGTCTTATTGTTTATGCTATCTTTCTTCCCTTGGTACAACGAACACTTACCATCTGCACGAACAGGCGCAGAACGGCACACATGATTTCCTCTCGTATGCTCTGACAAATTTGCAAAAACGAGCAAGCATATGCCATATGGACAGGGTATGCGTGAAAATATTTTCTTTTTTCATTGAACAAATGAAAGAATCCACCATCACTACTACAAAGTACAGACACAACCGTGTGGAAAACTCTCCACCGTAACACACCACCACCCCCCCTCCCGAAAACACCCCCTAGTCACGCCACCGTAGCGCACGACGACGTGTCCGGGTCCACGAGCGCCGGGACCAGGTACTTCCTCCCGTGGGCCCCGTTGGCATTGAAGCTGGCCCCGCTGGCCTGGTCCACCAGCAGCGACCCCGCGTAGCCGGGGTACGCGCCCTTGCCGTACACGCCGGCGCACGCCGTGGCGGCCTCCAGCGGCGCGTCGGCGGAGCCCTCCTGGTAGAAGCCGTTCCCGAACGGGTTGGTCACCGTGCCGACGATCATGGACGCCAGCGAGATCACCATCCCGTCGGCCCCGACGTCGCCGTTGGGGGGCGTGAGCGGCGCCGCCTGCGCGCCGTACACGGGCTGGTGGAACGGCCACGCGCACTGCCCGGGGCACTGCGTCGCCGGATTGCCCACCCACACGTACGCGAACCGGCCGGAGCGCGACCGCCGGGACGCGCCGTGCGTGCCGCACCGGGACATGCAGAACCCGTCCACGGCGACGTCGACGGCGGTGAGCACCACGTTGATGGCGCGGCTCGAGGACCCCTTGGCGGCGAGCTTGAGGAGGTCGCCGTCCGAGAGGCGCTTGCCGAGGGAGTAGGACGCGTCGAGGACGTGGGAGCCGACGTGCAGCGCCGGGAACCGCGCCTTGGAGTTGGCGTAGTACTTGCGCGCCGTCCGGAACCAGGTGGCGACCGACGGCTCCGGCTGCCCCGCCGCCGGGGCCGCGGACAGCGACGAGACGAAGTCGGTGATGACCGCGCGCTGCGGCGCGGAGAAGTTGCCGTACCAGATGAAGTTGACGGCGATGCGGCCCGACAGGAGCGCGCCCTTGTGGTACTTCATGGTGATGGCCGGCTCCTGCACGAGCGCGGTGAGCCGCCTCCCGGCGAGGCAGGCCTGGAACAGCAGCGCGAACGCCAGCAGCGTCGCCGCTAGAGATGCGGTGGAACAAGCCATTGGTGGTGGTGGCTCCAATCCAATGCTAAAATTTCTAATGGAGGCGGGGGGGCGTTCTTGGACGCGTGATTTCAGCTGGTTCTTCTTGCTTGGTGCTTGAGGTTGAAGATTTGCGATGGGTTGGATGGGGAGCCAGCAGAGGTTTTATAGAGGCCGCGAGCACGCGAGCTGGGAAGTGTGAGTGAGACAGTGGAGCGTGGGAGGGGCGGAGGGCTCGGCTGGCACTGCGCGTGACGTATGAGGCGGAGAGCCCTTTCTGGGCCAAAGTAAAGAGGGCGTCCTCCTTCTCCGGCGTCCTTGGCTTGGCGGGGCTGCCCCGAACGGTCACTGACAGCTGGCTTTGCGTGGCCCTGCTCGATCCCAGCTGTAGCGGGGCGGCCACTTTACCGTTTTGCCCCGGCAGTCGCCGCCTCGGATACCCGCACGCCCCCGGGTTGAAAGCAGGGGCAAGTTGGGCATTGCGGGGGGGACTGGCAAAGTGGGGACTGCGGGAGTGGGTTAAAAGCAGGTTGGCTTCTCGAGGAGCTTGAAATTTTAGGCAGCGGGATAAGAACGTTGGGCACGGGGTGGGGTCACTGGTCAGTGGTGGGCCGGGCCCAGCAGGTTCCGAACGTTGGAGGTCACTGGTTAATGGGCCCGGCTCCCTGGCTTCAAGGTGCTGTGGCCAGCAGCTGTCAGGCGTCCCCCCGGTACTCGAACAGTTGGTGCGCACTGCTCGCGCTACCGCTCAGTACGATCCATCCAGTCACAGCCTCGCCGGTGGCAGCAGGGCTAGGCCGCGCCATTCCTTATTCGTAACTTGCCAGCCAGGCTGCTGCTGGCCTCGGCTGCATGGGTGGGCTGAGAGGACGGAAGAAGCCGAGCACGGAGATTGGCACGGCCGCAAGGGGAAATGGGTGCGAGAAGCTGATCGATCCTGCACTATTCGGCTGTTCCATGTTCCCATCGACACGGCAAACGGTGGGACGGGACCCCGTCGATCCGAGATCTCCATGGCTTGCTGGAGCGAGGTGGCCCGTCGGATCGTCCTTGGGGATATTCGGCTGATTCTATCTTGGCTTATCTTGGCTTGTCTCGACTTATTTTCTCTCACATAATACTATTTATTCTACCAGCCGAACACTATTCACTGGATCAGCCGAACAGCCATTACAGCCATGATCCCAGCAGCCCCAGCGCTAATGCGAGCACCAACTGCATCGTCTCCGAACCGTACGTAACTGACCACGGATCCATGCACGCACAAAGCTACGACCTGGCAGATGGTCACTATGGGGTAGGTTAGGGAAGCTCGGCAGCTGATTTGCCAATGGGTTTTTAGTCTGTAGGACATCGCAAAAACATGATTTTGCCTCTCGCACACCCTCAAAGTTGAATTTGTGTCTCACACACTATAAAATTAGTGTTTGGTGTGCAGCACACAGAGTCGATTAAAAAACTCATTTCTGTGGGAGAGATTTGTGAAATGGCATTTATGCCCTTCTTCCTTGCTTTCCCTGCACGCTCTGTGTGTTTGTGCTCTGCTGCGATGGCACCCTCGACATCCGGGGCGACGGCGAGGGCGTCGCCGTCAGCATCAAGAGCGTCGCCCCGAACGCGCAGGAGGCAGCGCTCCTTAGACGGCCTGGCTCCGGCGCCCACCCCCGGCGGGCTGTCATCCAAGCTCAGGGCGCTCCGGCGCATCGCGTGGGGGAGCGAGCGCGTCGTGGTGCCGCCGCTCTTGGCGCTGCTCCGCAAGGACCTGCCCGCCAGACTCGACCGGAGCGTATGTCACCAGCGCTCAGAGGGGGCTCCAGTTCCTCAAACAGGCCGTTGTCACCGGAACTTCTCACTCTGACTGCCTCCTGCAAACAACGTGTCCAGCCAAGATCCTCGAGCGCGTCTACGAGTACAACCCCGAGCCACCTCAGTCCATCGCCGCGCAGCACGCCCTTATCCATGCTTTGCCCCCCCCAACGAATCAAAAGTAATTAATTAATAGTACCTAAGTTGTAGGCCATCAATCTTGCTCCATCAATATGATGCCTCTCCTCCAAATCAAGCTGTACCACGCCGTTGCCGATGTCGAGCACAACGGCGGCCCACGCGAGCACGCCCGCGCGCAATTGACGAGGACGCCGACGGCCGACCACCACCCCATGCTCGCCATTGGGCGAGCTCCCTGCCTTCTTCTCCACGAGTGCTCCTGTCTCCTCACCTCCAGCACCACAACGTCCTCACGCCGTCACGCGGGGAGCGCCAGCAGGCGCCGCGAGGGAGCAGGCACGGGGTGCGGTGGTAGCGGCCGCGAGGGAGCTGGCGCGGGGGAGCGGCATCGATCGGCGCACGAAAGCAGGCACAAGGGAGAGGCGGTGGCGGCGGCTTGCTGGAAGGGGTAGGAAGAAGATGACAAGTGGGCCTGAGGGTAAAATGGTCTTTTACATTTACACTTTTACTCAGCTAAAAATGATTATTATATTTGGCGTGGTGTGTTGAAGACAAAATCGCAATTTCACAATGTGTTGAAGACAAAAATCAGTTTTTACGATGTGTTTCGCACAAAACTTATCTTTCCGTGTGCTGCATACAAATTCCTTTGCCAATCGGGGGCGGGCCGGCGGGGGAGACGACGGCACGCCGCGACGCACTCGCGCGATCGGATCGGATGGGTCGATGTCGATGGGATCTCTGACGAGGCCATCGGCGTACGGCGGCGGCATAAAGCGAGCCGAGGTACAGACGGCCCTACATGTCACCGGGCCACCAGCGGGACCGCGCCCGGCGCTTTCCTGCTCCCCTGACCGGCCGGTGTGGGCTCGCCTGGAGATCCGCGTACGACCGGCGGCCAGCTGGTGGTGAAGCGGCTAGGCGGTGTCGCGCTGCGGCCCGCGGGCCCTACCGCCCTCACGACACGCTCGTGAACGGGCTCGCTCGCTCATTGCTCGCGTGCTACCACCAGCTGCTAGCCAGCCGGCCGGTCGGGCGTGGACACGCGTACCAGGGCCGTACCGGCAAATCTGGAGGCCCTGTGCGAAACAATGCACTGGGGCCCTAGTGGCCTAGTGCAGAATCGCAAATGCCAAGTGATAGTAGTCGGCAAGCGCGATGTACTATGTGAAAGCGCAAATATTAGAAGTCCCACGTGTGACTGACAGTCAAATCATCACACAAGGCCCAATAACTATTTTTTATTCTAGAATTTTTATTGTTGCTGCAACAATTATTATTGTTTGCGCAAGAAAAAAATTATTACGGAACAAAAGAAATTTGTTCTAGCAACAAAACACAGTGGGCTGGTTTATTGGGTCGACTTTAGGCCCAAAACATGGAATTCTGGAGAGGTTGGGGTCACACGCGTGACCCCGAGTAGCACCCGTGCGAAAGGAAGCGGCAATTGATACGCCTACGATAATTCATCTTCTAGGAGCAATTTGGGCCACGTTTTGCCATAAATTGGGCCAACAATCAACTAAATTAAATTCTCTATATAATTATACTTAATGTATACCTAGTATTTTAGGGGCCCTTTGAATTTGGAGGCCCTGTGCGGTCGCACGGACCGCACGGGGCCAAATACGGGCATGACGCGTACACCCACACGGTACACGGTTGACGGGACGAGACGACTCAGAGGCTAGCCTGGCCTTATCCGTGACGGCGTGGCTGGCGACCGTTGGATGGGTGGTTCGATGATGTCGAAGGGTGGAAGAGGGCAGGCCCGGTTTTAGCCCCGCGCAAGTGGCCCGACCGCACCGGGCCCCCTAAATTTTGGGGCCCATTTGTAGTTCTCCTTAGGGGGTTTATGCCCAACAACTAAAGTTTCTCGGCCATCGCTGCACTCCAGCCTGTTTGGCTGCCTTCGATCCCGTCCGTGATTCTGTCTGTGAATGTGAGTTCGAGACTCCGTTTCCGCGGAAGCGTGATGCCCAGGCCTGGCGACACCGTCATCGCGTCTCCCGTATCCCGTCTCCTGTCTCCGCGATCGCCTGTCGCCCTAGCCTCTAAGTCCCAAGACCGCGAGTCCGCGACCGCGAGAAGCCATCCAGTCGAAATAACAAGGCTGTCGAGACGCTTGGTTTCTTGTCGCGAATCGCGATCTCACCATCTCGTATCTCCGATTCTCTTCTCTTTCTTGGCAATGTTCACTCTTTTCTTTAGAGTTAATTATTATATTACGTGTTAATATGCAAAACAAATATCATTATACTATGGAATCCAAATGCATTTTGATTTTAGCTTTTGTTAAATCTAGACATGGGACCTAATTTTTTTTTATTTCGCACCAGGGCCCCAAAAACATTGGAACGGCCCTGGAAGAGGGTATAGCAGCGTTCTTGAATGTGGCGAGGTTGATGCGTGCATGAATGCGAAGTGAAGCCATCACTCCAGTACCGATCCCCTCGTCGCTTTTTTGGCGTGTCCTGCTGCGACACTTTCTTGGCTCGTTTCTTGTGAGAGCCAGCTAGCAGACTTGTTCCAAGCCGAATACGGAATGTGAAAGCAGGACGGGCCGTCGTTCGTGTCGGTTCGTTGCGTGTTCTGGCACGAGTAACTTCTGCTGTACGGCGGTTGTTTCACGCGGAGGCTATATATATCACACGCGCTGCAAAGCGATAAACCATCGCCCGTAGGATCCGCGCATGTGTGATTTGACAAATTCAGCCCATTACCACATTTGCACCGGTTTCCATATTTTTCTCTTTGTTTTCTCGTGGCCCAAAGTGCTGGTCCAGAGCCCCACGTCTCTCTACTACATGCTGCTAGTTGATGTGCTACGTACACATAAAATTAGAATGTACTCCCTCCTTCCCCGTTTATAAGGCATACACGTATATCAAGATTCAAACCTTCTCATCTTTGACCAATAATTTGACTATTAAATTTTTATTTTTATAATGCAAATTTCATATGATTGGATTCATAATCAAACATAGTTTACAATGATTATAAGTTTATAATCAAAAGTGATATAATATATGATAAATAAATGGTCAAAGTATTGTTTAGAAGACCGTGTCATGTTCTACCATGCCTTATAAACGGGGAAGGAGGGAGTATCTTTGCTACATGCTGCTAGTTGACGTGCTACGCACACATGAAACTGGGATGGCATCACACGTTACATACAAGAAAGAAATATGTAGCCTTGTTGTTTCTCGTTTCAATTTTTCTACACTTTTTTTTCATCAAGTAATAATAGTTTGGTTTTTCCTATCCATTTTCCCTAAGGTCACACACTTTCTCTTTTATCTATTGTACAAATCTTTTTAATCTTATTTATTTTATTTTTATTTATTTTATTTTCCCTTTTATTTGCTTACTTATTTTTCTTCTATTTCTAAGTAGATGTTTTCTCTATTTTATAACTCATTTCATTCTTCTTTGTTCCCCGTATCTACATAAATTCATAAAAGTCTAAAGGTGGGTAGCACATATGTTTTTTTAACTTTTTTCATTCTCTTTCATGTATTCTTTTTCATTCTTTTTTCCTCCCACTTTTTCCTTCCATGATTTTCTTTTATTTTTGTTATTTTTCTCTTTTTAACATATTTTTCTTCTTTCTTCTTTTTCCCCTTTTGTTTTCAGTTTTTTTCATTGAATTTTACGTTGACTTCGTCTGCCAATAAAAATAAATTATTCGTTTTGGAGACTAAATTATTCCGTGATGTTGATTAATTTGTTCGCTTTGTAAATTAAATTGTTCCGCGATGTTAACTCACTTGTTCGTGATATTCATTTTTCATATCTATCCTATACAATTAAATATTCGCGATATATAATATGTTGTTCTTCGTACGTTATTATGTGTTCACTATATTTAATTTTTTATTTGTAAAAATAATTATTCATTCTCAAAACCCAAAATTAATTATTTATTTATAAAAATCTTGTCATAGAAAGATAATGGTACAATTCAAATTTATGACAAGAAATATAATGGTACAATCCGAATTTAATTTAGATGTATGGTTTAACAGTAATAATTTTTATTAGTTTGAAATTACATACATATAGATGATGTTATCTTTGTTGTCTTTTTTATATGCATTCACAGAATCTCTCTGTTATTTAGCTGACACATGCATCACCCTTTTTTTTGTTCGTGATGTTCCGTAGAGTACTATTATTTGTTCGTCGGGTTTAATATTTTGTTCGCAAAGAGATATGTATTTGTTCGCTGTAGTCCATACGTTCTAGCTTTATCAAAAAATGTTTAAAAAAATAAAATCCTTCAAATATAGTCAAGTGTGGTCTTGTTTTGAAGATTTTGACGTAAGAAATATGATGCTGCAATTAGAATTTAATTTGGATATTCCCTCCAAAACTTATGGATTTTTTTTGTTTCAAACATGTTTTCCAAGTTGATAATATCATTGTTTTGTCTTATCTGCATGCATACACATGTCTTTTCTTTCTTTATGCGCAAACATTCATATTTATTGGGCTGAAATGTGGTCCACCCCATATACAACCGGTTCTTCAGGCGAGATGGTGGGAGATGCATCGTTTTAAGTGACATACAACCGCCCCCGTTGTTTCAACGGTTAAGCACGTGGCAATTCTTTGTTTGTGATGAGGGCTGAGGACAACGGTCTACAATCCGGCATGTACCAGTGGAGCCCGCGGCCCGCGTAGAAACATCCGAACACATTGCAGGCCTGCTAGGGCTAGATTAGTAGTAGTAGATCCGTAAATAGCCCGCGTACAGGTGAAGTAATTCAGCAGCCGGCAAGCTCTGAAAGTCTGAATGCAGGGAATGCAGCTAACCCTGAGCAGGGAACAGACCTAATCAGGTTACGGCGAGTACTTGTTGATTCGTGATGATTTTGAATCAAGCCGTAGCCATGCAGGAGTACTGCTTTACCCTTTACACCGTGTTTAGTAAAATTTTACCCAAAAAGACGAATGCATGCATGGAGTGCTAAACGAAATTTATTTGCGAAATCTTTCATTAGATGGGTGTAATTTTTCGAGACGAATATAATGAGCCAAGTTCCACCATAATTATCTATAATGATGCTACAGTAATCAAGTGTAATCATCCTCTAATAATGCTGTCAAACGCCTCATTAGCAACAGTAACTGCTACACTATCATGGTTGTGGAATTAATTTTATAATTAGACTTCATTTAATATCCCTAATTAGTGGTCAAACAGCCAAAAAGTTTTCGTGCAAAATTTAATAGGGCCCAACCAAACACCGCCTTAACAGCCATGACTACTGACGACGTACTGTCATTTTACAGTCAGGCACAATCTAGTAGCAATTTAAGCTGATGTTCGGTACAGAACAGCTCGGAATCGAAATCTACAGGTACTGTTTTACTTTCACCCCTGCCCACGCGTGCGCACGCGCACCACGCGGCCGCGCCGCTCGCCATGCCGCCCGTTGACCGACTCGGCCCGCCGTCCCCTCGCGCTGCACGCGCGCGCCATGTGCGCAGCATGCGTTCCACGCGGCCGCGCCGCTCGCCATGCCGCCCGTTGACCGCACAGCGCCGCCGCCTCACCGCACAGCTCGCGCACAGCGCCGCCGCCAACCGCACAGCACCCCGCCTCACCGCACGCGCCACTCTGTTCGACGCCGAGCCCCACAGCCGGCCCCTCCACGTGCTCGCCCTCCCTAGCGCGTCCTTCCTGCCCGAGCCGTCGCGTCGCCGCCGCGAATCGCGCTGCCGCGCGCCGCGACGCTGAACGCCATTAAAGACGCCCCGCGAAGCTCACCGGCCGGCACCAACGCGCCCCGCCCGCTCCACCGCCTTGCAGCGCCTATAAAAGGACCCTCCACCTCGCCTCCGAGCACCACAGCCACCTCAGCCGCCGCCCGCCTCCTCCCTAGCTCTACAGCTCCGCCGCCAAGAGCTCATCTGCCCGCCGCCACCGGCTCCCGTGGACCGCTCACCTTGCTACGCCCCAGCCCGAACCAAGATAGGGGATAGAACCCTCTTGGTCCCTTTCCCCTTTTCCCCCAACTCCGGGCCGCCACCGAGCCTTGCAGCGCCGCCACCACGGTCGCCGCCGCTCGCCGCCGTGTGCCACCCTCCTCGCTCTACCTCCGTCCAAATTAAGTAGGGGAAAACAACCCACTGCGACTCCCTCTCCCTTTCCTCCACTTCCCAAGCGCCGACGAGCCCCCAGGGCCGCCGGCCCAGGCCACCGCCGGCACGCCGTCCCCCCCTATTTTCCAGCGAGGGGAGGAAGAAGAGAGGGTGATTTTTCCCATACCCCCTGCTCTTTTCCCTTTTCCATTAAGAGCCCTCCCACTCGCTAGCCTTTTTGCAAAATAAACCCTCTCCTTTATTATATTCCAAAATAAACCCTTCCACCATATAAGCTTAATTCTAAACAAACCCCTGACCTTTTTCAAAATAGCCCGAATATTTTCTAAAATACCAATCAAGCCCTTGCCCCTCAAAAATATTTGCAAATAGGTCCCTGAATCCTTATTTAACCCCTGGACCCCTCTTTAACTCGTCATTTCATGCGCCAAAAATCCTCCGATCCACCTGAAACTTTACCACACCATTTCTAATATAATTTTGGCCATGCCATTAGAAAACCGCCAAAAAATATTACTCCTATCCCCATATCTTAATTGTTTCCGATTCGAGCTCAGCGATAAAACCTTTATTTCTTTTTCTTGATTGTGTGCTTGCTTGTGTGTGTCGTAGATCATGGTGTGAACGAGGAAGAACCCGTCGACGAGCAGTACTGCGAGCAAGTGAACGAGGACCAGTTTCGCGACCCCGAACTCGAAGGACAGTACCTCGATCAGGACTTCCCGGAAGGCTTTGAGAACGGCAAGTTCAATCCCATCCTTTGATGCATATTTTGTCCCAGTTTTATAAACACAACCTATTGGCCTGTTTTACAAAACTGCATATGTTTTGACTGTTGAAAATATGGTTGGATAGCCACCCCTCGATTTGTTATAACCATTCCTTGACCACCTAGATTAATGTCTGAATGTGATTTGCTTGGACGTTAATCGCTGCTAGAACACTTAGGACCTTAAACATGATACAACTTGTTTTATAAAAAGAAAATGTGTGAGTATGTGTGGGAAGGGAAAATGTGGAATTTTCGAAAGATGAGTTTAGACGGGATGAATGGCACTTCTGTGTGAATTGCCAAATGGTGTGCTCGTACCTGTGTGGTTGAGCAAGGAAGGGAGATATCCATCTTGTCACAATTAAGGACCGAGTTGGTGTGGCATCTTGCCTAACTCCACTATCGTGCAAACCACTTGATCGTTGTATGGGCAACGGCTTAGCATAAACCCCATTAGTTAGTCTGATAGCCATCAGTAGAGCTGAGAGCAACGGGTGACCAAGGAAAAAAGATAAGCTCTGTGTGACTTATGCCCCGGTTAAACCTCGGTGATAGGTCGATGACCCCTTGGTGGACCCTGTGGTGGCTAGTCAGGTCTAGATAAGGTGGGTAATGGCTTTGTTGGAATCTGCACCGATACTAAGGTGATCGTGTTGTGGTACCCCGCTTGTGGGTAAAGTTGCACACCTTTGCAGAGTTAAAATCTATTCGAATAGTCGTGCCCACCATGTTGTAATAATAAGTACCATGTATCCCCTTTGTACTTAAATATTTGTGCAAAACTTATTCACCCTATCTTTGTTTTCAGATGGCTGAGGAAGGATGGACCCAGGGCAATTGCCAAGCTGCACCTGGCTTCCCCAGCCTTTTGATCAACGCCCTGGAAAGCCTTAGTGTTACGGAATGCCCAAGGTACTACAGCAGAGAGTACGAACACCATAGTACCCTCCGCTGCAGAGTGATCCTGGTCATCGCCAGAAGTGACCGCTACCCCGATATCCAGCCATGGCAAGTGACCGCTACAGGGTCTAGGCAGCAAGACACCTATTCCTTGGCCGCCAGGAAGGCACTCGGTTATCTGTGCCGGATTTTTGAAGGACACCTCGCCCCCACACAAATGAGGTTCTTCCCTCCAGCCATCAGAACCCTAGTTTGGGAAACTCGTATGAGAAGCTTGGAACAGCGCTGCCATGAAGAAGACCCCCTGTACCAAGTGGCTACCTACCTAGCCTCTATGGATCAGCTCTTTGACGAGCAAGCCTGCATCCTGAGAGAGCAGACCCATCGAGCCGAGCAAGTAGAGCTCGCGGTAAGACTGCAACAGATACGGGCAGCCCAAGCCGAGGCAAGAGTCGTAGCCGCAGTCAGCAGCAAAGTGGTTGCCCAGGAGAGCCTCAGGCAGGCCCGGGAACGGCGTATGCAAGAATGGACCAGAAGTGGAACGCCAGTCCCGGCAATTGGGGAAGACCATGTTCTACTCGGGACGCCCGTCATAGGATGGGGACCACTCTTGAGAACCCCACAAGTCCCGCCCGAGAACCCTGAAGGGTCTACTGCCGCCATTGAAGAGGAAGCTGCTGGACAACCCTTGGAAAATGGGAACCTTGAGAACGGCGAGCAAGGACTACTCGCACACTCCGCCCTAGAAGAAGACTCGTGGGAGCTTGTCCCGAAGCCACCCTAGGAGAAGCCACCCCAGCCCCTTTGGCTTAAGTTGTACCCTTAATTGTGACCCTTGTACCCGGACGTGTAGTACGCGTTTGGCCTTATCCCAGTGTGTATCCCCCTTGCAGGAATAAAGTTGTTTGTGCCAGTTGTTTGCTAGTTTGTGTGCTTGTTGTTAGTTTGTGTGTTTTTCGGCGGAAGGTAGATTCTGCCTTTTCAAAAATACAACTTAAACATCACTTAATCCTAATCACAATCTCACAAAGACTCTATCCAATCTACAGATGGCTTCCCGAAGCGGTACAAGGGCCTCCCACAACCGGACCCCTGCAGCCGCTGGCGCGGGAGGACAGCCTAATGGACAGAACCCTCTTCCGCACGAACAGAAAGTGAGCCAGAATGAAGGAGGAAACCAAGGAGAAGTGCCACTACCACCACCTCCACCTTTCGAGGACTTGGCACAGGCGATAAGCAACCAGACCCTCATACTGGAAGCACTGGCCAATGCCCTCATCATCAAGCGGCCACGAGAGCAGACCATGAATGACAAGCTGACAGCTTTCTTGAGGACCAAGCCACCCACCTTTGCAGGATCCAGCAACCCCTTGGAGCCAGATGACTGGCTGCGTGTGATCCAAAGGAAGCTCGAGCCGTTCGAATGCCAAGACCGAGACAAGGTTCTCCTGGCAGCTCACCAACTCACCGGAACTGCCTTAGCTTGGTGGGAGAATTACTGTGGCGCTGCCGAAGATGCCACCACCATCACTTGGGACGAGTTTGTGAAAGAGTTCCGTCGCTACCATATCCTCGCAGCCACCATGAAGTGCAAGGCGGATGAGTTCCGCGTACAACAGCAAGGGGGCATGTATGTGGAAGAGTACACCTACCAGTTTATGGAGTTTGCCCGCTATGCACCAGAAGTAGACAAGGATGAAAAGAAGTAGGACATGTTCAAGAAGGGACTGACCCCAGAACTCCGAACCTTGCTTACCCCTCAGATATACCCCGACTTCAATACTCTGATGAACATGGTCATCCTCACAGAAAGGACCAAAGCTAAAGAAAAGGAGGGAAAATAAGCGTAAATTTCTAGAAAGTAAGGCCCGCCAGCAGGACCGCTTCCAGAAACCAAGGAACTCCAGCTATACGGCACCAAGATCTCAGGCCCCAATGCAGTATAAGACCCAGTCACAAGTGACAGAATCCCAAGCCCCTAACACACAGTTCAGAAGACAGAACACCATGAAGGCCCCGTAGAGCAATGCCAGCCAAGTCACCACCACCAACAACAATGCTAGGGCCTGTTTCAACTGCCGAGAGACAGGACATTACATTGCCAACTGCCCATATGCCAAAAACAAGCCTGCTGCATCAGCCTTCTCCAACACAGTGAATGGGCCTAGGCCACCAGTGTCCGGAGCCAACCGTGTTCCCATCGGCAGCAACAACAAGGGCAACAACAACAGCCAGCAGCTATATGGACGAGCCCGCGTCAACCACATCAACGCGCAATAGGCTCAGGGTGCACAAGGAGTGGTACTAGGTGAGTTCCTAGTTAGCTCAACTCTGGCAACAGTATTATTTAATTCTGGAGCATCACATTCATTCATATTATCAAGCTTTGTGGATGAGTATAAAATACCTACAGTACTACTAAAAACACCCCTATTAACCCGGACGCCTGGAGGTGACATCAAGTGTCAACTAGGTTGTCTACGGGTAAGGATCAATTTAAGTGGGGTAGAATTTTCTAGCAGACCTAGTAGTACTTAAGTCTAAGGGAATAGACGTGATCCTTGGAATGGACTGGTTAAGCCTGCACAATGGTCTCATAGGTTGTACTGACAAGGGGAGTACGAGTGACCTGCCATACCCAGGGAAGTGGACAAGACCCAATGGTGTTTAGCATGGAAGCCAAGTCCTTGGAAGAAGTCCCGGTAGTAAACGAATACCCAGATATTTTCCCTGAAGAACTTCCTGGAATGCTACCAGTTAGGGATATAGAGTTTGTCATCGACCTTGTCCCTGGAACCTCTCCTATAGCCGAGAGACCCTATAGGATGGCTACCTCTGAGTTGGCGAAATTAAAGAAGCAGCTGGAAGAACTACAACGAATTGGCTTCATCAGATTAAGCTCATCGCCTTGGGGAGCCCCAGTCCTATTTGTCAAGAAGAAGGATGGGAGTATGAGGTTGTGTGTAGATTACCGGGCACTGAACGAAGTTACCATCAAAAATAAGTACCCCCTCCCCAGGATTGATGACCATTTCGATCAACTAAAAGGAGCCAAGTACATCTCCAAGATTGATCTGAGCTCATGATATTTTCAGCTCAAGATTAGAGAAAGCGACATCCCAAACTCAACTTTTGTCACCCGTTACGGGCAGTTTGAGTTTACGGTAATGTCTTTTGGACTCACCAATGCACCTGTTTATTTCATGAATCTCATGAACAAGGTGTTTATGGACAAGTTAGATAAGTTTGTCGTAGTCTTTATCGACGACATACTTATTTACTCCAAGAGTGTTCAGGAACATGAGCAACATCTGCGGGTAGTATTGAAAAAGTTGAGAGTACATAAGCTATATGCCAAATTCATCAAGTGTGAATTCTGGCTTGAGAAAGTAGTTTTTTTTGTCATATTCTAACCGCAGATGGAGTAGCAGTGGACTCTGAGAAGCTCGAAGCAGTCTCTAATTCGCAGCAACCGACCAATATTAGTGAAATCAGAAGCTTTCTTGGATTAGCTGGGTATTATCGGAGATTCATTGAAGGATTTTCCAAGATTGCCCGGCCCATGACAGAGCTACTCAAGAAGGATAAGAAATTCACCTGGACAGAGTCATGTGAAAGAAGTTTTCAAGAATTGAAGAATAGGTTGACAACCGCCCCAGTGCTGACCCTACCGGATATTCATCGGGATATTGTCATTTATTGTGATGCATCCCGACAAGGATTAGGATGTGTCCTCATGCAAGACGGGAATGTAGTAGCTTATGCTTCCCGATAGCTCAGGCCTCATGAGCAGAATTACCCAACACATGATCTGGAGATTGCAGCCGTAGTGCATGTCCTCAAGATTTGGAGGCATTATCTAATTGGAAATAAGTGAAAGATCTACACCGACCATAAGAGTTTGAAGTATATTTTCACCCAGCCAGATTTGAACTTAAGGCAAAGAAGGTGGTTAGAACTGGTTAAGGATTATAATGTGGAAATTCATTACCACCCTGACAAAGCTAATGTGGTAGCCGACGCCTTAAGCCGGAAATCTTATGGACCCAAGGATGCCCATCTGCAGAAAGAAATGACACGATTGATTGTGCATATTGTCCCTCGAGGTTCCACACGCAAGATGAGCATTCAACCCACTCTGGAGAATAAAATCAGAAAAGTCCAAAGTTCGGACAAGGACTTGATGGAAATCCGAATGCAGATTGGAGAAAATAAGGCACCGGACTTAAGAGTGGATAATGAGGAAACTTTATGGTATAAAAATAGGATTTGTGTGCCCAAAGAAGGAGACTTCCGGCAGATAATTATGGATGAATCCCATAATTCGGCCTACTCCATCCACCCAGGATCCACCAAGATGTATATGGATTTAAAACAAAAATATTGGTGGAAGGGAATGAAGGCGGATATTGCACGGTTTGTCGCCCATTGTGATACGTGTCAAAGGATCAAGGCCGAACATCAGAAGCCAGTAGGATTGCTGCAATCCCTACCCATCCCGGTTTGGAAATGGGATGAGATAGGAATAGACATTGTAGTGGGTTTGCCCAGAACACAAAAAATACATGACTCCATATGGGTAATAGTGGACTGACTCACTAAAGCGGCTCATTTCATACCCTTGCGGACCAATTACGGTGGAGAAAAGCTAGCTAAGCTTTATGTGGAAAATATAGTAAAGTTGCATGGTGTGCCTAGCAGAATTGTTTCAGATAGAGGGACCCAATTCACCTCTAGGTTTTGGAAAAATTTGCATAAAGCCATGAGCACCAAATTAGATTTCAGCTCCGCCTATCACCCACAAACGGATGGCCAAACAGAAAGAGTAAATCAGATTATGGAGGATATATTGAGAGCATGTGTCCTTATCTATGGCCAGGATTGGGAGCAGAGTTTGCCCTATGCAAAATTTTCATACAACAACGGTTATCAAGCATGCCTGGGCATGTCACAATTCGAAACTCTTTATGGGATAAAATGCAGAACTCCCCTGATGTGGTCAGAAGTTGGAGAACGTGCCCTAGTTGGACCCACACTCATAAAGGAAGCGGAAGAAAGAGTGGCCGAGATTAGAGAAAAGCTGAAGGCCGCCCAGTCTCGACAGAAGAGCAACGCAGACAAGAAGAGACGAGAAATAAGCTTCAACCCGGGAGAGTTCGTCTACCTTAAGGTTTCACCTATTCGGGGAACTCGAAGATTTCAGGTACAAGGAAAGTTGGCCCCCCGGTACATTGGACCGTACCAAGTTCTGAAGAAAGTCAGAAACGTAGCATACCGTCTGGAGCTACCAGAAAAAATATCAGATATACACCCAGTGTTTCATGTCTCACAACTAAGAAGGTGTTTGAGGGTACCCGAGACAGAACACGTGCCAGTAGAAGTGATAGATCTGGAGCCAGACCTGCGATACCAGGAAATACCGGTCAAGATCCTGGACACTGTCACTAGGAGGACAAGAAACTCTGAAGTACGGATTTGCAGAGTTCAGTGGAACAGACACGGAATAGAAGAAACTATATGGGAGCGTGAAGATGCTCTGAAGAAGGAGTTTCCCCACCTCTTTAGAAGCCAGCCGAATCTCGAGGATGAAATTAATTTTAAGTGGGGTAGGTTTGTAACAGCCCAAAAATTTACCAAAATAAATGACGCGCTAAAAATATTTTCAAATCTCATTTTATCGTTGAGCTCAATTCACCCGAAATCGTCCCCCGCCCGATCTCCTGATCTCCCGTAAAACCCGTTCTGACATCCGAATCCAATCGCCGTCCCGTCTCCCTGTTATTCCTCGTTCCGCGCGTCACGCCCGACCGGCGCGCGTGCTCGTCCGGTCGCGGTCGCCGCCACGAAACCCGCCAGCGCGATCTCTTTTTCTCTCTCTCTCCTTTTTTCTTTTTTTTCTCCATTTTTATTTTCCCCTTTTTCCTTTTTTTTCTTTTCCCACCTCCTTCCTTCTCCTTCTTCCTGCTTCCCTCCCCTCCCGCACGCGCGGCGCGCCGAGCGCGCCCAGCCCCGGCCACCGCCTTCCCCGCTCGCGGCCGCTCTCTGCTCGCCCAGTCCCATCCCGCCGGCACCGCAGTGCCCTTGCCGCCTCGGCGCGTGCCCCTGCCCACGTGTGTTCACGCGCACCACGTGGCCGCGCTGCTCGCCGCGCGGCCCGCCGCTGCCAACTCGGCCCGCCGTCCCCACGCGCTCCACGTGCGCGCCCTGTGCGCCGCACGCGTTCCATGCGGCCGCGCCGCTCGCCGTGCCGCCCGTCGGTCGTACCGCTCCACCGCCTCGCCGCCCGAGCCGCACAGCTCGCGCCCAGCGATGCCGCCGATCGCACAGCACCCTGCCTCGCCGCTCTGCTCGACGCCGAGCCCCACAGCCGGCCCTCCACGTGCTCGCCCTCTTGCTCGTCCTTCCTGCCCGAGCCGTCGCGAATCACGCTGCCGCGCGCCACGACGCCGAACGCCATTAAAGGCGCCCCGCGAAGCTCGCCAGCCGGCACCAACGCGCCCCGCCCGCTCCACCGCCTTGCAGCGCCTATAAAAGGGCCTTCCACCTCGCCTCCGAGCACCACAGCCACCTCAGTCGCCGCCCACCTCCTCCCTAGCTCTGCAGCGCCGCCGCCAAGAGCTCCTCTGCCCGCCACCACCGACTCCCGTGGACCGCTCTCATCGCTACGCCCCAGCCCGAACCAAGGTAGGGGATAGAACCATCTTGGTCCCCTTCCCCCTTTCCACCAACTTCGGGCCGCCACCGAGCCTTGCAGCGCCGCCACCACGGTCGCCGCCGCCCGCCGCCATGTGCCACCCTCCTCGCTCCACCTCCGTCCAAATTAAGAAGGGGAAACAACCCACCGCGACTCCCTCTCCCTTTCCCCAATTCCCAAGCGCCGACGAGCCGCAAGGGCCGCCGGCCCAGGCCACCGCCGGCGCGCCGCCCCCCTCCCCTGTTTTCCAGTGAGGGGAGGAAGAAGAGAGGGTGATTTTGCCCATACCCCCCTGCTCGTTTCCCTTTTCCATTAAGAGCCCTCCCACTCTCTAGTCTTTTTGCAAAATAAACCCTCTCCTTTATTATATTCCAAAAGAAACCCTTCCACCATATAAGCTTAATTCTAAATAAACCCCTGACCTTTTTCAGAATAGCCCGGATATTTTCTAAAATACCAATCAAGCCCTTGCCCCACAAAAATATTTGCAAATAGGTCCCTAAATCCTTATTTAACCCCTAGACCCCTCTTTAACTCGTCATTTCATGCGCCAAAAATCCTCCGATCGACCTAAAACTTTACCACGCCATTTCTAATATAATTTTGGCCATGCCATTAGAAAACCGCCGAAAAATATTACTCTTATCCTGATATCTTAATTGTTTACGATTCGAGCTGAGCGATAAAACCTTTATTTCTT
This sequence comes from Panicum virgatum, assembly GCF_016808335.1. Lineage (NCBI taxonomy): Eukaryota > Viridiplantae > Streptophyta > Magnoliopsida > Poales > Poaceae > Panicum > Panicum virgatum. The sequence goes on along the minus strand of NC_053145.1, from coordinate 61,891,027 downwards.
TTTTTTATTGTGTGCTTGCTTGTGTGCGTCGTAGATCACGGTGTGAACGAGGGAGAACCCGTCGACGAGCAGTACTGCGAGCAAGTGAACGAGGACCAGTTCCACGACCCCGAACCTGTAGATGGCAACGGGTAAAATCCGTGCGGATAGTAACTTTATAAACCCGTACCCGCATGCTAAAATCCGTATCCGCGCCCGTGCCCGCAATCCGCAACGGGTAGAAAACGACACCCGTACCCGCTACCCGCGGATACCCGTATGCCCGCGGATTACCCATATGCCCGCGCGCAGGAGCAAGACTTGCAGGACGAAGGCACCGGTGCTGGCTGCGAGCGCCGCCGGACTGCCGGAGAGTGGCCTGGGCGCGGGCGTCGCGCAGCCCTCGAGCATCACCGCCGTCGTGGGGCCTGGGTGCGACTGTCGGGCGCCACAGGCGTGGGGGCCGGGACACCGACGACGCGGGGCCTGGGCGCGGCCGGTGCGTGCGCTTGGGTGCGGCGTCGAGCCCCACCGTCGTGGGGGCCTGGGCACGGCCGTCAGCTGCTGCCGGCGCGGGTGCCTGGGGGAGGAGGAGCGGCGGCCCATGGGAGGGGACTCGGGGTCTCACGAAGGGGCCGAGGGGGACTGGGCGACGGACGACTGGGGGTGGCGGCCGAGAGGGGTAGGAGTGGAGAGGTCGGGAGGAAATGAGTGAACCCTAGAGATCTGTTATATAAACAAGAGTATTAGGGTCCACATGTCAGCGGGTTTGCGGGTTTCCGGGTTCGGATATCAAATTTCTAAACCCATTATAGAATACCCGTCGGGTTTAAAGTCGTACCCGTGCCCGTACCCGCGGGCACAAAACACGACCCGAATCCGCACCCAGCGGGTCGGATATCTGCGGATTTGCGAGTATTTTGTACCCGTTGCCATCTTTACCCGAACCCGAAGGACAGTACCTCGATCAGGACTTCCCGGAAGGCTTTGAGAATGGCAATTTCAATCCCATCCTTTGATGCATATTTTGCCCCAGTTTTATAAACACAATCTATTGGCATGTTTTACAAAACTGCATATGTTTTGACTACTGAAAACATGGTTGGATAGCCACCCCTTGATTTGTTATAACCATTCCTTGACCACCTAGATTAATGTCTGAATGTGATTTGATTGGACGTTAATCGCTGCTAGAACGCTTAGGACCTTAAACACGGTACAACTTAATTTATAAAAAGAAAATGTGTGAGTCTGTGTAAGAAGGGAAAATGTGGAATTTTCGAAAGATGAGTTTAGACGGGATGGATGGCACTTCTGTGTGAATTGCCAAATGGTGTGCTCGTACCTGTGTGGTTGAGCAAGGAAGGAAGATATTCATCTTGTCACAATTAAGGACCGAGTTGGTGTGTCATCTTGCCTAACTCCACTATCGTGCAAATCACTCGACTGTTGTATGGGCAACAGCTTAGCATAAACCCCACTAGTTAGTCTGATAGCCATCAGGAGAGCTGAGAGCAACGGGTGGCCAAGGAGAAGAGATAAGCTCTGTGTGACTTATGCCCCGATTAAACCTCGGTGATAGGTCGATGACCCCTTGATGGACCCCGTGGTGTCTAGTCAGGTCTAACTAAGGTGGGTAATGGCTTTATTGGGATCTGCACCGACACTAAAGTGATCGTGCTGTGGTATCCCGCTTGTGGGTAAAGTTTCACACCTCTGCAGAGTTAAAATCTATTCGAATAGATGTGCCCACGGTACTGGGTGAGTTACGATTTGGTCACACAACTAGTGTTTTTTCTGGGAATGGATGGGATGGCGTGAGTTGTTTTGGAAAAGTCTCCGGCAGCTGTGCCGTGTGCTGCAGCGGATGAGGAGTCCGGTAGCAACTTAAAATTGGGATCTTGTGTGGATCAACCCTACGTGTTGCTCAGTGCAAAATAATGGCTTTTGAAAACCCCTTTCTTTCAAATAAATCCATGCATAAAAAAATAGCTTTCCGCGAATTAAACCCTAGCCTTACCCTTGGTTTACCCTGTGCATTATATTCTGTTTATACCCCCTCCGTGGGTGTGGTTGGACTTGCTGAGTACGTTTGTACTCACTCCTTTTCTAATTTTTACAGAGGAAGATCCAGACTTTGTTTCCGAAGACGTTGAGTAGGTGTTCCGTCCTACACCCAACCTTGTCTGTGGATAAGGGCACCCGTAGGAAGCTCTGTATGGCACAAGACTCTGATGACCTCTTTATAGTTAATATTGTTATGTGGGTTTTAGTTGTTATCATCGCGATAGTGACGCTTCACTGCCCATTACCATGTAGAGTTGTACGATGATGTACCATCTAATGTAATAAATATGTTATCAATCTCTTGAGACTGATATTTGTATCACATTTAAATCTTGAAGAGACCCTTCATTACCAGGCGGATCAAACCAAATCATACGAAAAAGGTGAGGTAGGAGGAGCGTACCTGTCGAGTAATGGCAACGCGTAGAGCCTCCGGGTACGGGTACGGGTACGGGTACACGCGCACGGCAGCCGGTCTGGAGCACGGCCACACCACGTCTCTGCGGACTCCGGGGCGGGGGGATCCGGCGCCCAGGCTGTCACCTCGCAGGACGCTCCTAGGGCTCATAAACCCGGCTGCGCCGTGTCCCGCGCCTGTCCCCCTGCCCTCTAGCCTCTCGCTCCACACGGCCTTAGACCGTCCACAGTGGAAGGGAGTAAATGAAGAAAAAAATATACTGTTTGACATTGTAGACAGAGAAGGCGTGGGAAACAAGGAGGGAGCAAATTTGCTCTCGCTCCCTCCGCTGTGGTCAGCCTTAGGCCGTGTCCAATGGTCCGAGATAACAGTGACTCATAGGTCATAGCTACAGGAATTCTGAACCAGCACACAGTCCTTTGGTATTGCTGCGCGAGAGGGGGAGCGGCCTCGAGAACTGAGCGATCTAACCGCGGAGCAGAGCGCTCAGCTCTTCATTTCGGCACTGTTTGGAGATTAAAAAACTTATGAGCTAGTGTAAGAGTCTGCGTTGGAGGAGGCCTTATCTCTGCGATGGTGATCCACATCCCCTGGTAGCGATGAAAACGGCCGGGAACGGTCGGGAAAACCTCTTAACCGTTCCCGCAACTATATTTTTTGGTCGGGAACGGAAACAGGAACGGAAAAATCAGACGGGAAAACGAAATCGGTATTACGGGATATCGGGAACGGAATCAATCGGTCGGGAGCATGTCGATTACGATCGGGAATCGATAACTCAAAACGGGAAAATACATACAACCACTTCAAACATTTAACTCGATAAAATAATTACAACTATGCATAAATAACATGGAAACAAGACTCGTATAACTAAGAAACACAGGTAAAGTGAATCACTAATTCACAATTCACGTTGGAACACATGCAAACAACAATTCACGTTTCCAACACAGGTAACACAGCCGACTACGACAAATACGGGAATTCCCGCGGGAATTTTCCCGGCTGAAAACGGAAACCGTGAAAACGGTCGGGAAAACACCCCAACCGTTCCCGTTCCCGTTCCCGCCCGTTTTCCTGTTTTGTTTTCCCATTTTCTCATTTTTTTTGCGGAAACAGTTTACGGTCGGTTTAAACGGTAAACGGAGCCGGTCGGGACGGGATTTTCCCGTCCCATTTTCAACCCTATCCCCTCGACCTCGAGCGGGGATCAGGTGGCGTCTCGCTTGCTGATTAAAAAATGGTTCGCGGCTGGCCTTGTTTGCTATTAAAAAAAATAACATACATATTTCTCAAAAATAGAATCTCGTATGTATAAAATATTAAATGAAGTCTATTTGTAAAATCTTTTTAAGAATAGGTGTAATTTTTTGCGACAAATCTAATGACAATAATTAATCGATGATTAATTACAGTGATGCTACAGTACCATCCTCTAGTCGCGCGGTCAAAAGTTTTATTAGATTCTTCAAGGTCACTAGGACGGGGATTCTGGAATTGGTTTTGTAAACTGACTTTATTTTATTTGATACTGTAATTAGTGGTTAAAATGTCTCTATTTATAGCACGCTATGGCTAGTGTTGGGAGTAGGTTGTTGCGTTGTCAAGGAACCGGGACGGATGGCCATGGGGACGAGAACGAGACACCGCGGTCCGCGGGCCTTGGATCCTGTGCAGAATGAAGTTTCCGCTGCGCCACAGGCCGTGAACAGGCTGGCTAGAGATTGGTCTTGTTTGGCAGCACGCTAGAATCCTAGCGCTAGAGGAGAATCTCACCCGCATGAAGGGCTGAATGAAATCTATTTGCAAAATATTTTTAGGGATGGGTGTAACTTTTCGCGACGAATCTAATGACAGTAATTAATCGACGATTAGCTACAGTGATGCTACAGTAACCATCCTCTAATCGCGCGGTCAAAGACCTCATTAGATTCTTCAGGGTCACTAGCGCGGGGGTTCTGAAGTTGGTTTTATAAACTGGCTTTGTTTGACATTATAATTAACGGTCAAAGTTGTTACTATTCACTAGCGCTACAAAACCAAACAAGGCCATTGGACCAAGAATGGTAGCTCGTTTCAGGCTTTCAGGTTTGCTCCAATGGAGCCCTGTAAACCGCCCCCACCCTATGTAGGGGGGCTTTGGGGGAAATTCCCTCCAACGGTTCCTCCCAAAGCTCTCTCTATATATGGAGGGAGTTGAAACTCCCCCCATATGTAGGGTGAGTTTCAACTCCTCCTATATTCTAATCACATCATTTCTTCATGATATTAATCTCGTTTGAGTTCCGTAACATGATGATAATACGTATTATGACAGTACAAATACTATATGATTTTTTTAAATTCAAAAACGATAAATAAATAGTTAGTTAATGAGTGATAGTATATAGAGGAAATATATATGGGGGGAATGGTTGGAGAGAAGGAGTTATAGGGGGAGGAATTTTTTGAAGGGAGATAGAAAAATATAGTAAATAGTACGTTTGGGGGGAGTTGGATGGGGGAATGGTTGGAGATAGCCTCGGAAATTCATCAGGCTGGAACAAGGCCGCGGCACGAATGGAATCATCTGGGTCTAGGTCTACCGCCCTGCTCGTTTTCACCGATGGTTGTGGAGTAGGGTGCCAAGTTATAACAATTAGGTGACCTTCCAACTCTTTTCTGTTTAAAATTTTATACTAATTTTCAAAACTATATTTCAATTTAAAAAATTAGTACGAAATTTTAAACTAAAAAGAGTTGGATGTATACCTAGGGTCACCCATTTGCACTTCTATTGGGGAGGCACAAATGAAATTTTATTGCGCTCCTGCTTGTTTGTCACAGTTTTAGACTTTGGAGTAGTTTGCAACTTTGTACTACTACATTGTTGGCCGTCCAGAAAACAGGGGATGACACTTGGGTTGCAGTTACGGGTTTTGTGCTAAAAGAAATCTTCAGATGTGTGCGTGTGGAATAATGGGTGAGGCTTTCCCCCTCCAGAAAGCATGCATTATTCCCGGCATTTCAAGAGAAAAAAACTACTCGATCCATGCCATCCTCTGTTAGACAAGGCATGGACCTTCTTTTATCTGCCTTGAGATTCAGAGTGACAAACTTGGCAACAAGCTTAACCCTGTCGGCTCTGATCATCGAAAGCACCACCTGATACTGATAGAAATTTCAGGCCAATGCTAATTGGTCAACACGCCTTGTCCAGGCTTTGCTGCCTTCATGCATGGATGCATGGTGGCAGCTGGCGTGGAAGCGACAACGCACAATCGGCGTCGCCCTCGGGCCCGAACGCATCCAGCTGCTTCCCACCGAGTCAACTTCAGAGCTAGCCACTCCGAAACCAAAACAAAGGCAGCAGCTCCAGCTACTACCCCAGGGATGGGCATGGGAAGGCTTCACGAAACTACCGGAGACCTGCGGAATTCGCACCTATAAAATACCCAATCCCATCACCATTCGGAAATCACAAACAACAAGCAGAAACCACTCTAGCTTGCACTACGACTGCCACTGAACCACGATCACCTCCCACTACCAAGCACCAGCTAGTCCTCGCCTATTTCACCCTGAGAAATCAGAAATGGCATCGCCTCGTGGTAGCACTCGCGTTCGGCACGGCACGAGCCACGTCGCGCTCGTGCTGATCGCCGTGCTGCTTCTGACCTCGGCACGTCTCACCCTGGGCGCCAGCAGGAGGCTTCTGGAGCTGTACAAGCCGCCGGCCAGCGCGCTGCTCACCTACCACAACGGCGCCGTGCTGCAGGGCCGCATCCCGGTGTCCATCCTCTGGTACGGCCGCTTCACGCCGGCGCAGAAGGCCGTGGTCACCGAATTCCTCCAGTCCCTCACCGCCGCCTCGCAGGCGCCCACCCCGTCCGTCTCGCAGTGGTGGAACACCATCAACCAGCTCTACCTGTCCAAGGCGCCGCGGAGGGGCAGCAGTGCCAACGGCGCGGAGGTGGCGCTCGCCGGCCAGGTCTCCGACGAGGCGTGCTCGCTGGGGAAGCGCCTCACGCTGGCGCAGCTCCCGCAGCTGGCGGCGCGGGCCGGACCCAAGAAGGGCGGCATCGCGCTGGTGCTCACCGCGCAGGACGTGGCCGTGGAGGGGTTCTGCATGAGCCGCTGCGGCCTGCACGGCTCGGACGCCAAGGCCGAGACCGCCTACATCTGGGTCGGCAACTCCGCCACGCAGTGCCCCGGCCAGTGCGCGTGGCCGTTCCACCAGCCGCCGTACGGGCCCCAGACGCCGGCGCTCGTGCCGCCCAGCGGCGACGTCGGCGTGGACGGCATGGTGATCAACATCGCCAGCATGGTCGCGGGCACGGTGACCAACCCGTTCCGGGACGGGTTCTACCAGGGCGACAAGGACGCGCCGCTGGAGGCTGCCACCGCCTGCACTGGGGTCTACGGCAGCGGCGCGTACCCCGGTTTCGCCGGCAACCTGGCGGTGGATCGCGCGACGGGGGCGAGTTACAACGCCAATGGCGCGCGTGGGAGGAAGTACCTGCTTCCCGCGCTGTTCGACCCTGAAACGTCCACGTGTTCAACTTTGGTGTAACGGCTATGGAAACAATCCTGACAGAAATGTGTAGTAACACTGTATATATATGAGTGACTGGAAGTGTACTGTAGTACGGGTTAATTTTTGTTTCATATGAACAACAAAAAATATTCTACTTTTGAAGTATCTATTGTGGAAATTGTAGTCAGAAAAACAATACAGTGTTTGGCGGCGATTTTAAGAATTCAAGTCTGCACCCATGGTCACACCAGAGCTGCCGGGATGCTGAGCGCCACATGTGAAGCTGGTGTGTGTGTTTGTGTTTGGGGGGGGGGGGGGGGGGCGGGGGCGTCGTTCGAGTCCAGATTCTGTTGGAATAATGGGCTTGGCCCATTTATTCGAAAGCATTAAAAGAATTTAAAGTCCACTATCAATGCTAGAGAATCAATGCTTAATTCCGTACCGGGAAATTGAGGAGGATCTCAACCGACTTAAAAGGTGGACTTCGTGTACACCACTTGTGAAGCCGGTAAGAGGAGGACGGTGAACCACACGCGCGCGCTCGCTCGCCGGGCCGTGGCCGTGGCCGAGGCGCGGCCGGCCGGACGTGCAGGTGCGGTGCGATGGCTATTTTGCCGTTGACAGCAATTAATCGTGCAATTAAATCTGTAATTAATGGTCATAACCGCATCACCTAAATGACTCTGATGGTGTCCAGGTTCAACGATCCTGAGCACCTGAGTCACTATATAAGGAGTGCCATTCCCCTCATCCATTTTGTACCAGAGCACTTAGGCAACTAGGCTCCTCTCTTCTCCCTCTCCAGTTGCAACAACTGAGTTCCCCAACGCTAATTTCTGCGCGCACAGAATTAGCGTGAGCAGGCCTCCGAAACCTTGCTCGCCTTGAGATCCTGCACGGGATAGGCGGGCATTCAGGTTTTTGGGTAACGCTTTAGCGTGACTGCTCAAAAATACTAAGGCTTTGCCCGATTGAACGACTACTTCCTGGTGGACGAGCCGAACGACTACGTCGACTACATTCTGGTGGCCGAACGACTACGTCGACTACATCTTGGTGACCGTTCGCGGGACTGCACAGCGAACTTCTTCCTGCACCGATTTAGTTCGACTACTTCGACTGAGGCCAACTGAGTAGATGTCTACTCCAGTTGGTAACAGCGCAGCCAATGCCTCCGGCAACGGCCCCGCTTCAGGGTACTCCCTGAAACTTTGGTTATTTATATTGTTTATGCTTATATGTGTGATAAGTATAAACATGTTCACATGTTTTATTTTGCTCCTTAAAGTCATAGAAATATTACTAGTTTATACATTTAATTTTGGAATTAAATTGTGCCCGAAAGTGCCTAAATTTCTAACAGATTCAACCTCACTGACGATAACAAGCTTGGTTCCTTCTTCAACAAACCGTGTTCTCGTTTGGTTCGGGCGCACATCTGTTTGAACCTGTTGTGAGCGTGAGCTCGAGTGGTGCTGAACCTATGGAGGGCGCGCATATAATACGCTGAACCATAATGCTTAACAAAACGTTTTATCTACTTGAAAAATAAAATGGGGGGAAATCTTCTCTCAAAAATTGTAGCCAGAAATTTTCTTCTCCAACCGGAAAGGTTCCATTTGAGGTTCAAGCTATGCTGATGCAGTATTTCAAAAAAAATGCTATGCTGATGCATCCAGTCTGCGTAGATTGTCCAGAAATGATCAGCAAATAATTGTTAGCATTCCATTGTACCAAATAATTATTAGCACTGTCCTAGAAAGGAAGAAAAAGACACAATAACACTTCATAAGTTTATGTTGTTTAGCAAGGAAAAAGGAAGTTGGTTAAAATCCTTGTATGCCTGAGTATCGAGGGGACCTAAAATAATCCAGGCTTCTCTAAGCTAATTTGTCCATAAATGATCAGCTGAATGTCTGACTATCTATCAAGTCAAACCAAATCAAACCCTCTTATCACTTCCTGTGATTTTCGAAATGCAACAACCTACTTGCAGTCACGACTCACGAGTATGCTTAAGCAAACGATCTTGGTTGATGCCTTGCAGCATGTATATGCCTGAGGCTCTTCTTTTCAATGAACCCGTGACACTATCTTTGAAGCAGATTTCAGCAAGTAATTACAGCACACCACTTGGTGCAAAAACCGCTGCAACTGCCAGCGGAACAGAGACGGGCAAGTTTTGGAGTGCTTCGCGAGATCTTCCCTCAGTATTGTGAAGAGAAGGGTCAGATACTCGGATGCCAGCAATACAGTTTGACTTGCCACGGATGCCATTTCTATCCGCAAACGCGTGCGCCACACATGCATACGGCCTCCGGGCTGAAGCTCCCGGTTCCGGTGAAGGCTGCATTCCGGGGCGGGGCGTTCCGGACCGGACCTGGTCGAGGCGGGATCGGCCGACGTGGCCCGTGCACATCTAGCCTGACCGCGATGCGACGCACGAGCTGCCGGCTGCCGCCATGCCGAAGCGCCGCTCGTCGAGCAGATTCTCCGGTGTTATTCGGCCAGGGCGGCTGGCCGCCGCAAGACGGCAAGAGCTACACAGGCTGTGCAAATCAGGGTGTTCCCTGGCACCGAGAAGGTCGATGAGAACCTTCATGATCTTGCACATGCGGCCGTTTTGTCTGCTGAATCCGCAGCCGGGAGGCGAGACAGAGCCTTGTCGCCCGTCTGGTCGTGGTGATCCGCTGACCTCCACTTAGTTTATGCCCTTGGCTCACCCCCAACAGCTCAGCAAAACTGGATTCGCACTCGCAAGTTGCTATTACGACCTTGCTACAAGCATCAGTTCAGCAGGGAAGCATCCCGGAACGTACATGTGCTTCAGACTTCGGCGTCCCAAGGTCACTATAAATGTGTGGTTTCTGCGCTTCACTTAGTTCATCACCCAGTATCAGAAACTGATCAATCACACTTGCCAGTGCACAGTGCACACCTCGACATCAAGCCACACTTGTAGCGCTACTCACTCCACTCCTCGCTTTCCTAGTGTACAATGGCTGCCATTTGTGCAAAGGCATTGGTGCTTGCAGTAGTAGTGGTGCTTGTGAGCACGCCGCAGCTCGCTGTAGGGGCAAGGAGGCGCATGGAGCTGTACCAACCCAACCCAGCTGACTTGCTCTCCTACCACAACGGCCCAGTGCTCCACGGCGACATCGCCGTGTCCATCCTCTGGTACGGCCAGTTCACGCAGGTGCAGAAGACCATAATCTACGACTTCGTCCTCTCGCTCACCATGATGCCCCAGGCCGCCTCGCCGTCCGTGGCGCAATGGTGGAGCACCATCGACCAGCAGTACCTGTCCAAGGCGGCGCAAGCCACGCCCAGTGCCGGCGGCGAGGCCAAGAGGACCCAGGTGCTGCTCGCCGGCCAGGTGTCCGACGACAACTGCTCCATGGGCAGGTCCCTCACCCTGGCGCAGGTCTCCGCTCTGGCCGCGAGGGCCAAGCCCAAGAAGGGCGGCGTCGCGCTGGTCTTCACGGCGCAGGACGTCACCGTGGAGGGCTTCTGCATGAGCCAGTGTGGCCTGCATGGCTCGGACGCCAAGTCCGGCACGGCGTACGTCTGGGTCGGCAACGCAGCCACGCAGTGCCCCGGCCAGTGCGCGTGGCCGTTCCACCAGCCCGAGTACGGCCCGCAGGGCCCGCCACTCATGCCGCCCAACGGCGACGTCGCCGTCGACGGCATGATCGTCAACCTGGCGAGCGAGTTCGCCGGCGTGGTGACCAACCCGTTCGGCGACGCGTACTACCAGGGCTCCAGGGACGCGCCGCTGGAGGCCGCCACGGCGTGCCCGGGACAATTCGGGAGCGGCTCGTACCCGGGGTACGCCGGCAACCTGAAGATTGACCAAGCGAGCGGGGCCAGCTACAACGCCAATGGCGCGCAAGGGAGGAAGTACCTGCTCCCGGCGCTGTTCAACCCTTCCACGTCAACCTGCAGCACGTTGGTGTAGCGCAAGCAACAATGAAGGATTATCGATTTAGTTTAATTTGTTTTTTAGCATAGTTTAATTTGTTTGTTGAAAAGGTTGTGTATATATCAATGCAGATCATGTGTAATTCTTTAATTTTAGAGATTTGTATGTCTTTCGTAATAATGTTGACGGTGGATGCAACAAAGGTTGGTTCATTTCGTAATAATGAGGACGGCACCTCAGACGAAAACCACACAAATTGTAGGCAGAGTGGCCTCCAAGTAGCGTGCTCTGAAATCACGCGAGGGCGCACCGCCGGGGCGCGGCAGCCGAGTCACACCCGTGCCTCCCTTGCCGCCCAGCCCACAGCCGGCGACGCCGCGGGACGGTGCCGAGACCAGCGCCGCCCAGCCCACGGGCGCTGCTGCTGTTGCCAGGCGCGCACAGCCGCACGGGACTCCGCCGCACTCCATCCCGCCCCCACTCCCCCCTGTGTCCTCCGCACGCATGCCTCTCTCCCTCTAGCTAGCGGCGCGTTGCGATCGCGACTGGACGGCGCGGCGCTCCGGCCGCCAAACAATTCCGCCGAGTCGCCGACGCGTCTCCTCGGAGCGCGCGCGCGAGGCGCCTCGAACCGCACGGGCGGACAGCCTGTGCCCTTCCCTTGGGGCGCTGGCACGTACGCCTCGCCGTAACGTGGCGGGGGAAAAAAGATTCACCTTGCTTAAAGAATCACGAGTCAGGTTGTTACCCATTCAAGGGTCCCTTCTCCAGCTCGCCGCTCACGCGCCTGGCGGCTTCGTCGAAGGCAGGCGATCACTTGGCACCTGATCGAATTGTGCTACTACAACTGCTGTTGACCTGAGGTGACTTAAGATTTTCCATTTTCTTCAACGAGCAGCAAATCCAGGATTCAGGATTGGATTAGCAGTCCTGGAATTTCTGCAGGGTCCGAAGAAAATCGACTAGATAATACTTTGGGATTACGAAATGCAGGTAGAGAAAATGGACTTTGAAGCTGACTCCGGCAGCATCCGCCCAGGCTGGCCTGTCCCTCCAAGGCCCAGCACGGCAGCGCCCGCGGCTGCGACAAGGAAGGCACGGTCCACAACGGGGCACAACGTTGCATGATTCACAGTTTTCGCACAGGGCGCGCGCGTGTGCGCTCGCGTTGCAGCCACGTGTCGGGTAAAAAGTCTCTGGCGTGCTCTCAATCCTGCGCCACCGGGACCTGGTCAAACCGGTCAGGCGCTCGATCCCCGGTTCAGAGAAAGATCAGGCGCCCGATCGCACGCCACAATCCAGCTGTGAGAGCAACATGCATGCACGGGCGTATCGAGCATGGTCGTGGGTCAACCAAGTCTTCGCTGGATCTAGTAGTACACAACAATCCGTCTCGATCTCACCCGTGCATTGATCGGCCGTCAACTCCCACTCGGCGACTCCCTAGCTCGTGATCTCGCAAAATCCGACGAGCACATGGCGCGCCACCTACAACGAGCACTGCCCCCACAACCATGCGCGCGCCGCCGGCGGCCGGCGCCGTGGTTACCGCAGCATCGAGCTGCGGTTTGGCCGGCGTAACCGTGCGTCCCCCCTGCTACCCCGCGGCCGCGCCACACCTGGGAGCCCTCCTCATTCCCCGAAGCATATCCACATCTCGGGCACCAAAGCCTCATCCGCGCCGCGGCCTGCACGCCGCCGGAACGCGCGCGCGCGCCCAGTTCTGACCCGCGGCGCGGCGCTGCCCCTGCTCTTGGGAACCTTCCGCGGCCACATGCGCCGGACAGCTGTTGCCCGTGGACACGCCGCGAGAGCGCGCGGGGTCAAATCCTCATCCCATCCGGCCGCGCAGGGTCGCAGGGGGGGGAACAAGGTGTGCGGCAATCTGACTCGCACTGTCTCTGGGGCCGTGCCCGGAAGCAACTGGACAGCGCGGCGGGCACGGTGAGCGACACACGGTGGCGTGCGCGGGGCGCGCCGCGCCTCGTTGCCTCCCCACGCCCCCCCCCCCTCCCGCCGTCCGCCGCGCCAATCTCTGACGGTACTGCACCAGATGTAGGCAGCACGTAGGGTAGCGAAGAACCGTCCGCGAAGTCTCTCGTTCTTCTTCTTCCGTGGGCACGGGCGCAGGGCCTATAAATAGCTAGGCCGTGGTGCCTTGCACTCCATCACAATTCACAGCAGCACACTTTTTTTTTTGAAAAGATCACAGCAGCACACTTGCACAAAAACGTTCGGTCACCTAGCTGTGAGCTAACATCACACCTCACAACTTTCCGGGAGCAATTTAGCGCGTCGTTTTCAGCAATGGTTTCTCGTGTGCTGGTAGTGGCGGTGGTACTGATGAGTCTGGCGCAGCTCTCCGCGGGGAGCAGGAGGCTCATGGAACTGTACATCCCTCCGGCGAGCGACCAGCTCACGTACCACCACGGCACCGTGCTCAGCGGCGACATCCCGGTGTCCGTCCTCTGGTACGGCAAGTTCACGCCGGCGCAGAGGTCCATCGTCTCCGACTTCCTCCTGTCGCTCACCACCGCGCCGGGCGCGGCCACGCCGTCGGCCGGGCAGTGGTGGGGCACCATCGACCAGCTCTACCTGTCGAGCGCCGCCACAAACGGCGCCGCGCCGGCGCGCGCGCTCCTCGACGGGCAGGTGTCCGACGAGGCGTGCTCGCTGGGGAGGTCGCTCTCGCTGGCGCAGATCGAGCAGCTCGCGGCGCGCGCCGGCGGGAAGAAGGGCGGCATCGCGCTGGTCCTCACCGACGAGGACGTGGCCGTCGAGGGGTTCTGCAGCAGCCGGTGCGGCAGGCACGGGTCCGCCGCCCCGGGCAACTCCGCCTACATCTGGGTGGGCAACTCCGCGAAGCAGTGCCCCGGGCAGTGCGCGTGGCCGTTCGCGCAGCCGCAGTACGGGCCGCAGGCCAAGCCCCTGGTGGCGCCCAACGGTGACTTCGGGATGGACGGTCTGCTGATGGCCCTCGCCACCATGGTGGCCGGCACCGTGACCAACCCCTACGGCGACGCGTTCTACCAGGGCCCCAAGGAGGCGCCGCTGGAGGCGTGCACCGCGTGCCCGGGCGTCTACGGCAGCGGCGCCTACCCGGGCTTCCCCGGGAACCTGCTCGTCGACCAGACCACCGGGGCCAGCTACAACGCCAACGGCGCCAACGGGAGGAAGTACCTGCTCCCGGCCTTGTACAACCCGGAGACGTCCACCTGCAGCACGCTGGTGTAGTCGTGTCGAGTCCGTAGTGATGTAACCTGTACTAGAACCAGACACTGCCCCTGTTTTCTATACATCTGACAAAAGTTGTACATATACGAGTTTGGACTTGGGATTGTTGGTACTAGTTCGATGGCTGGAATAGAAGTTCATTTTTTGCTACCGGAATCATTTCTGATTGGCTTATTTCCTGCGGCCTTTTTAGTTTTCACCCTGCAGTCCTCTGCCTGGTGCTGCCACGGGATCGGATCTACCGGGCCTGCCGTAGTGCCGTGCTACTGGCTGGCCTACGCCGCTACGCGAGGAACAAGGCCACGAGTGTTTGACCGATCTACTGATAGCCGAGACCGTCAGGCCGGTGGTTCGACGTTTCCTGTATGTTATCGTCCTACGGTACGGTGGTTGTTGCGAGTAAAGGAGATTCTGAATCTGGGGTCCTTTTTTTTTCTGAATGTGTCCCGATGGCCAGCGTTGATGTCCTGATGTGCTTGAACTATCACAGGTCACAGGACTAGCCTTGCGTTCTTTGGCTGGGAATTGCTTGCTTGAAGGACGGGTTGCTCTCAGAGACTCAGATGCGCCATACATGCAGGGTCGCCAGCCTACTTCGGCTCGATTGGGAGCTTGGACCATTGTAAGGATCGTGGCCCAAGAAGAGGGTTGAATTGAGACTTTTTCAAATTTCTATCTAGTTTTTAACTTAGACTAGTATTGCCCAATCTATAAATTTGAAACCTAGTCACTAGAGCATGTTAGCACAAGGTCCTTAGGTAGGTAAACACACTATCATGATCATGTTGTTTAAAAAATATCACACTAGCAAGATCAAAATCTAAGTAAAAGATCACACTACCATGCAAGTTATCCTAATCAAACTACAAGCAATCAAAGACAATAGTAACAACAAAAGGATTTAATTGCTTGAGATAAAAGTGAGAGACACGAGACAACCGGATTTTTTCATGTGGTATCGAGGAGTTGACGCTCCCCCCTAATCCACGTTGGAGCACCCACACAAGGGTATAGCTCCCTTGCTTCACCAAGGAGCAAGTGATCACTAAGAATGCTCTTTCTCCATCTCCGGAACGGCGAGCTTCACACCGTGTACAATCTTCTTGTCTTGGGGCTCCCACAAACATCAAGAGCTCACCAAGAACCTCCCGATCACCAAGACCGGCTAGGTGCCGTCAAACACCAAGAGTAATAAGCTCCTAAGCCTTCACTTGACCTACACTCAGTTGGCCCTAGCTCAAGCACACTTGCTACACTTGCAAAGGATGGATTCTTCAAGGTTGAATCACAAACGAATTGCTAGATCTTCTCTTGTTTGCTCAAAGCACTTTCTCTTCTTCTCAAGAGTGGCCTCAAGTATTCAGGGTGTCAAAGGCAACTGAAATGAGCCATGGGGTGCCCTTATATAGAGTGGAGAGAGTTACATAGCCGTTGGAAGTCCACTGCAGAAAAAACCGTGAGCACCGGAAGAACCGATGGGTGTCAGATTTGAGGCGTCGGTTCAACCGGTCTCTCTGTGTCTAGATTGTAGCCGTTGGGGTTCTGACACAGTATCCAGGCTTGCGTCAATGCACCGGTGCATGCTCCGTAGGGGCATCGGTTCAACCGGTGCTGAAGAGTTTCACTGACCAACACAAACAAGCTCTCTGGAACATAGGACGTCTAATGCACCGGTGCTTTGATTCTGAACCGTCGGTTCAACCGGTGCTGAAGAGAAGTTGAAGTCCATCAAAACATGCTCTCTGGAACAAGGCACATCTAATGCACCGGTGCTTCGATTCTGAACCGTCGGTTCAACCGGTGCTATAGGGATTTCTGATTTGATATCTGCTGGCATCCAGAGAGATAGTCCGACAGGGCGTTGGAACTTCCGGCAAGCATCGGATGCTCCGATGCTAGGGACACCGGTTTAACCGGTGCTGCTGTTTTTCTTTGTTTTCAGCTGAGTTGACTTGGATTCGACCGTGACTTTGATTGTTTCTTCTTCCAAGTGTTGTGTTGACTTCTATTGACCATCTTGAGCTGTTTTTGAGCGAGTGTGCATGATTTCTAAGGCCAACTTAATTTTGATCAAGCTACTAACTCATGAACCCCTCTTAATAGTACGGTCAAGAACTAAAAACTATAAACCCTATCTAAATCAAGTGTCCTTCATCTCCTTATGACACTTGAGACTAGAAAGGTCCTTAATCTTTAGAAAAGAGTCCTTGGCACGCATGGTTGTTCCGAATTGAGGGGTCTCTTTTCACATTCCATATGAGACTTAACTAATCATTAATATTTCCTTCAAAACATACGTTAGTCGCATACGGTTGTCATTAATCACCGAAACTTACTATTAGCATCTATCGGCCTAGATGCACTTCAACCATCCATGATATCATAGGAGATCTATATGCTGTTCTTCCGTTCTGGAGCTCCCCCCATCCTTCTGCCCTAGCTAGCTGCCTCAGCTAGTGCAGACAGCTGATGGCAGCCAGCATTGGTCCATTGGCCCTCATCAACTTCGTACAGCCGCCGAGTCTTTTGCTCCTTCCGTCCTCAGGGTTCACCAGACCGGTGGGAACCGGTCCGGTTTGACCGGTTACCGGTCAAACCGGTCCGGCCCGGTTCCGGTTTGGGCCGGTATTAAACCGGACCAAATTCAAAATTTAAATTTAAATTCAAAAAATAAAAAAATTTCTCAAAAATTTGTTCATTTAATATAGTTTGTGGGGATTTGAAGTTAAATAAAAAAAAGTGCATACAAAAGTATACAAATATAATATAAAAGTAGTACAAAAGAGGGTTCATTTAGGCTAAAATATGATATACAAACATTTATTTAGTATAGTTTGCGGGCATTTGAATTTAAACCAATTATTTTTTTGAAATTTGACCGGTTACCAGTCAAACCGACCGGTATACCGGTACGAACCGGTTGTACTACAAAATTTGAATTCAAATTTGAATTCCATCGGTACCTGCCGGTTTCCGGCCAAATCGGACCGGTATACCGGTACCGGACCGCACCGGTTTGGCCGGATCCGTAAGTAAAACCCTATCCGTCCTTCGCCATCACCAACTACATCCCCAATTCTCAAGCACGAGCACACCGATCCCGTGGGGTGGCATTCACCCCGTTCGGCAGGCTGGAGCTGGAGTTGTGTGAGAGAAAAACACTATTGCCTGGCTGGTGGCTGGAGGCTGGAGCTGGAGTTGTGTGAGAGGGAAATACTGTAGAAGCTGGAGGCTGTCCACCAGCCGAACTGGGTGATTGTTCCCTTGCATAGTTGCATAGCTGATCCATTCAATGCAATGCAATTCATTCATTCATTCATTGTGACACGACAGTCGGTCAAAGTGTCGAGCCCGGCCATGTCCCCGTCCCCGGAACGATAGCGACTGTCGGGGCGCCATTCAATCCCCCCCCCCCTCCCCTCGGTTTACTCCTCGAAAGCGACTGCATCCTTCATCCTTCATCCTTCATCAGAGCCGAGGTATAGAGGAGATGGCGCGGTAGAACGCCGCTAGTGTGCATGGGAGACTGCGTGAAACCAAACCAAATAGTGATAGGCTTACAAGGTGGTCACCACCAACCAGCAGCCGGTGTCCTTGCTGCGCCCTCCGTCCTGCTGGGGCGTCCCCCGGCCCGTTTGTACATATACGCCCATGCCACGGTCGTCCCGTTCCTCTGCTCTCCCTCGCACCATTGCCCTCCATTAGGCCACTGTGGCCTGCAGCTTCTCTTGTGTGCTCCTCTGGCACCATCACTGCTCATCTCTCCATAGCAACCTCAGTAGCTTCTCCATAGTAGCTCAAGGAAACCACCTCCTAGCTTTCCGGCAGCATCTCCCTGAGCTTTACTACGTTGTTTGATGGAAGAGCCTACACGAGACACAAGCTAGCTCTGTCATCAATAATCTCGCTCGCTCCAAGAAGATCTTGCCTGCTTCCCTTTGCTGCGGCCTCGATCGACCTGCCCAAACATCTACACATTCCTGGCTGTAAGAGATGGTCTCATGGCCGTGAGCTCACCTCGCCGGGCACTCCTCGCCGCCGTGCTCCTTGGCTTCCTCCTCGGCGCCGCGACCAGCATCCGCACGGCGACGTTTTCCTCTTCTCAGGTACGAGACCATCACCGCCCGCCGCCTTTCTGTTTCTGCAAGAGCTAGCCTCCTTTCTAGCTATCGCCCGTCTCTGACACGTGGGCTCTGCAGAACCTGGCGGAGGACAAGTCGCGGCTGGGGTCGACGCCGCCGAGCTGCCGCAACCGGTGCAGCGCGTGCAACCCCTGCATGCCCGTCCAGGTGACGACCGTGCCGGGGCTCGGCGGCGCGGTCCGCGTTACCGACGACACGGTGGCCGGCTTCTCGCGCTACTCCAACTACAAGCCGCTGGGGTGGAAATGCCGCTGCGACGGCCACCTCTACGACCCCTAGCGTGCCGGTCAGCCGGTGTCGCTTCTCTTCTCCATGGCGCCGCGCAATTCGAGTGTCGGAGTGTGTACTCTGCTTCCTTTTCCGATGGAGATTCTGGTCTGGTCTCGGTTAGCTAGCTCATCTGCTCCCCAGATTCTTCTTCTCGGGCGTGTCGTCTGTTCTTGCCCATAGCAGCTTGCTTCATGAGCTTTCTCGCTCTAGATCGAGCTTGTACTGCCTGTAGCCGTAGCCATTTTTTTTTCGCTCTCCGCTGAAGCAATTTACTCGCGTGTAAAGAGTGATTGGGAGCAGTAAAAATTCCAGCACTACAACTGCTAGTGGCGGGCGCTGAGTGCTAATGGCAGGTTGAAGGAGGCAGGCCTGCATGGCAGCATGTGACGCGCCTCTGACGACGGCCCTGGGCTGGCAGCCTGAATCTACCGCTGGATCGCAGCGCCGATCCGATTTAGCCGCCGCCGCGCCGGCTGATTGCGCTTGGAGCCTTGCGTGACGCGTGATGTGGCGTCTGAACCTGATGATGATGGTAGCGATGCGATTTTAATCTGACGCTTTTTAATCTGACGCTGCCGCGTAGTTATTGTGGCCACACCATCGCCTCATCGCCTCTGGTGTGGGTCTGTGCGGCTTTGATGGCTCGTCGTCAGGGTGGAGTCGGGAATTTGTTTTTTTATTATTAGAAGATACCAATCATATTAAATTATATAAAAATTTAATCAAAATTCAAACATTCAATATAAATTTAGAAACCATAGCGGGCCAGACCCCTGCCCGCCCCCCCTCTCCATGTGCTGGTTTACTGAGGTGTCTCCCTC
This sequence comes from Panicum virgatum, assembly GCF_016808335.1. Classification (NCBI taxonomy): domain Eukaryota; kingdom Viridiplantae; phylum Streptophyta; class Magnoliopsida; order Poales; family Poaceae; genus Panicum; species Panicum virgatum. The sequence goes on along the minus strand of NC_053145.1, from coordinate 61,871,655 downwards.
GTGCTCGTATGGTGAGGGGCGCCATGGACGCAGCTGCATGGGGGCGTTGCTCTTGTCGGGATCGCGCGCTCTGCAGGATGTCGCCGTGGGGGCGGGGCCGCCCGAGCTCTGGATCCCGGTAGGGACGACGCATGTGACCCTGACATTTTTTGTTTTCATATTCCATGGCCGTGTTTGGATAACTTTATAAAAAAATTCACAAAAAACGAATTCATGCATGAAGTAGTAAACGAAGTTTATTTGCGAAATTTTTTCACAAATGAGTGTAACTTTTCGAGACGAATCTAATGAGCCAATTTCCATCATGATGGCTACATTAACCGTGCCTAATCATCCTATTAACGTGCGGTCAAAGACCCCATTAGCTACAGTAACTACTACATATCATAATTATAGAGTTGTTTTATACTTAGACTTTATTTAATACTCCTAATTAGTGGTAAAGTGCTGAAAAGTTTCCATGATGCGCTAGTACTGGCGCTGCTCGCTAATGATTGATGGCAGCGTATAGTTGGGATCCGAAATTTAATTTGGTTCGTTTAATGAAATTATCTCGTGAGAGGATCAGTGAATGCCTGATTATTCTGTGGGGGGACATGTTTTATGTTTGTCTACCGTCAAAGTTGTCCTTGATTTTTTGGCGTCGAGGGATAGGTTATAGGTAGCTATTCGGGCCATTCTTTTTTTTTTTGAGGAACCGTTATTCGGCCCATTCGGATACACGGAAAACAGAACAAAGATGGGCGCGGCCTTTCTGCCTTGCTAGCGTTGGGCCTGCGTGGCGACTTCGGCCCGTCATTTTTCAGTCCCACCGGCATGGCACACGGCCCATAACGGCTATCATGGACTGGGCCTCTTCAGGCGCACAAGCGATATGAAGTTTTGATTTCCCCGCAAGCCTATTCTGGAGCCTCCGAGGCCTGTGCCCGGCTCAGTAAAAAATATATAAATGGATAGATGATGCAAAGATGCATGCTCATGTAAAAATTGAGTTCCCTAAAAAAAAGTAAAAATTGAGAACGATTTTTTAAAAAAATAGAAAAATTGAGAACGAGGAAATTCTGTACTAGGACAAACTGAAAAAACAAGGAAATCCAACATGTTTATTGGGTCGGGAGCACTGTTTATGCAGATCCAAAAAAAAATTCATCGCCAAATTTTGCCTGAGCACGCATATTTACATCGCCTACAAATTCATATTTTTTGTTTATTTGTTCGTGCACATTTTGATGTTTTTTAAAAAGGGATCATGTGAGCTTGGGAAGGGGTGGGAGCACATGAGATGAAATCTGATTTTTGCATTACATAAGCAAATATCACGATATTCTAGATATCCTTATTCTAGTAATTGTATCAAAGGTTAACCGTTAACGGTCAGCATCAGAATGTTGGAGTATACAAGTTGTACACTTGCAACTAAACAAAATGCAACTTGCAAATAATTTCCCAATCGAACCAACCAATCCTTCTCCAAAAAAAAGCGAAAAGTAAGAGGCGCGGGAGTAGGTCCCTGAAAACCTCGCATCAGTATCAAGTCACTTCACCCCTAGCACCATCTTGACCTCTTCACATCTCTTGGCACCATCCGTTGGCCGTGTCTTTCAGTCCGATTCAGTGCATGCAGATACGGTGGACCAAGCGAACAATTCAGCGATATACTAGTAGCTGCGAAATGGAAGGCTTGTACATTATTGGTTTACACAACCATTTGTCTGTTACCCCCGAACAAAATTACTGGACACTGACAGAAACCGAGAAACGGAGGAGAGGCAGATTGGGGGAGCCTGCTGCTGTCTAGTTCTTGGGCAGGAGCACGTCGCGGACCAGTTCGTCGAAGTTGCGGCGAGACGCGCCCCCGGGCTTGGCCGCCTCGATCGCCTTGTCCCTCCACTCCAAGGCTTTCCTCCTCATCTCCTTCCCCTGCTCCCCCTCCATGAGCTCCGTGATGAGGCCCGCCACGTCGTCGCGGCGGACGTTGGCGTCGATCTCCATGCCGACGCCCCACACTTTGCACTGGTACCGGCAGTTAGTCTGCTGGTCGGCGAAGAAGGGCCAGCTGATGACGGGGACGCCGCCGCACATGGCCTCCAGGGTGGAGTTCCAGCCGCTGTGAGTGAGGAACGCACCGACGGCCGGGTGGTCCAGCACCTCCTGCTGCGGGCACCAGCTCGCCATGAGCCCTCGGTCGGCCGTGGCAGCGAGGAACTCCGGCGGCAGCACGGCGCTGTCGCCCTTGACGAGGTCGCGGCGGATGATCCACAGGAACTGGCGGCCGCTGTTGGCCAGCCCCCACGCGAACTCCACCAGCTGCTCGTTGGTCATGACGGTGATGCTGCCGAAGTTGACGTAGACGACGGCGCCGGGCTCCCTGCCGTCGAGCCACCGCAGGCACTCCTCCTGCTCCTTCCACAGGCTGAGGCGGATGGAGGAGCGCGGGGTGGGCGGGTCCTCGCGTGCCAGCAGCGGGAGCGGGCCCAGCGTGTAGACCTTGCGCGCCAGGCCCAGCGACTCCATGGCCGCCACCGCCTCCCCCTCGAGCTCGTCGAAGGTGTTGATGATCACCGCCGACGCGCCCGCCGAGCGCCCCGTCTCCTTGAGGACGTAGTGCACCATGAACTCGTCCGGGTCCGTCGTGCGGATGAAGCTCGGGAAGTCCCGGAACCTCATGCTCCGCAGCCCCGGCACGTCGTCCACCGGCGTGTCGAGGAATCCGTTCGTCAGCTGCTCGGCATCTGTGCGCAACAGCACAAGTTGCTCGGGGTCAGAAACGGTGGCTCGCTCACGGAAGCACGCGACGCGCGCGTGCAGTGATGGCACGTGACGTGCGAGCAGCGGCAAAAAAGTTTGACGCGTCGAAGTGATTGATCGATTGATTTACCTTTGAGTGGGGAGAGGCCCCGGCTCATGAGGAGGCGGTAGTGTTGGTAGCCGAGGAAGCTGATGGCGCTGGCCGTCCAGAGCTGGACGTAGGGGAGGCCGAGCTCCTTGGCGGCGTCGATGGAGAAGCCCATGACGACGTCGGAGACGACGCAGGTGACGGGCGGGTGGCCCGCGGCGGCGGGGACGTCGTTGAGCTCCGCGAGGAGGCGGCGGAAGGGGCCGAGGCAGGTCTCGGTTGTGGACCTGCAGAGCGAGGGGATGTCCTGCGTGACGTCGCCGTCCTCCGAGGGGGGCAGGCCGTCCGGGATGGTGGCGAAACGGAAGCCCGGGACGCTGGCCACGGCGGCGGCGCCGCGGGTCCGGACGAGGCGGGCGTGGTTGTACTCGGTGTTGACGAAGGTGACGTGGAAGCCCTTGGCGTGGAGCAGCTTGGCCACGTTGAGCATCGGGGTGATGTGGCCCTGCGCCGGGTACGGCAGGCACACGGCGTGCGGCCTGCTGCTGGCCTGCGCGGCGCCGCCGAGGGAGCCCATGGTGATCGGTGATCTGATCGCGGGGGGTGCGGGTGCGGGGTGCTGGCTCGGGCGTTGATCCGCTCTAGCTAGCTAGCGCTGCGGGCTGCGGCGTTGCCCGGCACACTGGAGCTTGGGTTCTTCTTGATGATCTTGCTGGTGGGGTTGGGTCAGCATGGGCGGGGCTATTTATAGGCGCCGATACAATAGGGATACGGAATCTGGTGGTGGTTGGCCGTCGACAATTTAAAATCTAGCGAGTACGCGCGATTGGGTTGGGAAATTTTCTTCCTCTTTTTTTGTTCGTTGCGGCGGCTCCTTCAGCAGCCTAGGGTCCGAAGAACGCAGCAGCCGGGTATTATTAAAAAGAAGAGGAGGGGCAGCAGCAGCGGGTCGTGATCTGTTGCGGAGCCCGTGTGACGTCGCGTACGCGCGCACGGCGCACGGGCGGTACCGCGGTAGGCCGGCTCGCCGTCGGCGCCGCGATCCGGGAGGTTCGCCCACGGGCGCGGCGTGCGAGCGAGACGCGCGCTGCCTAATCGGCGGGAGTACGTTCTGGCGCGAGGTCGGCGCACGCGGGTGCTGGGTGCCTGGGTGGCAAGCCCTTGCCAACCCAGGCCAGGCTCGTCATCGAAACGCCTCTCGTGAGAGCACATGAGCCGTACGTTGACCAGGCGTGCTGGGCAGTAGGCACGTTGCAAGCTACTTTTGTTGATTAGTACACCGGACTACCGGAGACGGATCTCGATTCAAACTTGCACGGTGTGCTTGCGTACGTGCTGAGGCTAGCTTCTCAATTATTGCTACGGAGCTTTCGTGAAACGAAATTGCATGCAGGCAGCCCTCTTGACTCTCTAGTGCCGTGATGCGGTCATGTCGGACAACCTTTGGTGGGCTGACTAATTTATTTCTTTGTCCCTCCGTACTGAAATCTAAGGGTGTGTTTAGATCTGTTTGACGTAAATTTTTGTAAGAGAATTTTACTATTTCGGAGCACTAAATAAAGTCTATTTACAAAAAAAATTTCATGGATGGGTTTTAAATCGCAAGACGAATCTAATGAACCTAATTAATTCATAATTAGAGGATGGTTACTGTAGCATCACTGTTACAAATTATAAATTAAGTAGGCTCATTAGATTCATCTCGCGATTTATAACTCATCCGTGCAAAAAGTTTTGCAAATAGATTTTATTTAGCACTCCATACATGTGTCCAAATATTCGATGTGATGTTTTTAATGTAAAATTTTGGATCTAAACAATTCATTCTAAAAATTTTCCAACAGATTATGGAGATGGAGAAAAGACTCTCATATCCCTAATTATTAAGCATTGGGACACTATTTGAGTAATTAAATATGTGCTAATTAAAGTATCATGCTTTTTGTCATACACCTTCCCCACATGCACCTCCCACTACAACAGTTGCATGCACGTCTTTGTATTGGGAAAGATCCGAAAACGATGTAAATTAAGATAGTTTGATCCACTCTCAACTTAGAATGCCTTACATATAAGTACAAAATTTGAACTCGTTCTACATTTCAGGACGAAGAGAGTATATACGGAGGAGTAGCTCGTACTCCCTTCATTCTGTATCCTATTTCACCTTAACACAAAGGCTAAGAAAAATAATCTTACTTATTAAATAATAAATGCAACACAGATTTTTTTAGTTGGTCTTCTTTTACTGGGAGCTCCTCGTTATTAGTGCAATTTATTGTCATAGCTCATGCCAATAGCGAATAGGACCACCATTTGTGAACATTTAAGTTTTCAAAACAGAACTATCAAAAGATAATGAAGAGAGTATAATCTAAAATTATCTCACGCGAACAATAAATACTATGTACAGTATTCTAAAGGATTATATATACTCCCTCCTTCCCTGTTTATAAGGCATACACGTATATCAAGATTCAAACCTTGTCATCTTTGACCAATAATTTGACTATTAAATTTTTATTTTTATAATGCAAATTTCATATGATTGGATTCATAATCAAATATATTTTACAATGATTATAAGTTTATAATCAAAAGTGATATAATATATGATAAATAAATGGTCAAAGTATTGTTTAGAAGACCGTGTCATGTTCCACCATGCCTTATAAACGGGGAAGGAGGGAGTATTCCAGATTATCATGATGGCATTCTAAGCAATGATATATATTCCAGATAATTATCATGATGGCATAAGCAAGTCAAGCTATGGGCGCGTTTAGTTCCCAAAAATTTTCACCCAAAAATTTTCACCTCCCCTTTAAACACATGTATGAAGCACTAAATGTAATTAAATAACAAAACTAATTACACAGTTTGGATGTACATGACGAGACAAATCTTTTAAGCCTAATTAGTGTATGATTAGCCATAAGTGCTACAGTAACCAACATGTGCTAATGATGCGGTCAAATGCCTCAAAATATTCGTCTCGCGGTTTCCAAGTGAGTTCTGAAATTAGTTTTTTAATTAGTGTCCGAAAAATCCTCCCGACATCTGGTCAAAGGGATGATGTGACAACCAAAAATTTTTGGTTTTGCAACTAAACGCGCCCTATATATGCTTGTTTTACACTAGATAATCTACTGTATAGGCGAGGAGATCCAGGCGCCTAGGGACGTGGCCAAGAAACAGAGCAGGCATAAGACAGCTCATAGCTCAGATGTTACACTGCGTACGTTGTTGCTTGTTCCACTTCTTAACTGTTGCATGTCATATTCTCATAAGCTGATCAATATGCTAGTTCCAAACGATGTGTCGTATAACTATTATTCGGATAAGACTGACCCCAACAGGCGATGCATCAGGCGAGGCAAACGCAAAATGCGTCTCCGGTCGCTACTGTGCACGCACGGCGACTTCTCCAACAGGCGAGGCAACATGTGAGGCATTTTGCCGTCGATGGAGAGAGACGGTGCAAATATACACTCCCTCTCTCCTCAAATGCAAACGGCCGTCGCTGCCGTCGCGGAGGAGAGCGCTGGAGGAGGACGGGGCTCGGCCATGGCCTCCGCCGCTCCACTCGCCACGCCGCGGCCCGCCCCGCGCGCTCGCCCGACGCCGCCGCCACCACACGAGCACTCGACACCGCCGCAGCCGCCGCCACGCGTGCTCGCCCGACGCCACCCCCACGCGCGCGAGGGAGGAGGAGGGACGAGGGGCGCGCGGCGGCGGGGCCATGGCGCGAGCATCGCGTTCCCAGCGATGGGATGCAGGGGAGGAGGCGGTGCAGCCCGCGGCTCGCCGGCGGGGATGCAGGGGAGGTGGCGATGCGGCCCGCGGCTCGCCGGCGGGGGATGCAGGGGAGGTGGCGGCGCGGCCTCCCGCCGGCGGAGCTCCGACGTGCGGAAGCCCCCGGCGAGGTCCGCCATGGCGAGCCGCGCAGGCGTGGCACGCGCGTGGCGGCCTGCGAACGGGAGCTGCCGCGCGTTCCCCGCCTCACCTTGCTCCTGCTTGACCGGCGGCTGCTCACCGGCGCCGTCCCGCCGCCACTCCACGTCGTCCACGTTCACGGCCTGCGCCTCCTCGCCGACCCCGCCCCCAACTTCTCCGCCTCCGCGTCGGACGCGCGGCCGCGGCCACCGGCAGGAGGAGGCGCCGGCGATAGATGGAGGGGAGGGAAGGGGTGGCACGGAAGAGGAGGGGAGGGGGCGGCTCCGGCGGCAGCGGGAGGGGACGGAAGGGGTGGCGGCGGGAGGAGAATGCGAGGCGCTGTTGGAGATCCGGTTTTTTGCGTGCGCGATGTAGACTCTGTGCGTGATGCAAACTCCCGATTGCCTCTCTTGTTTTGCGTTTCCTTGTTGGAGTTAGTCTAAGTACATCCACTTTTGTGACTTGTGAGGACTACTTGTGAAAGCAGCAGCGTGCAGCGATGTCAACGCATCTTTTCTTCCTCTCTTTTTTTTTTCTGAAAAGATCCACATATCATTTCGAGATCCGCTCGCACAAACGCAGCTATAGTTGTTTGGCAAATTCAACGGGACAGATCTGGCACATGCGTACGGATCGCGCCGCTGTGCCTCGGATCAGGGAACTGGCTGGTGCCTGCGTCTCCACCACACACACCAAATCTCTTGCATATCTCTACACAGTTGTTTACTTCGTAAGATCAAATGAGTACTTCCACTTAAATAATTTTTTAAGGTGGTTATTTTGTGAAATTAAGAGCATCATTATATTAAGAACTACGGATTCTAAAAGATATACTGCAGTTTGATGGAGCGGGACAGATCTAGCACAGACCACGTGTGCCTTGCATGCGTTGCGCGTGGATTCTGACTGGATCGGTAAACTGGCTGTGCCTCTGAAGGCTGCGTGTGCACACCGAAAGCTTTTACAAGGTGATCAGCTAGGTTGGGTAGTTACCTAGTCACGCTCCACGGGGACACACATAGAAGTAGTAGCACGTTCAATGCACTCCGCATACCGCCTCGTTCCTACTGATCGGCAAAGGTGCGCCGCGCTGTCGTCGCCGGCTGGTGATGCTGTAACGAATATAGTCTCATTTACACTATTTCGAGTGATTTTGGTGATCGAGTGACAATATAATCAATGGGACTAACAAAGGTGCAAGATCATATTTGTGGAATTCTTTAGTTCCCTTGGATGGAGTCCAAACCATATCCAAAACGTCCAATACACCGCAGAGACGAGACGTCCAATGCACCGTCGAGACGAGACTTCAAATGACCGATGCGACGAGTTGGACAAGTGCAACAAGAAAACAGAAAATGGCAGTAGGGTCAGATAATCCGACGCACCTAGAGTCGGACTATCCGGGCAAAGAAGCCGGATTATCCGACGCATTGAAATGTCTGGTCGGATTTTGAGTAGTAGCATTATGCAGAGATCATGTTTTCAAGGGCTAAAAATTACCTATGGGATCGGATTATCCGACGGTGAGAAAAAGAACGTCGGACAAAGGCTCGGGTGATTATGCAGAGAGCATGTTTTGTCGAGATGGAAAATTGTCTTCAGGTTCGGATGATCCGACGTGGTGACTTCGGAGTGTCGGACTAATGGGCAGTAGCAATAATCAGTGACCGTTGTTTGGAATTCAAATTTGGTAGTAGCACCGGATGATCCGACCTGTGATTCAGAACACGTCGGACTAATAGGTCGGATAAATGATGTCAGCAAAAATTGCAAAGGGTAACGGCTATCGTGGAGATCGCAGTGGGGTCGAATGATCCAACGCCCTAGTCAATGGACAGGTCGGATTATCCGATGCCTACACAGAAAAAGACATAATGGCTACTCAACGGCTAATTTGAGTTGGTGGCCTATATAAACGTATCTCTCCGGCCATTTTAGATTTGCTGGAGTTCAGAGAGACCCTAGACACATTGAAGAACACCTCCAAACCAACCCAGTGATCAAATTCTTTAGGTTTAACACATTCTTGTAAGTGAGAGTGCTAGGATAGCTCATGTTTGAGTGTGATAGCAAGGTTGTGTGACTTGTGTGCTGTGCCTGAGAGCAGCTCAAGATTGTACTCGGTGAGCCGGCCATCCTTGGAGTCTTGGTGACTCGCCGGCACGTCTTCGACCCTCCGGCTTGGTGTGGAGCGGCGACGACAAGCTTTGTGCGGGGGATGTGGAGACCCCCTTCTTTGGTAGAGAAGCTTCTTAGTGGAATCCGGGATCAAGATGACTGTGGACTCGGTGTTCTCGGAAGAGACTTGATTGCCGAGAAGTAATATTTTTTGTGAGTGCTTCAACAATGTGGATGTAGGTGTGCCTTTGTGGCTAACCGAACCACGGAATAAATCCTCATGTCACAAGAGTTTGCGTTCTCTCATCCCTCTTTAAGTTTCCGCATTTACTTATTGTAATTTTTTTGTGTTTTTACTGTCTAGAGTAGAATCTTGATATGATTGTCTATAGGTTGCATAATTTTTTTGGAATGAGAGTTTTTATATAAAAAATACTAGTTGCACATTTAGATAATATATCTTAGTTTAATTTATGTGTAAATAATTAAGGGGGGATGTGGATGATCAATCTCATTCTCATCCGGCAAGGCGGCATAGCCGGAGGTCTCTGTCCGCCTGCTGCGCGCGTTGCTGTTTCTCTTTCACTCTGTTCGGCAGCCAGCTCCAGCTCCAGTCAGCCCAACAGTATTTTTCTTTCACACCATTCCAGTTCCAGCCTCCAGCTCCAGCCTGCAGAAGGCAGTGTTTGTCTGGAGCACTAATGTTCCATCGCTCGATTCTTTTTCAACGTGGACAGATCTCGTTTGTCTGGCTGATGGCAGCAACTTGGATTGGATTGGATTGTATGGACCATCAAGCAGAAGCGCCCGCCGCGTGGTGATTGGCTGGGCGCGAGTGCAACACTACATAAAAAGAGTCTTTAGGGCGGGTAAAAAACTATTTTTAAAAATAGATACCGCATCTGTTGTTGTTTCCGCAGTTAGAAATAGTTGTTTGCACCTGTCTCTAAATATCACCCCATCACCCGCCGCTAATAATAGATTAAAAAAATAAAAAAAAAAGTGCTGCCGCAGCTGCCGCGCCCGCCGCGTCCCGCCGCCCGCGCCCGCTCCTGAGGGCCACACGAGGCCGCTGGCAGGAGGCCGGCCAACCACGACCGAGCTGGGCGACGGAGAGGTCGATGCAATCCAAACTGGAAGCAGACAGAGCCGAACCAGCTTAAATAGTCGATTTTATAGCCGATTTTTGAGAAGTTAGTAACTTCGGTTCGAATTTTTTGCGCGAAGCGAGAACGAAAGCGCGGGAGAGTTATTTAGCAAATGTGTTTTACTTAACGTGCAGAGTAGATTTTAACCATTCTCCCGGACCGGGTCGTTACAGGGGTATCAGAGCCAAACTCTCGCGGTTTCACGCCACATACGGGCAGGAGTGCGCGTACATGAGCATGTGCGCGCGTGGGAACACGGATGCCACCGGCATGTGGACGGACACACATGGGCTGCTGGCAGTGAACCTACGGACGTGGCACATGGGATCGTTACCACTAGACGTATGAAACGTGTGGACAAGAGAGGAGATCCTGCTCGTTTGTCCCGTATGGGTAAGTTGGTTCGACGGGGATGTCGAATCCTAACGGGGAAAGATTGTCACGGCCCACAGGCCGACTGGGCCGCGCGGGGGTACTGTAGTGCGAGCTACTGTAGCACCGCGGCTCAGCTCCTTAGTCCCAAACTGGAAGCAGAGAGAAGCCGAACCATGTTAAATAGCCGGTCTCTGGGAAACTAGTAACTCCGGTTCGAATTTTTTGCGCGAAGCGAGGACGAAAGCACAAAAAAGTTATTTAGCAAGTGTGTTTTACTTAACGTGCAGAGTAGATATTAACCGTTTTCCCGGGCCGGGTCGTTCCACCAATCCCCGGCCCCCTCCACCACATTCCTCGAGCGGTCGCGCTGCACATCACTGTCGCTTCGCTTGGCTCCTTGTATGTACTCTTTGGATCCTCTTCCTTGCCACCTCATGTCTTCCGTTGTTGCTCCAAAAGTCTCGAGGATATGATGCATGCTGCCGTGGGGTTATCAGGTCGACGAGCACGACGCCGTCCCTTACGTCAAGGCTCGCCGTTATGACATACGGCAAGCGATTGCGGCGATCTTCTGGCTGCTGAATTTTGGGGTCAAACAAAGCTCAAAGACGCTGAGAGGCTAGGCCGGTCGACGACGTGATCATGGTCATGTTTAGATCACACCCTATAAATTTCGTAAATGCAAAAAAAAAAAATATCACATCGAATATTTCGACATATGCATGGAGTACTAAATAAAGTTTATTTACAAAACTTTTTGCATGGATGAGCTGTAAATCGCGAGACGAATCTAATGAGTCTAATTAATCCATGATTTGCAACAGTGATGTTACAGTAACCATCCGCTAATTATTGATTAATTATGGATTAATTAGCATTATTAGATTCATCTCGTGATTTACAACCCATCTGTGCAAAAAAAATTTATAAATAGATTTTATTTAGTATTTCAAATTAACAAGATTCCAATGCAAAAAATTTTGCACGTGGAACTAAACGCGGCCAATATATATTTTAGCTCTCTCCATTAGACCAGTCTACATAAAGTTATGGTGTGAAGTCAACGGGAAAAGTTTTCAAAAAAAAAGTCAACGGGAAGAAAGGGGAGGGGCCACGCCGGCAGGAGCCAGCCGCCGGGATCGAGCTGGCCGCCTTCCATCTCCATCAGAGGAGGCTTCGGGCACACCAGTCCAATAAACAGGGAGGCATAGCCGCCGTGGGCCCATGCTTCCGTCTTGTTGCGGATAGATAGAACCCAAATATCATTTCGCCAGGATAAGTCGCACACCTCTGCACGTAAGTAAGGCTATCTCCAATTTTCCCCTCTCTAACTCTCTCCAAACATACTATTTATTATATTTTACTACCTCTCTCCAAAAAATTCCTCCCCTATAACTATTTCTCTCCAACCATTCCCCTATATCTATTCCCTCGATATACTATCACTCATTAACTAACTATTTATTTATCGTTTTTGAATTTAAAAAATCATACAGTATTTGTACTGTCATAATACACATTATCATCATGTTACGGGGCTCAAACATGATTAATATCGTGAAAAACAGTGTAATTAGAATATAGGGGGAGTTGAAACTCACCCTATATATGAGGGGAGTTTCAACTCCCCCGTATATAGGGGGAGCTTTGAGGAGTGGGGGACGGTTCCCAAGAAATCGTTGGAGCAAGCCTAACGGTTACAAGAGGTGTGCACATCTAGGTCCTATTTAGATGCACTCAAAATTTCTAAATTTTACAAAATCTTCATCACATCGAATTTTTGAACGCATGCATGAAGTATTAAATGTAGCTAATAAAATAACTAATTACACAGTTTGACTATAATTTGCGAGACGAATCTTTTGAGTCTAGTTAACCCATGACGGGACAATAATTACCAAATACAAACGAAAGTACTACAATATTTTACGCCCAAAAGTTTTCGCATCTAAACAAGACCTAGATCTCTGAGCTTGGCCGGTGGGGTGGGGGTGTGAGGAATTTGTTGTCTTCATCTCTCTAAGACGATGGCTTGGACTTTTGGAAGAAGAAAGATATGTCACACGCGATTATTGAGCTGATGGAACCTGTAATCTTCTCTAGTTAGGCGCTAATGTAGCCGTGCCAAAAAATCAGCAGTCACAACATGCTAGACGAGATTATCAGAAATTCCTAGTTGTATACAACATGTTGTGCTTCTAGATTGTAATGTGATCTAATTAAACTTAATGATCAATCTTTTTTCCTCGCAAAAAAAAGCACAAACTAATCCTACAGTAGATGATTACTAACTGGCATAGGAAATGTCGAAATCAAATTTTGTTTGCAACATTAGATTTCTTATGATGAAATATTTAAATTAAGATCCTATATCATTATATTTAAATATTTTTTGAGGTGAAACATTTTTTTGTTGAAGTGGAACAATTTTATTGTGAAGCTGGAACAATTGTTCAAGCTTCACAATAAAATTGTTCATTTAAGCTTCGGGGAACGACTGGCTGGCTGGTGGCTGGTAATTGGTGCTGATTTGTTGCAAGAGAAAAATACTACTGGCTGGCTAGTGGCTAGTGGCTCATGCTGATATGGTGTGAGAGAAAAACGCTGTTAGTTGGCTGGCTGACAAGCCAGAACAAGAGCGATACAAATGCAATGATGCAATTAGAATTTAATTTGGATTGTTAATTTGAAAACTACGGACTTTTTTTACTTCAAAGTTTCTTTACACGGAATCCCATTCATCATGTTGGATTAACGAATCATGGGCGGGAAAGCCGCCAAAGAAAAAGAGAACGGAACCCGTAAAGAAAAGGAAGATTTCTGCGATGCGCGACCTGGATTATTTCTGGACACAAGTGAAAAGGCAAACATTTTTTTCATCGCCATGAAGATGGGCTGGGCCTAAATGGATACAGACAAGGCCCTTGGTTAAATTCTATTGGGCTCCAATTATCTATTGACGAATTCGGTCCAAACCAGCGGGGTTTTTTTTAGGCCGCATACAGAATAACGCCTGTTTTCTCCATCTTGCCGCTTGCATCATCGTGTCAACAACTTTCAGCAAAAGTGCAAAACGACCCTGTCGTGCTGCAAAAGGTTCGCAACACAATGTAACCACACACCGTACCCCAGTGATCCGCATCGGGGCATTAATGATGAATTATCCTAACGAGAAACATGTAAGGAGTACGTAGCGAAAACTTGAGTCGGCACCACCCTACGCCGTGGCCGTGTCACTTTTGGTCTCCGCTAGACCACTATAAGGGACACGTGACCGAACAATAATGAACCATACCATTTCTCACTTATTTTACTCGGAGTGCACAACCCACTTGAGAAACGCCGGCCGCCGTCTACCTCCACAGGCGGACAAACACAACCAGCCATCACCGTCACACACGACCTGCTCTGCCACGGCGCTTTCGGTGTTCAGCGTGGAGGAACAGCACCTCCGGATCATCTGCGCCTGCGCACACTCGCCGCTGGCTCCGAGACGTCGCCGGCCGGCGCAGCTCCAGGCGGCCGGGTGCCGGTGCCGGGACCGGCAACGATGAATCCCGAGGAGGCGGCGCAGCGGTCGCACGCCGTGCTCATCCCGCAGCCGGCGCAGGCCACGTCATGCCGATGCTGCACCTCGCCAAGGCGCTGCACGCCAGGGGGTTCCACATCACCTACGTCAACTCCGAGTACAACCACCGCCGCCTGCTCCGGTCCCGCGGCACGGGGTCGCTCGCCGGCGCCGGCGGCTTCCGCTTCGAGGCCGTGCCGGACGGCCTGCCGCCGTCCGACAACGACGACGTCACGCAGGACATCGCCGCCCTCTGCCTCTCCACCACCGAGCACAGCGCCGCGCCGTTCAGGGACCTGCTGGCGAGGCTGAACGCGACGCCGGGGGCCCCGCCTGTCAGCTGCGTCGTAGCCGACGGCGTGATGAGCTTCGCGCAGAGGGTCGCCGAGGAGATGGGGATCCGGGCCTTGGTCTTCTGGACCACGAGCGCCTGCGGATTCATGGGGTACCTCCACTTTGCCGAGCTCATCAGACGAGGCTACGTGCCACTGAAAGGTACCAACTACCAAGCATCGACATCGATTTTTTGAAGAATCGAATTCGGATCTGAAACCAACAATTCGTCAGGATTAAATAGCCCCATACTGAAGACTGGAATTCGCTGTTTTCTTTTCCTGCACATTGCTAGACGAAAGTGACCTGACAAATGGGTACCTGGACACCGCAATCGACTGGATCACCGGCATGCCGGGCATCCGTCTCAAGGACATCCCCAGCTTCATCAGGACGACAGACCGGGACGACGTGATGCTCAACTTCGACGGCGGCGAGGCGCAGAACGCGCGCAGGACCCGCGGGGTCATCCTCAACACGTACGACGCGATGGAGCAGGGCGTGGTGGACGCGCTGCGCCGAGAGTTCCCGCGCGTGTACACCGTCGGCCCGCTCGCCGCGTTCGCGAACGCCGCGCGGGGAGGCGAGCTGGACGTGATCGGCGGGAACCTCTGGAAGGAGGACACCAGCTGCCTCCGGTGGCTCGATACCCAGCCGCCGGGCTCCGTCGTGTACGTCAACTTCGGCAGCATCACGGTGATGTCCCCCGCTCAGCTCGCCGAGTTCGCGTGGGGCCTGGCGGGCTGCGGCAGGCCGTTCCTGTGGGTCATCAGGCCGGACCTCGTCTCCGGCGAGAACGCCATGCTGCCGGAGGAGTTCGTCACGGACACCAAGGAAAGGGGTGTTCTGGCGAGCTGGTGCCCGCAGGAGCTGGTCCTCTCGCACCCCTCCGTCGGGCTGTTCCTGACGCACTGCGGGTGGAACTCCACGCTGGAGAGCATATGCGCCGGCGTGCCGATGCTCTGCTGGCCCTTCTTCGCCGAGCAGCCGACGAACTGCCGGTACGTGTGCGCCAAGTGGGGGATCGGGATGGAGATCGACAGCGACGTGAGGAGGGAGGAGGTGGCGCGTTTCGTGCGAGAGGCCATGGACGGCGAGAGCGGCAAGGCGATGAGGGTGAAGGCGATGCTGTGGAAGGAGAAAGCTAGAGAAGCGGTGGATCCTCGAGGGAAAACATGGACCGCCTCGTCGAATTCATGCTCGCAGCGAATGATGATGTTCCAACCTGAACTTGCTATAAACAAAATGGGCTGTGATCATCTTATAATTCTGCTAATAAACTTTGTCTTAAGTTTTTTTTTAGCACATCACAAGAGCTTTAATAATCAAGAGGGGTTACAATCGTTCTGGATAGCTTCCTCTAGCCTAGTCGGGAAGCAGTCCGACCAAAAGAACTCAGGATTTGACTCTATGGGCAAGCTTGCACATACATGAGCCGCCACATTGCCTTCCCTGTTTACATGCAGAGTTTGAAACCGCTGAAACCCCTACCTAGCTCTCGGATCTCCTGCCAGAGTCCTGAAATGACGCTGCGACTGCCGTCTTCAGAACGTAGCAGATTTACCAACACCAAGTTATCTACCTCCAGGATAACATTTGCATGTCCTTGCTCTCCAGCTAGCTGCAAGCCATCTCGTGCTGCCAACGCTTCCCCAGTCAGAGCGTCAGGGATATGCGAGTATAAACGAGCTGCTGCTGAAAGAAGGCGACCATCCGAGTCTCTGATCACAACGCCCCCTGCCCCGGTCGCGGAAGATACATGGAAGGCCGAATCAGTGTTCACCTTGATCCAATTCTCCTGCGGTTTGGCCCAGCGGCCCGGCACCCTTGTCGGTTTAACTGCCGGAACTTCAAGGCACTGGAGGTCCTCCACCATGGAAGCCACATGTCTTACTGTCGCACCCGGACTCCAGCGTGTTCTCCCATAACGCCGCGCATTCCGTCCTGTCCAGAGAGACCAAACTCCACAAATGATGAGAGCAGCATCCTTTTGCACACATATATCAGATGCCAACAGGTCTCTAGTCCACGTCGCTGGATGAAGTGGAGGTAACTTACATCCAGTAATTTCCTTCACAGCTTTCCAGAATTGCACCGCATAAGAACATTGCAATGCAATATGGTACAAAGTCTCACCCGGTTCTCTACAGGTTTCGCAATGATCTTCGCAGGCAACATGTCTCCTTTTTAGTTCACCCTTGGTAGGAAGGTAGCCATGTACTGCCCTCCACCAAAACACCCTAACTTTTGGCGGGATTTTCAAACCCCACAGCTTCTTCCACCACCGCGCATCATCTGATGAGCCGGCGCTGCCGGTTGCATATGATTCTGTTGTTTCCTGTTCCTTTTTCAGTGCTCAGTAGCAGGAACGAACAGAATAAACACCCGTTCTTTCAAAAGCCCAAGCATCCATGTCCTCAAGCATCCTGGCCCCCGGCTTGATCTTTAGTATCTCCAGCGCATCTCTATAAATGAAGGAGGAGCGGACCAGCTGCTCATCCCACTCCCTAGTACCCGGTCTAAACAGGTCTTGCACACGTTCAACAGAGACAGACTCCAACCTAATTGTAGGTTTGAAAAAATCCAACCCCACAATCCAGTTATCTGTCCAGATATTAACTGTGTCCCCCGGTCCAATCCGCTTGATCATGCCTAATTTCAGAGCTTCTCTCCCAAATAAAATCGCTTTCCATGTTTCCGAGCATTTCCTCTTCCTGGTTGCTGTCAAAAACTCACCATTCGGGTAGTACTTTCCTTTTATTACCCTTGCACAGAGCGAATCAGGACGAATCATGATTTGAAGTGAAAGATTTGATGTCTTGACTCAACTATGAACAACAGGTGTTAATGTCAATTATCAAAAGAACGAACAAGACGTAGTTGGAAGATGATAAATTCCGCGATGCTGATTTTTCTGTAAAAACAATCTATGGAACGCACCCCGAGTCCTCGACTGGCCTCATCTTGATTGAGGAGGGCGTGGCCATCTGGGTTTCTGGGCTGAAGACGCCAAACCGGCCTGACTGGGTGTTGGTTACGTATCACTTTCGTTGTTATTTGACAACTAATATTTAATTATAAATTAATTAGAGTTAAAAGATTCGTCTCGTTATTTACCGTTGAACTGTGTAATTAGTTTTTTCTAAATTATATTTAATGCTCCATACATGTTTTCGAAGATTCGAGGTGACGGGTACTGTAAAAAAAATTTGGGAACTAAACGGGGATATATATATCCCTTGGGCTACAAACATGGGATGTCTAGAGGAGTGGTTGGGCCGTTTTTAATCCTATTTGGCCTAATAGGGTGAGACTTGCAGCCCCTGATAGTACAGAAGCAGAGCAGTTATCATACATGCATGAAGTCAGTGGCGGACCCAGCAGGGTAGCACGGTAGTCCTAGGACTACCCTAAATTTTGTGTTTCCCTTTAGTACTTATTAATAATTTAACAAACTTTTGTATAAAGCATAGGAAATGATACACATGTAGTTGTTAGGACTACCCAAAATTAAAATCTTGGTTCCGCCACTGCATGAAGTTAGAGATTATGTACATGAATTCATGGAAAAAAGCTTGTAATATGAATACACGTGGATTGCTATAAAAAGATATGCACATGCGCAGATCGTATATACTATATAGATGTTGCACGGTTGGGCGGCTGGCCTAATAATTACCGGTTGATGCATGCTCGACTCCAGCGTTGGGCTTCAGCCTAACCGCGCCCACCAGCTCCCCATCCTAAAACCAGCTCCTCATCCTAAAACCAGCGAGTGTCTTATATGGTTTTTAAAAGAGTAAAGTCCACTTTACAACCTTGAACTTGGCTTGGGCGTCTACTCCACAACCTGAAACAACAAAACCGGACAAAGTACACCCCCGTACTGTGAAAACCACGCAAGAACCAACCCCGCGCCCCCTTCACCCCGGTTTATGTCCACGTGTACATCGGTTTTGACCTGCCCACACTCCAGCGTGGCATACCCGGCCAGGTCAGACAAGTGGGCCCTCTGATGCAGCGCCTTTAAGGAGCGTTTCGCCAACCTTGCCTAGCTTCGCGGATCCACGAACCCGGCGGCGGCGGCGGCGGACACCATAATCCACACCCAACCCTACCTAGCGGCGGCTGCGGCGGCGGACACCCGGCGGCAGGACCGTAATCCCCCTCCTCGAATCTATAGCAATGTCGTCCTCAGGCTCTCAATCTTGGAGCACGGCTCGCTCCATAGGCGGTGGTGAAGACTTCTCTTCCCCAATCCGTTACCGGGAGGGACCTCTGGATTACGAGCCTCCGGTGATGTGCAAGTGCGGAAGAAAGGCTGCTAGATGGATTTCCTGGAGTAATGAGAACCCGGGAAGAAGGTACTTCAAGTGCTTCTCCGCGCGGGCGCGGGTGAGTTGGATCCCTTCTCTTGATTTGAGTTATTGGTTCATAGTATAAGCTTGTGGATTGATGATTGATTTCTGGTGCAATTGATTTTGTGTGTTCAGCATGGTGGATGCGATTTGTGGTTGTGGTATGACCGAGCGGACTATGCATCTCACTTTATCAAGACAGTGATTGTTGATCTTCGAGATGTAGCTAGGTCTTTGAAGAAGGAGAATGGAGAGCTTAAAACTGTGATTGATGATGGCGTGGCTCGGCAGGAGGAGCACAGAGCTGAGGCTAGGCGTCTGCACCATGTTATTGCTGAGAAGGAAGCCAGCAATGATGAACTGAATAAAAGGGTGGAAAAATTAGAGCATGAGAAATATGTGCTGAAGCTTGTAATCTTTGCTTTTGTTGGGCTTGTATTCTGTCTTGTGTGGTGGAAGTGAGTACTATGTAATAATTCTCCTTAAACCAGACCTTGTTATGGTATTCAGTTAAGCCTGGAGCATGGTAAATATGTGCCCAAGTTGTGCTTGTATGCAGTTGAACACACAGAACATAGGGATAATTTGTTGAGCATAAGGGATACTTATAGCAGTTTCCAACACACATAACATAGTTGAGGTACATTGTTCACACACACAAACCATAGTGATAAATTGTGCAAAGTCACTGTCCATAATTGTTCAACTTAGAAAAGGCTACCACACACAAACCACAGTGATACATTCATGTGTTAACACACAAACCACCCTACTTAATATCCTTCTTGCTTGACCCCTTCCTTGATGAGGTAGCTCCTCCTGGAGGTAGCATAAGATACTGCTGAAACTTGGTTGGTGTTGTAGTCTTCCTTTTGCCTGGTTCCTGAGCAGATACCTTTGCATAGGCAGAGCCTGATGAAACCTTGACAGTAACACTAGAACTAGCTTGTGACATGGGCACATGTGCTTTGAGATTCAGTTCAGCTGTGCCTCCTTTTGAAGTAGAGACTCTGGCATGTGCTGTCGTCTTAGTCAATTTAGTATTCTTCTGTGGCATAGTTCCCTGTCCAAAGAAGCATGTGTTAAGATTAGGAACATGTCTTGATAAACTGAATTAAAAGAAACTGAACTAAAGGAACCATGCATTTGACTTTACCTGGCTGGTGGATGTCGAGGCACTCAGATTTGAAGTTCTTTTCCTGCTGCTTGCTACCACATGTGCACTGCTGCAACTCTGTTGGGTGGTGGAGACAACCACCATGGCATTTGGGGCTGCAGCAATTGATGCATTTGTAGATGGACCTTGACCAGTGGGAGGAGCAGATGGATCTTGACCAGTGGGAGGAGCAGATGCACTTACAACTGGAACTGTACCAGATTTGTCATTCCTCTTGGCACATGATGACCTGTTATGTCCAATACCTTTACAAATTCTACATCTAATTGTGGTTCCCACTCTCGACAGCTTGCTAGGTTTGGGTTTCTCAGTGGATTCTCTTCTTCTTTCTTTTTTGGGTCTGCCTGGCATCCTGACATATCCAGGAGCTAATGGCCTCACCCTATCTGAAACTGGCCAATTCTGCATGCCTTCAACCGGAAGGAGAAAGTGACTATAAGTTGCCTTAACTGCATCAACCCTAAAGCAAGGTGCTATGTAATCATCTAGGGAATTTGTCTTCATGAAAATACAACTGATTGCATGAGAACAAGGAAGACCTGATAGTTGCCAGTACCTACATGAACAGGTCCTAGCAACTAGATTCACGGTCCATCTGTTGTCAAAGTGTTCTACCTCATACTTTTCATCACCACTATAAATAGCATGACATGTTCCAGACTGAGTAATAAAGGTGTTCAGTTTCCTCAAAATGTTTGGGCAAATCCGAGTATTCCACCTATCTGTCTTGCTGTGCATCTCTTGGATTCTCACCATGACCTTCTTTCTTATCATCTCCATCATGGTTATGATAGGATAGAATCTGGCCTCCACAATCCATTTATTGAATGACTCACATAGATTGTTATCAACAGAATCACAATTTGAACCTATTTTAAACCATGCCCTACACCAGTGCTGAGGGTTGCTGTTGAGAGCTGCTTGTGCACCTTCTCTTGTGAACTGGCCAAGTCTTGCCCTAGCTCGGTTGAACAACATTTCACATGGTGCCTTGGCGCATTTCCACCATCTCTTCTGCCACTCTTTCTTTTTGAATTTCTTCCTCCAATTTGCATAAACATGTCTTGCACAATTTCTGTGTTCAGCCTCTGGAGCCCACCTCTGAATGGCATTGATTATTCCTTTCTGTTGATCTGATATGAGTACCCATCCATCTCCACCTTGAACCTGAAGGTCCCTAAAAAGTATGTCACAGAACCAATCCCATGAGTCATTGGTCTCCTTTTCAACTACTGCCCATGCAATTGGGTACATTTGATTGTTCCCATCTCTACCCACTGCACATAACAATTCACCCTGTGTAGCACCTTTGAAGAAACACCCATCTAGCCCTACAACTCTCCTACAACCAGCTTGGAACCCTAGCTTGCATGCAGCTAGGCATACATACATTCTCTGAAAAATTGGTTTCTCCTCTTCGGAATCAAGCTTCACAATGACTGTACTCCCTGGGTTACTCCTTAGAAGCTCAAGCTGGTAGTCAAACAACCTCTGGTACTGCCCCTTTGTGGCATCTAGCATCTTCTGCATCACAATTGACTTGGCCCTCTTAATCTTCGAAATGCTGACATCAGCAAACATTTGTTCCTGTATGGTTGCCTTCATGCTTTCAAGCTTCCATGTAGGATTCGCCCTGATCATCTTTTCATATTTCTCAGCAATTCTTCTGGATGTTACCATAGAATTGTCTCTTCTTGGTGGACAGGTATGATCACTGCCTAGGGTTGTTATCTGCCAACTTGATGTATTTGACTTTGTTGATAGCAGACACACCCAAGAACATGTTGGCCACTGACACTTAACCCTCACTCTGTCCCCCTCATCTTTTACAAACTTGATGACCTTCCTCTCAGCAAGTGCAAACTTGATCATGGCCTTCTTAAACTGTTTCTTCCCTGTAAATTTCATACCTAGACTAAACTTGTGTACTGGATCCTTCTTGCTGAATCTAGGAAATTTATTCTCCTTGGTATGCACCGCATCTCCACTGGCCATGTCATCATATGACTCATAACCATCATCACTGCTATTTGAATAAGGTGTCAGGTTACCATCATCAGATAAGTCTTGCATGTCACCAGTTTGTCTACTAGGACCCTCTACAAATACATCATCTAGTTGTGCACGTTCACCAGATTTGACTTTTTTCTTGAACTCTCTAAACTTCTTCAATATCTCCTTTGCTTCCTCATCATCTTCAGATGTACTGATATCCCCAGGCAAGTACTCACTGTCAGAAGATGATTTTTCATCAACTTTGCTTGTTCCTTGCTCCACAATTGATTTGGTCTTCGTAGGATGGATTTGCTTCTGAAATTTTTCTCTGGAATCAGGAGCTTTGACTATCTGTCCACCTACTCCAAGGTCGTTGTCCTCCTCATCATTTTCTTCACCAGACATTCCTCCTACTTCATCTTCACTGTCAGATTCCAAGTCTACCTCATTTTCATAGTCACTTTCCTCATCATGGCTCCCATCTGATCTACTAGGCTGCTCTACATAAACTTCAGCTACACATCCATGATCTGTGCAGTTATTCATGTCCAAGCAGGCATTGTCATCAACTAGGGCTCTTAGTCCATGATGAAGCTCTCTTCCTGGGCTAAGCCAATGCAACAAAGTTCCTTCATTGACATTGCTACAATGATCCTTCAAGTGGCCTACCACCTCTGGAAGTGATACATTGTCTCGGTCAATGTGCGAAATTGCTTCCTTTCCTCCACAATAATGAAGCTTCTTCTCGGCATGAATAAACTCGCCATCGAAATGAAACCTAACAATAAGATATCCCAGCACATCCATGTTGCATTCCCTAAAAAGATGGAAACCGTGCCATAAACAAATGATCCAAAAGCATGTGCCCAATGCTTAAACAAGGGTAAAGCAAACAAATGATTCCTCTGCACGGAGGCGAGGCGATGGCAAGCCAATGAGTAACATACCTAGCTAGCGAGCCAGCTCCGACGACTAGAAGCTTCACCCTTTCGAAATCGGGATCTGGGCAAGGGGATGTGGTCGCCGCAGCCGCAGCCGCCGCCGCCGCCGTTCGTGGCCTAGGGTTCGGGCTCAGTTGGTCGCCGCGTCCGCTCGGTTCGAACAAATGGAACGGCAGCCCACTTGTCTGACCTGGCCGGGTATGCCACGCTGGAGTGTGGGCAGGTCAAAACCGATGTACACGTGGACATAAACCGGGGTGAAGGGGGCGCGGGGTTGGTTCTTGCGTGGTTTTCACAGTACGGGGGTGTACTTTGTCCGGTTTTGTTGTTCCAGGTTGTGGAGTAGACGCCCAAGCCAAGTTCAAGGTTGTAAAGTGGACTTTACTCTTTTTAAAATCTTGTGTGGCGATGTTATTTGCAGGTGTGACAAACCATCGGTTGAAGAAGACAATCAGAGAGTTCTTCGGTGTAGATTTTATTTTCTTTATATCATCTTGTGTCAAATTATCTTTTTATTATACTACCAACTATTTTCCTTGATATGAATCAAATATGAGATACCTTTTTTTATGTCTTCCTAAGAAAACGAAGAAAGAGAAAAGTGTCCATCCTACACGGCACGCCATGACGCCAACGTTAATATCCACCACTACCTGCCAAACTAATCAATCTCTCTCGCTCACTCGTGAATTGCCCAGTGAAGATGATCGGTCATCGTGCACATCTACAACATCGGTTTCTACTCTTCCACCCCAGTAGTATACTGACAGCAGGCTCCATGACCATTGGCAGCTCCAGGATTCCCGCCAGTCGACGCCGGCGCACGGCAAGCCATGGCGCTCCAATCACACGGCCCAGCCCCGTTATAATATACTGTACCAGCCATCGCTGTAAGCATCAGCGACTGCTTCGTCGCGGCTCTCCGAGCGCCGGCCCGGCGCGGCGATTCGTAGAGCCGCATCGATCCCGCCGGCCGTGTGGTCAATCGCGATCGCCTTGGCTAGTTTGCTCTTCCTCTTCTTCCTTCTCTGCGGAGATGCCTCTCCATTTATACAGTGCCAATGTGCCATCACCGCATCTTCCAGGCACGCTCACCATTCGTGGTGGCACACACCGCACACGACGGCGCCGCCCGGAACGAAGAAACCCCATGCGATGGGCTCCAACTCGCGCCCCCACGCGGTGTTCCTCCCGTACCCGGCGCAGGGCCACGTCACGCCGCTGCTGCAGCTCGCCAAGGTGCTGCACGCCAGGGGCTTCTTCATCACCTACGTCCACTCCGAGTACAACCGCCGCCGCCTGCTTCGGTCCCGGGGCGCGAGCGCCCTGGCGGGCCTCGACGACTTCCGGTTCGAGGCCATCCCCGACGGCCTGCCGCCGTCGGGCAACGACGACGTCACGCAGGACATCCCCGCGCTCTGCGACTCCCTGTCCCGGAGCGCCGCCGCGCCGTTCGGGGACCTCCTGGCGAGGCTGAACAGCACGCCCGGCCGGCCGCCGGTCACCTGCGTCGTGCTGGACAACTTCATGAGCTTCGCGCAGAGGGTGGCCAACGGGATGGGCATCCTGGCGCTCGTGTTCTGTACCATGAGCGCGTGTGGCTTCATGGGCTACGTCCAGTTCATGGAGCTCATGGACAGAGGCTACGTGCCACTCAAAGGTAATTAAAGGCCATGTATGAGCACGTTCTTCTTCATCCCCTCATGCATGATTTGGCACCTGTTTTCGCATGTGTGTCCATGTTGGGCACGTCGCAGATGAGAGCTACCTGACCAACGGGTACCTGGACACGGTGCTCGACTGGGTGCCCGGGATGCCGGGCATCCGGCTGCGGGACTTCCCCAGCTTCATCCGCACCACGGACCCGAACGACTTCATGGTCCACTTCGACGGCGGCGAGGCCCAGAACGCGCGCCTCGCGCAGGGGATCATCGTCAACACGTTCGACGAGCTGGAGCAGGACGTCGTCGACGCGCTGCGCCGCATCTTCCCGCGCGTCTACACCGTCGGCCCGCTCGTCACGTCCGTCAAGACCTTGGCCCGCCCCGACGCGGCCGCGATCGGCGGCAACCTCTGGAAGGAGGACGCGAGCTGCCTCCGGTGGCTGGACGCCCGGCGGCCCGGCTCCGTCGTGTACGTCAACTTCGGCAGCATCACGGTCATGACGCCGGCCCAGCTCGCCGAGTTCGCGTGGGGTTTGGCGAGCTGCGGCCGGCCGTTCCTGTGGGTCATCCGGCCGGACCTCGTCACCGGCGAGAAGGCGGCTGAACTGCCGGAGGAGTTCTTCGCCGTGACCAAAGAGAGAGGGCTCTTCCTGAGCTGGTGCCCGCAGGAAGAGGTCCTGTCGCACCCGTCCACCGGGCTGTTCCTGACGCACTCCGGCTGGAACTCGACGCTCGAGAGCATATGCGCCGGCGTGCCGATGATCTGCTGGTCCTTCTTCGCCGAGCAGACGACGAACTGCCGATACGCCTGCGCCAAGTGGGACATTGGGCTGGAGATTGACAACAATGCCACAAGGGAGGAGGTGGCGCGACTCATCAAGGATGCCATGGACGGCGAGAAAGGCAAAGACATGAACGCGAAAGCAACTATGTGGAAAGAGAAGGCCGTGGCGGCAACGGAGGAAGGCGGGACCTCCAAAGTCAACATTGACCGTTTGGTCGGGTTCCTGCTCGAAGGAAGTGTTTCTACAACTACAACTGCAAGCTGATTATCTAAACTGTTGTAATTAATACTCCACAACGTTATTATTGCATTTGTATCATGTAATTTGCTGCGTTTACTTGTAGAAAACATAGCGGCATATGGATATTGTTCATTTCAGATTGGAAGTGCATGTTTGCTTGTCAGTATTTAAGGTAGGCCTGTAGTTTCACCTGTCATACTACAGAACTGCCAATCATTATAGTATTCTTCTATGAACAAAGACAGCAGTAGAATTTGGTGTCTGCCTCACGGTCAAGGATTACAAGTTAGTTCCTCATGAACATCGCGTATTTCATATGACTAACAGCACGGCAGTACTTTGGACAGTAACATGCTACTGGAACATATTCTGACGAATTTCTGAATTTTGAACTTGAAATTCAGTTGGCCATACAATGGATTCAGCGAAGAAATGCGTTGCAAGAATTCGAAAAGAATCAGAAATAATGAAAGAACAAATCTTTGGATGTTTTTTCAGTCAAGATGTGAGTATCATGGACTCTGTCAGACCACCAATAGTCTGCAGCAGTTTGACATCAGATCGTTTTGCCAGGATTTTCAGCAAGTCAGTTTGAGGTGTTTGGATCTGAATTTGACGTTACAGGCCCTGAAGCTTCCTGGTTGTTTGTGCTTGTAGCTGCATCAGAAGCGGTTGGCGGAGCTGGTTGAGATCCTGCAGGATATGCCAGTAGAAAGATATCAGTTTTGCTGGAAAAAAGTGATGATGTGTAAGTTTTTTCTTTGGTGCAGTAACTTAGGTTGATACATCCAATTGTCAAAAGCTGGCATATAATTTTCTGATGCTAAGATTTCATAGTAACAGATACCTTTCGAGTGTTGAATATATGGACGGTTTAGAATTATTAAACTAGAATGAGTTTGTCCTCTGCGTTTCAGCACCAAAGCTAACTGACAAAACAAAGAATGGGAGTGGCATACCGGATGCATTATCAGATTCCCTTGATACTGCATGAGGGGGAAGCTGGAGTCTGAAATTAGGCGGAAGTGAAGGCCCTGGTGGAACAGAACCCTCCATCAGTGCTGTTGTCTGCTGAATGAATGGTGGCCGTGCAGGTTGCTGCATCGGCGAGAAGCTAGTCCTTGGACTTGGGGCACCAGGCATGTATCCCATCCCCATGTATTGGTAGGGTGGTCCTGAAGGAGAGGTTGCACCATACATCTGCAGGTAGTACTGCTGCAGCACTTGAGGATTGTACAATGCCTGCTTAACAGTTTTCAGTTAGAGAGCCAGGTTGTGCTAGTGCTTGATTCTGCTACAAAATATAACATGAAGTCTAATACTCCCTCTGTCCCAAATTATTAGTCGTTTTAGCATTTCTAGATACATAGATTTTGCTATGCGTCTAGACGTAATATATATCTAGGTGCATAGCAAAATATATGTATCTAGAAAAGTCAAAACAACTACTAATTTGGAATAGAGGGAGTAGTAAACAAAGGCATTATCATGCAACCAACGCCAAGTATACAGAAAATTGTTGGTACTCAAAGGAGAAGGAAATTTCAATGCCGAATTCATAGTTTCAGACAACGGGCGGTAACAGTGCCGTTTATCCTATTTTTTATAGGGTACTATTGCCAATTATTGAAGATGTATGTAACAAGGAACAACTAGCATGCATGTGACGGGAGTAAAAACAACAAAAATGACATCGAAGGGGAGGAAATGAAATGGTGATTGGATTGCTTGCCTGTTGGTATGGATAATCAGGTGGGTACCAGTACCTGCAAAAGTTTGCAGAACATCTTCAGTGCGTTATAAAAGATGGATAGTGATTGAGCTGAGCCTGAGGCCCATCATTGTCTCTCACTCCGAGAGACATATGTACCAACCATCATGGCTGTAAAGCCCAAAATTATCTCAGGCACTATTGTATGTCGAGCTAAAATAAGGAGCACATCGAACAGTCACTTCCTCCTTTCCAGTCCTTGCATCGTAGTACTTCGTTTAATAGTTCATTAGGAAAAGTTGCATGCTGTTCAATGCTTGCAACAACCTAAAAACATCTAACCAGCTGGCAAGATCATATATATGAAGAGTACTAATCCTACAAACAAAAAAAAATGCCAGGTAGGGTGCCTCTAAAATAAACATGAAATTTGAGAAGTATCAACCTTACAAGTCCCAAGGCTACTAGTATAGTAACTTGCATAAGAGCAAAGACAGAATCTACGAAGTAGGAAAATGGTCATGAAATCCTACTGCCAATGGCTTGGTACGGAGGAGCACATATTTGCAAATATCAGCGAAGCCAAGCGGAGCCAAGAGATGAATGCAGGCATTTTTTTTTGAAATAAAGAATGCAGGCATTCAACTCTGCAGCAAACCAACAAAATGAAGAGAGTGTTTGCAGGACAGGCAACAGCAGCCCATGGTGGTCTGGTGTCTGGGGTAGAGAGAGAGGAGGGCGGGACGGGACCACCAGCGTTGAATGCCCATGCTCAGCTGCTGTCTCCCTCCCATCGGCCCAAATTTAATGGGCCTATCTCAGGGCTCAGCAGAAGAGGCATGGGGACACGTGGGCCCATCTGCGCCGCCTGACAACTGAACCCACCTGTCCAGTTGAGGAAACGATAACTGAAAGCCGGCCGCGCTCTCAAAGGAACATGATCCCCCGATTCCGTGAAAGTGTGAAACGCACGCAGCAGTCAGGTACCAGTGTTTTCCTTACCGGTAACCGCCGGTTACCGCCGATTTTTACCGATACCGTTACTAGGCGGCAACCCATACCGGCGGTAAATTTCGAAAAATTTCGTCCGAATTTAAAATTTTCAAAAATATTTGAAATAAAAAAGGAAAAAATATGGTAAAAAAGTAGAGATGACATACATCATTCTAATATAGAATATGTTCAAATATTTGACTGTTTGGGCACTCAAAAAAATAAAAAAACTTTCGGACCGGTAATCCCGAGCGGTATCCTCTAATCCCGAGCGCTATTCGGCGTTTTCCGAGCGGAAATCGGCGCGTTTGGACCGGAAACACTGCATTGTGAGTATTTCTTGAATTTACATTGATTTTTAGATGTTTGTTGTGTAGCTATATTCAAAAACATGTGTTCATATTAGCTATATGGATCCATTTGTTCATGGTAGTTGGATGTTAATTTGTTCATTTTAGCTATATGTATATATGTGTGTTCATATTTCAAATATGTACATATATTTTCATTTGTTCATTTGTTCATTTGGACCGGAAACCACTACTATGTATTATATATATTGACGATGATGGTTTGTGAGGACTATGGTTGTGATGATTTGCATGGACTATTGTTGTGATGATCTATATGGACTATGGATGTGAATTTCTATTTTTATGGATATGAACTTCTATTCTATGTATGTGTAAATGTTATATAATTGTTTGATATATACCATCAGTAATGATATTTACAAAATTACGGTGAAATGCTGCCAAAATTTTTAATTTTCCAAAGTCATATGGTGTTTACCGGTTAAAAACGACGGTTACCGGTCGGTAAACATCGATTACCGGTCGGTAAACAACGGTTACCGGTTTTTTGAATTTGAATTGTCATTTCGAGCGGTTTCTAGCGGTTTTCGGCGATTTACTGCCGGTTTACCGATACCGCTAGTTGGCGAAAATTGCTTTACCGTCGGTAAGGTGAACCCTGTCAGGTACCCAGCTCGGTAAATGAAACATCAACGACCAACGACGACTTTTCCCTGTTCTCCTCCCACAAAAGAGCAGGTCAAATGGCTTGCTTTTCTATCACAAGTTCTCCATCTATTTGCCTCCAAAGGTCAGCTCAGCATGCCAAGTCTCTGAACAAAACGGAGACATATCTGGTGCAATCACGGAACTGGTGAAATCACCGTGCAATCCGACTAAAAAGGTCTTCAAAAAATTCTGAAAAAAATCATGAATATACATCTCGGTCTACCCCATCTACATATAAAATTTCATGATCAAATTCATCTTATTCTAGCAGTTACAAAAAAGACAAATTTGGGCTGCATTTGAACGTTACTGATTGTCAGAAAATTTGTCTTTTTTATAACTGCAAGTGTAAGATGAATTTGATCGTGGAAATTTATATGTAGATGGGGTAGACCGAGATGTATATTCATGATTTTTTTCAGAATTTTTTGAAGACCTTTTTAGTCGGATTGCACGGTGATTTCACCAGTTCCGTAATTGCACCAGATATGTCTCCGAACAAAACCCCCCTGCCCAGAACGCCAAAGTTCCTATTTTCAAAAAGAACACCAAAGTTCATGCCGTGAAACTGCACGGCTCTTGGGAATTCCAAACCCCCCCAAAGCCAGCCACTACTACGACGTGGACTTGTCACGACCTAACGAGTAGCGCCGGCTATCCTCTCCGCTTCTTCGGATCAGAACAAGAATCGAGAAGGAGAGCACAATGACAGGGCACTGAAATGGACATGTGCCGCCGCTGTCAGTTGATAATTTTTTTTGAAGGAAATCAATTGATAAATTCAGAGTCGCAGCGTGCTCGGATCCCACGATGACGGTGCTGCTCGTATCACCCGCGCATCATCGTGAGCTGAGCAGCCGTGCAGCGATTGTTCAAGGCGGGCACAGCTGCAAGTTTTAGGCGGCGACAGGGGCACTCACCCGTACTGGGGATGGTAGAACACCGGGGCAGGGCCGTGCGGCGGCGGGGTCATCTGCGACGGCAACCTGTAGGGCACGACAAGCGGTGGCTGATCCTGCGCGGGGGCCCCGCGGCCTCCTCCTCCACCTCCTCTACCTGCAGAGCAACGGCGGTGGCAATGGCACGTTAAACATCAGGCTGCAGAGGAAGCAAACGTGCACCAAAAAAAAAAACACCGGGCAGTACAGCGCAGAGCAGAGCAGGCGTATGCATATGCAGTATTACGGACAGAGGGAGCATTGCTTGCGACTTGCGGGAACAGTTGCGTGGCCTGTGCGAGGGAGGTCTCACCATGTGCCCTGCGCTGGGCTGGGGTTTGCCTGACTGGCCAGACGGGTTCTGGTTTCTTTCAGGGCATGATGGCTTTGCAAACCAATTTGCTTCAAAAATAATGGATCAATTCTGTTTCTAAAGATCGGCATTTGTTCTGGGAATAACAAAAGAAAAGAGGTTT
Source organism: Panicum virgatum (assembly GCF_016808335.1). Lineage (NCBI taxonomy): Eukaryota > Viridiplantae > Streptophyta > Magnoliopsida > Poales > Poaceae > Panicum > Panicum virgatum. The sequence goes on along the minus strand of NC_053145.1, from coordinate 61,841,038 downwards.
CTTTAAGTGAGCATTGCGTAGATTAGCACAGTGCCAAATGGTCCTAGCTAGCCAGCACTTGAACCAACTCCAATCTGGTGCTGCATTATTGTGTTTGTGCTGTAATGCACCCAACAGTTTTGCAGAAATAGTATGCAGGTTGCTCTATTGCGAAAAGGAGAAAAGAAAAAAGACAATTGTACCATTATACAACACAACTATTTGAAAAGCGCGAAAACAATTGTACCATATCGAAAGTGGAAACAAAGATGAAAACACCGCGGTTTGAAAATCATAGCTAGATAATGCAGCATATATTGGGAGGCTCCTGTTGGTATGAAGGAATACAAGGAAAACAAATCTACTCTAAGGCTATCTCCAACAGAGGACCCAAACCCAAAAAAGGTCGCGCACAGTGTTTTGGGTACCAAAAACACTCTCCAACGGAGCACCAAAACGGAGTACCCAATTTGCGTCGTCCGCGTGAGAATAGGCAAATATGCGTCTCTCTCCTCGACCCAAATGTGCGCAGCCCTGCATCGCCCGCCGAGGCGTCCTCCCGCGGCTCCGGCCCCGACGTCCTCCCCCGGTGCCGCCCCGACGCGGCTCCCCCGGCAACTGGACGCGCCGACGGCCGAAACCCTCGACCTCGCCTCCGCGATGGCTGGCCGTGGCGCCTCGTCCTCCCGCGGCTCCGCGCCGCCGGCTCGTCCTCCTGCGGTGCCCCACCGCAGAGGACCCACGCGGGCCTCCGCCACAGCCCCGCGCTGGCTCTGAGAGGCGCAGCCGCTCCCCTTCCGCTGCCTCGACGCGACCCGAGGCGACGGCTGAGAGGAGGTCGAGCTCCTCCACGGCCGGCGGATGACGACGGCGAGGTGCTCCCGCGGCGGGGAGCAGCCGGCATGGTGAAGACCGGCCACGGCGAGGAGCAGCCGCCGCGGCGGGGCGCAGCCAGGCAGGACCGCAGCGGGGCGCGGCCGGCACTGCCAGGCCGCCCGCGGACGACGACGGCAAGGTGGGCCCGTGGACGATGACGATGGCGGCGGCGAGACACTTGCTTGGCCTCGTCATCGACCTCGGACATCTTGCGGCCGATGAACCTCTTGACGGAGAAGAAGGTGTTCTCGGGGTTGACGATGGCCTGGCACTTGGCGATCTGGCTGACGAGGCGATCTGGCCGCACGCCCTCGGCATTGGTGACGACGGTGGGCTTGCTGCCCTCCATGGCGGCGATGGCGGAGTTGGTGGTGCCGAGGTCGATCCACCACGGTTGGGAGGCGAGGCCGCGAGGGGCCATGCCCGCCCTCTGCCGAGCTACGCTCGCGCCGCCGCTGGAGCAGCAGCAGCTCTCCGCTAGGGCCCGGAGCAGTCGGCGGCGGAGGGCAGCCGCGGCGGGGAGCAACCGGCGACCGGGGGCAGCCGGCGGCGGGGGGCAGCCGGCGGCGGAGGGCAGCCGCGGCCGGGGGCGGAGGGCAGCGGCGGCCGGGGGCAGCCGGCAGCGGGGCGCAACCGGCGGCCGGGGGCAGCCGGCGGCGGAGGGCAGCCGCGGCCGGGGGCAGCCGGCGGCGGAGGGCAGCCGCGGCGGGGAGCAGCCGGCGGCCGGGGGCATCCGCCGCGGGGAGCAGCCGGCGGCCGGGGGCATCCGCGGCGGGAAGCAGCCAGCGGAGGAGGGCAGCCGCTGGCGGGGATAAGAAGGTTGCGTCTGCTCTGTTGGAGAAGATATGTTTTTTTTGGTCCGTGACCCTATACTGTGCGCCACCTAAAACCATCGAATGGGTCTCCAATTTGGATCGCAGTGTTGGAGACAGTCTAAGAAATAGATCGGATGAGAGGACGAGAAGCAAAAGCTGCATCTCAACCCAACCCTTGCCACGCACAGAATCAGTGCAAGCATCTATTCCTCCAGTGGTTGACACTCAACCGGGTCAAAGTCTGAGAGACTACAGGAAAGGCCAGTACTAGTAGTAGTATATGCTGCCGAACATTTTGCAAAGCCATGCACCGGTGTTCACAGGAAAAGAAAGGCGGCTGGATTCCCGATTCTCCAGCGATAATCTCCACCCCTTTACACCTCACTGTCGCTGGGACGACGCAGCTGCACACCACCAGCTGCGTGCACGCGGTCAATGCAACTTGGTCTTTCTCTGCAGGCAGAAGGGCAGAGGAGGAAAAATAGTACCAGCCCCACTCGGCCGCCCAATAACCGCCACTCTGCCAAAATGCTACCGGTATCGACCTTGCACACGATGCAGCTAGCAAGCAATTCACCCAAATGCCTAGACCGAGCTAGGGTCTCTTTGAAACGAAGAATTTGAGGTGATAAAAAATCCCCAAGCAGAGTGGAGTGGGCACCCAGATTTCATGGCTAATAGGTATCCATGCTGCGTGACTAGACTTAACAAGGTGGCTAGGTGGGGTGGGGTCGCGTGAACTATTGCTTATCGAGAAGTCAAACAATTTAAAGTTTGGTTAAATTTATACAAATAGTTACTAACATTTATATCTTTAAATAGATTTAGAGTGAGAATATATTACTTGATTGATCTAATGATGCTTATTTTGTAACACAAACAAGTATTTCATATAAACTTAGTCAAACTAGAAATTATTTGACTCACCGAGAAACTTTTTAATTGCATTCTTTTGCGATGGAGAGAGTAGACTAGATAGCGTGCAGGGTGCAGCGAATTAGGGGGCAGCCACTGCAAGGCCAGGCTGGGCAAGCAAGCACAGCCATGAGATGAGATTTGGAGAGCCATGAGCCATGGTTGATTGCCCTGCTGCCTCCCCCGTCCCAATGCGGATAGAGTAGTGGCCGTGTGCTGGCGCGCTGCGCTGGGCCCCACCCATCTTCTGCCAATAATCTCCCTCCCCCAGGGGGGAGATTAGGAGGAACACGGTGCCCTAATCAAAGCTTATCCGGTAAATCGATCAAGTACGGCCGCCGGCGCTAATGATGCCCCCGGTTATTACTGCCATGCACATGCGCGTGCCTTGCGAGCGCAAGTAAAGAAGAAGAAGAAAAAAAGAAGCGGGGCAGCAGGAGGGGGCATTGATTTGGTTTGGTTACTCGGGTCGCTCACCTCTCGCCTGCGCGGGCCGCGGCGGGCCGAACGCCGCAATGTTGCAGTTGGCGCGCCGCCCGGCGATCACCGGGTTCGGGTTCTGCACCGCCCGCGCCGCCGAGTCGGGGTCCCGGAAGACCACCTGCGGGGAAGAGAGCACACGGAACCGATCTGAGACCAAGCACTTACGCATGCAGAGCGCTCGCGGCGGCGGCCGATCGGTTGGCGCGCGACGCGCATAGCAAGCAGGATGGACGGAGTGGGGGGAGAAGCTGAGAGGAGGGGGGTCGTCGACTTACGAAGCCGTAGCCCTTGGACCGGCCGGTCTCGCGATCGGTGATGACGACGGCCTCGAGTATCTCGCCGTATGCCTCGAAGTGCTGGCGCAGCCCCTCGGACGGCGTCTCCCACGCCAGGCCCCCCACGAACACCTTGGTCAGCGTCGTGTCGCCGAACCGCGACCGGTGGTGGTGGTACGGGGCCCCGGACCCCCCGCCTCCGCCGCCGCCGCCGCCGCCGCCCCGGGGCGCGTGGCCCGGGGATCCGCCGCCGCCGGAGGACGACGACGAAGCCGCCATCTTATGTTGACGATGCACGCTCGCACGTACCGTGCGTATCTGCCCTCCCCTCGACTACTACTAGCGCCCCGATCTTGTTCTGTATCTTTGGAGGGTGGGGGGGGGGGGGGGGGGGGGGGGGAGGAAAGGCCGGGAGAGGAAACTAAACCTACACGGACTCTGCTAGTGGGATTGCTTCGCCGAGAGACCTGACCTCCTGCGCTTGCCCCCTCCCCTCTGGCTGCCTGGTATACCTCTCCCTTTCCATAACCTCCCTCCCTCCGGTCTCTCTACCTCAGGAGAGAGCAGCAAGAGCAAAGGATTATGTTAAGGAAGGAGGGGAGAGGGGAGAGATGGCAAGCAAGGCAGCAGCCAGCCCCGCCGAGGAGGGGACGCGCTGCGCTGGAAGAGAGGGTTCGGGCGTGGGATGACAGCTGCATGACCCTTTCTAGTCTCGTTTCCAAGGGACTATAATAAGGCCCCTGCAGCAACGCCCGCCAGCCTCCTTGTTCCCCATGCCATTTCTTTATGATGCCTCTCTCCCCTCCTCTCCCCTCGCCCGCGCAATGTGCCGCCTCCTGCCGCCTGTCGCTCTCGCGCGCCTCGGGCGACCACCCCGAGCCCCAGCGCCAACGCCGCGCGGGAACGTCACCAACGGCGACGCCGTGGCATCGGCAGGCAGGGGCCGCGCTGGAGCCGTGTAACAATCCCAAAAATTAGGATTCAAAAAAAAAATTTCTTACACGTGGACCCCACACGTCATTCTCTCTTCCTTGCCTCTCCCGTTTCTGTACGTCGAGCGGAGGCCGCCGGCCACGCGTCCGGCGATGCCCGACGACAGAGCGTGCCACGCTCGGGTCCTTCTCGACGCTACTCGGCCTCGCCACGCGGCGCCGTTTCTGTGCGCGCACACCGAGGATTGTCGCCGATGCCGCCACGACGATGCCGTGCCACGACCGACAACCGCGCCTCACCCTTGCTCGGCCCTCCTCCCTCCCATTTGCGTCGCAAGCACGCCTCCTATCTCCCCTGCCCTCTCCTCCTTGCTCTGAGCGCCCGGCCGAGCCCTCCCATGGCGACCAGAGCAGCCGCTGCCGCCATTAGCGCCGCCGCCTCCTAGGCCGCCGCGGAAACCCTTCCTCCACCCTTCCTCGCGCCCAAACGACCCCCCAGCAAGCTTCCTTGACCCCCACCGGTGCTCCTCGACCCGTTCATCGTCGCCCACGGCCACCAGACCGCCGCCGCCGCCGCCAAACGCCGCCATCGGAGCTACTGCTCCGCGGAGGAGCCCCTCCCGGCCATCCCTAGCCCCAAACGAGCCCACCTCTGGGTTCCTCTCGACGCCGTGAAGCTTCTCCCCCACTTCCCCCACGCCCCCGGTGAGCCCCCACGCCGGAATCCGGCCACCACCGCCTCCTCTGTTTCAAACCCCAGCCAGGGACCTCGGGTTAAAATTCCAGAAACACCAGGGTGTTCTTTGAATAGACCGTGACCCAGTTGAATAGTGCTCTAGGGACTTCTTTGTAATTTCTAGCTGTAAACTTTGAAATTCAATAGAAATTCGTAGAAAATTCGTAAATTAGCAAATCCAGTTGTTCTGGAATCCTTGAGAATAGATCTTTGCAGTAGAATCATAATATGCTGGTTGTTAGTGGAAACTTTTTGCTGGAAAATTAGATTTATGTTACTAGGTGCATAAAGGCTAGTTGTTTATTCTTTTTCTTAATTAATTCTTGAAGCCTTGTTATGCTCTGAAATTTTTGTGGTGGTTTGTTCATGTGACACTAGTGTTTTTATAAAAATTTCGTGGTCAGTTCTCATGTGTAACTAATTCATTGATTTAATCCTTGTTTAGTAGACTTTAATTATGATAAATAGTTTATGTTGATGATAAATCATGAAAATATTTCTGAGTGTTCTTTTTGAATATATTAGCTTGTTCCTGAAGTTTGAGCACCAGTTCGTGACTAGAACAGAAGTTAAAAATGAATCTTGTTAGATTGATGTCTGTTTTGTTTATTTTCTCAGAATTAATTATGTGTATATAAAATCATGAAAAATTCACAGTAGCTAAATAATCCCTGTGTCGACTTCCTGTTAAATTTTCAGCTTCTGTTTTGCTCTGGTCTGACTTGTATAATTCAATCTTGTTCTAGGAGTTGTCTGAATGAATGAATTGTTCGGATTAAATGGATGCATGAAATGACATGATTTTTACAGGGTAGATTTCTCTTTGTACCTTCTGTTTAGAATAATTGTTTCTGAAATTATTGTTATTTATGTACTGAGTTATTTAATTATTAGCAAGCCAAGACCTGCATGTTATAGGAATCAACTACTGCTTGTTTGTGCAATTAGTGGACTTCTTTTGGGCTGATTGATCATGATGCCATGGGTAGTTAGAAATGTAGTTAACTACTTTATAAATGATTGTCCATGTGATATGATTGTTTGCTACTTGTTAGACTACAACTTTATCGTAAAGGAAAAATAATAGCATCTATATTGTTGAGCAACTCAGAACTGTGCATTCATACATATGCATTGCTGCATTTCATTTAGGTACGATAGATGAACCACGTGAGGGATGTGACATTGAAGCCGAGCCAGAAGACGGTGAATGGTGGACATATCTTGAAGATGGATGGATGGATCCCGATGTGCATGACCGAAGGCTGATGCTCGCCAAACGAGTATCATCTAACTAACACTGACTTAGTGTTACCCTCAGGCAAGCCCCGGTGCACATCCTATTATTTGAAATTATGACACCTATATATGTATTTATTACTGGTGCATTACGTTTCAGGAGTTGATTGGAACCCTAGTTGCATGATTCCTAGGTTTCCCTGAATTATACTAGCATGTATAGGACGATAGAAATGCTATGCTTAATACTTCTCGATAGAAGTCGAGTGACTTCCTGTCACTCGCGAGCTATAGGGCAAAAGTCGAGTAATTTCCGGTTACTCGCGAGATTTATAGTTATCTTTATATTCCAGTATATGAGATATGGAATGCAATATGGAATGAATGGAAATTTGAGACCGGACGGGGGAATGATGATGTTTAGGTATGGCAGCAGGACAGGGTTCCTGGTTGTCTTAGCCCCGCCTGTGTCGATTAAGGACCGGTCGTTGTGGCAGTGCTGATCGGGGATTGAATTGTACTAACCGCATGCCGGAAGTAGGAGGTAGTCGAAACCGGTAAGCCGAGTACTGCCTTGATTCGAAAGTACAGGAACCCGCACCCAACTCCTGGGGCGAGTCGAGTAGTCGCGGAGAATTGGGTTGCATATGTTTACTTTTGGTGGTCTCACGTTGAGCTCGGCTGACCATATGTCGTTGGGCTGGTTCCTGTAGTTCGAGGCGGGGAGGGGAATGGTTGGCATGTATAGTCCGACGGGGCCAATACGTGCCGTGTTGGTTAGGTCCACCTTGCAAGGTTAAATCGGATCGATTCGCCGTGTCTCGCGGTTATGAGGGCCTTGGTCTCTTTGTCACACCGTAGCGAATGAGCTAGAGTTTTAGAGATATAAAAATGGATATAAATTCTTAATCTTATTTGGATGCTCCACCTGTGTGTGTAGACAGGCAAACTTTAGTGTGAGTCTAGCTATATAAAATATGTGGCTAAAATGTTGAAAGTAAGGATACACTTCTAGTGCTATTTCCGCAAAAACAAACCACCAGCCAAATGCCTAGCATGTCTAGATATGTGGGCTAAGTTATACCCACTGGTCGGATAAGTCTTGCTGAGTATTAGTATACTCAGGGTTTGTTGTTTACCCTATTTCAGGTATAGAAGCTAACCAGGATTCGCATCAGTGGGCTCGATGTGACGTCCTCACACGTGTTCATAGTTATCGTCTTGTTTTATTGGTTCTCAATCGAATTTCTTTCTCTCAGGTTATATTCTCTTCCGCTACTATCATTTATTTTATGTAAATTCCAAATTTAAAGCTGTTTTGTAAATATTTATGTTATTATCTATTTTTGTGAAATTATATTATGCTGGTACCGTCTGTGCTCGCCGTTGCGCGAGACTTCTGGTGTGTTTCGATCGGCCTGTGGGTTGGAAACAGGCTGTCAGGTTACACTTAATTAAGCTAATGCGCCTGATGCGTTTAGATGATGGCCATTACGCTTAATTAAGCCGTTTAACTTGGCGCTTCTGTCACAAGCCGTCGCCGAGCTGGTGGCGTCGGCGGCTGGACAAGCTAGCCTTGAGCCAAGCCTAGCCGCTAGCTAGTAGGTGCGCCTAGTAGGCATGGTTGTTTGCTACTACTAGTCGCGGAGTTGCTTCCTTGCCCGCATCGGCCACCCGAGCGGACCTCTGCCTTGCTTTGCTTTGTTGGGCAGGCATCGATGTGATCAGGTGTGGACAGGCGGACACACGCTACCGATCTGATATTCTGATCTACTAGCTGTACTGTCCTGGAGCGAAGTGTGCAACCATTAACGAGGTCGTCTCCGCTGCACAGCGTCACGCCGTCGCCATTAATAGCCGGCTAATGACGTGATTAATTGAGAACAATTCCGAACGAGAGTGTTGCCGATCACTTCATGCTACTACGCGAAAAAAGAACTCATGAAAGAACAGTGGAATCAGAATTAGCACGAGCAGCCGCTCAATGCAAGATCGCATGAAAGCGAGCAGGGTCTTTCTCTCGAGTTGACCACGATGGAGATGGTCCCTTTTTCCCCCCCGTCGGTTTCGGCAAGGAGGAGAAATAAATGCGGTTCTCCGTTATCCACAAGGTTGGTGTAGTGAGTCACCCGCCACGTCAGCATGGAAGCCTTGTTGTCGAAGCCCGGTGCTGGCCTAGAACGCACTCGAAAAATTTTAAGGCATGTTGGCCTTGACCTCTCGCTCGACGAGCTCTCGATCGGCTGTGGCGTGCAAGTTAGTGGCTTTTGTGTCTGATCCGCCCGGCGTTGGTTCGGCGCCTTCTTTTGTCCTCTTAGCTCGGGACAAGCCAGGCTTCGGAGCCCGCCCGGTTCACTGAATAGTTGTCTTCAGCAACTGCCACTGACTGGATGTTTCCATGACAGTGCGAGCTTAGTTGCTTGCCCTACTGTATTGTACTCCAACGCGGCATCCCCCGTTCCGGAGGCTGCTGACATGGAACCCTTTGGCCAAAAGCCCTGAAACCGATCGAAACGCGGAACCCTTTGGCCGCAGACGATGCGGCCGGGCGCACCAGAACACGCAACTGGTAGACAGCGACGGGGCCGGACATGCACACGCCCCCGTCGACCTTTCCGCTGGTTTCACCAACCTGTCCTCTAACCGATCCAGACGGGTCGGGCTCGCAGAATACTCCCTCCATGGAGAACCTCGGCCTCGCACCGTCGCCAATTCATCATCCATCCCCGCCCGGGATGAGCATTGTTTAATTTAATCTCGATCCCTTTTTGGCTTTTTCCCTGCGCCGATCAATCGGTCATCAGCAACCGGGCGAGCGAGGCTGGCTGAATGGCTGATCCGCCCGTCGCTGTCGGCCGTCGGATCACGGGCCCACTAAATCCCCCGGCGAGCGCCGGCATTGGCTGGCCGCCGGTCGATCGGTTTCTTTAACGGCAAGCAACGAGGAGCGTGGCATCCAGCTATTCCGTTCGGACCGGCCAGCAGGCGCGAGGCTCGCCGCGGCCGGTACGCCACGCGCATGCGTCCGTGTCCGTTCCGCGGCGAGCCGGCAGAGGCAGTTGCTGCTGCCCGGGCCGGGCGAGGACGGGCTGCTCCGGTGGCTGGCAGCTGGCGGACGCGGCGTGCGTACGAGCACCCGAATCGTGGTCCGTCCGTAGCCGCCGGCGACTTCTCTGCTTCAGTTCTTCCGGATGGATATATTTGCCGCTGTGTGGGCTCCAGCAAAATTTAGCAGCAGGGATCGTGCCGAGCTGTCGATCTTGGCTGCGTTTGCAGCACTAGTACTGGGCTGGGCACGTCCGGGGCCCGGAGCCCTGGAGGGAGTGCTGCTGCTGCGTACGGCGAACAGGAAGATATTGCGATCACACCAGAGTACCAGAGAAGATACGGAGCATCTATCAGAGAACGTGTTGCATGGAGGATGGAGGCGCAGAGATGGCTGTACTGTGCCGGCAGTATCCGCGCCAATTTCACGGCTCGTGTGTAGTGCGCTGGTTCACTTGCACTCAGGCTATCTATACTTGTCGTTCTCTATTTTCATTTTTTTTAAAAACTATTTTATTCTAGTCATTAAATTTTTTTTCTCTATATTTAATTTTTCTGCACTCGTCATACTCTATATTCCATTCTCTATATCAACTACTACCAATAGAATCCATGCGTCATGTTCTATTTAAACTCTCCCACTTTCTCTCTCCCGATGGGCCAATGGCAGGCGTGCGGTCGTTGGTAAGTGAGCCCAGCGCGGGGTAGCGGATCTCCTGTACTGCGCCAAATTTAGCGAAGAGCGCGCCGTCCGCTTGGGTACCGGATGTCATCGCGTACACCGCTGCAGCACTCATCATCCCCTATTCGCTACTGCAGGATCAATTTGCAGTAGACAGTGCGGGTAGTCTCATCAGAATGCTGCCTCGGATGTCCTGTACTCCTCCTGTAATTGGGCGGTCCAATCGTGCAGGCCTTGGGCTCATAGTCGCGGGCCGGTGGGCAACTCAGAATCCATTTTCGGCCAAGGGGGCGGTGGTGTGCGTGCCGTGCGCGCCACCAGCATGCTTGGGCTTCAAACGGAGACTCCTTTTTTTTTGAGATCAAACGGAGACTCTTGTTTAGATGGAAATTGATCAGCATTATTTTTTTCATTATTAGCTCCTGTAGCAATAGCAAAGCACTCGTGAATCGTGGCTCCTTCGAAGAACCCCAAAGTTCCAAAAAAAAAAAAAATCCTAAAATTAAGATATTCCTCCGTTTTTGGCATAAAGTTCTGGCACGCTTCTAAGCACAACGTTACAAAAGGGAGAACAAATTCCAGAAAAAAATAAATAAGGCGGGCTTGTCAAACTCTGGAAACGATAGTTAAGGAGATATTCAGCAGCTATAAATGTTTATGAATAAGCTTTGTGCTTTGACTTTGCCATCTCTTACCGTGATCTATTGTCTTATAAGCTTTTTCTCTCGCGATAACAACATGCATTGGTTTAATAACATTGTACAGCAATAATAACTCATACCCTTTGCATAAAAAAAAATCGTTCCTTCAGCTGTCGGTCACGTAAACTAGCAATACGCTTGCTGAGTTGTTTTACGTCCACCAGAAGGCTACCTCTTCCGCTCTTCGGCTCTCCGCTTCTTCCCTTCCGACTCCCCCCACTCCCGTTGCTTCGGCTTCCGCGGTTCCGCCCTAGGCCAAGGGCCCTGAACCCTCCCAAATTCCCCAAATCCCCCGGCCCCGCTCCTATCCGCCGAGCTCGCAGCCAACCCTCCTTGCAGGCCCCAATGGAGGAAGGCAGCGACGCGCAACTGCCGCCCCCAACCCACGCCGAAGCCGCCGAGCAGCCACCCCCCGTCCCAATGGACCAAGACGAGAGCCCGGAAGCAGCCGCAGAACCCATGGAGGACGGAGAAACCACCGCCGCAGATGCGTCCGAGGCCGCGGATCCAATGGAGGACGGGGAAACGGCAGGAGACTCTGCGGCGGCCGCGGAGCCCATGGAGGACGACGCGCCCACGTCTTCGCCGACCCCGTCGGCGCCGTCCGCCACCGCGGCCGTCGACGACTCCACCATCGCGCGGAAGCGCCGCCGCCGGAAGAAGCAGTTCCCTGGTATGATTCCCACGGCCGGCGTCCGCGTCCTCCGCGGATCCTCCTCCTCCTCCGCCCACACCGCGGCGCATCTGACCGGCGTCCCGCGCCGCCGGGGGCGGCCCCCGACCTCCTCCTCCCTCCGCCTGGCCCGGGAGCTCGACTCCGAGGCCCTCATCGCTCTCGCCGCGGGGTTCCCCGCGGACTCCCTCTCCGAGGACGAGATCGTTGCCGCCGTGCTCCCACGCATTGGCGGCGCCGAGCAGGCCAACTACCTCGTCGTTCGCAATCACATCGTCGCGCTCTGGCGCTCTAATCCCCTTTCCCCAATCGCACCCAACGCCGCGCTTGCTTCCATTCGCGCTGAGCACGCGCCCCTTGTTGCCGCGGCTCATTCCTTCTTGTCCGAGCACGCGTACATCAATTTCGGGCTCGCCCCCGCCGTCCTCTCGCTCCCCCCACGGTCTCCTCCATCCTATCCTCCGCCTTCGGTCCTAATTATTGGCGCTGGCCTTGCTGGTCTGGGCGCCGCGCGCCACCTTATAGCACTAGGCTTCAAGGTGGCCATCGTCGAAGGTCGACTACGACCCGGCGGCCGTGTGTTTACCAAGACAATGCGTTCATCTGCTGCAGAGTATCCCGATACAGTTGCTGCTGCTGACCTTGGAGGCAGCGTGCTCACCGGTATCAATGGGAACCCCCTTGGTGTCATTGCACGGCAGCTTGGATTCCCGCTCCACAAAGTGCGGGACAAATGCCCACTGTATCTTCCAGATGGCCGTCCAGTTGATCCCGACATGGATGCTCGTGTTGAGGCTGCTTTTAACCAGCTTCTGGACAAGGTTTGCCAGCTGAGGCAGGTGATTGCAGATGGTGTGCCACATGGTGTTGATTTGTCACTGGGCATGGCGCTTGAGGCATTTCGAGCAGCGCATGGTGTTGCAGCTGAGCATGAAGAAAGGATGCTTCTGGACTGGCATCTGGCGAACCTGGAGTATGCTAATGCTGCCCCTCTTGCTGATCTCTCCATGGCCTTCTGGGACCAGGATGATCCGTATGAAATGGGTGGAGACCACTGCTTTATTCCTGGTGGAAATTCTCAGTTTGTCCGCGCACTTGCTGATGGCATCCCGATATTCTATGGACAGAATGTGCAAAGGATACAGTATGGGCGTGATGGTGTGATGGTGCACACTGATAAGCAGTCGTTTCGTGGTGATATGGTTCTCTGTACAGTTCCTCTTGGCGTGCTCAAGAAGGGTGACATCAAGTTTGTGCCTGAGCTACCCGCTCAGAAGAAAGAGGCCATCCAGAGATTGGGTTTTGGTCTGCTTAACAAGGTTGTGATGCTGTTCCCTTATGATTTCTGGGATGGTAGGATTGATACATTTGGTCACTTGACAGAAGACTCTAGTCAGCGTGGCGAGTTCTTCCTGTTCTACAGCTATTCTTCTGTCTCAGGAGGGCCATTGCTCATTGCCCTTGTTGCTGGGGAATCCGCAGTCAAGTTTGAGCAGGCTTCACCAATGGAAAACGTTGAGAAGGTGCTGGCAACACTTAGGAAAATCTTTTCTCCCAAGGGGATTGAAGTTCCAAACCCATTGCAGGCAATATGCACTCGATGGGGTACCGACAGGTTTACTTATGGATCATACTCATATGTGGCTATTGGCGCTTCTGGTGATGACTATGACATTTTGGCTGAGAGTGTGCATGATAGAGTTTTCTTTGCTGGGGAGGCAACAAATAGGCGATACCCCGCTACAATGCATGGAGCCCTACTTAGTGGGTATAGGGAGGCTGCTAACATTTTAAGAGCAGCTAGAAGGAGAGCTAAAAAAGTGGACTCACCTGAGAAAATGGATATTAATGCTGAAGTAAAAGTTGATGTCAACTGTGAAGTCAAAGACAATGTTAAAGATAGCAACATTGATTTGGATGATCTCTTCTGTTCTCCTGATGCTGTATTTGGGGGTTTCTCAGTTCTCCATGATCCATCTACCTCTGAGCCCGATTCAATTTCCTTGCTGCGTGTTGGAATTGGTGCTAGAAAGCTAGGCTCTGGTTCACTTTTCCTCTATGGATTGATAATGAGAAAGAATGTAGCTGTGCTGGCTGCAATTGAGGGTGATGAACAACGGTTGGGTACAATGTACCGAGATTTTGGGACAAAACTCGTGGGATTGGATAGCTTGGGTGATGCTGGGGAAAGTCTTATCTCTCGGATAAAGGCTGCTTCTAGGAAATAATGTCAAAGTATGTTTGGATGGTCAACTGTCACCTGTAATCGTTTTCAGCTCTGAGTGCTGAGTTCTTATGCTCAGCATAGTTACTGCCTCTGTAATTCATTCATTTGATTAATTGCCTCATTTTTCTCGTCTCTCATCAATGTGTTAACTTCTGCCATGTTGCACTGAACTGCTGATAAACCAGCGGAGAATAATCAAAGTTCATATCACCACATCAAACAGTGTGAGATTTGAATCAGCGCTTCTTGTTCGGAACTGGTACATTTCTCATAAACTAGTGTAGTTATGTTGTTGTTTATACATGCTAGCTTGTGATCTGACCTTAGGGGCTTAAGATTTTTCTGCATGAGTTGTTTCACTTCCACTTCCACCTATAATGTCATGGGAAATGTGGAGAACAAAAGGATACGAGGTTCTGGATGACCCTAGCATATTAATATTCTGGTGAGCTATATGGTTCATGTTCTAACTATGTACATTTTCTTTCCAACTTGTGTTCTGTTTCAATAATTTAATGCGACATTTTCCATGTTAGTTTTCTTTATTTTAGTGTCTTGAATATTGTGCTCTATGAAAATTTCTGGTTTAGTTGAAGTTTGAACAAAATCATAAGGATTTGTATCCTGATCCTCCCTATCCATACAGCACCAACATTTATTCTAACAATTTGGTCAGTGAGATCACCAATCCTTCTACCTAGCATTCAATCAATTTCTGTGCCCTAATATAACCTTTTGTGAGATCACAAGATATTAGAACTATTCTATTTCGAAAAAAAACAAGATATCAGAATTAAGTGTACACATCTTGAAAGGAAACACTTCTTTAGTTCTACTTCTCTAAGATGCAAGAAATAAACAAATAGGTAACATCAGATTTAGACGCCCACTGTCAAGAATATTTTTTCCAAGATGGAACTTGAGTCTGAGTCTGATTATGATACCAGTTTCCGTGTCCAAGTAACACTAGTAAGATATGTTGTGCTCTGTATAACTTGGTAAACAAAGTTGCCTTCAAATTTTGGCGTTACATCTTTCTTCACCCTAAGTAGTTGGGTTCATCGAACTAAGTTTTCAGTTGCTCTGATGTTCCTTCTTTCCCTATTGTTGATTGTTAGACCTTTTGTGGTTAGGCAAAATCCGCTTATACACAATCATTATGTGGTTATACGAGCTTAGGAAATTTTGCTTTGAGTCGTTAGTCGTTACTGTACATCACTAGAATTCTGGTTTTCTGTACTCTTCATCAGGTCTTTGTCATTGCCGTTACTGTGAACTGGAGTGGCACGCATGCGCAGCACATTATTTCAGATAATGATTGCTTACTCCGTATGTATGATTTCTCCTGTAGCGCCAAGGATTCCTGGTCTACATCGTGTTGAACGCCTGAACATTGGCAGTTACTCAAGATGGAAACCCCAGCAATATTAGTTGGACCACAGGTCTGCAAGAACACAAGGAAACACAGGCTGTATCATTTTTAAATCTTCAAAAAGTTTCCCTAGTTTGCTCGTTTCTCATCGTTGCTACTACCTTGTTTCCAAACAGAGGTTGTCTGTAGCAGTTGTATTTAGATGGCGAGCTCTTCAAGGCACCCTGCAAATGTGTCTGTGAATTGTGATTAGTTGAAACCGTCAGGTACTCTAGTCATTGTACCTTGCGCTAATTGCTGCAGCTCTGTATGATCTTTCTGAAAGGTGTCATTGGGTTCCTATATTATTATTATCCCCGCTCACTTTGATGCAGTCTGTCGTTTGTTCTTGGCAGTGAGCAAGTAATGCAATGCCAGGTTTGAACCTGCTGCTTTTTCGGCAGATTTTCGTGAATCTTCAGCTACTCTTCAGCAAGTAATGATAGTATATCTAGGCTATCTCCAACAATGACACCCAAAATACAAGATCCATTCCACGTTTTCATTGAGCTACAGGGAAAGGGTTCAATACCCATTTTTGGTCTTCTCCAACTCCAACAAGACCCAAAAGAGAACCCTTTCTGCAAATGGGGCATCAGGAGAGAGGATAACGCAAAATGGGTCTTCTGTATAGGTTGGAGGCTGAAACGGTACTGTTGGAGACCTGTTTGGATTTGGGTGCCCTTATGGGTCACCTATTGGAGACAGTCGGACTTATCCTCGGAGAATTGGATAATGAGCTGACATTTAAGCGAGTCTTCTTTGACTACTCTCGTTGAAGGCGGTCTTGAGTTTGAAATCATCTGTGCTTGCTGACCTGTTTGTCACCGGTCACTCAGCATTATGCACAGCACCTTGCCGTCGAATGGCTGGTACCAAATTCCTCTATCCATTGTTCGTTTGCCGGGTTCATTTGTTCACCTCATTCTTACGTCGATTACTGGCCTCCTGGATATGTTGTGTGAGCGGTGAGCCTGCGCATCTTTGCAAAATGCAGCTGGTGAGTGGTGACTGGTGAGTCAGTGAGTGCTTTTGTAGCAAGCAACTCGTGAATAGAGAAAGAAGTCCCGTGTTTGGCCCAAAACCAGCGACTAGATTGAATTACGCACAAGTGAGATCAGTAGTCCCATCTAAACCGATCGATCCGCTCTGCCCCCGCGTCGCCCGCCTCCGCCCACCCACCCGGATCTCGCCTCCTCCACTCCCTTCCCACCTCTGGCATCACGCCGGGGGCTGGAGGGAGTGGGGATCTATCTCTTTCAATAATTTTTAGTAGATCAAGTTTAGATTAGAGTTAGAGTTTCTCCATACTGCATTTCGTGGTATGGAAGATTTGTTTCCTCCTCTCCGGCAACGGTGAAGAGATAGGGTGGCTTGGGTCTCTCCATGGCGGCTCCGATGAAGGAGGTGGCGGCATCTACAGTGTCGGCAATTTGCTTGGAGCGACGACATGAGAATTAAATTTCCGGATGGCGTCATCGAGGCGGGGATGGTGCCGTCATCGTGGAATAATTTTCTCCGGCTACTTCTCTGTTTTGTCGTGGTTAGATTCAACCACAGTGAAGGGCTTGTGAGAATAATTCTGTCTCCCAAGCTGATGTCAATCAGTCTTGGATCGGATAGATTGAGATCTGTTGGAGTAATGGGCTTGGCCCATTACTTCTAAAGCATTAAAAGAATTTAAAGCCCACTATTAATGCTAGGGAATCAATGCTTAATTCTGTACCGGGAATTGAGGAGGATCTCAACCGACTTAAAAGGTGGACTTCGTGTACACCACTTGTGAAGCCGGTAAGAGGAGGATGGTGAACCACACGCGCGCGCGCGCTCGCTCGCCTCGCCGGGCCGGGGCCGTGGCCGAGGCGCGGCGCGGCCGGCCGGCCGGCCGGGCGGGCGGTGCGCGTGCGCGGCCGGACGTGACGTGCAGGTGCGGTGCGATGGCTATTTTGCTGTTGACAACAATTAATCGTGCGATTAAACGTGCAATTAAATCTGTAATTAAGCACCTGAGTCACTATATAAGAAGTGACATTCCCCTCATCCATTCTGTACCAGAGCACTGAGGCAACTCGGCTCCTCTCTTCTCCCTCTCCAGTTGCAACAACTGAGTTCCCCAACGCTAATTTCTGCGCGCACAGAATTAGCGTGAGCAGGCCTCCGAAACCTTGCTCGCCTTGAGATCCTGCACGGGATAGGCGGGCAATCAGGTTTTTGGGTAACGCTTTAGCGTGACTGCTCAAAAATACAAAGGCTTTGCCCGATTGAACGACTACTTCCTGGTGGACGAGCCGAACGACTACGTCGACTACATCTTGGTGACCGTTCGCGGGACTGCACTGCGAACTTCTTCCTGCACCGATTTAGTTCGACTACTTCGACTGAGGCCAACCGAGTAGATGTCTACTCCAGTTGGTAACAGCGCAGCCAATGCCTCCGGCAACGGCCTCGCTTCAGGGTACTCCCTGAAACTTTGGTTATTTATATTGTTTATGCTTATCTGTGTGATAAGTATAAACATGTTCACATGTTTTATTTTACTCCTTAAAGTCATAGAAATATTGCTAGTTTATACATTTAATTTTGGAATTAAATTGTGCCCGAAATTGCCTAAATTTCTAACAATCCAAAAACCTGATTGTGTTAATAGCCTTTCGGTATCTAGCTTTGCCGCATCAATCAAACCACCACCTTTTGATGGTTCAAATTACAAACGTTGGCAAGAGCGGTTTATACTGTGGTTAACACTATCGAGAGTGATCCATGTGAAAGAGGGTAAGCCTGAACAATTCTCTCCAGAGGAAGGGAGTGCGTTCGATGAGGCTGATATTCTCTTTCGAGGCTTGATCATTAGTGTTCTCGGTGATAACCTGGTGGATTCTTATATCCGGCTGCCAACTGGCAAGGCATTGTGGGATGCTCTTGAGGCTCAATATGAAGTATCTGACGCCGGGAGTGAGTTGTATATCATGGAGCAGTTCCTTGAGTACAGGATGGTCGAAGACCGTTCTGTAGTGGAACAGGCTCATGAAATACATACTCTGGCAAAAGATCTCAAAAATTGTAGCAAAGAGTCTCCATGTGTGTTACCCAATAAGTTTGTGGCCGGAGGTATAATCTCTAAGCTGCCACCTTCTTGGAGGGACTTTGTTACTTCTCTAAAACACAAGAGACAGGAGTTCACAATAGATGGACTCATAGGGACTCTTGATGTTGAGGAGAAGGCGAGAGCAAAGGACATACGTGGGAAAGGAGTTGTTGGTGCTTCAAGTGCCAATCTTGTTCAAAAGAACAACTCCCACAAGAACAAGAACAAGCCACCGCAGAACCAACCAAAGACTAAGAAGACAACCACTTTTAAGAAGAAGAAGAAGACGGGAGCTTGCTATGTGTGCGCTAGTACGGATCACTTTGCTGCAAAGTGTCCGAACCGCAAAGGCAACGGCTCCGCCAACATGGTTATTAGCGAGCTAGGAGGAACTTCGGGGTACGGTAATTTATTACCTACTATTCTTTCAGTGTTTGGTTCACCCGAGTGGTGGGTTGACACTGGTGCTAATATTCATGTTTGTGCTGATGCTTCTTTGTTCTCTTCTTACCAGACCGGCGGGACTTCCTCCTTGCTGATGGGGAACGGATCACATGCGCGTGTTCTTGGTGTTGGTACGGTAAATCTGAAGTTTACTTCGGGGAAGACCGTGCAGCTGAAGAAATGTCCCCACCATCAAGAAGAATTTAGTCAGCGGCTCTCTACTGTGTAGAGATGGTTTCAAATTAGTCTTTGAGTCCAATAAATATATCTTGTCTAAGTTTGGTACTTTTGTTGGAAAAAGTTATGAAAGCGGAGGCTTGTTCCATCTTTCTTTGTCAGATGTTTGTAATAAAATTGCATACAATGTTATTAACGTTGATGAAACAAATGTTTGGCATTCGAGGCTTTGTCACGTTAATTTTGGTTGTATGATGCGCTTAGCTAATTTGAGTTTAATTCCAAAGTTCACTTTTGTCAAAAATTCTAAGTGTCATGTATGTGTTGAATCAAAACAAACTCGTAAGCCTCATAAGACCGCGGAGGCAAGGAGCTTGGCACCCTTAGAATTAATTCATTCCGATTTGTGCGAAATGAATGGAGTGTTGACAAAAGGTGGTAAAAAATATTTCATGACTTTGATTGATGATAGTACTAGATTTTGTTACATCTATTTGTTGAAGTCAAAAGATGAAGCTTTACACTACTTGAAAACCAACTTGAGAGAAAGATCAAAAGAGTTAGGTCAGATCGTGGTGGCGAGTATTTCTCAAATTTATTTACTTTATTCTGCGAGGAACATGGTATTATTAATGAAAGGACGCCTCCCTATTCACCTCAGTCAAATGGGGTTGCCGAAAGAAAGAACCGCACTCTAACGGATTTGGTTAACGCCATGTTAGATACAGCGGGACTTTCCAAGGAATGGTGGGGTGAGACTATATTGACTGCATGTCATGTCCTAAACCGTGTTCCTACAAAGAATAAAGAGATAACTCCATTCGAGGAATGAGAGAAGAAAAGGCCAACACTGTCATACTTACGTACATGGGGTTGTTTGGCAAAAGTGAGTGTGCCAATAACCAAGAAACGTAAGCTTGGACCTAAAACTGTGGATTGTATCTTTCTAGGTTATGCTATTCACAGCGTTGGATATAGATTTTTAATAGTGAAATCTGGAGTACCTGACATGCATGTTGGTACTATAATGGAGTCCAGAGATGCTACATTTTTTGAAAACATTTTTCCCATGAGAGATGAAACAAGTTCATCTAGGCAAGAGTTCATCGAGGATGATGGCTCTGCTGAGCCGATAGAACACAATGAACATACACTTGTAGAAAATCCTGAGGAGGATAACAATGATGCTCCGAGAAAAAGCAAGAGACAAAGGACTGTAAAGTCTTTTGGTGATGATTTCATTGTATATCTCATAGATGATACACCCAGAACCATTGAAGAGGCATATTCATCTCCTGATGCTGACTATTGGAAGGAAGCAGTAAGGAGTGAGATGGATTCTATTATGTCTAATGGAACCTGGGAGGTCGTTGAATGTCCTTATGGATGTAAACCGGTTGGATGCAAGTGGGTGTTCAAGAAAAAGCTTAGGCCAGATGGTACTATTGAAAAGTATAAGGCTAGGCTTGTGGCCAAGGGTTATACCCAAAAAGAAGGAGAAGATTTCTTTGACACTTATTCACCAGTTGCTCGATTGACCACAATTCGAGTGTTACTTTCCCTGGCAGCCTCTTATGGTCTTCTCGTTCATCAGATGGACGTTAAGACGGCTTTCCTCAATGGAGAGTTAGAAGAGGAGATCTATATGGATCAGCCGGATGGGTTTGTATCAAAGGGTCAAGAAGGAATGGTTTGTAAGTTGTTAAAATCTTTATATGGTCTCAAGCAAGCGCCTAAGCAGTGGCATGAAAAGTTTGATAGAACTTTGACCTCTGCCGGCTTTGTTGTGAACGAAGCTGACAGATGTGTGTACTATCACTATGGTGGGGCTGAAGGAGTGATTTTGTGCTTGTATGTGGATGACATACTGATCTTTGGCACTAGCCTTAATGTGATTAAGGAAGTCAAAGAGTTTTTATCTCAAAATTTTGAGATGAAGGATCTGGGAGAAGCTGATGTTATCCTTAATATAAAACTGGTAAAAGAGATCAATGGTGGGGTGATTCTTACACAGTCTCACTATGTGGAGAAGGTGTTAAGTCGCTTTGGTTATAGCGACTATAAACCTGTCTCAACACCATATGATGCCAGTTTAATTCTTAGAAAGAACAAAAGGATAATGCGAGATCAGCTGAGATATTCTCAGATCATTGGTTCATTAATGTATTTAGCGAGCGCTACAAGACCTGACATCTCGTTTGCTGTAAGCAAACTGAGCCGGTTTGTTTCAAACCCGGGAGATGATCATTGGAAGGCTCTTGAAAGAGTAATGCGCTATCTGAAGGGGACAATGAACTATGGAATTCACTACACCGGGTACCCAAGGGTACTAGAAGGGTATAGTGATTCAAATTGGATTTCTGATGCTGATGAGATAAAGGCCATAAGTGGATATGTGTTTACACTTGGTGGTGGAGCTGTTTCCTGGAAGTCTTGCAAGCAGACCATCTTAACGAGGTCAACTATGGAAACAGAACTCACAGCATTAGATACCGCCACTGTTGAGGCTGAGTGGCTTCGTGAGCTCCTTATGGACTTGCCGATAGTTGAAAAACCGTTACCGGCAATCCTAATGAACTGTGACAATCAAACGGTAATTGTCAAGGTGAATAGTTCAAATGATAACATGAAGTCATCTAGACATGTGAAAAGGCGGTTGAAATCTGTCAGAAAATTGAGAAACTCCGGAGTTATAGCCCTGGACTATGTTCAGACGGCTAAAAATCTGGCAGATCAGTTTACAAAGGGTCTTTCACGAAATGTGATAGACAATGCATCTATGGAATTGGGCTTGAGACCCACGTGAGTCATTCTATAGTGGAAACATGTCCTATGTGATCGG
The DNA here is from genome assembly GCF_016808335.1 of Panicum virgatum. Lineage (NCBI taxonomy): Eukaryota > Viridiplantae > Streptophyta > Magnoliopsida > Poales > Poaceae > Panicum > Panicum virgatum. Next base: position 61,819,501 of record NC_053145.1, on the reverse strand, counting down.
AGATCCCGTGAATTAGGATGGTGAAACAAACTAAAGTCTGACTGTGAGAAGAGAACCTTTGTGAAAAGGGCTCATTCCGTGTATAAGGTGCATTTCTCTTCTAATCTGTATGGCAGGTTGGTCTATACCTTAATGTGTGCCAGGTGGTTTCTTTTAAACAAATGAGTTGTTTTCTTGAAACAAAGATGTTGTCCTACAGAACATTTGAAAGGAACACACCTATATGAGTTTGACCACTGGTCATGGTCTATGAGAATTGGGTATTCTCTAGAAACTCATGAAGGGCCTGGAGTATGACTTATAAGCTCCAAACCGCGGGGATGCTTTTGCAGCCTAGTACCAGTGTAGGGCTCTGGTCAAATTTGTTTGCACAAAACTGGCAATTCAAGGCATAGTCCATTGCACAGTTGTGAATAAGTGTAGCCTTTGTCCTAGATGGAAGTTCAACTTAACCGTCTCTGTCGAATACTGGTATATCAATGAGGGAATAAGGGTATTTCTAGTGTGGCTTGAATTTCTTGGTGGGGATTGTTGGAGTAATGGGCTTGACCCATTATTTCTAAAGCATTAAAAGAATTTAAAGCCCACTATTAATGCTAGGGAATCAATGCTTAATTCCGTACCGGGAATTGAGGAGGATCTCAACCGACTTAAAAGGTGGACTTCGTGTACACCACTTGTGAAGCCGGTAAGAGGAGGATGGTGAACCACACGCGCGTGCGCTCGCTCGCCTCGCCGGGCCGGGCCGGGCCGGGCCGGGCCGGGCCGGGCCGGGCCGTGGCCGAGACGAGGCGCGGCGCGGCGCGGCCGGCCGGCCGGACGGGCGGTGCGGTGCGCGTGCGCGTGCGCGTGCGCGGCCGGACGTGACGTGCAGGTGCCGGTGCGGTGCGATGGCTATTTTGCCGTTGACAGCAATTAATCGTGCGATTAATCGTGCGATTAATCGTGCGATTAAATCTGTAATTAATGGCCATAACCGCATCACCTAAATGAGATCCTGCACGGGATAGGCGGGTAATCAGGTTTTTGGGTAACGCTTTAGCGTGACTGCTCAAAAATACAAAGGCTTTGCCCGATTGAACGACTACTTCCTGGTGGACGAGCCGAACGACTACGTCGACTACATTCTGGTGGCCGAACGACTACGTCGACTACATCTTGGTGACTGTTCGCGGGACTGCACTGAGAACTTCTTCCTGCACCGATTTAGTTCGACTACTTCGACTGAGGCCAACCGAGTAGATGTCTACTCCAGTTGGTAATAGCGCAGCCAATGCCTCCGGCAACGGCCCCGCTTCAGGGTACTCCCTGAAACTTTGGTTATTTATATTGTTTATGCTTATCTGTGTGATAAGTATAAACATGTTCACATGTTTTATTTTACTCCTTAAAGTCATAGAAATATTGCTAGTTTATATATTTAATTTTGGAATTAAATTGTGCCCGAAATTGCCTAAATTTCTACCAGGATCAGTGTCTGTTCTTCATCGGTGGCGGAAAGAAGAAGAAGAAAAACGCAAGAAGGAAGAAGAAGATTATGCTCGTTCCAGCCTACAGGGATGTTGGTCGCCGTTCTTTGGGCGCTTGTTCTCGGCCTGTTTGCTGAGTGTATGACTGTGTGACTTTCTATTTGATTTTTTTTACACAGGTTTGAAATTGAGATTTGGAGCTGCTCAGTGCGTGAGTACTTTGAGAGTGTTGCGTGTATCTTGATGATGTACTCAACTTTGATATAATACAATTCTTTCTTTGATTAAAAAAAAAGACCAGCGACTAGGTTGCACGCGGGCGGGTGCTAGTGGAATCATTGGGCTGGTGGTGCGATCTTGGCCGCATCCCACACGGATAGATGAAGTGGCCATATACCAACCTGCAGTTTGACATCGACGACCATGTCCAAATCCTAGCTGTTCTGTTTTGTCTCGCCGACGGGTCCCGTCCGGTGCTCGTCCCCGCCCCTCCTTTTCAGATCCGTGACCACTCGTGCCGCCCCCCCCCCCCCCCCACCCCCCAAACCGCGTCCCGATCAGATGCGGCGGAGTGTGGAGATCTGTACCGGCAGTAGCATGCATTGCATGCCCTTGTACTATTGTACATTCTCCACTTCATGGGCAACGCATTTTGTACACGTGGCATGCGTACTCCTCGAGGAGGAAATGGACATTTGATTTGGGCACCATTGATTGCCTATTTTTTTTGAAAAAGAAGAGCAGTTGCCATTGATTGCGTTGAGCTTACCACGGAGGAGGAACAGGCTAGGCACCAAATGTGGGACGAGAGATGTGCATCGTCGGTGGCAGCGACTGTGCAGCCAGCCAGGGAAGCAGTATGCAGAGTTATGGCCGGCTCTACGCCTCTACCAGCGAGCGGATCGAACACTATATGGGTGGAGAGCTGGCAAGTGACAACTCTTGCGACCGACACGAATGGTCCAGCATCGGCCATGGCCTACGCAGCACACCACCATCCGTTGCATCCTTGCATGTCACGCTCTTCCATTCCGATGTGGCATGGAAAAAGAAAGGGAGAGGCCTTACAGACCGAGAGTTCAGATAATAATGGCGGAGATTGGACGCATTCCAATCCAACTACAAGAATTCCCAACAAGTTCTTCAAAAAAAAGGAAAGAAGACGAGTTGTTTCCCAACTAGAAATTTTTATTCTTGAAGAGGTTTCCTGTGGATCCCTGATCCTCATGAAGCGCGGCTAGACGGCGGTCACTGGTCAGTGCCAAATCAGTTCTGATCAGGAACGAACTACCTCACCCTGCTGGGTACAATTCCTTTTTTTAGATTATAGAAAAAAATTCCGGCCTTGATCTTGTGTACAATTCCTATAGCGATGGACGAGCTAAACAGCCGCTTGGCGCAACCAAATGCTCGTGTACTCGCTCATGGCACCACGCGGCGGTGATCACTCGCGAGCTTAGTTTATGGAGGCGGTAACGGGAGTCGGGGGGACAGCGACACCATGGCTTAGCTTTATATTTATGGAAGCATCACTGACCCACTCACGGTCACCGACCCCCCTTTTACAGAAACGCACGACGTCAAATCAAAGCAGCCAACCGAATCCATTAGAGACGGCAGTGGCGGTGAGCCGGCGACTCGCGAGTGCGCGGCGAGCCCATGGCCGGAAAATGGGCGTTGCGGTGTCTCGAAAGAGTTTTCTCTTTTGAAGAAAATCTCGCAGGGGAGTGGGTCGTCTCAGTTCACGATCGGGGTGGATGTGGGGGCAGGAGGTGGGCAGGCTGGCCGTTTCAGCTGGGTGCCCACCACCGGCGGTGGGGGAAGGTTCGGCCCCGGCCGCCCGTGGCCCGTGGGCGTGGGACAAGGGCACGCCGCGGCGTCGTCGGGCTGGCTCGTGTTACCGCGACCCGCGCGGTTCAGGCACAATCACCAAATGCGACCGACCCACCCGGCTTCGGATGCCGCCGCCGCCGCTGATTCTGCCGGCGGCGCACCTTTCCAGCCACGCTGAAGTGGCGGGCTCGTGGCTAGCCATCCCAGGCCCTTCGTGAAAATTTTTGGATTCGAGATGGTACTTTCGTTGTTATTTGGTAATTAATATTTAATCATAAACTAATTAAGTTTAAAAAATTCATCTCTTTGTTTACAGTTAAACTGTGTAATTAATTATTTTTTTACATGTGTTCGAAGATTCGATGTTCGAAGATTCGATGTGATGGAAAATCTTAAAAAATTTTGGAAACTAAACATTGGCATTTGATCAGTATCCCCCGGCTCGCCGGCGCACGGGGAGCCAGCCAGCCACGCGCTTTTTCCCCGTCGCGTGCACGGGGCGGCGGGAGCCTGGAGTTTTTTTTCCCCCGCGAGATCTCTCGGTCCACGATGGTTAAAGTCAGCCGGCAGGATTTCAAGGATGTACCCGCTCGTACTACAGGTACATGAAGAGCATCGGCACTGTCACCGGTTACCCATGATGGATGGGGTCCTGGATTTATTGTATGCCAGGATCTAAGATCTTGATGCCATACTACTATTTTCTGCTCAATTCAAAGGGGCGTTTAGTTCCCAAACAAAAAAATTTTGGGTGTCACGTCAACAGTTTGACCAGATGTTAGAAGGGTTTTTCGGACACTAATTAAAAAACTAATTTCAGAACTCACTTGGAAACCGCGAGACAAATTTTTTGAGGCCTTTGACCGCATCATTAGCACATGTGGGTTACTGTAGAATTTATGGCTAATCATGCACTAATTAGGCTCAAAAGATTCGTCTCGTCGTGTACATCTAAACTGTGTAATTAGTTTTGTTATTTAATTACATTTAGTGCTCCATGCATGTGTCCAAAGAGAAAATCACAAAATTCGAGGTGAAAATTTTTGAGAACTAAACGCGCCCCAATCCAAAATCTGGCCAGTTCACAGCATGCCACTTATGATCGTCGACAGAGCAGCCGCATTGCCTATTCCATTTCCATATGGCCGAGGGCAACACAATGCATGTCACTTGTGGCTAAGCGCATGGCTTCTTTTGATGTAAACTCGCAGCTGATGCCAACCTCGTAGCACTGATACACTAGTAGCACACATGCTGAACCTGAACATTTTTTTTAAAAAAAACCTGCACACCCCGGGATTGCACATGACATGCGGCGACGACAGCGGCTTGGGATCTAATGTCCGGCGTAATTATTAACTAATCACCCGATCAATCACAGTTTTATAATAATCTCTACAGACAGAGTTTTAAAAAACCCATCGCAGGGCTCCACGCCGCCACCACGTTCAGAAGAAAAACAACGCGAGTGTGTGACATTCTGTAGTATCACGAGACCGGCCGAGCCCAACACACACGTCAAACGAAACCGGCACACCTCCAAAAGGCTAAAGTCTATCTGACCTCCTCCAACTCTCATGCTAGTCCGAATTTCCTCCCTAAACCAGAAAACCAGTTTTTTTGGCTCCCGAAACTATGCAAACCGTTTACTTTACATCCTTTCGTGGTTTTGGCAGCGGTTTTAGCTGACGTGGACCATCCGACGTGGAACTTGTCCGCGTGGGATCCTACGTGGACAAGAGAGGCGCCCCTCCCCGACAGAACACGCCCCCCTCCCCGACAGAACACGCCGCCGCCGCCGCCCGCTCTCTGTCGGCCCTCCCTCCTCCTTCTCCCCCCCCCCCCCCCCACGATCTCAAACCCTAGCCTCTCGCTGCCGCTATTGATGTCGTCCTCAAGCTCTAGCGTGACACGTTCCGCATGGTGGGGTGAGCCGGGGCAGCGGAAGTCGCCGATACCTTACAGGAATGGGCCATTTGAGTACTGGCCAGATGTGATGTGCCAATGTGGAAGGAAGGCGGGGCTATGGATCTCGTGGTCAGATGATAACCCCGGGCGTCGGTACATGAGTTGTTCTCGCCGAGGGGTAAGTAAAGTTGAGCATCTCGAATACCTAGAATTCCCCACTACCTTGTTCCTTATTCTTTGTTCTTGGATTGAATCGATTCGTGGCCGAATCACAGGAAGGGGGTTGTCAGTTCTTTGGGTGGTATGAAGCCCCATGCGATGTCTTTGTGCGCGGGCTTCTAGTGGATTTGCGTGATGCTGTGTGGAATTTGAAGCGTGAGAACAAGAATTTGAAGGACGCTCTTGGCGATGGTGGTATGAAGCTGGAGCAAGAGAAGAAGAAAGGTGAAGCACTAAAGATTAGGGTGGCAGAGATGCAAGCAAACGCAGAAGCCGTGGTGATTAGGATGAAGAGGTTTGAGAGGGAGAGATTTTTTCTTTCAGTTGTGTGTGTGGGGCTTCTAATTGCATTGTTTTTTTCATGAAGTAGGATGATGAATGTAATTAGCAGTGTAGGATTCTAATGGAATCTGTTAGTTTTAATGGTTGTAATGGAATCTATTAGTTGCTATCTGGTCTACTGTATCGTTGTAATGGAATCTGTTAGTTTTCTAAGTTGTTTTTCATAATCTGTTAGGTGGAATGAAGTAATCAAGTCATATTCAGGAACCAATATGGATCTTGACAATATGCTATCAGTAATCATAGACACATTTCAGAGATTATGATCATCACAGGATCAATTCGAAGCCAACATTGGAAGACAACATGTTCAATATTACATCTAAGGTTGATAGTTGCTGATAGAAAGTGTTCCATACTACATCTGACACTGATATAAAGGTTCCACAACAATATTACATGAACACACATTCAAAGCTTGGCAGAATCCCATGGAGGGAGGAAAAGAACTGGTGGTGCCTTAGGCTTCCTAGGCTTGGCTTGGCTTTTTGGTGCACTTGCAGAGACCCTGGCAGAAGCTGTCCCTGTGGAGATATTTATGGTGGCACTTGAACTTGCTTGAGGTCTTGGAACATTGGCCACCAGATTAATTGTAGCTGATCCACCAGGTCCAGTAGCCACTGTAGCACTAGCTCTTGTTTTGATGGCCTATGAACATAGTTACAGTTTGTTAGTTATGAAAAGCAGATGAATATACTAATTAGTTGAATAGAGATGGATTCACCTTAGCACTTGTAGATGGATCTGATGGAGCCTTTCTTTTCTTAGTTCCTGCTTTTGGTGGGATCCTTGTTGTACTTGTAGATGTGTAGCTTCCCTGTGTGCTTGGCATAGGTACAATGGCTTGTGGACTAACACCACCTGGGATCCCTAACTGAGTTGCAGGTGCTTGAGCAGCACCAACTGAGTGAGAGGCAGCTGCTTCAGCACCAGCTTCTGAGTGAGATGCACTGCCTTGGGCAAGAACTTGATCAGTACGACTTTGAGAGGGTGCAGCAGATCTCTTCTTACATGTTGATCGGTTGTGACCAGTCTGCTTGCATTTTGAACACCTAATGACCGTGCCCATCTTAGACATTTTTGTGCCCTTTGGACCTTCTGTAGAATCCCTTCTCCTCTCCTTCTTTGGCCTTCCTGGCATCCTAACATAACCAGGAGCCTTAAGGGGGAGCCTATCAGATGCTGGCCATCCATTCATTCCTTCTAATGGATTGAGACAATAGTCATATGTCCTGTTGAAAGCCTCAGTAGAGTAACAACTTGCAATATAATCTTCTAAACTGCTGGTCTTGAAAAAAATGCAGGAAATAGCATGGTGACAGGGTAGGCCAGATAACTGCCAATACCTACATGAGCATTGCTTCCTATCCAGATCAACTGTGAACCTATTGTCATAATAGATCACTTCAAACTTGGATTCACCATTGCAAATTGCATGACACCTTCCTGACAATGTGATATATGTATTACATTTCTTCAGTATCGCAGGACATATCTTTGTCATCCACCTCTCTGCCTTTTTCTTTTGTTCATGAATCCTAACCATCACCTTTCTTCTTATAATTTCTAACATTGTAATGATAGGAAACAGTCTGGCTTCAACTATCCACTTGTTGAATGCCTCACATAAATTATTATCAACAGAGTCACACATTGATCCTAACCTGAACCAAGCCCTACTCCAATGCTCTGGATGTGTATTCATTATAGCTTGAGCACCATCTATTGTATCTCTGGCCAACCTTGCTCGAGCTTTGTTAAACAGCAGCAGACATGGAGCCTTGGCACACCTCCAGAACAATTTCTGCCACTCCTTGACACTGAAGTGCTTTTTCCAATTGGCATAGATGTGTCTAGCACAGTTTCTATGCTCAGCAATAGGAGCCCATCTCCGCACAGCATTGAGTACGCCCTACACCATCAGACAGATAGTGTCACAACAAGCTCATAAATTAACTCATGAGAACAGTAAACAGAAGAAGCCAATGAAATACCTTTTGTTGATCTGATATAAACACCCATCCAGAACCATCACCAACTTGTATGTCTTTAAATAATAGGTCACAAAACCAATCCCATGAATCATTGTTCTCCCTTTCAACCACAGCCCATGCAATAGGGTACATTTGGTTGTTTGCATCTCTCCCTATAGCACATAGCAGCTCTCCTGTTATTGCTCCTTTGAAAAAACAACCATCTAAGCCTACAACCTTTCTGCATCCAGCAATGAAGCCTTTCTTCAATGCATCTAGGCATATGTACATCCTTTGAAAGATGGGCTCTTCAAACTCTGGATCCTTAACCACTATTACTGTACTACCTGGGTTACTCCTAAGGAGCTCGGCTTGGTAGTCATACAACCTGTTGTACTGACCTTTCATAGAGTCCAGTGCCTTCTTCATGACCAAAGCCTTAGCTCTCTTAAGTTTTGAGATGCTAACATTAGCAAACATTTCTTCTTGTACAGTCTCCTTCATACTTACAAAGTTCCAACTTGGATTAGTAATAATGAACTTCTCATATTTTTCTGCTATCCTTCTCCCTGTCACAAGCCTATTATCTCTTCTAGGGGGGCAAGTGTGATAGTCTTCAAATGTCACAATCTGCCAGCTCTCACTCCTAGAATTGTTGGACAAAAGACACACCCATGGACAATGCCTCCAGTCACACTTTGCCCTAACCCTCTTAGGGTCATCCTTAATAAAATTTATTACCTTTCTCTCAGCTAGTCCATATCTAATAATTGCCTTTTTGAATTGTTTCTTACTTCTAAACTTCATACCTAACTGAAACTGTGGCTTCCCATTCTTCTTGTATCTAATGCAGCCATCTTCCTTCCTACATAGCTCTCCATTAGGTCCAATCTCTTCTAAAGAGTCTTCATCATCACTGCTACCTGCATATGGGGTTTCATTTCCTTCATCATATCCTTCAAAGCCAACTGGAAAAGCATGTGCTGCCCCTTCCAGTACCACATCATCCAATGTAGCCCTCTGCCCAGATTTTTGTTTCTTCTTGAATTCTTTATAATTTTTCAATATCTCAGCAGCCTCTTCATCATCTTCTGATGAGCATGTATCTCCAGGCAGGTAATCACTATCAGTGCTAGAATCAGGACATGCAGCCTTTTTCTTTCCTCTCACATCCTCTTTTTTTTCCTTTCCTTTCTTGCTTGGGCTGGTGTAAAACACCTCAAGTGCCAAAAGTTGTTTCTGAATCTCCTCCCTACTGCATGACTTCCTTACCACTATTTGCCTTCTTGGTTCTTCGGCCTCTGTATCTTCTTCATCTGCCACATCCATATCCCCAAGCTCATCCTCATAATTACTTGTTCTACCACTTCCATTATCTGACTCCTGTAAAAACGTTGGACTTTCAACATATATCTCTGCAACCTCTCCTTCAGATGTGACACCTGCCATTTCAATGCACACCTTATCATCAACCAAAGCACGAAGACCACTCTTCAATTCTCGGCCAGGGAATAACCAATGAAGCAATGTGCCTTCTTCAACTGCACAATGGTCTTTTAGGTGACCAATGACTTCTGGCAGGGACACTTTGTCTCGGTCGATATATGACATTTGCTCACTTCCTCCAACATATTGTAAAATCTTGCCATCATTCACAAACTCCCCGTTGAAATGGAATCTAACTGTAAGCATTTCCAGCATGTCCATTTCTACCAAAACACACAAATGCTTCTACAATTAACACATCAACACCATCTATTCAACTAATTGGAATCAAGTAATTTAGGCATAAAGCAACACTTCAATGCATCAGATCCAAGGCAAAAAGGACGACAATAAACTAGTTCTCGGGATCCAAATCACTAACCTGCGAAACGAGCTCCGCAACTTCGTACTCGCCTTCACTTCCGGCAAAGGGACCGTCGCATTGTAGTGGGCAGCGAGAGGCTAGGGTTTGAGATCGTGGGGGGAAGAAGAAGGAGGAGGGAGGGCCGACAGAGAGCGGGCGGCGGCGGCGGCGTGTTCCGTCGGGGAGGGGGGGCTAGGGTATTGCTTCAATCGATTATTTAACGCGCGCCTCTCTTGTCCACGTAGGATCCCACGCGGACAAGTTCCACGTCGGATGGTCCACGTCAGCTAAAACCGCTGCCAAAACCACGAAAGGATGTAAAGTAAACGGTTTGCATAGTTTCGGGAGCCAAAAAAACTGGTTTTCTGGTTTAGGGAGGAAATTCGGACTAGCATGAGAGTTGGAGGAGGTCAGATAGACTTTAGCCCCTCCAAAACCCCACGGGGCCCGCGCGCATTAATTTTCCGTTCCGTCCCCAACCGTGGCCCAGATGGTCCCGGCCCACCTGTCATCCAGCTGACCCAGCACCGTAATGCGAAGACACTTGCTAGTGTGGTAGTGTTCCCTGTCCCGTTCCGTCCTCTCCGCGCTCTGCTCTTCCCGTTCCGTCCTGGGACGCGTGGGTAGGAAGAGAGATTCCGGAGCGAAACGCCCAAGGAGTCACTCGATTTCTACCTGGTTTGGCGCTGCGGGCGTGAGGAGGCAGCAGCGCAGTGGAGCAGCAGCGGCAGCGCGAAGGGGAGGACACTGCCGGGTTGCTTCGCTGCTGCGGTCCCAGTACGTGGCGGTCCGCGTGTCGCGGCGCTCCATGCGGCTCTGGTGCGGCCCGTGAGATCCGTCCGCAGCAGCAGGCATGTCGCGGGCGCTGTACCGCGGGGTGTCGGGGATCGGCGGCAAGCCGGCCGCGGCGGCGGAGGAGGGGGCGTACTACGACCCCAAGGAGCCCGGCGAGAACGGCATTGGCGGCGCCTTCGGGCGGGGCGGCGCGCGGAAGCGGCACCTCGCTGCCGCGGCCGCCGCGGTGAGGATCGGGGTCCTGGTCCTGGCGGCGGCGGCGCTCGTGGGGTCCGTCGCGTGGGCGGGGTCGCTCTACGCGGGGCGCGGCGCGGCGGCGCGCGCGGCCGCGGCCGCCGCGCACCGGGGGTACCGCCGGCTGCAGGAGCAGCTGGTCACGGACCTGCTCGACATCGGCGAGCTCGCGGGCGTCGGCGTCCGCGCCAAGGAGGCGGAGGCGTGCCCGCCCGAGTACGAGAACTACGTGCCCTGCTACTACGACGTCACGGACGCCGTCGACGTCTCGGATCTGGGCGGCGGCGTCGTCATAAGCTACGAGCGCCAGTGCACGCGCGACGGCAGGGTCACCTGTCTCGTCGCGCCGCCGCGGAGCTACCGGATGCCCGTGCGGTGGCCCAGCGGCAAGGGCTTCATCTGGAAGGACAACGTGCGGATTAGCGGGCAGGAGTTCTCTTCTGGGAGCCTGTTCAAGAGGTGTGTGAACAAAACTTGCTCCGTCGATAAAATTCGAGGTGGTGAGTTTGGTCTACTTGTTGTCGATTCGGTTTCGGTGGTTGCTCATTGATAACAGGATGATGGTGGAGGAGGACCAGATCTCCTTCCCATCGGACGCGCACATGGCTGATGGCGTGGAGGATTATGCACATCAAATTGCCGAGATGATTGGGCTGCGGAATGAGTTCAATTTCAATGAGGCTGGGGTGAGTTGTTGCCATTTATTCAGTTTAACCCTATGCTGTCAATTACTTATTTGACTTTCATGTATAGTGAATGCATACCCAGAACTAGCTGAAGTTAAAGTAGGCATTCATGTCAATGAGGTGTCATTATTTGGTATAAAATCTATTTCTTAAAAGAGTAATCCACTCTTACTAGTGCTCTTTGTCAACATCCTATGAACTTTCTGGCTTCTAGCAAGATTGACACAGAGTAGAGATTGTTTGTTAGTCAGTCTGTTAGTCGTTTGTTTGGATAAGAGAATAGTTCCACTTTGTTAGGAGTTTGCTGAATGGTCTCTGCTTATAAACAGCAGAGTAGAGATTGTTTAGGGTTAAGCAAGGATTAATCTAGCCACTTGATCGGGTTGTTCAGAGCCTCCGCAAGGAGGGTGAGCATGCCATCTACCTTGCCTCTGTTGCCTTCTATCCCAGGATTCAGGACACCAGTACTTTATAGTGGTTGCTTAGATCATGTGATTTCTGTTGAGCAGTTGTGGCTTGATACTTGGTTAGGCAATGTTTTTAAGAGTTGTAGTGCAATTTCAAGCACATCATGATCATACAGTTTTTTTGGGGGAAACTTGTTTTATTTGTTTAGATAACAGTATTTTGTTGGCAAGCTGCTGCCCTGTCTTATTTTTCAGTTTCAGATGATCCTTTTTATATCGTTATCTCTTATTCAGCAGCACTTGTCCATTGTCGTCTTTCCACTTGATGGTACTTTACAAATCTTGCATGTTGAGTGCGCTGGCTCGAAAGTACCAGTCTATTTCTACTTAATTTGACTTTGGAAACCACACATGCCCAATATGCTGTAAAGTATATATCAGGGTTTCCTGTACTGTACTGTACTGTACTGCGAAAGCATGTTGGTAGGATCTTAGGATCTTCATTCTCCACTATAATCCATTATGCGAAACATAGTTGGACATACCTTGTTCATTCTATGCTCTGATTGCTACAGTAAGGCGTGGAGTAAAAACCTTCATCACATTCTTTCTGATTGTGTTTCTTGACATGCCATTTTCAGGTTAGGACAGTCCTTGACATAGAATGTGGATTTGGTACCTTTGGGGCACATCTTTTTGAGAGAGATCTCTTGACCATGTGCATTGCAAACTATGAAGCATCAGGCAGCCAAGTGCAAATTACACTAGAGAGAGGCATTCCTGCAATGATCGGTTCATTTGCAACAAAGCAGCTTCCGTATCCCTATCTTTCCTTTGATATGGTCCATTGTGCGAAATGCAACATTGAATGGGACAAAAATGGTATGTGTTAGTCTTCTTCTTTCATGTGTCTTGGCTCTCATTGACTAAATGCTGTTCAGCAATATCTTATATTAGCACTTGCACATGTAAAGTCTGTATAACTTTCTAGCTGAATACTAAATATTCAAGGGCATGCAGTTGTGGGTTACTCTCAGTTGACTTGTAACCCTTGGCACTGCAAACTTGCATATATAGAATTTCTGTAAAGACATGTTAATGGTACTTTAGGATGGCGATAAAGTAGTATCTCTTTCAGTCTTAATAAATAAGTAAACATTTTTTTTACCCTGTAATTTTGCAGATGGCATTTTCTTGGTTGAAGTGAACAGGCTTTTGAGGCCTGATGGATATTTTGTATGGACATCGAATTTGAATACTCATAGGGCCTTGCGTGACAAAGAAAATCAAAAGAAATGGACGGCCATCCGTGACTTCGCTGAGGGCCTTTGTTGGGAGATGCTGTCTCAACAAGATGAGACAATTGTATGGAAAAAGACAAATAAAAGGGATTGTTACACTTCAAGGTACTCTACTGCGTACCAAGACCTACAGAATTTATAATATATAAATGCTTTGTCAAGTGATGAACTTACAGTGTTGTTTTGCAGGAAATCTGGGCCTGAGCTTTGTGGCCATGATCCAGAATCACCATACTACCAGCCACTAAACCCCTGCATATCAGGCACGAGAAGTCAGCGCTGGATCCCCATTGAACATCGAACGACATGGCCATCTCAGGCTAGACAGAACTCAACAGAACTTGACATACATGGTAGGTATTTGACTACATAATGCCAATGGGAAAATCAAGTGAACAAATGAATAAAGTTATAAGTATTTGTCTTAATGTTCAAATGTTTCTCTGCCTTTCATTAAGAACCTTCAAATTTATCAGGTGTGCATTCAGATGTATTTGCTGATGATACTTCAAGCTGGGACTCCATGGTGCGAAACTACTGGTCGTTGCTGTCTCCACTTATATTTTCAGATCATCCAAAGAGACCTGGTGATGAGGACCCACAGCCACCATTTAACATGCTAAGGAATGTGTTAGATATGAATGCTCACTTTGGTGGATTTAATTCTGCTTTACTGAAGGCTGGAAAGTCTGCATGGGTGATGAATGTTGTTCCTACGAATGCCCCAAACTATCTACCGCTAATATTTGACCGCGGGTTTATTGGGGTTCAACATGACTGGTAAGTAATAGTTCATGGTCGTTTCTTTGTCTTGAGTTCATTTCCCCCCTTTTTTGTTTCAAGTGCATGCTCTGCTAATTCTTAATCTTGAACTGCCTTTTTTCTTGATAAAGATTTCCAAACAACACTTCATATGTGGATGCATACAGTCATAACTCTGAAATGTTAATAGATGCAAATTTTAGGCTTAGGAAATTTGTTGCTTTAAGAGGAATCATAGCATCCTCTATTTCACATAATTTTGTTGGAGTACATGGAGATTGATGCATAGTTGCATACGTGAAATGTCAATTTCACAGACAACTTTGGTATTTGGATCTTCGGATCAACCTTCAGTTGATGGATGGCTAAACATTTGTTCAGGTGTGAAGCATTTCCAACATACCCAAGAACATATGATATGGTGCACGCTGATGGCTTACTATCACTTGATAAGAGCCACAAGCATAGATGTTCCACTCTTGACATATTCTTGGAAGTTGATCGAATCCTACGACCAGAGGTAAGCAATATTTGGCTAATTACGCTGATATGGGAATCGCTTATTCAATTAAGAATCATGTCTGTTATTCACATCTATAGGATATTCGATGCATGTGTAACATATGACATAACATTGCCCAATATGGGCTTGTTGATGGTTCTAAATGGCGAAAAGGTCTATATGTTGCTGTTCTATTTGCTGTTGTTTCTTAATTGGGGTTTAGTTTCTTGAAAACTTTAGTCCTTATCAGACCATATACTTTGGTAGGCAATTATTCTGATGATGGTCTATCGGTAACATAGACTCTAGTACTGAAGAGGTTTGACATTAGATTTTAAAATTGGAAAGAAAAATACACTTTGCTATACTTAAGTTTATTTACTGTACAACTATAAAGCACAGTTGCTGTTACCCATGATGAAGGCATTCAGCACAATTATTAGATTAGTCTTGCACTTGAATACTTCCACACATGTGGAGCACTATGCATCAAAGATTATTTTTACATGTGTTGCCCAAAATTTTTATACTGGTTTGATGTTGATGCAGGGCTGGGTCATAATTCGTGACACCGCCCCTCTTATTGAAGCTGCAAGATCTGTTGTTACTCAACTCAGATGGGATGCCCGAATTTTAGATCTTGACATAGCTAGTGATGAAAAGTTACTGGTCTGTCAGAAGCCCTTTCTCAGAAAATAAGGAGCATAGTAGACACTGACACAAGATATGAACTTATTCTTTCCCCCTACACACTGTTACAATTATTGTCTGAGCACAACTGAGTACAAGTTTGGGTCAAAACACGGGAAGCATGATTCTGCTAACTTGTCATGCATCGCCATGGAACTGCAAGGTTCCATTAGATTGATCGGGCAAGTGCTGCGGCAGAGAACAGGCTTGGTGGCTAAGCTTTCCAGGCCAAAGTTTTATTGCCAGGATACAGAGAGGAAGCCATCAAAATTATTTGAGTAGTGAAATACATATCCATTAAAGGGATGATGCTGCGGTGTACATAATCGCGGCCAATGTGCCATATAGGTATAATTCATTTCCCCCTTGTTACATTTTCTTTTTGTAACTGTATCCATTTATTTTTGTATCTTGTATGTAAATTGGTTGGTCTATATACTGGTCATCCCAGACTACAGCCCAGTGAAATCAATATAATTATTTGGAGATGAATGATAAGCAACTGCAAACTGTAAATGTTCCAGTATGTTTCCGCAATTTCGGTAGTTCAGATTTTTTTGTGCATCGTCAGGAACATCTTCCGTTATTCAAGAAGAGTACATGTACATGGTTACCTGTAAGAAGAATGTATCGATATTTACTCATTGTGGTAGTTTACTAGGCATTTTTTTTAATGCCTGTTTGGCGTTAGCTGGAGCCAGGAGCTACTGCGGTGAGTTGGTATTGGCGTATTGCTATGTGGTTTCAGGGCCCCGTGCTTTTGGGCAGGATGGAGCGTCCAGCTGGTCGAAGTTGTTATCCTTCCACTTTTTTCTTTTCTGTTTTGCTTGCTTGTAAATTGTACTACTCCTATGTCAACTCTACTAATACTCTGGGGCAGCATAAATTCAGTAAAAAAACGGCAACAGCAGGTCAGAGGCTTAGAGATAAGGTTTTGCAAAAAAAAAAAACATCACAACGACTTAAAATGCAATTTTTTTTTCAGTTGGCTCTTGGCTGTGGTTGAAACTGGCGATTTGACAAAGACCTTCCTTTCTAGTGTAGTCCCTGCAATTCACGCTTGATCGCGAATCATAATTCCATCAGTCGCTAGCTGCAATATGGACAATCTTACGAGCAATTGTAACGACAGGGACATGTCATCTGCGCCCAAGAATTGATTGCTCCACTCATTCCTCTTCCCATGGCTCGCTTCGGTAGTTCGATTCCATCGGCCCGCACGTTCCAAGTGCAACGAACTATTTCCCTCTAATCGACTAATCCTACACCAGAATTGTCTCTGAGGCTGCGTTTAGTTCATGAAATTTTTTGGATTTTGTTATTGTAGTACTTTTGTTGTTATTTGATAATTATTGTTTAATTATGGACTAATTAGACTTAAAAGATTCGTCTCGTTATTTTCAGTTGAACTGTGTAGTTAGTTATTTTTTCACTACATTTAATGCTCCATACATGTGTCCGAAGATTCGATGTGACAGATACTGTAGGAAAATTTTTGGAGGCCTGATTGTTGCCAACTTGCCAAGACCGGCCATTTGCCCACTTCGTTGCTATACTCCACGGATAACTGATCTGGACACTATCATAAAAGCATTCGCTGTGTTGACTTGGCTTGTCAGCCAACCAGCAATCAGTACTGTTCTCTCATACTAAATCAACACCATCAATCAGCTACCAGCCAGTCAACAGTACTGTTCTCTCATAACAAATCAGCAACAGCCATCAGCCACAGCCAAACAAACACATCAATAACTGTCCTAGCAATCAATCTCGGGCCAAGTGCGGTTCTTTTTTACCTCGTTAGACACGGGCACCAGATGCAAAGTTTCCCCGCAGAATTGCCACAAAACGAGCAGCAATCCGGACAGATTCTCTCTTCTTTTTTTTTGGAAGAAATCGAACAGATTCTCCCGTGCCCAATTTATCCGTGACCCAAAAGCAAATCAGATTCTCCGCGAGGCCGCAACGGACACTCTGCCTAGTACGGCCCCACGCATCTAATGCCACGTGGGTCCACGGCCGACCAACGAAATGGTCCACATGTCATACACCCGTACGTAGCCATCATGTTGATGTACCGTCACTCTCGGACACCTACTGCAGGCGGGGCCCACGCCGCCCAGTCCATCATCGCGGTTCCGGATCCCGCACGTCATGCGCGACGACGACCGGCGCGCCCCGAGGGTCCAGAGTCCAGACTGGCTGGTTAGCTGCCCTGCGCCGCCCGATCCTGATCGGACGGCCCGGTCGCGCCCGAACCCGATAAAGCGACCCCCCAACAACGCACGCCTCACACAGCGAACCCACCCCCGCACCCACCGCCGCACCCGCCGTGGCCGCCGCGGCAGCGCCCCTCCCGGCGGTGAGCGCAGCCCACTGTGCACGCCGCGGCCGCCGCCGCGCTCGGGGCGCCCAGATCTAGGGCTGGTAGAGGCGTGCTCGCCCCCCCCGCGGCAGCTCCATGGCGCCGCGACAGCCGTGGTGGACGGCGCTGCTCTTACCCTTCCTCCTCGCCGGCGTCGGGCCCTCCACCGCCGCCTCGATTCCTACCGATGCGTGCCGGGTCCCTACTATCGTGGAATCCGTTCTCGGGACTCCCGAGATGTGCTCGGCGCTGGATCGCCTTTTCGGCCACCCGGTCGGCGTCATCGAGGTAAGCTATATGCAACTCTGTGAAAAATAGCAAAAAAAAAAGTATACGAATTTGTCATTCCACTACCTTGTCCCATATAATTGTCTTGCGCCATGGTCTCATGGAGTTGAAATTAGCAAATGATTCGTGACGCATTGGGTGCGTGGGTGTGTGTGTGGGGTGGGGGGGGGGGGGGGGGGTCATCTCCAGGGTTCATATAATAACTATAATATCTGCTTCTGTTCATTGGTTTCAACTTTTAGTACCTAATGCCGGACAGTTGCATAGAAATGATGCTATTGCTTTTTTTTTTGACCCGAGGCTCCCCCCATTTCCAATAACAAGAACGGAAATACAAAGTTGTTCCAGTGATACAGACGGATAGAGAGCTATCAAAGGAACAGGTTCAGCCAAACGTAGACTACCTACCTGATTTAAGCAAGATAGTCCAGGCTACGAGCACAAACCCCAGGGTTCCCAGGGAGAAAACAAGGGAAAGAACTAGTCCCTGTAGTTTTTTAACTTTATCTCCCCCTTAATACAAGGATTTCCCTTCTGTTTGTAGTTATCACAATGGAATCTGACTGTTAATTTTAACCTTGTAGGGAGATGAGGTCACATTGGCAAAGGCAGTTAATCTTCTTCACATGAACAAGGATGACTATATTGCTGTCCTTTTTTATGCATCATGGTGCCCATTCTCACAAGAATGCAAGCCAAATTTTGAGGCATTAGCTTCCTTATTCCCAACTATTCGGCATTTTGCATTTGAGGAATCTGCAATTAGGCCAAGGTATGTCCTCACATAGAGTAAAAAGTTTTATTTCTTAGTATAATACATCTGTTTGGTGGAATAGTAATATATAGCTGAAACTGCAGCATAATATCGAGATATGGAATTCATGGTTTTCCAACACTGTTTCTCTTGAATTCGACCATGAGAGTGCGGTATCATGGACCAAGGACTGTAAAATCACTTGCTGCTTTCTACACTGATGTCTCAGGTGTGCTATTTACTCCTTGTTAATTCTTGTCTCCTTTCTTATTGGGATGACTTTATTTGCATTCTTGTCATAATTCATCTTTGTTGCTTTGCACATTGAGAAACTGATCTATGTAGGATTATGAGCTTTGGCTTTTTCCAGCTCAGTTGTGGTCTCTTTGTTCCAGAAACTTTTAACATTGTCGTTGGTGCTTCCTGTGCTTAAATCATTTACAATTGGCAAGTTTATGTGATGAAGGTATCAATGCTTCGGTGAAGTCAACTGCAGGGGAGGCCATAGTACATTCATTAGATGATATTGAGCATAAAAAGGATGCTGAACAGGAAAATTGCCCATTCTGGTGGGCGCGTTCGCCAGAGAAAATACTTCAGCAGGATACTTACCTGGCATTGGCAACCACATTTGTAATCTTGAGGTTGCTGTATCTTCTTTTCCCGAAGATAGATTCCTTTGCCAGATGGGCATGGAGGAGGCATAATCTCTTTGCAAACTTGACGAGTGCACATGAATATTTCCTCACCTACCTTGAGCAAGCAAGACAGAAATTCCATAGGCTATACCCTTCAAGTTCAAAGCGGGGGAATTTGCAAGAGGGGGCAATGAACGCCACCGCTTGGGCCTCAAAGTCATTAGCATCTGTATCGATTGGAGAACCAAGCGCCATCGGAAGGACAAACTCTACAAGTGAGCTAAGATGAACTGTAACTTCTTTTTGTCCGCAGGGATATATGTACAGTACAGTAGAGTGATCAGGATATGAACACCAAGAATCTGTTGTAACGGCTGTATGACTCATTGTAACATCCTCCATAGAATAATCACATTCACCGTTTCAGCCTTTGTTTTTCATTGTTGTTACAGCCCAATTCTTTGGAGGAATAAAGTCTGGTGTGTTGCGCAATACCTTGTGTTCTGATAAGTGCATGCATGACCTCTGCATTCAAAGTTGTATTACACAAATCCATAATGTGATTAAAGTTAAATGTCTATGAACTTTTTCCCATTTTGCAATACTGCATACGCACACAAGCGCTTCTACGGAGTTACTGTACATGATTTCCATCCCGCAGTTGACGCACTACGCGAGCAGCTTGCGCGACTCGGCGTACCAGCGCGTGTAGCAGCTCTCGAGGTTGGGCCAGTCGGTGTCGGGGCAGGCGGCGAAGTGGTGCAGCCAGAGCGAGAGGACCTCCTCCCGCTGCTCCCAGGTGAGCTTGTCGATCAGGTCCTCCAGCACGGTCACCATCTCCGCTCGCTCCCGGCCGGTCAGCACCGGCGCGTCTGTGCCGGTGCTGCCGCGACACAGCAGCGGCAGCCACGACCGCAGCATCGCCATCCGCTGCTCGGCGACCGCGCTCCCGCCGCTCCTGTCCTTCCCGGCCGCACTCTGTTCGAACTCCCTCGAGTTGGCGTGCTTGAACAAAAACACTGCACATGAACCAATCAAACTGCTCTTTCATCTAACTTGAAGGGCAAGAAAATATATTGACAGCAGAACTGCGAACAAGGTCGAATTTGAGAACTTATTAAGGATGGAGGTGCACATTTGTTAGCGTGCCCCCACAAGATGAGGTAAAACACTAAGTAAAAGGATATGCTTATGCATGTTGCGGATACAATGCATTTATACATGCTAAAAAAAACATTAAAGATAGCACGCACAGATGCAAGGTGCTGCAAAATACACCTTTATTAACATGCAAATCCACAAGCTTCGAGAAATCGGTCGACAACCCCTGGATTATCATCATCGCGGCTAACATCGACCACCCCTGGATTATCATTGGGGATTTCAACTTGACTAGAAAACCCACCGACAAGAACTCCTCCTTCAACTCCACCGAGGCCAATCTCTTTAACGACACCATTAATTTGCTTGGCCTCATTGAAATTCCTCTTCTTGACAGATCATACACTTGGAGCAACAAGCGTGAGCACCCAACCCTGGTCCACCTTGATTGGTGCTTCGTGAATGTGCACTGGGAAAATTCCTTCCCTAACACCTCTCTTGCCTCACTGACCCGTTTTACCTCTGATCATGTACCCCTTTTCGCCACTGCCACGTCCATGATTCCTAAGAGCAAGTGCTTTCGCTTTGAAAACGCTTGGGTTTTTCATCCTACCTTCAAGGCGAGCATCACTACTGTCCTCTCTGGCTCCTACTCTGGTTCCTCGGAAAAACGCCTCATTCAACAGCTCAAGCACTGTCGCCGAGCTTGCCGGTTATGGTCGCGTCGCATCCTCCCTATTGTCCAACGAGAAATCGACACTAAGTTACTCATCGATGCTCTCGATCTTCTTGAGGAATGCCGCTCTCTGTCCGAGGAAGAGAACTCTCTCCGACTTTTGGCAATTCAGGGTCTCCAAACGATCAACTCTGAAAAACTGTCCTTCTGGAGACAGCGCTTTAACCTTCGCATTTCGGCTGACTGGGATGAAAATTCTCGGTTCTTTCATGCTGCTGCATCTGGGAGGCGCAGGAAAAACTCTATTCCGTGTCTCGAACATAATGGGAATCTGTTCTTTTCTCATGATGCTAAAAGCGACATCCTCAGGAGCTTCTATACCTCCTTGCTCGGTTCTTCTCCTCACACCTCTTGGCGTTTCTCCCTGTCAGAATTGTATCCGCATCTTGACGTTGCCGGGCTTGATCTTTCTGCACCATTCACGATGGACGAGATCACGGCTGCTCTTTTCAGCATGGACATGCATTCTAGCCCCGGCCCTGATGGCTTTGGTCCCTCTTTCTACAAAACTTTCTGGTCCACTATCAAACAGGCCATCTTTGATCTTTTTGCTGACTTCCACTCGGGCTCCCTCCACCTTGACGGGCTCAACCGGGCACATCTGATCCTTCTGCCCAAAAAAGAGGGAGTCCGGTCTGCTGAATCTTTTAGACCAATCTCTCTCCAGAATTGCCCCATGAAACTCTTCTTAAAGGTCATGGTTAACCGTCTGAAACCTGCCATCCCATCCATTGTCGACCCGGATCAAACTGGATTTGTGCATGGCCGCAGCATTGCTGAAAACTTCATTTATGCCGCCGATCTGCTTAGTTGTTGCCACAGAAGAAAGGTCCCCACTGCTGTCCTAAAGCTTGATTTTAGGAAAGCTTTCGATTCTGTGTGCTGGGATAGCTTAGATGCCATTCTTGAGGCCCGTGGGTTCGATCACTGGTGGCGCAGTTGGGTTTCGCGCATTCTGTCGACTGGGAAAACTGCCATCATGCTCAACGGGGTTCCTGGACGCTGGATCAATTGCCGGCGAGAGACAGGGCGATCCCCTTTCCCCCTACCTCTTCATCATCGTGGCTGATCTCCTCCAACGACTGATCCGTCGTGCTTCTGTTCTTGGCGTTCTGGTTCACCCGATTGACCCCACCCTCCCTTGCCCCGTTCTCCAGTACGCGGACGACACTCTGATCCTCACACGCGGGGATGTCGACTCCATACAGGCTCTCAAACTCATCTTGGATGACTTCTCCCTTGCCACCGGCCTAGAAATTAACTTCCATAAATCCACGTTTGTTCCTATGAACGTTCCTGTGCATATCGCTGCTGCTATGGCCGCTGCCTTGGGCTGCTCTACCGCGACCTTCCCCCAGACCTATCTTGGTCTTCCACTCTCCACACAAGCTCAGGGTTTCGGACTTCCAACCCCTGATCACATCCTTTGACAAGTATCTCGCCGGCTTGAAAGCTCGACTCCTTAGTAGTGGGGGTCGCCTAGTCCTGGTGAACGCGGTTCTTAGCAGCCTGCCGGTTTACTTCATGTCCTCTACTTTGGTCCCCAAGACTGTTTGTGAGATTCTGGATGCTCGTCGCCGCGCCTTCTTATGGACAGGTGAGGAAAAGTGCCATGGTTCAAAGTGTCTCCTGGCATGGGAACGGGTTTGTCAGAGCAAGGACCACGGTGGTCTCGGGATCAAGAACTTGATTGATCACAATCATTGCCTCCTCATGAAAATAGTGCATAAACTCCACGATCCCACTCCCTTGCCATGGAAGAACTGGTTCTTCTCCCACTCATCCTTGTCTGACACTGCTGGGCCGGACTCCTCCTACATTTCCAAGCTCTTAGCTGCCGAACTTCCTCGGTACAGAGCCCTCACCACTGTCTGTCTTGGAGATGGCCGGTTGACTTCCTTTTGGCACGACAAATGGCTCTTGAATACCTCTCTCGCTGAGATCTTTCCAAGCCTCTTCTCCCACTCCACCTGCAACAATCTGA
This sequence comes from Panicum virgatum, assembly GCF_016808335.1. Taxonomy (NCBI): domain Eukaryota; kingdom Viridiplantae; phylum Streptophyta; class Magnoliopsida; order Poales; family Poaceae; genus Panicum; species Panicum virgatum. The sequence continues at coordinate 61,796,665 of NC_053145.1, read as the reverse complement.
CGGTTTTCGACGCCCTCCATCTCCCACTTGATCGCTTCCTGCAAAACAGGCTTACGCTGGCCGCTTCTGAAGACAAGCTTGTCCTGCTCAACTGTCTCCAGTTCTGCTCCCTCAGGGATGTTCATGACACCCGATCCCTGACAGTGCTGCCTCATCAACCTTTCAGTTCCAGTATGGTGTACCGAGCGACACACTGGGCGGATCCGTCTGACCCTGATGCTTCCCGTTACTGGAACACCAAACTCCCCTCCAAAATCCGCTTCTTTGGTTGGCTCCTCCATCATGGGCGTCTGAACACTCGAGCTAATTTCCTCCATCGGAACATTTGCAAGCTGGAGGAGTCCAACTGTGAAAGCTGTCCCGGCGTACTCGAAACCGACGGGCACATTTTCATCTCCTGCCCCCGCGCCCAGGCGCTCTGGAGCTTGTTGGGTGTCTCTGTGTGTTTGGGTATGTAGAGAACTCCATGGTCCATTGGATGTGATATTCAGTTACCGCGCTCTATGCATATGGATGTTATGCTCCTTTTAATGTGGCAACTATGGAAAGCACGCAATGCTCTCATCTTCGAAAAAATGGACTCCTCTCCTACTGATGTTTTACGAAGAACGGTAAAGGACTTAGATTTCTGGCGGTGCCGTTATAGGAAACAAAGCTTGGAATTTGATGGGTGGCATCACTTCCTCCTGTCTTGTTTGTAAACTCTCTCTACCTCACACTCCTGTTGTGAACTCTGTAATCTCCACCTGGTATGTCAGGTTCTTGAAAATGTATCTGTACGTTTTGTGCTCGAGCAATGAAATGAAGTAGGTGGGGTCTCCCCCCCGATATTGTTCGAAAAAAAGTTGATCGACAAGGGTCAAAATATATACTTGCACACTTAGTGAAAAGATCTACTGTTGAATGCAAAAAGGGAAAAGAATGAAAGAAAACCAGGGCATGTTTAGAAATTAACAGGCGCCCAGAGCCCTAGAGGGCCTTATTATGATTGTAGAATTGTAGATAAGTTTCTGAACCCAATATGTAAGTTCCCTAGGTTGGAAGTTGCAACTGCAAGGAAAGAGCAAAGAATAGACATAAATGTAAAGCCGCATGGTCCTCGTAATAACAAACGGAAAGATGGAAAGGGGACAAAAAGAAGCTTCAGGGGCATATTTGCAAGGGACCAAAAGGGGACAAAAAGAAGCTCCATGGGCATATTTGCAAGGGACAAAAAAAAAATTGGACTATTTCTCGATTTGTGCGTGTCATCCTTGCGCAGGGGCCATGCTAATCTTCTCTGTATCGTTCCAATTTTATCAGATGTCCCCGAAGAGCTATAAGGGACAAAAAAAAAACTTTGCTACGCTCAGGTTTATAAGCTAGTGTTTGCTTTGTTAAGCGGACGAGGCGGCACTAATGTTACTGCACGCCGGCAGGAGTCAGGTTCAAACGCAGAGCGCTGGGCTGAGACCTGTACGTGGGCTGGACTCCAAGGCCCAAGTTTGGCTAAGCGGCGACTTCCAAGATTCTTTCTCCCGCGATCTGTAGCGAAATTACTAGCTCTCAATTCTCATCGTAAATATGCTAGTGACAGCCCCATCCTAAGTCTACTCAGTTCACACACATCCTCCCCACGTTTCAAGCTGTCGCGACCAGGGAATCGTCATCTCCTCCTCGCCGTCGGCGTTCGTCCGCCACACCACGCCACCGCATTTTCTCCCGTCAAATTTCGGCACAGGCGCCGTTGAAACCGTCACGTACGAATTCACGAACGAAGCACTAACACATGATCACGCTACGTTCTATGCAGTCTTCGCATGTTTTGGATCAGAGAAAATTTCTCAGCGGTGGCGTCTAAAAACCGCAAAAGATGACGAAGAGTTTTGGACGTACCGGCAAGCCGGAGCAGCGAGACCTGGAGCGCCGGCTCGGCGACGAGCGCGCGGCTCCCGAGCCTCGCGGCGTCGCCGAACTGCGCCACGGCCTCGCGCGCCGCGCCGCACTCGGCCATCTTCTGCCCGAGCCACAGCAGCTCGGCGGCCAGCTTCTCGGCCGCGGGCCCGCCGAACCCCTCGTCCAGCGACGACGACGCGGTCGGCCTCCACCACCGCATCCCTGCCCGGACCGCGCGCACGGACAGCTCCATGCCGGGCCACTCCCCTCCCGCGGCGAGCTCCAGCTGCCGCAGCGTGCGCGCGAACGCGTCGGAGAGCGCGGCCCGGTTCACGGCGCCGACCCGCGCGCCCCCCGCGCGCACGTTGTCGTCGAGCAGCCGCTCCGCGAGGCCACGCACCAGCTCGTACTTGCGGGAGGCCACGGGGAGCCTCGACGCCACGGAGAGCACGTGCGCGAGCGCGCGGCCCACGCAGGAGTCCCCCGCCGGGGACCCCGGGTCCATTCGCGGCAGCGTGGGCGCGAGGGCCGGCGGCTGCGGCGGCGGCGCGGGCGCGAGCGCGGAGAGTAACATGAAGAAGAGGGAGATGAAGGCCTGCGTGGCGAGCAGCAGGAGCCGGCGGAGCACGGTGAGTGCGCGCGCCGCCGCGACGATGAGCGGCAGGAGCAGGAACGTGGAGCCCTGCTGCTGCTGCGCCGACGAAGACAGCGGCGGCGAGAAGGCCGAGAAGAAGCTCGAGGCGAGCGAGGCCAGCGGGTCCATCGGCGTCCGGAGATGCCGCATGGGCTGCTGCGTCTCCATGGTTGCCGGTGCAGGGAGAAGAGCAAGTCCGTGGAGGAAATGGAGAGAACAGAGAAGCAGATGTGCAAGGCTCCCAAATGGTGCGGGGACGCAAGAAACGTGCGCGCGCGGGGGACAGAGGCGACAAACTGGCGGTCCGTGTCGGCGACGTGGTCCTTGTACCGTCGGTCCAGTAGCGGGCGTTATGTTTGCTGTAAGAGAGACGGCGAAATTGACTGCGAGCTCCTAGCCCAGTTAGGTTTGCAGCGTGCTAGTAAATAATGATAGTTTAACTGCTAATTACGGTGTTAAATAAAACTAACATCAGAACCCCCGCGCTAGTGACCCTGAAGAATCTAATGAGATTTTTGACCGCGTGATTAGAGGATGGTTAATGTAGCATCACTATAGCAAAACATCGATTGATTACCGTCATTAGATTCGTCGCGAAAAATTACACTCATCCCTAAAAAAAATTTACAAATAGACTTCATTTGATCTTTCATGCGGAGACTTGAAGAGACGCGCTAGGAATCTAGCGCGCGAACCAAACAAGGCCCATGTGTTACATCTGGATTCGTTGCAGGAACAGGATGTGCTCGTAGATTTCAGTGGTGTTCGATCCTGATATTTCTGTGGTCACGTTTGATCGTTGAACTTCGGTCGGGCTCATGTGGTGTAGAACTGGTTTTGCAGCACAGATATTTCTTGCTAAATATACGTCGCTGATAGAACGGTGGAAAATTCTTTTTCTTTTTTTGTTCGAATATTGGTCACAAGCAAAAAAAAAAAGTGATTTCTATAGGGAAAAGAGGGTTTGCACAAGCAAGTGTTACGAACCTGCAATCAACTGAATACGATCAACACTACTTGTTTCAGCGTATTGCACGATTTGCAAGTCGTTGTGAAGTGAAAATGAAATGATAAAAGAAAACAGGGCGGGGCTCAGTGGCTCACCACCTTGGCACAGACACTGCACAAGCACAATCTAGCTGGCACAAGCTCTCTCGTCACAGATCTTGATTTCCAGGTCCAAGCAGTACAGCGTATATAACGGTTTAATACAAAACATGCCGGTTGCAGTATTGCACGGCCAATAGTGTATCTGACAGAATAAATTAGTTGAAGTTTCCTCACAAAAAGCTGCCAGGTCTAAGGAACTCAACAAAAGAACCTCTGCTCTCAGGCATACCAAAATCTTCTCACAACCGTCCTGACCAGTGAGACGGAAATTTATGCATGACAGCAAACGGAGCGCTCCAGTTCTATGACGGGTGAATAGTTTAACCAACACGTCGCACGGACACTTCTCTCTTTTTACAAGTGGTCGATCAAAATTGCCTTCAACCAAGGTGCGTCTTCCAAAAAATTACAAGTAGGGAGGTTGGCGATCCCCATCACTTCAGGAGTTTTTGCAGCCTCCTCTCTGCCGCAAGGGCTGTTTTGTTTTGTGGTTCCAAAGCCAAAGCATGCCGGAAATCTGTACGTGCAAATGAATCATTCAAGGTACAGGTAAGGTTAAACTCTTTCAAGATGGTTATCCAAAAAGTGTATTCGAGAAAGTTTTGTGAGCTCATAAGGTGTCATAGTATGGCATCAAGGTATGAAGAAAACTAGTTTCGTTCTGACAGCTCATCCATAATGGCATCACTAAACTCTTTTCTCAACAATAAATAAATTTAAATTACTAAATGCTAAGACACATCATCCAAAAGTAAAGTGGGGAACCAGAGCATGCAACACGTAAAAAAGTAAGTACAGCCCACCAAACATCTACTAGATGCAAGTTATCAGCAATTGGCCCAATTAAATGTCAACTTTAGCCTTCTGATATGTAGCTAAGAACTGAGAAGTTAATGCAAGGGTACAAAAATGCCGCACCTTGAAGAGCTTCTTTGTAATTCAAAGTAACTTCCCTTGCAAAACCTCGCCGGAGATATGCTTTAACGTTCTGAAACAACAAAAGAAATTCAGAGAAGGATTTTATACCACTGTAACAGCACAAGATGGTAAGGATATCAGCATCATCCAGAACTATCTAGTAAATCTTAAACAGATTCCTTTTATTATTACTGAAATGTTGATACTCATGTAACATGAAACATGGGACTATTATGTCTAAAATAAATCTTACCTTTTTATCCAACAGTAAGGCCCGGTCACAATCTGCTTCAGCTTGTTTAAAACTGCATAAGATTACATATACCAGATTTAACATACTGATTTAGAAAAAAAACATAAAGAAGAAAAATATGGTTGCTAGCAAGTATACCTGCCAAGTTCCAGATAAGCAGCTGCTCTATTGCAGTAATATGTTGCATTTGTGTCACTCAAACTGATGGCCTCTGAATAAAACTCAACCGCCTTGCTCCACTGTCTTCTTTTGAAAGCACTATTTCCCTGTCAAAGGAGCAAAAATAATTTAAATAAAAAAGAACATGCCAAGAAATGGACTCGGTTGCTTTAAGTTGGTGGTAAGAGACTAGAGTAACTTTATTATACCCCAACCACTTCCTCAGGCAGTAACCATCTGCGTGTGCATAATGTAGTTTGGTCCAGTAAGTGTTCCTACTTTTTATCTAGTATTTTAATTCTGCGAATCAAAGATAGAGCTGTTCTACAATACAGCTAAACAAGATTTATGATACATAATGACACAAGAAAGAATATAGCTAAGCAAGTATATCATATCCTTCAACCCAAACTCATCTTTCTAGACTCGGAAATAAGGTTTTCCTAAAACCTTAGTCCTATTATAGTTTCTTGAGATCCTTCTTATTAAGGATCCATAATTTTGTTACGATTGAGGAGAGCGATGCGATGAAGTCTTCTAGTAAAGGTAGAAAAACTTGTATCATGAAACGGTATATCAAATTCACAATTAGCTGGAACATGGTAGTAGTGCTGGTTGCTTCAAACTTGTTATTAGCCTCAACCACGGTCTTGATCAATTTAAGATCAGGACTGGCCTGAAGATGTTAGATGTTATGGACGCAGTTAGGGCTGAGATCGTGAGGGAGGGAGGGCAGCGCGATGGGCGCGCTACAGTACCCGCGGGTACTGTTCATGAGATGGCGGCAGCTAGGGTTTTGGGGCTGTAGGGGCGCTAGGAACGCCGGCCGCGGGGCTTTGCCCACGGCCGGCAAGAGGGAAGGGATTTCCTTCTAATCTCTTGCTTGATTAGATTGATACATCTCCTCTCCTTATATAGAGAGGTTTACTTGACCCCTAAGCAAGCGACTAATTAACCCTAATGGGCTAAGGCCCAATAGGCCCTTGACTCCTCTAACATTAAAGGCCTTTTTAGGGCTAATATAGAAATCAAAACATAAAGAAAGAAAGAAGGGAGAAAGGGAGGGAAGGAGGAAGGGAGGGGGAGACTGTTTGCTGAAAATAAACCTTTTCTTTCAGCAATTCTGATGCATCAACATCAATATCAACATCAATGTCACCATTGGTTACCGGTGCCGTTACCAACTTGGATGCCAAAACTACTTGTTCCTGGATAAGAGAATATGTATCCAAAATAGTACGAAGGAGGGATTTATCTGATCCATGTGTTGCTACAAATGAAAGAGAGACATGATGATCCAGATTTGCCAAGGGGATAGTGACCTGCAAAAGTGAGGAGGCTGTTTTATTTTTTTTTTCAAGTGGACGAAAATAACACAAAGAAAATCAGTAGAGATACTGCCTTACCTCACAACAGCCAGAAAGTGCAGCAATGCCCACAAATTTGTACATTCTATCCTCAAATCCAGATGATAGTCTTTCTTTAGAGTTTCTCTTCAGAGGATATCCAGCTGTGGTTGGAAGAACTAAAATTCCGGTATCCTAAAGGGCACCACATGAAAGGAAGAGTTAAAAGCAAAAACATCATACAAAACCTTCATTCAATCTAACAATGAGCTTTTGGCAAAATTTACCATGAACTCTCATGGTGATGCAGCAAAATGAAGGAATTATTATGTGATCAACATTGTCACTAAAAGGAATTTATATGCGCACACACACACATTTTCTTGTTTCTTCTGGGTATACTATAACAAACAATAATGTAAGGATTCATTATCAGTTCCTTTTTTCACAGAATGAAAAATCTTCCATGTAAAATCACTTCATTGGTGTCCTACTATCACAAAGTACACTCATTTTCAGTAGCTACTGCAGCATGAACTTTCAAGGCAAGGAGCTAACAAAATTAACGCTGCCGAGTATCTGTAGTTAAAAATCAGTGAACAAGGGTTAAGTGGAAGACTACCTTTAGAAGATTCTGGAGTGCCGCCCTCAATTCATTTCTTATTGCGTACAAAGATTTGATGTTATCATGTGCAAAATTCACAGCTCTTAATACACGAGTAGAGATATCAAGGCCAAGCTTAGGTTTAACAGTGTTAACCCAATTCTCGTGACTTGCCTTAAACTCATATCTGAAAAATTTATTGGCGTGTAAGTCTCAGGTTACCTGTTGATTCAGATTGAGCTAGAAACAACAAGGCAATAAATAAAATAAATCCAGTTCCAAAGTAACGACAGTAGCACAGCCGAAAAAATGATTTTACTTGCATTAAAGGATTGAACTGTCTTTCATAGAAACGACAAGGAATTTAGCTGAATGGAAAGTGGCATGTTGTGCTAGGCATGAAAGATGAAGAATTTAATCCTTCCAACAGCATAAAAGGTTTTGCTGTTAATATTGCAAATCGAATCACAAGCAGGATAAAGTTCCAACTCCCAACTAGTAGGTCTAATCAACAATCAACAAATCCAAGAGTTCACAAAGTACAAGCCTACTGTCACTAACACAAATGTTTCCAAGCATAAAGTAAAGGCACAATTCACTGTCTGACATGGTGCTCAACCTGCTAGCTATGGCCATCCAAAGCTTTGACATCAAATCATCAACTCAGACAGAAAAACAGTATAATGATATGATCAGACAAAATTTTGACTAGGTCCTAAAAGAATTATCATCTCTGGTATTTCTAAAATGGGGTAAATGATTACTGAAAACAAACCTTTGCAGTAACAGCATCACTATGGAGAGCGCTTTCAAGGCTGACATTCCTTCTTGTAACTTTGTAGCAGGTTCGCAAAACTCCTTCAGGCTAGGTACATTTAAATAAAGATATTGGCCGATATTGATGTGTTTAGGTGGCTGATCTGCAACATTTGGGATTAATTGTGGCTGATCTGGTTCGGTAAAGTAAAAAAGTCTATGAATTAAAGAAAAAGGACACATCACTATGACTTACATCCGGGTAATGTCTGGACAGCATTTTTTATGGCATGCACAGTTTTCTGGTTAGACACCTTTAGCAGCTGAAAGCAATCATCGGCAAAAACAAATTGCCTTCTTTGCTTAAGTCCACCTGCAGTAGCTGGTAATAGAGCTTCTGCGACACGATACAGAACACTTGGATCTCGTGCAAACCATCCTAACAAGGTTCAGAAATTCAGTGAAATAATAAATAATAAACATTTTTCATTTTTCTAAAAACGAATCTAACTATGCTGCCATTTGACACTAACATTGATAATTGGTTGAAGGCTGTTCTGAAGGGAGAGTAGTTTTCCAATCTATACAATCATATTCTTCAATGAGAGGGTTGAATCTTTCTTAATTTATTTGCGAATACTTTGGTTGGATAATATTCATCATAAGTTCCTTACCGTCCAAAAAAAATTGTTCATCAGATATCCTAACCCTTTTTTCATACTGAAACTGGTATGTTTAGTTACGACTCCGTTGTAGTCGCAATTATTTACTATCTTTTTAATCCCATTACTTCTTTTTACAACAAGGATTTATATGGATTCGACCTCTGCTTTAGCATAGCACACGAGGTTCTCCATGCTCATAAAATAGGTATTTGACTTGTGTCACTGTCACAGAAGACAAGAAAATGCTTGTCATAACTCATAATAAGTAACAAGTATAACAAAAAAAAATTATTGACAGGGCCAAGGAAATACCGATTGTATCTAGACTTTGTGAATTTGCTATGGTCCCAAGAGTAGATACAACACCATAAGAAGGCCTGAAACTGAGTAACCCACAGAAAGAAGCTGGAATTCTTACATCACCAATTGTATCGGTGCCTACAAGAATTTAAGAGCCCAAAAGGTCAGGTATAGAAGGAAAAAAACATATGGAGAAGTGGAAAGAGTAAAACATAACACTATTACACATACAGACAACATTTCTCCATGGCATGGCAAGAAAAATGGAAAATGTCTCATTGACAAGGACAATTGGAGATTTATAATCAGAAGAGGAAGTTGGTAGCAATCTTATACCAAGAGCAAAGTCGGCAAGTTGTGCAGCAACTGCCACAGCAGCTCCACTGCATGATCCACCAGGAACAAGTGATGGAGAAGCAGGATTGATTGGTGTTCCGCAGTGCAAATTTTCTCCAGTCACACTGGCAAAACATGGTAAATTAGCTTACAGTAGTATGGTAAATGTTAAAGAGGTTTTCGCCCAACAATGATCCTAATTTCCTAATGATGTTTGCACAAAACCATGTAATTGTGAAGGTTTAAGGATTAGGTCACAAAAAAGGTAAAACTTAAAGGTATTTCTGAGTTACAATGACCCCCACAAGGTGTTTTCTGACACAATTACAGTTTCAATGTTCAAGTTATCTATGAACTCATGCTAAAAGTGTAGTGTTATAGTGTTCATTTTGACCTTTACCATTCCATTTATATGCATCATCAAGTATAAATTCTGGAATATTTCAAAAAAGTATAAATTCTGGAGCTGCCTGAAATCATGTCAGTAACAGTGAGTGACCTGACGCCAACAGTTTACAACATTACTTAATCATTCCGAATCAACTCAATTCGAAGCAACAAAAGGTACAAACCCAAAGCCGAGTTCATCCATGACTGTCCTTCCGATGCAGGTGGCCCCCTGCTTCAGCAGCATTGTGACAGTCACTGCTGTGTGCCTCGGCGCCTCGTGAGTCCTCTTCCAGTCCGGGTTTCCAAACCCAGCTACATAACCCTCGATCTCGAAGCTAAGACAACAAAAAATCGATCAAAAATACGGCGGGCAACTAAGATCGCTCACAGCAGCGAAGCAGAGCAGGAAGCTTCCAGGGCTCACTTGTCACTGGCGGCGAAGGTTAGGCCCGAGAGCAGGTGGCGCGCGGCGGGAGGCGGCGGCTGCGGCGGAGGGGAGAGCTCGAAGCGGTCGCAGAAGGCTCCAGCGTCGGGCGGCGCGCTGGACTTGCCCCGCAGCCACCGCCTGCGGCGCCGCGCCGCCTCCGCGAGGACGATGACGCCGGCGACGGCGATCCCTGCGACGATCCAGACGCGGGGGTTGGAGGTGATCGTCCCGCCGCCTCCGGCGCCGCCCGATTGCGCCGAGGAGGCCATCGGTGCGGCGGAGGCGTACGGATGCTAGGGTTTTAGGAGGGTTTTGGAGAGGGCTCGGGAAGCCGACGGGGCGGAGTGGGGAAGGAGAAAGAAATGCTTCGGCGTTGGGGGTGGTGAGTTCCACTTCGCTTTCTTTGGATTTTTGTGCGTTTATTGCGGGAGGAGATGTTTACTGCCTGGGACCCGTTGCCAGTGACGTTGAGGCTTGCTTTTTCAGGGGACCGAGGCAATCAGGCATCCTTTTTACTTGTTTGACAAGTCAAGAGCGGGGAGGCGGACGGTCAGTTTTTTTTTTTTGAGAAGTTTTCATCTGGTGGGCTTATCTCGGCCTTTGTTATTTGTCTTGGGCTGTGAGAGAGGGCTGACATGAGCCATGGTTGGATTCTCAGGCCCAATAACATATGGATAATAAAAAACTGAATAATGGGCCGATTTCAGTTTCGCTTTAAAAATCATTTTGGATTTGACAAAAAAAAACACGAGGAAAGAAAAGAGAACTGATGAAGTTGCTGGCCGACAGTGGCTTGTTTGGTTCCGGATTCTAGCGCGCACGTTTCGCGAAAAAAGAATCTCGCATATATGATGTACTAAATGAAGTCTATTTGTGGTACATGCATCGAAATTGTGGTACATGCATGAAGTACTAAATATAGATAAAATCGAAAACTAATTGAACAGTTTGGTTCTAATTTGCGAGGCGAACATTTTGAGCTTAATTAATCAATAATTGAATAATAATTAAATACAAACAAAAGTGCTACAATGTGCTACAATATATTTTGGCACTTTAAAATTGGGAACTAAACACAGCCTGAATATGTATGTACTATCACTAGCCTCACCACGGGCATATTTCTGCGCCGCGCACTGTTCTAGTTACCAACTGCAAGAGGGAACGTTTCAACATTTGTCAATCGATAATCACACTATAAGCTAACCAACGATAATGAACATGAATCTAGCTGCTTCTAGTCAAGGTCAGGAACTCAGGATCTTCTCATGCCAATAATAATACGCCGTATGTCCAAGAAGCTCCAGTTCGTCCAATATATTCTTCAGAACAACGATTGCTTCTGCAATCCACTTTAAAAGAAATTCTGCCCTGGCCAACTCGAGTCTCATTCTCGTCCTTTACATGAACCATTAAAAACTAAGCAAGTGGCATTCTACAACTGCAAGCAAAGTTTGGCATATGTGATATGTCAATGATAAGCTTATTATGTTTGTCAGCAGAAACTCACACCTCATGATTGTCTGTCAGACTGCCAATGTCAGCACCGATACGCTGACCGATTAACCATCTTTGACATTGTTAAGGGGACCCACATCAGGCACTATGCACTTTTTAATTATCAGACTTTGGTGTCAGCCTTCCCTGTTAAGCTTAATTGATGAATGGGTTAGCTGAACTGTGATAGTGTCCAAGCCTCAAAGCAACGAGTACATTCCATGTTAACGCGTGATGAAATTATACTGTTAAGAATGATATTCACTGAACTTGTCTGCAAGTGTCGAGAATCATTCGCGGGAGATTTGCGCCTGTCTCCAGTTTGTTCAATCAGTGCCTCACTGAAGCATATTATTCATATTGAAAGAAATCTTTATAAAATGGCATACTAATGCGAAATTGATAGAGATAAGAAGAATTCAACTACAGCCAGTTACCGAAGAAAACAGCGGATCGAATTGATGAGAGTTAGGTTCGGTTCCATTGACACCTGCAGCAAGTGGGCTACGATGCAGAGCGTAGTAGTTGCAGCGAGGATAGCGACTGAAATCCATTAAACAGACAGCGCAACAGTGTGGACGTGGACGCCGGGCCGGGCAGTGTCGACAGTGAGTGAAACCAGTAGCAGGCAGGCAGGCAGGCAGGATCACTTTCCTGCGAAGTTGGACGTAACAGCTGGGAAAAAAAACTCTGGCGCCGAGCAACCTGTCACTCGCGAAAGGGGCACACGTCTCTGAATGTAATGGGCCTATCTGTAGTCTAGAGCTATAAGACAGCAACGTGTTAACAGCAAGGATGGGAGTGTGATCTTGCATGCCTTTTGCACATAAGATGAACAGAAAACTCTGAACTGTTATGTGGTACCAAAGGACTGAAAATGGTATGTGCATCAACTCTCAAACTTAACTGCAATGGCTGAAGAATCTATCCATATTCAAGCTTTTGCTCTAACTGCATGATAGCTTTCTAGCCATCCTGCATTGTGCGCTTACAAGAGCCAGCATTTTGGGTTGATCAATCACTGTCTCTCTCCAAAATTTGCTAGCGTAGTAAGAGAAAAAAAATACGCATGCCATACTTGTTGCAGACAAAGATGTCTTTTTCAGTTTTTTTTAGACGATGCTATGTCCTTTTTCTGTTGTCATTACTCTCTAGTAGATACGGGACCCTGAAGTTCTTATAATTTTGCTTCTGAATCTCGCTGTCAATAATGTGATGGAGTTGTGCCCACGACTCAACCAGTGATTTGGACAGTGAAGGCTTAAGTCGCAACCACTGAGGAAGACGGAGCTCAACTAATCATGCATGAAGGAAAGCTCCCCTTAACTTCGGGTGTTTTGTCGACGTTGAAGCAGTACAGATCGGATGAAATTAGCATTGGATTTGGAATAGCCTATTAACCCTTGCTCCCTCACAGATTAATTAGAATTAATATAAAATAATACTTATAGCTAATAATTATAATTATCTATCTCAAGCCTCTCTTTTATCTATTAAATATTCTAACACATACTCTAAAATACATATTTATCACTAGCTAGTTGCAATAGATTTGACTATGCATCACACCTTCATATGTGTTCGGTATATACTTAATTAAATTATTTAATTGTGAATTGGTCTCGATGGGCAAGTGGTGGCCCAGAATGACACTTTTCGGTATTTAGGTTCAATGCTACAAAAGTATGGCGACATTGATGAAGATGTTAGGCACAGAATCTCAGCTGGCTGGTTGAAATGGCGTCAAGCTTCTGGTGTCCTCTGTGACAGGAGGGTGCCACAAAAGCTAAAAGGTATGTTCTATAGGACAGCGATTCGCCCGGCGATGTTATACGGTGCTGAATGTTGGCCTACAAAAAGTCGACATGTCCAGCAACTGAGTGTAGCAGAGATGCGTATGTTGCGGTGATTTTGAAGGCACGCAAGGAGGGATAGAGTCCGAAACGAAGTTATTCGAGAAAGGGTAGGGGTGGCACCAATTGAGTAGAAACTTACCCAACATCGGTTGAGATGGTTTGGACATGTCCAACGGAGGCCTCCGGAGGCGCCGGTGCGTAGTGAGGTGCTAAAGCATGTCGATAAGGTAAAAAGGGGTAGAGGTAGACCTAAACTGACATGGGACGAGTCGGTTAAGAGAGACCTTAACGATTGGATGATTTAAATATATGTTTAGGGAATTACTTTAGTCTGTTTCTATAATGATAGAGGTGGGTAATTTATTAGGAAAGCTAACAGATCCAATGACTATTATTATATTATAATTAGAGTTATCAAATTGATGACCGCATGTTTCTGATTTTTATAAAAATTTCTAGATTTTTTCTATTTTTTTAAGTATATCCACTTAGGATCCTAGATTGTTTCATGTGGAAGCTTTAAAGGAATATCCAATTAGTAATAGTAAGATGATCCTACATTCCATGGTATATATGAGGGGTCTGGACGACGGCTTTTAGGGTGACGCTCTCATTGGTGTCTGGCCAACTAGCACTTGCGTGTAGAGGTTGTTTCGGGAAGCGTTTAGAGAATCCCAGCTAGACCTCATGCCGCCTAGCAATGGCGACGCTTCTTGCGCCACTTTCCTCCTTGGAGACTTTGTCAATACGCTATCTACATGTCCGCATTGACGCCGGGTGCTACGGGAAACCGTTTGAGGGAATCATTATCCGGCATTGTGCTAACATCGACATAGGAGACACCTCATTATGGCACTCCCTCCCTGGAGGCGATGTCGATATCTCCTCACACCTATGTGCTAGGCTGAGGTTTATGTGAAAGATTTGGCAAGCAATATACGACCCGGACATCAAGTTTCCAAGCTGACGAGCAATATGATGGATTGGTGCTACATGAAGAAGATTGAACTTTAGTCTTCTATCTTTCTTTCTTTATTTTATAGCTTTCTTTTTTATTTATCTGAAATCCCTTATTTGAGGTTTAGAGTTTTAATACTTACTAGTAAAATGTTGCGTTGTTGGTGCCCCCGTCACGGATGTATATATCCGTGTTCATAAAGTTTTGTTGTGGGTTCGATCAAATTTTGGTTCTTAAATATATGTGTGTGAGGTGTGGACAGTTGAAATATGTCTATGGATCGTCCATGCGTCCGTTGCGAGAAAGCTTGTATGTGGTAGTCGTCATTAATGTCAATGTTGTGGAATATGCAGTGTGTAAATGTGCGAAGCGATTCAACTCGTCACTGGTACACAAGTTTTCTGTGAATTTGATGTTTGTGGAGTGCATATTGGTTTCGCCAAAGTTTAGGGGTGTTTTTGTAAAATTAGCGTGAATAGAGTGTGTGTTGAATTGTTAGAGTTCAAAGGTCTTTTTAGTTTCACCAAATTGGGGGGGGAGGGGGGGTCTGAAAATTGCCCTCAGTAGAGTGTGTGTCGATCTCGTTAAAGTGCAGGGGTATTTTGTAAAATTAACATTCACAAAGTTTAGGGGCTCTTTTGCAAAATTATCATCTACGAACTGTGGGTTGAATTCACTAAAGTTTGAGGGATTTTTTTGCAAAATTTATGTCATCAACTGTTCCGGGCAGTCGGATCGACCAATGGACGCCGATAAATTCTGGCATAAGCGGTCACCTTCTGGTGCAGGAAAATGCATTAGGTTTAGTTATAAGAGATTCTAGCCTACGTTGCCACGTCCTGGTGCAGGAAAATGCACTAGATTTAGTTATAAGGGATAACATTTGACTATATATGTACCAAAAAGATGGATACAGAGACCGGTTTAAACTCTTATCTAAAAAAACTAGCATTGATAGCATATATACCTGACAGATGAGTGTGATACTATGATATGGTCACTTCATACACGTTTTATTTATCAGCATAGCATATCACATCGTAAACATGAAGTATTAATCTTATTATAATTTACAAACTAATAATGATCTGTATCTTACTATTACTAATTGGAGGCTCCCTTGGAGCCTTCACATGAAGCCACCTAGGATCCTAGGTGGACACTTCAAAAAAATAGAGAAATCCTATAAATTCTCATAAAAATTAGAAACATACAATCATCAATCCAACAACTATAATTATAATAACAATCGGATCTGTTATTTCCTATTAAATTACCTACATCTGCCATTATGAAAATAGACTAAAGTGTAACAGAACCGCCCAAATTAAACCGGCTTAAGTGCGCTAACTATCATCTTAAGCGTTAATCAAGTAAACACGCACTTAAAACGGTGTAATCCGGCAGCCTGTTGGGTTAAGGATCGAAAACACTGGAAGTCTCGCACGAAGACGAGCACAGATGATTACAAGCAGATAAAAGTTCTCAAATTTAATTTACAATGCGGAGTTTTACAAACAAGTTTACGTAAAATATCAGAGTTCAAAATGCAGCGGAAATTAAATAGAAGTTTAGTTTAGAAAAACAACGATTACTACGATGACGTGAGGACGTCACATCGAGCCCACCAATGTGAATCCTGGTTAGCTCCAGCCAGCAGTAGTTACCTGAAAACAGGGTGGCAACAAACCCTGAGTATACTAATACTCAGCAAGACTTACCCGACATGGGTATACTTAGCACACTATCTAGAACATGCAAGATTTTGGCTCTGGAGTTTATTTTTGCTGGAAAGTAACTAATGGTGGATCCTTGCTTTCAATATTTTAGCTCAAGTTTAATGTACAAATATCAACTAGGTTTGCATAAATATCTAGAGCAAACATGGTACATCACATTATATTTTCCAAGAGTATCACAAACATATATTCCATCCTCGTCTTTCAATTCTTATTCCACTTCTTTACTACGATGTGATGCAGTGACCAAGGCTCTCATATCCGCGAGTCATGGCGAATCGATCCGATTTAACCTTGCAAGGTGGACCTAACTCACACGACACATGCAAACAACGCCGGGCCACACGCATCAGCTGTTTCCATCATTACCACGACATCTGAACCACGCTTGCTAAAACCCAGGTGAAGGGCCCCTCACGGCGAACTCCCGGAGAACCCGGAGTCGACATCCAATCCAACACCCGCCATCATCCCACGCCCAGCGTAGCAGGACGGAATTCAGAGTATCGTCGTAAAGTGGTACACAGTTTACCAGTTTCGACTACCTCCTACTTCCGGTATGTGGTTAGTATTGTTCAATCCTCGGTCATCAGGGCCAACAACAATATGGTCCTCAATCGACACAGGCGGAGGTCCACTTTCCAAACATTCCATATCCGTAATCCAATTCCTCTCCGCCCGGTCTCCATTTTTCTTTCCTCACAGATTCATTCTCAAGCCACTTTTCCATAAGTAACAAAAACCTATAGCTCGCGAGTGACAGCAATCACTCGACTTCTACCGGATCCTAGTTAAACATGGCAATACTAACGACACCTGTATACTAGTATAGACTCATAGGTACCTAGGGAGAAACATGCATACTAGGGTTCTATACAACTCCTAAAAACGTAAATGCACAAATAATTAAATAAACATTGAATACTCAAACTATGGGTTATGCTCCGGGGCTTGCCTGGGATAACACTGAGTCAGTGTTAGTACTAACAAGGCCTTGGGCCCTTCTGACTTTGAGCCGGGTCTTCGGTTGCTCCAGCGGGTTCTTTTCTCTTCAGGACGCGTCCACCAATGCCATCTTGGGGTTCGGTTCCGTCATCACGTGCTTCATGTCCACGCGTTGTCCATCTAGCGTATCTAAATGAGATGCATCAATGCGGATGTATGAATGCACAGAGGTACAATAGACAATGCATCAAAAAGAGCAAGCAAGACAGACACAAGGTCACGACTGAGCATCCATATGAATGAAGGTCATGAGCTAGCTTTAGCAAACATGCAAATAATATCAAGCTTAAGCAAGAGTTGCATGAGCAACACCTAACATGTCATACATGACTTATGATCACCAGAAAACATAGCATCCAACCCCAAATTAATTTATTTAAAGCCTTTCTTAATTTATTTAGATAATAAGACATATAGGGGCGCGCGCGCGCGCGCGCACACACACACACACACATATATATATATATATATATATATATATATATGATCATACATGTAAAGTGCACAATAAATTCTACCAAAATCACAGTAGATCACCACTACTCCTAATAGTCTAATGTACAAATTTCACATGCTCAAGTTTTATATTTTATTGATTATAAAACACACAAATCTTTATTGCACTTAATCGTGTGAGAGCAAGTTAAATGTAAAACTTCATATTTTCTGTAAACACATGGCCATATTATATTTTCTTAGACCAACATAACATCATACAAGGGCAGTGGAATCACATTTTCCATTTTTACACATTTCTATTATTTATAAACTATTTACTTAGCATTCAACAAGTTAAACTAATAACTCGGTCATACTGCCCTCAATGAACATGAAATTTTTACCACAGCACACACATCACAAGAATAGCCTACCATAAAAAATTTCATATCATTTAGAGCACTATAACTGCAGTTATGAAAAAAACAAGCAACACTAGCATTAAAACCTTTACAAGCATAAATCTATTTTTACAGCAAATATTTTCAACTAACACACATCATATTATGATTCCACTGCATAGATATACTCACAAGGATTCCAAAACATCTTAAATTGCTATTTTACGATTTTTCTACTATTTTCTATGGATTTTCAAAGTTTCAAGCGATTTGGTTCCTGAAAGACTATTCATATGAGTCTATGACAATGCAGAAAACCCCCTGGACTTGCTTCAATTGCTGCAGGAGGTCCCTGGGCACAAGTTAAAGCAGAGGAAGCGCTCAGGGGCTCGATTCCGGTGAGAGAAGGCCATAGCGGCGGCTTGGAAGTGGTGGGGAAGCACGAGATGCTCGAGAACTACCTGTGGGTGGTTTCAGTTGGGATCGGGGATGACCGGAAGTGGGGCGCGGCGGAGCAGTGCTCCCATGGCCATGTGCGCAGCTCACAGCGGCGCTTCCGGCGAGGGAGGGCGGCGATGGCTAGGCCGGGAAGCTTCAGCGCGACGAGGAGAACCCGTTCAGGTGCTTGGCTTGGGCGGGGGATGGCCGGAGGAGGCGGTCGACGGGCGGCCGGAGCTTTGCGTGAAGCTGCAGTAGCGGCCGGCCGGAGCGGGGCCGATTCAACCGGGGAAACGTGCGTCCAGGGTGGGGAATGTGCGGCCGAGGTGGTGGTCGAGGCTGGAGAGGTGCTGGGTGCACGGAATCGGAGCGGGAGCGGCGTGGATGGTCGGCGCGGCGCCGACGATGTGGCTCTGATCGGTTTTGACTGAGAGGAGGAAGAAGGGAAATGAGGAAAGTGCAGGAGGGGCGTCGGGAGAGGATAAGAACGTGATCGAGGTGGCGCCCGAGGTTTGCCGAGCGGCGACGCGTGTAGGGCTCGCCGGACTGTGCCCTTCCGGTATGGGCGTGTGTACGGGAGCATGAGAGCAGGTAGCACAGGGAGAAGAAAAAAAATAGTTCAACGAAACTTAGCTCGATTTTGACCGCCCAAAATAAAAAATTTCATATAGAAACTCGAAATTCGGCCAAAATAAAAGTTGTAGAGGAAGAGAAGGTCTACAACTTTTGTTTTGGGCGAAGGTTGATTTGGAGCTCGAATTAGGGAGAAAAACAAGATCAAACAAAGCTGAGTTGATGAACACTATGCGTGCCTAATTAACTCTAATGACCAAATTAGGATCATGATTAGCAAATTAAGCACAAAATTAATACCAGAGTGTTACATAAAGTAACCCCCTAAATATATATCTAAATTACCCACCTTTATCATTATAATAAAAATCTAAAGTAACCCCCTAATATTTTTGTAAATTGCCCACATATGCCATTATAAAAATAATACAAATACTCCCCTAAATTTGCATATAAATTATCTAATTATATCATTATTATTACAAGTTAAATTACTCATAAATCTGAATCTAAACTATGCAATTATAACAATACATTAAAGTGCACTAATATAAAATTCTAAATTACTATTTCTATCATTATTAATATTATTATTTATATAAAAATGCTACCTATGATATATGTCATCATATATTCATGTATGATGGAAGAGATAAGAATATCAATTCACAAACAAATAGTTCAACTAAACATATATTAAATACATATGAAGGTGTGATGCAAAATAAAATCTATTGTATCTACATAATGATTAATATATATTTTAGAGTATGTAGATGAAAGGAAACATACAAGTGCAAACCAACATTTTCATGCAAACCATGCAAATTTCAATCCGAGCCACCGGATCAACATCCAAGGGGAGGCACGGAGGGAGTGGACGGGGGATTTGCAAAAGTGATTATCCAATCCAAGTGCGGGCGATTAATTGTAAAATTATTCAATACCCACATGCCCCTTGGATGTTGATCCGGTGACCCAGATTGGAGTTTACACGATTTGCTTGGTTTACACCTGATATGTTTCCTAGATGAAAAGGACGTGAGATAGATAATTATAATTATTGTAACAGCCCAAATTTCAAGTATAGATAAAGTTGAGACAAATAAATAAATCAATGCTTGATTTGGTTTTTTATTTGGATCTTCTCATGATTTTGTGCATAGAAACTGTCTTACAAAGAAATGCTAGACCAATTTTTGTTAAGCTTCTTCATGTTTTTGAATAAATTCTATTTGAATTTGAACTTTGGTTTGAATTCGAAAAAAAATGAACAAACAAAGAGCACAGCTCGGCCTGGGCCGAAACCCAGCCCAGCCGGCCCAACTCCCTTTCTATCTCCCTTTCTTTTTCTTCCCTCCCCGTCCGTCAGCTGTCGTCTTCCTTCCTCCGCCGCGCGTCGCAGCGCCCGCGCCGCCGCTGCTTCGCCGCACAGCTCCGCACTGCTCCACCGCGCCTCGTCACCCCGGGGCACAGCGCAGCACAGCTCCTCCACCACTCTGTGCTCTGCTGCCTCGGGCTCGTCCTTTTCCCTGTGCCGCGGTGAGACAGCCAGCGTCGCGCCGTCCAACTGCGCAACCCGGGTGCAAGGACGCGAGCTGGACGAGGGCATTCAATACCCGGCTAAGCTCGAGCGTCGCACGCCATCCACGAGCTGCTCCTCCCCGTCCAGCTCACCGCCCACTTCACCTCCCTTCCTCCTCCTCTCTCTATTCCCAGTCAAGGCGGAGCACGCCGCCGGGCCCCGCCACGGCCACCTTACCCCTCCTCACTCGCCAACGCCACACCAACGAGCCGTCCTCATCCACAGCCAAGCTCCAGCGCCGCACGCCGCTCACGCACTGCTCCTCCTTTCCTCTTTCGCTCGGCGCCTCCCCTTTCTTCTCTGCTTGCGGTAGCCACTCAAACAGAGCTGCCCCGCCGGCCAAATTCGCCTCCCTCTCTCCACTATTCCTAAATCTCTCGCCACTACAGCCCCACCACCTCCTTACGCTCCCCCAGAACCCTCCATGCCGAGCTCTGGCCACCGGCCAGCCCAGAATCAAAGGTTCCCCACCCGCTAGGGCACCACCACCCGCCATGGCCACCTCACCGTCGATAGACCATCTACGACCCTTTCCGCCCCAAACAACAACACCAACAGGATCCTGGTGCATCACTGATGCTCACGGACCCTTTCCTCCCCCCTCTCTCCCGCACCAGTGCCGCGGTGCTTGCTCGCCGGAGTTCGGGAGCCGCGCCTCGCCATCGTGGAGCACCTCCGCCGCGCCAACTCGTCACCATGACCCCTCCTTCGAGCTTGCCGTCACCTCCTCGTCCTCCCCGGCGCTTCCCCTGTTCGAAGCAACCCCTGGACAGCCATTTTGGCCAAGTCCGGCGACCCCGCCGTCGCCCCTACTCGTCGCCGGCACGCCGGCGCCGCCCGCCTGAGCCGCCGGTGCCGCCAAGCCGCCAGCCGAGCCGGACCACCTCAGCCCCCGGATCTTGATCCGACGGTCTAGACTGGATCTAGACCGAAGTCAATTCCCCAAATACCGGTCAACCCTTGTAACTTTTGCAAAAGAACCCCTGAGTTTTATTTAAATCAACCCGCAGTCCTTATCAGCTCAAAAATAATTAGTTTTAGGTCCTTTTCTTTATGTTCTAGCCCCTGACCTTTTACAAAATTGCCCCCACAGTCCAGTCTTCACTGTTTTCCAATCTAGCCCTTGTACCTTTAGTTTATTTCTATTTTAGCCCCTAGTTTTCTCCTGTCAGCCCCCTGTAACTTTCAAAATTCTCGCAGATAAACCCTTGAAACCTTGTTTTAGCCATATCTTCCTCATTTTAACTCCAAACTGAGTGAGTCTTTTCTTGAAATTTTCTAAAATCATGCTCTATCATTTTTTAGTGTTTATTTGGTTGTTCATTGTTGTTTATTTGGTTCTTTTGCATGTGCTTTCGTTTGTCTGTTTCGAGTAGACGATGAGACATTCGTAACTGTGCCAGACACCTAGCTAGACACTAAGCTAATATTCGAGAAATATGAACAATCAGCAACAAGGCAAGCACCTCCTTGATCATTCTTGCTCCTATTTAAATTCCTAAGCCTACAATTATTTGTATGCGATGATGATTTTATGAGTCCAAATGTTATTTTATGTTGGGTAGACACGCCCTACTTCAATGCATTTACCTTCCTTGTTATTTTGTACCCCTTTTATACCTTGTTACCCTAAGGTTATGGGTTATTCGCGTAGTTCAGAGTCAGATGCTTAGTTGGCTTAGTATTTGCGCAATAGTTAAGTAGCATCACATGGGTTGGTTTCTTTTAAAGAAAATATACATTTGTATGGTTATTTTTAAAGGATAAAAACTCTATGGTAGACGTGGGTGAATATATGGTCTAGTGGATATGATGGTATGAGGATGAAATAAAAGAATATGGATGGGAAAATGGATGATGGATATGGCTTGGTTCTTGATGCGTTTCCGGCGCATTTTAGGGATTTATCACCCGTGTCAAATTAAGGACCGGTAATTGGCACTATTCTAGCCAAGAATTACAGTGCAACCATACGGCTAAATGGGCACTGGCCTTAACCTATTAAGTCAGTTGGCCCCGAGAGGATGCTACCGCCCGAGTGCTCGAGGAGTTCGTCGGTGTCGGGGTAGCTAACCCGGGCAGATGTACGGAGCCGAGAAACTCCTACAGTCTGTCGAGTAGCATATCTTGGGTCCAGTTGATGTAACGGCTTTGTCATGTTAGCTTGCCGACACATCTAAGGAATTGTGTAAATGCGCGTTGGCTCCGCGCTGGCATCAAACCGAAACATGATGTATGTGTAAAGTGTACAACCTCTAGAGTGCAAAACTATTCGAATAGTCGTGCTCACGGTCAAGAGCACTTGAGCTAGTCGCCGGTTTTAGAGCTTTTGGTTTGAAAATTTAGAATGGGAACTGTTTGGAAACACTTGCACCGGTTCAAAGGTGGTTGACCGATATAGATGGTCAAAGGACCGCGAAATGGGAAATAGGGAGTCATGATTGGTGATGTCGGTCTATTTTATATAAAACAAAATATTTTCAAAATTATGCGTACGAAGATACACTCAAATAAAATGCAGCCTAGTGCTAGTGAACCAGTCAGCCTTCCTTGATTAACCATGCATGTATTATAGGATTTTTGATATACACCCGAAGTCTTGCGAGTACAAAATTGTACTCACCCTTGTTGCTAAAATTTTAAAATCCAGAGTTCGAAGAAGAGCCGCCTCAGTTCAGTTCCTTGCCGAGGGATGCGGGTTTTCGACGTCGGTTCTTTCTAGGACTAACTCCCAGTCAGTTGCCTGTGGGAATGGTGAGGCACACTACTGTAGGATGGAAGTCCTATATTTCTATTTGCTTCTACTGCAGATTATATATGCTCTGATTAAATTTTAATGTTACTAATAAGTTTTGAGTGCAGTTGTGATACCGGTGCTGTTGTGCGTAGTTGCGGACTGATCATAGGACAAGTACAGTAAAGCACAACGGGAACCTAGATATTTGCTAGCCCGGGGGCCCACAATTATTGACTTTATTTTTATATTAATTCTAATTAGATTGTGCGGGAGCACGGGTTGATAGACTAGTGTAAATTAACGCCAAATGTTCTGCGCGTTTTTGTCGTCCTGAATTTTACCTGCCCCCTTATCTTTAAAAGGTAAACGAACAAAAGAATTAAACAACAGTTGATCTGTTCCTGCATTTCATCAGCCTGGTTGAATCAACAGACCGTACCAGTCTTAGACAGATGGTTCACTGAAATAATATCCTATGGCACAGTTAGAAACCCATGTCTATAAGGAAACATCTTTCCGTTGGACTTGACGGGCAGACTCCCTGTCGCCGAAGATCGGTGACATCAGAATACCAGCAAGTGGACAAGACAATCATTTCCAGGAGTTGTCTACAGCTATATGTTATGATAGGGACCGTTTAGTTTCAAAAAATTTACGTGCGCTAGAATAACTTCGAATGTTTAACCACTAATTAGGAATATTAAATGTAAATAATTGACAGAACTCATTCCACAACTCCCGAACAAAATCGCGAGACGAATCTAATGAACCTAATTATGCAATGATTGGACAATGTCGTGCTACAGTAATCAATCTCTAATGACGGATTAATTAGGCTTAATAGACTCGTCTCGCGATTTCCGTCCATCCGTGTAATTAGATTTACAATTAGATCATATTTAGCTCTCCTAATCTTCGGCTGAAAATTGCTACAGTATTTTTTCCAAAAACTTTTGGGAACTAAACGCGCCCATAGTTTCATGCATGGGGCAGTAGCTTCAACCTTCACCAATGAATACAGCCTCTATTGAGGACCAGGGAAAAAGTATCAGAAGCTGCCTTTCGTTTCAGACAGCAAGCACAGCTTTATCCAATTTACTTAACTTGTTGTCAATTGCAAGTGATGCAATTGCACAGTGAACGAAGGAGACAAGTCGCGCAAGACATCAGTGAGGAAAATTGGGGACCAAGAATCATCCACCTCCTTGTGTTTGTCCCCTTTTGCTGTCCCATCTGGTTGTATGCGATGATGATTTTATGAGTCCAAATGTTATTTTATGTTGGGTAGACACGCCCTACTTCAATGCATTTACCTTCCTTGTTATTTTGTACCCCTTTTATACCTTGTTACCCTAAGGTTATGGGTTATTCGCGTAGTTCAGAGTCAGATGCTTAGTTGGCTTAGTATTTGCGCAATAGTTAAGTAGCATCACATGGGTTGGTTTCTTTTAAAGAAAATATACATTTGTATGGTTATTTTTAAAGGATAAAAACTCTATGGTAGACGTGGGTGAATATATGGTCTAGTGGATATGATGGTATGAGGATGAAATAAAAGAATATGGATGGGAAAATGGATGATGGATATGGCTTGGTTCTTGATGCGTTTCCGGCGCATTTTAGGGATTTATCACCCGTGTCAAATTAAGGACCGGTAATTGGCACTATTCTAGCCAAGAATTACAGTGCAACCATACGGCTAAATGGGCACTGGCCTTAACCTATTAAGTCAGTTGGCCCCGAGAGGATGCTACCGCCCGAGTGCTCGAGGAGTTCGTCGGTGTCGGGGTAGCTAACCCGGGCAGATGTACGGAGCCGAGAAACTCCTACAGTCTGTCGAGTAGCATATCTTGGGTCCAGTTGATGTAACGGCTTTGTCATGTTAGCTTGCCGACACATCTAAGGAATTGTGTAAATGCGCGTTGGCTCCGCGCTGGCATCAAACCGAAACATGATGTATGTGTAAAGTGTACAACCTCTAGAGTGCAAAACTATTCGAATAGTCGTGCTCACGGTCAAGAGCACTTGAGCTAGTCGCCGGTTTTAGAGCTTTTGGTTTGAAAATTTAGAATGGGAACTGTTTGGAAACACTTGCACCGGTTCAAAGGTGGTTGACCGATATAGATGGTCAAAGGACCGCGAAATGGGAAATAGGGAGTCATGATTGGTGATGTCGGTCTATTTTATATAAAACAAAATATTTTCAAAATTATGCGTACGAAGATACACTCAAATAAAATGCAGCCTAGTGCTAGTGAACCAGTCAGCCTTCCTTGATTAACCATGCATGTATTATAGGATTTTTGATATACACCCGAAGTCTTGCGAGTACAAAATTGTACTCACCCTTGTTGCTAAAATTTTAAAATCCAGAGTTCGAAGAAGAGCCGCCTCAGTTCAGTTCCTTGCCGAGGGATGCGGGTTTTCGACGTCGGTTCTTTCTAGGACTAACTCCCAGTCAGTTGCCTGTGGGAATGGTGAGGCACACTACTGTAGGATGGAAGTCCTATATTTCTATTTGCTTCTACTGCAGATTATATATGCTCTGATTAAATTTTAATGTTACTAATAAGTTTTGAGTGCAGTTGTGATACCGGTGCTGTTGTGCGTAGTTGCGGACTGATCATAGGACAAGTACAGTAAAGCACAACGGGAACCTAGATATTTGCTAGCCCGGGGGCCCACAATTATTGACTTTATTTTTATATTAATTCTAATTAGATTGTGCGGGAGCACGGGTTGATAGACTAGTGTAAATTAACGCCAAATGTTCTGCGCGTTTTTGTCGTCCTGAATTTTACCTGCCCCCTTATCTTTAAAAGGTAAACGAACAAAAGAATTAAACAACAGTTGATCTGTTCCTGCATTTCATCAGCCTGGTTGAATCAACAGACCGTACCAGTCTTAGACAGATGGTTCACTGAAATAATATCCTATGGCACAGTTAGAAACCCATGTCTATAAGGAAACATCTTTCCGTTGGACTTGACGGGCAGACTCCCTGTCGCCGAAGATCGGTGACATCAGAATACCAGCAAGTGGACAAGACAATCATTTCCAGGAGTTGTCTACAGCTATATGTTATGATAGGGACCGTTTAGTTTCAAAAAATTTACGTGCGCTAGAATAACTTCGAATGTTTAACCACTAATTAGGAATATTAAATGTAAATAATTGACAGAACTCATTCCACAACTCCCGAACAAAATCGCGAGACGAATCTAATGAACCTAATTATGCAATGATTGGACAATGTCGTGCTACAGTAATCAATCTCTAATGACGGATTAATTAGGCTTAATAGACTCGTCTCGCGATTTCCGTCCATCCGTGTAATTAGATTTACAATTAGATCATATTTAGCTCTCCTAATCTTCGGCTGAAAATTGCTACAGTATTTTTTCCAAAAACTTTTGGGAACTAAACGCGCCCATAGTTTCATGCATGGGGCAGTAGCTTCAACCTTCACCAATGAATACAGCCTCTATTGAGGACCAGGGAAAAAGTATCAGAAGCTGCCTTTCGTTTCAGACAGCAAGCACAGCTTTATCCAATTTACTTAACTTGTTGTCAATTGCAAGTGATGCAATTGCACAGTGAACGAAGGAGACAAGTCGCGCAAGACATCAGTGAGGAAAATTGGGGACCAAGAATCATCCACCTCCTTGTGTTTGTCCCCTTTTGCTGTCCCATCTGGTTCCGTTACTCCTGGCATTGTGCATAGGCTTGTTTAGATGATGTAAAATTTTGGTGTAAAATATCACATCGGATATTGTGATACATATTTAAAGTGAACTAATTGCAAAATAAATTACATAGTAAACTACGAGATGAATTTATTAAGCCTAACTAATTCATCATTAAAGTATGTGTTATTGTAGCAGTTTAGTGTCTAATCACAGTCTAATTAGGTTCAGTAGATGCGTCTCGCAATTTACAAACAAACTGTGTAATTAGTTTTTTTATTTTGTCTATATTTAATTCTCCATGTAGGTGCCGCAATATTCGATGGAATATTTTTGGAAGTTTGAATTTTGGATATAAACAAGGCCGTGCAGACAGATTCAGATCTTTTTGTGTTGACGAGTTACATTTATCCAATGTTGTGAACTGAAGCACTTAAAACTTACCAGTAGTAAATCATTCTAAACACGAATGCCTTGAGTCAAATAGTCTGTAAAATGACCAACGAATTCTGGTTATGTCCCACTAGCTATAAGGCCGTGTTTAGTTTTTTACATGTAAAAATTTTGCGTTGAAATCTTACTAATTTAAAGTACTAAATGAAGTCTATTTATAAAACTTTTTGCATTGATGGCCTGTAAATCGCGAGACGAATCTAATGAGACTACTTAATTCATGATTTGCAACAGTGATGCTACAGTAACCATCCGCTAATTATTGATTAATCATGGATTAATTAGCATCATTAGATTCGTCTGGCGATTTACAACCCATTTGTGCAAAAAGTTTTGTAAATAGACTTCATTTAGTACTTCAAATTAGCAAGATTCCGTCGCAAAATTTTTTTGCGTTTACAGGGCAACAAACTAAACACGGCCTAAATTGTTGGAAGTTCTTGGTCGCTGCCTGCACCAACTCCCACGCATATGTCAAAGGGAGTGTCATCACTTGCTTGTTCCAGTTTACATGGTGAAAGAAACTACCCTTTCTACCGCATTAAAGGGGTGTGCGTTGCAAGCAACCGTGTCTGCACACTGTTTAGCTACCATCTGTTTAGTTCCCAAAATGAAAATTTTTGGATGTCAAATCGACTGTTTGACCAGATGTCGGGAGGATTTTTTGATACTAATTAAAAAACTAATTTCAGAACTTACCTGAAAACCGTGAGACGGATCTTTCGAGACCTTTGACCGCATCATTAGTACATGTGGGTTACTGTAGCATTTATGGCTAATTATGTACTAATTAGGCTCAAAAGATTCGTCTCGTCGTGTACATTCAAACTGTGCAATTAATTTTATTTTTTAACTATATTTAATACTACATGCATGTGCTCAAAGGGGAGGTGAAAATTTTTGGTAACTAAACGGGCTCTAAGGTTCTGAAACTCTGGACTTCCATTTCTGAAATTTGGCAATGCCATGATGTGAAACTCTGAACTTCCATTTATGAATTTTGGCAATGCGCGCTATGGTCTGATCCTCTGGGCAGATACTCCCTCGGTCTGTACAATCCATAAAACTCACTGTCTCTCACAATCAGGCCCCAACTTTTCATCTAACTAATCCAAGCTTTAGGTCCTAGCTGCCATACAGCAAGGTCCTTGCTACGACATCGACACATGAATGAGCATTTGTAAGAACTGTCTGCACTTCCATTTATGAATTTTGGCAATATGCTATGGTCTGATTCTCTGGGCAGATACTCCCTCGGTCTGTACTATCCATAAAACTCACTGTCTCTCACAATCAGGCCCCAACTTTTCATCTAACTAATCCAAGCTTTAGGTCCTAGCTGCCATACAGCAAGGTCCTACGACATCGACACATGAATGAGCATTTGTAAGAACTGTCTGCTAAAGCTACCCTTGTTTTCTAAGCACAACATGGTTGAATTCATCTAGTAGCAGTCAATCAAGCGTCAGCGAAGATCTCATCAGATCACGAATTAAAGTATGTGGCCTATGGGAGAACGAGTTGGTGAGAATTTGAGGACGTCCTGTATGTGTTGTACCTTGCATGACTCATGCAGAGATCTAAGAATCTTTAGCTTCTATCTGAACTTAGAGGGGCGCCCGCACATCTATGCATGGCTGCTATCGTTTTTGTTAGTCCTGGCTACTCTTATTCTTTTAAACCTAGGCTGCACTAATGCTAACGGTAGTTTTTTTACGTGGTGGAAGAGAATTATTCGGTACACTAGGTGGCTAGGTGCTTGTATTATCTGCTCATCCCTCCATGACAGCTCTAGTAATAAGATTTTAGCAACCCCTTGACCACTGCTAGATATAGAGAGACACATTTAATTAATACGTCAGCTTGCTTTTGTATTTGCCCAAGTCATCTGTATGAGAGAAAACCAAAGCTTCCTTCATCGAAAAATATTTTAGAGAATACAAGTAGCACTGTTCGTGCTACTATGTATTTTAGGTTCAGATACAAATTGCACTCCACGTATTATTAGTTCAGAACTTCAGATGTAAAGCAGCTGAGCTGCTAGCCGGCAACAAAATTCTACTCAGCCTTATGAAGCTGATGCAGAAACCACATCAAGTAGAAACATGCATGGATAAGTAGTGCCAATAACGGTTCAGATGCGTATATATGGACAACGACGAATTGTGTGTGTGTGTGTGAGTGTCTATATATATATATATATATATATATATATATATATATATATATATATATATATATATATATATATATATATATATATAACACGCATGTATGTTGGTATACTTACTTAAGATGACACATGCATGCAAATGACAATTATTACCAGGCACGGGTAAATTGATTAGCAACCACCTCATGAGTCATGACAGAACTCAAACCTAAAACAAGTGGATGATATGCGTGCATGTCAGTTTGATAAGGAGGGTTTGAAAAAGGTGCCAGGCCGGACCAAACAACCTCGACTGGGATTCGTTGCATTTATAATCCAACGAACCTACATAGCAATCATCACAATCAAGCACTATTACGTCCTAATACGTGTCTCTGGAAACTAATGCAAACCTAGCAGGCTAGCAGAGCTTAAATTTACCCATATAAAATATGTTAAAAGAAGGGTCAAATTTTCCTAAGCCTGAAAAGAAGACACGATAACGTTCTGTTGGGCCTGGCAAAGTCCTTATGAAAAATATCAACATATATATATACATATAAATCTCAACTGTTTAATAAATTCTCAGGGAAAACGCGGACTATGCTATATATACCTGCAGGATCAAATCCAATTATATGATATGATGAAGAACGGCGCTGTCAGGAGGCGAGAGACCCTGAAAGGGACCTATTGGAAACGCTAATCAACCCTAACCGCGTGTTTTGTTTAATGAATAATATTGGACCACGGGGAGCAGGCAGGCAGGAGGAAGGTTGACGACGACCGCGCGCGTGGACGAGGGGGCTGCGCCCTTTCCCTCTTATGATGCTAACGTCCCTCGCGTTTGCGTGCATGGGGAGGCATCGCCCTGCCCCACGTCGCCAAGCACGTGGGTGGGATTCATCGCATCAAACCTGCGTGCAAGCCGCTAAAAAGTCGCACAAGGAAAGCTAATGATCTATAATTACCGCCGTTGAAAGCAAAGGTTTATTAGGTGACCGAACAAGGATTGAGAGCGTTGGACACTGTGGCTTAGCTTACCCTAGCTCCGTTGCTGTGGCCTGTGGAGCAGGAGAGACAGATTGATAAGCCTGTAGTGCAGGTGCAGTAGATGACTAGTAGCTAGCATCCTTTTCCGTCTAAGGACTAAGGAGATGCAGCTAGGTGTGCTGTCCTCAAATCCCAGTTGCAGAGAATTTTTGCTTGGGGTCCGTGCAGTTGCTAGAACCATGCATGCAATGGACGAATCTATCGCAGTCGCAGGACCTCTGATTAGATATATAGTTTGGTTGCAGTTCAGCGACCTGATTTGTCAATTTTGTAGGGTTCCACCAGCAAGTGGATTATACATAGGCTGCTGCAATGTAGAAGCAATTTGCTACATATTAATAATTAGGAAACTTTTTCCAGTGCCATGTGCTACCGATCGTGGAGTACTAGCTTAATTAGATCCAGTGTCATATTAATTACATATACATATCTAGATTCATGTTGGATAAATTCACCTAAATCCAAAGATTTGATGTTGAATTTTGACTTAAATTTCCACCCAAATTCTTCACTCGCATCATGAGCTCAAGCTGAGTAGTCGGGTACCATCTGCACTCTCTGTCTTGATCTCAACATGGTTCCATTCTTCTAGAAACTAGAACTATGTTTCAGATGTTCCTTTCCGACTAATAGAACTAGCTAATTACGAAATGCAGCGATCAGAGGATAATACTACACCTACCTAATCGATCGAGGCATTTACTACTCCTGGTGCAAGAACAAGAGACTCTGATGAAGTCAAGCTTCTGCATACGCAATTCCAGCTGTAAACTCTCATCTCATCACTAGGTATCCTTCCGCACAATATTTTTCTTAGGTTCTTTGTCGGCATACAATATGCATAGGTGACTCAATCACCCTGCAGTCTCCTTACTTGAGAACTAATTAAGACTTGTACGGGGTGTCATCCACAGGAACGAATATACATGTTGGCACGCAAATGGTGTATTTCGTGTGATGATACTATATATAGCTTAATTTGATACCAGGTACCAACAAGCTGTTCCAAATACAATATATATGTACGAACTTTTGAAGCAGATATGCCAGCTCTCAAAAAACGAAAATCAACAAATACTTGGATAATCTAAGACTCCCATATAAATGTACTAAAGACTTGGTGAAATTGCGCGATGCGCACCTTTATTTAATTGCAATCTTGAAAGCAATATCGGAAATATAATACGGCTATTAAAGTGGTCTCTGTGAGATTGAGATTAGGCCAAATAGCACTGTCTAGCAGCCTAGCAGCAAGCACATCCATCCAGCACAGGTCAACTATAAAGATAAAGGACCCGTTTTTTTTTTAGGACAAGATGAAGGACCTTTCTAGTTTAGGGTGGTGGACACCAAGACCCCTGCCCTTTCTTCGACGGACGTGCACGTCGCCCGTCGGCATGCTGAAATGATCAAGGGGGCAGATTAGTCATTTCTACTTATATATAAACTGGGTTTAGGAAACAGGGATTTCCGAGTCTTTATATACTGGAAGCTGTGTTTTGGTGACCAGCCATCAAAGGATCAGGGAGCTTCCAAGGGAGGCAGCAGGCAGCTAGGTTGTCTCCCTCCTTCCCACCTGCACCACCCTACCCTACCCCAGTCCTATCGATGGGAAGGTCTCCTTGCTGTGATGAGAATGGCCTCAAGAAGGGGCCATGGACCTCTGAAGAAGACCAGAAGCTCATGGAGTACATCCAGAAGCACGGCCATGGAAGCTGGAGAGCACTGCCGAAGCTTGCAGGTATGCGACGCAAACTTCCCCTTCTCTCTGCGCAAAAGAGGTAGATCACTTCCATGCGAAAATGTAGCTCAACGATCTCATCTGTTCTTGCAGGGCTCAACAGGTGTGGCAAGAGCTGCAGGCTGAGATGGACCAACTACCTGAGGCCAGACATCAAGAGAGGGAAGTTCACCGAAGAGGAAGAACAAACCATCCTCCGGTTCCACTCCGTCCTTGGCAACAAGTACCGCACCTCACCAGCTAGCATGCATCTCTTGCCTATGCCTAGCGTCAACTACTAGTCTAACCCAGTGCAACCTGTTGTCATGTCAAACCAGGTGGTCAGCCATCGCGAAGCACCTCCCGGGGCGGACGGACAACGAGATCAAGAATTTCTGGAACACTCACCTGAAGAAGAAGCTGATCCAGATGGGCTTCGACCCGATGACGCACAGGCCAAGAACAGACTTCTTTGCTGCGCTGCCTCAACTCATTGCGCTGGCCAACCTCCGCCAGCTTGTGGAGCAGCGGCCATGGGACGACCACGCCGCCAGGCTGCAGGTTGAGGCGGTCCAGGCTGCAAAGTTCCAGTGCCTCCAGAACCTGATCCAGTCTGCAGCATCTATTGCAATTAGTCCCAGTTCCAGCAGCATCAACACCATCCCCGACCTGGAGCAAATTGGCCTCCTGAGTCCTCCGCAGATGTCTTCCCTGTCTTCGTTGCCTTCTCCAAGTTTCCTCGAGAGTATCAGTGGCCAGGACATCGTAGCTGGACAACTGCCTGACATCCAAATTCCTAGCACTTTCTTTGAGCAGCCCACCAGCAATGATACAAACCAGAACTCGGACTTCACTCCAAAGAGTAGTGTTGAGGGAGAGAATGGAACCCCTAAAACGCTGCTGCTGTCAGAAAACTCCCTTCCGCCACTCACCGACTTCCCCATTTCCAACCTCGGCGATGCTTGCAGCGCCTCAAGCTGTGACGGTAGCAGCATTCAATTCCCAAGTTGGCCTGAGTTCTTTGATGAACAGTTCTTGAGCGAGTTCGAATGAATCCTGATCTGGTGTGTGTTTGTGTTACTCTACGGTTTGCCTTTTAGTTTTCTTTGTTTCTTACCTCTGTTTTTTGTGCCATATTCTGATGTGAGTATCAGTTCAGAGGTGTAGTTACCGCGTGCTGTTATTTTTTTCCCGTTTTGAGTGCAAATGCATGCTCCTATGCATAAACACTATACACCAAACACTTGTAAATATATACAACTTCTATATAAATTTTGCAGGGTTGGATTCTCCATGCTTTGTTTCACAAGACTCTAATTGTTCTCTGCAAACCCACAAAGGTGGTCAGGTGCTAAGTAAATCCTAAACAATATATAGTGTCAGTGATGTGTCATATAATATGATTGTTAGGTATGAAAATAGTAATTGCATGTGGCATGGGGATCATCTAAATGTTCAACGCATATTAGCTGAAGAAATGTACAATTACAGATTTTAAAAGCTAGAAGAAATGGAATTTTAGATGATATAAAAGTAAAATCATATTCTAAAATAGACTCAAAGCATTAAGAAATCAACATTACCAGCAAACAACAGATTCTCAAACCAGTCTTCTTTCCGAAGAAAGGCTTGTGTTCTATTCAAGTTGTGAATGTTTTCTTGAAGAAAAGCTATGAAGTGATCCATAATAGAAGAAAACTTGTCTTCCCAGGCAGTTACCAGGAGTTGACTGAAACGTGTTGTGTCCAAAGAGCGACAGAAAGCAAGTAGCACCGATAGGAAGGATCCAAACAGCTAAAACATATGGTGCTGCCACTACTAATATTTAGTTACAATAATCATGCATCAATCATGAGCTCTTCTGAAGCATTACTAGTGTCCTTATGTCCTTGTCAAACTATTTACAGAATAATTTTCTTTTCAAATGCCATGCTTTATTATGAGCAGGTAAGAGTTGATGCCTTTTCCTCCAAGATATTGACGGCTAGCGTTAACAAACTCATTTTTAAATCTCTAGCAATAACAGCACAGCTTTACCTGACAATGACAAGTATCAATTTACAGGTTTTTTTCTTATTAAAGATTGATGCATAAGCTTTTTGGGTATAAAGTTGTGAATAGATTTTGGTTCAGTTGTCAGACAGTTGAGGAGATTTGGAACAAGGAGAAAATCAAGGGACTAACTAATATGTGATGCCATAGGTTAGACACTGCATTAAGCTTCCCATGTCACTGAAGAAAACCATCATACAGGCAGAGTGATTGGAACAGGGAAAGAAAAATACACATAAGACAAACTCATCCAGGTCACTCCGTACCATGCTTAATATTTCAAATTGCTCAGTTGTTAGCATTCCTACAATATTCAATATTTCAAATAGCCCAGCATGAATCCACGTGTATAGTTGGCAGTGAGGATATAGGGTGCAATGTGCTCCTAGGGGTGCCTGTCATTTTTCCCCACAGGATAATGATTTGAAGAGAAAATTTATGTAAACAGTTACCTTCTTTCATGATGCAAATTATCTACAGGTGTTAACAAAGTTTAGATACAACCATACAAAATAATCATGAATAAACTCTACAAACATGATCATGGAATGTGAAAGGAGTTTGTGGTAGTAATCTTATCTAGTCCTGTGCCATAAAAATATTTTCCTATTTAACCAGTTAGGAATTCGATTTTTCCATTCAATAAAAGGAAAGAGAATTCGTTATTTGCTAGTTGTCCATCTGAAACCAAAGTAAATAAATATATAAGATGGGTGAAATAAAACTAATATCAACCAGAGAGATTTGCACAGCTTAGTAATTTGCAACTGCACTACATACTGAACTGCTGATTTTGCAGAGCTCTCTGGGGAGCAGTAAACAAAGATTTTGTTTTGCATCAGTCAGAAGATAATGGAGTTGTTTTGTTATATTGTTCTGACATTCACCCACCTCTAAACCTGTCCTATTTATTACTGGCACATTGCTAATTCTAGTTCGTATAAATATGCCTAAAATTTTGGTATTATCTAAGGAAATCTTTGTAGCATACGAGATAGAAGTCATTGACAACAAGGGTTTTATATACGTATTTTGTCAATTACAGCTGGTTCGTACAGAACAAACTAATTCCATGATTAATCAAATTATGTAATAGAGCATCATACAAGGACAAACTAATCAGACTCCTCCATTTCTCATCTACCCGAGGAATTTAATGCTAGCACATGGCTACTGCAATGTGATGTCAAAGAACTTTTCTCAAGAAACTCCAGCTACAACACTAGACACCCAGGAAAGACAGGAACCAGGACTGCCAAAATAACGTGGGCTGCCAGTGAACCCAGCGCCTCTACCATCTTAAGCTAATAAAGACCTTGAAAAGGAGCAGAGTTACAGCTTTTCGCTAAAGATCATGGGACTAATAAAAAACTGATGATAGATCCAGTTCTCCAGCCTGGCAGCTCTATCAGCTCATTCTAGAGTATATACTATAGATAGAGGACAGGCCTATAAGTCTAACATTGATACCACTTGATAGAGCCGGAGTGCCCGATCTTTCGGTGAGTAGGGATAAATTCGACTTGACGGAAGATGACCCTCACGATCCGACTACGACGAGCGAACCCGAAGCGCCAATGCAATCGCTGAACCAACTTCCTGTGGTTACCGACCTTGTTGATGCAAGATCAGCCTGATCACGAAGATCGTTTCCTGTCCGCAATCGAAGAACGAACAAGAAAAGGATGCGAGCAATCTGATTATCTCTCGAAGGTGGAGTTCTGAATACACGAGGACAGCGCTGTTTTGCGCGTGTTCCTGAGTAGCTAAAGCTAGATGTAAACAAAACTCAAATCTGAATTGAAAGGAAACTTCTCTATAAATAGAGGGAGAGGAGGCGCAGCCCCTAGGGAAGGGCGGCCAGGAGATGGGCGCCGCCCCTGGTGTCCAGGGCAAAGGGGGAGGGCGCAACCCTAGGCGCCCACACAAGGGCCTCTGTTGGGCCAGCTTCTATTCTTCTGGGCCTTCATTCTTCAGTAGCATGACGAAGTTCAATTCTCTTGCACGGGCCCGAGTGATTGGCCCAGAAGGTGGCGCCTGGGGTGGAGGTGCATCTGGAGACGCTAGAGAAGGTGCTGCTGGTGTAGATGTACTCGTGGTGTCCTCATCATCGTGCATCAACAAGGTCGGTAACCAACAGGAAGTTGGTTCAGCGATTGCATTGGCGCTTCGGGTTCGCTCGTCGTAGTCGGATCGTGAGGGTCATCTTCCGTCAAGTCGAATTTATCCCTACTCACCGAAAGATCGGGCACTCCGGCTCTATCAAGTGGTATCAGGTTTCCAGGTTGATCGGTGAGTTTATCTAGTGTTTTTCCCTTTCCTACAGTCCACAAAACCAAAAAAAAAAATTATTATTATCAGGTTAGATCCTTGTCCCAGCACCCTTTTGAGCCTTGCACTTTCTTTCAATAATTTGCATTGTTGAATTTGTGTGCTTACGCGTTCAATTGTTGCTGGTTACTTTGTGTTCTATCCTTGTTTTCTTTTCGTCTAACCCTAGCGCCGCCACCATCTCTCTGCCCCTGATCGCCCTCCCCTGCCTTGTGTGTTTGGCAAGTCAAAAAAAAAAAGGAAAGAAAGAAACACAACCGCGTGCGTGATTTCTGGTCGCGCCTCTCACGCGCCGACGCCTCCACCCCTTTCCTTTTTCTGTTTCGGATCACACCTCCCTATCCACCGGTTGTGTATTCCTTTTAGCAAGTTTAAAAGGTTTGCCTAATCCTGATCGACTTCAATTGAGACAGTCTTGGTTGCCCAGGCAGTCCTACCATACAAAGGGACATCCGGATCTTGAGAGAGAGAGAGAGAGAGTATCTTCTTGTTACCGGAATACCCCTACTTTTCCTGAAAAGTGTGTGTGGTAACTTGCTCATTTCTATTCCTTTGCTCATATAATCAGTTTGTGAGTTTCTCCGGAAAAAAAAAAAAAAAAAAAAAACAGAAACGAAAAAAAAAAAAACAGAAACAAAAAAAAAAAACAGGGAAACAGAACGGAGGTTACCTCATTTGGGCACATCACGCAGGACGCCTAGGTGTGCGCCCCTCCTTGTTCTTCACTTTTGTGTTTTTCCTTTTCCCCATACCCTTGCTCAATTTTTACACCTTGTTTCCAGCAGCTTTGATTACGTGTTTGGCACTATAATTCAACCTTGCATTATTGTTTGATTGTGCTAACCCTTGCATTGAGTGCAGCCTACCCAGAACCCCACAAAGTTCTACGACGAGCGGATTTGTTTCTCCAGGCAATCGCTCCTCCAATCTTTCGCCGGTTCTACCTATTGGTTGCAGATCACCCCTGTGTGCTTGGTAAGAACGGATAAGAATTTGATAACAGCACTACTGTGAGCGCCTTGTGAACCGTTACACCCTTTTTGTCGTAGGCTTTGTTTTTGTGTTTGCGCTAACTATGGCAGGAGACGAAGGCATGACGGATGAAAAGCTGCAGGACATGCGGACACGAGTTGATGGACTGGCCGCGGACATGAAGACGATGCATGAACGGCTTGACTCGACGATCACGTCATCGACCGAGAGGTTCGATCAGCTCGACCTCGCTCAGATGGCCGCTAAGACCACGCTCGACACCATCGTGGCACGGCTCGACACATTGTCCACATCGATCACAGAGTTACAGAAAGATTATGGCGGTGACACGGAACAGGAAGAGGGTACTCGCACCGGTCGTGCCCGCCGTGTGGTACGTCATCAACCTAATGACTCATTTGCTAAGATTAAATTTAAAATTCCGTCTTTTAATGGCAAATATGATCCTGCTGCATATCTTGATTGGGAACTAGAGGTCGACCAGAAATTTTCATGCCATGATATTCCTGTTAATTCTCAAGTTAAAGCTGCTATTAGTGAATTTACTGATTTTGCTTTAATTTGGTGGCGTGAATATAAACAAAAACATCCCACTCCCACCACTTGGACTCAATTAAAAGTTGCCATGCGACACAGATTTGTCCCTTCATATTATGCACGAGATTTGCTTGAAAAAATGCAGTGCTTTCGACAAGGTCAACAGTCTGTTGAGGACTATTATCAGGAGTTACAAAAAGGTATGATTCGTTGTGGTTTGTTTGAGACAGATGACGCTGCTATGGCTCGTTTTCGCGGTGGTTTGAACCGCGAAATTCAGGACATCCTTGATTATAAAGAATATTCTGATATGACCACATTGTTTGCATATGCTTGCAAAGCTGAACGTGAAGTGCAGGGACGTCGTTCGAAGACATATCCTAACTCTTTTGCAGGAAGAAGGCCGGCAACCAGCTCAGCGCCTGCTCTACCTGCGTCATCCACGACCAGCAGTACACCACGCGAGGGGTCGGCCAAACCTGCAGCACCCTCTCCCACAGGCGCTGTTCCTTCCACAGGACGTACACGGGATATTCAGTGCCATCGTTGCAAAGGATTTGGGCACATGATTCGGGACTGCCCAAACAAGCGTACCTTGCTTATCCGTGACAATGGTGAGTACTCTTCTGAAAGTGATTCCGAAGAACCTCGACATGCTATGCTTGCCACTAACCATGCAGCTAATGAGGAGGTACATGTCACCCCGGGCGATGCGGATAGGTATGAAAATCTTGTTGTGCAGCGTGTTCTTAGTACACAGGTCGCCCAGCCTGAGAAAAATCAGCGACACACTCTGTTCCATACAAAGGGCGTTGTGCAGGAGCGGTCGATTCGCATCATCATCGACAGCGGCAGCTGCAACAACTTGGCGAGTACCGTGCTGGTCGAGAAGTTGTCATTACCCACTCGTAAGCATCCGAATCCATATCACATTCAGTGGCTTAATGATGGTGGAAAACTTAGAGTAACACGGTCGGTGCGTGTCCCTTTCTCCATGGGTGCTTATTCTGATTTTGTCGATTGTGATGTTATTCCCATGGAAGCATGCTCTTTGTTACTTGGTAGACCTTGGCAATACGATACTGATAGCTTGCATCATGGTCGTTCAAATCATTATTCTTTCATGTTTAAGGGTCAGAAAATAATTATACATCCAATGACACCTGAACAAATTGTTCAAGATGATCTTGCTCGAGCTGCTAGGAATGCTAAACAACTTGAACCATCACCATCGCCCTCTAATTCTGAAATCAAGTTGAATGCTCCTGTTTTACTTGCTACACGTGCTGATTTTGATGATCTCTGCGATGCTCATTTGCCCTGCTATGCACTTGTATGCTATAGTGTGCTCGTTTCACTCGATGATGCACCGTCTTTGGATATTCCCCCTGTGGTTGCTAACCTTTTGCAGGAGTACGCTGATGTCTTTCCCAAGGACTTGCCATCGGGTCTTCCACCACTCCGTGGTATTGAGCACCAGATTGATCTCATTCCAGGCGCACAGCTTCCGAACCGCGCACCGTACCGTACAAATCCAGATGAGACGAAGGAGATCCAGCGCCAGGTACAGGCGTTGCTCGACAAGGGTTACATCCGTGAGTCTCTTAGCCCTTGCTCAGTTCCTGTGTTACTTGTTCCAAAGAAAGATGGATCATGGCGTATGTGTGTAGACTGTCGTGCTATTAATAACATCACCATTCGTTATCGATATCCTATACCACGCCTTGATGATATGCTAGATGAGCTTAGTGGTGCCATTATTTTCACTAAGATTGATTTGCGTAGTGGTTACCACCAGATTAGAATGAAACTGGGTGATGAATGGAAAACGGCTTTTAAAACGAAATTTGGGTTATATGAATG
This sequence comes from Panicum virgatum, assembly GCF_016808335.1. NCBI lineage: Eukaryota > Viridiplantae > Streptophyta > Magnoliopsida > Poales > Poaceae > Panicum > Panicum virgatum. The sequence continues at coordinate 61,756,825 of NC_053145.1, read as the reverse complement.
GTTGGTTATGCCGTTTGGATTGACTAATGCTCCCAGTACCTTTATGCGCTTAATGAATGAAGTTCTAAGGTCTTTCATAGGATTGTTCGTTGTTGTCTATTTTGATGATATCCTGATTTACAGCAAGTCTATGCAAGAACATTTAGAACATTTGCGTGCTGTTTTTGATGCGTTGCGTACTGCTCACTTGTTTGGAAACATAGAAAAATGCATCTTTTGCACACAACGTGTCTCGTTTCTTGGCTATGTTGTTACTCCACAGGGCATTGAGGTGGACAGCAGCAAGATTGATGCCATTCGGGAATGGCCTACACCGACGACGGTCACACAAATTCGGAGCTTTCTTGGACTTGCCGGTTTTTACCGTAGGTTCGTCCGTGACTTTAGTTCCATTGCAGCCCCTTTGCACGAGCTTACGAAGAAAGGTGCGCCATTTGCTTGGGGCGACTCGCAGGAGGTAGCGTTCAACACTTTGAAAGATAAGTTAACACATGCTCCTCTCTTGCAATTGCCTGATTTTAATAAAGTGTTTGAGCTTGAATGTGATGCTAGCGGTATTGGGCTAGGTGCTGTTTTGTTACAAGAAGGAAAACCGGTTGCTTATTTTAGTGAGAAATTAAGCGGTGCTAACCTGAGATATTCTACTTATGATAAGGAGCTTTATGCTTTAGTTCGCACTTTGCAAACATGGCAGCACTATCTTTGGCATCGCGAGTTTATAATCCATTCTGATCATGAGGCTTTGAAACATATTCGTACCCAAACAAATCTGAATCGTCGTCATGCTAATTGGGTAGAATTCATTGAGTCTTTCCCTTACATTATTAAACACAAGAATGGGAAGGAAAATGTCATTGCTGATGCTTTGTCTCGTCGATATACCATGCTATCCCAGTTAGATTTTAAAATCTTTGGCTTGCAAACTGTGAAAGATCAATATGTCGATGATTCTGATTTTAAAGATGTCTTAGCTCATTGTATGAATGGCAAACCATGGGGCAAATTTCACATGCAGGATGGGTTCCTGTTTCGCGCTAACAAGCTGTGTATTCCAGCAAGCTCGGTTCGTCTTTTGTTGTTACAGGAAGCACACGGAGGCGGTCTCATGGGACACTTTGGCGTCTACAAGACGCATGAGGTGCTGGCCGCCCACTTCTTTTGGCCCCGGATGCGCCGTGATGTCGAGCGCCTTGTTGCCCGCTGCACTACTTGTCAGAAAGCTAAGTCACGACTGAACAACCATGGTTTGTATATGCCTTTGCCTGTCCCTACTTCTCCTTGGCTTGATATTTCTATGGACTTTGTTTTGGGATTGCCTAGAACTAAGAAGGGGAGGGATAGTATTTTCGTGGTTGTTGATAGATTCTCCAAAATGGCTCATTTTATACCATGTCATAAAACTGATGATGCTAACAGTGTCGCTGAATTGTTCTTTCGAGAGATTATTCGTTTGCATGGTATTCCGCATACAATAGTCTCTGATCGTGATGCTAAGTTTCTCAGTCATTTTTGGAGATCACTTTGGAATAAATTGGGAACTAAATTGCTGTTTAGCACAACTTGTCACCCTCAGACTGATGGACAAACTGAGGTGGTTAATAGAACTTTGTCAACCATGCTTAGGGCTGTTTTAGACAAAAATTTGAAACGTTGGGAAGATTGTTTGCCTCATATTGAATTTGCGTACAATCGTGCCACACATTCTTCTACAAAGATGTGCCCTTTTCAGATTGTTTATGGTTACATTCCTCGGGCGCCTATTGATTTGTTTTCACTTGATGCTGAGGGCGCCCCACATATAGATGCTGTTGCACATGTTGAACACATGCTTAACCTCCATGAACAAACACAACAAAACATTGCTGCTACTAATGCTAAGTATCAGGTTGCTGGTAGTAAAGGAAGAAAACATGTTACTTTTGAACCAGGTGATATGGTTTGGTTGCATTTGCGAAAGGATCGTTTTCCTACTTTGCGTCGTTCTAAATTGATGCCTCGTGCTGCTGGTCCTTTTAAGGTGCTAACCAAGATTAATGATAATGCTTATGTTCTTGACCTGCCTGCGGAGTTTGGTGTTTCCACTAGTTTTAATGTTGCAGATTTGAAACCATATGCGGGCGAGGATGAGGAGTTGCCGTCGAGGACGACTTCAGTTCAAGAAGGGGAGGATGATGAGGACACCACGAGTACATCTACACCAGCAGCACCTTCTCTAGCGTCTCCAGATGCACCTCCACCCCAGGCGCCACCTTCTGGGCCAATCACTCGGGCCCGTGCAAGAGAATTGAACTTCGTCATGCTACTGAAGAATGAAGGCCCAGAAGAATAGAAGCTGGCCCAACAGAGGCCCTTGTGTGGGCGCCTAGGGTTGCGCCCTCCCCCTTTGCCCTGGACACCAGGGGCGGCGCCCATCTCCTGGCCGCCCTTCCCTAGGGGCTGCGCCTCCTCTCCCTCTATTTATAGAGAAGTTTCCTTTCAATTCAGATTTGAGTTTTGTTTACATCTAGCTTTAGCTACTCAGGAACACGCGCAAAACAGCGCTGTCCTCGTGTATTCAGAACTCCACCTTCGAGAGATAATCAGATTGCTCGCATCCTTTTCTTGTTCGTTCTTCGATTGCGGACAGGAAACGATCTTCGTGATCAGGCTGATCTTGCATCAACAAGGTCGGTAACCACAGGAAGTTGGTTCAGCGATTGCATTGGCGCTTCGGGTTCGCTCGTCGTAGTCGGATCGTGAGGGTCATCTTCCGTCAAGTCGAATTTATCCCTACTCACCGAAAGATCGGGCACTCCGGCTCTATCAAACATGCTTTTGGGGCAGCTGTACGCCTGTACCCAGATGCAAAGCAAGACTGGTTAGATAGTAACAGAAATCTAAGTGGCCGGCACAAGAGAAGAAAAGAGCACCATTTTCAATTGTTCAATAAGATATGAATTGGGTTAAAATTTTACTGCCATTCCGACTAAGTTATTGTATAAAGTTATCTGGTATAAACCTTCAAATTCAAATATATTCCTCATTTAGCCTAATAACCATTCATAGGAGCGACAGAATGGTTCCAAATAAAGTGAGCAATCTGGACGTCGTTTGGTAGATCAATATTTGCAAATATGCTTTGACAGCTACTTAAACAAGTAAGAAACATTCTCTCACTTGTTACAAACGAACAAAAATTAAGCAAATATGGGCGTTCAAGCCTTCAAGCAGACTGAAATGCAACAAATTACCTACTTAAAAGGTTACCAGGTATCAATTTTGAGCAAACATACATGGTTCTCTTCCCTCGCTTTTTTCACTTTTAGTAACTTTTTTACGGTGTTAGGTCAGCATAGACACAATTATTTGCTTATGTTCTATTGACACTTTTTGATATAAAAGGAATATTTATGGACCACTATTATAATTGATAACTGTTACTACATTGCTCATTCCCAATATCTGGTGTCTGAAGCTCCACGGATGACACTGTAGTACTCTACAACTAATGGTCTTGTATGATCAGTTTCACCAATTGGATGATCTGAACATGGAGGTTATTCTTATAATCCAGCAATAGAAACAGTATAATGAACTGGTACGATCAGAAACTATATTGGAAACTACTTCTCTAGCCATTAAAATAGAGGTACCAAAGCCCTCAGGTTCTATTCAGCATGGCAAGAAACTAAGAAAGCATGTACTTTTAGGTGCAAATGATTTCCCATTCTCAATTACTTGATGGCATACACTTCTAAAATGCAGTTTCATATGTGAAGCAGATAAGAAAATATACCAATAACACAGGTGACAGGTAGAAGCATAAATTCAAATAATCAAAATTTACAGAAGAGATTAACAACTGAAATTCAGGTTTCGGTAGAAATACTTAGCAGAATGTTAATACTGAGTACATAAAAATGAGATAAGGGTTGAAATTACAAAGGAACCTTCCCGCTACACTCACATGAAATGACTTTTGCAGATTTCCCTCTTTTGCTCCTTTCTACTCCTCTTTGTTCTCCCTTAGAGATGGTGGTGGTCTAACCACAATGCTCTGCTTCCATTTCCTATCAAGCTTCCTAGACAATCTCTTGTTGATTCCTTGTTCAATTTCCCGCTCTCTTTTCACAGTTAACATACGAGCTATCTGAAGTAAATATAAAAACATGAGTAAACATACAACTCTAAATACATATGGCTAGTTGAAAAAAGAAATGAAGTGTAGGAACTGCAAATCAGTATTAAATTGATAAATTGCTTTGGGAATGCTATCTCCATTGATCAGGCAGATTATACGAACAGAGGTATGGATTAATATGCGATGAATTGTTTGTTCTAGGTGTGCAGGTGCCTAGAGTGCAGTGAAGAAGGTTTAAAGCAGGTGCTAAGTATGATACCCAATCATCCTATATTAAGACATGTTTCTACGCCATGCAAGTATTTCTCGCATACAGTGAACATTGTCCATACCATTTTCTGGCTTACAAGATTCTTTTATCTGCATTTAGATGTCCTAGGAAACAAAAGTTCTACTCATTTTCAATGCAGATTGTAATATAAGCATATAAAGATTAAGCTTTGGATTATCCTTGAGATCAACTAATACAAAAGTCAGGCTTTGGAGTTGCCACAGTGGCATTATAAATCATAAGTAAAACTAGTAAAATTTTAACTTATATCATAGTAAAATTCCACCCACAATTGCAAGTAACTGCAGGTGTGAAGCAGCAGCAGCTTGATATCATATTAATTGATCAAGTCAGGAATCCATTGCTTCGTTGCGATTGCAATGACGCCACGAATTGATTTATTCTAAAATATTTAACACTGAAGCATAGATTATAATTCAATGCAACAGACTGTCAGGTGAGCATATCGAGCAGACCTCTTCAAGCATCCAACGCTTGACAAAATAACTACCAATCTGTTCTACATAACTTCACCCCATTTCCACCATCGATGATAATTCCCCAAATGAGATCAATAACTTCAGAAACAAATCTCGAACGATAAAGCATTGAGCGAGCAATATACCCTCTTGCGCATGCGGCCGAACTCGCTGTTTTTGAACTCCTGGCGCGCGGAGCGCTTGAGGCGGAGCAGGAAGAGCTCTCCCTTGAGATCCACCACCTCCTCCTCCAGCTGCTCCGTCGTCACAGCACGGATCTCCTCCAGCTCCTGCTCCCTCTTCGCCATCGCCACCGCCGCCGCGCCGCGGCGCTCCACCGGTTGCGACGACACAGTCAGTCCAGGGAACCGCGTCGCCTGGGCGGCACCTGAGCGGGGGCCGAGGAAGGCCGTTCTAGGTGCGGGTGCACCGACGGCGCGGGGAGTGGAGGTGAGGGGCGACGCCGCAGCGAGAGACATTGTCGCCATTGTTCTTCCCGCAGGGCTCGCGTTTTCGCTATCGCAGTTTGGGCTCGAGGATAGGGGGATGATGGGGTTTATCTGGTTGTTCTCGGTGGGCTGGTAGCACCAATCTTGAAGCGTGATCCGGTGGCTACTGTCTTACTTCCTTCAAATACTCTTGTACAGGCATACTTGCGTTTTAGATAAAAATAAAAATTCACTGCAGCGAAGCTCTGACTGCCTTGAAATTATGAAAATCGTACACCTAAAATTGTTTCACTATAAGCTCATAAAATTGCTAGATAGTGTTATTGTATTCTAAAAAACATTGATGATATAGGATACTCTTCGAATTTACGCATTTAGCATCAAAAGTTGAATACTTGAGTATTGTAAATATAGATATGGTAATGATGCACCCATTTCATGATTTAGTGTAAGTTTAGGTTAAGAAAGTTAAGAGAATATAGTTTGCTCTTACCTTCATTAGGGCATTCTCATAGTTGTAGAGCGCTAAAATGTGATAGATAAAAGAATCAGTGCCTTGCAGTGGTTTACTTATAAATTTGTTCCATATGACATGTATAGTATGGAAATAAATGGGGATTATCGTTGATACAAGCGGGTTTTAGCCCAGCTGGTGGGAGTACGATCAGAAAACCATGGCAGAGCCACAGAATTTTTCTTGACCTGTATGAGAAGATTTTCTTCTTAGTGCAATGTTGTGGAGGCGATCTCCCCCGCAGATCAAGTTTTTTAGGATTATCATTAACGAAATACACATAAATTGCAAGAAACTAAAAAGAAAACAATAATTGGATGAACCAACAAGATATGTTTACTCAACAATCAGTGTAATTAGGTATATCTTAAACATCTATACAAAATATGCCAATCGTCCCGCAAATGTACTAAGAAAGGAGTACATACAAACAACTCTTATCGTATTAGAAGTGTAAAACACATCATAGGATAAGGTCGCTCTCAACGGGAGTTTCGTGGAGAGTTTCATAAGCATTAATTTCAACTACATATTATTATTTTTGCTGATTTGGTAAGGTATTTATGATGAGAGATAAGGAAGAGTTTCTTTATATGTGAGAGAAGTTCCATCCTCATGAAAGCTTCTGTGACACAGTTACCTAGTTCAAAATTTAGGTAACTGTGCCTTTGAAACTCCAAGATTGGCCTAACAAATAAAAAACTACATAACATGAAGATGAAACTTAAAGAGTAAGGTTTCATGCCAAAAAAAATCACATGACCTCATGTGTAATTAAAGTAACAATATATCTAGTATATTGGTGTGTGCAAAAGTGTAGACCTAGAATATAAGTATTGATTAAAATCCAACTCTTCGGGCTATTTGTTACTCTGTTTCATCAAACGTGTTGCGAGTGCCAGGCCAACCGTCCGAATGTCTATTCATCGTGCGACTAGAAGTAACCTCAGGTCCGTGCACCGACGCAGCGCCCGTCGGCCTGTGCATCTGTGCACGAGCAGGCCCAACACACGCAGAAAAATTAGGATCTCGACTGGGAGAGCACGGACGCCGAAGCCCATGAAGATGAAAGTAGGATTGGTAATGGACTATGATTATGATTCTAATGATTTTTTCTCAATCCTCTTAATTTTAATTTTTAATTTTTAGCACAAAATTATATAAAATTAGAGTCAAATTCTTAAATTATTATCTAATCTAAAACTTGAAGCCCTCTTCACCACGCTAGGTGAAAGCGACGCGTCCTTGCACAAGGCGGAAAGCCGAGGCAATAGTTAGTCGGCGCGCAGGCAACCCTACCCGCCGCCGACCAATAGAGATGGCAGCGGATCGGGTTCGGTGTGGGTATCCGCGGGTTCCGGATTTTCGGGTTTCGGGTTTGGTGTTGGTTTTTCGCCCACGGTTTTCGGGTTCGGTTTCGGGTTCGGTTTCGGGTTTTGGTTTCAACCCGTGGATATCCAATGGATATCCGAAATAAATTATTTAGAATTAAAACTCATGTTTTATAATATATTAATGATAACTTATTTACTTAGATTATTAAATTTATTGAAAGTTGACTCATGAAAATATTTGGCGGAATAGCCATTGTGGCCCTCAAACTATGACCCAAGGCTCAAATTGGCCCCTAAGTATCAAAACGACCAATTTAGCCCTTAAACTTCTGATTTCCAACTCAATCTCCTCCAACCCCCTTCATTGCTGGACACGTGTACACTTGTAGATGCAAAATGATTGTATTGCCCTTCCCTAATTCCATTATCCTCACGGCCTTATCCTGATAACGGCGCCCCTCTTCTTTCTACAGTAGCGGTGCCCGTCCCTCTCTGCTTTGCTCCAGGAGGCGCCACCCTCCCTGCCTCGCCCCCGGAGGTGCCCCTGCCGGACCTGCCGTCGATGCCAGGGCGCTCGTGGAGGTGAGCCGCCGGACCACTTTTCCCTCTCCCTCCTTCATTTGCTTCATTCGATTTGTCTCCCCCGTTTCCCAGGAGGCGCCGCCCTCTTTGCTCGCCCCAGGAGGCAGCAGCCGCCGCTGCCTGAGTTGAATGGATGGAGCTAGGGATGGGAGAGGGAGAGGTAGAGGTAGAGGAAGAAGGTGGACGCCCAGAAGAGAAGCAACGGTGGATCCCGGAGCGTCCAATTCCATCGCTCATGAACCGACGGCACGAGCAATGGAGGTGAGTAGGATTTGGGGCTACGGTTGATTTGATTTGGGGATTGCTTTAATTTTTGTTAATCATTCATCGATTTGGTGCAGCTTGAAACACTTTTGGAACAACATTTGGAAGGAATTGTGGTGAGGACTGGGCTAACATGCCGTCATGGATTGGCCCCAATTTTGTGTTGTTGTTGGTCTGGTCCAGATGCAGATAGAAGGTTTATGGCGTGCTCCCAAGTTGAGTAGCCATGTGATTTCAAGTACTGGATAGATGAGCAATTTGAAGGAAGAGCAAAGAAGGTGATTCAGGACCTTGTTTCCATGAGGCACAACATGTCCGAGCTGTACCATCAGTCAGCCTCCACCAACAGAAGGGTGCGCCCCCTGCTCTCCTCCCTAAGCCAAAACCCTAACCTAACTTAGCAGCCGCCATGGAGAAGGATGAGCCTGGTCAGAAGGGGCGACAGGGAAATGGAGGAACGGCAGACAGGGAACACCGTGAAGGGGCACCAGGAAAATAAATCAGGAAGGGCAGGAGGGTCATTTGAATGGGCAATGAAGGGGGATGGAGGAGATTGAGTTGGAAATCAGAAGTTTAAGGGCTAAATTGGTCGTTTTGATACTTCAAGGGCCAATTTGAGCCTTGAGTCATAGTTTGAGGGTCACAATGGCTATTCCGCCAAAATATTTATTATTTGTTGCCTCTTATTTATACATGTGAATATGTGTATATTTATCAACGGATTTCGGATATCCATTCAGATTTCGGGTATCTGCGGATTTAATTTTAGTGATGGATTTCGACCCAAATCAATTTCGAATTCAAATTTTAATTTTGAATGCACAAATATTCCACCCGATCCGAACTCGAGCCGTTACCATCCTTACCGACCAGCCTCCATCCAGCTGCCGTCCTCGCCCCGCAAGCCGCGAGCGTCGGCCCGGGCGCCAATGCCAACACGTACTCCCCGCGACCGCAAGCCACGGCAATATACCAAAGCCGCCCTCGATTATACTACCGCCACCGCCCCCCACCCGCTTCGCGAAGCAACACATATCCCCCCCTCCTCGTCATCCTCCTCCCGGCCCTCCCCTCTCTTCTATCCCATCCTTCCAGTCCCCTCCTTCCTCTCCCCGCGACCCGACACCTCGTTTTTTCCCCCGTCGGTGTCGACGAGGAGAGCGGAGGGCGCCCCTGCCAGATCTAGGGTTCCCTCGCCGCGCGTCCTTCGAGGAGAGGTAGAGAAAGATAGCGAGGGAGGCTGCGTCATGAGGGCCACCGGGGAGCACACAGCTGCGGTGCCCATCCCCGCCCCGCCGCCTGCGCTCGCGGCCGAGGAAGCCGACAAGGAGAAGAAGAAGAACCGCCGCCGCCCCGCGCGGCGCTCCAAGCAGGCGGGCGCGGCCCCCGTCGCCGCGCCGCAGGGCCCGCACGCGGACGCCGCGGCGGGGCCGAGGTCGGTCAGATCGATGCCGCCCATGCATGTGGGCGGCGGCGCCCGTGCCGACGCCGAGGCGGAGGCGCCCGCGGCGGGGACGAGCCAGTCCTGCCCCCTGCTGCCCACGCCGAGGCCCGCGGAGGCGCGCGATGCGAGGGCGGGCGCGGGAGCTCCCGGGAGGCGGTACTTCCAGCCTCACTGGCCTGAGCGGGCCGTGGAGGAGGCCGTCAAGGTATTTTCTGGTGCCATGCGAGGTCTGGAGCTGCGTGGCTCTGATTTTGCGTGAACTGACACACTGATTTGTTGCCTTTGCTACGCAGAGAGGGCATGCGTTCGTGGGGAAGTTCCGGGTCAATGCACACAGCCGAAATGAGGCAAGCACGGCTCCATGCTCTGGTTGCTAATATTGTGTATTGTTCCCTTGCAACTGTGTGGTAACATTTGAGTTCTGGGATATTGCAGGCGTACTGCACGATTGATGGCATCCCGGTGGATATTCTCATTACTGGGTTGGCGCAAAACCGATCGGTATGTACTCTGCATACATGATGCACTAATGTTTTGGTGTATTGCAAAGGCGCTCCATAAGGCAATGTTCGTGGGTACTGGATATTGCAAAGACAGGATGTCACTCTAAGCTTGTGTCTGCTAACTGGCTACCCTATCAGGAGGAATCAGAAACACGTCCAGATTTGGCACTAAATGTCACTTCAGGACAAATTTCAGTACGATGCTGTTGCGACTTTCCTAGTTTCCTTCTTGTGATTTAGCATCGTCAATTGTCAAGTTTTTTGTCATCACATGTTAGAGAACTGGGCATATCTATTTGTAGTTGTACTGATAAGAACTCATGACTTCTACACAATATGATGGCTACCTTGCTCCCTGCACAATCCAATGAAGCATGCTATACCTTTTTATACTCTTAATGTGCTTTCATTCCTGTTTAACATAGTCAGGACAGAACCAGCAACTAAATGGCATTCTCTTGGAATAACACGTGACCATCTTAATTCCTGAGTTCGTGGATTACACAATAGTTCTTGCTTTTGGAAATGATTCAAATAAAGCTGCATTACATGCTATATGATAATTTCGTTGGTTTTTAAAGTGTCCTGTTGAAGATGTGGTGCTCTTTTTTACCCTTTTCCTGCAGTTAATTTTATCTTTGTTATTGCGTGCAAGAGTCTTATTTGTTTCTTTACAATAGTCCTAACAAGATTATGCGACCTATAGAAACAACTAATGCTATACATACTTTGGCGATATGTATATGTATGTCTCATCTTGATGTGTTGCCATATGGTTTGTCTTGTAAGTGGTCGAGTTCTGCTCGTCTGCAGTTCCTATAAAATTCTTCTCTCTTGCTGTGCCTATTTATCCACGCTTGGTGAATTTATGAATTTACAAGTTGCAGCATATCATGTTATCTCATGAATTACATTGCAGGTTGAAGGAGATCTTGTTGCTATCACACTGGATCCTGTTGTTCAATGGACTCGAATGAAAGGACCGAACGCTACATGCAACTCTGCGATAGGAGGGGATTCTGTGGTCCGTGAGATTGGTGAAACAAATGGGAATCATAATCGGAAGAAAGGACAAGCAGATGCCGGCTGCAGGTTTGAAAATTGCAGTAATGGCGTACCTGATTTGGACAGGATGCATCTCCATCACAAGAACAGCGGTTTTAGTCAAGCTGTTAAGTGTGAAAATGGGAATGCTACTGTCCTGAAAAGTAACGAGAGAGACTTTAATGATGGAAAGAGTGAGACTGCAAGAGCATTACAAAGGATCTGTGCCATGATACACACTCACCCAGGCAGACGCCCTACTGGGAAAGTATTATCAGTCATGAAGAAGTCCCCACGCCGTGATGCCGTTGTAGGTTTCCTTGCTTCTTTTCCAGAGTTTCCTGATGGAGAGCAGCAGAAGAATCAGGTGGGTGGAAATATGATGAACAACAGAGCACAATCGGCTGTTACAGGCTTGATTTATCTCTTGCCTACTGACCCCAAATTCCCACTGATGGTTATTAGTGTTAGCACTTTGCCAGATAGTGTCAGACAGAGGCTAAGAGAAGGTGATGCAGCTGTAGAGAAGGAATTGGTTGCTGCACGACTGGATGAATGGAATGAGGAAAGTCTCTATCCATATGCTCATGTTGTACGGTTCTTGGGAAAGGGTGGACATGTTAAAACACACATGGATGCTATATTATTTGAGAATGCTATATCTGATGCTGAGTTTTCGCCAGAGTCCTTGGCATGCCTTCCTGACAATTGTTGGAAGATTCCTCAGAAAGAACTTGAAGCAAGAAAAGATTTGAGGAAGGTCTTGACTTTTACCATAGACCCTCCTACTGCATCAGATCTTGATGATGCTATATCAATTGAGATACTCTCAGGAGGAACTGTCCGTATTGGGGTTCACATTGCAGATGTTTCTTACTTTGTCCATCCAGAGACTGCGTTAGATGCTGAAGCTCGAAGTCGATCTACTAGTGTTTACACCTTGAAACGTAAAATGTCAATGCTGCCTTCAAGACTTTCAGAAGAACTGGTTTCGCTTAATCCAGGTGTAGACAGGCTTGCCTTTTCAATCATTTGGGATATTGACCCTCATGGGAACATAGTAAGTCGTTGGATTGGTCGAAGCATCATCTTTTCTTGCTGCAAGCTGTCATACGATCTTGTGCAAGATTTGATTTGCAGTGACGCCAGTCAGTCCGAATCTGCTGTTTCTTCTCTTCAAGTGCATGGTATATTTGAGCGAGTTGATGTTATCAAGTCACTTCGAGGCCTTTATGAGGTCTCAAAAAATCTGAAGGAAATTAGGTTCAAGTGTGGAGCTCTTTCTCTTGACACTGCAAAGCTTATGATCTTGTTTGATGAAGATGGGGCTCCATGTGACAGCTATCGCTATGTTAGGAATGATGCATGCTTCATAGTTGAGGAGCTAATGTTGTTAGCAAATATGTCAGCTGCAGAAGTTATATTGAATGCTTTCCCTGATTGTGCCTTACTTCGTAGGCACCCTGAACCTAATTTGAGGAAGTTCAGAGAGTTTGAGGCATTTTGTGCTAAGAATGGTTTTGAGTTAGATGCTTCATCATCTGGTCAACTTCACCTTTCACTTTCCAGGATAAAGGAAAAATTGCAAGATGATCCTGTTCTATTTGATATTCTCATGTTTTATGCTTCAAAGCAAATGCAGTCAGCAGAATACTTCTGCACAGGGGACCTGATAAGCAAGAAAGATGATTGGGCACATTATGCTCTGTCTGTCCCTTTATATACGCACTTCACTTCACCGCTTCGAAGATATCCTGATATTATTGTTCACAGGATTCTGAATGCGGTAATTGAGGCTGAACAAGTGTATATGAAGCAAAAAAAATCTTCCACAGGGCGAAATGGAGTCAAAGCATCTTGTGAATTGATGGATAGATGTTTTACTGGCCTCCAATTTAGTAGGGATGCTGCTGAATCTGAATGCGGGAAAAAAGCACTTTCTGCTGCAGCCAAGAAATTTAAGGTTCCTTCCTCTGAAAATCTCGGGGAGGTTGCTGAACACTGTAATGAAAGAAAGTGGGCTGGTCGTCGTGCAGAAGAAGCTGGACAGAAGCTCTATATGTGGGCTCTGATAAAGAACAAAGAGGTAAAACCTGGTGCACCACCATTTCCAGCTTTCCAACAAGTTAATTTTTCTGTAATCTTTATTTTGAAATGCTGCTTTTTTATTTTGCAGATTGTGGTCTGCAATGCTAGAGTTCTGGGGCTTGGACCAAGATTCATGTCTGTTTATGTTCCGAAGCTTGCGGTATGAATTTTCGCAAATCCTAATCTAAAAGTAACACCTGCTTCATTTTCTTTTTCACCATTTTAATGTGGTTTTATGATGCAGATGGAACGAAGGATATATTATGATGAAGTCGAGGGTCTAAGCGTTGAGTGGTTGGAAGCCACTGGAACGCTAGTGCTTGATGCATGCAGGAACAAGCCTGCTCAAAGGAGGGGAAATCAGATGAAGAGCAGGCCGATTGAGGAAGTCGCGATGGTGGTGAACCCTTCAGAGACGATGTTGTCTGAAGAAGATGAGGAATCAGGAGCAGCAGAAGCTGGCGGTTGCACTGCCAAGTCTGTTTTGTTGAGTGGCGACGCAGTGAAAGCTCCGGCCGTTCCAGCTGTTCTGCCCCTGGTGATACATTACCTGAGCGACATCCCTGTGGTTCTTCATGCAACTGGTGGTGACTATTGTGCGGTGGACATTGGAGTAAGACTGTACATGGCGTCATACTTCAAGTGATAGGAAACGTCCCATCAAATTGGCCAATTTTAACAGTTTCTCAGTTGAACAGAAGTAATAAAATGACGGTAGGCAAATTTCAGACTTAGTTCTGTAGATATTAGCTACCTTTCCAGCTCAAAAAAAAAAAATCCAACCCTTATCTGTTATTTACCACCTATGACATTTGAGGGTCACGCAGAGTCAAGTCGCTGCCGTTTTTATTTTCAGGCTGCTTGATGAGGTACCAGACTGGTGGAAGAGTATTTTCATAGTCTAGTGATTTTGTTCTACCTTGTGAAAACCACCTGAAGTATTTTTTTTACTGGTGGGGTTCACTCAGATGTTGGATCTGTTGCATTGTTACTTCGAATAATAAAGCTCTCTTAGCGACTGCCCATGTTCTTCATTTGTTTCATGAGGATAAGACATTACATACTGCAGTTCCTATGAATGAAGTTGTGGTCTTGTTATTATTCCATGCAGTTGCAGTCAGATTATGTGGATAACTCAGAAATGCTGAACTTGTCCCTTGGTGCAGAGACTACAGAAAAATTCTCTTTCTGGATAAGGAAATTTTATTATATTAGATATTCGGTCACACTGCTTGCATTCATCTAAAATGATAATGCGGCGTCTCTACTGCGTAGCCATTTTATTTATTAGATATTCGGTCCGACTGCTCTGACGTTGGCGTAACGTAACCACTCAGATTTACTATATTGGATTTATAGTTGCACTTGAATTTATTATAGATATTCCATCAGACTGCTCTGAGCGGAGAAGCGGAGCTTCCAAAGATTGTGGTCCTAGCAACTAAAATTCAGAAAGGCATATACTCCCTAGGCATATACTCCCTCCGTTCTTAAATATATGACACTATTGACTTTTTTTTGATTATTTGTCTTTTCTACAAATATTTATGCAAATAGCCAAATCTTCAAGTTAAATTCAAAAGACTTTTGATAATAGACGTAAAGATACTAATTTTACTTCATTTAACTAACTGATTAATTAAATAATATTGGTCAAAGTTGAAGAAAAAATTAACAGTATAATATTGGTCAAAGTTGAAGAAAAAATTAATAGTATTATATAAAAAAGAATGGAGGGAGTATATGGATATTCTACCGAAGTTGTACTCATCGTGTCGGAAGTGAACGACGAGGGTAGAAGACTGGCTGTGGAACAACGAACAAGCCAGACGCCTGTCTCATGAACCCTGTGAAGCCTGACCTGCCTGTGACAATTTACATCGAAATGATAGCGCTGGAACAACAAAGTACGGTATTTACAAATCTGAGCAAAGTGACAGCATGAAAAATTACAAAGTACGGTATTTACAAATCTGAGCAAACTGGCTTGAGAAAAGCAAGTCCAGTACTCCTACTTTGCCCTGCGCACTAAAGAAGATAAAAAAAATGCTCGCAACTCACGGAGTCTACTGAGAACTGTACAGATGTGCAGCATGTCTACGAACTACGATTGATTGATTGCGAATTCCGACTGGCGATCACCATCGACAAATTCCTGGTTTCTCAGTCCGGCAGAGTGTGAGCATCTCCTCATACTTGGAAGGATAGACGAAGCCCCACAGCTGCATTAAACAGAGAACAATATGAAGCTCTTATTGCAGAATCATGTGGACGTCGACACAGCTACTCTAAATGGACTTGCACAACTCTTTGAGTGTATTGCTTAAGCTTGAGAGCTAAGAGTCTAATTTCTTGAGTTCAGCATTTCAGCTACAGCTACATGTTGGCATGTTGCTACATTCAACGTGGAGCTGGTTGGTCATAATGATATAGTTATGTTCACCAGGATGCAATACAGAGAACACAGTGCTCCACTGTTTTAGATACCTCAACATCTTTCACGGAGAAGTCTGGGGAATGCGATAAACACTCGTTGTTAAAAGTCTCTGAATTAGAACTTGAACCGGTCAAGCTGCAAAGAGAGATGCAGTAAAGAAAGTTGAGGCCAAAAGGGAAATTAACAATGACTCAAATACTAGTTGTAAATGCCGTGAATAGGAGAGAGATTACAGGTCTCCATCTAGATAGAGTGCAAAATGACCTCCTCCTCCCAGAGCCAAATAGTCAGTGGAGCACACGGTGAAATAGTTATTTGCACCTGCAGTAGGCAAATTTTAATAGCTTACAATCATGACTCATGAGGCGACACAAGGAATGAAAGAAGAAAATGTTCTCAATATCTCGAGAGCACAGAAATAACAAAAAAAATATTTCACCATATTTTGATGTTATCTTGCAAACCATAAAATGAATATACTGAAAATTACCGGTCGGGCGATATATAACAGGGCGGTCATGTAAATTAGTGAAAACAAAGCAATTATTGGTCCCCTGCAAGATTGATTTGAAAAATATTTAGTACAAGGAAAATATGTAGCAAACAGTTTACCAGAGTGCAGAGGCAAAACCTGATACTTCTTTGAACTGGATGGCTGCAATGGAGCCTCAACTAAACCACCAAAAACTGTGCCTTTCTTATCCCCCACTACCTGTAAGATCAGAAGATGAAGAACGAAAAGTTAGCAATTAGCAACTCCGAGATTATATTACGGAGACCCATAGATTCCACATCCTCTGTGTAGGTACTTATGGGTGAAATGAGATCTAAAAATCTGAAACAGTCAATAAAACTATAAGGTGTAAGGTGAAATAGGCTGTCCTCTGAAGTAACCGTGAAAAATCATAATTAACAGGACAGCATCAAGCTACTTAGGAAACATTAACATACCAAAAGTGAGAAACCAGGGCAAAGCATGCTCCTCCTATATAAAGTAGATAAAGATATGCCATGCCTCCATGTGCTGCACAATCGTGAACATAAACATTAGATGGCAGCAGGCACACATGATGAAAAGTTAGAACATACCAGAATAAGAAACATTTTAAACCTGTATAGCAACACCCAGTTCCTTCCCTGGGCAAGAACAGGGAGAGAGGTATAGAGAATTGATTGCATCATTTCTGACAAAAGAACAGATGGTTCTGACATAGTTGGCAAACTACTGACAGAAGCAACTTCCTTTGTTTCCTCAAGCTCCAAAACAGGTGCAACTGGTTCGGTATGATTTACTGTCTCCCTGTCAATTTTAGGCGCTGCAGTAGCTTGTTTAAAACCACCAATCCTAGCTGCCTTGTTAATAATTTTTCCAATTGAATGCTTCCCTCTACTTATCAGACCTGACCTTCCCTTGCTTCCCTTCCCCATGGGTGTCAAAGTTGGGTAACTCATGTCCACATTTTGTTCAGGAAGTATCTCCATTGAATCGTTATTATTAGAGCTAGATGACGACAAAAATGAGATCAAGAATGCTCTAAAGGAAGACGTGTCAGGGCCATCAAGGCTGTCAGAGTTGTGCTCAGAATCGTTACCATCCTCCGAATTTTCTTGCACTTCATCAACCTCCTGCAAATCCAAAGAAATTGAAATGTAAACTTCCCATATGGTGGGATGATGACTGAAAATCTGAAATGATTAGTGCTATTACTAACTGGAACCAAACACATACGCAGAAATCATCTTTGAAATTTGGCGGAAGTACAACATAAAAGGTAAAGGATCAAGCTCTGGAAATTTTTCAAAATATCACTTGATTAGATTTAGCATTGCAGCTACCAGTCAACCACATCCTAAAAACACTAACCTAATTGCATTCAACACCAACAGTGGGTAGAGCTCAGATTCCATCAGAACTTTCCAGCATGAGATGTGAACACAGGAGATGCTACATTGAAGAAATCAAACTAAACCTAAATTCGGTGTGCATTGTGAATGTCGTAGACACCCGAACAAACAGACTAAATTATTTCAGGAACACATTAATTGCTCGACCCCAGACTGTCTTGGAGCTCCGAACTCTGAATAAACTCATCCCCAAAGTTGCAAAAGCTTCGCGTGAGCTTGCCAAGCTAGCAACAGTTCCCACCAACCAACGCAGGTCCTAATTAGCATCACGCGGCAGCGAACATCCCTAAAACCCCCAGGAATCGCACACGGCACATCAAACCGTAACGATAGCACGTCCCCAGATGCGAAATCGTTCCAATCAGAGCGGACGCCACAGCCGGACTCGCCCAATCGCGCGAATCGGGAGCGCGAGCGAGGGGCCCGAATTCAAAACCGCACCGGAATCGCCTGCACGAGAGAGAGGGGACGGGAGCGGGATCCGGGGTCTCACGGGGAGGTGGGAGCTCTCGCGCTCGGAGACGGGGTTGAGGATGACGGTGGTGAGGTCGGACACGAAGTGCGCCGCCTTGCTGCCCAGGGACGGCAGGTACCCCATCGACCCTCCCCCGCTCCTCGCGCCACGGCAAACGCCCACGCGCCACGAGCTCCGCGGCTGCTAAATTTGGGAGGCGCTCGTCCGGCCCCCGCGCTCCTGCAGCCGCTTGGACGGGTTGGGGGCTCCTGCTCGGCGGAGGGCCTGAGGCTGAGGCGAATGGCGTCGCCGGCGGAGTGGCTTCGAGGGGAGACGAGCGGATTTGGACTCGTTTGGTGGTAGGTCTCGATTGGATATTCGGGTTCCTTTTTTTCAGTTGCGTCGTGGCGTTTGTCCGCGGCGGTTAGCGGGCAGCGACGCCGGGAGCAGGGCACCCACCGTCCGGGGGCAAAGCAGGGGCTTTTGGGGGAGGCGAAATGTAGAAGCCGGTCCCTCCTGTCAGTAACTGTTCTGCATTCTTTTTTTTTCTGAAGAGTGACTGGTCTGCATTCTCGACGATTCGTGCTGGTTCGATTAGTTCAAATCCCTTGGCACCAGATCTGACCGTTTCTCCATCCAAAACGCTCGTGTTCTTTTTTGAACACATCCAAAACGCTGAGTTGGCCTTTCGGAAGTAAAAAAAATGAGTTGGGCAGAGACGACAGACGAGATAGCTTGAAAATTCGCAAGCTTGGCGCCTGGTTTCGTCTGAGCGAAGCAACCGGCAGCTGAAGTGTACTGCTCCCTCCGTCTCAAAATAATTACACATATAGAATTTAAAATTTATCTCATAAAAAAATACTATTTTGACCCAACTATTACAAAAGATAAGAATTTCCGGAGATTTCTTACAAAAGAGATAAGATATTATCTATATCTTTCTAATAAAAGACAAAAAAATATTTTAATAATTTCACGCTTTACATTAGTTTGCGTGTTTAGTCTTAGAATTGTATTTATTTTAGAACGGAGGGAGTACTCCGTAGGCTGGAGCTGCTCGCTCAGACGTGAATTCCTCAAGCTGCGACCTTCCTACCGTAGCTTGTTGTTCGACATTGCTCGAGCATTTCCTGGAGGTTTTAGAGGAGCCTGACTTTTGTTCCCTTACTCGACAGGCTGATGCATGCCACTAAATTGAGAGTAAGCCTCTCCCCCAATAAAATTATTTGTATTTGTTAGAGCATCTCCAACAGATTACTCATCACTCTCTTCAATACCAAAAAATTGATGTTTTGATAATGAAAGTGCTCCAACAGATTACCAATCCGATTCTCATTACCTATAAGTTTTTGGTAATCACCAAAACACACCTCTCTCTCACCTAAATGAAAGGAATTTTCCCTCTACCCTATTTTTGGTGATTGGATTTTGGTAATCTGCTGCGGCAACCATTACCTAGAAGACAAAATTAGCTATTGGTAATGAAGAAACATAATATTTAAGGTATGAGGTATGACTGTATGAGTAATCTGTTGGAGATGCTCTTATACTCTAAATTTATTCTCTAAAAAAATTAAAACTACGGTGATCATGTACACTGCTAGGAACCTTTGGAAGGAGAGGATCATGACAATTTTTGAAGCTAAAAGGCCCAGTCACTGACCGTGTTGCAGCCAGGGTTCACCAAACCGTCGGTAACCGGTCCGGTTTGACCGGTTACCGGTCAAACCGGTCCGGCCCGGTTCCGGTTTGGTCCGGTATGAAACTGGTCCAAATTCAAATTTTAAATTTGAATTCAAAAAAATGAAAAATTACCAAAAAAATTCTAAAAATACTTCAAGTTGCGACGAATCTAATGGTGTCAAATTTTCTCAAAAATTCGTTCATTTAGTATAGTTTGCGGGGATTTGAAGTTAAACAAAAAAAAGTGTGCATACAAAAGTATACAAATACAATGTAAAAGTAGTACAAAAGAGGATTGGAGGGTTCATTTAGACTAAAATATGTTATACAAACATTTATTTAGTATACTTTGCGGGCATTTGAATTTAAACCAACAAAGAAAAAAATTTGAATTTGACCGGTTACCAGTCAAACCGACCGGTATACCGGTCGGAACCGGTTGAACGGCGAAGTTTGAATTCAAATTTGAATTCCACCGGTTCTGACCGGTAACCGGTTAAACCGGACCGGTATACCGGAACCGGAGCCCGGCGGTTACCAGAAACCGGTCGGGAATTAAAACCCTGGTTGCAGCTAGTCAAGGAGGAGGCCAAAGCCTTGTTTGGTTCGCGCGCTAGGATCCTAGCGCGCCCCTTTTAATCTCCGCATGAAAGACCAAATGAAGTTTATTTGCAAAACCTTTTCAGGAATGGGTGTAATTTTTCGCGACGAATCTAACGACAGTAATTAATCGATGATTTGATACAGTGATGCTACAGTAACCATCCTCTAATCGCGCGGTCAAAGACCTCATTAGATTATTCAGGATCACTAGCGCGGGGTTCTGAAGTTGGTTTTATAAACTAACTTTGTTTGACACCATAATTAACGGTCAAACTGTCACTATTCACTAGCACGCTGCAAACTAAACGGGGTCCAACTTACGCTTTCGAGCGTGTGGCGCCCCGGTTGTTTCTAAGTTTTTTTCATGACTTCTTTCTTGCTTTGTGTTGTGAGTTTTTTTGTAAGATCTGAATTTTCTTTCCTCCTTAAATAATATGGTAGCGCTCCTATTTTCTTTTCAAAAATAAAAGTTCCTCTAAAAAAATATTCTATTTTAGTCATCGAGATTTCCTTCTCTATACTACTTTTCTGAGCACTTATTCTTTCATCCTTTGTGTATCTACTCTATATCAACTACCATATATTTTTCCAACTATCCCCAACTATTATCTTATTTTCTTTTTCTTTCCTTTTTCTCTCTCTTTTCTTCTTCCCTTTCTTTTCTTTCCCCTCCCCTCTCTCCGCCCCTCCCCGCTCTCTCTCTCTGGCCACCCTCTGCACCGCAGCCACTACTCCCTCGCGACGGCGCTGCAACACATCCCCATGTCCCAACTACCATCTCATTTTTTTTCTTTCCTTTTTTCTTCTCCCCTTTCTTTTCTTTCCCCTCCCCTCTCTCTCCGCCCCTCCCCTACTCTCTCTCTCTCCGGCCACCCTCTGCACCACAGCCACTACTCCCTCGCGACGGTGCTACAGCATGCAGGCAGAGCCCCTCCCCTCTCCTCCTCGCGGCGGCGCTACAGGCGGTGCTGCTCCACTTCAGTCTGCTCCCTTCCCTCTCCCACGCCCCTCCCTCTCGAGCAGGAGGCACGCCATGGCCACAGATCCTGCGGCGTGCGCGGGCCTCTCCATTCGCTCTCCGCTCCCCTCCCTCACCCTTCCCTCTTCGGCGCGCAGCAGGGATGCGGCTGTGGCGCGGCGATCGGGCCGCGGCGGCGCAGAGGCGACGTCACGGAGGGAGGCACGCGCGGCACGGAGGGCACGCGAGCCGCACGCTCCCCTGCTCACTCCGTCCATGCACGCCATGCACGGAGGTCGGCGACGGCGTCATCGTCAGGAGGAGGTCGATCTCGCGGATGCTAAGGAGCGAGCAGTAGGCGCTGCTACGGCGGCCGATGGAGGAGGAGACGGAGGCCGAGGGCGCCGTTCGGCTGGGCTGGATCCGCTGGGCTGGAGCTGTTGGGCCCAGCTGCAGCCGCATGCTTGCAGCCAGTCCAGCGCTAGCCCCAGCCCCAGCCACGATCAGCCCTGCAAACCAAACACGCTGGAGGTAAAGCGCAAAGGAGGAGAGCACATAGAGTTTTCATTATTTGGGACTCAATTCACAAGTCTTTCAGAATTTGACACCCTTATCACAATGACATATGGGGTCATCCTCATTCATTGACATGTGGGTCAGAGTATCAAATTCTGAAAGGCTTGCGAATTGAGACCCAAATTCTCCACACATGGCAGAACTACGGAAGGCTCTTAGATTATCTATAAAAAAATTAAAGTTTTTTACCACCCCTAGCGGGAACTCGTCCTTGAGGCGCGCCATGGCGACCTGCACGGCGCCGGATCCCCCCGCTGCAGCGGCGGAGGACCAAGGACGAGGAGAGGCGGCGCAGGTCGATGATGGCGCGGAGGCGAAGCGCGCGCACGCGAGGTCGAGAGGCAGGGCCTATGCCGGCGGTAGTCTAACTCCGCTATCCCGCTAGATTTGGCGGAGCGGGAGCCATACGGGTAGACAGCGTACCTGTAATAGTTGCCTGGTGCAGCACCTGCTTCCTCTAAACGCTACTGGAGGATGACATAGCGTCACCAGTGCGGACAGACTGAGCCCAGGTGCTCTTGCTTTCAACATAAGTCAGCGTACAATAACACTTCCAAGTGCAATTAAAGTGTCAGGAAAGCTAAGATCAAATTAAAGTGTCCCTAAAATCGAAAAAAATAAAGTGTCTCTAATCGAAAAAAATAAAGTATCCCTATTTTTAAGTCCCACTCAAATGCAACAGACGAAGCGAAAATGCCAAGTGCAATACACATTGAAACTACAATGATGCAATGAGGTTTTAACCCAATCTCCAAATAATACACATTGCTCGGGCGTTTCCAGCCCTACTTCTACTTTGATGGTAAAGCATGCTTCTACTATCATCTACTGGTGGTACAGCGCTATACTATTTTACAAGTTTACATGCCCGGGCAGCACACTTGCAGAGTACATCGCAGCTGTACGATAGACGGGACTGCATCATCATCTGACAATCATCAGGTGTCACATACTTCAGTTTTTCAGAATAGATGCAAATGGATTGCAATTCCTGACTACTGCAAAAGAGGCGACTCGGGTCTCCTGTGTCCTGTGGTCGTCGAGGAGACTATGTCACACGGTGCGGCTGGGCAGCCTTCCCGTAAGAGGGTTTCTTCAGGAGCAGCTGTGCTACTGACTGATCCATGGCGTTCGTCTGTGTTTCGGTCAATCCATTACCCGATCTGAACCTGCCAAACACGACACTAGAGATGCATTCAGGGACTCCGAAGTGAATCAGTAACTCTGCGGGTTTTCTATATATGAGGGCATGCCCCTCGATATGAGTTGCAAAATGCGCACCTCTTTGAGCCTGACGATCCCACCCCTCCACTTGAACCGGCAAGAACATGCTTCTGTTCGACACCGTTGGCCAACCGATATAAGGCATCCCTTATGCGCCCTTTGGTTGCCAGATCCATCTGCAAGGTACACAAAAGGATCCAAACAAAGTGTGACTCCTAGTCATCACATGAAGAAATGGAAGAACGGTTATGAGATGCTATGCCAGTTACTGTGGACCACCAACCTGATTCATGCCTTCCTGAAGCTTATGGAAGCCAAGTTCCTTCACCGGCACGGCTTCCAGAACCACTGCCGAGCTAGGCTGACAGAGCTGTGACTCTGCACAGTTCAGAGCACGACTGCCTGCAAACTCTTCAGGGAACCGATGCTTCAGTGCCGAAGTGGCGTCGCTCGTCGGCTTTTCAGGCTCCTGATACGTTGCCAGTGGAGGGAAATACATGCCCAGTGGGTTTCCAGCTATCTCCTCGAGGATCATATCAGGAGCCCCTCTGAATGGATCGTTCGACCTCTTCGAAGGACGAGGGATGTGGGGAGCAACGGAGTCTGGCCCTGAGAAAGTTGATGAAGCTACCGTTTCTCCACTGCACATGCTGCTAGATGCCGTCGAGACTTGCATTTCATGACTCGAGGAAAGAATAGTCTCTAGTCCCCTGCAGCAACCTATTTGGTGTCCGAGTTCTATATTATCAAAGGGGGCGAAGAGTTCAGCTGCAGAAATGCCAGAAGAGGAGCTGGCACATGCATCACAATTCAGAGGTGCATCACTTGCTCCATTCCTGGACTGTTGCTTGGTTTTTGTCGGATTTGTCTGCAGAAGGTGGAAGTGGATAAAATTAAAATGCTTCTCAATGGAACCTATTTTTTGTTTCATGAAGTTATGGTCAGGACTGGTGATATGTTGCGTATTGAAGAGGGCGAGATCTTGGCTCTTGGCGTGATAAGACTTAAGAGATGGTACAACCGGTAGGAAGTCCTTTGCATCATATGACCTTCAAAATGGGGAGAGAAAATAAATCAGGAGATATACCTTGGGAACGGTGTTCTCATCCCGATAAATCGAGAAATCGATATCGTCGAAGTAGCTGCTTGGTACAAGCCGAGCTTGTGGTGAGAAAATTGAGGACCATAGTGTGTCCTCAAAATAATTGCTCCCTATCTCAAAATAATTTCTTCGGAAAAAGGAAAGAGAAAAAAAAAACGTTTTGAGTCATCACAGGACGGTGGCGTTGGTGATGATTAAAGTCACGTGCTAAAAGATTGCAAGGGGATACCTCGGGCGTGGATCGAAATCGTCTAAGCTGACAAGCTCCGGCCAGTCGGAGTCCAACATGTTGTCTTTTTTCCTCTTGTTCCTGCGGTCATCTTGTGTTGGGGCAGATTTGCCTTCAGAACTGCGGATGCCAAGGCGTCCTTCAGCACCGAGCACGCCGTGGCCTTGAAGCAGCGTGCCGTGGTCGCTGATCCGGGGGAACTCATCCATCGTGTCGGTGACGGTGCTTGAAACCTGCAAAGATATGAGCAAGGTAGCATCTTGGATGAGGGAAGGAAGAGGAAATGGTAGTAACAGACAGTTGTCGATTCGACAGAGAGGCACTTGTTTGTTTCTGTAGAACACCTTGTCTGTTTACTACTATCAGATCAGTTTGCATGAACATCTTTCTATGATCCGATCCATTTTCTCCTTAGATCGACGCAGAAGATCAAAGCAAAAGCCATGATCAACAAGACAACAGCAGAGGTTTTCTTTTATTTTTTTAAAGAAATAAGAAAATGCAGCTTGAACGACTGAACTACACAGATAAGAGCAAATCACAATAGGAGATCAGCAAGCCAAAGAACCGACGCGATACCTCCTGGCGAACTCGCGATGCTCGCTGTCGCACCGGCGGGATCGAGACAGCGTGCGTGCGCGGAGTTCGGCGAGACGCTGGGCGTGGACGAACTTGAAAGCCCGACGGCACAGTGAGGCATAAATAGGAGCAGCTGGCGCCGGTCGCCGAACCGTTTCGGTGGCCGGGGAGTTAGGCGCGTGCCCAAGAGCCGGCCGGAACGCTTGTCTAGACTCTAGACGCACACGACCACCCGGTTGTCCGAGAATGGCCGTTCGGCAGGGCCTCACCGCGCCCCGACACCGACGGGACGCGCGCGGGGGACGCCAGAAACGGCAAGGGGGCCGGGGGCGCCGCCCGGTTCCGGCATGCGGGTGGACAGCGACGCGTGAGCGTGACCACCGAGGGGGTTAGCGTGCTCGGCAGCGGCAAGTTTTCCCCCGTATAGTACGGCGGCCACTCGCGCTAGGCCGGCCGAACTGCGCGCGCGGTGGCGCCCGAGCCTTGCGCGGGAACGGCAAGCGGGCAGCCAAGGTTGTGGAGCGAGGCCGGTGACGAGAGCGACCGCTCGGTCGTGTCTCGTGGTGCGAGGTCTCGTCCTGGGCTGGGCCGCGCGCGCGCCGCGCGGTGGCCGCCCGTGATGCGCGCTCTGGTTCCTGCCGGCCGCCTCGTCCCGAGCAAGGACGACGTCGTGTGTGTCGCCCTGCTCCGCTCGACCGGCCGGTTCGGCCATGCCTTTTGAGGAGCGGACATGACGTTTCCGTTTCACATGGGGATTGGGCGGCGGCTCGATAGATCGGTGGCCCACCGCCGGGGGGCGGTGCGCTACACCTACACTACAGAAGCAGCTCGAACACGGAGAAGGGACTAACGCTCATGCATGTGGGGGGCGTGTCAATCTGCTCGCCACTCGCTTGCTAGCGCGGGTGCGGTCATGTGACTGCTGGCAAGGGCCCTGTGATCTTTTTTTTTTGTTTCTGATCGAGCGAAGGGACTTGGCGGATCAAATAAAATGACCCCACGCGATCGTCTTCCTGAAACGCACAAGTCGGGAACAGTGACGTGGACGTGACGAGCCGACGACATTTCACCTCCAGATTCTGAGTACGTGTACAGTACAGACAGATATTTTTTTTTGTGGCAACGCGTCCGCGTCGATCAAAAGCCGGGCATCTGTAGTTCTTGTGTGCCCAGCGCTACGTACGCATGCAACGTGAACGAGCACTGACCGAATCGAATGGTAGCTAGCCTGCATGCGTGACGTCGACGCCGTGACGTACGTACAAGCCGGGAAGAGAGCTGCGCGCGTTGTCAGTGCCGTGTCGGGGAGAGTCTCCAGCCTAGCGCCGGCCGTTAACGTTCAAGCCCGAAGAGGAGGACTCCATGGCGCCAGCAGGAATACATGGGCGTTTGAACTCTCTTTGGGAACTTGGCAAGCCGTGACCCGATGACCGGCATGCGTCACCGCACCAGACGCCTGTGTACCGTGTGCCGTGTAGACGATGTCGAGAGAGAGCTGTGACGTGTGGGTTTCCAGCCGGCCTGAGCTGGCCGTAGTTATCATACGTCCTTTTGGCCCTGCCTAATTGCTTCTCAAATTGGTAGCTAAGCTAGGAGTTAGTCATGGAGAGGAGCCATGTTTGTGTTTTGGGTGGCTGCAGCTGTCAGTAAGCCTACAGACGGTCTAGATTACCGGGTGTATCTGATTGGGGATGTGGCTTTAAAAAAAACTATTGTGGGCTATGACTTTTGGAAAATTTTCTGACGAAAAGTTATTGTGACTTTTAGAAAAACTTATTTGGTTAAACAGCTGTGGCTTTTGGTAAAACTTTTCTCACTTATGAGCGGACCCCACACGTTATAGACATAAATTCCTTCTTCCTTCCTCTCTCACCTCCTCATCTTCCTCTCTCCCTCTCACTGGTGGCGATGCGTCGCGGCGGGGCAAGCACGCAGTGCGGCGGGTGGCTGAGCTCGCAGTGCGACAGGTGGCCGAGCTCGCGGCATGGCGGCAGGAGTGCGATTGGCAACGGTGAGGAGGTGAGGGGATGGGCGTGAGAGGTGTGCCGCAAGGAAGGAGAGGGTCGCGAGAGGGAGGAATAGAACTTGAAAAATGAATCGATATCTACACAACCAGTGGCAGGTGGGTGGGTAATATTGATGCCCAAAAGCTAGTGAAAGTAGGAGAAAAATGCTTTTGGATTTGTACTGGGCAAAAACTAATTTTGGATAAAGCTGTTGCGGTTTTATATTCGAGTTTTTTACTTTTAAAAACAAAAATCACAACCAAAAGTCCAACCAAATACACCCAGAAAAGCTTCGAGCAAAACTTATCACGCTCTGACTACGACACCGGAACGGGCAAGCCCGCGCTAGAAAGCTGTCGCCGGTCCAACAAAACGGTGGATCGGGCTGGACGCTTGGCCCAATATCGAACAACCTTACACTAGTGGCACACAAGATGCTGCCTTTTAGCCGCAACTAATCCACGAGCAACTGGTTCCTGACTCAGATGTAATGATATGAGTCCGTCCGCGTCCCGGACGCGGGTCGCTCTGTCTGTCCTCGTCAAGATGTCTGCAACTGTTCTGCCCCCGCGTCGCCCCGAGGGCGATACGGGCGGCGCCTCCCTCCTGCCCACCACCGGATCTCGCCTCTCTCCTGCCCGCCACCGGATCTCGCCTCCTTCCCCGTTTGATTCCCCTCCCTTTCTACCTCTGACATCATGTCAAAGGTGGGAGGAAACGGAGATCCATCTCTTTTAATAATTTTTAATAGATCAATTTTAAATTAGAGTTACAGTTTCTTTATGTCGCGTTTCTGAAGCACATCTAGGCCGATAGATGCTAATGGTAAGTTTCGGTGATTAATGACAACCGTATGTGACTAACGAGTGTTTTAAAGGAAAAATCAATGACTGGATTAGTCTCATATGAAATATGAAAGGAGACCCCTCAATTCGAAACAATCATGCGTGTCAAGGACTCAATTTGAAAGATTAATGACCTTTCTAATCTCAAGTGTCACAAGAAAATGAAGGACACTTGATTTAGTTAGGTTTTATAGTTTCTAGTTCTTGACCGTACTATTAAGAGGGGTTCGTGAGCTAGTAGCTTGACCAAAATTGAGTTGGCCTTAGAAATCTTACACACTCACTCAAAAACAGCCCAAGATGGTCAATAGAAGTCAACAAAAACACTTGTAAGAAGAAACAATCGAAGTTACATTCAAATCCAAGTTAATTCAGCTGAAAACAAAAAAACAGCAACACCGGTTTAACAGATGCCCTAGCATCGGAGCATCCGATGCTTGGCGGAAGGACAGATGCCCTGTCGGTCTATCTTCTCTGGAAGCAGGCAGGAATCAAGTCAAAAACTCTATAGCACCGGTTGAACCGATTGTCAAAAAAATAAGCACCAGTGCAATGGAAGTATTTTGTTCCAGAGAGTATGTTTTGGTGGACCTCAACTCCCCTTCAGCACCGGTTGAACCGACGCTTCAGAATCAAGCACCGGTGCATTGGATGTATTATGTTCCAGAACGCTTGTTTAAGTTGATCAGTGAACCTCTTCAGCACCGGTTGAACCGATGCCCCTACGGAGCATGCACCGGTGCAATGACGCAAGTCTGGATACTGTGTCAGAACCCCAATGGCTACTAATTGGACACAGAGAGACCGATTGAACCGACGCTTTTACTTTCTATTCCGTCGGTTCTTCCGGTGGTCACAGTTTTTCTGCAGTGGACTTCCAACGGTTATGTAACTCTTTCCACTCTATATAAGGGCACCCCCTGTCTCATTTCAGTTGTCTTTGACATCCTGAATACCTGAGGTCATCCTTGAGAAGAAGAGAAAGTGCTTTGAGCAAAAGAGAGAAGATCTAGTACATTGTTTGTGCTTCAACCTTGAAGAATTCATCCTTTGCAAGTGTAGCAAGTGTGCTTGAGCTAGGGCCAATTGAGTGTAGGTCAAGTGAAGTCTTAGGAGCTTGTTACTCTTGGTGTTTGACGGCACCTAGCCGGTCTTGGTGATCGGGAGGTTCTTGGTGAGCTCTTGGAGTTTGTGGGAGCCCCAAGACGAGAAGATTGTACACGGTATGTAGCTCACCGTTCCGGAGATGGAGAAGGTGCATTCTTAGTGATCACTTGCTCCTTGGTGACGCAAGGGAGCTATACCCTTGTGTGGGTGCTCCAATGTGGATTAGGGGGGAGCGTCAACTCTTCGATACCACGGGAAAAAATCCGGTTGTCTCGTGTCCCTTACTTTTATTTCAAGCAATTAAATTCTTTTGTTGTTATTCTTGCTTTTGATTGCTTGTAGATTGACTAGGACAACTTGCATGGTAGTGTGATCTTTTGCTTAAGTTTGATCTTGCTAGTGTGAAACCTTTTAGATAAAATGATCATAATAGTGTGTTTACCTACCTAAGGACTTTTTGCTAGCATGCTCTAGTGACTAGGTTTCAAATTTGTAGATTGCCCATACTAGTCTAGGTTAAGGACTAGATAGAAATTTGAAAAAGTCCTAATTCAACCCCCCTTCTTGGGCCACGATCCTTTCAGTTTCGTGGTATGAGAGAATTGTTTCCTCCTTCTCTCCGGTAACGGTGAAGAGATAGGGTGGCTTGGGTCTCTTCATGGCGGCTCCGATGAAGGAGGTGGCAGCATCTACAGTATCGACAACTTGTTTGGAGTGACGACATAGAGAATTAGGTTTTCGGATGGCGTCATCGAGGCGGGGATGGTGCCGTCATCGTGGAATAATTTTCTCCGGCCACTTCTCTGTTTTGCCGTGGTTAGATCCAACTACGATGAAGGGCTTGTGAGAATAAGTCTGTCCTCCAAGCTGATGTCAATCAGTTTTGGATCGGATAGATTGTGATCAGTCTCTCTTCTTCATCGGTGGCAGAAAGAGGAAGAAGAAAGATGTAAGAAGGAAGAAGAAGATTGTGCTCGTTCCAACCTACAGAGATGTTGGTCGCCGTTCTTTGGGCGCTTGTTCTCAGCCAGCTTGCTGAGCGTATGCCTGTGTGGCCTTCTATTTGATTTTTTACACAAATTTGGGATTGAGTTTTGAAACTATTTAATACGTGAGTACTTTGAGAGTGTTGCGTGTATCTTGATGATATACTCAATTTTGATATAATACAAGTCTGTCGTGGTGCTGCAAACCACAGCCGGGTGGCGGATGGCACCCGCCCTAGCCCTGAGGGTGTGTACTCGGGGGTTAGCTGGTCTTAGATCGATCTCACCCAAGAACACGATGAACACAGCAGGATTTAGAGTGGTTCGGGCCGCCGGAGCGTAATACCCTACGTCCACTGTGTGTTGTATTGCCTTCCCACGAGAGTGAGAAGGTTGCAAGAGCTTGAGTCTGTCTGGATTGTCCTGTGGGCAGCGAGCGCCTCCCTTTTATATCTCAAGGGGGCGCGTACACAGCCGTTGGGTCCCCGATAGATGGGTCCAACGATGCAGCATAACGTACTGTTCATATATTATGGCGTCGCAGGCAAAGGAGATCTCTCTTGGATTCCCTCGCCTGCTCCCGGAGCCCTTCGTCCATCATGTCCTGGTGCTGTCTTGTCGAGACGGAGCCTGACGTAGCTAGAGGCATCGCCCGCCACGTTGCTTAAGCGGGCGGTGTAGCTTGCGGCGTAGGCGGCATGATGGAAAAGCGTCGTGCTGTCGTATCCATTTAATGCTGTAGGCGGGCCCTGTGCGGGCGCGGCACAGGCGGCTCCACTATGCTCCTTGGTAATACGCGGCGCGCAGCGGGGCCTGACAAAGGCTGCCTCGTGTACCGCGGCGGCAGAGCATGCCTTGTCCATCGCATTAAAAGCAGGTGGGTGGGCGAGTCTTCCTGCGGAAGACTCGTGCACGATCCCGCGCCTCCGGGACACGTGGCGGCTCCGGACCCCTACATGGTGAGGGGAGTCCGGACGGGCGCAGGAGGTCCCGGACCCCTCTGGGGGTCCGAGGCCTCGGCGATCAGCTCGGAGCTGACCGCCCTTAGAGTCATGTGGCGTCACCGGACCCATCCTCAGGCGGGGTACGGTCCGGGGCCGTTGGCCTGGTGAGGGAAAAGCCTGGCCTGTGGGACCTGGCTACTCCGTCCCTCCCGTGCAGTTACGGATAACTACGCAGGTCCTGCCTAGCTGCAGGAAGAGTGGGTATCCCTGCTACAGGGTACCGACAAAGTCTTTCTTTGATCTAAAAAAATGTCTGCAACTGGTTCCTGGCTTTCTGCTCAATTTCTGAAAGCTCATCGATGTGTGGCCCCATTTAGTTTGAAAAAAATTCCTACAATACTCATCACATCGAATCTTCGGACATATGCATAGAGTATTAAATACAGTAAAAAAAACTAATTACACAGTCTAACTGATTAACACGAGCTGAATCTTTTAAGCCTAATTAGTCCATAATTAGATATTATTTGTCAAGTAACAATAAAATATACTACAATACCAAAACCCAAACTTTTTCACCAACTAAACACACTCGTGTCTCTTTGCTCAAAGGCCTTGTTTGGTTCCCATTATAGGGATCCTAGAATGACTCTTCTAGCCTTCGCATGAAGGACAAAATGAAGTCTATTTGCAAAATCTTTTTAGGAATGGGTATAACTTTTCGCAACGAATTTAATGACGGTAATTAATCAACCATTAGTTACAGTAATGCTACAGTAAACATCCTCAAATCACGCGATCAAAAAAATCTTATTAAAATCTTCAGAGTTCCTAGCGCGGGGTTCTGAAATTGATTTTGTAAACTGATTTTATTTGATACTATAATTAGTGATCAAAATATTACTATTTTTTTAAAATAACATAAACCAAACCAGCCCAAAGTCGTGCACCATCACCATCTATCACCGAGCGTCCGGATCCAGAGTTCCAGACGCCGTCGTGGCCAAAAACAATGGAGAGCCACGGACACGTACGCGTGGGGACCCTCCCCGCGGGTCCCGCACGGCACCCACTCCACGTCTCCACCGTCAGGTCGCTCCATGCGCCGCGGCCCTGTTGGCGCGCGCGGTGCTGCCGTTGCCCGGACGGACAGGCACCCCGATCGATCAGGCGCGGCACCCTCCGCGAACCCCTCCCCTCCCCCTCCCCCCCCACAAACCCCCCATCCGCGCTGCTACACATTCCATTCCCTTCCCCCACTCATTCCCATCCCAGATCTCCACCGACGCAGCACAGAGATCGAGAGCGGAGCTCGCGGCAACCCGAACCGACGCAATGGCGACGCTCACGGTCCCCGCCTCCGTCCCGCCCGTCGCCGAGGACTGCGAGCAACTCCACAAGGCATTCGAAGGTCCCGCTCGCGCCCGCGCCCGCGCCCGCGCCCTAGTTCGCCGCACGAGATCGACCACGGCTGACGCGCGTCTGTGCTTCGATCTGTCGCAGGTTGGGGCACCAACGAGAAGCTCATCATCTCCGTCCTGGCCCACCGCGACGCCGCGCACCGCCGCGCGATCCGCCGCGCATACGCCGAGAAGTACGGCAAGGAGCTGCTCCGCGCCCTCGGCGACGAGATCCACGGCAAGTTCGAGGTATTCTACTAGCGGATCGATCGATCCGAGGCCGATCGCGGATATGACACCGACTGATGCTAATTAATTAAGCGGGGGGAGGAGGGTTGCTTCGCTGATTGATTGATTTGGCCTGTGGCCCATGAATGCCCAGAGGGCGGTGATCCTGTGGACGCTGGACCCCGCGGAGAGGGATGCGGTACTGGCGAGCGAGGAGGCTAAGAAGTGGCACCCCGGCGGCCGCGCGCTGGTGGAGATCGCGTGCGCACGCACGCCCGCGCAGCTCTTCGCGGCCAGGCAGGCGTACCACGACCGCTTCAAGCGCTCGCTCGAGGAGGACGTCGCCGCACACGTCACCGGCGACTTCCGCAAGGTGAAGGCTCCGGAACTTATCACCATCTGATGTTTGCTTATTATTTGAAACAGTATCTGAGCTTATTATATAGACCGTGATAATATCGAACTTATGATACAGAGAACGCGTCTGTGCTTGTCTATATCAAACTGAGGGCTTGTTTAGATCATTTTGCATTTTGTATTTTTGCATTTTTAGAAGGGAATCTTCAATATTTGAAGTATTAAATGTAGACTAATCATAAAACTAATTACAGTTTTCGTCTGTAAAATACGAGACGAATCTAATGAGCCTAACTAATTCATCATTGCAGCATGTTTACTGTAGCATGTTATCCTAAACATTAAACGGTAAACCGTCGGTCACCCTTTGTTTAGTGTTTAGACCGTTTACACGGTGTTTAAACGGCCTAAACAATTTGGCATAGTAACATTAAAATATACATATTTATGTACGTAAATGTCAAATATGGTAGAAAATCTACATATTTGCACATGTAAAAGTAACTATTTTACCAAATAATCTTTTTGGAAGAAATCTAAATCCCACAACATTTCATATACTTACGGTGCTACTTGGTTCGGTATTGATTGTGGATTTGTGGTAGTTGTAATCCTCCTATTGACTAAATTATGAATTAAATGGTCATTTAGCTCATTTAATCATAATTAACTCGACCCTGTTTAGACGTTTTAGACGGATTTTAACGTTTTAAACGGTCTAACTGTTTAATTCACCGTTTAGGGCCTAAACGACACGGGTGATCTCTGTTTACCGTTTAAACGCTGTTTAAACGGACTAAACGGCCGTTTAGGCGAACATAGGCATTACTGTAGCAATTTAGTGTCTAATCACGTCCTAATTAGGCTCATTAGATTCGTCTTGCGATTTACAATCCATTTATGTAATGCGATTTATTTTTCGACTATATTTAATACACCATGCAAGCGATTTACAAAAATTTTGCATTTTGCGTTTTGGGATCTAAACAGGGCCTGAAAGTTATACAGATCAGTGGGTGTTGCTTGTTGTCTGTTTTGAAAATGGTGTTTTGCTTCTGGTTCAGTCTACAGACTCTTCATGCTCTTACCTCTGACAAGTCTAGTGCATTATGAAGGAAAGTCATTTCTCACGCTGAATTGTTACGTATCTGATGATCCTGCCAGTTTATTTAACCAGTGATACTGTGCATATTGTGAAAATCATTTCTCATGCTGAGATGTTACGGATCTGATGATCCTGCTCATTTCTCATTTCTCATGCTGAGATGTTAATCATACCGTGCATACTGCTCAGTTTTCCGAAATATGGCAAGTTTTTCTGTGTCAAAATGAGACACTGATTATTCATCGTGTTAACTTGGCAAAACATGATCGAAACTTAATTAGATTGATTGGACCAATCAATGGTTGCCAACATGTAGCACTTCATTAAGCTGGGTATGCTTTTTATTATTTTGGTTATTAATGAACTTCAACATTTGTAACTGGATCTTGATATGCTTGTAAATATTCTGCTGGTGATACCTTCGTCATTCATTGATACAACATTAGTAAAATATATTGCACTATGGTATTATTTGTTTTTTTTGCAGAAACTCTTCATGCTTTTGATTCCATGAGTAGTCTAGTGCTCATTATGCATCCTGGTACATTTAGCTTTCCTTTCGTGTGTGCGTTTTCTGGACCTTGATATGACGGTTTAGAAGCACGAGTATGATATTAAATGATCCCTTAATTTTCAAAAAGAAAAAAGAATATTAGATCTCAACTTAGAAGCGTGGCTGCTATCTGTCAAAATGATGTGCTGGAAATTTGATTATTCGGTGCTTGTCAACATGTCACTCTTCGATTAAGCGTGATGTATTTTTCGGTCTTTGTATACTGATTGACATCATTCCTATTTTGAGAAAATTAGAGCTGAAAGTTGTTGAAAGGGAGTTCTAAATAATTATTTCTTCGTTTCAGCTTTTGGTGCCTCTTGTAAGTGCATACCGCTATGATGGCCCAGAGGTGAACACTTCATTGGCTCATTCTGAAGCCAAAATACTTCATGAGAATATTCACAAGAAGGCTTACAGTGATGAGGAGGTCATCAGGATTCTCACCACACGGAGCAAAGCTCAGCTACTTGCTACATTCAATAGCTACAAGGATCAGTTTGATCATCCAATCAACAAGGTAAATAACAATAGATGCGGTCTTGTTTGTAACCTAGGCTCCTCCTTTCGTGATTGATTTTTTTACTACAACTCGTTCGAGCTGCGTATATGGTATTAACAGGGTCAAGTAATCAGTCAACTAGGTGAAAAAGGAATTACCACTTATCCAACTTTGGCTCATACATCAACAGTCTCTGTTGTTTGCCCTGCATTCACCCTTATACAACTTTGGTTCACTCATCAATAGTCTGTTGTTTGCCCCTGAATACCTATTTCTGCAAGATTCAAGTTCTTGTAGATTGCTAGAAGAGGACGAACTGTTTACTTTTTTTTTTTATATGTGAGATTGGTTGCTCATAATGTTGTTTGGTGCTCATTTCTAACAGGATCTGAAAGCTGATCCCAAGGATGAGTTCCTTGCAACCCTGCGGGCTATCATTCGTTGCTTCACTTGCCCTGACAGATACTTTGAGAAAGTCCTTCGGTTGGCTATTGGAGGCATGGGCACAGACGAGGATGATCTCACCAGGGTCATAACTACTCGCGCCGAGGTCGACCTGAAGCTGATAAAGGAGGCCTACCAGAAGAGGAACAGCGTGCCGCTGGAGCGTGCAGTTGCTAAAGATACAACCAGAGACTATGAGGATATTCTCCTCGCACTGCTAGGGGCAGAGTGAGGACTGAGGAGGCGTGTCTCAGCATTCAGCACCATTTCATGTGTTCCTCCTTGTCTAATGGGAAGATGAAAGTTCATAAAATAAAGTTCTGAACGCATGGTTCTGTTTCTGAACAATAAGTTTGTGACCTAGCCTGCATATATAGCAGTGCTCGTTAAATAAAAGATGTTTAGCTTTTCAAAAAAATAAAATAAAAGATGTTTTCTTGATAGGCCTGCCACTGTTTCATAGTGTTCGGTTCGGTGGAAAACTGGTGCGATCCCTGTTGACGCTTTTTACGGATCAACACACGAACATACTAGATCGTGCGGCGCGAGGAAGAACTCGATGCAGCTTCTCTTGCGTGGAGCGGTCAGACCGGTCGCCGGTGAGAATCGGCGACGGCCTATGAACGCTAGATCGGGAGGGACTCCGTCAGGGTAGGCGCACGTAGGGTTGTTTTAGGATCGGCAGGCCATCTAGAACGTCTTCAGACGTCATGGAGACGAAGGAAGAACAGCAGAGGAGGTTGGAAAAGCTAGGGTTTGGAGAAAAGGTAAAAAAGATAAAAAGTGGTGTTTGTATTGATTTTGTTCGATTGGATATCCTCAATCGCCCGTGACCCTTTATATTTATAAGGTGGGGTGGACTTATCCCGCAAAGAATCTCTATTACAGATCTAGATCTATAAAAATCCTTATTTGACTCGGACTCCTCCTAGACCGGTCGGTCCTTGCCGGACAGACCAAAGTGTCTCGACCGGTTAGACCGCTCGGTCAGACCGGTTGGTGCCAATTTTGGCTGTCAACAATCCCTTTGCAGTTTAAACCGTGATTCGTTTCTATTGGATTTTCTTTGGTACGGATTTGCTGTAATAAGGTATATAGGGATTACAGCCCAATACAAAATCATTTACCTCCGAAAGCAAGGTGTACGAGGTCCCATTATGTACCTTACCACAGCGACGCTCGATTTTCCGAGGGCTATCCACTGGGAGGGAGCCGCTACTTGGCGCTCGTTCGCTAGGAGCGCGTGGCAGCGAACGCTTTAGGTATTGTACATCTTCCTCCGCCCGCTTTTATTTTTCTTGTCCCGACGACCATCTCGCATAGGCCACCCCGCCGCCGCCAACCTCCCCCACCACCCGCGGCAGTTAGCCCCCGCCGTCGGTGCCACCCTGCCCATCTTCGGTGCCGCCACTGCCGTCTCGACCTCCCCCACTCTAACTCGTCGCCGGAGCTCGCCCCCACCGCCGGCACCGCCCTACCCGTCTTCGGCGGCTCACGCCACCGGATCCGCTGCCATCTCAACCTCCCCCACCCGAACTCACCACATGAGCCTTGTCGCCGCAGCTCACCCCCGCCCGACCCTGCCCAGCCCGTCCCCCACCGCCCGGCCGGCGGCGCCCCCGCGCCCGCCACCTCCGCCAGGCCAGCCTGCCGCCCTCGGCCTTCCCTCTATAGACGGAGAACTCTGGCAAACCCTAGCAACCCAAAACAAAAAGGCCAGCGGTCTCCCACCGCTACCCACGGCCGGCGGCGACCTCACCGCCGACCGCCCCGCCCACCTCCCGCCCGGGCCTCTATATTTATAGGGTGGAGTGAACTTTTTTTTGAGCAAATAGGGTGGGGTGGACTTATCCCGCAAGGAATCTCTATTACAGATCTAGATCTACAAAAATCCTTATTTGACTCGGACTCCTCCTAGACCGGTCAGACCGGTCGGACCTACCGGTCAGACCGGTCGGTCCCTGCCGGATAGGCCAAAGTGCCTCGATCGGTCAGACCGGTTGGTGCCAATTTTGGCTGTCAACATATGCCCACCTATTTTTTGGTAAAGCTTGCTTACCAAAAAACATCCTTCTGAGCCAAAATTGTCGAAGGGCGATGATTAACATTACATCGGCCATTTTTTGTGCTAAGGGCGATAAACAATTATAGGCCATATCTTGCTCAAGTCAACGTTGAAGCCACTTGTTTCGGCCGTCATACCTTCTTCATGATTGCTGATGTCTTTGGCACGACCTCCACTTTTTGCTCCATTGCGTCCTTCTTACGCATACGTTGCAGCCTTCGCTTCTGAGTATGAGACAAACCTGAGGGACACCACCTCGGCTGTAAATATTTTGAGTCTTGCTCCTTGCTCTTCTCATTCCCCTTGCAGCAATCAACATCTTGTTTGTCAGTGTCCTGACCCGGTGGCCCGGCACCAACTAGTGATGATGCTGCATGTTCCTCGTCCCAGATGGTTGATGCAGGAGGCAACACAGTCACGCACGGGTTTATCCTGGTTCCGGCCGCGACGCCGTACGTCCAGCAAAGGGGTGTGCGAGAGCACTGTACTGTCTTGCACCGGGGGTGCCTGTAGTAGGGGGTACAAGCGAGGCGAAAGAGGGAGGGAAGCTCCCAGGTCTCTGCTAGAGGATGAGTTGATTAAGGCGAGTGCCAATATCGGGGCTTAGAAGAGCGTGTGTGCTCTTGTGAATGGTGCTGAGTGTAGTGTTTTGCCCCCGATGAACGTCGATCGAGAAGACAGAGCCCGCCTCCCCCTTTTATTGACA
Source organism: Panicum virgatum (assembly GCF_016808335.1). Taxonomy (NCBI): domain Eukaryota; kingdom Viridiplantae; phylum Streptophyta; class Magnoliopsida; order Poales; family Poaceae; genus Panicum; species Panicum virgatum. Next base: position 61,718,735 of record NC_053145.1, on the reverse strand, counting down.
AAAGGAGGGGCAGTGTACATGTACGGGAGAAAGGAGAAGTCGTCGTTCTTCCCCGAATCGGGGGTGTACAGTGGCAGGATAATGTAGAAAGTATACTGTGCCGCGCTGGAGAGTGAGGCGCTAGGCGTGCAGTCGTCCTGGGTGTCGTCCTTGGTCCTGCGCAGATCGCGCCGGTGTCCTGGCAGCTCCAGCGAGCGGCATGGTGGTTGCTGTAGAGGGTACTGTCCTCTGCGCTCGTCGTGGCAGTGTTTCGAGGGTCCTGCAGGCGGGGATCTTGATCTGGTCAAGGTTTGGACCGCGCCCGAGGGTCGCGCCCACGCCGTTCGAGGGTTCCTGCGGAGGGAAAAGCATGAGGGAAGTACGGGTAGTTGGCAGCACAGTGGAGGGAGGAGCGACGCGCACGTTCGCACAGTGTATCGCAGGTTCCAACAGTAGTGCCACAGCGCCAAGGATGGCGGTACAGTGACCGGAGTTGGCGGACGGGACTCCGGTCATAGCCATTGTGGGGAATGGCGGCCCGACGTCGGCTGACCTGGGCGCTGTGGAGGAGTGGTCGGCTGACGGGCGGGCGAGCGGAAGGGCCGTTTGTCCTTTCCGTCGAGGGGTGGCCTCGAGCGAGGCGGAGTCGATCTTCTCTCTCGAGGATAGGCTCACCACCCTCGAGCGAGGCGGAGATGCGGGGCACCTTCAAGGGTCTCGGCGGGAGGCCCTCGAGCGAGGCGGAGATTGCCTTGCGGGTTCGAGGGGGGTGCGGACGGGCCGCACTGTGTACTTGGACTGTGGATTGGGCTTCTTTGAGTCCTTCCCTTTCCTTTGGATTGGAGGGGGGCTGTAGGACTTCGTGGGCCTAATCGCCTAACATATGTTTTACGTTTTAAGGGTGATTTAGTCCCCTGATTAGGGTGCCCCTAATCATGGTACCCGACATTGTTGGACCAGATTATTGCTAGCAACAATCGGTCTTCTTGCATGATTTGGATACATAGGAGGATACTAAATATAATACGACTGCATATGCATCCTACGATAATCCATGGGTGTATAAAAGTAAGGATACCAACAATACCATGGAGCAATCGATCCACTAGATGAAGTATAGTTACCTTGACTCGATTGCTCTTGATGTCTTGATGATGATTCCGTATCCTTGACTTTGCTTGGTCGCCCCTTCTGTCTCTGAGCACTCCCTTCCTTCTCATATTTGGCCAAGAATTCCTTAAAACTCGGCCTTGTCTTGATCTCGGAGGAGTTCCCAGATTTACTGGATGCACCGGTCAGACCGCCACTGTGGCCGGTCAGACCGGTCGACTTGTTGTCGGCCTTCTTCTTCTTGTCTTGCTCCCCGAGTATTTTTTCGCCTTGAGGGGTCTTCTGTGTCAGCTTCTTCTCAGGTCTTTCATCACCAATGACTACATTCTTCCCTTTCGTCGATTCGGCTTGACTCGGCCGAACTAGCACTTTAGGAATGTTTAATTCCAACATATGCACTGGGAAAGGATTCTGATCAACCTGCATATTAGGAATAACCAATCGTCCTTCATTAATGACCGATTGAATCTGTCTACGTAACATATTGCAATCATTAATAGCATGCAAAAAAGTATTATGGAGCTTTCAATATGCTCGCCGCTTCAACTCTTCAAGCGGCGGTAAAGTATGTGACATCTTGATGTATCCAAGTCTATATAACTCATCAAATATTCTTTCGTACTTAGATACATCAAAAGTAATTTTTTTGTCTTGCCATTTTTTGTGAATCGGCTTAAGAGCAGAACAAGTAAATGGTTTAGCTTGAGATGGCCAAGCAAACTCAGCAGTATATACATCATTAGACTGATCGTCCGAACAATTGAATTGCATTCTAAAGTATGCACACTAGAATGATGATGCCTATGGGATTCTTGAGACTCTTTACTTCGGCTTTCTACAGCCAAAGCTCTTTGATGCACCTGAGTAACAGTAAAGAAATCTAGCCCTCTAATCTTTCTTTTATATGAGAGCGCAAGCCATTAAAGCTAAATCAGCTACATCATTTTCTGCAATATTCACACTAAAGCATCGGTTTTTTGTATCGCGGAATCGTTTTATGTAATCATTGACAGATTCATCACGCGATTGTCTAACCGATGTCAAGTGAGACAATTTAAGCTCATCATGCCCACATAAAAAGTGCTCATGGAACTTCTGCTCTAATTGTTCCCATGAGCCAATAGAATTAGGTGCCAAAGATGAAAACCATGAGAAAGCGGTTTCAGTTAAAGGTAAAGAAAATAAACGCACTTTCAACTCGTTTATTGAACCAGCTTTTCCTAATTAGGCAAGATACTGACTAATATGCTCAAAAGTGCTCCTAGTATCTTCCCCACTGAATTTAACAAACTCAGGCAACCTAAAACCAGTAGGATATGCAACCGAATCAAACGAAGTAGGATACGGCTTTTGGTATGTGCGAGTTTTGCTTCTAACATCCACTCCAAAACTTTCTCTAAGCAAATTAGCCAAATCATTCTTATAATCTGTAAGCATTTTATTAAAATTACTCGAAGAATTTGGCTGTGTGGATGTAGATACCTCATGCTGGTTTGAAACAAACTGACCGGATGGACCGGTCAGACAGGTCGGTGCGACCGGTCGGACCGGTGGGGACGGTCGGACCGGTGGGGAGGAACCGGTCTGACCGGACTGGTATACCGGTCTGACTAGTCTCTGCCGGTTTTGCCAATGCTGCACCTATCGGTCGAACATCTCGTCGGAAATAGGACCGATGTGTGGCACTGAGTTCCTGGAGATTTCTGGTGGTGTGTACTGAACAATCTCATTTGTTCGGCTAATGTTGGCCGAACCAGAAATACTCATAATGGGATCAGTGTATATGGGTGTCATAGTTTGACCACTGAAATAATTCATCGGCATCCCATATTGAGATTGACTCGTAGGAGATGCTGCCGATGGTTGAGGAACATAAAATTCAGAAGTAGAAACAGATGGATGTTCATCGGCTGTTTCTGGTTTCTTACCAGCCGATTCTCTTTTCTTAGAGCTAAACCAATTAACCCAATAAACATCACGCTCAGCTAGCAATTTCTGAATTTGTTCCATAGTAACACCAGAAGGTGGAGCAGTTGCAGCAGGTGTTACCTCAGTAGATGCATCTATGGAGGTAGAAGCGAAGTCGATCTCCTTGATCTTGGTGACTTTGCCACATCGATCGACCTTGATGCTTGCAAGCATCGCTAGTAGATCTTCTTCATCGCGCTTCTTCTTGAGCTCCTCCAGCAGCAGACGAACTTCTTTTGGAAGATGCTTGTCGCGGGCTTTTGGGGGTACCCACAGCCGGGTGGCGGAACGCACCCGCCTATTCCCCGAGGGGGAGTACTTGGGGAAGTGCTAAGCTATTAGGCCGATCTAGCTTCGGGGCAAGAACGCAAGAACGCACGGATTTAGAGTGGTTCGGGCCGCCGGAGCGTAATACCCTACATCCACTGTGTGGTGTATTGCACTAGGAATGAATGAGTCTATCCTCTGCCCCCCAAGTCTCTCTTTCGACTTGACCTTTCTCTAACGGGCGTCTCCTCTTTTATAGAGCAAGGAGGACGCGTACACAGGCGTCGGACCCCGACAAGTGGGCCCAACAAGGATGTATATTTTACTAGACAGTAGTGGTGCTACAGTGATGAAGAATCTCTTGCCGGATACACTTCATCGTCCTGCAGACTCTCTGACCGAGGGGGTCTTCTCCTGTCTCATCTGCGAGGCGCCCGTTGAGGCAGTGTAGGTTGCGGCAGTAGACTGTTGGGTCTACCGTGTAGGCATTATGATACTCCAGTCGCCGAGTTGTCGTAGTCTAACTGGTGTAGCAGACTGACGTGCGTGGCGTGAGTGGCGCCAGCGGCTGTACAGTGTACCTTGGTAACGTGCGGTCGACAGTACAGCCTGGCGAAAGTCTCCTCGGGCTCTGCTGTGGCAGAGCGCTCTTAACGCCTCCCGCATTGAATGCGGTAGGTGGCCAAGTCTTCCTGAGGAAGCTTGGCAGCCGCGCGCGTATCTGCGTCTGCGGACACGTGGCGGCTCCGGACCCCCCAGGCGGGGTATCTGTTCCCTCCCTGCCGAGGGGTTCGGATAGTATATGGGGTCCGGGACCCCGAGGGAGGTCCGGACCCCCCGACTGTTTCGTCTGAGTGCTTCCTTCTCCGGGACACGTGGTGACACCGGACCCGACCCCGAGCGGGATGCGGGTCCGAGACCGTTGGTCCGGTGAGATGGAGTCGGACCCCAGGGGTCCGGTTGCTCAGCTCCTTTGGGCGTAGTTACGGATAACTACGAATCTTGACATAGCAAGAGGGGGAACCCTAGTCCAGAGGTACCGACAATGCTCATAAGTCGAAGGGATGATGTTGTCCGGATCAATTTCAGCAGTAGAGCCCATCTTCTTCGGGGTAGATTAGATCGGTGTTGCTAACCAAGATCTTCTTCCCCAGCGGAGCCACCAAAAAGTATGTTGATGCCTTCTACGGATCAACACTCGAATGCACTAGATCGTGCGGCGCGAGGAAGAACTCGATGCAGCTCCTCCTGCATGGAGCGGTCAGACAGGTCGCCGGTGAGAATCGGCGACGGCCTATGAACGCTAGCCCGGGAGGGACCCCGCCAGGGCAGACGCACGTAGGGTTGTTCTAGGATCGGCAGGCCACCTAGAACGCCTTCAGACATCACGGAGACGAAGGAAGAACATCAGAGGAGGTTGGAAAAGCTAGGGTTTGGAGAAAAGGTAAAAAGGATAAAAAGTAGTGTTTGTATTGATTTTGTTCGATTGGATATCCTCAATCGGCCATGACCCATTATATTTATTGGGTGGGGTGGACTTATCCCGCAAGGAATCCCTATTACAGATCTAGATCTACAAAAATCCTTATTTGACTTGGACTCCTTCTAGACCGGTCAGACCGGTCGGTCCTTGCCAGACAGGCCAAAATGCCTCGATCAGTCAGACCGCTCGGTCAGACCGGTTGGTGCCAATTTTGGCTGTCAACAATCCCTTTGCAGTTTAAACCGTGATTCGTTTCTATTGGAGTTTCTTTGGTATAGATTTGCTGTAATAAGGTAAATAGGGATTACAGTCCAATACAAAATCATTTACCTCCGAAAGCAAGGTGTACGAGGTTCCATTACGTACCTTACCACAGCGACGCTTGATTTTCCGAGGGCTATTCACTGGGAGGGAGCCGCTACTTGGCGCTCGTTCGCTAGGAGCACGTGTGTTGACGCTCCTTAGCGCCCCAATTTATGTACCGCAAGCGCACGGATCGTGGTAGCTTTTCCCTTAGAGTACCCTCCCAAGGTTTATCAATCCGTGGATTGACAAAGAACTACCTAAGGTTTTCCATCTAATCTAACGGATCTATCCTAACATGAAGCATTAATTGCACATATAGAGTAAACCTTTAATAGATATGAGTGTTGTGTAAAGATTGATCTCATCCATGAACATAGGCGTAACCATAGCAAAACCAAAGACATGACTAGGTCTATCGTCATCTAGTTGTAGTTCAAGCTAACGAGCAAATAAATCAGGCATCTCAATCAATAGCATCTTTAAATCAAAACCTCCAATCCAACCCCTCGGGAACCCCCCTACTCAGGCCACGTCCTCTCACGACACTCCCTTTGGACAAAAGCACCCGAAGCACGCTAGACGTGTCGAACCCCCTTGGGTAGATCCGGTATGAACTCCTAGCCACCATAGCTACAAGAACACCCCATGCAATCTATCTCGAGAATAGATCTAGGAATAAGCGCACCCAAGGCAAGAACGAAATCAAAAAGGAGAGACATGATCACTAATAGATTCGGAAGACATGATTATCATTACTCACATAATAGATGTGTTTGGAACATCACCACCGTGTGCACACCATCGATGAATCCAACTAGCTCATGAACTCCGCCATGGCACAACCACTCAGGGAGGCCATGGCGGCTAGGTGCGGCCTAAGCCATCTCCTAGATAACTTTCAAGACTTGCGGCGGCCGTCGTCTCCCTCCGGTCTTGGCCCTAGGTTTTCGTCGAGTTCTGGGTGGATGGATGGCCCGAGTTGAATAAGGTGCGAGCTATTTATAAGCCGAGGAAGCCACCGGTAGAAGGGGAGGCCGAACCGCCTCCGAAACGGGCTAGGCCGGCCGGCTCATGGGCCTAGGCCGGCCGGCCTACCCTCTTTCGGGTCCGCCTCGGTCTCATCTTTCGCGTGTAGACTCCGCGCATCTTTTAGAGTTTATGTCCTTCACGATTGCACCGCTTTGGACGTCATTATCTTGGAGATATCTTCGAGAAAAGGATATGATAGGGAATCCTTCCTTAAATCTTCATTTGCTTTGCTTAATCCCGAAGTATCTTGATCTCATCTTCGTGGGCTTGGTCCTTTGGGCTCTCTTGGAGGATGGATGTGCATGAATGGGCTTTGAATTAACATGGGCTTTGGTCCTTCCTTTGGGCTTTGGCCTTCGTCTTTCTCCGTGTTAGCGCTCGATCACGGGTCTCATCATTTCATGCTCCAAAATAGGCCAAAAACCTGCAAAAGCGAAGTTCCTCCAAAATATATGTGCAAATGTGAAAATGACCAATAATTAGGCCGGGGTTAGGACGATTAGTGATTTTGATATTAAATTCATGCCATTATAAGGATAAACAAGTGATAAAATGGGTACTTAAGGAGCGCGAACAGCGTGGCAGCGAACGCTTTAGGTATTGTTCATCTTCCTCCTCCCGCTTTTATTTTTCTTGTCCCGACGACCATCTCGCCTAGGCCACCCCGCCGCCGCCAACCTCCCCCACCACCCGCGGCAGTTAGCCCTGTTGGCGCTCCTTAAGTACCCATTTTATTATACAATTAGGAGAGGTTTTGGTAATTTCTTAGGGATGATTTACGTACTAACCCGCCACTTGGCACCCGAACTTGACCGTTTTCGATTTTGTCCTGGATTTTGGAGCATGTTGTGTTTTGGCAGGAAATTGGAACATTTTCGGAGATGTTTTGACGCATGGTCACAACTGGGCTAAGATGAGGAATAAGGAGAAGAGGCCACACGCGAAAGATGGGACCGAAAGGGGCCAGAAAGGGCCCAGGCCGGCTGGCCTGGGGCCCTCTGAGCCGGCCGGCCTAGCCCATTCCGGGGCCCAATCGGCCTCAATTTTCTTTAGCGCGAAGTATGCGTCAACCATAATCTGTGTTTTACCAAAACCACCGACCAGAACCGCCTATATATACCCCGAAGCTGCCGTCAAAGAAGGAGAGCAGAGAGATCGCAGAGAGAGAGCATCCAGAGATGAGTTTCAGAGATCCATTCGAGTTAGACACAAGAGAAAGGCGACACCGGAGGCCTCATCATCCCTCGGTGCCGCTGCAAGTTGGAGGACAGCAAGTGATCCATCCCTTGCCGGAGATTTTGTCACCATGATCGACTACGCTTCATTTAGCTTCATTGGGTAAAGTCCTCGTTTGTTCATGGGGTGGTAAGGAGATCTTGAGTTGTAATTGCCGAATCCTTTATGAGATTGATCTATCACGATTCTTGTTGATGATGCTTTGATGCTTAATAGTTCGCGACTTGGCTTTGGGTTTGCTTTGCTCTTGCATGGTTTACTTAGAATACATCAACTATCGTGTTCTTGTTGATTCGTTACCTGATTATCCTCGTGTAGTGACAGTATGCGGGAGGGAAATGTTTTGATCTTGGAACACACCTTTGGTAGATTAGATCCGTTCTTCGTTGCTTGGCGATTACATCTCTAGTGATCCTAGACCCTATGGACAAATGCTCTTCATATCTTGTGCACACACCTATCATTGCTCACTAGTCTAGATTGGATTAGATTGGTTAGATTAGATCTATTTCACACTCAATCACTCAATATAGATCTTTTACCAACATCATTAGTGCTTAATTAAGCATAGTAATACACTTGTTCCGTGGATTGATAAACTTTGAGGGAATACTCTAAGGGAAAAGCTACACGATCCATGCGCTTGCGGTACGTAAATTGGCGCTCTAAGGAGCGTCAACAAGCTTTTCTGGCGCCATTGCCAGGGAACAAGCGATTTTGCTACGTTTAACTTTGTATTAATTTTGTTGGTTACTAACACCTAACCTTTTTCTCTAGAAAATTTTTGTTTTCTTGTTTTTGTCTTGATTGCCTAGATGGCCCATCTCATTCAACACGTGGAGGAAGGAGAAAAATCACTAAGGGATTATGCAAGCCCGCGATCGGAGGACTTCGACATGCAAAAATCAGATTCGGTGTTGCGAGCCACCGAGTACGAGATAAAGCCTCAAATCATCAAGATGGCGGCGGCAAACCCCTTTAGAGGAGACGAGACGGATAACCCGTATAGACATATCAAGTGGTTCACAATGCTATGCAACACGGTACAACAAGACGGAGTTCCGCTAGCTTGGTTTAGATGGAATCTTTTCCCATACTCACTTGCGGAAGAATGCGAGAAGATGGTTTGCACTTGCATCCTTCGAGGTAAAAGGAAATTGGGATGACTTGATGAAGAAATTTTGCGAGCGGTTCTTTCCGTTAAGCAAGGTTCAACATATTCAGGAGCAAGTGATCAACTTCGCGCAAGGAGAAGAAGAAGGGATAGATCAAGCATGGGATAGATTCAATGGATTGATTGAACAAGGACCGAAGCTCGGATTTTCCGGTGAAGTACTCTTGCATACCTTTTACTTTTCCCTAACCCCCGAGTGCATGCAATTTGTTCAAATGTGTGCAGGAGGAGATCTCATGGAGAAAACACTCACGGAAGCCGTCCAACTCCTACAAAAAATCAGCAAAGGGGCGGCCATGCGAAGAGATTGGGAAAAACGATGTTCGGCAAACTCCGAGGAAGAATCTCAAGTGCGGGTGCTTGCTGGAATTTTCAGAAAAGAGACATCGGAAGTGAGGGAAGAACAACCGAAGCATGGGAAAGTCGTAGAGACAAACCATGATGAAGGAGCATCGATCCAGAGTGCAACAAAAGACGACCCGGAAAAGAAAGGAAGAACCTTGGGCACCGCCAAATCGCTAAGGGAATTGGAGCAAATGGATTGGATACCAATTGACTTCGGAAGATTGTTCGACAAAGCAAGACCGCATCCAAATCAACGAGGAATGGCGAAGGTGATAGCGGAAGACTTCCCGCCGGATAATCACACGGGATATACATTTGGCAATGAATCGGCCGGTGATATTATTCGGAAGCTTTTTGAAGAAAAAGAGGAAGAGATTGACTTGGGCGAAGTGATGGAGGTCAAAAAGATCATGGGAGTGAAATCGGAATCATCATCCTACGTGCACATAGCCCAAGTATATGCGATTGGAAGCGATCAAGGCGAAGGTAATCCATCACCCATACCTCGTGTTGATTGCATGATAGATGGAACAAAATGTTGCAATGTTCTATGTGGCATTGGCGCCCATGTTAGTGTGATGAGTTCCAAGGTTTATGTTGAGCTTTTTAACGAAACACCAAACCTAGATGCTACAATCATTAAATTGATCATAGGAGATGGTAGATTAATCAAACCGCTAGGAGTGCTTAGAAATCTAAATGTTGCTATAGCGGGTAAAAAAATTCCTACCGACTTTTTTGTGATTAATGCTAGTGATGATGAGCATGAAGGCATAATCCTTGGAAAACCCTTTCTCAAATTAGTAAATGCTGTTCTAGATGTTGGAAAATGGATTGTCACTTTTGATCTAGATGGAGAGAAGCGCACATTCGAATTTCATTCGAAACCGTCTTTTGCTTCACCTCTACCTCTTGATAACGAAGAGGTAGAGAGCATTCATTCCATTGATTCTTTCAGGGATCCCCTCCAATGCGCTTTGGAGAATGGAGACGCTCAAGATGATCAAGACGGAGAATTAGTGGAAACAATGGAAGAGTTGTGTCGGGTGCCACAATTAGGGACACCCTAATTGGGGTGATAAGATCGCTTTAAAACACAAAAACACCTGTTAAAGCAACTGGGCCCACGAAGGCCCACGGCCTGCTTCCCATCCGGAAGAAAGGAAAGGACTCGAAAGGAGCCCAGCATGCGGCCCATTTGCATCCCCCTTGAACCCGCCGGACAATCTCCGCCTCGCTCGAGGGTAGCGAATCTACCCTCGAGCGGGTGACTCATTTTCCGCCTCGCTCGAGGGCCCCCCTCGGGACCCTCGACCGCACAACACACTTCCGCCTCGCTCGAGGGATAGCGGATCTACCCTCGAGCGGGTGACTCATCTCCGCCTCGCTCGAGGCCGTCTCTCGGTACAAGGGACAAACGGCCCCGCCGCCCAACCTGCTCGCCGTACGAAGGCATTAAAAGCCAGCCGCTCCACCACAGCTCAAAGGACGGGCGGCGTCAGGCCGCCACTCCCACGGTGGATGTGACCGGGGTCCCATCCGCTGACTCTGGTCATCACTCCGCCATCCCGGACACTATAGCAGTGCCTTGGGACCTGCGACGTGGGATAGGACAGGCTCGGCACTGCTCCCGTTACTGTTCTGCCGACGCCGACCTTCCGGACCGGCCCCCCACTGAGGAAGGGGTCCGGCGACGTCACGTGCCCCCCCGGACCTTCTAGTGTGCACACCCGCACTCCGACCAGGGGATCCGGGGCCGACTCGCGCCATTACTACCGCCGAGGCACTGCAGAACGACCGGCGCCATCTTCGCAGAACCAAGGACGAAATCCTAGGACGACAGCGACGCGCGCCTGCCTTCCCACAGTGTACTTCCTACAGTGTTCGACCACTGTACCCGCGATTCGGGGGAAAACGACGACTTCCGCGCCCCTACACTCGTGTACGCCGCCCCCTCCTTGTGACTATAAAAGGAGGAGGCGGACCCCCTTTAAGACTCTCTAGGCTCTAACTGGACTCTAGTCTGCTGGTCTCTCTGGCTTCTACCTCCCAAGAGAACTCTCAGCACAACTGAGCACTCATCTCAACCGACTCCACTCCTAGCAGAGACTTGGGAGCTTCCCTCCCTCTCTCGCCTTGCTTGTATCCCCTACTACAAGCACTCCGGGTTCAAGATAATACAGTGCCCTCGCACACCCCCTTTGCTGGACGTACGGCCCCGCGGCCGGAACCAGGATAAAACCGTGCGTTACTGTGATTGCCTCTTGCATCATCATCTGGGACGAGGAAACACGCAGCATTTACTAGTTATGATCCAGGCCCCCGGGTCGGGACACCGACAGTTGGCGCGCCAGGTAGGGGGTTTTGCGTGACATTTTCTCTCCTTTTCCCATTTGATCTCCACGGATGGCGAACGGATCCAACCCATACCCTCTGGGTGTTTCGGATCCGTTCCCAGCGGGACGCGTGATCTCGTTCGGGAGTCTCGAGTTCAGGGCAACCGGCAACGGTTACCTTATGCAGCTCCTCTCTCCCGAACGCAACCCCATCGTTCCGACTTCGCCAGCCCGGCGCAACAGGCGCTCGGGTCAGCGTTCGCGACAAGCACGCACGGAGTGGCGTCGTGCGGCACGCCACAGCTCCCCCACGAGGGTTGAGGCTGGCATGTCGCAGCTCAGCATCACGGCCAACGGGGCCACCGTTTCGTCATCACGTGCCTCGGCGTCATCTGCGCCGACATCACCAACATTTGCCGCGGCACCAGTGCCTCCCAGGGGGGGCTTGACCTCGCCGTCGCCCTTCCCCTTCGGGATGCGCAACACTGCCGCCTGCGTCTCTTCGATCAGCACTAACTTCATCGAGCATGAGGATCTGCCGGGTCATCATCTTCGGTCGATTCGCAGCCTCATCGCGTCGTCCCCTGATGAATCCTACCCCGAGACGGCGAGCTCGATCGCCGACGACATCGACTTCTTCAAGCTCTGCTTGAAGAAGTCAATGTCGTGCCCTTTGTCCTCTCCGTGTTGCTTTGCTGCTATTCGCGTTGTCGTTGTGTTTCATTGTTTGTATGTGTATTTTTTCAGTGTTTCTCTATTTTTAGTCCTTTATACTCTTGTGTTGGTTCAAGCTCTGCTTGGCCGCATCAAGTTAGTATTTGTAACTGTTTTCTTCTTAATGAAAAACGTGCTCAGGCACGGTCGAAAAAATGATGACGAGAAATATTCAGAGGTGCTTGAAACTCAGCCTAGCCTGCAGGTGCCATGATACGTCCCATGTTGCGCGAACTGTCTATTCAGTCTCTTGTGCTAGCTCCTCTGTGATGACAATGGAACAGCGGAATACTCAAATTAGCAAACTAACTTCACACAAGCATTTCACAGAACATCTTGTGTGCATGAATAAAAACATCACCTATGCTTGAAACCAACAAACCACATGTTGTCCAATGATTCAATAAGAAGACACTTGCAACAGCTAGCTCACTAAAATATCAATCCCTATCATCTCAAATCAACATATCAAGAATACGGCCATGTTTAGTTCCCAAAAATTTTCATACAGTATCCATCACATCGAATCTTCGAACACATGCATGAAGCATTAAATGTAGTTGAAAAATATAACTAATTATAAAGTTTAACTGTAAATGACGAGATGAATCTTTTGAGCCTAATTAGTCTATGATTGGAAATTAATTACCAAATAACAACAAAAGTGCTACAGTTCTCGAATCCAAAAATTTTTATGAACTAAACGGGGCCTACATATGCCTCTCATGCCAACTCATCGATACAAGCAATCACTTGGGTATGGATCAATAGCAAGCAAGATGGTGACTTAACAAGCACAAATAGCAAGGAAAGTACCAAATCAAGAGTAAACACCCAAATTTACGTGGAAAACCCTTGCGGGGAAAAACCACGGGCGACGGTGAGCAATCCAATACATGAAGACGAAATACAATAGGTGAGGCCAACAAGGATGGGGAGGCTCCAAATCCCTCGTGGATTTCACTTTCTATTAGATGAATTTGGTGGATCTAAGCATCTCCTCTTCTCTCTCTAATCCTAGTTCTCTCTAAAGGAGAAGAACACAACTCTTTGGTCAATCCCGAGTTGGGAGTGAACTATATAAAGGCAGTTTTTCATAATAACTCTCAGAGAACTACAATATTACAAATAGCCCCAGTTTCAGCATACAACATGTGTAGTACCTATTTGAAAAAAAAAGAGCTAATAGTTTTCTAAATTGGTGAAACTAGATGTTGCACATCGCATCCTCTCTACTCCCTCCATTTTATTTACGTAGGTTTGTGCTAAGTCAAATTAGTCCAACTTCGATCAGAATTATAGAAAAATAGAATAACATTTACAATATCAAATTTGTTTTATTGAATTCATCATAATATATATTTGGATAATGCATATATTTGATATAAATATTGTTATGCTTCTATAAATTTAGTTAAAGTTGAACAAATATGATTTAGAACAAATCTAATGTGATATGTAAAAAACGGAGGTAGTATTTGGATGACTTCGAGCGGCACATTTGACTAGCTTCGTCAAACGACTGCTTGTACATGAAATTAATTGTCAGCCGCCGCCATATAAAGGTCCAGTCCTCCACGCGTCATCCAGTGCGACTGCCGCATTTGTCTGTCGTTTATACTAGACTGCATCGCTTAACAAGCATAAACAAAAGGGATTGAACCCCTTGGAGAATCAGCTAGCTAGAAGCCTCTGTAAGCACTTGGCGATTCTTCTTTCATCATTTTAGATAAAACCAATAACGAACTGGATGCAAGAGATAAGGCCGTAACTCTTTCCATTGTCTAAGAAGGCATTATGCAATTATTACAAAAGTCAACTGACCCAATCGGGAGTACGATTTGCTTGCATGAGCATGATTAACTCATATCTTTAGAAAACAACAAGCACTGCCAGCTTGCCATCGTGTTACACATGGTCAGCACAGAACAAGATGCGCCGAGCACATGAGGCGCGAGGAAATTAATTACCAACCAGGTTACCATCCTTGAACAATCCAATTAACCTAGCCGGCCGAAGAGGACCCAACGAGTGCTTACTCCATGGACAGATCTCCCCAGGAGGTGTCGAACTCCGGCGACCCGAGGTCCGCTATCAGCCCGTCGAACAAGCCCAGCGGCGGCGGCGCCATCGCAGGCAGCGGCGCCGGAGCGTCGGGGCTGCTGCTGCCGGCACCGCGATGCCCATGCCGTTCGCTACCAGAGCAACCATGCCCCGCGCCGCCGGCGGCGGCGAAGGGGCTGGCCGCGTGCACCCTGCGCGGCAGCGGGCGGAGGATGGCTGGAGCCGGGAAGCCGGTGAGCTCCTGCACCATGGCCCGGAAGTTGTTGACGTCAGTGGCCACCACGGTGGTGGAGGACCGGCGCGACGACGACGCCCCGTGCTTCTTGCACCTGGCGCGCCGCGGCGGCACGGCGGCCGCCGGCGGGGGTACTGCTTGTTTGCCGGGCTGATGGCGAGACGAGAGCTGGAGCGAGCGGGGCACGGCGCACCGCTCGTAGCCCGCGTTGGTGAGCGCGGTGCGTGCCGCCGCCGTGCGGTCTTGCTCGCACGGGTACATCAGCGCGAGCGCTCAGGAGTCAGGACGTGTCCGGGTGGAACGAGATGGTGCGTGTGTAGAGTCGCACCGGGGCCTATATATATATATATATATATATATATATATATATATATATATATATATATATATATATATATATATATATATATATATAAAACCAGGTGTGCATTTGTTGGAGTCGAGATCGTGGATCGTCTGCATCGCGTGTAAACATTGGCTGCAACCTGTCACCTAGTGCTAAATGAATTAAATTAACAAGCGCAAGTGACCAGCACACTAGTGCTAAATGAATTAAAGAAGCCTCTGTCCTAAGAGACGCAGCCTTCGGCCCTCCCTAATGGACCCAGTCGCAAGAGCCAACCGGGCAGATCGGACGGTTGCGAAACGGAGCCACGAGCCTGTCTGTACGTGTACTGTGACCGGTTCGTCTTGGTTGGACTCATGCGTCAGGTCGTCGATGCAAGGTCTGCCACCGCTTTTCGGTCGAGTAGGACGGACCGGGGTTCCACAGCCACAACAAGCACTCAAGCAGCTCTCCTACTGCCCTTGCTTGTGCGGCAGTTACTCCACTCACTCTAGGTTTCTTGCTACATGGAACCTCCGTGACAACTGACAAGGGAAGACGGAGAGGGCTAGCCGGCCGGTCCTCTTCTCCGCGGAACCCACGGTCAGGTCCTGTTCAGGACTTCAGGCGAAGAATCCACGGCCGATCGTCGCCGGCGGATACGTACAATGCGGTCGCGCTCACCCGAAACTTAGTGGAGGACTCCACGGCCGGCCATGTACGTACTGTCAACCGGGTCAACTAACCGGCCATGTACGCTTTTTTTTAATTCCTAGCTGTATGGATATATAGACCGATTTATTCTTATTAAAAAAAATCTTAGTACCCGTTCTGATCTGCTGAAACAAACCGCCAGCCACATATGTACTGTCTGCGGGACAGCGGGAGGACGACGGGTGCGAGCGCGGCCGGTGAGCCGGCGGCCGTCCGTCCGTTCGTCAGTGACCGCGTCACAAGCTGCACACCCGGTGTCGGTGTCACTGTGTAACCGCGGCGTTGGGCTCTTGCCACTAGTAGCTTGTTAAAGTAGAAAGTATAGAGATTAAAATGAAATGAACAAATGGTTGGTTGATTGATTGAATGAACAATGAGCTGGAGAGGAAGTAGTGCACGTGGAATGGAGCGGCCCGTTTTCCAAGGAAGCAAGTGTTCATGTACCTGGCGCCTGGTGGGAGCGCCGAACGCTTTACTGTTCGCTCCACTTCAAAATACATATGGAACCGGGAGATCGACAATTAAGATAAGAAGAAATGTGGCCACATCAGGGCGTATTTGGATGTTAAAATAGGGCTGCTAAAGTTTAGCTCTAGTAGATTTACTAATGAAGCTAAGTATGAGCTAGTAAGAATAAAATATCATGCGCCAATGGATTCTAAGAAATAATTAGCCATCATCTTTGCAATTAGATCAATAATTAGCTTATATATATATATTCAAACATCAATTTGAAAAAAAAATCAAACAAAAATGATAAATTCAAAGAGCATGAGGCACTAGAAGACAAAACTTCTGGAAATTTGTCTTGTAGTGGACTTGTATATGGAATTTGTTATTTTCATATGAATTTTTTACAAAATAATTCTACATCTCAACTTTTACCACAAAGTTCATCTAATGATATACTATGGATGTGCATCATTTGAAATTTTAAATACCTGCAGCTATAATTGTTTAAAGGTTTGCACCTAATATTTCCCGTAAGTGGGCCAAAGTTTTGGATCCAAACACCCTAGTTAACGACGGCTAAGTGTAGTTGTTTTACACCCTTGTTAACGGCTGCTAAGTATAGTTGTTTTAAACTAAAGTTCAGTGGTGAGATTCCTGCACGACCACATGAATTTGTGATGTCACGATCTGTACAAGTATACTACATTATTGGGTGTTTTCTGTACTTCCGTCACTATTAGCTTAGCCGACAGAAGTACAAGGAGAAGGAAAAATAAAGCAAAATGAATTCCTCGAAGTGGGCAGCTATTTGTGTTTTCTAGTTTTTTCTTTTTGAAAAGCTAGCAAGAGAAGTACGTTATCATTTAAGGAAGAAGAAGTAGGAACACTGTCTTACAGTGCTGATATTACATAAATAGTTAAGTTCTCATACTCTGAAAAAAGAAGGCATAAATAAGAACTATGATAACTCAGTAGGCAATTTTCTAGTGTCCGCTTCATGTTTGATCTCTTGCATCACTTCCATCGGGGTTTTTATCTTCTGATCGAACACACGCCAGTTTCTTTCCTTCCACAAGTTCCCGCATAGTACATCATCATCGCAGCTTGGATTTGTGTTTTCTAGTTTAGAGTCTGTAGCACAAATTAAAGTGGGCCAGCTATTTGTGGACCGCGCAGGCCTCAAAGAAGCCGCAAATTGGACGGGCCAGTCATTTTTTTTGAAAGCACCCACATCACTAGGGAATTATGTAAGAAATTAATTGGGCACCCACGCTGACCGCGCGCTCAACGCAGATGGGCTGCCGGGAAAGTTCGAGGATGCGCCTGCCGGGGCTTACACACGCGCACACACCACACACCTGTGTACATAGGCACATACGCACCCTGGTATCCCTCTGGGGGTAAACCCCGTGCGACACCCGGAAATTTGGCCCCGATGGGGCTCGAACTCGAGCGGGCAGCTCGGCCACTGCTAGAGCTAGCCACCGAACTTTTGGTCCGTTCGCCAGGCCAGGCTTAATAATAGTAGAGTAAAATACACTGGAGTCCTTAAATTAGTTGACCTGTTCTATTTAGGTCCATGAATTTTGAAAATACATTTTTAGGTCCACGATCTTGTGTCACTTGAGGTCCAAAACACATCTGACCAGTGTTGACTGCCTACGTGGACCGCCACGTCCGATCCAACGTGGCCACTGGCTGCGACGCGTGCCTCGCTGCCCTGCTGAGCCACTCGCTGCAGCGCTGGCGTCCTGTCCAGCTCCCCTCCCTCCTGCTCTGGCGGACCGCAGCACCCCTCCCTCCTCTCCTCTCTCCCCACGCGACGCGCGGCACACGCAAGAGAGCAGCGCACACCGTGCGCGTGGGAGGCACGCGAGGGCACACCGCGCGCGTGGGAGGCACGCGAGGGGGAGGCCCAGGAGCGTGGCCGGGGCGCGGCGTGGAGGAGCGAGAGCGGCGCAAGGTGGCGCGGGCCTGCAGGCTGCAGCAGGGGAGTAGCTGGGCAGCTGGCTACACCTTTCCAAAAAGAATAAAGGAGATACCCTGATTCACTGTGGACTCTAAACGTGCAAAACTAAACTAAAGGCGCGTTTAGTTCCCAAAAATTTTCACCCAAAAATTTTCACCTCCCCTTTAAACACATATATGAAGCACTAAATGTAATTTAATAACAAAACTAATTACACAGTTTGGATGTATACGACGAGACAAATCTTTTAAGCCTAATTAGTGCATGATTAGCCATAAGTGCTACAGTAACCCACATGTGCTAATGATGTGGTCAAAGGCCTCAAAAGATTCGTCTCGTGGTTTCCGAGTGAGTTCTGAAATTAGTTTTTTAATTAGTGTCCAAAAAGCCCTCCCGACATCTGGTCAAACTATTGACGTGACATCCAAAATTTTTTTTGTTTGCAACTAAACGGGCCCTAAACGAAAAAGGAAACTTCCGACAAAGAGACAACGGCCGAGAACAGTTCAGGTGATCCGGGTGCATCGAGTGCTCCAGTGAACTCGACAGATTGCAGCCGTCAGATGCAACGTGAATGCATCAGATGCACCTCCTGTTCATCCAGTCATTTTGCATTTTGGTCCCTGTATTTTTATCATATCAACCCACAGCCCAGACTGGATGCACAACAGGTGCATCCGGTGCGTTCACGTCGCGTCCGACGGCTGCAGTCCGTCGGATGCACGGGAGCATCTGATGCACCCAGAACATTTGAACCTTTCTCGATTGCTGCCCCCCTACCTATTTCTTACAGTAGGTACTAGTATGAATAATGAACATTCTCTCTTTAGTGAGGATGCAGGTGAGTACCCAATATTATTTTGGATCATTTAATTAATGATGATAGCATGTCACTTTAGTTCATTTCACCTCCCAAATTATTTACGCGAAATATCATTCTAGTTCATTTTATCATTTTTTTGTATTGATCCAAAATTTGAAATATGTATTTTTCGATTATGAAAAAAGTTCCGACTTTAATCAAACATTTCATGCTTAACCTACGCGAACGTACTCAAAGTTGTCCACTATTATTGGCCACGGCGTGCTTCTTGTTTTGAACACAAAAACGATGATGTTGCAAATACAGTCCAAACCGGATGCCACAATAACTAAAAACTAGACGTTTGACCTAACCAAGCCATTCACAATATGAATGCCTTAACCAACCAATGGTCCATGTCTCCATGACTCCATGGCAATGAATGAAGACGATTACTCCAAAAATAAAAAAGGAGAGACCCAAAAAAGTTGAAAATTGAAGAAGAAACTGAGAACCTGCACACAAGGGCCCACGCGCCACCAGCTCCAAAAGAAACACTAGGGGGTTTCTTGTAATATCTTCAGTTTAAAACTCTCGTGCTCCCCACATTCCCACCCCCGAGTCCGGAACCCGTCATCGTTCGTTGCCAGCCAGGAGCCAACGGCCACCAGCCCAGCACCTCCCCTCCCCCTCCCATCTTTGGCCTTCCCCTCCATCGCCTTCCCCACGCGCGCACGACGCGAACGACCGCGGGGGCGCGCGGCCGTGAACGTCGCCACCGTCGCCATGACGGAGTCGCGCGACCCGCCCACCGGCTGCGCCATGTTCGGCATCTACAGCGGCATGTTCCGCCGCCGCCGGTCTGCCTCCATGACCTCCCTCCACCGGGTCAACGGTACCTCGCCCGCCGCCTCCGACGCCGAGACCGAGGCCGCAGCGGCTCCGGCTGCGCAGGCGAACCCGGCGCACCGGAAGCCCGCCGTCACCCACGACTCCTCCCTCGTGCGCCGGCATAGCACCGTTCCCGTGCCGGCGCAGAACGGCGCCGGGGCCCGCGCCGCGCCGCCGGTGAACGAAAGGGGCAGGCCCGTCCCCAAGGCGGCGAACGGCGTCGGCGGAGCGAGGACCTCGGCGGAGCCGGCGTCGGAGTACACCGGCATGGCCGCGGAGCTCGACAAGATGATCCTCGACCACCAGAGGGTCAAGGGCACCACGCAGCTGGTGCGCGCCACCTCCGGCAACATGATGCTGCACCGCAACCTCGGCAACCTCAACGCCGGCGCCGGCGGCGCGTCGGCGCGCAGCTCGGTGGAGCGCGGCGCCAAGATGGCCAATGAGCGGAAGGCGCCCAACGGGTACGCGTTCTCGGGCATGGGCAACATTGTCAAGGAGGCCAAGCCAGCGGGGGGCGACCTGTGCCGGGCGCTGTCGCACCGCACGGACCCCGAGAAGCTCAAGGAGATGGGCAACGAGGAATACCGGCAGGGGCATTACACGGAGGCGGTGGCGCTCTACGACCAGGCCATCATGATGGACGCAAGGCGGCCGGCGTACTGGAGCAACAAGGCGGCCGCCCTTGCCGCGCTCGGCCGGCTCATCGAGGCCGTCGGCGACTGCAAGGAGGCTGTCCGGATCGATCCGTCCTACGAGCGCGCTCACCACCGACTTGGCGGCTTGTATCTCAGGTACGTGGGACATCCTGTCGAATTTTTTTTGAACGAACAACACAATACTGGACGAGTGTGTTTCTATTGATATAGCAGAGAAATATAAGGCTATGTCTCTGGGAGGTCATAACCAGGCACAAAGAAAAAAGAGAGAAAAAACACGCCGGTGGGTTGGATTGAGACATCAACACGCGCCAAATTTAACTCTACTCAACAATTCAGGCTGGTCGGATTGGGACATCGACGCAAGCCGCACAACTCATCTACACGAGACCTCTCAGGCCGATTGAAAAAGCACCGCACAACAAACGCAACAAAACCGAAATTTTTCCCGACACCCACCAAGCATCCACACACTTGTAGTTGCCGAGAACCTTCAGATGTGACCCTGCATTGTCAGGGAACCGAAAGAGGCAGACGGTATTACACCAGGAAGACCACCGCCATGCGAAAACCTCAGCCGCCATACCGCGGCAACAGCACCCTCCACCTGACGGAGTGAAACCACCGAAACCGGGCCTCTCGTAGGCTGCCTCGCAGTCGCTACCACGAAACACTACACGCGGGGCCTCGCCGCATCCGTCGTTGGACCTCACTCTCATCGCCTCGAAGAATCACCACGCACGGGGGCCTCACCACTCCCGTCACAATACTCCACGCCACGGTTCCGTTTCTTTTGTCACCATCAGAGGCGAAGAGCAAAGTTGCCCCACTTCCCCGGGTCTCCAACAACGCCGAGCCGCCACCACAAGCCGACCTCATCTCCTTGCTTTACCCGCGAAACATAACCTCTGCCGCCGTGGCCGCAAGCCGAAGATGTCGCTTGCGCCATCTTCCGACGATGTAATGCACCGGATAGCTCAACCAAGCTAAACGACCCGCCGTGGTCCGCTGCAAGCCAAGTCGTCCCCTGGTGTCGTTGCCGCAAGCGCCGTCCTTTGACGTCGTCCCACGCCGCACTGACAGTTGCCATGCAACGCCAGCCGCCACGATCCGCTGCAAGCAGCCACAACGACAACCAAGCGACAACCTTGGGCCGCCACCAAAGCTGCGAACACCACCATGAGGGCTCAGCAACACCCATTCACCTTGGCACACAGCGGAGATGCCAACCCCGTCTGTTGCCGCCCAAGCAATGGACCAAGAATGCCACTAGCCTAAATGGGTCTCTAGAGACAACGCCTCCAAGAAGGTCATGACGCCAGGGCGCCGCCGTCGCTCGTCCAGAATCTGGACAGGGTTTTCACCCAGAGCCCCGTGCAGACAAGGGTAGCTCCAAGATGACGTCCCCAATAGGGAAAACGACGCTCAGAGGCGCCGCCGTCATCTGTGCTAGCAGGAACGCCGGCAAGGAGTTTCGCCCGGAGCATCAACCCCTCGCTACACGCTCACAGC
This sequence comes from Panicum virgatum, assembly GCF_016808335.1. Classification (NCBI taxonomy): domain Eukaryota; kingdom Viridiplantae; phylum Streptophyta; class Magnoliopsida; order Poales; family Poaceae; genus Panicum; species Panicum virgatum. Next base: position 61,697,164 of record NC_053145.1, on the reverse strand, counting down.
TTTGGCACTCCCGGACCAAAGCCACAGCAGCATACCCGAGGCGGCGCCGCCGCTGCGCCTCCACGCACCATGCCGTTGCCAAACCTCCTCCTCTGTTGCACCATCCACGAGCCTTATGAGCAACCACGGCCACCGCCGCCTCCTCGCGCCGCGCAGCAATTCCTCCGTGAAGCGCAGAACATTTCTCGGCAGCACTCTCCCAGCGCTACTATGTCGCCAGGCGTGAGCTTGACGGCGCCACGCGACGCCGCGCACAGCGGCGTCGACGAGGGGTCCGGCAACATCCTCCTCCCCGATGACGCGCCGATGTCCTCCACACAGCAGATGGGGCTCCGCGCACCCCGCCGTATCGGGCCGTGCGCGCGAGGGAGTCCCTGAGGCCGCCAAGCGCCCCCTCCCCACCGGGCGGGAGCTCAACCTCCTCCATCCGAACATGCGCCGTCGTCCTCCGTCGCCGCAACCGGGGGCACACGACACTAGAGCCACCATTGGTCAGCGCCGCCGCCGAGTGTGGGCACCTCGCCCCACGCCGAGGTCGTCGCGTAGCCGAGAGACGCCGAATCTGTGCCGAGAGACGCCAACCCCGCGCTCGCCCGGCCCACGCCGCGCGGCCTCAGGCCACCCTCATCGTGCGGCCTCCAGGCCTCCGGCGCCGCGCACGGCCGGATCCCGCCCGTGGAAGGCCCGCACCGCTCCACCACCACCGCACATCGCTCCTGCTTAGATTCGGTGCATGCAGCGCTGCCTCGGTGCTTGGCCCCGCCGCCGCCATCATAGGGGCCGCGCGGACTTCCGACGAGCCTCTCCGGCGACGGCGAGGGCGGGGAAGGGCGGAGGTGAGTGGCGGCGGCTAGGGTTCGGTGGTGCCTCCCGAGTTGCCCGAGCGGGGGGCGACGCGGGGGCCTTGCTCTGTTTTTTATCCTGTCGATTTTCGGATCAAACGCGTTAGAGATTTCGTCATTTCGCTCACTGGTCCTTAAGATGAGTTGAATTGTTCAACGCCAAATTGTATCCTGACACTGCATGCATCATGCCTATTTTTATCTGATCATCTATTCTTGCGCACGATTTGGTATCAGCATCATCTATTTTCAATCAAGTATTTCTTTAAAAACAGTTCAGTTAAGCATTTAATGCTGCTACAACATTGGACTAGGGAATCTGATTTGAAGTACCAGGTGATCTAGTCTGTGCGGAGTACTAGACGCCTGCATTTCTTTCATTTTCCTTTTCTTTGGCGAGCATTGGTTGTTGAACTCTACCACGCACGTTCGAACGTTCCATCAGGGATTTATATGACGCGCTCATATATTTTTTTGTATTGCATAGTTTGACCTTGCGTGTTGTCTGAAAATGAACTACGGTAGGTGTTAATTTTATCTCTATAGTACTCTCTTCGTTTCAAATTATAATTCGTTTAATTTTTTATCTTAAGTTTAACCACTCGTTTTATTCAAAAATTTATGTAAAATATTATTTTTTTGTTGTGGCTTTCTTTCTTCAAGAATGACTTAAGTTTGACTATATTTTTCATTTCTCCACGCATAGTTGGAGTTTTAAGCTGAAATTTTATAAGATGATAATACACATTATAACACATCTTAAAAAATACATCATATTTTTTTATCATTATTTTGATGTATTAGTATATTTAATAATAATTTAATCATTGGAGTACAAAATTATATGATAAATAATGATAAATAATGATAAAAAACTATAACAATTTTTTTTAATATGCATTGTGATGTCCACTACTACTCTGCAAATTTTGAAATTAAAATTCAACTTATGTATGAAAATGCAAAAAAGACAAATTTTATATAGAGGTCAAATGGATTAAATTGCATAGTTTAGGGGGTAAATTGAACAAAGTTATAGTTTAGGGGTTTATTCAAACTTTGTCTATACTTGATGGGAGTAAATTGGACTTTTTCCTAACTAAAATGAAATAGATAATGGAGTATCTACTTCCGCATCACCATCCCTTTTGTTTTAGGATGCCACTAGCTTTTGCCCGTAAGATAAGCAATAAGCAATAACAACCGCTTGATGATTAAGAGCATGCCATAATTTTTATTCTACACATGCTCCTTCGGAACGTACTCTAGGTCATTGGATCAGCAGGCCAAGCACAACCGTCTGCATGCCTTAATTTATGCTAGCCGTTTGTAATAAGATTCACATTGATGATTGGTGCTTTGAATAGCTAATCGCTTCTTCAGCAAGCATGCTTACACCTCCTTTTCAAGTTCATGATTGCACTAATTCAAAGCTGTCAGAGAACAAGTCTTTGCTTCATTTTTCCTACACTCTACTCAGCAACTTTTTGGGTGCCACTAGGTATCAGAGCCAACCATATAATTTACTTGAAAATTCATATAGGATCGTGGCAATCGGTTAGATATGTATGAAATTGTTTACTCATCAATAGAATATTTCTAAAAAAATGAAAGTGGAATAGAATTAATGGAATGTCAAACAGTTTATGTACTCATCAATTTGTTTGCGTGCTGATCAGATTAGGAGAACCTGACAGGGCCATCTACCACTTCAAGCAGTCGTCCAAGGAATCCACGGGCGCCGACGTTTGTCGCGCGCAGTCGGTGAAGAGCCGCATCGCCAAGAGCAGCGACGCCCGCAGGCTCAAGGACTGGATCACGGTGCTCCAGGAAGCGCAGGCCGCCGTGTCCGACGGCGCCGACTGCGCTCCACAGGTCAGCGCGCGTCCGCCACGACAATGACCATAGCGGCACGAACGCCGCGCGTGGGGCTTTGCATTGGACGCCACCATTCTCACACGTTTCCTCCATCACGATGAACTACCCCGCTAGGTGCTGGCGTTGCAAGCCGAGGCTCTGCTGAGGCTGCAACGGCACGACGAAGCGGACGCGGTGTTCAGCGGCGCCGGCGCGCCGAGGTTCGGCGTCGACGAGTCGACCAAGTTCTTCGGTACCTTCGGCCATGCCTACGTCCTCATCGTGAGAGTTCAGGTCGACATGGCTGCAGGGAGGTCTGTGTCTGTCTGTTCATTCCCGCTCCGCCGCCAGACGCAAGCGCGTTCGTGCACGAGCGCACCAGGAAGAATGGCACGCCTGACACTTGTTGGGTTCTCGTGACACGTCACGACAGGTTCGACGACGCCGTGGCGACGGCGCAGACGGCGTGCCAGCTTGACCCGAGCAACCGGGAGGTCACGAACGTGCAGAGGCGGGCCAAGGCGGCGGCCGCGGCGCGGCTGCGCGGCAACGACCTCTTCAAGGCCGCCAAGTTCGCCGAAGCGTGCCACGCCTACGGCGAGGGCCTCGACCGGGAGCCCGGCAACGCCGTGCTGCTCTGCAACCGCGCCGCGTGCCACGCCAAGCTCGGGCGGCACGAGAAGGCCGTCGAGGACTGCAGCGCCGCGCTCACCGTGCGCCCGTCGTACAGCAAGGCGCGGCTCCGGCGGGCAGACTGCAACGTCAAGGTGCGCCGTCCGGCTGCGGTTCTGCACCTGAATTCTCCCCGTGCAGAACGTTTCTCATTGCAATAGAGCTGACGTGTGATCTCATCTTGCCACCGTCCTTTTTGTGTTGTCATGTGTTCAGCTGGAGAGATGGGTAGCGTCCTTGAGAGATTACCAGGTGCTGATCCAAGAGCTCCCGGAGAATGAGGACGTGAAGAAGGCTCTCTCCGAGGTCGAAGCCAAGCTCAAGAGCCAAAGGAATGGGGGAGAAGTAGCAAGGCCTCAGCACTGACGTCATGTAACTACAAAAACCCTTTCCCAGTTCTCATTGCAATTCGATTCTGCATCTAAACAGGGGGAAATATTTGAAGCAGTCTGCAGAATATGAGTGTGGGATGGAAAAGAATATTTCAACCTACCAACCGAACAGACATCTGCAGATGTTTATACATCTAAACAGAAAAAATATAAATCAATTGCACACTGGTTTTCCTTGGACTAATGATTCAAGTGTCGGTCCTAACAAACTCGAGTGCTCTTTATCTACTTTAATTTTAACTAGTTAGGTGCTAGGGCACCATTAAATGGTCACGCGTAGATAAACAAATGAGGAGTGGTTTGAAAATTAGGCAGATTCCTTGCCTGCTCACCTCTTCTTCAGAACAAAGCACTGGCCTGTTGATCATAACATAATCTACTCCCCTATGCAGGTTTCTTTGCTCTGTCGGCTACTGGACAAATCAACCGAAACTTCTGAAGAGAGGACAAGTCTTTGGGCAAGACAACTCTGCACGCACAGCTGAGCAGTTTATTATACCAAATCTGCATACTTTTTTTTTGTTCGCCGTACACCAAATTACACAGAGAAATCAAGTAATGGAACTGTACATAATACTTGCTCCAAAGTGATGTATAGTTAGTGGATGAATTTGTTTGGTTCCTCGCGAAAAGAAAGTTGATTTATTTGGTTGTGCCCTTGTGTTATGGGTGTCAAATACCGTGGATTTCTGAAGATTCAGTTTGGCTCTGAAACTTGACATACTGAAGGCTGTGCTCTAAAAATAAAGGAAAAAGTCTATTTTTGACTATCCAACTATTGCCCGAGTTTGATTTTGGCCATTAAACTCTAAAACCGGGTATCTTCGACCATCCAACTATCAAAACCGTTCATTTTTTGTCATCCGGCGGTTTTGCAGGGCGGTTTTGCTGACGTGGACGCCACGTGGAGGTGGGGCCCACTTGTCAGTGCTACCCCCACTCTCTCTCTTTTCTCTGTCTCCCTCTTCTCTCCTCTCTCATCTCTCTCCTCCCTTCAGACGGCCGGCGGCGGGCGGAGCAGGGACCGGCGGGAGGGCGGCCGGTGAGCCGGCGTTGAGGCCGTTGTGGTGCCGCGCGGCAGCCTGACGCGGGGCAACCGGCGCGAGCGGCGCTGCCAGGAAGCCGCGGCCGCACACGGTGAGGCGTGAGGGCGAGGGAGCAGCAGGCAGTGGCTGGGCCACGGCGAGCCGTGCAGGGGCAGCGCGGAGCGGGACGGCGGCGAGCCGTAGCAGGGGTGGTAGGGAGCTGGGCGGCGGCGGCCGGAGCAGGGGCGGCGGCGGGCTGGAGCAGCAGCCGGTGCAGGGGCCGCGCAAATCGGGCAGTGGGGACTGCGCGGAGCCGGCACGGCGGCTGGGGCGGGGTGCCGCGGCGAGGCGTGGTCCGCGGCGGCGTGCAGGCGAGCCAGCAGCAGTGCTCGTCCTCGCACCTGCCGCACCTCCCCTGGGCACCACCGCCGCAGCTCCCCTGCCCCGGCGGCCCCCTCCCGCCGCTTCCTCCTTCCTCCCCACCGCCGCCGCATCCCCTGCCCCGGCGGCCCCCACCGCCGCTCCCTCCTTCGTCCCCTGCCCCGGCGGCCGCCACCGCCGCTCCCTCCTTCGTCCCCTGCCCCGACGGCCCCCAGCGCCGCTCCCTCCTTCCTCTCCAGCGCCGTTGCTGCAACAGGGTGGGCCCGCAAGGGGCGGCGGCTGCGACTGCGGCTGCAGTAGGTGGCACCGGCTGTAGTACGTGGCAGCGGCACCTGCTACTACCAGGGGCGGCGGCAGCAGCAGGCAGCACAAGCAGCAGGGGCGGCGGCACTGCTCGAGCAGGGGGCGGGTGGCTTTTCCAATGAGCAAGACCCTCTTTGCTGCAACTACAATATGGATAACATCTGCAGACATGAATTTGTAGCCTTCGGTACAAACTGACAATGCTCTATACTGAAACGCGTAGTTTACCTGCTCTCTTTTATTTTCGTCTGACAGTTTCAGATCGAAATCATTGAGTAACAATAGGCACAGTCACTTTCATATCTGAAAAGCACATGAAAAAGCCTAACCTTGATACGTATGATTTTTTTAACAGCAGAATAGGCTAATAGGGTGCCAGCCCCGCCCTAATTCCTCTGTTATTCTTCCTGCCGTGCCCGAGGTTGTTGACAGGCCGCGCTGCACCGCCGTGGCCATGCTCGCACGGTGACGGTGATCTCCTCCACAAGTGCGCACCTAAAATATTTGCACTTACCCACCTAAAATGGATCGCGGTCATTAATCGCGATCCAAAATGATACACTTAGCCCCCTACCTCCTGGATTTTGCAAATTAGACCAAAACGTGATCCAGCAGAGGCGCCACGAGGAAAGCCTCGTCGCCGGCGGAAGGAGATTCAGGCCTGTGCCAACCGGTAGTCAGCTGGCAATTCGACGTAGAGGAGTCGGAGGAGCTCCGAAAAATTGTGGATCTGCCGAAGCGCCTAGCCTACCTCGACGAGTGCTTTGCGGATGATTAGGGATCGACGAGGAGGTGCCGAGGGAGGTATTGAGTGGGGTTCGACGAGGATGTACGGAGTGCAGGCGGGCGGGCGTCTCCCGGGTACACCGCTGTACGTTGCTGTTGAAGAGGGAGGAGAAGTCATTTAGGATCAAGAGGATTGCTTGTCCGCAGCCACGGCGGCGGCCAGATGCGGGTGGCGCGTGGCGGCCCGTCAAGGTGATCGAAGGCTGAAGCCGGCAACTGCGCCGGACCTCCTGGAGGTCAACCATGCAGCACAATCTTCCATCCAGCAGCTCCAGAGCACTGAATTTTACAGTATTCTGTAGAGCTCAAAATTACCTAGGTTTGATTCGTTCATTTCGATGGATCTAAATCCTTCCTTCGCAGAGATGGTGTACCAGTCGAACAGCGTTCGTCCTATCAGCATTGTTTCTCGTCTTCTCGACCTGGACATCAGATCGAACCCAACACTGCAGCTCATCTACAAGCTGCTCGCCAGGGCACCAGTTCACTTGGGATGAGAAGTTCTGTCAGATTTTCAAGGTAATTTCGTTCTCCTGTTGACAACTGCAGATGGGCATGCTTGCTCGCTATGACAAGTTATCAGATATCTTGACCATTGCTTGTCAGTGAAGTGTCGTAAAATATTCAGTTTGGCTGAACATGCAAATTATTTAACTGTATCACCTGTAGGATATTGGTAGATTATTTTTGTCAGTCCACTAGACTCTAGGAACAATTCGAGCTTTTTTTTTTTGAACAAAGAACAATCCAAGCTTAGTGAGTGGGTTGTCACTTTTTTCTAGTTAATAATAACAATGAATAAAATTCACCAGCTTCGTTTAGTTTGTATTTTTGGCCCCCATCACTTGATAGTTCGTAACAGTGATTGTCGTTGGGTAAATGCAATTTTTGCTTGGAACCTATCTTGTTCAAGATCAGTTGTTGGTGTAGAAATGAAAAACCCAGCTAAATTGGACTGGCCGATACCTCTGTCGACTCTGTTTAGTAAAAGGAACTGATCTTGCCTTTCCTCACAGCTAATACGAGCTGAAATGGAGGGAAACCAATGCACCATGCCTCCAAAGCATTCAATTTCAAAGAGAAAAACGTGATCTTCTGAAAAGTTCATCGGTTAAGATGGTGTGCTTCATACTGATGCGGCATATTTCATTTGTCATTCATATAGTGTTGTTTTAGCTTGATCTGATTTCCTTCTTTGCAGAAATAGTGCTCCACTTGAACAGCGTTCGTGCTATCAGCATCATTTCTCGTCTTGGGCATCAGAGCCACCATAGTTGAATGCTACAAGCAGGACAACAGTTCATTTGGATACGAAGCTCTATGAGGTGATCAAGGTAATCCTATTCTCCTGCTGACAACTATAAATTGGGATCTCCTACCGCAGTACTAAGAGCTAAACAAACGGTAAACGAGTAGTTTTGCGCCTCAAACATAGGTACCCAAGCAGCTTCACACAAATTGCATTATCAATTCTGCATGCATCTGGGTCACTGCACATGTAGCATTTTGCCATATGACAAAAACTCCTATTCTGTTGTTCTCAAAATGGAATGACTAACACTGTTTAAAAATACATAAAAAATCATGATGCTTTCAGTTCTGAATTATAGTGAACTTTTGTTTGAACTTGTAATGAAAACAAGCAAACTTACAGAATTAGGATACTTCAGACACATACTGACTACATCGCTGAAAGATCGGATCGTGTGCTCTAGCCTAAGAGGGAGAGGGTGTGAATTAGGCAACTTAAAACCTTAACCTATGGCTCCAACTAAATTGAACAATATTAAACTAAAACATGCTATTTATATGTGCAACTACGGTTTTTCTAGTGTGAAACCCTTATCCCAAAAGAGTTTAGCAACCTATAGCCTTTTCTATCAAAATACTACTCTATGAAAGTAAAGGCACACAAGGAATCTTGTGGAAACGTAAAGAGCGGGATATGAGGAAGCAAACTCTCGACGCGGGTGTTTATCCCGTAGTTCGGTTAGCCACAAAGGCACACCTACATCCACGTTGTTGAAGCACTCACTAAGAATATCGCTTTCCGGCAATCAAGTCTCTTCCGTGGACTCAACCACGATCACCTTGATCCCGTTTTTCACTAAGGAGCTTCTCCACAAAGGATGGGGTCTCCACGTCCCCCGCACAAGGTCGTCCACGCCGCTCCACACCAAGTCGGAGGGTCGTTGACGTTGCCGGCAAGCCTCAAAGCTCCAAGGGGCCGGCGCACCAAGATATCTTCTTGGTCCACTAAAGAACCACAGCACAAGACACAACACCTTGCTATCTCACTCACTAAAGAGCTAACCTAGCACTAACACTCTCAAAGATGTGCTAAGGACTAAAGATATGATCACTAAGCTCTTGGATGGCTTGGAGGTATCTTGGTGTAGGTGTGATGTTCCTGAACTCCGGCAACCTTGAAATGCCCGAGGGATGGCATATATATAGCCCACCAAGTCCATAGAGCCGTTTGTAGCCGTTAGACCTTTTCTGCGCAGGGCACCGGTTGCACCGGTGATAGGGCACAGGTGTAACCGGTCACTCACGGCTCTGAACTAGCCGTTGTCCTTCTGACAATGCCACCAGTTAGACCGGTGCGTTGCACCGGTGGTGCACCGTTTCAACCGGTCCTGAAGCATCTGCTCTCCCTTGCTTGACATCGTCTCTGAAGGATAGTCTGGTGATTGCACCGGTGCTCCAATTTCATACCATCGGTTTAACCGGTGTTACTTGGGTTTCTTCACTTGGCATGTCTCTGCACAGACAGATTGCACCGGTGCCCCAGCGTCGGTTTATCCAGTGACCACCGGTTAGATCGGTGCATGGGCGTCGGTTAAACCGGCGCTACTGGTTCTGCATTCACTTGTTCAACTTGTCACATCAGTCATTTGGACACATCTTTGCGGTGAATTGGACACATTGGATTTTAACCATGGGACCTAAAAGTCCTATAAATATAATCTCACAAACTTGTTAGTCCCATTGATTATGTTATCACACAATCACCAAAATCAGAAACAATGGCCTAATGGGGCCATGTTCCTTACAATCGCCAAGCCTGCCATGTATTCTTGTCAATACATCACCTCAGTAGAACAAATTCCCAGTACAATATTGTCGGTGTCCTGACCCGGCGGTCCGGCACCAACTAGTACGATGCCGCGTGATCCTTCACTCCGGATGGTTGATGCAAGAGGTAACAAAGGGACGCACGGGTTTATCCTGGTTCCGGCCGCGAGGCCATACGTCCACCAAAGGGGTGTGCGAATGCACTGTACTATCTTGCACCGGGGGTGCCTGTAGTAGGGGTACAAGCGAGGTGAGAGAGGGAGGGAAGCTCCCAAGTCTCTGCCAGATGATTGAGGCGAGTGACAATATCGTGCTCCGGGGAGCGTGTGCGTGTGTGTTGAGGGCGAGGGAAGAAGAAGAAGAATGAGATGGAGAAGATAAAGCCCGCCTCCTCCTTTTATAGACACAAGGAGGGGCGGAGTACATGTACAAGAGGGGGAAGAAGTCGCCGTTCCTCCCCGAATCGGGGGCGCACAGTGGTCAAATACTGTAGAAAGTATGCTGTGGGGCTCCAGAGATCATGGCGCCGGGCGTGCGGTTGTCCTGGGCGGTGTCCTGGCCTGGCGGAGATCGCGCCGGCGTCGCTGTGGCTCCTGCGGGCGTCGTGGCATCTCCTGTAGAGGGTACCGTCCTCTATGCGCGACATGGCGGCGTCTCGAGGGTCCTGCAGGCGGGAGTCTTGCTCCGGTCAAGGCCCGGGCCGTGTTCGAGGGTTGCGCCCATGCTGATCGAGGGTTCCCCGGTGGGGGAAAGTACCAGAGAAGTACGGGGAGTTGGTGGCACAGTGGTAATAACAGTGCCGAGCACGTAGGGACTGGGCACCGCAGGTTCCTACAGTGACGCCACAGTGCTGGGGATGGGTGAGCAGTGACCGGAGTTGGTGGATGGGATCCCGGTCACAACCACTGTGCGGAGTGGTGGTCTGACGCCGTCTGACCCGGGTGTTGCGGTGGAGTTGTTGGCGTTTAATGCCTCCGTACAGTGTGCGGGTAAGCAGATGGGTCACCAGTTCCTTCTGCCGAGGGATAGCGTCGAGCGAGGCGGAGTTGGTCCTTTCTCCCGAGGGTAGGTTCGCTACCCTCGAGCGAGGCGGAGATTGCTCAACGGGTTCGAGGGGGTTCGGACGGGTTGCACTGTTTGAGCTGGGCCATCGGCCGAGTGCGAAGTGGGCCTCTTTGAGTCCTTTCCTTTCCTTTGGATCGGAAGAAGACTGCAGGCCTTCGTGGGCCCGATCGCTCAACACATGTTTTGCGTCCCGGGGGAGATTTGGTCCCCTGGTTAGGATGTCCCTAATCATGGTACCCGACAGTAGCCCTCGAGGCTTTGTTGGGATGAGCATCAGCCCTGCAGAGGCTTTGTTGGGATGAGCATCAGCCCTGCAGAGGCTTGATCCCTCGAGGGCGTGGCTCGGGTGCTGAACGTGGGTTTAGTTTGCCCCGCGGGGCGCGTCGGCGCGCCTGCGGGTGTTGCTAGAGGAGATTAGTTCAAGATCGGAGTTCGCCGACAGAGAAATGGTGGTAAGGTCACTCCGAGTTGTCTATGCAGATCATAGTCGCCTCGGACACCGTGGCGTTGCCGCGGGAAGCGTCGTCGCCGCACAGTTGGAAGGCTTGAGCTGGTTTGCGAAGCCAGGTAGAAGTGAGGAGAAGGGTTGGATGCTTGCGGCAGATTTGATCCTCGAATGTGTGAAGTTTCCTCCGTGGGGGTGCGTCATCGCACCCGCGGGTGTAGCCCCCGAGGCCTTGGAGGAGTGCTTGCACTCGTCCAAGGGCTATAAGCGTCGCTCTGCTTGGTCGATCAGGTGCGGCGATCGCCCAACTTCTTTTTCAGCCGGCCTCGGCGTTCTTTTCAGCCGGCCTCATCATTTCTCGTGCTGGTACAGCGGCCCGCAACTTTGTTGATCAGTCCGACAGGCGTGTGTAAGCGTGGTAGGTTTGTTCGTCACGTGGGATTTCACAATCGACGGTAGCCGATTTATTCGAGGATGCGACCTAGGCCGCGGCGTGCGAGGAGCCCCCGAGCCCTGGCTTGTGTGAAGGCGTTCAGGGGACCCTCGACCTTTCGTTACGACTCTCGTCACCCTTCCGCAGGGAGGAGGGGTGAAGCGTGCCATGCTACCCATGCCCAGGCCGCGAGCCATGGTTGCCTCGGTGAGCTGTTAGCGGGTGGTTCAAGTGTACGTCCGTGCCCCGTTCGATAAGGGTCGGCTTGTGGTCCGTGGACACGTCGCATAAAGCGCTCGCAAAGGTTCGCTGGCCGGGGCCCGGACCCATTCGATAGGGTCCGAGGGCTCGATGCTCTCCCTCGATGGGATCCCCCTGCTAGGCACCCTAGACTGGCCTTGAACACTGCGTAGGATGTCTCGAACTCCGTGTTCGAGGGTAGCTCGTACGGCACATCCGTGCAGTCCCTGACTCTGGTGATCTGGGGCGCCTGTTGAACCCTCGGTGGGACAAGCTTCGAACCCCTGATCAGTAAGGCCTCGGAATTAGGTTCCTTCGAGGGTAAAGAACCCCCGAAGGGAATATTCCGTCATGGTTTGCAAACAGCGCGGAATCGCCGGTCGTGCGCGTGGGTCTTCCACTGGTCGTGGGCAACTTGGCCCGGTGCGTGCGGTGCAGTGCGGCCGCGCCTTTTCAGGCGTTCTCCTCGGGTAGGTGGAGAGGAGTGGGCGGCGGGCGGCTGATGAGACGGCGCTACAGCGCCACCGCCCACGTCGGTTACTGCGCCGTGATTATTGTCGTGCGCGCGCGGGGGGTTCTCCGCGGGCGTGGGGCCCAGTTGTCGGTGGCTGCGATATCCCCCGTATTTAATGTGGTAGATTCGGGGCCGCAGCGGCAAATCCGCCCGGTGCGGTGAATAAAAGCGAGAGAGGGGGGCTCCGTTCGGCTCACCCAGCCATTTGCTTTCGCCTTCCCGCCTTCTTCGCCTCCCCTGTGCCCAGAGCCCAGAGCCAAGAAGCGAGAGGAGGAAGAAGAGGAGAGCGAGCGCACCTTTGCCTTCATCCGAGCCTGTTCCCCGCGTTTCCCGTCGATCCGGTGCGATGGCGCAGTACGAGGAGCCGCTGCCATGGGGGAAGTCCTCCGCCACCGAGGCGGTCTTGAAGGGGCTAGTCAACGACGGGCTCCTGCCGCCGAACTCCGACCCGTCGCGGCCGGTGTGGATTGCTCCGCGGGCGGAGGAGAGCGAGCCAAAGCCCCCGAGTGGCTACATCGTGAGGCTTGTGCGGCTCCATGAGCGGGGGTTCAGTGTTCCCGCCGGTAGGTTCGTCCGCGCGCTCTGTGCCCACTACGGGGTGGAGCTACACAACTTCGCCCCCAACTCCATCTCGCAGGCGGCAGTCTTCGTCGCCCTCTGCGAGGGCTACCTGGGGGTGGAGGCGCACTGGGTCCTGTGGATCCATCTGTTCCGCGGCGAGCTCTACAACGACTCCGTCCAGGGCCAGCCGAGGAGATACGCCAGCGCCGGTGGCCTTATGCTCCACGTGCGCGGGCAGAGAGCGAACCTATACATCCCCAGCAGGATGACCACGAATAACGCCGGGTGGACCCGAGGGCGGTTCTACTTGCGCAACGACGACGAGCGGCTCCCGGCATTCACCAACAAGGTGCTCCGGGAGAAGCCGGACACGTGGGGTTGGGGGGTATCTCCCCCAAAGCAGCAGGCCAGGCTCGAGGTGTTCACCAATGCGCTGCAGTACCTGGCGAAGAAGGAGCTGACGGCGGCCGCCGTCATTGCGAACTTCCATCGGCAGAGGGTGATTCCTCTCATGGAGCGGAGGCTGCCGATCTTCGAGCTTACCCCCGAGGCCGCGGCTGAGGGTTCGAGGATGTCGAGCGTGCTGCTCCCCCTCGACGCCGCCGCCCAGAGTGCGAAGAGCGCGGTGGCGCAGTTCCCCTCCGACCCCGAGGATCTCTGGAGGATCAAGATGCGCCCCGAGAAGGGGTACATCAGTTTGGTGAGTCTGGCTTTCGATTGTTGTTCATTTCGTACTGTTTTCCCCCCTGCTTCTTGCTCCTGATTTGGGCGCGCTTGCATGGACTAAGCCGTAAAGGCTATGTCTCGAAACCCCCGCTTCCCGAGGCTCGCGAAGCGAACCGCCTGCACGCGGAGGCGGTGAAGAAGAGGAAAGACGAGGCAAAGGCGAAGGCCGCCAGGAAGAGAGAAAGAGAGGAGGAGCGCAAGAAGGCGTGTGCCAGAGCGAGGAGAGAGGGGCTCCCGCCGCCGCCTACGCCCGAGTCCACCGAGGAGGAATATTCCTCGTCCGGTGGGGTCAATTTCTCAGAGTCTGATGACTTCGAGGCGGTGACGGGCGCAAGTCCCCCGCCGGGCCAGCGAGGGGCCCGCGGCGAGGTATCGACAATGGCGCTGGGCGGGAGGAGGCTCGCACCAGCAACACTCGTGGTGGCGCCCGCAGCAAGGGCGGAGCGGAGGTCGTCCATGCCGGCGCGGGGCAGAGGTCGCCCGCGCCCGTGGCGGGCAGGGATTCACCCGCGCCCGCGGCAACGGGGAGGAGGTCGCCCGTGCCTGCAGCGGGGCAGAGGTTGCCATCGCCGGCGACGGGCAGGCAGACACCCGCGCCCGCAACGTCGACGGGCGGCGGGGCGTCCGCGGCGAGCGCGGAAATGCCCGTGCGGACGGCCCCAAGGCTTCAGGTCGACCCGAGGGCGACGCCCTCGGGTCAGTCGTCAGGAGGCGTCAGCGTGCCGTGGGCCCGGAGGAGCGGCACGGGCAAGCGCAGCCTGAGCTCCCTGTCGGAGTAAGGGATCTCGATTTCATTTTTCGCATTTGTTTACTTGACTCCCCGACCCTGCTGACTTCAGCATTCTTCTTCCCATCTGACCGGCCACAGGGCCACCACCAAGGGTCCGGTCCGCCTTGCGTCGACCAAGGCCCTCAAGACCGGGGTGCGAGCGACGCCGCATTCGGCGCCGCAGCCCCCAACTGGAGGGGACCAGGTCCTTGAGGCGGAGACCGCGAAGCTCCGAGAGGCGATGGCTCGGGGGGCCCAGTCGGCCCAGCAGACCCGAGCGCAGGAGGGCGGGAATGGCGCCGGTCAGAGTGGCGCTGCGGCGGCCACTCGGGTCGACGCCGAGGAGGAGGCCGGCCGGGGCGGCGTTGGGAACGCCGCCCGGCCGGACGTCGAAGTCGATCCCGGTCGCGGCGACGCGGATAACCCCGCCCGACCGGGTGCCGGGTACGAAGCCGGCCGAGGCGTCGCGGAGGACGCCGCTCGGCCGGGAACAGAAGGAGGAGAGACCGGCGGGGATGCCCCGGAGCACCCCGCCAGCCAGGAAGAGAGAGAGCCCCTCGCCCCCGAGGGCTGGGGACGAGGGGGCCGCTGCAGCGGCGACGGCGCAGACGGCGCCAGAAAACGTTGTGCTAGTGGTGGAACTGCCGCTGAGCGAGGAGTACGGGGAGTCGGAGGATATCGACCCGGCCGCCGCGGCTAGCGCCGCCGCCCGCATCGCCGAGTTCGTCTCGGCCTCCGAGGGTGTCCTTGGTGCGGAGACGTCCGAGGGACCCGGGCATGGGGCCAGCTACGCGATTGTTCAGTCCGGAGTCCCCTCGAATTTTGCCCGCGTCCAGCGGGAAGAAGATGACGCCTGGCGAGCGCACATTGTCCCCCCGGATTTCACCCACGCCGAGCGGGTAGAGGGTGACTCCTGGCGTGCACATATGGCCATCGGGGCCCAGATCGAGGAGGACCTCTCTCGGGCTCTGAATCTCCTTTCTCAAACGCATTGCGATGTCAACAGTGTGAGTGCCTCGTTTGCCCACTTCCGGTTTTATGCATATGATTTCCTGCTCACGTTTCTTCATCTACAGCAGCTGCTGTCCATGTCGCGGGACGAGCGACAGGCTGTCGCGGTTGTATGCCAGGGTGCATTGACTCGATCGGTACAACGCCACCCTGGTGACGCAGCTGAGCGAGGCCAACGCTCGGGCCGACCAGGTGACACCCTTGGAGGTGCGGATCTGCGGGCTGGAGCGCGAGCTGGCCTGAGCCAATAGCAAGCGCGACGCGCAGTGAGCCGCGGCTGACCAGAAGGCCCAGGAGGTCGAGGCGCATGAGGCCGAGCTGCGGCGAGCTAGAGCGGCGCTTGAGCAGAAAGATCAGGCGCTCGAGGCGAAGGAGGCCGAGCTCCAGCGCAAGGAGGCCGAGCTCCAGGGCAAGGAGGCTGAGCTCCAACGCGAGAGAACGGCCGTCACGACGCTCACCGCGACCCTCGCGGAGAAGGACGCAGCCCTCGGGGAAAAGGAGGCGGCCGTTCAGAACGCAGAGGCAGCCCTCAAGGAGAAGGTGGCCTCCTTGTCCACGTTCCAGGAAGCCGCACGGGCCCAGCTGGAGGAAGCGCGAGGGTCGATTGTGGGTAAGTATCCGAGATTTCGTTTAAGTTGATTCTATTTTGCCGCAACTTATCTTCGTTCTTCTACTCAGAGCTGAAGAAGGCGGTCGCGGACGAGACTGCGGCGAAGGAAGCTGTCGAGGTCGTGCTTACAATGGCACAGGCCGAATACGTAGACCTGGAGCAAACCGCCGTTGCCGTGTGCCAGGAACTCGAGGGGGAGGGAGCCTCATCTGGTAGCTCGGTGGCCAGCCGCCTGCGATCGCTGCGCGGTCGGGTGGCCGAGCGTATCAAAAGCGCCTTCCACATTGGTGTTCAACGGGCCCTCGCCGTGGCCTCGACGCATTACGACATGGACCTCAAGCTGGTGTTGTCGGGATATGTCATCGCGCCCGGCGTCGTCGGGGATGCGGCAGCGGCTGCTATGGATGAGGCCGACGCCGCCGTCGAGGGCTTTGCCGCCGTCTTGTCCAAAAAACTTGAAGACGACCTCCCCCTCTTTGCCGAAGACGACATTGCAGAAGATCTGCAGGGGGGAGGGCAACCTGTAGGAAGTCTGGGCCTCGGAGCCCATCTAAACGAGTCAATATTTTGTCGTAACTATGTCTTTGTACGAGAAACCTAATTGGTATGTATTGACAGTGTGGCCGATCGAGGCTTTGTGAATTCGTGCACACCGTTTTTGTTACTAAGTTTTCGTGTTCTCGTATGCGACTCAGATAAACTTCTGTAAGGAATTTCGCGTTCATAAGCAACTTAGGCGTAGGGTGGTGAGTGGAAATGCCGTATCCCTGAGGCGTAGGCGGTCCCACGGCTCGGCCGGCCCTGTACCGTAGTGGCTTACGCCTTGCATCCATTTTTCTAAGAATGTGAGAATCTTAGATACGAAATTTTTCGAAAAATGGTCGTGTTTTTGGGGACGTACGGGGGTTCCCCCCTAGTAGCCCCCGAGGGAGGTTCGGCTTTACCGAGGGTAAAGCCGAGCTTACCTAAGTGTCCGTGCGCATCCGAGCCCCCGAGGGTTTAGAAGGTTCCCAAAAAATAAATAATTAAAGCATACTCCTTCTTTATTTCGGGAAATGCAAAGTACGAGTACAAGCTATGTACAAAAGAGCTGGGAATTTTAAGGATAGAAGCGACGTAGCTGCTGAATATTCCAAGCGTCAGTTCTAGGCGTGGTTCGTCAGAGTGGCTGCTCTGGGCGCAGCGAGATTCGCCGGTGGCTCAACTGGTGAGTTCGTCGGTGGGTCCGCCGTGTCGTTCGCCGCGTCGTTCGTCGCGTCGTCGCCCTGCTTCGCCAGCCCGACCAGGAAGAACTCCCGAGTGAGGTCGTAATCCTCCTCGACGGAGTCGTCGGAGCAGGAGAGGCAGTAGTCCGCCGCGGCTTGAAACGACAGGAGAAGTCCGGAGCGACGCGTTCGCGCACGAAGACGTACCCCTCATCCGCGGAGTCAGGGTACGAGCCGTCAGGTGGTGGCGCGACGAGATTGCAGATCGAGATGAGACGATGACCCGGCAAATCCTCGTGCGCACTCACGTTGGTGCTGACAGGCGAAGCGTGGGTCGCAGCGGGGGTGTGCGTCCTGAAGGGAAAGGGGCGGCGGCTCAGCCGCGCCCTCCTTGGGAGGCATCGTTGCTGCTGTCGAGGATGGTGAAGTGGTGACGTTCTCTGCCACGGCGTTGGGCTGCAACACGCCAGCCTCGTCCCGCGTGGGGGAGCTGAGGCGAGCCGCTCTGCGCCGCTCCGTGCGCGCTTGCCGCGCGCGCCGGCCCGAGTGCCTCCTGCGCCGGGGCGGTGGTGTCGGTGTGTCGGGGTTGCCCCTAGCCGGGAGAAGCTCCATGTCGTAACCGTCGCCGGTCGTGACGAAGTCGAAGCTCCCGAACCGGAGCACCGTGCCCGCCGGGAGCGGGCATGGCTCGTCTGCCATCCAGAGAACAAGAGAGAACGAAGGCAAAAGTCACGCAGCGCCACCCCCTACCTGGCGCGCCAACTGTCGGTGTCCTGACCCGGCGGTCCGGCACCAACTAGTACGATGCTGCGTGATCCCTCACTCCAGATGGTTGATGCAAGAGGTAACACAGGGACGCACGGGTTTATCCTGGTTCCGGCCGCGAGGCCGTACGTTCAGCAAAGGGGTGTGCGAATGCACTATACTATCTTGCACCAGGGGTGCCTGTAGTAGGGGGTACAAGCGAGGCGAGAGAGGGAGGGAAGCTCCCAAGTCTCTGCTAGATGATTGAGGCGAGTGCCAATATCGTGCTCCGGGGAGCGGGTGCGTGTGTGTTCAGGGCGAGGGAAGAAGAAAAAGGAGATGGAGAAGATAAAGCCTGCCTCCTCCTTTTATAGACACAAGGAGGGGTGGAGTACATGTACAGGAGGGGGAAGAAGTCGTCGTTCCTCCCCGAATCGGGGGCGCACAGTGGTCAATTACTGTAGAAAGTACGCTGTGGGCTCCGGAGATCATGGCGCCGGGTGTGCGGTTGTCCTGACCTGGCGGAGATCGCGCCGGCGTTGCTGTGGCTCCTGCGGGCATCGTGGCGTCTCCTGTAGAGGGTACCGTCCTTTGTGCGCGACGTGGCGGCGTCTCGAGGGTCCTGCAGGCGGGAGTCTTGCTCCGGTCAAGGCCCGGGCCGCGTTCGAGGGTTGTGCCCATGCTGATCGAGGGTTTCCCGGTGGGGAAAGTACGAGGGAAGTACGGGGAGTTGGCGGCACAGTGGTAATAATAGCGCCGAGCACGTCGGGACTGGGCACCGCAGGTTCCTACAGTGACGCTGCAGTGCTGAGGATGGCTGAGTAGTGGCCGGAGTTGGCGGATGGGATCCCGGTCACAGCCGCTGTGCGGAGTGGTGGTCTGACGCCGTCTGACCCGGGTGTTGCGGTGGAGTTGTTGGCGTTTAATGCCTCCGTACAGCGGGCAGGTGAGCAGACGGGTCACCAGTTCCTTCTGCCGAGGGGTAGCCTCGAGCGAGGCGGAGATTGCTCCGCGGGTTCGAGGGGGTTCGGACGGGCTGCACTGTTTGAGCTGGGCCGTGGGCCGAGTGCGAAGAGGGCCTCTTTGAGTCCTTTCCTTTCCTTTGGATCGGAAGAAGACTGCAGGCCTTCGTGGGCCTGATCGCTCAACACATGTTTTGCGTCCCGGGGGAGATTTGGTCCCCTGGTTAGGGTGTCCCTAATCATGGTACCCGACGAATATCTCATCAATTTCAAGCTATCAAGGTTGGATTTCAGGAGCTCTGCACAAGCAGCAGCATGCGCTTCTGCAAGCCCTGGAACACTCTCCTGTTAGTTGCAGAACATATCATGTGCCATCTCCCTCTCTTGCAAGTCGCTTGTGTGTAGCGTTTTTGCTGCCCACGATCAGCACTGCATGTGCCATTATGCATGCATTTGACATAGGACACAATTCATATTGCATCTCAAACTCTTTTAGCTACGGCAAATTTATCAGATGTCTCAGTCATCAGCTCGCGCCAGTCCACTGGCGCTAGCTAAGAGCTTAGGACAAGGAGCGATGCAGGCTTGGAGAGCGAGCTATCAATTTCTAGATAATAAGGAAGATGGATAAAACTCACCAACCTTGGATCTCACACTGAACTCTTCTGACAATCGACCAGTTTAATTTGTTTTTACGTGCATCAAATGATGGTTTTGACAGTGATTGCCTTTGGGCTAATGGAAGCAGTGGCGGAGGACGACCGAAAATTTAGGTGTGGCGATGTATTTATAAACTATAGTCATATATTGCACGGAAATAAAAAAGTTCACAACAAGAACATCGTTCAGAAGTACCTTAAATGAAGAATAACATGTAGAGTACTCGTCAAATCAACAATTGGACCAAAACAAGCTGTGAAACAATGAGAAAACATCAATTAGTAGTGAAACATTAGAGTAAAAATATTAAATATAATACGAGATATACAATTAGAGTATAGAGTTATACCGATAAATTTATTAGTTGCGTCTAGGATACTTATTCCTATCTTTCTTCTTTTGAAATGCATTTTTGATGTAGTGCACACAAGTATTTAAACGAAAAGAATTGCAGTGCAAGAAATATTCATATTCATGTAACAACAAATTACGACTAAGCCAATCGCGAGTTTCACATCCACGGAAAATTAGAAAGATTTGGCAATAATAATAGTGGCAGTTTGCTTGACTTGCAATTACAACATAGTTTAACGCATGCTCTTCTCATCTAGTAACCGCACCCGTATGACAATTGGGGGGATTGCAAATGTGTAAATACGGGCCAGCTAAGATGGGAAACCCTTGTCATAAAAGCTGCTGCTTCAGCTGAATTAGAAGTTCATTACACCGAACACTAAGAATTCATGATTTAAAGAATACCCCAACTTCAGGATCTGCGATGTTCAAATCGTCACATAGCGTCCTCGCAAATTCCTCAGGGTCACTATCAAGGTTGCCAATATCCTGACCACCAAAAATGCAGGTGAATTATAGCAAATCTTCTGGACATGAGGGCTCCTAGAATCTACAAATACACACATACATACCCAAAAGAACTTGTCTCTTATTACAGTGTTGTTCACTCGGAGGTCAATCTGCAGATTCAACATTCATAAGCTGTCACTTGAATATTTAAACTCCATTCATGTGAGTATAAAAATACAAGAGGCCCAGAAACAGTCTGCTGATGTGCAGCAATTAGACATAGAAAAGCTAACCAAACCTTGAGAGGCACAATCTTCTCTTTGATCTGCATCTCCTGCCCCTCGTAGGAGCGGAACTCCGCAAGTTGCCCCTGCGCGGCCCGTGCGCCTGTCGGCGGTCGGTGTCGGCCCTGCGGCCTGCGCCTGTCGGTGTCGGCCCTGCGGCCTGCGCGGCTGTGCGCCTGGGGGCGCAAGGCGGGCTGCGCCTGTCGGCGGCCGGTCGGCCTGTGCCTGCTGCGCTGCGCTGCGCGGCTGTGCGCCTGGGGAAGCAAGGCGGCTGCGGCCTACGGCTGTGCCTGCTCGCGCCCTGCGCGGCCGAGCGCTGGGGGCGCAAGCGGCTGCCGGTGGGACTCGGGAGCACGGCCGGCAGGCGGCGGCTGCGGCGCGGAGGCGGGGCGGAGGAGGCTGCGGGGCGGCGGCTGCGGCGCGGAGGGCGGAGGTGGCTGGCAGCGCGGAGGCGGGGCGGCTGCGGCACGGAGGGCGGAGGTGGCTGGCGGCGCGGAGGCGGCCTCGGGGCGGGCGGTGGGCGGAATGCAGCGCGAGGAGGAGAAAAAAAATTTTGGACTCCGACTTTAGGTATGGCGCGCGCCCCTGAATGGAAGTACATTTCTTTTTACAATATGGGGCATGGCTGGCCTTATTCGGGAACAGTTGCTGGCCCAAAACTAAAAAGCTCCAGCTAAATACGACAGACCGACACCGCTGTAGGCTGTGCATAAAAGGAACTGATCTTGCCGTTCCTCACAGCTAATGTGAGCTGAATAGAGGCAAATCAATGAGGCAATGAAGCATGCCAACAAAGCATTCAGTTTCGATCGAAAAGAAAAAAAGAATGAAATATTCTGAAAAGTTCATCATGGAGATTCCAGTCCATCATTAGGCCAGGAGTAAAGCATCTAGAGAATTTTATCTGAATGTCAAAGAGAAACTTCACTAGCACGAAAGGAGCTGTCAAGCTCATCATATACTGTATATTACTATCAACCTCACATATCACCAGCAAAGTATACCTGGGTACTAACATTTAACAAGGGACGTTACAGCACTATTTACAGAGCAAGAATGTTTTGCAGAGAGTCCAATATGATGGCTCCTGGCGAAACCAATTCTGCTGTATGCTGATCGAACCCTTCACACGAGCCTTATGCAAAGAGTAATAATTCTCAAGAGGAAAGAAGAGGAGGAAAAAGAAGCAAGCAAGGAGTAGAAGGTAAACAAAAAAGCACGTACATTCCTTGTTGAACAATCCTAGTGATCATCTCTTCCAGCTCCGGCAGCGCAAGACCGCGTCGTCACCGTCGACGATCCAAGTCTCCTTGGCTATGTCCAGGGAGACCTTGAAGAAGTCCGGTGAGTAGGTCATGAGCACCAGGCCCTCCTCCTTCTCTTCCTCTGGAGTCTTCTTGGCGATCTTCACATCCTCACAGTCCTCTGCTTCTAGCCTCCTCGCTAACCCCTTTGCCGGTGCCGACCGGCACCGCATCAGCATCAGCGCGTTCGCCGGTGGTGCCGTGTCTTCCTCCTTGCCCTCCTCCTGGTTCTGCTGCGGTTCTTGTCCCTGCAATTTCTTGGCGGGCACCTTCTTGCCTTCCTCCAACACCATGAACCACCTGGCCAATGCCGCTCGGTGCTCTGTTTCGTTCTCGGCGCGCTCCTCGCCTTCCTCGTCGTCGTCATCCTCCCCAGATGTGTACCCGACGCCCACGGCGCCGGAGAAGCGGCCGAAGCAGCCGGCGACGTTGAACCGGAAGGCGCCGTGCAGGGCGTCCAAGAGCGCCATGGCGTCCTTCTTGATCCCCAGCGCCTGCAGCCACGTGGCCTTCTTGGTCTTCTTCCCACCGTCGCCGAGGCCCTTGGGCTTGGCCGGGCGGGCCTTGATCTGCCCCACGCACGTCACCTTGGGCGACGACGGCTCCTCGTCCACGGGGGCATCCGCGGCGGCGCGGCGGCTCAGGTTCCTGGCCGTGGCCGACTTGTAGAGCCCGCTGGGCGGCGCCGGCCCCGCCCGGCTGGTGCTGTGCCGTCGCTTGGCCGGCTCGGACGCGGACGGCCGCGACGGGCTGCAGATGGCCTTGGGCGGCATGAGGGCGAGGTGCGCCCGCGACGGGAAGCAGACGAGCAGGTCGGTGGTGGCGCCATTGCTGCCCCGCCCGCCCTTCATCGCCGCGACAGCCCGGCGTGCCGCTCGGTCGGGAGCTGCCTCCCAGCGTGCGGCTCCTCCTGTGAAGCATGATGCTCTGTGTGAGCGATCGGAGCGAGTGGTGATCTGTTTATAGGTGTTAGTTAAAAAAGCAGGCGGCTTCCAGCTTTCAGTTGGTGCCTGCGCTTAGAATAAACCAAGCATCATCATGCAGGGAAAGCTTAAGCCAACATGCACTACTGACTACTCCCAGCTGCACGGTATCGTCGTGATGCCGACGTGTCGACAAAAATGCTGTGCGT
This sequence comes from Panicum virgatum, assembly GCF_016808335.1. Lineage (NCBI taxonomy): Eukaryota > Viridiplantae > Streptophyta > Magnoliopsida > Poales > Poaceae > Panicum > Panicum virgatum. Next base: position 61,674,359 of record NC_053145.1, on the reverse strand, counting down.
GCTGGTTGCCATGCTGGTAGTGAATTAGTGAGCAGTAGGATGCTGGCCTCACACGTCTGCAGTGAGATCATCAGCTTGGTGTGTTCATGTGTTGGTGTAGTGTTTTAGCTAAATTATTCGGATTTGGGGGGACTAATTGAGGTAGTTGATCACGGGCATGAGATTGGGGTCTTTATGTGGTCCCCACCCTTTTTTATGTTTATCTATACTAGTAATCTTCTACTGGGTTTTCTTTGAAGCTAGTAGATAGTAGTTTACATTTTTCTAAAAAAAAAGAAAGGTAGGTAGTTCAAATGATCATCCAGCAGCTTTAGCTTAGGTTGGTCCAATCAAAAGACTACTTTTGTATTGTTGCATAGTACCACTATATCGGAGAGAATTGCACAATGCCCGAATGCTGAAGTGCATCATCATTTTGAAAGGAGGCCATCAGCCAAGTACATTTTGTTCTACTAGAATATGTAATTTTCAGTAGTCCGGCTCAGTATTCAATACCCAATCCTGCTCGTAATATAAGAACAGGTCCTGATTTGGGGGGTATTTAGACCAGATCTTAACAGCTGTACATGATTGACTTGATCTACTCTGCACTCTGCAGGCTGCAATGGAAAAAAAACAAAGGCAAACGCGCACGGTTTTGGTGGATAACATCCATGAGACGTACGTGCAGAGCAGGACAATGGGCTAGGCTGGCTGGCACGCGTCTGTAGGCTAGTAAATTCCACCCTTGTGCTTGTGCCGTGCATGATCTTTGCCTAGATTTGTGCCATGAGATTTGTACTGCGCGAGATATGATCTTCTTCTCCTGGACAAAGCGTCTGCCATAGTATTAGGGAGAGGGACTAGCGAAACACTACGAAAAGTGAGGGGGGGGGGGGGGGGGGATTGAAACCACTTGAAAAAAACAGCCGCTTGCGGCTGAAACGGCTTTGGGATTCGTTGCCCAGTGGGACCACGCTCCACTACCGTGCCTCGCATGACAGGGCTTTAGCTAAAATCTCGAAGCCAGCCATACACAACAGTTACACACACTCACTCCGTTCGCTGGGCTGGAGCTGGTGACTAGAGTGGTGTGAGAGAAAAATATTATTAGCTGGCTGGAGTTAGAGCTGGTGACTGTAGTGGTGTGAGAGTAAAATATTATTGTGCTGGAGCTGGAGCTGGCTCACGAACAAGTGAGAAAATCATGCAGCATCTGCAAGACTGCAATTGGAGACGGATGTCCTTCTTTCCATGCTACTGCTACCATACAGTTATGGTAGCAGTTGCAGGCAGCAGTGACTACCTAGATCCTGGTACTAAGTAGAGGACCATCTTTCTCAGTACCTGACCATGCGCGTGCCAGCTTCTACAAACTGTGGCAAATTGGCAACGCTGTGTTGCCGACTACTAGTTGCTCAGTGACACGTACGTGCCGTGTAGTAACATGCGCCGCCCGGTACTACCTCGTGACAGTCACGGCACGTCCGAGCGCACGGCGGCATTACGGCAACGGCGGTGGTGGCCGGGCCGGGCCGGCGGCGCGGCGCCGAACCACATAATGGCCATGCGGCGAGCCACTCCTTTTTTTTCTCTCCCTTTCTTTTGATGAAGAATAGAGAAACAATGCTTATGATTGCCGCATCTCGCAGGCACTTGCCCATGAAGCTTCAAAAGCCAAACTCACCGCAGCAGCGAGGATACGATGGGTACACGCCCCCCGCGTATCCGTCCAAATCAGAGGCCGCGTTTCTTAATCTCCTCCTAATGATGGCCGCCCCGTACGATTAGCGCCACCAAATCATCATGCATCACGCTAATGGCGTCGTCGCTGGTGGTAATTGTTTAGGGCGTGCCAATGATAAGGGATGGGTTGGGTGTGTGTGTGCGCGCTGCTAGGTTGATGCTTGATTTGACGGGAGAGAGCGTGGCGACGTGGAAAGATTAAAGAGGAGCCGTGCCTCTCATTTAAGAAGAGGGAAGGGGGAGAGGGGCGCCATTATGAAAGGGGCGATGCACTTGAGAGCTCGATCGGATGGGGGCCTGGCCCCTACCGTCCACTTACAAAAATGAGATTCCCATTGCCATGGAAAACTCGTTGAGTTGCTTTGCGAGGCACGCTAGCTATTTTCTATGCTTTGCTTTGTGTTTGGGGGCCTCGGAGGGGAGAAATTTGAAAAATGAAAATCAAAGAGAAATGTGAATTTTGTAGGAATTCCGTGAGAATGGATAGATTTGTGCAGAATTCGGAACGAAAAATCTTGAGTACGATCTTTTGGGATGGGCCCCTCGCAAAAAAAAATCTTTTGGGAGGGGCGTCCTTAATCAAGTCCCTTGCAGGAGCGGCGATTTGGGCTGGGCCATTGTTCCGCTGTAGCATGGAGGCACCTTCTGGTTCTGGGCCTATGTTTGGATTTTCTTTGCGGCTATTATGGGCTGGACCTCTTCCAGGGTCATTTAGGCCCCTGTGTCCGGTGGCTTTTTTATTTTTATATTTTTTTAAAACGTTTTTTACAGAAATATATTTTCGGTTTCACATTTTACAGTTTTATACCTCTACCGCTCGGCAGGGGGGCGGCAGGGACCTACATGTAAATAAATATAATTTTTTTTGCCGGAGGCCCCTGGCGGGAGCCTGCCGTCCACCTACCGGGCGGCAGGCACCTGCCGCCCGGTGGAGGGGCGGCAGGCAGCCCGCCCGGCAGGGGGGGCGGCAGGCTCCCCCCCAAATATAAAAGCTGAGCCCCTTCCCTCACACCCCCATTTCCTGCCCACGAGATCCAGAGAGGGGTGAGGGAGGTAATTCCACCGGCGAAGCCCTGCCGGATTTTGGATCGGAACCGCAGGTAACCAATATTTCTCAACTTTCTCATTGAATTTTTTTTGTATGTTTAATTCTATGATTAGTAACTTTTATTATTGCAAGCACTTAGGGTTCGGATTAGTGGTTATAATTGAAGCCATACCATGTTTCTAGATATTGGATTAATTAAAATAAAGTCTTTGGATGGCCAGATATGTCGAGCAAGGTGGCGTTTCAAGTTTATTACGGTGACTTCTATAGAATTACTCATGATTCCTATGGAGTAAATCTATCAGCATTGGAAAGGAGACAGTGCAGTCTAGATAAACCCCTAAAGAGGAGTTTTGAGTTCATACGGAAATGTCTTCACAGGAAGTTCAATGTGAATCTAAAGACTCATTTGCTTACGGTTCATACCTCCACCGGGCGGCAGGCACCTTCCAGGGGCCTCCGCGTAAAAAAAATTTATATTTATTTACATGTAGGTCCCTGCCACCCCCTGTCGGGCGGTAGGCCCCCTGCCGCCCCCTTGCTGGGCGGTAGGGGTATAAAACTGTAAAATATGAAACCGAAATTATATTTCTATAAAAAAACGTTTTTAAAAAATATAAAAATAAAAAAGCCGCCTTGTGTCCGCTCTAACGAATCTAATAAATGGGCTCGTCTCATTACTGAGACCGTGGGCCTTGTGTTTTGATGTACAGAAAGAAGCCTCCTCCTCCTCCGTCTACGGGAAAAAAACAAGTTCTGTCCCAGGCTACCAGCGATGCCGCTGTATAAAACCCAGCGGATACTTGCCAATCCCTTCCGTTTACTGGTAATCCTCGCATTTCTCCATCGATATAACATCGATGTGTTTAATTCTTCGACTAGGAAGACGATCAAGGATAGTGGCGCCATGATACAGCCACAGCATCGCGAAACTTGGATCGCTATGCAAAATCGTAGGCAAGCTGCAGGAAACACGCACGAAAACGCGGATCACCATTCCTCAAAGATCAAAACACGGATCAAGATCCGCTTTACCACAAAAGGTATCAACAAAACCATCAAGCCTACTCACTAGTCATCACTACACATCGATCCGTCCCTCGCGAGACGGCTCCCGATTATTCGACTCGCTGCACGACCCCAGCAAAGCACCTCGTGTCGTGGCGCAGTTAATCACGAGGTGACACGGCCCCACGCAGCTTATTACGACGCGTCACCGAACGCTCCCTCCTCGGCCGGTCGGACGGGCTCACGCGACGGCGGCGCCTGCGGCGGCGGCGGCGGGGCAGGTGTCGACGACGGCCTCGAGCTTGTACGGCGGGGCGTCAGTGGCGAGCCACTGCTCGACGGTGAACAGCTGCTGCGCGCACCCCTTGTGCGGGCCCGTGACGGTGACCTCGACGTAGTTGCAGTACCAGCCGTGGTGCGGCCCCGTGCCGTCGGAGGCCACCCGCATCCAGCACGGCGTCTTGGCCATGCAGGGCCCGCGGCCGCTGAAGATGTCCAGGTTGCCGCGCTCGAAGTAGGAGTGGCCCGGCCCCATGAGCCCGCCCCAGGAGGGCAGGTCCGAGATCCCCACGCCGTTGCCGTCCGCCGCCGCCAGCTCCAGCGTGATGTTCGATTCCGTCCCCGCCTTCCAGATCGACCCCGTCCTGATGAACACCGTGTACACGCACTCCATGCTGTCGCCGGACACGCCGCCGGCGTCCGCGCCTCGGATCAGCTGCGGCGACATGGTTATTACTTATTAGGGAATGGTGATCGCAGATCCACTAGTATTAACGGACTGGCTGATGCATTGATGCGCGTCAAGAAACCATGAAGGAAGAACGCGCGGGTGGTTGGTGCTTACCTTGATCCGAGTCGGGGTCTCGAGGGGGCGCGCCAGCGTGGTGGCGGAGGCCGCCACGGCAAGGAGGAGGAGGACGGCGAGCTTGGCCATGGAGGCGAATCCGATCAAGGTATGGGGCGACTGGGTGACTGACTGAGCTGCGGGGAACGGGAGACGGGGGAGTGGATGCGGATCAAGATCATCATATAGGCCGGAAGTGTAGTTGATGTATTCGTGGGGCCCATCGATCACGGTGGCGCAGGTCTGTCTCTGTCTGATCTGATCGTGGTTTTTGTCTGCCCATTTGTCCGATCCATCGAGAGATTTGTGGATTTTTCAAAGGAGAAATTCATGGCGGATAGGGCCATTTCACCTGCTGTACGTACTAGACTTACATGTGGCGTCAATTGGGTTTTCAGTTCACACAGCCTTGATATCATAGTGGCAATTCTTCAAAATAAATAAGAAGAAGAAAGGAACCATAGTGAATACTGTCTGGGTCCCGTACGATCTACTGTGGTGAAAAAAATTCATTTGGAGAGGGACAAAACGTTGTCGAGCATTCGATCAACGAGAAAGGGGATACGAGAATACACGTTACACGGAATGAAAAGCAAACAAATGGTGCAAGAACAAGTAACTCCTCACGTTGCGTTTGTCTCCTCTTGCCGCTTTCCGGTAAAACTTATCTGTCCTTCACCTCAGCCTCGCGGCAAGCGTTGTGAGCCATCTCAAACTTCTCTTTCTTAAACAAGCAGGGTAGACCAGCACAACGCGTGACGCTCGTGTTCCAGGTGCTAACAAAAATCCTCTTGCAATCTGACATCTAAATTGCTACAGTTTAGCAAACAAAACTGTTCCTGGCAAAACAAATGCAGCTGATACAACAAACCAAACAACGGCTCTGGCAATATGGAACCGAGGTGTAAGGCAGAGGGACATCATACGGTCCACTACAAAGGGCGACAGGGGTTTCCCCAGCATTCCATCTAAATATTGGCCATGCTAACTAGTTATCAGTCAAACTGTTGCCGAAGAGCCATCTCGGTCTCGCTCTTCCATGAAGCGTGCGACGATTGCCCCCTCATCCTCTTGATCTTCTCCTTGTCTTTGACAGTTGAACCCTTCTTCTTTTCGGGCTCTTTTGTCTGGGCTGGTCTATCACCACAGACAGGGCAAACCATACCCTTACCATGTGAATAAGTCTTCGGCACACCACATTGGAGACACATCCTAAACATTGAAGCGAAGTTGCAGTTAAGCTCACTGGGATATCAAAAGGGATTCTGATAGATAAAAGAGGTACACAGGCTGTTTCTGTACAAGTTCTTGTTTCAGTGTGATAGGGATGAAAGTGACCAATAATTACCTCAGAAGATCAGCTGCATCTTCTGGACCAGGATTTGCAGCGCCTATAATTCTTTTTCCATCAACAGAACCAGATGTCACTGAACCTGGAGGGTTGGAACTAGTTGTGGTAACTCGCTCGCGTATAGCAACTAACTGTGGTTTCGCCACCACAACAGCACCTGAGGATTATTTTCTAGTTAGACCATGCTCAGAAAATATATCCTAAATTGCAAAACTGGAATGTGCGCACGTTCAGACCATTGTCAAATGCAAGCAATCATGCTCAGACTGCTTTACTTCTCATACAAAGATCAGGAATATTGAGATCGTCAAACCCATAACAAAACACTAGACAGTAACAAGGGATGATGTATGCTATGCATGCTCTGGCACACGAAATCTTGAAAATACCAGCTTCTACAAATATTTCCCATGGCTAAGTTTAGAGAAGGTAAAACTACGTATTTCTATACTATTATTACAACAAAAAAACCATCTCTATATCAGTACTGCCTCATCCCATGATGGCACCACAGTGCTGCCCAGTAATTTAATATCAGTCCCAATAGTTACAGCAGACAGATAAATACAATTTGTAACAATAGCCTAAGGGCTATCATCAAAGAAGAGCATGCCCAACCAGTGATCAGTAGGAGATATATCGTGCTCCAGAACCAACTGAATTGATATGCAGGGTCTCTCATCATTTAACTGCATCCAGCCTTCTAATTTTCGTAACAATCAAATTTACTTAGCCAAATGCTAGTTGTGAGTCAAACAACAACTATGACAGTTTCAAACCACTTTGAGATCCACAAATATTTGGTATTAGAGTATAGACTTGAGAGTTTTTTATTTCAAACTAAAACCAAACAAGCACGATATAAATTACTCTGCAATTGAACCAGCCAACTCTGTAGCAATTGTACAAAAGATTTATGACATGCAACTGAAAACAGACGAATACAATTCTATGCAAATTGCAAATATCACCAATAGTGGAGCTTCATGATGGCTGTAATGGATCCTTGCCTAAAAGTGTAGCACTATATGTGAAGGACTAATCTTTTCAAAAAAAAAATATGTGGAGGACTAACAAATAGTCTAATACACAACATAGTACATGGAATTGGTATCTTCCTAATTTTTGTTCAAGTCCCACGGTCAAGTATCTTGGGAATCATGAACCAAAGTAGTATCAAGAGTCTGCATAAACCTAACAAATTATGATTACTGCTAAAAAATAACATCAGGTTCTCTAACAATGCAAGATCTGTAACTATATTGTTTACCAATCTCTACCTTTACCAACAGAAATCAGGGTCGTACCATGCAATCAAGTCGAAGCCAGTCTCACAAACACACCGTCACTAACCCGGCTAACTAAGAACGCAAGTCTCCACCTCAATGAGTCGATAAATCTGCTTACCTGGAGGCGGATGCTTGCTACCCTCCTTCCCGCGGCGATCGAGTACGCCAAGGGCCTCCGTCCCTTCCTCGGGCTCGGCAACCCTGTGCCTCAGAAACTCCGGAGGGCCGGAGACATCGGCGAAAGCCTCCAGCGCCGACGGCAGCGAGGCGTTCCCTTCGCCGACGCCGGCATCTCCCCCCTTAGGGTTTGGGCGGCGGCGGGGCTTGGAGGCCGGCTTCGGAGGAGCGGACGCCTCGTCTCCGTCCGATCCGGCTTCCTCGGTTGACGAGTCGCCGGACTCGCTCAGCTCGGCGCCGGCGCCGGCGCCGGCGGTGGGGTCGTCGTCCTCCTCGGCGGAGGAGTAGCCTTGCAAAAGCGTTAAGCTCATCACCGTAATTTGGGTTTTCCTGGTCGTGACGTCGTGTCAGGTGGCTGCAAGTCTACTCTAGCAACTTCATGGCGTATCAATCACCGAAGAAGAAAAATTAACGCTCCAGATTGGCTGCCGTGGAATAATAATCTGGGAGTGATCTTGAACTTGGATGCGCCAAATTTGGGCTCAATTTCAGACTGATATGATAGGCCTCTTTCACGGGCTTTAATCTGGGTAATGTAGACAGTGGGCTCGTTTCGTTTTGTCAATCCAATAGCGTAGAGTATATGGGCTTCATATTTGTTTCAGGGAGTTCATTTTCTGTATTAGTTGGGTTTGTGATAGAAAAGTATGGGCTTTTCCAAATCTCAATATTTCTATGGGCCAAGATCAATAGAATCAAACGACATCAGGTTTCAACAGCAACTGTTTAAAAGATCATCTAAAAAAAATCTATGTGGGTTAAAGAAAGAACATCATCCACCCGGATGCTTCAAAGTCCAACCAAAACGAAAAATAAATGCCCTCCCAATTGACCAACCATGTTCTTAGGTTCGTTGGTAACTTACACGTGCGTCACTTTTCCACATGTGCTTGATCTTCCTTGCCAACCTGACACTCTACGAATGAACTGCATGGAATCCTCTAACAAACTCCTCACATTTTCCATACTGTTTCCACTTTCCAACCAGAGAGAGAGAGAGAGAGATCCAACGACCGGCCACCCATGATTGGGTATTTTGTAGGCATTTCCGAGGCGGCGCCAGGTCGGACGACGGTTGACCCCGCCGCCGGCGCGAGTGCGCGGCGCCGAGAAGGACAAAGGGTCGACGCCGAGCCCAGTCAGCGCCGCGTTGCTCCGGCGATCTCATTGCTCGCCGCGATCCTATTCTTTAGCGGCGTCGTTGTCACAATCACCTGTCTATCTTTACCTCCGAATCGTTTGCGATTTGTTTCAGTCCATGAGCTGAATGCGTTCTGAATGTATATACAGGTGGTGCGGTATCCTATGCTGCGTTTTTTTTCCCTCACATTATCCCGTCCCTTTCGTGGATGCTAACAAAGACCGGCCCAGAAATGGACTCGGAATAGGAACCGGCCGGGGAAAAGGATGCATGCAACAACTACCGTCACTCTGAAAGTGCGACTCCGACCGCGATGGTTTAACCACCCCGAAAGAGACCGCATGGATCGATGCCTCGATGGGTGGATCGTTGATCGTTTGGTTAATGCGGCATCAGAGATGGTTTTAGTTGGGGCGAGCAATCAGGAGAAGGTCGCGAGTGCCAATCAGATCTTAACTAGAGACTTGAAAACAAGTTTTAGTTCGAACAGTTGATGACCTAGCCAAGTCATTTCGCTGTCGTCGTCGTCGAGTTATTAGTTCGTACTTGGGTCCGTAGGCCGAAGCGTAATCCTGCAAGCAGAGCTACTACTTTGATTGGACATGTTTTTTTTGGCTGTTTCTGTTTGTTGCAATTGAGTTTGAGAGCAGGTTCCTGTGCTGTTCTAATTGCTTTGTCTGCGTGGCTGTCGTCGCGCATATGGCCGCGATTGCTCTGATTACCATATAGCTTGAGAGAAACTACATTGTCGGCGTTTGTGGATAAGTACGTACGTGTTCGTCGGCTTCTGGCCCTGCATGCATTTGCACGCCTAATGGCTACCCTATTAGCTGCAATGAGGGCAGTAACACTACACAGAGCATACATTACTGCCCTCTAGTTTGCAGCTAACTGACACGTATACACACGATCGCACGGAATAACGAGGGATGTGTCAAAAAAAAAGTTTTTTTGGTAATAGTAACAACGGGAAGGTAAGATTTGACAGAGTTTGTTTTTTTTAATTAACGAAGTAACGTAAAAAGACATACTCCTACTAGGTGGCATGACACTTAACCGTGTTTAAGTACTACTAGAGCAAACACTACATGCTGTTCGATGATAGAAACAAACGGAAGCCAAACTTTAATAACGAAATTAAATACAGGCGGTCGCATGATCTGTCGACTAATGTGTGCGTGATATACAGGAGTTGCTAGTACTAATTTTTGGCGGCTCGGAATCAAGTACGGCTTCGGCTGGCTGCATGTTAGGTGGATAAACATAAACCAACTGGAAGCACACGCCACATGGTTGGGAGCTCAGCCCCCTATAGAAGACCAACACGTCCGCTGCCCCGATCTGCGCGAACCGCGCTAAACTTATCCGCGCCCGGAGCGCGCCGCGTAAACAAAGTTACCGCCCGAATCTGCGCGCACGGGCACACCGCACACGAGATCGCCGTCCGGGGGGCGAGGAGGCGGCAGATCGTGCGAGAGCTTGGCCCGTGTACCGACTCGACCCGTTAGCACAAACAACGCCGTGCACTGACCAGGGCACAAGAAGGCTAGCCCTCCCGTCTCGAGGAGAAAGAGGAGGCAGAAGAGCTGTAACTTGCAAGTTTCGGCCAGCGGCCGCGCCGGGACGGGCCATCCCTGCCGCCGCGGCCGGGCGCGCCGGGCGTCGTCACGTGTCCACTTGCCGTCGCGACGCCGGAGGCGACACGTCGCGGCGGACATGACGCATGGGCGGCCCCGGCGCAGGCGGCCCGGTGCGTACGTGAGGGACGACGCTGGCGCCGGTCGGGCTAGCTGCCCCGGCCCGCGCGGCCGCTAGCCTTTCGGAGTCCGGCCGGACACCGCGCCGCGCGCCGGGGCGTGGCGGGGGCACGCGGCCGGACGACCCTGACCGCCCTAACCTCACCCGATGGATGGACGGATCGGCGTCTTGTCGCTGCCCCCCTCCCCGGCCCGGCCAAGGGCTCGCGCGCGCGAGCAGGACGGCACGCCGGACAGTCCCCGGCGGCAGTCACCTCACCGAGCTATCTTGCGCTTTCTACTCGTCGGCACAACAGTTGGATGCTTGCAAGCAACGAAGTCCTGCACCTGTACTCGCCCCGTCGCCCGCCCACTTGTTCGCCGTACCCTACGCCGGATGAGAATTGTCTAAGCTTCTTTCACAGCACCAAAGATTTGAGCTACGCAACGTGCTACATTGCTGCCTAGCTAGGGCGAGGCGGTAGGAGCAAGAGGCTAGGTGAATTTGTGCGATCGATAAGGCTATGCGCGCGACCTACGACGAGCGAGCCTCGCTCGCCGGCGACCGATCGGCCAATGCTTTTGGAGCAAATGAGTAGGAGCACTAGTGGTAGCTAGCAGCAGCAGCAGCAGCTAGCACAAAACAGGGAAGAAGGCGGCGTGCCCGCATGGGACGGGATGGGCTAGCCGATAAAGATCCGGCATCTACCGCGGCCGGCTATTTGACATGACCGGGACCGGCAGGCGGTTAAGTTATTCCTCGCCTGTCACGGTCGCACCTGGCTTCTACCGGCTAATCAAGCTAGATTAGGCCCATGATTGGCACGCATTAGATTCTCGGCAGCCATGCCGCCGCTGCCGCTGCGTGCCGGGTTGGCTGGTTGCACTTGCATGCGTGGTGTTTCCGTTCCCATTAAGCAAGCAGCTGAGGGAGCCTGACGCTGGCTGTCAAAGCTAAGCTCTCAGATTAAGTCTTCAGAGGCGTACGAGAGAGCTGGGGACTCGATGACAGCGTCAGATTCGGCAGCAGTGCCATTGCAGGAGGGGCGACCGGAGCGGAGCCAAGCCAACCACCAGGCACCAATAATGAGGGGCCATCTAGGGCACGGCTAGTTGCAAGTATTTTATCCCGGGCGGGCGGGCGCTGAGCACAGGCGCCCCGCCAATCATGAGCCGAGATACAGTGGATTCCCCTGCTTTCCACATAGGAAAGGTTAGCGACGTGGGGATGGCAAATTTTAGCTTGGGCGAGGGGACACTTGTCAAACGTCAAACCCTTTTTCGGCACACTTGCCGCTGCTCCAGCGACGCCCCCGGGGAATCTATTTAAGGCACGCGTCGCAGAAGAAGGGTGCTGTTCATCTTCCTCGAGCAGGCTGCGGCGGCGGCGGCCGGAGGTCGGGCCTTCGGGGTTCGGGTTGCCGGGGTCTGGTGGTCACCACCGACATTAGAAGAGGGGTTGGGGGTGGTAGGGAAGCCAGGCGGCGGAGGCCGGTTGCGGGCGGCGGCGGTCGGCAGCGGAGACGCCGCCGGCCGGGGGCGGCGGGGAGACATGCGGTGGGTTAGGCACCGGGCGGAGGAGTGCGGATTCGAGCTGATTAGTGTCGGTAGCAGTGGAGGTGCCGCCGGCGGCGCCGGAGCCGGGGGAGGCGGGGGTGCGGCGGCCGAGAAGCTTCTGCGATGGCATCGCCGCTAGTTGCGCGCATTAGAAATAGACGCCCCCCCCCCCCCCCCCCGGTCTGCCTCCTCGAGCAGCTACACAAAGCCACGCCATGGTAGGGTGGTGCTGCGCCTGCACGAACGGGAAAGCGCCGCGGCTTTAGTGGATTCCAACTCCCTCCTCAACCCATGAGATTCCTTTCCACATAATCCCCGCCTCGGCGGCCAGTCACGCCATGCCCTTTCCGTCGTCGTCGTCGATCACCCGTCCGTCGATCCTCCCCATACCTAAAAACCCATGTGTCTGACTCTCTCTCTTACTGTGTGCTGCCTCTGAATCTCTGGTAGATGCTCGCTCATTTGACCTTTCTCTCTCTCTGATCTTTGCCGCCATGGAACTGTTGCTACTAGCTTCAACTACTCAGTACTCACTGACACGCACACACAACAGCAGCAAGTATATGAAGGACTGAAGGAGCCGTACCTCTGGAGGCGCGAGGAACTCCCGGATTACGCTCAACCGCTACATGTTAGCAGCGCGCGCGCGACGGGTACGCTCCGGCTAGATTGTTTAGGGTGAATAATGGATAGCGGATAGATCGCTCCACCTGGGAGCCATGTGCGGGCCGGCGGGGGTTCGTCTCGACCGTCCTGTGGCTCCGCCCGCCTCGCTCGCCGGTGTCCCTTGATTCAAGGGCAGCAGGCAGCTTTCTCGTCCATGGCCAGCGCCTTTGGGAGTAAAAAACAGGTGCAAAGCAGCAGCAGCAGCCTGGATCTGTATAAACTAGTCATTCCTCCCTGCACCCTATAATGGTTGCAGCGCCTATTCTATTGCGGCGATCCTCTTTTAACCCCCCTTGTTTAATCGCCGGTTGAGTTGGGGGATCTCAATGCCAGCTGATTGCATGGTTTTATTTTATCGGTGGTCAGTGCCTAGCGCGCATGCTCTTGAATAATGCCTTGTTGCATGCTTGGGTTCGCGTGTGGGGGGCATGGGGAACACACAATGCGCCCGGGCAGTTTGCCACTGCTGCTGCCTAGTGCTTCTACAGTTTCTACTTATGCATCTTGGGCAACCTTGCAAGAAGAGAGCTTCGTTTCGCTGCGTCAGTAGTGGTCAATGTTTCGTTACTGCTTCTAATAAAAGATTTAGAACAGCTTCAAGGTACTGAAACTACTGCAGCAATGTACAAGAGCCTTTGCAGCCGGGACATGATGAGATGGTGGGCACGCACGGTACTGCAGTACAACAGCTCGATCGCCTCGTTGTCGTTGCTGCAGGGACGAGGCATGCTCCTATTGGATTGCAGCAAATAACACTTGAATCGAGCCAAAGGAGCGGGTTGGTTGGTTGCTGGTGGCCGGCGGCGTCCCAATAAAAGGCCAAAAAAGACGACAAAAAGTACGAGCGATGAGGCCAGTCTGAGCATCGATCGATCGATCGCATGCCACCACACCTTTCCTGGGATCAACCCATGGGTCCAAACGGAAACCCTACCCGGCCGGGCCCCAGTGTGCAACCATCAGAGACCACACTGCAGAGTGCAGACACGCAGCGAGGGCCCCAGTGCTTCTGCTTCCGGCGGCCGGTTGGTTGGAGTGAATAATGCACTGCACTGGAGGCTCGACGGCGATCGATGATAAGGTTATATTCAAATAATTCGAAGGTGCTCCGGTTGGTGGATGTTTTCTAGTATCAGATGGAAGCCCAAATCATACACCAGCTTCATCAGGTAATGTGACTACTAATAGACTGCATGCTAGCTGCAGATTCCAGCAGTGCTGTATGCAGTAGTATGCACAGTGTACAGTTGTTCTGCACAAATATGCATGCAGGACAAACGGCCAAAGAGGCCAAGAGAAAACCACTAGCATCAGTCCAAGGGAAGAAGGACGGGGTACTGCATTATTGTTTGTGATTGGCAATGCTTCCATTCTCAGCAGCAGTTACCCGGTTACCCCTTTCATGCCATCAAAGCCAGCAGGAAGCCTTCTTTGTGGCTGATATGAAAACCTATGCATCATACGAGTGATAATTGGTGGTCCCCCAGCAGTCAACTCTTGGGCAATGCAGCACGCATATGGTCTCTGATAAAGATCGACCGATCAGCATTTCAGGCACTACTCACTGGCTTAACATTTTCAGCACCGGAGGAACATGAGCTAGTGCTCTAGAACTGTACTGTAGACCACCGTCCAATCACATGATCGATCGAGAATATGCATTGAACGAATCATTGTGAGGAATCGTCATATCTGGACAGGGTGCTTACACATAAGAAGGCTTCTGTCACTTACTCACCGCTTAATCTAGTGATTAATAATAGGAGGCAGCCTAATGACTCATCCTGAGAGGAGGTTTGGCCTGATCAAGGCCACGAACTCGATTGTTAATTGCTGGACGCCTGGACCGGTTGATTGTGCCCATTTCCAAGTGCTTTGTTTAGAGGCCAGCAAATCTGATAATATCCCTGGAAGTTACTTCCAGTACTTATTCAAAGATGCACCATAAAATACTTGCATCCATCCACATTCATCAGCAGGACCACGGCATAGTTTGGAGGAGCTGAGCCTATTGTATGTCGTCTGGAGCAAACCATGGGATCCAGAGCAGGCTCATGAGCGAGTTGGTGTGTAGTAGGCGCATGTAAATATCTGCTACGCTCATCGATCGCCGCCCCAATGAACTGTCCCCATCGTACAATACAACCCAAAAAGAAACCCGGTAGCTCCCCGTATAATAACACAGCTTCGTGCCCGCAGTAATCGCGGCTGCTTGACACGAATCGGCTGTCCAGAGCTCACACATGATTGAATTATTCGCTTTGGAGATACTAGCTTGTCAAGGTAAGAACCTGGCAGGTGAGCCCTGCAGGGAGATCACGCAGCAAGCTGCTCAAATGCCACCCTGTTTCCTTCTTTTGAATGAAACAGGGGGCAACCCTCTCTAAAAAAAAATGCCACCCTGCGAGGAGCTTGTACGGCGGCGTTCCCTTGCTTCCCCCAGCTCCTTTTTCCGCACCTCACGCTTGCATCAGTGCATATAACTTTTATCGTCATGCGATCATCAAAAAGAACAAACAAGTCGCACGGCACAGCACGCATCCTGGATCGTTGTACGAGAGAAATGCAAAATAATTCCATTACTTGGATCTTAATTACTTTTATTACAGACTACATTTTACACAGCAGAGAAGGGTACAAAGAACAGTAGTGCCTAGAATATAGTAGGTGCTAGTTACATGGGGTGAAGGGAACCTTCTCTTTCTTGCAAAGGTTCTTCTCTTCTAGGACGGCAGGGAGCTTTGCAGATGCCTTCCAAGCCCATGGGGATGAGACGAGGGACAAAAATAACACGAGAAGGGAGGGGTACTACTAGTGGTACATTGCCGGGGAAGCAGACACACGGTTACTGTATTAGACAGCAGCACCAACATGCTCCAACATTTTCAGTGACGAGGAGGAGTTGTGTGTGTGTGGCCCCGCCAGGGAATCGAAGAACACGCGTGTAACGCAGCAACCACCACGAGTCCGTTTCAGAGGCCACCACACAAGCTAAGAATCGTCAGAGAGGGGGAACATTGGTGGTGGGGTATGTTCGCATGATTGGACACCGATTCGATCGGTCCGCCAACCGGCTGCCGCACCGAGCCAGCCAGCTACACTCGCGGCCGGATCATCGGCGGCGGCGGCGACTTGCGCTTCCACTCCACCAGCCGGAGCAAGAAGTCCATGACCTCGCTCGGGTCCTGCAGGGAGTAGGAGGCGTTGGTCTCCTTGGGGCACTTGGAGACGAGGATGCCGATGCCCTGACCCCTCTTCCTCAGCACCTGCCATGGTCAATTGCGACACGAGGAGATTTTAGTACACGCATCAGGTTGTGCAGGCAAAAAAAAAAAAAGGATCGCCGGTGAGAGGGCGGCGCACCTTGAAAGCATCCTCGTCGGTGCGGTCGTCACCGATATACACCGGGAGGACGTCGCTGCAGCTGGCGAATCCTGGAGAGGGGATAGCAGGATAGGCGGGGTGTCATCACTCATCAGGCGATTTGTTTAGGACAGGGGGTGTGATACGATACGCAAGTACAGCACCGAATAAAAACTGGGGTGAAAACGATTGTGATGACACGGGCATGGATACAGGATATCATCAAGGAAAAAGAAAAATACGGAGAGGGAGTTCGTTTGTCGTAATGCACCGTACCGAGCGATTCGAGCAGAAACTCCAAGGCCTTGCCCTTGTCCCACATGATGCTCGGGCGGATCTCCAGAACCTGGAGCATCAAAGTTTCAGCAGTCTTGATCAGTTTCAGTCACTAGCTAGGACTAGTGGACTACTATTACTGGCAAGGACAACTGATCGACTGTTTCAGTCGATGTTTAGTTCGCTGATGATGAGCTTATGGTCAGAAGATGGAGTTACCTTCCTCCCTTGAGTGAGCTTCAGCTTGGGGTAGTCCTTGATGACGGCCTTGACTTGCTCCGCCAAAGCATTCCATCTCTGCATTGAAGATCATCAGGGAGGTGGTTAGGATCGATGGCGAGGATAAATTAACAGTGCGCGCGTGATGCAGCTGCTATGTTGCAGTATTATAAACGCCAGTAGTTGTTGCGTTGAAGTGGCTGGCATCCCAAGACGGGGCAAGGCGTTGCCTACCTTTTCATCTACACATCTGAAGTGCACGGACAGGCAGAACTTGTTGTTCTCCACCTTGGCTCCAGGTGTGGACTTCGTCTTTTCCACCAGCGCCTTGTACACCTGACAAAAGATGGGGATTCACCGCGTTCATGCGCCATTGTTAATCTCCTCGCCGTTGTACATCACGAGATGATATGCACACAAGTGGGGCAAGTGTTCTTCTTCTAATCGGTTTTAGGAGCATACCTCGTCGATCACGGGGAGGAACTCGCTTGCAGGTTGGCACAGGACCGACTCCGGCTGCAGATTCGAATCAGAGGGGAGGATCGATCAGCCATAGAGATGGACAGGGTTTAAACTGATTGGTGGTGGTCGGGTGAACTCAAGGAGATGAGAGCGAGGAGAGCGAGCGTACATTGGAGCTTGGTCCCTTGATGTCCATGCCATGGCTGCCGGCGTAGTAGAGCTCCGAGAGGCCGACGAAGTTGCGCACCTGCACCGGGCAAGAACGAGGAAGAAAGCCAAATCAGCATATGAGTGTGTCGAGTGCTCGCGGTGTGGAGACGAGTGGCGCAGGCAATGTACCTTGTCGCGGCAGCGCCCGCTCACGATCGCCGTCGGGAAGTGCTTCGCGACGTCGCGCACCGCCGCCCTCATCTGCGCACCAGTACACCGCAAGGGGAGAAGCGTCAGTCAAGGGCGAGCTTTTGGCCGGCCGCCATGGAATGGAAGGCTGCGCGTGGGTAGAGCAGCTCGAGGCCTCACCGCGTCGCTCATGTAGGCCTCGTCGGGGTCGGCGACGATGGGGGAGAGCGTGCCGTCGTAGTCCAGGAACATGACGATCTTCTTCCCCTTGGACGCGCTGGCAATCTGGTCGAACTTGCCGAGCGCCGACGGGTGCTTCCTCTGCAGGAGACCAAGCAAAGGTTAGCACCTGGAGGCAACAAGCCATGCACCCGCGCGTCCGCAAGCTCCCGACGCGTGTCAAGAAGACGAGCGCGCGGCAGAGAAGAGTGGAAGCGCGAGACTCACCATCCAGGCCGTGAACTCGTCGACATCGCCGGCGGCGCGGGAGCGGGTGGGGGACGAGGCGCGCATGGCGTCGGCCCAGGTGCAGCTGGCCGAGCGCGCGGCGGCCGCGGCCAGGTCGAGGTACCGAAGGGACATGGCGCCGGCGGCCGCGCCCCGGCAAGCCAAGAGCGCCGGGCTCGGGCCCGGCAGCGCCGCCCCGGCCGCAATGCCCATCTCCGACACGACCACGTCCTGGTTCGTCATGTGCTTCGCCTCACCAACGGCCCAGGTGCAGGCTCGTGCGCCGCGAAGACGGCGAGGCCTCACCTTCCTTCCCCCAACGCCAGGCACTCGGACGGGAGGAGCACAGCTAGCTAGCCTGCCTCAGGACTTGGGGGGAGCGTGCGGGCTTTGCTTCTGACCTGTGAGTTGTGAGAGCTTGAGATGGGTGGATGCGAAGTGTGGAGAGTAGTGCGGGTACTTATAGCTCGGAGGGGTGGGCCCGTAGGGGCCTGCCACGTGGGATCCCGAGTGGAGCCGGCGTGCGGGGGCCACGGTGGTCGCCGTGCTGCTTAGCTGGTAGGCCGGGCCGCCGCCCGCAGCGGCTTTGGTGCATGCTGGCCCTGCTCCCCCCAGCCGTATTGTTTTGTTTTGTAGCATGCAAGGGGCAAAGGGGAAAGGAGCTCTCAACATGTGCATAAGCATAAGACTGCATCCACATTTTTTTTTGCACATCTATGCTATTTTGGGGTTTTCTGTTATATGTAGGTAAGTTAAATGTTCTTCAACCGACCATTTTCGCATTAGCGTGCATAACGAAGCTACTTAAGATGGCCATTAAAAACAAAGAGGAACTCCCTCTATGTTCTGAGCAAATTTTAGCTAGCATTGGGGATAAGTTTGGTAATCATTTGGGTTACATCCCCTTCATGTGAAACCCCTCGCTGCCACGGTCCAATTATCAATGATATCGACATAAACCTAGTAATGAAGAAGGTAGTAAGGTTTGTGCAGCGGTCATGATCAGGATTTGATCCACCACTCTACAAGCTATGTTACTTCAATATCCATGGACCTAGGTAAGATAGAGAAGGGCAAGTGCTTTTTGCGGCTCTTTGTGATAGCTTCCTGTTTTACAGGCGGAATGGTAATAGGTACCTTTTCCCTCCCGAGCTACATGCACACGGGTTGGAGCATTGACCGATTAAAATGGTAAGATTGAGTTCAGTACCCGAGAAGCATATTAGACCAAGTATTATGGTGGCGTATAACCAGACTGAATGATGAGGTGGCGGAGAGAGATAGGAGAAGTGAGGTGTTATCTTATAGCCAGTTTCGACACAAGTACTAAAAAAATTTGTGAGATAGACAAGTGGGCCATGTATTAATTGTGGAGAGCTAAATCACTACACAAGTGGGCTAATAGATGAGCTGCAAAGATTCTTGCAACCAGCAGCAGTGAAGTGTCCCCTCATGAGAGAAGACTTAAAAGTGAAACAATATCAGTCCCAGGAGGCTGATAACACTTTTATAACATCAGATGGTACATCACCGTACAACTCTACGCGGAAGTGTGCAGTGAAGCGTCACTATCGCGAGGATAACAACTAACAACCACACAACGATATTAACTATGAAGAGGGGTCATCAGAGTCTTGCGCCATACGGAACTTCCTGCGGGTGACCCTATCCACAGGCAAGGTTGGGTGCAGGACGGAACCTCTACTCAACGTCTTTGGGAACGAAGTCTGGATCTTCCTCTGTAAAAATTAAGAATGGGGTGAGTACAAACGTACTCAGCAAGTCCAACCACACCCACGGAGGGGGTATAAACAGAATATAATACACATGGTAAATCAAGGATGAGGCTAGGGTTTTATTTGCGGAAAACAAATTTTGATGCAGGGGTTCATTTAAAAGAAAAGATTTTCAAAGCAAGTTTTCTTGTACCAAGTAACACGTAGTGTTGATCCACACAAGATCTAAGTTTTAAGTTGGTACCGGACTCCTCATCCGCCGTAGCACACGGCACAACTGCCGGACACTTTTCCCAAAACAACTTATGCCAACCCGTCCATTCCCAGAAGAAACACTAGTTATGTGACCACACCGTAACTCGCATAGTACCGTGGGCACGGCTATTCGAATAGATTTTAACTTTGCAGAGGTGTGCAACTTTACCCACAAGCAGGGTACCACAACTCGATCACCTTAGTGTCGTTGCAGATCCCAACAAAGCCATTACTCACCTTAGCTAGACCTGACTAGCCATCACGGGATCCACCAAGGGGTCATTGACCTATCACAGAGGTTTTAACCGGGGCATAAGTCACACAGAGCTAATCTCTTCTCTTTGATCACCCGTTGCTCTCAGTTCTCCTGATGGCTATCAGACTAACTAGTGGGGTTTATGCTAAGCCATTGCCCATACAACGGTCGAGTGGTTTGCACGATAATGGAGTTAGGTGAGATAACACACCAACTCGGTCCTTAGTTGTGACAAGATGGATATCTCCCTTCCTTGCTCTACCACACAGGCACGAGCACACCATTTGGCAAATTACACAGAAATGCCATCCATCCCGTCTAAACTTATCTTTCGAAAATTTCACATTTTTCCCTTCCCACACACACACATTTACTTTTATAAAACAAGTTGTATTGTGTTTAAGGTCCTAAGCATTCTAGCAGCGATTAACGTCCAAACAAATCACATTCAGACATTAATCTAGGTGGTCAAGGAATGGTTATAACAAATCAAGGGGTGGCTATCCAACCATGTTTTCAGCAGGCAAAACATATGCAATTTTATAAAACAGGCCAATAGGTTGTGTTTATAAAAACTAGGACAAAATATGCATCAAAGGGCGGGATTGAACTTGCCGTCTTCAAAGCCTTCCGGGAGGTCCTGGTCAAAGTACTGTCCAACGGGCTCGGGGTCGCGGAACTGGTCCTCGTTCGCTTGCTCGCAGTACTTCTCGTTAACGGGTTCTCCCTCGTTCACACCGTGATCTACGACGCATACAAACAAACACACAATCAAGAAAAAGAAATAAAAGTTTTGTCGCTGAGCTCGATTCGGAAACAATTAAGATATGGAGATAGAAGTAATATTTTTGGGCGGTTTCCTAATGGCATGGCCAAAACTATGTTAGTAATGGCATGGTAAAGTTTCAGGTCGATCGGAGATTGTTTTGTGCATGAAATGATAAGTTAACGGGGTATTTAGGGTCTAAACAAGGGTCCAGGGACTTGTTTGTAAATAGTGAAAGGACCTGATTAGAATTCTGGGGAATGTTTGGGTTATTCTAGGAAAGGGTAGGGTTTTGTTTATAAATATGTTTATATGGTGGAGGGTTTATTTAGGAATATAATAAAAGGAAGGGCTTAATTTGCAAAAGGGCCAAAGGGTGGAAGGGTTCTTAAACAAATAAAAGAAAGGGGAGGGGGTTATGGGCAAATTGCCCTTTCTTCTTCTCTCTCTCTCTCCCCGCAGGACAAGGGAGGAGGCCGGCGCGCCGGCGACGGCCCTCGGCCGGCGACCTGGGGGCTCGTCGGAGCTCGGGGAGCAGGGGAAAAGGGAGAGGGCGGCACGGGGAGTTGATTCCCAGCCGCGGCTCGAGCGGAGGTGGCCCGTGGGAGCTTGGCCACGGCGGCGGGCGGCGGCGGGCGGCAGCGATGGTGGTGGTGCCACTGGGGAGCTTAGCGGCGGCCCAGAGCTAGGGGAAAAGCACGAGGGAGTCCTGGGGACTAGATTCCCCCGCTCACCTTGGGCGATGGCGGCCCGTGGATGGCTCCCCACGGCGGTGGGCGGAGTACGGCGGTTATGGAGGTGGCGGCGGCGCTGGAGAGATCTAGGATGAGGCTATAGGTGGCGGTTGGCGTTGTGGTGGCGAGGAAGCGGCGTAGGGGCCTATTTATAGGCCGCGAGAGGTGGTGGAGCGGTGGTGGCCGGTGGGGAGGCCGGCGAGCGGTGCGGGGTGGCTTTAATGGTGCTCGGCGTCGCAGAGCGGAGCGGCGCGCGATTCACGGCGGCATCGTGATGGCTCGGGCAGGGTTAACGTGCTGGGGAGGACGAGCAAGTGGAGGGACCGACTGCTCAGCTCGGCATCACGTTGCACGGCTCGAGCGGTGAGGCGGCGGCGCTGTGCGAGTAGAGCGCGCGTGTGCGAGGCCGGCGACGAGGGCGGGCACAGGAAGGCGGTGATGGTGCTGAAAGCGGGCGGCGCGGCGGGCTTCGGGACCGCGTGGAACGCGTGCAGCGCGTGGCAGGCGGCCGTGGCGGGGCGCGGTGCGCCGCAAGCGGCGAGCACGTGCGCACGGCCCAGGGATGCTCGGCGGGGCGCGCGTGCGTGGAACGGGGGGGGGGGGGGGCGGCCGGTGGCGGGGTGCACGGCCAGGGGGAGGCGCGCACGCAGGCAGGCGGCGAGCTGAGCAGCGTTCGGGGGTGCGCGGCAGGGAGAGGGAGGGAGAGGGAAGGAAAAAGAAAAGAAAAAGGAAAGAGAAAAAGGGGGAGGGAAAAAGAAAGAGAGAGAGAGGGAGAGAGAGAGAAAAAGAGAGATCGACTGGCAGATCTCGCGGCGGCGACCGCGGCCGAACGCGCACGCGCGCCGGTCGGGCGTGATGCGGCGGTCGGCAGTATGAGACGCGCGGAATAGGAAAAATAAAGAGGCAAGACCGTGTTTGATTCGGATGTTAGGGCAGAGATATGATCGGACAGGTTTCGGGGAAAAAGGGCTTAGGGGTTTAGGAAGGTTTGAGCTCAACAATGAAAAATTTTGAAGATTATTTTCCACGCGTGATTTATTTGGTATATTTTCGTGATGTTACAAACCTACCCCACTTAAAATGAAACTCATCCTCGAGATTCGGCTGGCTTCTAAACAAATGGGGAAATTCCTTCTTCAGGGCATCTTCACGCTCCCATGTAGCCTCTTCTATTCCGTGTCTGCTCCACTGAACTCTGCAAATCCGTACTTCGGAGTTTTTTTGTCCTCCTAGTGATAGTGTCCAGGATCTTGACCGGTATTTCCTGGTATCGTAGGTCTGGCTGCAGATCTATCGCTTCTACTGGCACGTGTTCTGCCTCGGGTACCCTCAAACACCTTCTTAATTGTGAGACATGAAACACTAGGTGTATATCCGACATTTCTTCTGGTAGCTCCAGACGGTATGCTACGGCTCCGACCTTCTTCAGGACTCGGTATGGTCCAATTTACCGAGGGGCCAACTTTCCTTGTACCTAAAACCTTCGGGTTCCTCGAATGGGTGAAACCTTGAGATAAACGAAATCTCCTGGGTTAAAACTTATTTCCCATCTTTTCTTGTCCGCGTAGCTCTTTTGTCGAGACTGGGCGGCCTTCAGCTTTTCTCTAATCTCGGCCACTCTTTCTTCGGCTTCTTTTATGAGTGCGGGTCCGACTAGGGCACGTTCTCCAACTTCTGACCACATTAGGGGAGTTCTGCATTTTCTTCCATAAAGAGCTTCAAATGGTGACATGCATAAACTCGCTTGATAACCGTTGTTGTATGAAAATTCCGCATAGGGTAGACTCTTCTCCCAATCCTTGCCATAGGTAAGGACGCATAATCTCAACATATCTTCCATGATCTGATTTACCCTTTCTGTTTGACCATCCGTTTGTGGGTGATAGGTGGAGCTGAAGTCCAATTTGGTGCCCATGGCCTTATGCAAGCTTTTCCAAATCCTAGAGGTGAATTGGGTCCCTCTATCTGAAACGATTCTGCTAGGCACACCATGTAACTTTACTATATTTTCCACATAAAGCTTAGCTAGCTTTTCTCCACCGTAATTGGTCCGTACAGGTATGAAATGAGCCGCTTTAGTGAGTCGGTCCACTATTACCCATATGGAGTCATGTCCTTTCTGTGTTCTGGGCAAACCTACCACAAAGTCCATTCCTATCTCATCCCATTTCCAAACTGGGATGGGTAGGGGTTGCAACAACCCTGCTGGCTTCTGGTGTTCGGCCTTGATCCTTTGACACGTATCACAACGGGCGACAAATCGTGCAATATCCGGCTTCATTCCTTTGCACCAATATTTTTGTTTTAAATCCATATACATCTTGGTGGATCCTGGGTGGATGGAGTAGGCCGAGTTATGGGCTTCATCCATAATTATCTGCTGGAAGTCTCCTTCCTGGGGCACACAAATCCTATTTTTATACCATAAAGTTCCCTCATTATCCACTCTAAAATCAGGTGCCTTATTTTCTCTAGTCTTCGTTCGGATTTCCCTCAAGCCTTTGTCTGAACTTTGTGCTTTCCTGATTTTATCTTCCAGAGTAGGTCGAATGCTCATCTTGCGAATGGAACCTCGGCGGACAATGTGCACATTCAATCGTGCCATCTCTTCCTGCAGATGGGCATCCTTGGGTCCATAAGATTTCCGACTTAAGGCATCAGCTACCACATCAGCTTTACCAGGGTGGTAATGGATTTCCACATTATAATCCTTAACCAGTTCTAACCACCTTCTTTACCTTATGTTCAAATCTGGCTGGGTGAAAATATACTTCAAACTCTTATGGTCGGTGTTGGCGCTCCTTAAGTACCCATTTTAATATATGATTAGGAGTTGTCTTGGTAAATTCTTCGGGATGATTCATTTACTAACCCGCCACTTGGCACCCGAACTTGACCGTTTTCGATTTTGTCCTGGATTTTGGAGCATGTTGCATTTTGACAGGAAATTGGACATTTTCGGAGATATTTTGACGCATGGTTACAACCGGGCTAAGATGAGGAATAAGAGGAAGAGGCCACACACGAAAGATGGGACCGAAAGGGGCCAGAAAGGGCCCAGGCCGGCCGGCCGGCCTAGCCCATTTTGGAGCCCAATCGGTCTCAGTTTTCTTCAGCACGAAGTATGCGTCAACCCTAATCTATGTTTTACCAAAACCACAGACCATATCTGCCTATAAATACCACGAAGCCGCCGTCAAAGAGGGGGCATCCAGGGAGATCACAGAGAAAGAGCATCCAGAGATACATTCGAGTTAGACACAAGAGAAAGGCGACACCGGAGGCCTCATCGTCCCTCGGCACCACTGCAAGTTGGAGGACAGCAAGGGATCCATCCCATGCCGGAGATTTCGTCACCATGATCGACTACGCTTCGCTTAGCTTCATGGGGTAAAGTCCTCGTTTATTCATGGGGTTGTAAGGAGATCTTAAGTTGTAATTGCCGAATCCTTTATGGGATTGATCTATCACGATTCTTGTTGATGATGTTTTGATGCCTAATAGTTCGCGACTTGGCTTTGGGTTTGCTTTGCTCTTGCATGGTTTACTTAGATTACATCAACTATCGTGTTCTTGTTAATTCGTTACCGATTATCCTTGTGTAGTGACAGTATGCGGGAGGGAAATGTTTTGATCTTGGAACACACCTTTGGTAGATTAGATCTGTTCTTCGTTGCTCGGCGATTACATCTCTAGTGATCCTAGACCCTATGGACAAATGCTCTTCATACCTTGTGCACACACCTACCATTGCTCACCAGTCTAGATTAGATTAGATTGGTTAGATTAGATCTATTTTACACTCAAACACTCAATATAGATCTTTTACCAACATCATTAGTGCCTAGTTAAGCATAGTAATACACTTGTTCCGTGGATTGATAAACCGTGGGGGAATACTTTAAGGGAAAAGCTACACGATCCGTGCGCTTGCGGTACGTAAATTGGCGCTTTAAGAAGTGTCAACAAGCTTTTCTGGCGCCGTTGCCGGGGAACAAGCGATTTTGCTACGTTTAACTTTGTATTAATTTTGTTGATTACTAACACCTAACCCTTTCCCTAGAAAATTTTTGTTTTCTTGTTTTTGTTTTGATTGTCTAGATGGACCATCTCATTCAACACATGGAGGAAGGAGAAAAATCATTAAGGGACTATGCAAGCCCGCGATCGGAGGACTTCGACATGCAAAAATCAGATTCAGTGTTGCGAGCCACCGAGTACGAGATCAAGCCTCAAATCATCAAGATGGCAGCGGCAAACCCCTTTAGAGGAGATGAAACGGACAACCCATATAGACATATCAAGTGGTTCACAATGCTATGCAACACGGTACAACAGGACGGAGTTCCGCTAGCTTGGTTTAGATGGAATCTTTTCCCATACTCACTTGCGGAAGAAGCGAGAAGATGGTTTGCACTTGCATCCTTCGAGGTAAAAGGAAATTGGGATGACTTGATGAAGAAATTTTGTGAGCGGTTCTTTCCGTTAAGCAAGGTTCAACATATTCGGAAGAAAGTGATCAACTTCGTGCAAGGAGAAGAAGAAGGGATAGATCAAGCATGGGATAGATTCAATGGATTGATTGAACAAGGACCGAAACTCAGATTTTCCGGTGAAGTACTCTTGCATACCTTTTATTTTTCCCTAACCCCCGAGTGCATACAGTTTATTCAAATGTGTGCAGGAGGAGATCTCATGGAGAAAACACTCAAGGAAGCCGCCCAACTCCTACAAAAAATCAGCAAGGGTGCGGCCATGCGAAGAGATTGGGAGAAACGATGTTCGGCAAGCTCCGTGGAAGAATCTCAAGTGCGGGTGCTTGCTGGAATTTTTAGAAAAGAGGCATCGGAAGTGAAGGAAGAACAACCGAAGCATGGGAAAGTCATAGAGACAAACCACGATGAAGACGCATCGATCCGGAGTGCAACGAAAGACGACCCGGAAAAGAAAGGAAGAACCATGGGCACCGCCAAATCGCTAAGGGAATTCGAGCAAATGGATTGGATACCAATTGACTTCGGAAGATTGTTCGACAAAGCAAGACCGCATCCAAATCAGCGAGGAATGACGAAGGTGATAGCGGAAGACTTCCCGCCGGATAATCACACGGGATATACACTTGGCAAGGAATCGGCCGGTGATATTATTCGGAAACTTTTTGAAGAAAAAGAAGAAGAGATTGACTTGGACGAAGTGCTGGAGGTCAAAAGGATCATGGGAGTGAAATCGTAATCATCACCCTATGTGCACATAGCCCAAGTATATGCGATTGGAAGCGATCAAGGCGAAGGTAATCCATCACTCACACCTCGTGTTGATTGCATAATAGAAGAAATAAAATGTTGAAATGTTTTATGTGATGTTGGCGCCCATGTTAGTGTGATGAGTTCCAAGATTTATGTTGAGCTTTTTAACGAAACGTCAAACCTAGATGCCACAATCATTAAATTGATCATGGGAGATGGTAGATTAATCAAACCGCTAGGAGTGCTTAGAAATCTAAATGTTGCTATAGCGGGTAAAAAAATTCCTACCGACTTTTTTGTGATTAACACTAGTGATGATAAGCATGAAGGCACAATCCTTGGAAAACCCTTTCTCAAATTAGTAAATGTTGTTCTAGATGTTGGAAAAGGGATTGTCACTTTTGATCTAGATGGAGAGAAGCGCATATTTGAATTTCATTCAAAACCGTCTTTTGCTTCACCTCTACCTCTTGATAACGAAGAGGTAGAGAGCATTCGTTCCATTGATTCTTTCAGGGATCCTCTCCAACGCGCTTTGGAGAATGGAGACACTCAAGATGATCAAGACGGAGAACTAGTGGAAACAATGGAAGAATTGAAGCCGCAACACGGGAATTTGAAGGAAGAAAATTTTGAAGACATTGGAGAGTTAGATCAAGAAGAGGATGGTGCGCCCGATGTTGAGATGAAGCTACTCCCCAAGGGTTTGAAATATGAATTTTTGGGAGATGGCAAGACTTTTTCGGTGATTATTAGCGACGAATTGAGCCCGGAAGAGACGGAGAAGTTGCTGAATTTACTGAAGAAGCACAAAAAGGTGATCGGCTACTCGATTAACGACTTCAAAGGTATTAGCCCCGCTTTTTGCACACATTGTATACAACTCGAGTAGCAATACAATCCGGTCATAGAGCATCAAAGAAGGTTGAGCCATGCTATGCGTGATGTGGTGAAGAAGGAGGTTATCAAATTGTTGAATGCCGGAATAATATACCCCGTGCCACATAGTGAATGGGTAAGCCCCGTGCATTGCGTTCCGAAGAAAGGAGGACTCACGGTTGTGAAAAATGAGAAGGAGCAATTGATACCGCAAAGAACCATCACGGGATGGAGGGTGTGCATCGATTATAGAAAATTGAATAAGGTAACAAGGAAGGATCATTTTCCACTACCATTCATCGACAAGATGTTAGAAAGGTTGGCAAAACATTCACACTTTTGTTATCTTGATGGATACTCGGGATTCTTCCAAATACCTATTCATTCAGATGATCAACATAAGACCATGTTTACTTGCCCGTATGGAACTTTTGCATATCGAAGGATGCCTTTTGGATTGTGCAATGCGCCCGCTTCTTTTCAAAGGTGCATGATGGCTATATTTTCAGATTTCATAGAAGAGATTATGGAGGTATTCATGGATGATTTCTCGGTGCATGGTACTAGCTTTGATAATTGCTTGGGAAATTTGGGGAAAGTTCTTAAAAGATGTGGAGAGGTTGATCTTGTGCTTAATTGGGAGAAGTGTCATTTCATGGTGAAAGAAGAAATTGTTCTCGGTCATGTTATCTCCGAGAGAGGGATAGAGGTGGACAGAGCAAAAATAGAAGGGTCATTTACCGTGGAGAAATTGCCACCACCTACGGACATCAAATCTTTAAGGGGCTTCCTCGGTCATGCCGGATTCTATAGGAGGTTCATAAAGGATTTTTCAAAAATCACCAAGCCATTGACACAACTTCTCCAAAAATATGTGGAGTACAATTTCGATAGTGATTGTCTTCACGCATTTCGAACACTCAAGCAATCCCTCATAAGTGCTCCTATCATGCAACCCCCAGATTGGAATCTACCTTTTGAAATCATGTGTGATGCAAGCGACTACGCCGTAGGAGCCGTTCTTGGACAAAGGAAAGAGGGGAAGGTAAATGCTATCTACTACGCAAGCAAGACTCTCAATGAAGCCCAATTTAATTATGCAACAACGGAGAAAGAATTGCTTGCAGTGGTATACGCCTTAAAAAAATTCAGATCATACATAGTAAATTCAAAGGTGATAGTTTATACCGACCATGCGGCAATCAAGTATCTCTTGTCCAAGAAAGATGCTAAACCACGCTTGATTCGATGGATCCTATTGCTACAAGAATTCGATGTGGAGATAAGGGACAAGAAAGGGGCAGAAAATGTTGTGGCCGACCAACTATCAAGGATGAACCATGGAGATGATGGAAAAGAACCTATCGAGGATCAAATTAGAGATGATCACCTATATAGAATTCTCGACAAAGATAGTTGGATGAATGAAATTATAAGGGCAATAGAAGGGATGCCCTTGGATCACTTGGACAAGAATGCAAGGAAAAGAGTGATCACGGAAAGAACAAAATACTATTAGGATGCACCATACTTATATAGATATGGAGAAGATGGAGTCCTAAGAAGATGCATACCGAGGGAGGAACGTGAAGAAGTTCTAAGGAAGTGTCACTCGTCGGGATATGGAGGACATTATGGGCACCTTAGAACTCAAGCCAAGGTATGGGCTAGTGGATTCTATTGGCCCGAGATGCATGAAGACGCGAAAAGATTTGTTTCGACTTGTCCGGAATGCCAAATGACGGGGAATATCTCGTAAAGGAATGCCATGCCGTTGAACTACAACTTGCAAATAGATCTATTTGATGTCTGGGGAATTGATTTCATGGGACCATTTGTGAACTCACATGGATTTGAGCATATTTTGGTGATGGTGGACTATGTTTCAAAGTGGGTTGAAGCTATGCCATGTCGGAAGGCATCAACGGAGGAGTCCATAAATATGATTAAATCGGTAATCTTCCCTCGATATGGCGTCCCGAGAATCTTGATAAGCGACGGAGGATCACACTTCACAGGCAAAGACTTTGGTAAATGCTTGAAGAAATTGGGAATTGAACATAGAGTGTCCACGGCTTATCAGCCCCAAACAAACGGACAAGCAGATACTTCGAACAAGCAATTGAAGGATATCTTAAAGAAGACCGTGGTAAAAGGAGGAAAAGATTGGTCGAAGAGACTAGATGATGCACTATGGGCATATCGTACGGCACACAAAACCTAGATTGGTATGACTCCTTATCAATTTGTTTATGGAAAAACATGCCACTTGCCAGTTGAGCTAGAACATAAGGCGTATTGGGCGATGAAGGAGATGAACTTTCATGTGGAAGCCGCTGGAATTAAAAGGAGAATCCAAATAAGCGAATTGGAGGAGTTAAGATTGAAAGCGTACAATAGTGCATCAATTTACAAAGAAAGGATGAAGAGATGGTACGACAAACGATTACAAAACAAGGAATTCAAAGAAGGAGACAAGGTCCTACTCTACAATTCAAGATTCAAACTCTTTGGCAAAGGAAAATTACAAAGCAAATGGGATGGACCATATGTCGTACACTCGGTTTCACCCACGGGAGCGGTGACAACCATGGATGCGAAAGGTGACCAATATGTGGTGAACGGACAGCGACTAAAGGTATTCTTTGAGCCCGACGTCGTGACCCTTCATTACATCGACTTATACACCATGGATGAGATACCGGAACGTCAAGCCTAACGACGTTAAGCAAGGTAAGTTTGTAAATATTCTCTTTTAGATTTTATTTTCATAGTTTTATTTCTATTCTGGATGAACTTTGAGTAAAACATAGGCTTCTAATTTATTGGTGTGCACCTCGGAAAAAGTTGGAGTCCAGGGGGCTGAAAAACCCCCTGGGCCGGCCGGCCCAACACCCCTAGGCCGGCTGGTCTAAGCCTTCTCGTGTGCGAATCGGTCTCGATTTTTGGTAGGTGCGAGATAAGGAAATTTCAAACCTGTGCCTTATAGATTTCAAACCTGTGCCTTATAGATTCATCCAACTATCTTTGTCCAATGGATCGAAGGATGGACGACATCGAGAGCTTGGTCGAGAGAGACTACAACTTCCTTGTCCGCAACATAAGGAAGTTATTCGAGATGATCGGAGATCTACAAAAGCAAGGAGGTGGGCGCCCAAGATGCAATTGCCCGAGGTGCAGTTGAGAACACCGACGAGCGTCACACCCGTCTTTTATATCATTGCGACGAGGACGCCGCATAATTTAAGCATTGGGGGGGGGAAGGTGTGACGACTCGTAGGTTCAATTTTATTAGTCTTTGTTTACTCGAAAGTTCGTCGTGTGCGTATCTTTAATTCCGCATGTGTGAGAGTCTTAGTTTAGCGTTGTGTGCTTTATTTTTCGCATGTGTGAGAGTGAGTCTTAAATTAGTGTCGAGTCATGAAAACAAAATAAAAAGAGTCTTTGTTTTTTGTTGGATCGTGCAATTTTATTTATGCATTCAGTTTTACTTTATTTTCTTTAAAGCAATTGTTCACGAGCGTTGTCATGAAATTTATATCTTATTTGTGGAGCTTAGTAAATTATTCGTCCATGTTAATACCCACACTTGAGCTTTGATCTAGCGCTTAGTTTTGATTACGCTTGCGAGTAAGGCTTGATTTGGATTACTTTAATTTCATAAAAATAATAAAACATAAGGTTGATCAAGTTCTTGGCAAGTTGAGAGTAAAAATCCTATCATCCACAAGCTATATTCGTTCCACCATAAGTATTGGATGTACATTGAGTTGAGTTAGGATTTCTTTCTCTTGGGAGTTTTAATTTCGAGCAATGATCATGTCCATATTTTTTTCATCTCTGAATTGCTAGCCACGTCAATATCCGGTAATGAGAATTCCTCATTGGAACAACTCATGAGATCTACCGGATTCCAAAACCTGAACCCGAAATTATCTTGTTTATTATCGTTTTCCTTGACCACAACCCAATTATGAGGATACGTTCTGTTTCTGTGCATAATTTGTATAAAACATAATTTTGGGATGAAGAAAGGAAGGAGTATTCAAAAGATGGACCGAATCCGGCCAGGGCCTCTCTGGTCTCGGTTCGGGTTCTAAAAATTTAGGGAGACACTTTGGAGATTTTCCTATCTATGTTTTATAGAAAGTGTCCTATGAAAAGGTTCGGAGTAGAGAAAGAAAATTCGGGAGAAGAGAAAGAAAATTCGGGAGAAAGAAAGAAAGAAAAAAAATATGAGAAGAAAAGAATAAATGAAGGGATTCTATGGTTAGAGAAGTGCAAAGAGATATCACCTTGTTGTTTGAGAACAATATCCTCAATTCCAACCATGTGCAATCCGACAACGAGGACAATGCTTGCGCCTTGAAGTCAATCTTTTTGTATGCCTTTGCACATGTCCATCATTCTAAATCTTCTTACCCTTGAACCCTTTACATTATGGAGAAACTCTCATGATCATTGGCTCGGAAGGTAAGCAATCATTAGAAGGTTTTCTTAATTTGACAATATATGTATATACTTTGCTAAGCCTCACCTATAGCCCCACTTTATACTTGAGAGACTTTTGGGAGATAAGAGTTTGCAAATAATAATAGGATAGCCACTTATATCGAGAGACATGAAAGGACTTGTGCAAGAATTTCTGGTCTAACCTTTGTTGCAGGGTATTTTTCTTCTAAAAACTAAAAAAAAAGAAAAACCTCCAAGGATGGCAAGAAAAGCAAGTGTTGTCGGTATTCGAGTTGCCGGTTAAAGGTAAGAGTCGTGGAGTAATATTGGATGAGTTTTTAAACGCCCATGATATGATTATCCTTGCTGCTCCTCTGACCTTTGTTTGAAGAAATATTGTTAGACTTGTTTGCATAAGTAAATTTTGCAGTTCGAGAACTCTTGAGCAACCTTTGGAAGGATTTGATGATTTAATTTGCTCGAGGACAAGCAAAAGCTAAGCATGGGGGGAATGTTGGCGCTCCTGAAGTACCCATTTTACTATATGATTAGGAGTTGTTTTGGTAAATTCTTCGGGATGATTCATGTACTAACCCGCCACTTGGCACCCGAACTTGACCGTTTTCGATTTTGTCCTGAATTTTGGAGCATGTTGCATTTTGACAGGAAATTGGACATTTTCGGAGATGTTTTGACGCATGGTTACAACTGGGCTAAGACGAGGAATAAGAGAAAGAGGCCACACGCGAAAGATGGGACCGAAAGGGGCCAGAAAGGGCCCAGGCCGGCCGGCCTGGAGCCCTTGGACTGGCCGGCCTAGCCCATTTCGGAGCCCAATCGGTCTCAGTTTTCTTCAGCACAAAGTATGCGTCAACCCTAATCTATGTTTTACCAAAACCACCGACCATATCTGCCTATAAATACCCCGAAGCCGCCGTCAAAGAGGGGGCATCCAGGGAGATCGCAGAGATCACAGAGAAAGAACATCCAGAGATACATTCGAGTTAGACACAAGAGAAAGGCGACACCGGAGGCCTCATCGTCCCTCGGCGCCGCTGCAAGTTGGAGGACAGCAAGGGATCCATCCCTTGCTGGAGATTTCGTCACCATGATCGACTACGCTTCGCTTAGCTTCATGGGGTAAAGTCCTCGTTTGTTCATGGCATTGTAAGGAGATCTTGAGTTGTAATTGCCGAATCCTTTATGAGATTGATCTATCACGATTCTTGTTGATGATGTTTTGATGCCTAATAGTTCGCGACTTGGCTTTGGGTTTGCTTTGCTCTTGCATGGTTTACTTAGATTACATCAACTATCGTGTTCTTGTTGATTCGTTACCGATTATCCTCGTGTAGTGACAGTATGCGGGAGGGAAAGGTTTTGATCTTGGAACACACCTTTGGTAGATTAGATCTGTTCTTCGTTGCTCGGCGATTACATCTCTAGTGATCCTAGACCCTATGGACAAATGCTCTTCATATCTTGTGCACACACCTACCATTGCTCACTAGTCTAGATTAGATTAGATTGGTTAGATTAGATCTATTTTACACTCAAACACTCAATATAGATCTTTTACCAACATCATTAGTGCTTAGTTAAGCATAGTAATACACTTGTTCCGTGGATTGATAAACCTTGGGGGAATATTCTAAGGGAAAAGCTACACGATCCATGCACTTGCGGTACGTAAATTGGCGCTTTAAGAAGCGTCAACAGTCGGTATAGATCTCGCACTTATTTCCAATTAAATAATTCCTCCAAATCTTGAGGGCATGCACTACGGCTGCAAACTCCAGATCATGTGTTGGGTAATTCTGCTCATGAGGCCTGAGTTGGCGGGAAGCGTATGCAACAACTTTCCCATCTTGCATGAGGACACACCCTAATCCTTGTGGGGATGCATCACAATAGATAACAAAATCCCGATGAATATCCGTTAGGGTCACAACTAGGGCAGTTGTTAATCTTCTCTTCAATTCTTGAAAACTCCTTTCACATGACTCTGTCCAGTTGAATTTCTTATCCTTCTTGAGCAGCTCTGTCATGGGCTGGGCTATCTTAGAAAATCCTTCGATGAATCTTCGATAATACCCAGCCAATCAGAGAAAGCTTCTGATTTCACTAACATTAGTTGGTTGCTGCCAATTGGAAACTGCTTCGACTTTCTCAGGGTTGACTGCTACTCCTTCTGCGGTCAGAATGTGTCCAAGAAAAGCCACTTTCTCTAGCCAAAATTCACACTTGCTGAATTTTGCATAGAGTTTGTTTGCTCTCAATTTTTCCAAAACAACCCTCAGATGTTGCTCATGTTCCTGGACACTCTTAGAGTAAATAAGTATGTCGTCGATAAAAACTACGACAAACTTATCTAACTCATCCATAAACACCTTGTTCATGAGGTTCATGAAATAAGCAGGTGCATTAGTTAGTCCAAAAGACATTACGGTGAACTCAAACTGCCCGTAACGGGTAACAAATGCTGTCTTTGGGATGTCGCTTTCTCTAATCTTGAGCTGAAAATATCCCGACCTCAGATCAATCTTAGAGAAGTACTTGGCTCCTTTTAGCTGATCAAAAAGGTCATCAATCTTGAGGAGGGGGTACTTATTTTTTATGGTAACTTCGTTCAGCGCCCGATAATCTACACACAACCTCATACTCCCATTCTTCTTCTTGACAAATAGGACTGGGGCTCCCCAAGGCGACGACCTTGGCCTGATGAAGCCAATTCGTTGTAATACTTCCAGTTGCTTCTTTAGTTCTACCAATTCAGAAGCTGCCATCCTATAGGGTCTTTTGGCTATAGGAGAGGTTCCAGGGACAAGGTCGATGACAAACTCTATATCCCTATCTGGTGGCATTCCGGGAAGTTTTTCAGGGAAAACATCTGGGTATTCGTTTATTACCGGGACTTCTTCCAAGGACTTGGCTTCCATGCTAAACACCATTGGGTCAGATCCACTTCCCCGGGTATGGCAGGTCACTCGTACTCCTTCTTGGTTCATTAGGTGCACCACCTTGTCGGTACAACATATGAGACCATTGTGTCGGCTTAACCAGTCCATTCCAAGGATCACGTCTATTCCCTTAGACTTAAGTACAACTAGGACTGCTAGAAATTCTACCTCACTTAAATTGATCCTTACCCGTAGACAACCTAGTTGACACTTGATATCACCTCCAGGCATCCGTGTTAATAGGGGTGTTTTTAGTAGTACTGTAGGTATATTGTGCTTTTCCACAAAACTTGAGGATATGAACGAGTATGATGCTCCAGAATCAAATAGTATTGTTGCAAGAGCTGAGCTGACTAGGTACTCACCGAGCACTACGCCCTGAGCTCCTTGAGCCTCCTGCGCGTTGATGTGGTTGACGCGGGCTCGTCCAAATGACTCCTGGGGCTGCCTCATCAGCAGACTGTTGTTGTTGGTGTTGCTATTGTTGCTGATGGGCACTCGGTTGGCACCTGACAGAACTGGCCTTGGTCCATTCACCGTGTTGGAGAAGGCTGATGTAGCAGGCTTGTTCTTGGCATATGGGCAGCTGGCAATGAAATGCCCTGTCTCTCGGCAGTTGAAACAGACACTAGCATTACTGTTGTTGGTGGTGACATGGCTTGCATTGCTCTGCGGGGCCTTTATGGTGTTCTGGCTCCTAAACTGTGTGTTAGGGGCCTGTGGGCCTGTCACCTGAGACTGGGTCCTATACTGCATTGTGGCCTGATATCTTAGTGCCATATAGCTGGAATTTCTTGGTTTCTAGAAGCGGTCATGTTGGCTGGCCTTGCCTTCCAGAAACTTGCGCTTGTTATCCTTCCTTTCTTCAGTTTTGGCCCTCTATGTGAGAATAGCCTTGTTCATCAGAGTATTGAAATCGGGGTAGATCTGAGGGGTAAGCAAGGTCTGGAGTTCTGGGTTCAATCCTTTCTTGAACATGTCCTGCTTCTTTTCATCATCGTTCACTTCCTCTGGTGCATATCGGGCCAGTTCCATGAACTGGTGGGTGTATTCTTCTACTGACATGCTCCCTTGCTGCAGTGCTCGGAACTCATCCGCCTTGCACTTCATGGTGGCTGAGGGGATATGATAGCGGCGGAAGTCCTTCACAAATTCTTTCCACGTGATGGTGGAGGCATCTTCGGCAGTGGCACAGTAATTTTTCCACCGGGCTAAGGCAGTTCCAGTGAGTTGGTGAGCTGCCAGGAGAACTTTGTCTCGATCTTGACATTCGAATGGCTCGAGCTTCCTCTGGATCACACGCAGCCAGTTCAAGGGGTTGCTGGATCTGGCAAAGGTGGGCGGCTTGGTCCTCATAAAAGCTGTCAGCTTGTCGTTCATGGTCTGCTCTCGTGGCCGCTTGTTGACGAGGGCATTGGCCAGTGCTTCCAGTATGAGGGTTTGGTTGTGTATTATCTGTGCTAGGTCTCCGAGGGGTGGTGGTGGTGGCAGTGGCACTTCTTCTTGATTTTCTCCTCTGTTCTGGCTCACTTCCTGTTCCTCCTGAGGAGGGTTCTGTCCTTTAGGCTGTACTCCTGCATCTGCGGCTGGGGGGGGGCTGTAGATGGGGTAGAGTCTTTGTGAGATTGGGATTAAGATTATGTGATGTTTAAGTTGCTTAATTCATATTTTTAAAAAGGCAGAATCCACCTTCCGCCGAAAAGCACACAAACTAACAACAAGCACACAAACATAGCAAACAAGCACAAACAACTTTATTACTGCAAGTGATGGTACATCACGGGGACAAGACTAAAACGTGTACTACACGTCAGAGTACAGGATCACACTTAAGGGTACAACTTAAGCCAGAGGGGCTGGGAGGGTACAACACTAGGGTGGCGTCGGGCATTCTACTCGCGGGGCGAGCCTTCTTCCGGGGCGGAGTGTGCGAGTAGTCCTTGCTCACCATCCTCTAGGTTTCCGTTTTCCTGGGGTTGCGCAGCAGCTTCTCTTTCAACGGCGGCAGTAGACCTTTCAGGGTCCTCGGGCGGGGCTTGTGGGGTTCTCAAGAGTGGTCCCCATCCTATGACGGGTGTCCCGAGTAGAACATGGTCTTCCCCAATTGCCGGGACTGGCGTTCCGCTTCTGGTCCATTCTTGCATACGCCGGTCTCGGGCTTGTCTGAGGCTCTCCTGAGCAACCGCTTCGTTGCTGACCGCGGCTGCGGCTCTTGCCTCGGCTTGGGCTGCCCGGATCTGCTGCAGTCTTACCGCGAGCTCTGCTTGCTCGGCTCGATGGGTCTGCTCTCTCAGAATGTTGGATTGCTCATCAAAGAGCTGATCCAAAGAGGCTAGGTAGGTAACCACTTGGTATAGGGGGGTCTTCTTCATGGCGGCATCGTTCTAGATTTCTCATGCGAGCTTCCCAAACTGGGGTTCTGATGGCCGGCGGGAAGAACCTCATTGGTGTGGGGGCGAGGTGTCTTTCAAAAATCCGGCATAGATAACGAAGCGCCTTCCTGACGGCCAAGGGATAGGTGTCCTGGTGCCTAAACCCTGTGGCGGTCGCTCGCCATTGTGACACCTCTGGTGTCAGTTTAACCAAAGCTAGTCAAGTAACATAACTTCACACACAAATGAGCTAAGAAAACTTAGATAAGAACCCTATGTCTAGTTCTTGCAAACTTGTGTGTAAATGTATGTGTGCATGTGTTTGAGTGCAATGAGTTTGAAAAACAATAATTGGTACCCTTTTAAACTTGACTTGACATGTGTGGTAAATAAGGCAATAAAATACACTTTTCATAATGAGCTATAAACTTGCTATGCAAATCAAACCCAAACTGGAAAGCCCTCAAATGCAAAGATCAATGGAACCATTATTTGATTTATGAAGAGCTACTAGTTTAAACAAAATAAAAATTCGAACCAAAGGGTTAAACATTCCATTGGCTCATGATAACAAAGTTTTATACAAAACAATAATGCATCCTTGTATATGAGTATGTGTGGATATAAACTTGTTCCTTTAGTATTCTTGAACTTTCATGCTCAACTGGTCACAAAAATGTAGAACAAATACACACTCATATTTTTGTGACACATAGTTTAATTTAAAAGACTTTTTGGCAAATTCAAGATTTAAACAAATCAAATAAATAGGAGTTCTATTTCTAGTGTTAAGAAAGTTAAAATAACTTCAAACCAATGCAAGGAAGCCTATGAAAATGAATAGGCATATTCACCATGTCATGATAAACAAAAACCTAGTTGAAGCCTAGGAGTAAAAGTGCCAAAATTCACATGAAATGATAAGTACCTTAAATGGCAGTTTTTGAAATAATTAAATAACTCTCAAACCATTGCTCTAATGAAAAAGTGCATAACACGAAAGTTGTAGATCTCAAAAAACTGAGCAAAAGTGGTATTCAACACTTTTTCATTTGGAGCCAAGAAGAGGGAGAAAATTTGAAATTACAGAACTGATTTTGGAACTTCAGTTTATTTACGTAATTGCCACTGGCCGGTTCTTCAACCTCCGTCTCCCTGCACCTCGCCTACGCCGGCGCCGTACGCCGGCGAAGCCACCTGGCCGCCCCACGCGTCGCGCCTCCGCCCAAAACCGCTCCCGCGCCCCTGGTTTGCGTGGCACCGTTCCCTGCTGGCGACCCCCCGAGCTCGAGACGCGCCTGCGCAAGCCCGTCACGGCAGGCCGCCGGTCACCTCTGGCCGCCCCTCCCCGGGCAGCTAGCCCCCAGTTCGCCCAGCCCAGACTCGCCCTCCCCCTCCCCCTGGGCCTATAAAAGGCAGAACTCGAGTTCCTTCCGCGCGCCCGAGCCCTGTCCGCCCAGTACAGCGCCTCCATGGCCGGCCTCCGCCGGAGCTCCGTGGACAACCCCATCCACCATCCCTCGGCTCCAACCGAGACCCAAAATGGTTTCCTCTCAGCACTCTGATGCTCCCAAGCCCAAACGCCCCTTCCCTACCTCACCCGAGCTCGCCGGAGCCGAGCTCCCATGGCCGCCGCCCCTGTACATCGCCGGCGACCCACCTCCCGGCCGCCCCCGACCCATCCAAGACCACCATAAGGTGCGCCTCGGTCTCCTCTCTCTTTTCCCCCACAAACCCCTCGCCGCCGGCCAACCCCTCGCCGGGAAACGCCGCGCCCGTACCCTCCTCTGTTCCTGACTTCCGCCAGGGACCTCCCTGGAGAAGAAACAAAAGTTCCAGGGGTCCAAATGAAAAGTTACAAATGAACTCAAAACAGCAAACTTTAAAAATGCCTAGAAAATCGTATAAAAATCAGAAAAATTCAAACTAAAATGTTCTGGAATCCTTGAAACAAGAACTACAACTTTTGTTACATTAACATGTTCATATTTTGCTTTTATTTTAATCTGAGAAAAAGAATAAGAAAATCACCTTATGCATGTTCATGAAGTTATACTCAGCAAATGACCTTGATTTTTGGATATGTTATCACTAATGGAATATTAAGATCACAGTAAAAAGATGACACCCAACCAAAACAGTTATCATGTTAGAAAAATCAAGATTCTCTAATCTGTTGCTAGCTTTCTCGAATTAATACTGGAAAATATGCAAATGAACTTGCTCTGGAAATTTTTACTTCATGCATGTGCAACTTAAACCCTGTTAATCCCTAAATTTCAGATTTATTAGAGTTCATTTGCTATATACCATGATTTATGCTTGTTTAATCAACTTAATTCTTCATATATAGTTCTTATGCTCAGAAAAATCTATATTTATTTTTGAAGTCTCTTTTTATCTCTGTGTTTCTTTATAAAAATTTTGAGCTGCATTTACTGAGTTTTAATTTGGTGAATAATCATGCTTAGTATCTTAGGGCTAGATTTACTATTTGTGTTTTGAGTAATCTACACCATAACTGATCTTGATTTTTCGATATGATCTTTTTTAGAGTATGTTCTATCTGTAATAAAAATTTCATAAGAATTACTGGTTAAATACACCTTGAGAAATTTATGCTAAATCATGTTAAGTTAAATGCATAAATAATTTATCTGGTGGTTATAAAGCTCGATAATTTCTCTGGAGTATTTTTAGTAAATGAATAGGCTCTGGTAAAAATTTGAGAACCATATCCCTAGTATAACTCTCTGTAGAATTAATCTTATTTAATAGCTTGCTAAATTTGCTCATTTTGTCACCTCTGATGTATAAGTATATAAAATCTAGAAAAATTAACGTACTGAGTAGATGCTTTGTAGATGCTACCATAAATTTTGTAGCACCAGAACCCATATCAAACTTTCTGTGCAAAAAGATGAAGCAACTAGAGTAATCTACTTACATGCTTTGCTATGGTTAATTGCTTTATGGTTAGATGCTAAATTTTATACCATAGATGTTAAAGTTTGGGATCTGTGTTACTTTAGCTTTTCATCACTAGCTCATGAGTAAATTGGTTGCTATGAAATAGTGAAAGTATGCTATGTTTTAATGATAAAAATAAAAACCAAACCATACAGCTCTTTTATGAAGTAAAGTGAATTTAATAACTACTCTATAAACGATTGCCTAGAAAATAAAGTTAACTAAAACCACAACAACAAACACATGCTATACTGGACTACAACTTTATAGTGAAGGAAAGAAATATGTTTATATCATGTTGTAACAATATCATTTCTGCATGCATATAGAAACGATAAATCTACTCGACGGTGATTACGAGTTGGTGCCCGCGAATACTACCACTCCGGAGAGTGTCTCCCTTAGTTGTACTGACTTGAATCAAGACCCGAACCAATGTTCGGAAGAGCCCAAGGCTACCTTTGAACGGTGCCCAAGAAGGCAAGCCCCGGTGCATAATCCCATTATTTTACGCCTTATATTCGTCTTACTATTTGTATATGTTGTAATAATTTTTATTGCGCATTTACGTTTTCTAGGAGTTGATCGAAAACCTTAGGTGCATGATCCCTAGGTACCTATGTTTGATACCCGGATCTTTTTATCGACTAGTTGCCATGCTAATTAGGTACAGTAGAAGTCGAGGGGTTTCCTGCCTCTCGCGAGCATATAGGAATTTTACTAACTTTAATTCCTGCTGAAATATAAGGACAACGGGCGGGGTTGTGTAGTTGTGATACCCCGCTGGTATAGGCAAAATGGCTAAGGTCGCGGTGTGTGGCTCATTTCGTTAAGCGTTTGAAAGTACTAGCCACATGCCGAGAAATATGGTAATCGGTAAGCTGAAGTACC
Organism: Panicum virgatum; assembly: GCF_016808335.1. Classification (NCBI taxonomy): domain Eukaryota; kingdom Viridiplantae; phylum Streptophyta; class Magnoliopsida; order Poales; family Poaceae; genus Panicum; species Panicum virgatum. The sequence continues at coordinate 61,633,194 of NC_053145.1, read as the reverse complement.
TGATTGGACCAGCGAGTGGAACGATCTCACACCCTCTTGGTAGAAGTAGGTTTTATTTTTTGTCCGGACGTACGGGTGCAGAGACGTCGGGCTCTGTAGTCGGGGAGGGTGTTCCGGATCCACGAACTGGAAAGAAAGGGGAAATGTTGTGTGGGTGACTTGGTTCCCATACGTGTGGTCTAGGTTCCCCTGGCCAGGTTGAAATCCGATTCAGAATCGTCCGCCTCTCACGGCATGAGACTGCTTAATGTTTTCGGTCACACAGAGTAACAAGTGGAACATGATGATGATAATACTGCTGGTTGATTAAATGATTGCTCTACCATGTTTGTGTAGAGTTGGATGCAAACTTAGAATGGTTAATCCAACTAGAAGATGGCTAGATAAAATCTGAAAATAAGGACCAACTCTTAGTGGCATTTTTGGCAAAACAAACCCCACAAACCAAAAAGCCTTGCATGTCTAGTTATCGGACTATGTTATATCCGGTGACGGGTCAGTCTTGCTGAGTATTAGTATACTCAGCCTTGCTTGTGGCACTGTTTTTCAGGTACTAACTTCAAAGATCTATTCGCGAGTCTTACTTGGCCGTGTACCTTGCCTCCAGGTTGGTCTGTTGAGTGGGATGGCCCTTCAGCTGGTGCTGACCTCCCTCCTGCTGAGTGACGCTTTCGTACGGGCTTTATCGATGCGTCATGTTATTTCGCTAGTTACCTTTTAATGCTTCCGCTGAACTATGACACTTGAATAATTTGTGTAGTTTGGAACTCTGTAGTACTTCGCTACTCTGAACATGTTTTGTAATAAATTTACTTTCCGCTGCAAACTCTGAGATGTATGAAGTGTTCTGCGTTGTAATCTCTGGGCTCACCTTCGTGTGAGTGTTGTCTGCTGATCCTGGAATAGCGTGGCTTTAATCGAGGCTTCACTCGAGGAACTACCGGTGCGTGCCGATTTGGGTCAGAGTTGCCTAGCAACAAAGATCAGTGCACCCGGGCCCAGTTAGTTTGGGTGGTTCCGCCACAGCCATGGCTGGATGTCGGGGTACCGGTCACTTCTGGCGATGACCAGGATCATCCTGCAGCGGAGGGTACCATTGTGCTCGTACTCTCTGCTGTAGTACCTTGGGCATTCTGTAACGCCAAGGCTTTCAGGGCATTGATCAAGAGGCTGGGGAAACCAGGTGCAGCTTGGAAATTGCCCTAGGTCCATCCTTCCTCAGCCATCTAAAAACAAAGATAGGGTGAGCAAGCTTGCACAAATATTTGGGTACGAAAGGGGGTAGATGGTATTTATGATTACAACGTAGTGGGATATAGATTTCAGGGATACACGATTATTAGGATAGGGTTCTAGCTTGGAGCGCTACTCCTATCATGGGGACTCTTCTTCGGTCTGGATAGGACATTTCTTTGGGGGAAGACACTGCTCCATCATAACATCTTCGGTTTGAGTACCCTTATCCCAATGGGTCTCTTCGGGTTCTTCTTCTTCTATCCATCCACCTATTCCTCTGCGAGCCTCGTATTCTTGCCATTGGGCTTGGAGAGCGGCTAGAGAATACTCGGCGCGTGTGGCTCTTGTCCGTTGTTCCTCCAGTTCTTGGGTTGCCTTTTCTGCCCTGTGGATTTGGTGCTTCAATTGTGCCGCCTGTTCGCGGTAAAGTTCATCCAGGCCGGTGAGGTAGATGGATAGGTGGGAGACCGTATCTTCTAGATCTTCTTATTCTCTTCCAAGTCCTCTCATTCGGGCAATCCATGAGCGTCCTCATCCTTCAGTAGGCGGGAAAAATCTCATAGAAGTCCGCTGAAGATGATGCTTGTAGATCACACGCAGACGTCGTAGGGCTTTTCGGGCGGCTTTTCTGTAGGTGTCCGGGAAGCGAAAGCCAGTGGTGGAGGTGAACTAGGGGTCTACATCAGGGTAGCGGGTGCTTCTTCCCACGAAAATCATCACGTCGCACCGAAGAGTGCCCCTGGAGTCGTATTCCCAATAGACATACTCTGGTGGATCCACCACTCCGATGCGTTCCAGGCTGAGTATCAATAACTTAGGAAGGCCGGGCTCTGCGTGGCAGATTCCGCCACTCCATCCATTGTCAGCCATCTGGAACAGGGTAAGAATCAGCGGTGAGTGTTTGTGTGGAAAAAGGATTAAGTTAGGAAAAATCCTAATGTGAAAAGGCCTGAAAAGGGTTTCGATCCTAAGGGTCACGTCCTACGGCCAACCTACGGCTCTGATACCACCTGAAGCGTCCCCTCATGCGAGAAGACTGAAAAGTGATACAATATCAGTCCCAGGAGGCTGATAACACTTTTATTACATCAGATGGTACATCACCGTACAACTCTACGCGGAAGTGGGCAGTGAAGCGCTACTATCGCGAGGATAACAACTAACACCCACACAACGATATTAACTATGAAGAGGGGGTCATCAGAGTCTTGCGCCATACGGAACTTCCTGCTGGTGACCCTATCCACAGGGAAGGTTGGGTGCAGGACGGAACCTCTACTCAACGTCTTCGGGAATGAAGTCTGGATCTTCCTCTGTAAAAATTAAGAATGGGGTGAGTACAAACATACTCAGCAAGTCCAACCACACCCACGGAGGGGGTATAAACAGAATATAATGCACATGTTAAATCAAGGATGAGGCTAGGGTTTTATTTGCGGAAAGCAAATTTTGATGCAGGGGTTCATTTAAAAGAAAGGATTTTCAAAGCAAGTTTTCTTGTACCAAGTAACACGTAGTGTTGATCCACACAAGATCCAAGTTTTAAGTTGCTACCGGACTCCTCATCCGCCGTAGCACATGGCACAACTGCCGGACACTTTTCCCAGAAGAAACACTAGTTATGTGACCACACCGTAACTCGCCCAGTACCGTGGGCACGGCTATTCGAATAGATTTTAACTCTGCAGAGGTGTGCAACTTTACCCACAAGTGGGGTACCACAACTCGATCACCTTAGTGTCGGTGCAGATCCCAACAAAGCCATTACCCACCTTAGCTAGACCTGACTAGCCATCACGGTATCCACCAAGGGGTCATTGACCTATCACAGAGGTTTTAACTGGGGCATAAGTCACACAGAGCTAATCCCTTCTCCTTGATCACCCGTTGCTCTCAGCTCTCCTGATGACTGTCAGACTAACTAGTGGGGTTTATGCTAAGCCGTTGCCCATACAACGGTCGAGTGGTTTGCACGATAATGGAGTTAGGTGAGATGACACATTGTTGTCGGTCAAAACCCACCGGCGAGTAGCGACAGGCAACACGAAGAGCCGGGAGGCTGCCGGGGCACTGGCTGGCACCGGTCCCTCGGTCAACGGCCCAGATCCTGGCACATGCTGATGCTTTCGGAGATGCAGGGTGTGCCACCTGACCTATAGCTGATCAGGAAGGTGCAAACGTGCTTTCGATGATTTGCCTACATGCACAAACACGTGTAAACATTAGTCCGAGCCGTGTCGGCTCCCCGGGACGACTCTTGCATCGGCTTTAAAGAGCCGATCGAGTTCCGGTGTCAGATCAGATCTGCATATCTGGATATTAATAGATAAAGCAAATAACTGCAAAAATTACTTCAACTAGATCTAGTTAATCCAATCCACGACGGTAAAAGCTTCACTGCTAGATCGAAACATCCTACATGTAATTAGGCCTAACGAGCATAATAGATAACCAAACCTTAACCAGAAAAGAGGCCTAAGAATAAGCGAAAGCCGATTCCCGGATCAATCCCTATTAAGATCAAAGCAAAGCATCTAATACGTCGCCGGAACATCCAACCCGTTTGCAAGGCCTAACCTAGCAGATATTAAGTTGATTCTTAAGTATAAGAACAAACCATAACAGATTAGATCTACTAGATAGAAAAGAAACAGGGTGTTATCTCTACGCGACTAACTCTATGCAACGAGAATTAGCGTAAGATTAATACGTAGTCACGTAGAGATAACATGATATTCGTAGATGATAAACAACAAGAGCATGATAGATCTACTAAAGGTCATGCTACGAACATCAGGACAACTAGCACTACTCGCCATAAAAATGCTTCAGTACGAGTAATACCAAGGTAAAAGCAAGAACAATGCCGCCCTGATCACAAGAAGTGATCAGGGCAGCATGGCGCTTACTTGGATGAAACCCAAGGATTAGGGGTGGCGGTGCGCCGAGAATTGTTGTTGCGAGACGTGATGTCGTTCTTCCTTTACAAATGTCATAGGGTACATATTTATAGTCTTGTAGACTTGACGACCAAGTTAAACAAAACCTAGTCCAATACGAAAACTAATCTATCTCTAATGATTACAGATAAAGAGAGCATATCGGCTCCCGACGCACACAGATAAGAAGAGCCCATCGGCTCTTGGCATGGACCACAATCGCCTCTTCCCTGGACAATCTGTATAGGCCCATCGGCAGCTTCGGCCCATATCCTTCTCGACCAAATTCTGGTGGTAACACCGATTCACAAGCCTTCTTTAATTTCCGCACTAAGCTCAACTTGCTCTCGGCCCATTAATTAACCCTGTTAATTTATGGCGATAACACATGCCCCCTAAGTTTCAAAGTATGAATGCTTTGAAACTTTGTATAGTCGACGCCTCAATCTGCAAGATGGACTCAGCGCCTCGGCTCTTCTGATGCTGCTCTTCTGATAGCTGATGCTTTACTGATAGCCGACGCAAAGAGACGAATCGACTTTACTCCTCCTGCTAAATAACTTGGATCTTTTGAACAGAAAATAACTTCACTCCTCAAATGATTCTCTCAAATCGCTCAATGTGTATGATTCCTCACCAAAGCATTATATTGCCTCCTTTCTCCCTATCTCTAGTATGGCTTTTCGTAGAGCTCAGGGTAGGGAATGAAGAGGTAGCATACTCGGGCCGCACATGTTGCAAATTCAAAGATCGGATCCAATAGAGAAAGCAAGTCATACAATCAGATCAAGATGTGCATTTGTGTGGAATTTTTGTGGCTGGAACTCGCATCCCCCTTTTGCAGAACTCTCCCTTTTATCTTTTACTGAGATATGAGCTGTCTTTCATTTTTCTTTCTTCTTTTTTTTTCTTCTCATGCTTTTTGGGGCACGGACATTTATATTTTTTTCTTCTTTTTTTTACATAGCCCAAATCTTTCTACATGATGAATATAAAGAGTTCTGTCAAAAAAGGAATGGAGCATTTTTATGGATGGAAGGCATATACTTGCGTAACTTCCAGTGTAGAAGTCAGCATATGAGTGGTTGAGTATATGAAGTGTACGTGATCTTGATCTTAAAAATATGAAGCGAATCTCACAAGGATCACAAAGAATTTGACAATGCTCAATGCAAACACAAGCAGCATATGTATAAAGGTTTTTAATGTGTATATATGGCTCTGGTAGGAATTTAGCATATCACTGAGGAGCAAAGCTATTTAAATTCAAAATTCCCAAGTATTTTGCAGTAAGAAATAAAGTTTGCTCGTCATACTAGTATCAGTAGTGTTGGCGGCATCGGCAATTTGTTGGTGATCTCTTGTAACTTCCCGATGCTCTCAACAATTGGTCGATAGAATAGATCCTGCTCTTTTTTATATGCTGGAGGTGATGCAACGCATCGGCTTTCCTTAATGTTACAATTCTTGGAGGTGATGGCAACGCATCGGCTTTCCTCACTGTCCCTTGAGGTGATGGATTTCAACTCAACGTGTTGGCCTTTTATAATACAGCCAGATGGATTTCATCGGCTCTTGTTATTCGCCTTCCCACATGCTCGGGAAATATTTCTTGAGGTGTTGGCCATTGACGGCTACAGGAAACTTGACACCGTCCAATTCTTCAAGCATGTACGCATTTCCAGGCAAGACTTGATCAACCTTGTACGGCCCATGCCAAGTTGAAGACCACTTACCATACTTTCAATCTTTAATTCCCAATGGTAGCACTGCCTCCCAAACCAGGTCTCCGACCTGGAAATTTTTTGGCTTGACCTGCTTACCATACTTCCTATCTTTAATTCCCAGTCGCGGCTCGAGCGGAGGTGGCCCGTGGGAGCTTGGCCACAGCGGCGGGCGGCGGCGATGGTGGTGGCGCCACTGGGGAGCTTAGCGGCGACCCGGAGCTTGGGGAAAAGCACGAGGGAGTCCTGGGGACTAGATTCACCCGCTCACCTTGGGCGATGGCGGCCCGTGGATGGCTCCCCACAGCGGCGGGCGGAGTTCGGCGGTTATGGAGGTGGTGGCGGCGCTGGAGAGCTCTAGGAGGAGGCTATAGGTGGCGGTTGGCGTCGTGGTGGCGAGGAAGCGGTGTAGGGGCCTATTTATAGGCCGCGAGAGGCGGTGGAGCGGTGGTGGCCGGTGGGGAGGACGGCGAGCGGTGCGGGGTGGCTTTAATGGTGCTCGGCGTCGCGGAGAAGAGCGGCGCGCGATTCGCGGCGGCAACACGACAGCTCGGGCAGGGTTAACGCGCTGGGGAGGATGAGCACGTGGAGGGACCGGCTGCTCAGCTTGGCGTCGCGTTGCGCGGCTCGAGCGGTGAGGCGGCGGCGCTGTGCGAGCAGTGCGCGCGTGTGCGTGGCCGGCGGTGAGGGCGGGCACAGGAAGGCGGTGATGGTGCTGACAGCGGGCGGCGCGGCGGGCTTCGGGACCGCGTGGAACACGTGCAGCACGTGGCAGGCGGTCGTGGCGTGGCGCGGTGCGCCGCGTGCTGCGAGCGCGTGCGCACGGCCCAGGGATGCTCGGCGGGGCGCACGGGCGGGGCAGGCGCGTGCCGTGCGTGGGGTGGCCGGGGGCGCGCGCGCGTGCGTGGAACGGTGGGGCAGCCGGTGACGGGGTGCACGGCCAGGGGGAGGCGCGCGCGCGGGCAGGCGGTGAGCCGAGCGGCATTCGGGGGTGCGCGGCAGGGGAGAGGGAGGAAGCAGAGAAAGGGAGAGGAAAGGAAAAAGAAAAGAAAAAGGAAAGAGAAAAAGGGGGAGGGGAAAAGAAAGAGAGAGAGGGAGAGAGAAAAAGAGAGATCGACCGGCAGATCTCGCGGCGGCGACCGCGGCCGGACGCGCACGCGCGCCGGTCGGGTGTGATGCGGCGGTCGGCGGTACGCGACGCGCGGAATAGGAAAAAGAAAGAGACGAGACCGTGATTGATTCGGATGTTAGGGCAGAGATCTGATGGGACAGGTTTCTGGGAAAAAGGGCTCAGGGGTTTAGGAAGGTTTGAGCTCAACGATGAAAAATTTTGAAGATTATTTTCCACGCGTGATTTATTTGGTAGATTTTCGGGATGTTACAAGCAGGCTAAATCATTAGCATTGCTCTTATTTTGTTTTGACTAGCCTATCAACCCGTGCTCTTACACGGACTAATCAGATTCATGATTACTTTGTTATAGTTATATAATTTAGATTCAGGTTTACTTTAACTTTTAATATAACATAATTGGATAATTTAAATGCAAATTTAGGAGATTATTTGTATTATTTTTATAATGACATATGTGGTTAATTTACACGAAGATTAGAGGGTTACTTTAAATTTTTTAATAATAGCAGAGGTGGGTAATTTAGATACATATTTAGGATGTTAGTTTAGTCTATTTTCATAATAGCTGAGGTGGGTAATTTATTAGGAAAGATAACTGGTCCAATGACTATTATAATCAGAGTTGTTGGATTGATGGCAGGATGTTTCTAATTTTTTATGATTTCTCTATTTTTCTAGAGTGGTCGTTTAGAATTCTAGATGGCTTCACGTGAAGATTTTAAAGGAACCTTTAATTAGAAATAGTAAGATAGTAAACTCAAATTTGTGGCCCATCTTGTACAAACCGGCGAGAAAGAGAGAGAGAGAATGCAGGGCGCTGTGAGCGAGGTAACCAAGCAGACTAAATTCATCGAACCTAGACACCTGTCAACCAAGAAGGGAAGAGGCGTGTCCGAGTACTGCTATGCACAGTTTAGCAGTAGTTAATTGAGTTCAAGTTAAATTTCCCAATTTGGCAATATTTATCTTTGGAAGTTCCTTTCACCGTTCCACCTGGAGTAACAGGACAAAACAGAGTCTTCTCCAGCTGATATACAGAACATTGTTGTCGAGGTCTTTAATTTAGCCAAAACAAGACTGGTGACTTGTTATTTCTTGGTTGTTTATTTTATTTTTGTCTCTAGCAATGAAATTGGTTGGTAATTCTTTCCCTAACAGTGAAATTGTTTATAACTGAACAAAGATGATACCAACATAGGGCGTGATTGGTTCTCTTCTCTAGGGAGCCTGGCTCGCATAAGAGAATTAGGCTCCTCGTAGCCAAGTTGTGCATATGCAAGAGCTAATTGTTTGGTTGCATGATTCACTCCAACCAGGTTGCCAGAAGATGGTGTTTGATTGCCCGCAAAAAGACATACTGCATAAGATCAATAATTATAATTATCCATCTCATGTCCTTTTCGTCTATTAAATATTCTAACACATACTCTAAAATATATATTATCATTATATAGTTACAATAGATTTCATTTTGTGCACCTCCATATGTATTCAATATATGTTTAATTGAACTATTTGTTTGCGAATTGATGTTCTTATTTCTTCCATCATACATGAATATATGGTGGCATATATCGTGGGTATTATTTTTATATAAATAATATATTAGTAATGATAGAAATAGTAATTTTAGAATTTTATATTGGCGCACTTTAATATATTATTATAATTATATAATTTAGATTCAAATTTATGAGTAATTTAACTTGTAATAATAATGATATAATTGGATAATTTATATGCAAATTTAGGGGGGTATTTGTATTATTTTTATAATGCCATAGGTGGGTAATTTACATAAAGATTAGGGAGTTACTTTAGATTTTTTTAATAATAGTAGAGGTGGGTAATGTAGATATATATTTAGAGGGTTACTTTAGTCTATTTTCATAATGACGGAGGTGGGTAATTTATTAGGAAAGATAACAGATCTCATGGTTATTATAATTAGAGTTGATGGATTGATGACTGGATGTTTCTGATTTTTATGAGAATTTATAGAATTTCTCTATTTTTCAGAGTGTCCACCTAGGATCCTAGGTGCCTTCACGTGAAGGCTCCAAAGAGTCTCCAATTAGTAATAGTAAGATAAGATGTTCAGCTGCTACTCCACATGTTAGGAACCGCCCATTTGTCAAAGAAGGTTAGAAGAAGAATCGATTCCTCCGTATCCTAGCTGCAACCTGGCTGTCTACATATATATATAGCCGGATTCGCGCTTCTAATAGTCTCTTCTTCTTCTTTTTATCAAGGAATGATATTGATTGTAACTGAAACTATGCTTAAACCGTACAATTATGTGCTAAGCACCCTGATACTGCTCCACATGTTAGGAACAGCCTATTCTGATTCATCTTGCTGTCAAGTGCTGTGTAACGATACTACTGATCTATAAGGACAAACACCTTAACGAAACAAGAGTCAACTAACATATAATTCTCTGAAACCTAAGTTGGGCACAAAGCAGCTTTAAATTTCATTGGCCAATATCTGCTCTAGCTTTTATGCTGTTAATTTGTCTGATACTCTTCACTAAAAGTTGTAGATAAAAAAAAATAACGCCCCAACATTGTTAGTGGTGGCAACAACCGGGAACAGCAATCTAAACAACTACCACTCTGCTACCAATCGATCTCCCTTCAATTATGACCCGTGTCTGTGTGAGTACTTGCAGGCAACACAGCATACAGATTTTGATAATCATGTTCATGGGTCGGAAAGATAGGGATGGGATAGCAGGTTATAGGTAGGTCAAGCTCGTCCAAAAATGGTTAGAGATATCATTAACTGATGATCACTTCACGAACATTGTTGCGTGCCATGCGCATTTGAGATGGAAAGATAAAAAGGGATTTTTATCTGAGCATGCACTCGGCACCGGGGAAAAAGAAAACTGAGATTTTCAGGGCCGTCGCTGTCAGGCCGAGCTTGCTAGTGCGCGTAAAATGGGAGGAAAGGGAGAAAAGCTAGGAGATTGCATGAACATCGTCGTGTAAATCAAGAACGCGACCGCTTTCCGCGTCCCACCAGCCAAGTACCCATCGTTTTCTGCTTTATCCTCCTCCCTGCTTTTTTGCCTTTTCTTCACCTCTTTAATTTGCACCAACAAATTAAAAGTGACTTTTGCGAGAGAGAGAGAGAGAGAGAGAGAGAGAGAGAGAATCGGCCCCATGAATTTTGTTTGCTACCGTTTCCTTAACAGGCAGGACAAATATGCATTTTATATTCAAGGATCTAGTGAGCAGCATGCTTAGTTGGAATGCTAGTTGCAAAACTGAAATCGGTTTCTTGCACTCTTGGCAGCTACTGCAAGTCACTACTTGGTTACAGTTGAAGAGTTGAACGAAATGGAAAACTTTTGTGTAGCTAGGTTGATTTGATTTATTTTTAAAATGTTTCATTTTAAATTGAAAGATCGTGTCGGCGAATTGTCGTTCTAACGGGAATTAGAATGCGAAAATTATTGAACCTCAGTTATTAAGATCGAGTAGCTAAGATCACTCACCTCTTCCCCCTAGCTCACTGGCCACTGCCATGTAAGACTCCTCTTGTGAGAGCCATCTTCAATGTCAGGTCTATACTTGCTCACCGTCGAGTGCGTTAGGTTTAGAGTTTGTAGGGTTGTAGATTTGGTGATTGATTGGATGCAAGGCTTGGGCTGGTGCTGGCGTGCAGGCAAATGTACGAGGCAGATACGTAGGCTCCGCACCTGAACCCAGCTTGAAGCTAAGAAAATATTGAATTTGTGTCCATGAATGAAGTTCGAATGCTCGCAGAAGATGACGGATACACGCGTCTCCTTCGTTCCGTAGGTGGACGTCGAGGGAAGGTTGTGCTGCCTGTACCGACCATAGGCACGCACGTTTCGTGAAACCGTGATGACGAGGCGAGCTAGCCACCAATGCGAGGAGGGATCCCATGTTGCAAGCTCGATCTACGACTAGCTCGTACAGTGAGGCTGTTGCGAGGACGGACAGAGGACGCTGTTGCGGCCTGTTGGGGCCCTTGCAGCCCGGGCGATCGGGTGACCAGGGCCGGCCGTGCCACCGCGACAAGAGACGAGCGCATGCAGCTCTCTGGTTCCGCGCGGCGGGTTGAAACGACAAGGGGTCCCAACATCAGCTCGCGCCGTCCGAGCTCCAGAGCGAGCCACGCCTGCATCGCCCTCGCACACAGTCACGCGGAGCGCGCCCCGGGCGGGCATGCCGCCCCGCTGGCTGCCGCCTGGTTCCTCCGGCCCCGGCCCCGGCCCCCACGGCCGCGCGCACGCACGCACACCTCGCCCGTTGCAGCGGCCATGGCCCCTGGTGGGGACTGGGGGCTCCTCCCGTCGACTCAGCCGCGCACCTTTCCATCTCGCCGCTGGCCCCCTGCCGGGCCCGGGTCGCGTGGATAGCCCCATCGACGCTTGCGGCCGGCCGCCGGACTGCCTGCCCGCCGCCTGCGCGTTCGCGAAAGGCACAGTCGCGCAGCATGTGGCACGCACGTCGTTTCGCGTCAACTTCTGACTCGTGAGGGAGGGCGGACGGGACGGGACCGGGTCGACGCGACGGGACCTGCCCGTACGTGGAACCAATCAGCGCGCGCGCCGCCTTTGGCCATGTTTGGTTCCACGTCACATCACATTTTCAAAAAAACGAATATCCGCATGGAGTACTAAATGAAGTCTATTTGCAAAAATTTTTTAGGGATGAATGTAATTTTTCGAGACGAATCTAATGACTCAAGTTCCGTCTTGATTGGCTACAGTGATACTACAGTGACCGCACTCAATTATTCACTAATCGTACGGTCAAAGACCTTATTAGGTAGAGCAAGTGCTACAGTACCAGAGTTGTGGAGTTAATTTTGTAATTAGACTTTATTTAATACTCTAAATTAGTGGTCAAAATACCAAAAAGTTTTTCTCAAAACTTTTTCACAACCCAACCAAACACGGCCTTTCTCTCGCTTGCCCGCTCGCCCGCCCCCCTTCGCCGTGCCAGTTTGTCACGGTCGAGCACGAGCCAGAGACAGCGAGACTGGTGTGGCCGTGTGGGTGGCTGTGGTGGCCGGCAGGGGCGCGCCTCTGGCGGCGTGCACGCCGGTCGTGACCGACCGGCCGGCCGGGTTCCGGGCTGCGGGGCCAGCTCCCACCTCGGTTGGCGCGCGGCCAATCCCCACGGCCGCAAGTACGCGGCTGCCTGGCGGGCACAGTGCGCGGCTCGTCGGGACGCGGCCCGGCCGGGGCGGGGCCCCACGGCGTGGCGCTAACCTTGCACGAGAGCCTTCAGCGTTGCATCTGCATGCACGCATCCATCCGTCTGTCTGTATGCTGTCGTGTCGGCTTGCGTGTAGCTATAGGTGATCAGATGCAGATGCATGGGAGCACAGACCGAGGCCAGGACGGTTATTTAGATGCGTAAAAAGGAAGTGTAAAATATTGTAGTATTTTTGTTTGTATTTGATAATTATTATTTGCTCATAGGTTAATTAGGCTCAAAAAATTCATTTCGCAAATTATAAACAAACTATGTAATTAGTTATTTTATTTAACTATTTTTAATATTTTATGCATGTGTTCAAAAAATCGATGTGATGAAAAATCTTGTAAAGTTTTGAAATTTTGAAGGAACTAAACAAAAGGTTACCCTTCTTTTTGGTGCCTGTGAGTCGTGCCATTCCGACCTGTCAGTGGTGTCTACGCAAACTGGTGTTGCACAATGTTGCATGGTCTCGTTCGGGACAAAATGTAGCACAGGAATATCCTTTTGCTAATCTCATTAATCGTTATGAACTCTTTTAACTCGTAGGTGTCGTTTAAATATGCTAGAACTAGGAAGGTGGCCAGCGCTAATAGCGCGGGTAGCTAGTTTTTTACTTAATTCTTTACAAATTTTATGTTTACAAAAGAGATATATTTGGTAATTTATTTACCTCTCGTTTGCTCTTATTAAATACTACCTGCAGCTTTCTATGCATAGGAGTTCATGTCAATCATTAAATTTTAAGTTGCTTTATTCTATATTATAGTTGTATATTTCAGTACATTAACCTGCAAAATCTAAAATTGAGGATTGAATTTAATTTTGGGTCATCTTGAATACGGATGCATACTGTACATATTTGTATTTACATAAAGTGTTTTATAAGTAGCTATGAAATATATTTATATGTATGTGTTAGTTATGTTTTGCCAACAATGTGTAACTTAAATATTGGAGTTCGATTTGTATCTTGCAATATTTTGATTATTATTTAGCGAAAATATATCTAGTGTGGTTGTTAGAGCACTTAAGTAACATCTAACAGACCTAGATCTGACTCATCACGGGAATGTAATAAAAATGATCATGGATTAGACAAAAAAAATTATTTTAAAAATAAGTTGGGGTCTCCTGCTGTCTTTGGTAAATAAATGTTATGCAAAACTTATATATATGTGTGCTATATTAATGCTTATATGTTCTAAATTTTTTACTTAACCAAAATTATTATTATTATTCCCACTTTGGCTACTGCACATTTTATTAGTTTTTAGCCCATATGACTGCATAAATTGGTCTACTTTAGAGTTGTGTCATCTCCGCGATAGATAGTTCAAATCCCCCCTTCCACTCCCTCTGCGCCCCCTGGATGTTGATCCGGTGGCCCAGATTGGAGTTTGCACGGTTTGCACGGAGAGGTTGGTTTGCACCTGATATGTTTCCATATATCTTTATTGTTGTTCCTAACTCTTTATCATCCATTTTCTCTAACTATTTATATTGATTTCTCGGTCTTCCATTATGTTCCTCCGTATATCTGAAATTGATTAGTGTCTATTGCGTCCGATGCATCTAATGGTGAAGTTCCCCGTTTAGTATTGTGCCTCGGGGCTTTTGTTTTTTTTTAGCAAAGAGGAGCAGCGACAGCGTACATTTATTTGAATAATTTGTTTCTTATTGTAGGCAATCTACTTTGGGGTAGATTAGCAGGGCTCCAGGCCTAAAGTTGTGGCTAAAATAACTCTAGTTGTAACTTCTTTGATGGAGCGACTTCTCTTGTGGCTATGGAGTTGTTTTGAAAACCGTTCGGTCGAACCGCTTCTCTTTTTTTTATGAATATATGGAAGATGTCAAATTTCCAACGTGCCATGGCTATAATTTAATATTTTTCTCATAATCTATAATATGTTTTTGTAATAATATAACTTCATATGAAATAACATAGTAGTGACTAATGATATTTTTTATTGACTAAACCAATAAGTTCACTTTTGTCTTTTTCTTTTGCCCTCATTTTCTCATTTTTCCTGCCTTCATTTTCTATTCTCCTTTTTCTACTTTCCTTACACGTTCAACCTTGCTGCTTCTTTATCCTTTTCTATTCTCTTTCTCTATACTTCTTTAGAGGTATAGATCACATTTGTGTTCCATGCCTAGTGTTTCTTCATGTACTTATAGAAGATTAGACGGGAATAATGATGCTAAGAATTATTTATGCTATTTGATTCCTCACACGATTAAGTCCCTGATTTTCCTCATGCATATATTTAGATGGAGCTAATAGCAATAACATTTATTTGTAGGTTTCGGTGTTTATTCTTTATCCCAGCGATGATTACTTGTATGGAACTATTTGTATGCCCACAGAATGATGAATCTTCGTTGACCACCATCAGAATAGTTTGTATAACTAAAGTTGTTCAGGAATATGCAACATTTACAATGATAATCCTTGTTTGGAGAAAGCATTGGTTATTCAACGGATATTTCTCTCACATTGATTGGCCGGCGTATTCATTGGCCCACACTGACAATCATAAGGTGCTGATGGTTTTGCAATAGATTGCAATATCTAAAACTCTGCGCATCGTCATTATTTTTCCATCCCTATCTTGACATTTGGCTGTTCTAGAAAAAATGGATTGATTGAGTTCGGCAATGATTTTGAGTAGAATCCAGTGTGCTTCATGCAGCTGCATATACTGCAGGACCTTCTTGAGACTCAAAAAGTTGTGATTCGGAATCTCGAGCAAAGACTATATTCGCGCTGTAGTGTAGGGCGTTCCGAAGATTTTTGAAAGCAATTATCTCTTTCTGTAGTACATATACAATACAACTATGATCGCGCTGTCATTGCTTATGCACAAATACACAAATATTATTTAGATCTTCAATAAATTGGAGTATTTATTAACTTTATTTGGCATGGAACTTAAATTTTGGTTTTTATTATTGCATTTGACCTATACTGTTTACTTAGCTATTTTCCTTCTTAATATGCTTCTTAATAACTACACACATCAACAATATTTTTTTGTATTCTAGTTCTTGCATTTATATATTTGTTAGTCATATTTAATGCCAATTTAATTTTATAATTCTAAATTTGTCTATTTAGTAATTGTATTCAACATGGACTCTTTGGTTAAGTCCTAATTTTCTTATTTTTTAATTCTGAATTAAGCTATTTACTAATCGTATTCGGCATGGACTCTCTGTCATGTCCTAAGTTTTTTTAATTTTTAAATTCATAATTAGCTATTTATTAATCGTATTTGATATGGACTCTTGAGTTACTTTGAACCGTTAGGTCTTCATAAAATCCAACAGTGTAAATCCTTCTCTTTTTTAGATTAACGTAGAAATTTCTAGACCCTCTCAATGAACGTGCTAGCTTCTTTTAACACTCCCTTAATAATTTAATAAAATTTTATACTTTTAATTTTAAATTTAGCTATTCGGCCAATATTAATTTTTTGTCGAGTGCTAATGCTAATTTTCTTAATTTTATAATTCTGAATTTGGCTATTTAGTGTTTTTTCAACATGGACTCTTTGGTTAAGACATAATTTCCTTATTTTTTTAAATTCCGAATTAAGCTATTTAATAATTGTATTCGGGCATGGACTCTTTGTCATGTCCTAATTTTTCTTAATTTTTTAAATCCGAAATTAGCTATTTGTTAATCATATTTGATATAAACTCTTGAGTTAGTTTGAACCGTTAGATCTTCATAAAATCCAACTGTTCAAATCCTTCTCTTTTTTAGATTAATGTATGAATTTCTAGACCCTCTCGGCGAACGTGATGGCTTCCTTTAACACTCCTTTAATAATATAATAGATTAATGATTAGCTGGGATTATCTAGGTGGTTTCGTGAAGACAGCTACTCCTAGTTGTTAGTTAGCTTCACTAACTGGAAGTCGTTAGCTGAAGTTATTTATATCAATAATTGCGACAGTTCCGTTAAAAAAAAAGCAAAATCCGTTTCAAAAATAATTGCGACACTTAGCTAAGATAGCTCTACATAGTTGGATCCGAATGTGAGCTCGGACTAGTAAACAAAAGAGTTGCGCACATTTTGATGTCCAGCTACATACTACGGGATGATCTAGTCGAGAGAGATTACCGGTCCTGGGCACGCTGCACACCGCAGGAAGCAATAAACTAATAATGCAAGCCGACTAGTGAGTGATGTATATAATTAATTGTGTACTTGCAAGTTGCAAACTTATCCTTTCAAGAAATAAAAGTTGTAAACTTGCACCCTATATCAATATGATCTATACATATTTATAAAGCAGGTAACGTTTCCACCTTAATTTTAGTTTGGTCTGTATTATATCATTAACAGTTATATCTTATTAGTCCATCCATATACGAGTCGGACCAACCTTTCGTCCATGACTTAATCAAATAGATCCCTACAAATTACCACACGAGCACCTATATATGTATCCGATATTCATACCAACTTTATCCGTAGCAACAAACAGATATATTTACCTAGCATATAGTATAAGTATATAATATATCCTCATAGCCACAAACCTGGGGTCGTAGATCATGCTAGAAAAGAATAGATCAGAGGTGCGACACAGGGAAATTAAAGCAGCTAAGAGCGTGATGGACAGCACCTTTGGGCTTCACGTGGCCCAAAAGGTTCTCATCTTTTCCTTGAGTCATCTATTATCTTATTATTTGGCCAATAAATAGAACATTTATGTTTATTCTTAAGATCTAGAAATTTCCACATTAATCGGAGAAAAACTATTATCTTATTAATTGGCCAACAAATGGAGCCTCCATGTTCGCTCTCAAGGTCTCGAAATTCCCACGTTAATCGGAGAAAAGTAAAAAAAATAAAAATTATCCACCACTGTCATTATGATAAAAATTAGCCTAAAATACCTCTGTGCCTAATTAAAAATCACCCACCAGCGCCATTATAAAAAATTAAATATAAAATACCATTTAGCTGTGTATCAATTACAAATATATATTATTAATAAAAAGTAAAGCTAACAACAATCAATCAAAATAAAATGAAAATAAGAATAATTATATGCATAATATTATTAAAGCTCAACAAATCAAATTGTTATTATAGGTATATCATATTTGAATTGTTTTAACCAACAATAAGACATAATTTACGATAATAAATAGGATGATGTATGATAAAAAAAATAGATAATCTTTTAAGTAAGGATACAACGACATAATTTTTTGAATTTTCAATACTAACCGCGTAAATACGCGGGCTATATGTCTAGTTTTATACAAAATACAGGCTGGCCATTGGCTGCCACGGCCCACCGTTTCTCACCAATAATCGTAATCACCTTCCTGCGCGGCCTCACATGGACGGTTTTGAATGGCAGCTAGCCAGCTAGCCTTGCGTGGAGTTGGAGCCCTGCCTGCCGCTGCGTGCGTGGTCAAGCTCGAGCAGCGCACGCCGCCACACGGGAATCGAATCCAATACTTTGACCTAGATTCTGGAATCTGGAAACAGCACGCGAGATTCCATCGGCGTATGTAGCCCTGTTTAGTTAAAAAATTTCAAAATTTCCCGTCACATCGAATTTTTAAACACATATATAAAATATTAAATATAATTTTAAAAAATAATCAATTACGATGTTTAGCTGGAAATGATGAGATAAATCTTTTAAATCTAATTAATTCATAATTAAACACTACTTACCAAATAAAAATAAAATACTACAGTAGCCAAAGCAAAAATGCTCGGCATCAGACGGACGGGGGCCTGGCCGGGGGGCATTGGGCAAGCCAGGCCGCTCGTGCCGTGTCAGCCGGTCACATGCATGCGTCGACCGAGAGCAGGGCTGGCTGGCTAGCTACCGGCTCGAACTTGTCATGTCGTTTCTTGGTACCTCCTAGCAGCAAGTAACCTCGCCGGGGCCAAGTGTGTCCGGTCTAGTTGCTGGCCTAGCGGACTGCCGTTGCTGCTGCGCTGCAGGTGTACAGTGACAGCACTATACTATACACGTGTTGGTGCCGGGCGGCGTCCCGTCCGTGTGTGTGCAGGCTGGGCTAGCTAGTTCCAAATGTGGGTGCGCAGCGTATGATATTATTGGTATTTAGACATGTTTTCCAGGGGCCACCGCATGTAGTGCAAGTTATCATGAAACGCAACATTTCCATAGTTGATAGTTTGATTCTTTTTTTTTTTGCTTCGTTATTAAATCTCCTGCTGGCAGATCATGCAATATGAAAATGCTACTGTATAAACAACGTCATATTCCGTGCTGGTCTCGACGCCTCGAGGATTCCTCTGCACTCGATGAATTGGAAAATCACAATCAGATTCAACAAATATCACCTGGAAGAAGAATAAAGTCCCTCGGAAAAACAGATAAAGAAGAAACTCAGGATACGAAAAGGCCGCCGAATCTGAAAACATGTGCGGTGCATGCCCAATTTGGCCTGTGAAATTTTGCTAGGCCGTATGGTTGAGCCCACGAAGACGATCCATTCTCTGTGGTCCAGTCCAGCCGCCAGCAGTTGTCGGCCGCGTGCCTATATGGGCCCAAAATTCAAATTGGCGGAGATAATTTTATTGGGCTCTGAGCTGGCCCACACTCCATAAAGCGCTTAAGGCCCAGGACAGCCCTTTTGCTTCCGACAACGCGGTTTTTTTTTATTTTTATATTTTTATTTCCGTTTTTACAAAAAAATATATTTTCGATTTGGAAATTTACAGAAATATACCCGACCGCCACGCTGCCGGGACCTGGCTTACCTGAAAAAAAAAAAGATGAAAAAAATTGCAGACAGATCCTTGGGGACCGGTCGCCCGGCAGCCGGGCGGCCGGCCTCCCAAGCTGCCCGGCTGCGGGGCGGCCGGCCCCCCACCCCTATATAAGGTGTTGGCTGCCCCTCCCCCTCATTTGACTTATTAAAAATCCAGAAAAAAAGAAAAGAGAGGGAGCGAGGGAGAGGAGGGGTGAGGGAGAGGCAAAGTGCCGAAGCCCTGTCGGATTTTCAAGCCGGCGACTTTAGTTAACTAAAATTTTCCACATTTTATAAATAGATTATGTTGTAATTATTTCCAGAACCAGTGTTTGAGTTTCCGCCACAGCACAAGAGTGAATTTACCAATGAAACTCCTTTACGACAATACGATAACCGTAGAGAACCGTGGCCAAAATGCAGACATAGTGATGACTGCTTAGTGCAGATGTGCACCGACGGGATGGATGACGGTCGGCGTTTCTTCAAATGCCCACACGCATGGGTAATACTCGGTTGTTTTATTTTTTTATCTTCGTTGAGATACCTTACATGAAATTTATTTTGCAGTCTTCAGATGCTCCAGAAAACTGTGGTTTTATCAGGTGGGTCGATCCTGCACTAATTGATTCAGTTCAGGAGTTCATCGAGTACCTCCAGATAAAGATCTTTGATCTGGAATGCAAGGTAAACCATTACGAGGAATTGAGCGAGGGTAACAAAGATGACGAAGATGATGATACCAGTAATGCTGCCGCTTCACAGGATGAACCATGCACTATTCTTTACTGCAACTGCCCTTGTCACAAGAAGAAGGGCCCTGCCCCTCCGGCACCACCGCCTGCACTACCTGCAATGGGTGGATACTGCGGAGAAGCCTCAACGCAGTTTGCTACGTGGGGGTACGGCTACTAGGACTACCTAGTGCTAGTCACATGCTGCATCGTTGTGTTTGTTATGTTTTTCTAAATTACCTAAGGCATGTTAGCTTAGTTCAGAATCTGTTTACCGTAGTTGCAACGGGTTCTGCCATGCCACTGCATGTTTAATGTGTGTTTCATTAACGTTGTATTATGATATAATTCCTATGGTTTGTATTGTGTAATGCAGTTTTTAGTTCTTAATTCTTACCGTTATATTTGATGTGTGGTTCACAGTATTCTAGTCTCCTGAAAATGTCCGAAAATATTAAAGGCAAGTTCGAAGATTCACTAGATTGCTTGTGCGTGCGTAGCACCTCGGCGCCGTGATCTGTGGCGCTAAGACGTGTTATCTCGGCGCCACATATTACAGCGTCGACCCAGGGTCTATTTCTGCAAAAAGTTACAAAAAGGACATATATGTGAAATTATTTCGCAAAAAAAGCTAAATTGCAAAAACAAGGCAGGCCGCCCCGCAGTCGGGCGGCCTGGGAGGCCGGCCGCCCGGCTACCGGGCGACCGGTGGGACCTGTCTGCAATTTTTTTTCGTCTTTTTTTTCAGGTAAGCCCCTGCCGCCCGGCAGCTGGGTGGCCAGGTCCCGGTCGCCCGGCAGCCCGGCAGCGGGGCAGCCGGGGTATATTTCTGTAAATTTCCAAATCAAAAATATATTTTTATAAAAACGGAAATAAAAAATAAAAAAATAAAAAAACCGCTCCGACAACTGGCCAGATTGCAGCCTCTCCTCCGGATTCGAATTCTCCGCCACTTTCTCCCTGCGTTTCCTTCCGAATTTCTCTGCATGGTACCCGCCGCATGGTGTCGTGTCGCGATCATCGAACGCCGCTGAGTCCGGGGCCTAAACCTCGCGTGCTTTGCAAGCGGAGCAGCCGCGCAGGATGCAAGTCACGGCCACCTCACGAGCTCTTGCCTTTTTTCAGCGGGAAAACGATGGCTACGGCGTGCGGACGCGAGCAGAAGCCTCCAATTAAGCGTGGCGCCGGAGCCGGACAGGAAAGGACAGGGAGATGGCGCCGGTCCGCCGGAGAAGAAGAACTACCGAGCCGTGCGTGGAGCCTGCGTGGCGCGGCAGTTAAACCTAACCTGACAGGCTGACATTAGTGGTTAAAATTCCAAAGCGCGGAGGGCTCCAAGCGCCCTGCCTCCTGCCAATCAGCAACAGGGACAGCAGGGATCATCTTGTGACAGAGCTCTGCTGCTCAGATCACCTCACGTTTGACGCCTGCCCTGTAGGTTAACCCACTCATCTCCATGGTTACCGCCGTTCGTTTACTGGTGGATTAGGAGGTAGTAAGAGACGATGAGCACATCACATCCTAATGGCCGAGAAAATCAATTGCAATTGCCCTTCTAGAACCTGTTTGATGCCAGGCGATTGGACTAGTGCTCTGCTCGCTCCGGTGCCGGTACCCTATCATGGCGGATGCCGGATTCCACCGCCGGACAAGTCCGGGGAGCCGGAGAGCGAGCCAAATAAGTTGGGCAGGCCGGAGGCCGCAGCGATAATTGCCGGTCCACCTCGCGAGTTTCTTATTTTCTACTAGTCCCTACGAGCTAGGGCAGATTCGGGGCGATGTGAAAAGCATCGTATGCCCTCCGGACTCTGCCGCCTTTTTTCAATCTCATCAAATCCGCCCATATCTCCCCGATTATTTCCGCGCCATCTCGCCGTGTTTTGTTTTCCCTGCTGCTCCTGCCAAATGGGCAGCGCCAAAAAGGCATGCCGTTTGTTTGCCGTGCTGGAGAATTATCTACTGTATGTGCGTGTTATCTTCTCTTTGTTCTTGGCGTTTCGGGCAAGAATAAAGGAGGAGCGCAACAGCCTAACATGTGTGTGTGTGTGGGCTTGGTTGTAAAGCATGGAGATGTGTATTTTGGCTTAGCTGCAACTATGAGTGGCTGCGAGGAGATCGAGATTGCACCCAGATGAATGCAAAGCTGCCAATACTGTCGATGGAAGTAGTTCTATGGGTGGGAGTGCAGCGGAAATTCTCTCTGAACGAATACGGAAACTTTTTAGTTTTGTGTGTGAACAGAGCTGTCGAGAATTGCACCTGTCATTTAGGCATCTTTTTCAGGCAAAATTCGCAGGAGGTACAATCAACTGGTTTTTGGTTCTTTTGCACAACAATTGCCGGAGGGAATGAGAACAAAGGGACAGAGAGATAGGCGCCCCCCTCGTAGAGACTAGAGAGGCTGTTGGTTGGGGATGCCTCATTATCTGCGGCCTCTCTTTTTGCTCGTCTTTCTTTCACCGGCGACTTCGATAAGCGGATTAAAGAAACGCGTCAAGTGGCAGTGGAAGGTAAAGGCCGTCGGATGCGGAGGCGATGAGGATTGGCTGGTCCGCCGCGGCCGTCAGGTCGTTTTCACTGGGATAAGCTTGAGAAATGCTGCTGATGGGCTCGGCCGGCAGTCCTCCGGATGCTTCTGCCGCGAATTGCATGGCCGTCTTGGAATCGGAAAAGAAAAATGGACGGTGAATGGGCGTCCCGGCTAGTGCTCTCGTGTGCATCCTAACCAACCCACAATCGTCAGGGTACCGGTAGTGGTAGATGGCTGAATAATCCTATGGCAGGTGACTAGCTAGTTACTCCTATAGGAGTTACAGCTAACTCACTGCATGCGTGGAACGCTGAAGACTTGAAGAAGCTAGCCTCGGACGGATCAACCTAACGCACTGATCAGATGAGCTTCCCTTGTTTGGTTTCTTTGGAGATCATGACTGGTCAGTGGGCACTAGCTCGAAGTATGGAGCAGAGGCTTATATGAATTAGCCGGCCGGGGCTCTATTAATTCAATGATGAGTAGGGTGGAGCTCTGTAGCGTAAACAACAATCTTCTCTCTAGTCTCGATCATACTTCACCTTCATCAGCACTCGACAGTTCATACTTGACACGCTGAAGTTCCTTGAAAGCATAATCGTAGGGTTTCCATGCTGAGTTATAGTGGTACAAATAAATGCAAGCAACAGGAAAATCTTCAGATCTGCCTTGTTTCCAAGAGGTTGCAGACAGCGCCATCTCTACCGCTCCCTCCGTCCCTAAATAATTGTCGCTTTCGCTTCCCGATAAATAACTTTGATTAATTTTATATAAAAAGATATTAATATTTATAATACATAATTAATATTATTAGATAGATCTTTTAATTTAGTTTTTTAATAAATTTATTTGGAGACTCAAATGTTGCACATATTTACTTCAAATCGAGTCAAACTTGTGACACGCACACCAACAATGACACTTATTTAGGGACAGAGGGGGTACTTTGCAAAAACAGTAGCAAACAAAGTCAGGAGCCATATGGCTCAACTGGACAAGCTGCTAAATCACAAGCCTACCAGGTGAACAAATCACACATGCAAGACCAAGAAAGATGCACAACATCTAGGGTTGAAAACGGTCGGGATAAATCCTGTTCCGTTCCGCACCGATTTCTCCATTTTACTCGCTCGTTTTCGCATTTTCGGACAAATTCGGATTCGGTACGGTAATACGGGATATCAAATTCGGAATCGGGACGGAAACGGTTTGCCTGTTTTCCCGATCGTTTTCGAATTTCCCGTATTTGTTCGGGATATCCCGCTTTTACCAATTCGGGACATCCCGTTTTTTTGCAGTTGATGGAAACCAGCCCCAAAAAATTAGAGCACCCCATCCGATTCCATGACTGTGTTCCCTCTGCCTCCGCCAGCCTACTGTGAACCCACGCTCGCCGCCCAGTCCAACTGTCCAAGGCCCCCAACCATGTCACGCCGCCGCAGGGGACGGAGCCAGAGGCACCACTGCAGGCCGAGCACCCCCACGAACTGGAGAATGGACCCACTATCTCGCTTAGCAGTGAGGGGAAGGAAGAAGACTAAGAGCTGTAGGCTGTACGTTTTTTATATTGTGCTGTGCTCTGCACTTGCGGGTCTTATTTGTGTATCTGAAACTTATTTGTGACTCTGTTTGAATGCGGCCGTGACCTGTCACCTGTGGACTCTGTGATCATGTGAGCCAAGGCGTGTCACAGTTCAACACTTATATTATGCTTAACTATTAAGACTTGTGTTATACTGTTATTATATCTCTGTGTTATTAATTATTATGATTTATGATTTGTATGTGTTGTTGTGTCGGGTTGGTTGGATGGTTGGGTAATATTTCTTCATTGTACGGGTCGATAGTTCTGTTTTGACTTTTCGTATTTCGATCGTTTTCGACACATTCCGTTCAAATTGGTTCGTTTTCGATATCCCGTAATTCCGTGTTCGTTTTCGTGTTCGAGCCTCCCGTTTTCGATTTCGTATTCATATTAAAATGTAAAAGTGAAAACAATAATAGAGTTATCCCGACCGATTCCGACCGTTTTCAACCCTAACAACATCACAACACTGATCACTACACGTGGGTACATACGTAAGCTACATGGATTAAGCTGCAACATATAACAATAACAAGGGATTACACTTGACCTTCTCGACTGGCCGTGCCGTGAGAAAAAACAACCGGCAGCTCAACCAGGAGATTAACACGTACTGACTGCTACATCCTCACAACACTGGGCGACTTACTAGCTGCTAGTTACTCATTGCTACTTGCAGCCGCCATGGCCGATGTCTAAAATGCCATCGAGCCACCGCAGCTGCAAAAACCCAAATGAAAATTACACAGAGCTGTCATTGAGCTGGACTGACTGAATCTTTGCTACTACTACTATAACAGTTGCAGTTGATTCTTCATGAGAGGATGGAGTCCCAGTCGATCTCCCAGGACGGGTACTTGCGCAGGTGGAAGGCCTCCGTCTCGTCCCACGGCGCCTCCGTGAAGTCCAGCTTCGCCATCTCTGGAACGGGCGGCACCTGCGTCGGGGAAGGTGGGGAGCTGGCGGAGACCGACTCCTCCTCCCCCTCCGTCGACGCCGAGCACTTGGGCGAGTCCGGCGGGGACGCGGCCGAGGACTCGGCGTCGGGGGAGCCGCTCTTGGACCCGGCGAGGGACTGGCAGATGGCCGTGAGCTTAGCATCCACAGAGGCGTGGAGCGGGCCTGCCAGGTGCGCGCCGCCGCGGCGGAGGGCGGGGAAGTTGAGGCGCGCCATGTCCCCGCGGAGGCGGAACGCCGCCTTGTCGTAGGCGAGCGCCGCGTCCTCGGCGGTGTCGAAGGTGCCCAGCCACAGCCGCGTGCGGTTCTTGGGGAGGCGGATCTCCGCCACCCACTTGCCCCAGTGGCGCTGGCGCACGCCGCGGTACAGCTTCGACTGCGCCAGCGCCAGGGGCGGCGACCCGGACTGCTTCATCGGCTGCGCCCGCGGGCCCAGGTACGCCGCGTGCAGGCCCCGCTGCTGCTGCTGCATCATGAGCTGGGCCTGGATCTGTTGGATCTGGGCCGGACCGAGATGGTTCAGGCCCATGGTCCCAGTCACGCCCGACGCCGCCGAAGCAGCAGCAGCGTACGGCGACGGGTACAGTGGCGGAAGCTGCGAGAAAGACGACGACGAGGTGGCGGCGGTGGCAGGAAGAGGCGAGGTGGCGAAGTTGGCGTAGGAGGGTGTAGGCAAGTAAGAATCTTGGGTGATGGAGGAAGAGGACGAGTAGTAGTGGTAGGGGGAGGAAGACGAAGAGGAGGAAGCACTCGTTATAAAAGGTTCGAGTGCTTTCGCGAGCTCCTGATCCGAAGAAGAGGAGGCGGCGATCTGGTGTGCACTAGTGTTGTAGTACTTGTACATATCTATGGCTGCGGCCATTATGAATAGATGGAGAAGCTTTGGATGGAGCTAGAAGAAGAGGCAGGGGAGAACTGAAAACGGGAAGAAATAAAAGGAGCTTTTTTTATGCAAAATCAAAGTAGAAAATAGGTTTGGAAATCAGCTCGGTTCCTCAATAAAAGTAGAGAAACAACGAGGTTTGTGCAAAGAAAAAGGGTTGGTGAACAAGAAGGGTATTGCAAAAGAACCCTTTCGAAGGCCAAAAAGGCGGCAAGAATCCAGAAGAGAAAAAAGGTTCTCTGGATCTCTGTTCCTCCTAGGAGAGGTGTGATGAGGTGAGAAAAAAATCCAAACCCAAGAACAATCTTCCTCTGAGGATTCTAATAAACCCAAAGGAAGAGCCTTCTTGAACCGGACCTTTCTCGTGCTGTGCGAGCGTCCCTGCTGCTAAAAAGAATCAGAGAGTTCAGAGAACAAACCTGTTGCTGCGTCGCGGATGATCTGGTCTGATCGCTCAACCTCACCGTGGAGTGGAATGGGGATGTGGCTTCGTGTTCTTGTGGGGTGGGGTGGGTTGAGGCGTCTCTCTGGGGAAGAACGGCTCTGGCGGCCAGGGCCTTTTATAGTGCCAGGCTTGAGGCCGTGCACGCGAAGCCAAGCGAGCATCTCTTCCTCGCTGTTCAATGCGATATCTTCTCCGCGGAGGATTAGCACAAACCGATAAGATTAATCAGCTAAACAACGCCCCCTGGAAAATTAGTTATAAAAATACAATTTGGAAGCAAGGGCTGGTGGCTGTTGCTCTCGTCCATGGCGTCATCTCCCACGCGAGGAAGCACGCGCGAGTGCCAAGTCGCAGCCAGTTGTGATCTGCCACGTGTGCTCCCGTGTACAGGTGGTTCTCGTGTGGTTGGGGTTGGGGATGGTGGGCTGGATTGACTTCCCAACGGTGGCGCGCCCTTTGTTCGTTCTTTGGAATCTGGTTTTTCGTTTGCACCAAGAGTTTAAAAAGCTAAGATTTTTTTTAAGTTGGGGGATTTTGTGCTATTAAGTTCACACGCCTTTTGATAGGGTTAAAATGATAAATTCGTTACGTGTAAAATAGTTTTCATTAAATATAATAATGTACGATTTTATTCTTTTTATTAGATTACAACTTACAACTCAAATACTCACAATGCAAGCACACTCACCCTATGAACACACGTGCGCAAACCCTATCTCTATGAGTATCTTCGAAGAGAAAGTCGGCCAATCCTCGAGATTGATCAATTCATTGCAAACGTCTCGCTGTCCACATGAACGACGTCTACCACTAAAAGTACAACGCTGTTAAATTCTAGAATATTCGTTTGCACGGGGAGTCGAAACCAGTACCTGACTCTTGTAACCACCAGGGTACGGATTTTGTTTTCAAAAATATTCTATCCTGACAAATCTTAAGCCTAGGTGAATTAGGGACTGCATTTTGCATTACCGTTCGCTGCGCCTTTAGGATGATAAGTAAAAGTGAACAAGATATGTATTTTGATAACTGAAGTTTGATCGCTGTACATAAATCTATACTCTCCTGTTTATCTTGGGCACCCTCGTGATGATGCTGCTGCTTTCAAACGGGAAGAATTGGTGCAGTACGAACAAATTTGGGTTCAGAACGTTCTTTTTTTTTTTTTTGCGAAAAGGGTTCAGAACGTTCTTGATCAAAAGGCCGACGAGAGCTTGTGGGCACCATTGATTTGGACCTCAAAACGGACAAGTTTGAGTCGTACCTCCCCCAGTTATTATATCACCAATTTGCAGGTGTACAACCGATGAGTTCCTTATTGGCTACTAATCATGGTTCCAAAAGTCTCCACGGCCACGTGATAGTGTATAGTAGAGAGTCCCTCTCCTAAGGCTATTTCGTCAAAACTATTTTGTGAAAAAAACATGAGAAACAAAAACATCAATCAGTTCGCGGAGAGCAACGGAGGGAGAAAAATATGGCGGGACGGAGAAAAATTCAAACTCTGTTGGTTCCCAATCGATTTCCATGCTGACCGAGGACCGGGCCATCACTGTTCGTGTGGTTTTGGATGCGCCACCATTATAATATATACAGGTGTGCCCATATGTTGGCGCCGTTTCATCCACATCCAGGACCGGATGCTGGAACCTGCAAGTGGTAGATGCAAGCATGCATCAAGGGGAAGAGAAAGGGGGAAAAGAAAGAAAGGAAATTGTTGCTTAAACTGGTCAAACAGCGAATGCGTGTTGGGCACATTAATATGCGCCATGGCATGCAATTTGCAGAGGCGATAGCAACGTGCCGCCGGACAGGCCATGGCATCGCGTTGCCCATCGGAGGCTTGTCGGACAGGGAAGGGAAACTGCTCCTGCCCGGTGCGTGCCGCTGCGACCTGCCGACAGGAACTCGAGAACACCACGCCTCATAAATCTTGCCCCGGGTGGTAGGGCAGCGACGAGGAGCACGACGACCGCGGAAATCTCTCCCACGCGATTCCTGGCCAGGCAAACGGACCAAATATCTGAGGCGCGTTCGAGCGACGGCAGCGGCGTGGGCACGGGCGCGCGGCGTGGACACGCTCGCCGTCGCCGGCACGGGGATGGGATGCGGATGCGGATGCGCTGCGCCACCCCGCTGGTTCTGGTCGGAGGCCGGCGACCGCGCGAGGCCGCGGCGCCGAGGCGCCTGGGCTCCAGCCCGCCCACCATCGTTTCTGGTGGGTGGCCAGTGCACGCGAACCGAAAGGGAACGGCCGGATCGCTCGCGCCGCCACGAGTGCCGTGTGCGGGCACGCCTGCGCGGCGCGGCGCGTGCGCCGACGGGGGGTCTGATCGCTGCGGTTTTGGGCAAGCGAACCGAAAGCATTTCGCGACGCCGCTGGCGTGCCGGGCTCGTGTCGCGCAGGTCGCCATTCGCTCGGGGGCCTCCTCCTGCCTGCCCAAAACAGGAGCGGAGGAAAACAACGTGGCCGTCTCATCGTGTCGCGCGACGGGAGATGATGGTGTAGTGGCACACCTCCTCGTCTCTACTTCCAAAAAAATCCCCTTCCGAACTGTCAAAATACGATCGCATCGGGGGTGCATTTTGTGGCCACAGTTACACGAGGAACCGGGTGATGAGATAGCAAAAGTGTGGTAATAGCATTTCTAACAGTTTGATTTTTTTCTTTTTCCTTTTTTCGCCATATAGGGGAATATCTTTTTCCACTTTTAACTTATAGGAGAAAAGTGCTCCAGCATCTTAATTTTTCCATTTCCTCTTTCCCCCTTCTGTCATGTGGGGTCAATTTGTCATTGTCGAATCTTCTTCTCTTCCTTTTCCCTCCCCTCGTGTTCCTTGTTGCTCCTGCCCGTCCGTCAGCGAGCAGGGTGAGCAGTGCCGTTCGTCCGTCGTCGCAGCACCCGGTGAGGACGGCCATCAAGATAGGAACGCGGCAGCGCCGGTCCGGCGCCAGGCCGACGCTAGCAAGCGGCAGAGCAGTGCCAGGCTGGACCTGCCTTCCTGCGCTGCTTTTCTTGGCCGCGTGGAGCTCCCGGTGCACAACGGGCAATGCTGTTTGTGCTGCTGCTGTGCTGTGCTTCTGTGTCCCCCGGGGCCGCAAGCCACCTCAGGGGCTCCTCCTTCACTTGCCGGCGCCAGCTAGGTGTTCGATAAAAATTCTACAAGGTTACTGCTAATGCCATGCCTATCGTTTGTTGCAGCTAGGTGTTTGTTGCAGAGCAGAATAATTTGAAGGTTACTGCTAATGCCATGCCTATTGCTTTTGTTCAACTTTATTTTCAGGCCGATGGTAAATTTGCAGTGCAAAACAAATCATGGAAATTAATCATTGCTTGATATAAAAAAGAAATATCTAAATATAAAAAAGAAATTAATCATTGAATTACAATTGCAATCGTAGCACGTATTGGTGAACTCGATTGACACCGTCAGCTAATCATTGAATCACAAATGCAATCGTCAGCTGATCGACTAATATGGTCAATTGATCGACGTATTGGTGAACCCGATTGACACCGTCAGTTGACCAGGAACTGACCGATTGAAATCGTGAACTGACCGAATAAATCTGAGATACCAAACTGCTGGTAGGGCGCGTGCTCGTCGGCGGCCATCAGAACAGGAGGCGGGGGCGGCCGTCGGAACAGCGGCGTCGACGGGAACTTCTTGCGGGAGGCGATGGGAAAACGAGGAAAGGGAGACGCGTCTGTCTCCCCTTTCTATTGAGGATTGGGAAGATGTTATTGGGGATTGAGAAAAAATAAAGGGAAAAGGGAGATGGGAAATCAATCTGTTGGAGCAGGTTTTATCACCATCAGTCCCTTATATTGAGAAAAGGTGGAAAGGAGAAAAGGAAAAATGAAGCTGTTGGAGTTGCTCTAACGTACGGGATGAATTGCTGACCACCGCTTCGAATTCGAAGCTTTCATGAGGGTGATTGGTTGGCTGCATTACCCCCTATCCAGACTTATGTAGTGCAGTTCATACATGTTTGGTTGCCTAAGTAAGAGTGTTAGCTAGGCTTATGCTATGCAAAAGCACTTTTCAGCATGCACAGCTGGAATCTCGTTTATCTCTTATGCAGCCTGCACAAGCTATCGCTAGCCAAGGTGAACGAATCGATTCACCGACAAGGAATTCAAGAAGAGAAAAAGGCATTGACAAGGAATTCAAGAAGAGAAAAAGGCATTGCATCAGGGAGAAGCATTGACATGTCCTCTAGGTCCGGCACCCCACCTCCACCTCCGCCGCCGGGCCCCACCTCCACCTCCGCCGCCGGGCGGTGACCCACCGCCGGCATCCACCCCAGCCCAAACGTCGCTCGGTGACCCACCGGCGTGCAACCTTTCCCGCCCGACGGGGCCTCCTGGTGCGGTTCTAACAGGCCCACGCCAAACCTGTGCTGGGGAGGCGCTCGAACTCCATGATTGCTACTCCTCCGAGGATGAAGACAGCTCTATTGCGGCATCTCTATCCCCGCCGGATTCTATGGTGGGGCGCAGATGCGACGGGATGACTGCGACGGGGGATGGGCGACGCCCTCGCTCGGTCGTTGTCAAGCCGGCCGCACACCGGGTGTCCTATGCGGATGCACTGCTGCAGCCTAGGACATTCAAGCCAAGATTCAATGCAAGGACGAGAGAAGAGGGCGGCCAGTGGTTCACAGGAAGAGCAAAGGTAAAGAAGACTTTGTGGTTGCGTCTTGGGGCCCGGCGTGAGGGCATTCATGACCAGGGCAAGGAGCAGGCGTCCTCCATTAAAGACCGCCTTGGCACTCGCTCGACTCAGGAGAGCGACTTTCTTCAGCTACTCAGGTCGAAGGCAGCGGGGAAGTGCTTCAATTGCTTCGCTCGCGACCATCGCATCGCGCAGTGCCGCGACCCGCCGAGGTGCATTCTGTGCTCCAGGTCGGGGCACAAAGCTCGCTACTGCAAGGAGCCGCGGAGGCTGACGGGCGGTGGAGACGGCTTGGCAGTGTCGGGGCACCGCGAGGAGGAGTGTATTCGGGAGGAGCAAGTCGGAGTGCCTGGGTGCAGTGCTGCCCACAAGGGGGAGTCGAGGCGTCCAGTCGCGACCAAGGAGAAATCTTGGAGTCGAGGGGCGGACGGGCCTGCTGCGCGGAAGGCGGCGATGGAGTTCTTTATCCCGGGCGAGCCGGAGCGGCGCCCTAGCGGGGCGGTGGCGTGCGTGAGGCGCTCGGCCGCCATGCGCGAGGCGGAGCGCGACATCATGATTCATGCTATGGTGGCCGTTCAGATGGATGGCGCGGCGAGGCTCGACTGCGGCGCTGTCTTACGAGGGGCCGCCGACCTGCTGCGCATCCCGGAGCACTCGCTTCAGGTTTCCAAGCTCCGATCCGCGACATTCCTGGTGCGCTTCGAGGCGCAGGCGCAGCGGAACGCTGCTCTCGGGCGGGAGGTCCTCATGGTGGGGCGTACTCGGCTACACCTCATGCCTTGGACAAGGCAGTTTGGGGCCTCTGCCTGCAGGCTGTTCTATCGAGTTCGAGTCTGCATCGAAGGTGTTCCGCCTCACGCTGAGCAGATGGAGGTGGTAAGTCAACTGTTCGATCGGCGTACTTTTGTTGAGTGCGTCAATCATGAGAAGGTTTCCGAGGACGAGCGGGCATGCTTCTGCATCTGGGTGAGGACGGGTGATCCAGACGCCATCCCCCGCGACGGGACGCTCCAGCTGGAGGAGCCGCTGGAGTTTGCGGAGGATGTTCTCTGGGGGTTTGGTGATCCGGCGGCGCTGGGCGGGCAGGATGGCCCTGCGCTGCTGCTGGACTACAAGGTGTTCCTGCATGTCGACCGTGTCCTTGACTACTCGTCACCCCCGACCAGCTCGTACCAATGCTATGAGAGCGCGGTTAGTGGGATCCCTGATGATGAGCCGGAGGTGGATTGGCCGGTCCAGCACCTGTTCGAGTGGCGTCTGGGTGTGCCGGATGGCTACCCGGTGCAGCGGCGGGTGCCGATGCAGGAGCGCCTTGGCGAACGAAGGAGGGACCGCTCCCCACCTGGTGGGGGGGAGGAGGCCGAGGCGATCTCCGTCTGCGACAGTTCCTATCGTCGAGCATGCATGACTTCGCAAGGGGCAGGAACAGAAATCAAGAAGTGAGCAGAAGGAGGTACGACGGGAACGCTACAGGATACCATTACACCAGGGCGCCGAAGGAAGATGCTGTGGTGGTGAGGCTGAAGAAGGGCGGTGGCTGCTCCCATGGCACGGTGGGGGATGGAGCTGCCGGAGAGAAGGAAGACGGTGCTTCTTCCAAGGTGGGCACAGACAGCGGTGACAGCGTACCGACCAAGGAGAGCGAAGCTCCAGGTGCTGAGAAGGGCTTGCCAGATTGGGTACCTTTTGGGGGCGCAGAGTCAACTTGCCATCTCCATGTAAACTGTGGGATGGGCCGGGCTGTGGACCCTATGCAGGAAGAGGCAGCTTTATCAGTTGTGGGGGCAGTTCTGGACAACGCTACAGTGGGTCAGACTGAGCAAGCAGAGCACGCGGCTGTCGATGATCAGAGCGTGGGCAATGAGGCAGGTGGGTCTTTGACCCTTGACGAACTCACTGTCACTGTTGGGCCGGCGGCCGGGCCTATGGTTGAAGCTGTTACTGGGCTGACTGAGCCGGCGAACGGGGCTATAATTGAGGGCAGACGTCTGCTGGTTTCTGCAGCTGACGCTGGCCCAATAGCTGGGCCTGTGATTGGGCTGGCAGCGAATGGGAATATTACGGAGGATGGAAGCCTGCTGGAACCTACGGATGAGGCTGGGCCGGCAGTCGAGCCGGTGAGCGGACCTGTGCTTGGGCTGGAAGAGCCAGCGAACGGGGGCACTGCTGTGGGAGGCGGACTGGTTACGGGAGACCCCGTGTTGCTCAGCGATGTGGGCGACAAGGAGGCCAAGGATGCAGTGGCAAGTCAGAAGCTACCTGCTTATACCAAGAAACTTCAGGGAGGGCTCCTCGCTACACCGATCAAGCAAGCCGAGACCGCTTCTGCTCGCAAGAAGGCCGGTACGCTCGTGCAAGCTTCGCGCAAGAGTACACGGCTGGCAAACAAACCGGCCTCTAGCTTGACCATGGAGGAACAGGCGACTGCTTTGCTCATCAAGAAGAGCTCATTCCTAGATGAAAGTCAGTTGGCAAGTGCCCAGAAGGCTGATGTTTTTTGCAGCAAGTTTGCAGATCCAATGCCAGATGAGAGTGTCACTGGATATCGCGTGTTCTTCGGGATTGAGAATGGCGCCGGCACTGATTCTCTCAGTGCAGTGGCGGTGTGTGCTGATGCTTGATGTTGCGTGTTTCGCGGCAGTGTGTGTGTGTGTGTGTCCATGGCCGTCCTACCCTCTTGTTGGTGTGTCTGTTGTGTGTCCACTCCCACTGGTCGAGTGTTCCATCTCTTCTTCTCCTCTGCTCGTGTTTTCTTACCTCTGGTGGGGTTTGCTGTACCTCTACGAGGGGGGTGTGGAGTCTTTGTTGGATGTAATGATTGATCAAAGGTGTGTTCTCTTAAACTGGAATGTGCGCGGGCTAAATAGTCCGGCAAGAAGGAAAGTGGTCAGGGATCTGGCACGAGATACGGCATGCACTATTGCATGCCTGCAGGAAACAAAGATGCAGGCCATCGACGATGCTATTGTCTGTGAGAGTTTGGGACCAAGTTTCAGAGCCAGTCATGTGTTCCTACCGGCTTCAGGGACAAGAGGAGGATAGGGAAAAGATTCAGTTCTTACAGGAGCTGAGGGATATCAGGCAATTCCTATCTGATCGTTGGCTAGTGATTGGAGACTTCAACTTGATCTTGCAAGCACAAGACAAAAGCAACTCTAACTTGAATAGGCGCATGATGGGGACTTTCCGAAGTTGGGTCAATGATCTGGAACTCAAAGAACTAAGCCTGCAAGGAAGAAGGTTTACGTGGTCAAATGATGTTACGCAAACCAGAATAGATCGTGCTTTCTGCACTTCTGACTGGGATCTGATGTTGCCGGGCTGTGCACTTCAGGCACTATCTTCCTCGGTTTCAGACCATTGTCCACTTCTCTTAGTGGGCAGAAGAGAGATAGCCAAGTACTCGGGTTTCAGATTTGAGGTTTTCTGGCCAAAAGTAGCTGGATATAGTGAGGTGGTTCAAACAGCATGGGGGCAAGAACTCACTTTGGTTAACCCGTTCCTGAGACTGCACACAAAACTACAAAGAACAGGAAAGGCGCTGAGGAATTGGGCTCACTCCAAGATTGGCCATGTCAAGTTATTACTTTGTGCAGCGAAACAGCTTATTGGAATACTTGATGTTGTACAGGACTTTAGGCAAATCACTGAACAAGAGATTCAGCTAAAAAGAGACTTAAAGGCACGGGTTTTGGGGCTTTCAGCTGTTGAGAAAATCAGAGCAAAACAGCAGTCAAGGCTGACGGCAATAAAAGCTGAAAATGCTAACTCTAGGATGTTCTTCATGCGGATCAACGGGAGAAAGAGGAAAAATTTTATTCAACAGCTGCACACTGACTCCGAGGCGGTGTTTGGGCACAAGGAGAAGGAAGAAATCATCTTCCAACACTTCAGCAAACAGTTTGGCACTCCTGAGCAACGACAATTCACTCTGGATTGGGGGGCGCTTGGCATGCAGAGCCATGATTTGAGTGTCCTGGAGGAAGAATTTACAGAAGAAGAGGTTCTCTCAGTGGTGAAGGACATTGCCTCCGACAAAGCACCAGGGCCTGATGGATACATTGGAGCTTTTTTCAAGGCAAGCTAGACAACGATCAAGCATGACCTCATGGCAGCAATCAATTTTTTCTATAACCAGCACGACCAGCACTTCAAGCAACTGAACTCAGCGCACATCGTCTTGATCCCAAAAAAGATGGAGGCCAGGTCGATCGGGGATTACAGGCCCATCAGCTTGTCACATAGCATTGCAAAGCTGGTGTCTAAATTGTTAGCAAACCGGCTCGCGCCGTTTCTGAGCGTGTTAGTGTCTAGAGCGCAAAGTGCGTTCATTAAAAAGAGGAGCATTCACGACAACTTCCTCTACACTCAAAATCTGATCAAAGAGTTGCATCATGCAAAAATTCCCTCACTGTTCCTTAAGCTCGACATCGCAAAAGCTTTCGACAGTGTCAGATGGGATTATCTAATGGAGGTACTGCAGGTTCTGGGGTTTGGTCCGAAATGGCGCAGTTGGGTCACAACGCTACTAGCTACTGCAACAACCTCAGTTTTTCTCAATGGTTCGAGGGGCAGGTGGTTCAGACATCACACTGGTCTACGACAGGGCGACCCTTTATCGCCAATGCTCTTCATCATTGCGATGGAGCCATTGCAACATCTGTTGCACCTAGCCACAGTGGATGGCGAACTTGAGCAGATACCAACCCGGTCAGCAAGACTCCGGCTCAGTTTGTACGCGGATGATGCAGCGATTTTCTTGCGGCCGAAGAAGGAAGAAGTGGCAAAGGTGCTGGAAGTTCTGACCACTTTTGGGCGGGTTTCTGGTCTGTTGACTAATACTTCCAAGAGCGCGGTTTATCCAATCAGTTGTGACAGCATTAACATAGATGCCGTAATGGTGGAGTTCAGGTGTCCGATCAAGGCTTTCCCCTGTACATATCTTGGGCTACCGCTACACACAAGACAGTTAAGGAGAGTTGATGTTCAGCCTCTGATTGATAAAGTGGCAGCTCGGCTTCCATCGTGGAAGGGGAAGTTCCTGAATAGGGCAGGTCGTCTTTCCTTGGTGAACTCAGTTCTTTCCTCAATTCCAGTGTATTTTCTCACGGCATTCCCTCTGAAAAAGTGGGCGATTAAACAAATTGATAAAGTAAGGCGCAGCTTCCTCTGGAAAGGCTCGGCTGATGCAAATGGCGGTCACTGTCTGGTTCAGTGGGCTAAGGTGAAAAGACCGAAGAAGCTTGGAGGGCTTGGAGTGTTAGACTTGGAGCTTTTCAGTAGGGCTCTAAGGTTACGCTGGCTCTGGTTTGAATGGGTCGACATGGACAGACCTTGGGTTGGTGGTGCCACACCGGTCAGTGAAGTTGACCGACAGCTCTTTAGGGCCTGCACCACGGTGCAAATTGGAAACGGCAACAAGGCTCACTTCTGGGAATCAAGCTGGATTGAAGGCAGAGCACCACGAGATATTGCACCACTCCTATACAAGCTAGCTTGGCGCAAGAAATTGAAAGTCAGAGACCAGTTAGAGAATCATAGCTGGACGCGTGGCTTATGGCGGATGTCAACAGTTGAGGAAATGGCTGAGTTCGTCAGGCTATGGGACTTGGTGCAGGATGTGCATTTTAGTGATGCCAAGGATCAGATTGCTTGGAAGTTCACGGCGGACGAGCACTATACAGCGAAATCGGCGTATGAAGTACAGTTTAGAGGCTCCTTTTGCACCTTTAGGCCCAACTGGATCTGGTCAGCGCATGCAGAGCCCAAGCATCTTCACATGGTTGCTACTGCAAGAAAAAATCCTCACAGCAGACTTGTTGCAAGCTCGGAATTGGCCTTGCAACCCCGCGTGTCCCTTGTGTCAAACAGCTCCGGAGTCAGCGCTACACTTATGCCTGCATTGCCCATTTGCGCAGAGAGTTTGGGAGCTCGTCCAAGCCTGGACGCATGATCTGGTTTCCAAGCCAGCTACGGACATAAGCCTCGAGGTTTGGTGGCTTCACTCACTGCAGAACCTACCAAGAGCGCAAAAAAGAACAAAAGAAGCCGTGCTCATGTACACGACCTGGAATTTATGGAAGGAGAGAAACAGGAGAGTTTTTTAAGGGAAGGAAGCTGAACCCTCAACGGTGCTGCACTTCGTCAAAGAGGAGGTCAACCTGCGTTTTAGGGCGTGTGGTGCCCCTGATGTTTATGATGTATCTTAGTTAGCTATGCATTTGCCTTTCATGCGTGCGGAGGTTTTAAAGTTTTTATGTAATCACAGCTATGTAAGACTCGGCCTTCTTCTTCTTCCAACATGATCCGGCAGTGCTCCTGCCCTAATTTTCAAAAAAAAAAATTCACCGCCGGGACACGCACCGCCTCGACGCAGCAGCCCACGGCGTCCGCGCCCCGCTGCCTTCTTGGCTTCTTGCTGCTGGCTTGCTGCCGGCGTCGCCGCAGAGGAAGGAGACGAGAGGCACCGGCTGGAGGATGTGGTGCCGCCATCTTCTTGCTGCTGGCTTGCTGCCGCCGACGTCACGGAGAACAGCGAGAGAGAGCAAGTCCTCTGCCGCAACCATAGAGGTCGAGAGCCTCGACGCAACGGCCCACGGGGTCCGCGCCCGCCGCCTTCTTACTGCTGGCCATCGCCGCGGAGGATGAGGACGAGGGCACTAGATGGAGGCTGTGGCGCCGCCGCCTTCTTGCTACTACGACGAGTGCTGATCCATCGCCGCCGCTCACGGAGCTCCTCGCAACCCTCTTCGGCGCCATTGGCTCCGGCGACCTCAAGTGCCGCTCACTCATATGCTGCCGCCGGCTCGCCACTGAAGCTGCCTCCACCCTCGCGCTCATCATCGCCGAATGCCGCGCCCCGGGCTAGCGCCGCCACTAGCTCCACAAGCGAGGTTGCAACTGAAGGTCTCGCTGCCAAATTCGAGCTCGGATTGAGTTCCTCCCACCAGAATCTAGTGAATCTACGCTTTAATTCTCATCCTCACCTTCAGGATTGAGGGAATCGCTAAGTATGAGCATGACTCTCTATTGGTGAGTGGGGAGAACACATGTGCAGAGAAGGGATAGATGATGGGTGGTAACTTCACCCGTAACAAATGCATGGTCATCATATCACATTGTACAGGCAACCAAACAAAATCATAACAACCCAAACTATCTCAAGCCACCCGAAGCAAACACGGACCTATTGTATTGCTCGAACCTGTCTTAACCTGGCCTTGCATAACTTTTGTCCCGGTTTAGGCTAGGTCAGGTAACCAATCACCACCCATGTAACCCTTGCCCTTGCATCATGCGCACGTCGTGCGAGCAGCTAGAATCCAGGTTCGCCCCCAAGAACCCGGACGCGACGTGTTTGTATCTTGTGGTTGTGCAAGTTCAAGATGAGGATCATGAGCCGGCGGAAGCATCTCGATTCCGGATTTGCAATTTTGAACGATGCCGCTGACATCACAGGCCATCGGAGCCGTTCCGACGCTACCGAACGCATTATCCCTCCGAATTAATCTGGGAGCCACGCTGCTCATCAAGATTCAAGAGAGAGAGAGAGAGAGGTGTGGATGGATACTATGCACTAGAAAAGAAAAGAAAAAAACTGCGTCATGCATGGCCTCATCTCGTTTTTTTTTTGTTTTTTTGAGCAGGCATGGCCTCATCTCGTTCTGCGGCGACAGGTTAACCTCGATCAGACGCGCCGGGTAGATATGCTTGTTAATTCTTCAGGGTGAGCTAATCGAGCCCTGCAATTTAGAAATCGGTGGTCACCAGAGTCCAGAGCTCCCAACTTGGCATCGTTGCGAGGTATTTGAGCTGTTAGCGTGTCTACATGACAAATGCTGCCAATCAACGGCTCACCATCCGATCTTTTATTCTACAAAACACATTACAGATGGAGAGACTCGCCTACACACGCACCCACGCTCAAACCCTACGAACTCTATCGGACTGCAAGACCATCATCAAACAGTTGGATGTCGCATCAGCGATCGGGCGGATCGGAGCAGAATGATTTGGGCGGGCGGGGGTGGTGAGTGGTGACCGGTGGGTGGCCGGCGAGAGCCCGGGGGTGCGGGTGCGGACGGAGGGAGTGGACGCGAGGCGATCCGGATACGAGTGGCGGGCGAGAGGAGAGAGCCTGGTGCTCGTGCTCGTTTCGTCTGAAACCCAACCGAGCTCCGCGTGCCGCGCCCAATCATTCGGCTCGCACCGGGTTTCCATGATAATTTTTCATCTTTTCCTCCTCTCTTTCCCGTCCACGCGCCGCAGCGCCTGACCTCTTGTCTTCACGTTCGTATCGGCAGCCGGTGAGGGGATCGGCTTTACACACGCACGATCTCTGTCGGCTACCGTCCCGCTCCTTCCACAACTTTTGTGCGTGTTTTGTACTCTCTTTGACCCGGGACTGGTGGCTGAAGAAATTTTGGAGCGTGTTCGTGTTACTCGTGCCATGGGGTTCACAGAGCCTGAAGAGTTTTTTAGGCAGCCGATCGATGGTTTGCACGTATGACGCTGCAAGATGGTGCAGGTAACTTAGCCTGGAGTGCAGATTTACAGAGGAACAAGAACAATGATGCTTGAGATTATGAAGCAATGATTGATACTCCCGGGTCACGAAAGAATTTCCAGGCAGCAGGGTTGTAGAGCAATGCGATGCGATCGAATAGATATATAATGACAGCTCCCTTGTGCTTGGCTAAATCCTTGCAAGTCAAAAAGACGTGGGGTCCTGGCCTAAACTCCCTTGTACCCCAAGCGATGCGCACTGCGCAGTCACGCGCTCGATACGGATGATGTGGACGCTATTGGCCGTGATTGCCACCGCAATCCATAAAGCAGCTCCTTCTGCTCAACCAAAAATGACATTTTAACTGTTCCATCCGCTGATTTGAGCAGCAAAATTCACTTTCACCTGGTCCCCGAGCTGGTATTCTGAATTTCTCCCATTAGATGAAATCGATGGCGTCTCTGGAATAGAGTGGTTTTCGTGGCGATCGCAGCTGTGTTTCCCGTGAAAATTACGATCAGGCATCTCGCCTGCCACATCCTGGCAGATAGCTATGCGATAGTGTCACGCAGGCAGAGGCAGCGCCACCAATCTTTGACTGGATGCCTCCCATGACCGGCAAGTCCTGGAACGCGGCTTGCATCGGCGTGCATAAAGCCCGCCACTACGCCCACCAACCTCACCGCAGAACACAAGAACCAGAGACCCCCCTCCCAGTTCGTGTGGCGGTTGGTGCCCATGAACTCCTGTCTGCCTCTCGAATTGGCTTCGTTCCGGTGGGGGGCTGGGGCAGTAGCCTAGTGGCAAGGAACGCCACTGGATGTCTGAATTTGAATTCCTCTCGGTCGAAGTCGAACCTGTGGTTATTCGGATCCTGAGAACATATCGCCCGGCGTGCAAACATGTGCGTCTGCTCGCTGCCGCGTGCACTGTACGAGCTCGTGGCTCGTGCTACTCCCTGAGTGATTCAGAAAACCATTGAAAACAGCAGGTCGTCTGGTAGTCCTTCACAAGGAACAGATCAGAATGCGTGCACTTCTTGAAGATCACATTGTTTAGTCCGGGTCCAAAGAACCGCAGCGAGCAGCTGCTCGCCATTGGGCTTGAGCGTGATCACCAGTGGCGCTCGCTTGACTTTGCAGTGAACTGGAGTATTATTGAAGCTGCAGTCAGCGAGCAGTTGGCTGTTGACGAAGCTTAGATCAATCATTCATAGGATTCCTCCAATTGGGCGCCAGGTTGCATCGGATACACGTCAGACTGGCGTCAGATTAGTGACAATGCAAACTCCCTGGTGTCTGGCAAGGTTTTTTCCTTGTTTGCAGCTGGAAACCACCAAGGGCGCACATGGTTTCTGTCGATTTCGATTCGCAGCAGTAACTGTACATTCACGTCCTTCTGAAAAATTTGAACTGGCATGTCTCTAGTTGAGACTTGATAGACAGCGATTCTCCGATTAAGAATCTCAAAAAGGACATATTTTCTCGAGAAATTGGACGTGTAAAACAAACCTGTCCAGATTGAGTGATACATTTAAAGGTGGCAATGAAAAAGGAGAGCATTATACTTTAGAGGTTCTGTAACTTCATCCAGACGTGTCTACGAAACTTGCAATGATCATACGGAACGGCAAAGCATCTGAAAAAGAGGCTGATTACGCCAAGGTGAAGAATGATGATACTTTTGCAAGAAGTCAACCTTCTTGCTTGCAAGAATTCTTCTGCCCCAGAAGAATGAATAATTGCTGATTTTGCCTTTCCTGGTCTGTCATAATCGGAAATTCCGATATATACTTTGGAATCAAGACCGAAACGTCTGAACTCTGAACCCTTGTTGCTTTACACCTTCAACTCCAGTGTACAGTTTAACTTCAGAAAATAATCTATCTATAGCTAATAGCTTCCACTTTCCAGCAATTATGCTCTAATATTAGCTTGTACTCGTCCATTCATGAATGGTGGCAACTTGATAGACCATCATTATACGATAATGCCTGACGTATCATCTTCCATATTTTCGATAGACAGCAGTGTTAGTAGTAATTGGCCCAATTGAAAGGAACAAACAGTGATTGACAGGAGGACATATCATGCAGCTTTTATCTAGATTCCAAGTTTTTTTTTCTTTTTCTGGGGGAGGATCAAAGGCCTTTCAGCTACTTCAGGCCGCTGGAAAATGATAGACCTTTAAGGCTTTCATACATCTGTCAGGCCCATCATGCAATCTGCATTCCTTCTTCAATTCTTTGTTACTTATTCTTTGTTGAGGCGTAAACTGAATAGATGCTAGCTTGATGCCTCGATTAGTCCAGCTTTTCCAACAGAAAAATAGAAAAATAGCGACATCGGCTTTCTGAAAGATAGGAAGCCATAAGCTCATAGGGAAAAGCCCATGTGCTACAAACCGATGCATATCAAGCACATGACTACACATGACACGGCCAGCTAGATGGGCAACATAAGGCCTATTACGCAAAAGCTATATCTTTTTTGTTTGAATTTTGTTTCCCCTTTCTCCCACCGAAACCATTCACATTGCCCCCAGGCTCCCCAGCAGCATGCTACTATTCCTTCCTCTGAAAACTTGGACCTCTGCAATAAGCAATGGCCCCAGAATCTGACTCAGTGACTCATAACGTAATGGGATCTAATTTGGACAGCAGTACAGCTAACCACTATCCATTACCTCTTTCTAGTGTCAAAGTGGCTAGCTCTAGATTGTGTTGTGCGCCACTTGTAACCGCTCGCGCGTTCCCTGCGCCACGCTCCGCTTCCCGCGCTCGCCATGCGCGACGTGCGCGGCGTTCCCGCCTCGCCCGGCCACGATGGCCTCAACCGGCCGCATGCCCGTGTATATAATATGTACATCATTGGCAATACAACTCGGGCATTACATTCCACTCTCGTTCATGGTATCTTTCACCATCCGATCCTAACTCCCTCCCTCCCTGCTTCCGCTCCCCGTGCTCGCCATGGCGCACAACCCGTCCTCCTCCTCCACTGTCTCCGGCAGCACCAATCCGTTCGCGGCCGGCCCCGTGGCGATCACCGCAAACACTGCACAACTCATCAACATCAAGTCCCATGTACCGATCACCCTCGACGTCGCTGACTCCAACTTCACCGCCTGGCGTGTCTTCTTCAACATCGCCTTCCGCAAGTTCGGCCTGCTGGACCACGTTGACGACACAACCGACACGCGCTTCAAGCTCGATGACCCGGAGTGGCTCCAGATCGACACCTGCATCGTCTCCTGGCTCTACTCCACGCTCTCCTACGATCTGCTCTCCGTGGTGCTCCAGCCCGACCACTACACCTTCTCTGCCTGGCCTGCCATCGGCGCGCAGTTCCTAGACAACTTCGTCCAGCGCACTGCTCAGGCGCGCCAAGAGCTCCACGCTCTCTGTCAAGGGGATCTCTCCGTGGCGGACTACTGTGGCAAGATCAAGCGCCTCGCCGACATCCTGTGCGACATCGGCTCCCCGCTCACCGATCAGGAGATGGTCATCTGCCTCCTCAGTGGTCTCAGCGAGTCGCCCACTGTGCTCCCACGATCTCGGCGTCCAGACCACCCATGCGCTTCACCGAGGCACGCTCCTTCCTCCAACAGGAGGAGGTCTGGATCGCCGGTCGTGCACAGAAGGCGGCCTCCACTGCGCTGCTCTCCGTCGCGCGTTCTACTCCAACTCCGCACAATGCTCCTTCCGGCGGCTCTTCCCCAGCCCCGAACAACGTCGGCGACTCCGCCAGCGGTGACCGTCCCCGCAAGCGCAAGAAGCAGTCCCACCGCACCCCCAGCACCGGTACTGGTCCGGCGGCCAGCGGCAACCCTTCTGCGCCACGCGGCACCCAGGTGACGTCATGGGTCAACCCCTGGACTGGTGTCGTCCTGGCCTGGCCCATCAACCACCTCCCAACAACCTCTCCTGCGGCCGGCGTTCTCGGCGCTCGACCCGGCGTGCTTCCCCAGCAGTCCCTGACGACGCAACACTCCACTGCCGGTACCATCCCTCCGGCCCTGTACCAGGCGCTCACCGGCCTCTGCCTTCAGTCCTCGCCATCGAACGCCGGCGACTGGGTCCTGGACACCGGTGCGTTGACACACATGACTGCCGACGCTGGTAGGCTCCTCTCCACCTCTCCCTCCTCCTCTTGCATCATCGTCGGTAATGGTGCTTCGCTGCCCGTGCAGTGCACCGGCGATGCACTCATGCCCACCCACTCCTCTTCTCTACGCCTTAGCGATGTCCATGTCTGTCCTTCCTTGATCAAAAACCTACTTTCCATTCGCAAGCTCACCCGTGATAACAATGTTTCGGTTGAATTTGACCCTTTTGGTTTCTTGATCAAGGATCTTCGCAGCCGGGCACTTCTTCTCCGCAGTGATAGCGGTGGAGATCTCTACCCACTGTCGTGCCCTGCGCCGTTTCCCCGTGCACTCCATGCGTCCGTCGACCAATGGCATGCTCGTCTCGGACACCCTGGACGCTCGGCTCTTTCCCTCATGTTAGCTTCTTTGGATTTTAGCGTCACTCCCTCTCATTCTCATACATGTACCTCATGTCGTATAGGCAAACATGTTCGCCAACCCTTTCATGAATCAACTTATATTTCTCCCCACCCCTTTTGTCTCCTACACTGCGATGTTTGGACCTCGCCGATCGCGAGCCATTCCGGTTTCCAGTACTATCTCGCTGTGCTTGACGACTACTCCCACTTCGTGTGGACGTTCCCGCTGCGTCGCAAGTCAGATGTGTTTCCCACTCTGATTTCCTTTCACGCCTTTGTTCAAACGCAGTTTGGTTGCCCCATACTTGCGTTTCAATCTGACAATGGCGGCGAGTTCGACAACAAGGCCTTCCGCTCCTTCCTTGCTGCGCGTGGCATCGCCTTGCGCCTCACTTGCCCACACACCTCGCAGCAGAATGGTCGTGCCGAGCGCATACTCTGCACGCTGAATGATAGCGTGCGCACCATGCTGCTCCACGCGGCCATGGCCCCCACCTTTTGGCCCGACGCGCTACAAACCGCTAGCTACCTCCTCAATCGCCGCCCGTGCACTCCACGCAGCCACGCCACCCCCTACTTCCTCCTTTTCGGCCAAGAGCCCGACTACGAGCACTTGCGCGTGTTCGGCTGCCGCTGTTTTCCCAACACCACTGCCACCGCACCCAACAAGCTCGCTCCGCGCTCGTTGTCAT
Source organism: Panicum virgatum (assembly GCF_016808335.1). Lineage (NCBI taxonomy): Eukaryota > Viridiplantae > Streptophyta > Magnoliopsida > Poales > Poaceae > Panicum > Panicum virgatum. The sequence goes on along the minus strand of NC_053145.1, from coordinate 61,588,638 downwards.
GCGTCTTCCTCGGCTACCCTGACAACACCAAAGGGTATCGCTGCTATGACCCCGTCACGTGTCGCGTTCTAACCTCACGGCACGTCGTTTTCGACGAGCAAGTGTTTCCTTTTCGACAGGTTACCACTACAGCACCGGTGCCCCCGCCCGCTCCTTCACCTGGCCCGGTCGACTTGTTCTTGATGGCTTCGGTGGTGCGTGCACGGCGATGTCTTGGAGGTGCCCCAGCCCGGTGTCATTGCGGCACCACCTCCTGCCACGGCGTCCTCCTCTTCTGCCGATCCCGCATCAACTCCTGCAGTCTCCCCGACGAAACATGATGCTCCCCCTCTGGCCACGATGTCGCCATCGCCACTGCCTGCGTCATCACCTCCCTCGGCTTCACCGACACCGGACATGCCGTCAACTCCACCGTTGTCGTCGTCTCCTCCTCGGCATCCCATGGTGACCCGTGGCAAGGCTGGCATTGCCAAGCCAAACCCACGGTATGCCAACGTCACCACTACAGATGATGTCCCTCGGTCTGTTCGCGCCGCCCTGCGCGATCCTGCTTGGCACGCGGCCATGATCGATGAGTTCGACGCTCTGCAGCGCAACAGCACTTGGCAGCTCGTTCCTCGTCCTAGCCATGCCAACATCATCAGTGGCAAATGGATCTTCAAGAACAAGTATCACGCTGACGGCACCTTGGAGCGTCGCAAGGCATGGTGGGTGGTTCGTGGCTTCTCCCAACGCCCCGGCTTGGATTTTGATCAGACGTTCTCTCCGGTCGTTAAGCCGGCAACCATCCGCTCCATCCTGCATCTGGCGGCCGCACGTGACTGGATCGTACACAAACTCGACATCAAGAACGCGTTCCTTCACGGCGACCTCACCGAGACCGTGTACTGCCAGCAGCTGGCCGGCTTCGTCGACCCAGCATGCCCGCACGACGTCTGTCTCCTGCGCAAGTCCCTCTACGGACTCAAGCAGGCGCCATGGGTGTGGTTTCAGCGCTTCGCCACGCACCTTCTTCGACTGGGCTTCACCGCCTCCAAGTCCGACAGCTCACTCTTCATCTACAATCGGGGAACAGACGCTGCGCACCTCCTCCTGTACGTCGACGACATCGTGCTCTCGGCCTCGTCCACGCAGCTCCTCCAGTGCATCGTCGAGCAACTGCGCCACGAGTTCGCGATGAAGGATCTTGGTCCACTGCACTACTTCCTCGGCATCTAGGTACGGCGAACGCCCACCGGCTTCTTCCTCTCGCAATCCCAGTATGCGGACGACATCCTCGACCGCGTCGGGATGAGTGACTGGAAGCCGGCGTCTACACGGGTCGACACCAAGTCCAAGCTGCCCAGATCCACAGGAACTGCTGTCTCGGATCCAACCTTCTACCGAAGCATCATCGGCGCTCTTCAGTACCTAACTTTGACGCGCCCTGATCTCTCCTACGCCGTGCAGCAAGCCTGTCTCCACATGCACGATCCTCGCGACGTGCACTGGACATTCGTGAAGCGGGTGCTACGCTACGTTCGCGGGACCTCGACCAAATGACTCCAACTCCGGCTGTCGGGTACCATAATTAGGGGCACTCTAATCTAGGGACTAAACCGCCCTCAAAAACACAAAACACAATTAAGCAATCGGGCCCGCAGTGCCTACCGCCTTGTCAGACTCTACAGTCACACCGAACCAAGGCTAACAGTCTTCCTTCGATCCGAAGGGGAAGAAGGACTACTCGACGGCGATCCTGGAGAGGAAGAAGCCACCAATGATGACAACTCCGTCGTCACTCTGCACCCAGATGCCATGGAGTTCCTTCAACCCTTCCACAGCACCCAGATCCTGTCCATGTCCCAAAGAGGCCCAACGGTCACTTAACATACGGCTCAACTCCGCAGTACGGCCCATCCGAGGCTCCCCTCGAACCTGCAGAACAATCTCAACCTCGCTCGAGGCCTCCATGCCGAGGCCTCCCGTGGTGCGCTGCATCTCCGCCTCGCTCGAGGGTAGCGGACCTACCCTCAGAAGGCAGGCCAACTCCGCCTCGCTCGAGACCCCCTCGACCGAGCCCTCCGTAGGGCCTCGGCTCGGGGGAAACTCCGCTTTGTTCAAGGCCACCCCTTGGCAGATGGAACTAGCAACCTATCAGCTCACCCGCCCGACTGAGGGAGGCATTAAATGCCAACCAGTCCACCACAGAGTGCGGAGTCAGACGGCATCAGGCCGCCATGCCACACGACAGCTGTGACCGGAGTCCCGTCCACCAACTCCGGTCACTGTTCCGCCATTCCCGGCACTGTTTCGACCCTGTGGGATCCTGCGACACCTTGTGCAGATGTGCCTGACACTGCTCTCGCCACTGTGCTGCCAACTCCCCATACCTCCCTCTACTGCAGAACCCTCGGCAAGCGTGGGCGCAACCCTTGGGCGGGGTACGGATCTTGACCAGATCAAGACCCCCGTCAGCTGAACCCTCGGCGCTCCGCCAGCTCAAACATGGAGGACGGTACCTTCCACAACACCACCACGACGCCCACAGGAGTCACCATGACGCCGGCGCGATCTCTGCAAGACCAAGGAGCCGCCCAGGACAACTGCCACGCCCGGCACCACGCTCTCCAGTGCACCACAGTGTACTTCCAATAGTGGCCGACCGCTGTTCATCCCCGATTCGGGGAGAAGACGACGACTTCTGATCTCCCCGTACATGTACTCCCCCTCCTTGTGTCTATAAAAGGAGAGGGCGGGCACCTCCACGCTCATATCTGACATCTCCCTTCCATTCATTCACTCGCACCCAACTCACAGAGCACACGCTCACTCTCCCGTTATTGGCACTTGCCTCAATCACTTAGCAGAGACTTGGGAGCTTTCCTCCCTCTCTTGCCTTGCTTGTACCACCTACTACAGACACTTCGGTGCAAGATAATACAGTGCACTCGCACACCCCTACTGGACGTACGGCCCCGTGGCCGGAACCAGGATAAACCATTGCATTATTGTGTTACCTCTTGCATCAACCATCCAGGGTTAGGGACACGCAGCATCGATTACTAGTTGGCGCCAGGCCGCAAGGTCTGGACACCGATACCGGCGATCCACCGCGCCACGCCTTGTCGCCTACTCCGACGCCGACTGGGCTGGATGCCCTGACACGGGTCGCTCGACATCAGGCTTCTGCGTGTTCCTCGGCGATTCCCTGGTGTCCTGGTCCTCCAAGCGCCAGGCCGTCGTCTCGCGTTCCAGCGCCGTGGCGTCGCCAACGCCACTGCCGAGTGTTGCTGGATCCGTCATCTCCTTGGTGAGCTCCGCGTTCCGGTCGACACGGCTACACTTGTCTACTGTGACAATGTTTCGGCCGTCTACATGTCCGAGAATCCTGTTCACCATGGACGCACCAAGCATGTCGAACTAGACGTGCACTTCGTCCAGGAGAAGGTGGCGATCGGCGCAGTACGTGTTCATCACGTTCCCACACGACAACAGCTGGCGGACATCATGACCAAAGGCCTACCAACGGCTTTGTTCGAGGATTTTTGTTCCAGTCTGAGCATTGTGCACGACGCTCACACTGGGGGGTGTCAAAGTGACTAGCTCTAGATTGTGCTGTGCGCCGCTTGTAACCGCTCGGGCGTTCCCTGCGCCACGCTCCGCTTCCCGCGCTCGCCATGCGCAACGTGTGCGGCGTTCCCGCCTCGCCCGGCCATGATGGCCTCAACCGGCCGCATGCCCGTGTATATAATCTGTACATCACTGGCAATACAACTCGGGCATTGCATTCCGCTCTCGTTCATCTAGATGAAAATTTCCACAGAACAAGTTACCCATACACATGTGGGTTTTTTCTTTCTTTCCTTTTGAGGCAACACATAGACTTATCACTTGTCCACACACCAATCTCCTCGTGCTTCTTTATAAGCTCCTTTTCTAGTATCAGCTCCATATTTAGCCAGTTCCCCCAAGGCCCTCCACTGCTAGCACAATGTAAAAAAAAAAATGCATGCTCCAAAAGTAGAAAGAGAACTGCCGTGACAGTTCTCATGATGTGCAAATGATAAAGTCACTAGTCATTGAGAAACTACTGGTTTTTCCCCGACAAAGTACAAATTGGGATGGTGATTTAAGCTAGTACATTTACCATGTCACTTCTGCGTCATGGTAAATTGCTGGTTTGCTGTTCTGTGTTACTGATGAGTGAGGACAATGTCTGCAACTTCTGTTCGGAGGACCTCAAACCTCCGAAGCACTTGTAAGATCTGGGTCCTCAGAAGAAAGGCGCAGAATGCAGAAATCTCCAGCTGAACAAATCCGTCGGAATCCGTTGGATCCATTCAAGTCAGTAGTCCTTTCGGACATACTTGCAAATATTTCCTTGATTGCGTTATGCCAGATTGGCTTAGCTATCTCAAGAAATTTAAAAACAGACAAGACTGGAAGATCAACACTTCCCACATCAGGTTCCTCCTTGTCATCCCGTCCATGGAAATCTGATCCACCAAGCTTTAGAAGCTCATACGTGTCTGCTAGATCACTCAACCCTGTTGAAGAAACAGTCCCTGTTAAGTCCCATTGAGGTTTCAGATATATCTGACAGACATAAAAGGCACAGCTGCTAGCAAATATTTAGTAGGTCATGAAGTGCTGTTACACCAAAAATGGCCATCTTCTACATACCAGATACTTTGCCGTCGCTTCGGTAGACCTCAATACCATGCAAACCAGCTGCTTTCAGATTCTTTATCACAGCACCAGGATTTTTCAGTGTCCAAGGATGAGCTAATACAGTTACACCCCCAGTTCGACAAACTAGCTGCACCACAGATTCCCCGGTCGGTTCACTACCTCTACAAATGAATGAACAAAACGAAATCCAGACTGTTAGCGCAGCTCTACACCTAAAATATGAAATGAACCATAAACATACCATCACACATGATCTAGAGAGGTCAAGGGAAACAATTGATCGACACTACTTACGTGGCATAAGCAGGTCCTCCGTCATACAAATACCTGCTAAAAGCCTGCCTGAGATCCTCCACAAATCCAGCATCAACCATGGCTCGGGCCACATGCAATCTGCCGGGAGCCACTCCATTCCCAGCTATCTTACACACATCTTCCAGCTTGATTGGCATGCCAAGGCCCCCAAGCTTCAGTAACATCTCGTTTGCGCGCGCATAGCGGCCCTCCCTGATACCGGCTAGAAACCTCTCTAGTTCTTGAGGTCTAGCAGGACCCCAGCTACCGTAGTATGCGAGAATGTGCACAGGTTCCTCAGCCCCTGACCCTGATCCGTCACTACCAATCAAAAGGGCTAAGAATTAAGCACATTTTGCAGTGAACGACTGTGAGAATGAAGAGAGAAGAGGTTTACCTAGGCGAGTGCACGGCGCTGATCTCGACGCCAGGGATGATCCTGATTGGATGCCGCTTTGCCGCTTCCACGGCCTCCGGGACGCCGGCCATGGTGTCATGATCAGTCAGCGCGAACACTTTCACCTGTGCTGATCACAAGGCAGTTCACTAGTATGTATCAGCATGTAAACCTGATCTGCAACGCAGACGCAGGCATGATTCGGTGAGCAACAATATCAGGCGTGAGTGACTCGTTCATCACAGTGCACAATGCAAGTGCGCACTCTGCAGTCTATTGCCTAGCAGCGCAGCTGCGAAAAGCTTTAGCTTACCCCATTGCGGAGCGCGCGCTCGACGAGCTCGGCGGGCGAGAGCGTGCCGTCGCTGCGCGCCGAGTGCGCGTGCAGCTCCACCGCGACGCGCGGCCGCCGCACCCGCGCCCTCCCGGCCTCCGCAGCCTGCCCGTCGTCCGTCGCCACCTCGCGGCCAGGGCAGGCCCAGCGGAGCACGAGCCTCCGCGCGGCCACCTCCTCCTCCGTCGGTGCCCTCGGCCTCCTCTTCTTCCTCCTCCTCCTACCCTTGTTCCGCTGCGGCTCCGGATCTCCGGCGTCCGCCGCCGCCGAGGTGGCGATGGCCGCGTCCTCCTCGGTGGAGGCGCCCGCGGGAGGAGAGCTAGGCATCTGCCTGCCCGCCCCGTCCCAAGTTCCCAAACCGCAAGCCGGTAGCACGTAGTAGCAGCCAGCTGCCAGCCGATCTCCCCACCGCGGCTGCGATGCGAGCGTGCGCGGCGTTAGTAATAAAGAAGCACGGTCGTGGGTGGGTGGGTAAGGACGACGGCGTCAGGGCTTTTAAGACGTGCGGTCGCCATCAGCGACAGAGGAAGCAGGGAGGTATGGCTGGGCAGATTACCCGATACCCGAAGCCCGAACCCGAGAAATTCGAATCCGAATCCGAAAAAACCAAACCCGAAAAACCCGAACATTACTTCGGGTAGTAAGTCACGGTACCCGAAATTATTTCGGGTAAATCGGGTTTAGAAGGCCGGTACCCGAACACCCGAACAAACCCGAAAATCGAATCAGACCAGATATTTACTGGGCTTCGTCAATCGTGATTCAATCCATCCACTCTCTCCGTCCCACCCATCTCCCGAGCCTTCCCCTCGCGCGCCCCGCCCTCTCCCCCTTCTCTCTCTCGATCCCTGCCTCCGGCGCCGCTCCCGGCGGCCGCGCTCCCGAGCGCCGTCCCCCACGGCCCCCGCCACCCCCTACCACCACCCGCACAGAGGTTGCGAGGCCGCCGCTGGTGGCCACGGCGCGCAGCCCTCTCTCTCCCCCCATGTCGGCGCGGCGGAGCGGAGCGGCCGCGGCGGGGCGGCCCGCGCGCGTGCGGAGGCGTGGCGGCGAGGGGCGAGCGGCCGGCGGGCAGGACCAGGGGAGCGGAGCCGCGCGCGGCCGCACACGGCGGCTGCGCGCACGCGGCGGCGCACATGGCGGGGAGCTCGATTCCGGCCTCCTCGTGCGGATTCGCGGGCGGTGGCAGCCGGATCCGTGCGGATCCGCTCCGGGGTCAAGCTCCTCGGCGTGGAGGCCATAGCTGCGGGCCACCGGCGCCGCCCCCGGTCTCTCTCTCCGGCCGCACCACCGCCCAGCGCCCCAAGCACCGCCGGCCCCCCATCCCCAGTCCCCTCGAGCTCCACACCTCCAGCCTCCAGGCTCCAGTCCTCCCCTCGCCGTGGTCCGTGGAGCTCGACGCCAACGCCCCGCCGCGCATCTCATCCTCGTCTCGAGGCGGAGGTGGCCGAGGTGCCCACCGCGCCACCGCCCAGGGGCCCGCCGGCCGCTGCCGCGGCGCCCTCCGCCCAGGCGCTCCCCGGCCCGGCGCCCTCCTCCCAGGCCCTCCGCCCAGGCGCTCCAGGCTTCTTCTTTTTCGAGTATTTCGGGTATACCCGAACCCGAATTTTCGGGTACCCGAATTGTCGGGTTCTTCTTTTTTCAAACAAATTTCGGGTAGTAATTTCGAAAACCCGAAATTTGTAAAACCCGAATTACCCGACCCGAAATTTTCGGGTTACCCGAATGCCCAGGCCTACAGGGAGGGGCGCAGCAGGCTCTCCGGGGAGCGGGGCCGCGCCGCGCTCGTGTCGTGTGCCGGTCGTCCACAGCTTGACTTGACACGCAGCTATGAATGTGGCGGCGGCCATGTGCATGCGCATGCGTATGCGCGCGGGCCTCGTGGTGTGCCCGTACAACGGGCCGAGCCGGGGCGTGATTGAGGCCCATTGTGCGATTAAAATGGGCCGGTTTCTATCTCTGCTACAACCCGCTCCAATTGAAAAGCCTGCCAGGCCGGGCCCGTACCCACTTTATCAGTTGACGAGCCCATCAAGGCGGCAGCCAGTCCAACTCCCTTCTGTACACCAGCCCGTGCTGTCGGCCCGCAACAGCCGGACGCGAGCAGTCGAGCACGAACGCAGTCTGGGCCTGTTCCGTTCTCCGCCCGGAGCGGAACGATTTTTTTTTTTACAAGTTGAGCCAATGACGCACGCGGCTGGCCCGCGCCACGCGTCGCCTGCGCAGGGCCAAACGCCCAATCTAACGCGCGCGGCGCCGCGCCTCCCGCCCCCGGCCCCCGGGACGCGGCCTCCCCCTCCCTGAATTCCGAACGCGAGCGCGCGCTGAGCGGGCGCGGGTGCGGGGGCTCTCGGTTTCGGCTCGCTCACGCCGCCCCGCTCCAATTTTCCGCCTCCATTTCTGCTGCCTCCGCCCCACAAAACCCACGCTCCCATCCAGTTTCTCTCCCCCCGAACCTTGCTGGGGTTCCTCTTCCGCGCTCCCCGGCTCCGCGGGCGGGGAACTGGAGAGGCGGGCGGGGAGGGCGTCTCGCGGCGAGGTTTGCGCTCCAAACCCTACTCCCCTCTCACGCCTCACTTGCACTTGGATTTGCTTATAATGTCTAATTAGCACCCCGTGCATGCAGTTGATTTGCCTCAGATCCAATTGTTTTCACAATCCGCAAGACCTGTCTCTTTGTTTGAGTCCTCGTCATGCTACTTACATTTCCAATGTGAACATGTTGCTTACTACGATCTTTTGTTTGTGGATGTGCCAGGACATTTGGGTTTGGCGCTTGTACTGCTGTTAATATAGCTAATTGTTGAGGATCTGAACCTAATATGGTGGAAAACACTCACCGTAGTGGTCGCCATGCGTTCGGGGACTTGACAAACATCCTTTTCAAGCGACCAGCCCTATCAGATCCAGAGAAGAGTACTGGTGGAATAAAGATTAGACGGATCGAAGAGACTAGGAAGGAGTTTCATGAAAATGCAATAAACAGCAGCATAGGGAAAGGGATTGTATTTGGGCATTTATTTGATGGTGTTGCCAAACAGAATTTCGAAAAGCCTTCTATTTTTCGGCATACTAAGGTCCAGCACATGGCTGCCAAGACAGATGGGCCGCTATCCAAGGAGGTTGGTGACTTGAAGGAACGTGGCGCATCAATAGATTCATTTGATCTCAGTGATAAGGATCAGGATTCCCCGCTGGATTCTGAAGGTGAGTATGATGACGACGATGATGATGAGATGGATGGTGAATTGCCAGGTCATTTTAGCAGCACAGAGCTAGCTAATAAAACAGCAGCTAATGATGATGAGTGCTTGACTCAAGAGGAGATAGTTGGATCATCAGGAAATCAGAAGCCTGTATCTTCATTAGACTTTATGACAGGTGGTGACATGCCAAGTTCTAGAGTTTCACATGCTTCAGCGAGAACTGGTGGCTCAGAAGAAGTTGCCACAAAATCTTGTGCTTGTTCTTTTTGTCTTAAGGGTATGTTTACATGCATTTCTTTCTGATGTATTTGTTTATGCCAGCATTGACGTCATGTAAACATATGCCTTCTGTTTCCTTGCCCCCCAAATAGCTGCTTTTATGTGGACGGATCTCCATTATCAGGATGCAAGAAGCCGGCTTTCTGGTAGGATGACAAATTCAACTCCTTTTATCTTTTCAAAAAGAAAAAGTATAAGTGCATGTTGATTTCAATTTTACTAATGTCGATTCATTTTTGCTGATTCCTTAGTGTTGAAGAAAAGCATAAAGTTAGCTAGATCGTTCGAGGCCAAAAAAGGCAAAGGAAATGAATATGCTGCCAATGTACCTGGGTATAACTCGAAACGATTTGTGGGGTTGGAGTTTGAACTATCTCAACAACAGAGACAACTCTTTCTTTGTACAGAGAATGCCCTTGTTCGCGAGTCAGCACAGCTTGTAAGTTGTTTTATCCGTCCTTCACCCTTCTCGCTTAGTAAAATATTGTTTGGCTTGTGTATATCTTACAAGTTGGCATCAATTTGTGCCTGTGGTTCTATGTGGAAAAAATGTGTGTGATACAGTTTGTTGAGCATAGATGCATCTGCTTGCACACATGGTGGTACAAATGGAAATGGATTGCTGGAAGGATCATTGCTTTGTGAGAACGAGTTGTAATGATTTAAACTCATGTGTTCTCTGCGTTGATTCTTCAGATCATTTTATTTGGGTCCCCAGAAATGTATTCTATAACCAGCTAGAAAAAACATAACTCTCCTATAAGGGGGATACAAAATCAATACTTGAAAGTTGAGAATGCCTGTGCTGGTGGAATCTGTAGGGCTGCCTTAAGAATTATTGCTTTTAGCAATCTTGTGTAATCTATATCATGGTTCTATTGCCATTTGTCTTATCTTGTACCTTTGAAATCATATTTGTTGTCATTGTTCTAAGTTGAGAAAATTGTATCGCATACTACTTTGTGACCTTTTTAACAACTATCTTTTTTCTCTCTCCAAATTATGGCATATGGTACTTGACAATTATGTGTCTTTCAACCAGGCCATAGTCTTTGAAATTGAGTTGTGCAAAGCAACAATTCTTTGCATGAATAATCAATAGACATTTTTGTTCTTGGGTATATAGTTTGTTTTTCGTCCTATTTGGTTGCTCTATGGACAAATCTATAAAGAGACATTCTATTCTTTTGTATACTGCTGGAGTTTATGATGGTGGCTGATGTAAATGATGTTGAGTACTAGTATTGAGATTGTTTCCCTTTTTTGCAACTCTAGGTTTTGAACTTCTCATTGTTAGCCCCCAGAACTTGATGTTGGCTGGGTTGTCCATTCTTTTTTCTGCCTTGTTCTGGGTGATATACCTGTTTGAAAAAAAATGGGCATATGACATGGCCGTTTTGGTCAGAGTAGATTGTCATTCCTGGTCATTTCCTAATGCTGAAGAGTTCTTCACACTTTTTGTTGCATTAGTGTCTTGTCCTCATTCCTCAGTGACTGCTAGACATGTTTACAACTTTGCTTCAAGTTCTTTAAATCTGTTTTGTAAATCTAGCTTGAGCATTTGGATTTGTGTAAACTTGGTTATGTCGCATTCTGTACATTGCCTGTGACATTCTAGCATGATTCTTCCCATATTATTTTGATATAAGCTAAGCTTATCAGTTAATATTTATTGCATTCCGTAATGCATGTATGTTATGCCACTAACTTGCATTTTCAAAATTTCTGTTATACAGCATTCAGCTTTTGTGAAGATAAAAGAATTGAGAGATAACTGCAAGACGGATCTTGAGACTATCAGCAATCCTTTATTAGGAAAATGAGCGCTGCGTGGTTGCATTGATGAACTATTCTTTTCCATGAGAGTTAGAGCAGCTGGCTCGGTTTGATCAAGATGCGCATTGAGATAGGCTACCAACTCAGGAATTGTGGTGGTTACCATCAATTTGGGGGTTCTTGGCTGTAGCGATTACTCCTATCATAAAGCACTGGTCCAGCATGTCTGTAGGCTTGTAGGTCATGTAAAAATCCCCATGGTGGGTTTAGGAACTGTATGATGGTTTGTCTCATTTGAGTCATAGGCTTCACCTGTACTTTGTAGTGAGCTTGCTTTGTATGATAATTGCTTCACGATCTCCAAACAAAAGGGACAACAATGTTTTTCCAGGTTGCCAGTCAGTTTTCTAGTGCGGGAAGCTGTATCTTCCGAGAGGTTTTTATTCGTCCTTTTGGGCTACAACGCTGGTCTACTTGATTCTGATTGTTTAGTGACGGTTAGCATCTTACTATTACTAATTATAGGCTCCTTTTGAAGCTTCCAGATGAAGCCATTTAGGATCTTAGGTGGACAGTCTAAAAAAAATTATTATTACTAATTGGAGGCTTCTTTTGAAGCCTCCAGATGAAGCCACTTAGAATCTTAGGTGGACAGTCTAAAAAAATAAAGAAACCCTATAAATTCACACAAAAATTAGAAATATCTGACCATTAATTTGAAACTCTAATCATAATAGTCATTGGATCTGTTATTTTTTTAATAAATTACCCACCTTTGCCATTATAAAAATAGACTAAAATAACCCTCTAAACATGTATCTAAATTACTCACCTCTGTCATTATAAAAAAAATCTAAAGTAACCCCTAATCTACGTGTAAATTACCTGCTTATGCCATTATAAAATAATATCAAATAACCCCCTAAATTTTTATATATATTATCCAATGATAACATAATAAAAAGTTAAAATAAATCGAAAATCTGAATCAAAATTATATTATTATAATAAAATCTTAAAGCACGTCAAAATAAATTCTAAATTACTATTTCTATCATTACTAATATATTATTTATGTTATTATTTATATAAAAATACTAACCATAATGTGTGTGTCACCGTATATTCATGTATAAGAGAAGAGATAAGAATACTAATTTTCATGTTGTTCAAATAGCTCAAACAAAGTGTTTAATTAAATACATATCAAATATATATGAATGTGTGATGCAAAGTGAGAAAAATTGTTAGTAACTAAATCTATCAGATTTATTACAATTACATAATGATAAATATATTTTTTTACAGTTCTGAATTAGAATATTTAATTGGTTAAAAATACCTTGAGATAGATAATTATTAGATATATCTAACTAGCCCGTGCGGGAGCACGTGTTGATAGACTAGTGGTGTGGAGTTTGTGCACTGGTTATCCTTACTCATTCTGACTATGCGGTATCCACAGCATTTAGCTACACGTGTTGGACGAATCTGTCTATATCTTGTTTAGCCTTTTGAAAAAAAAAATCACAAGACTGTCGTGGCCTCGTCGGTGCTTGACTCCTGTCATATTCACGCAAATTCTTCCAATCGTGGGAAGTGCACCAATATAAAATTCTAAATTACTATTTCTATTATTATTAATATATTATTTCTATTATTGTTTATATAAAAATACTACCTATGATATATGCCACCATATATTCATTTATGATGGAAGAGATAAGAATACAAATCACAAATAAATAGTTCAACTAAATATATATTGAATACATATGGAGATGTGATGCAAAATGAAATCTATTGTAACTAGATAATGATAAATATATATTTTAAAGTATGTGTTAGCAAATTTAATAGATAAAAAATAGTTTAGGATAGATAATTATAATTATTGATCTCATTCTTATATTAATTCTAATTAACTCGTGTGGGAGCACGGGTTGATAGACTAGTTTCTGCTAATGGGAGGCGATTATGCAACAGATATTCTCTCAAAGATACCACTTGCAAGTCCGCACGGATTGATAGACTAGTTTCTGCTAATGGGAGGCGATTATGCAACAGATATTCTCCCAAAGATACCACTTGCAAGTCAGGTTGGGTATAATTAACTGAGAACAAAAAATCAAACCGAAATATCCAAAGATACCACAGTGGTGCCCTGTGGTGTTGGTGCCAAGATTATCCATGCCGGTGGAGCAAGAAATGGCCCAGCAACCGAATTGGCTTCGCATCATATCGGAGCGAAAAAAGCCTGGAGCTGAAGCCGACGAGGTGTCGTCGCTGCGATCTTTGCAGCGTGCACTAGCATGTCACTAGCTCTCAAGTCCCAATCATGATCTTGGCATAATGCACGACCACAAGCCAAGCAAGAGTGTTGTTTGCCATGTCAACAGCATTTTCTGGGGGAGAAGATAGTGGGCAGTGAAAGGAGGGAGAGATCTGCCTTTTTCCCGCGAGCATCATGTTGGGAGCATCACGGAATGGCACAAATAAAAATAGTTTAAGCAACCCCGGCCTGCATCATGTTTTCATGTGTGCCCTCTGCGGAATTTGGTTGGGGACATGGCCCCCAACATCCTCACCAAACCTTTTTGACTCCGGGACACAAATCCATATCCACTAAGGCCAGTCTCAGTGGGGAGTTTCAATGCACAGATACCTAGACTGCCTAATCAGCTTTTCAGGAAGATGAAACTACCACTCTCAATGTACAGTTTCATTGCACGGTTTCATAGACATGATACATCATTTAATATGTATATTGTGTTGTGATCAAATGTGGCATGAGAACTCTATAGCCTTTTGCAAATGTATTTAAATAAACATTGTTCGCTGTTCAGAGGTGGCGCAATTCGCATTCAGACTTCATTGCCAACATGCAGAATCCACGCATAAGAGATAACATAATGGCCCACTGTCACCGAAATTTCACATCATGATAAGTTGAAGCACTACTAAAATAATTGACCAAACTAGCATAATGACAAACTTAAAAACTCAAGCAGTTTCAAATTGACTAAAAAAAACAAGGTTTCCATCTTGTCAAGCTTTCCATCTTCCTATCTGTTGCCACCTTGTCACTGAAAAGATACATGCTCTGTAGTGGAGAAAAATTGTAGACTTGCAGCAATGAACCCAAAAGCTCTCAGATCAAAGATTACCTACCTGGAAAGAAAAAGATACAGCCTCCTACTTATCAGTTGTGTTACTAGTTATACGACTGAAGATATGTAAAGGTCCAAAAATTAGGCTTGAAAAGAAAATTGAAGATATGTAAAGGTCCAGAAATTAGGCTGATAGAAAATTAGACTTGCAGTACTCGTGAACTTGCTGAGTGAAATGGCTCTGTAAAGGTCCTAGTTTTATATAGAAATACACAAATGGCTACTCATCAGGAAACAGAAAATGCGGGTTGAAATTGCTCAAGAAAGCAATGCACTGATTCCCCACCTTACTTACGGATTAACTGATTATCAGGCATATTGCTAATGGATAATCAAGCTGCGTGAGATAAAGCTCAAAAGGTGTAATTTCACAAACAGCATATCAAGCATGCCAATGTCAATGCCACTGTAATAACAGACAAATAATGGAGCAATCGAACACACCAGAGAGAAAGGATATTCACAGAACAACTAACCTCATGGTTCATCATCATTTTTAAAAATCATCTTCTCCATCTTGACTAATGTCTTCTCGTGGCTGATCTTTGCTTCGGCCGACATCTGACTTGTGTCCCGAGCCAGCAAAGAAGTATAAGCTTCGAGTAACTTTGCTTCCTTATGTTCTTTTGCAGTTTGCAAACTCATCCTAGAGATCTCAAGTTGTGCCTCTATCGTTTGTTCACGTTCCTTCTTACGCTCTTGCGTAACTTCAACAATTTTGTTTATATTTTCTCCAAGGATTTCAATACCATCCATAACCTGATCTGCCTTCCTCTTCCCTCTGCATTCTTGCTTGGCTGATTCCCTCCCAATAGGACGTTGTTCAGCTGTGCCATCAACATCTATGGCTTGGCCATTTTTTTTGCTTTTATCTTTCTCTGATTGAGCAACAAATGTGCACCATTTTGGTTCATCTTTTAGAATCTTCCACCAATGGATCAATGTGAAAGGTTTTTCATTCTTTTTCTCATACCTCTTTTGGGCTTCATCCATCAGTTGGTCGTCGGAGTATCCACTCTTGTTCATTTTACAAACTGAAATCCAATAGCCATTGAATTCATTTATCATTTTGCTTAGGCGTGTCCAGTGGATCTTCAGGCTGTTGGTGTCCCTATGATGTTCTCGTTGCTTGTTCTGGTTAAACTCCTTAGTGATTTGACTCCAAAATGAATCGCTTTTCTTTTCATTTCCATGAATAGGGTCTTTAGAAGTATTCAACCAAGCACTTGCCTGCACAATTGAAGTTTATCATTAGTACTTAAGACTGGTTATCATATTAATATGATTTATGTAGCGTGATTACCAGTTTCACTTCCTCTTCATGTGACCAATATCTTTTCTTTACTGACCTACTTGCGTCAACACCATCTTCTTCATCAAGGTCAATGCTGGCCCTTCCATTGGGATGTGGTTCAGGTGCAGGCGATGGTGGCTGCAAGTTGTTTGTAGCTCCAACATAATGGGAATTTTCACCAAAATGTTGCAAAGGTGGAAAATATGGTTGCTGTAACATATTCAAATAACCACCCCTACAATGCCAATGAGAAAATTAATACTTGCACCCCTTCAGATCAAGCAAGGAAAAAAGAATACACTCACTAGTTTGTCTTTAATCTGTAAGTATCAAGCAAGAAAAAAATGAATGCACTCACTGGTTTTTCTTTAATATACAAGTATCAAGCAAGAAAAAAATGAATGCACTCACTGATTTTTCTCTAATATACATGTACCAAGCACCAAAAAATGAATAGACTCACTGGTTGGTACAGGTGATCATTACCATGTGGAGAAATTGAAACTACATCTGTCCATTGGTTCTGCTCTTTGTTTCTTAAAACTACATGGTCACAGTCTCAAAGAATTGAATCAAAACTACATCTCACAAGAAACAAAGAGCATATTTACCATGGATTTGTGCAGTGGTTTCCATGTGGGGAAGAATTTGGGGGTGGCGCTGGAGAAGCTGCATATCCAGCCCAATTTGGGGGCGGTGTCGGTGAAGCTGCGTATCCAGGCCAACGTGGGGGAGGTGCCGCCAGGAGAAGCTGCAGCAGGCGGAGGAGGAGCAGCCGGCGGAGGAGTTGCAGCCGGTGAAGTGTCGCTGCCGCCGCCACCGCCTGTCGTTGTGCCAGCGCCGCGGGCCTTCACCAAGCCACCACTGCGGCCCTTCTCGGTGCCGCCGCCACGGCCTTTCACGGTGCCGCCGCCGCCGCCGCGTGTTGCAGGGCCGCCGCCGCCGCGTGCTGCCGGGGCGCCGCTGGCCTGGTCCACCCGACGGGACATCTCTCCCGCCCAGATAGGAAGGGCAGGGGCCGCGCCAGATCTGGGATGCTGCGAAGGCAGGAGCCGCGGCGATTTTGGGAGGACAGGAAGGGCAGGGGCGGCTGCAGCTTTGGGAGGAGAAGAATGGCAGAGGCGGCGGCGGATTTGGCGCGAGATGGGTCCGATTTGGCGCGCGAGCTGGGAGGGGGCGCGGGAAGAGGGAGCGCGGCCGCCGCGGCGCAAGGAATCCGCCATGAAACGCCGCCTGCTCTCAGTGCGCGTTTCGTGGGAGTTTCTTCGACTTGGAAACGGCGCCTGAGTCGTTTCGTGGGGAAGAAACGCTTTCTTTCTCTCTCCTATTAATTTGTTTGCCATGTCAGCATTTTTGCTGAGGTGTTCATCTAATTAATGTCATGAAATCCTCATGAAATCCCCACTGAGACTGGCCTAATCTATTGCCAACTCACACCAGAATTCAAGGTGCTATCTCTCGGTAATTCATTTTGACGTTCCGATTTTTTATTTGTTTTGGTACCATCTTCTTTTGCTCAGTTTTCAAAAAAAAAAAGAGAGATGCTGAATCAGTGCCCTGTGGAGACGAAAACCAAGCACAGCTCGTGATCAGCTCCTACGAAACCGGGAGAGAGACAGCTCCCGACAGCCGACATGTCGAGCTCGACACTCCTCCAAAAAAGCGGTAAAAACTTAATGCCGCTTTGCGGTTTAAAGATCAGAACAGACCCGAAAACGATGCGCCCCAACGACGACAGCGGCGGCGGCGGCGATCATGGACAGACGCATCGGCCGGCCGGCGTCGAGTGCGCCGCGCGCGCGTGCATGGCGATCGGCTTCTGCTAGCTGGAGTGCCCCGGTGTCTTCTCGGCGTCGTATGCGATTGCCGATTAGCATGCGCGGTAGCATACCAGCAAAGCGCATGTGCCCCGCTGTTAGGTCTAGTTGGAGCTTTGTCCTCATTTCTGGAGGACGTTGTGGCTGCACAGTTTCTAGATCCACGAATCACCGGCCGGCGTAATCCAAACAGATGCGAGCAAGAGGACAAATGCTGGAGCACCCGATCTACGGACACTGCCATTAGAAGACGAAGGACCGGACAAATGTAGAGTTCCCCTTTTACCTGTCAATTTACGCCAGAGTGTTTTTGTACTTGTAGGTATACCCATCTATAGTAAAAAAGGTTCAGCGTGTTTCACAACAAACTAGGCGAATGCGCATTTGCACGGCTAATATTGAAAATTCAAAAAATTACATGTCGTCGTATTTTTACTTAAAAATTATACTATTTTTTTACCATACATCACCCTGTTCATTATCGTAAATTATGTCTTATTATTGATTAAAACAATTCAAATATGATCTATCTATAATAATAATTTAATTTGTTGAGCTTTAATAATATTATGCATATAATTATTTTTATTTTTGTTTTATTTTGATTGATTGTTGTTAGTTTTAGTTTTTATTAATAGTATATGTTTGTAACTGATACATAGCTAAATGGTATTTTATATTTAATTTTTCATAATGGTATTGGTGGGTGATTTTTAATTAGGCACAGGAGTATTTCAGACTAATTTTATCATAATGGCAGTGGTGGGTAATTTTATTTTTCTATTTTTCTCCGATTAACGTGGGAATTTCTAGGGCTTGAGAGCGAACGTGGAGGCTCTGTTTGTTGGCCAAATAATAAGATAATAGATTACAAAGAGCTTCGTAAAATTTGCTGAGTTTCTCCCCCAAAAAAGTTTGCTGAGAATTCAGAGGGTGTATTGAATTGAAGTTGGGACGGAAGTGCTAGTGCACAGTCAACGGTAAATTCTGGCGCTAGTAGTGAATCAATTGCCGTACCTAGGATCTAAAAACTGAAGGTCTTGGTGGTTTTGCCCCCAAATTGACAGTCTTGAGTCGGGACCTAATCTCCGCCCGACACGATCACTTTAGCCTGCCTCGCTCGTTGATTACTCTATCCATCGGCAGACAGATGAGTAATGGCAACGAAAGTTCCTGCTGGTGGCCTAAACTCTTTTCGGTCTCCTCGCCGACACCGAAACTTGCTACTCTATCCACTTCGTCGCCGGGCCACAATTCATCCAGGCAGCACTGTGCTCTGATATGGGATCAGAACTAACCATATCGCAAGTAGTACTGGTATTTAAAAAGAATGTGCAGCGCAAAAGAGATGGGCACCCTGAACATCTGCAGGGAAACCAGCAGCAGTGTGCAGACATCATGCTCCACCTCCGGTAATAAGCATAACGTATTTTTCTGCGTCACTTTGTTTTGTTCTAGATTTTTGCTTACTAGTCCACTTCTTGCGCGTCTCTATTGCTCCATAAGTTCTCGCTCATCTCGACTGCTTTCCGGAAACAGGTCTGCCTTTGAACGTTGAAGCTCTGAAATTCTGAACGCACAACGCCAACCTGCCCATTTTGCCAGGCCAGGAATCGTTACCATCTTTTACCGAGTTCCAGCAGTCGCACCTACTAGTCTGATGGTCCTCGGGCTCTCCTTTTCCGACAGTTTGAACCTTGAATAAACATGACAGCCTGATCTTGTATTCTTGCAGGGGCTTGACCTGCGCGGCACTGGTGATCGAAGCGGAGATGACTCCGTGATCTGAGCAAGTGCATGAACCACTGTATGCACCAGGAGATCACTTCACTGAGCACGTCGCGTCAACCACTGTGTCGCCATCTGATATCTGTTGCCATCAATGCCATGGACTGGACTCACGGATCATGTGGCCATGCACAAGCAATGGGCCACCGACCACCAAGCCCGACAATGTACATGAGTGTCGATGCGAAGACAGTACCAAGTTTTTGTACACACGCCAGTTACAGTGCT
The DNA here is from genome assembly GCF_016808335.1 of Panicum virgatum. Taxonomy (NCBI): domain Eukaryota; kingdom Viridiplantae; phylum Streptophyta; class Magnoliopsida; order Poales; family Poaceae; genus Panicum; species Panicum virgatum. The sequence continues at coordinate 61,569,381 of NC_053145.1, read as the reverse complement.
TTTCTGCAACTGAGTTGGCCAATTTGGGCGTCATGTGCAGTCTCATTGACGAGCAGATGAATCACCAGACTTTTGGATCAATCTGACTGGACCAGCCTGTCTTGCGCAGCCTGCCTTTGACCGACCAAGCATCATGTCCTCGCGACGGCGACGTCAATGGTGAAATTCGGCCGCAGAGCAAACGCCGCCTTACGTGTTAAACTCATCGCCGCGTAGAATCCGTAACGTAAATGTGCTGCGTCTGAGAGCGTTGGTCGATCTGTTGCGTCACGTTGGGTTCAGTCCGGGTCCAAGCACTCGGAATCATGGCTGGCGGGAGCCGCACGGCCGCCGGCGCCGCGGCGACGCCACGGCGAGGAGCACGCGTCGCCGCTGGGTCTCCGGCTAGCTTGTCACGGGCGCTAGTCCGGCCAAACGAAACCCGGGCCGGAAGACAGCCAGGCTACGGCGAACTGTACCCTCCGGCGGGTGAAATTACGCCGCTGCCCATGGCGTTCCTTACCCGCCTCCGTAAAGCCAGGCAGGCGATCGCCATTACCCCCTCCCTGATCCATCCATCGATGGCCATGCCCCGCGAGCAGTGATCCCAATTCCCACCGCGAGCTGCCGGTAGGCTACTACTAGTGGTGGCGACCACGAGTCCACGACGCCGGCACGCGTGGAGGCGGCACAGGCCTTTTTCGCAGATCTGAATCGCGTAACTCTCCGTGTGGGAGTGGGGATCGCTCGTGCCCTTGTTTCTCTGCTTCGGCAACTTGCTTCGCTTTCGGAAATGGCTGGGATTTTGCTGCTTGTCGTGTAAGGGAAGGGTGATTCCACTTCCAATACGCATATCTGATGGGCTGTTCTTCCTCCTGATGGCTGAGGCTGAGATTAGCTTCACGTCAGAATTAGCCCATGGGATTATCTTCGAGATATGATATCGCTTAGCATTCATTGATGTACTGAAGGATAAAATCTTCCGAATTCCCCTGCACGCTAAGTTTGGAAGTCCAGCGTGTCTGCATTGCTGCGTTCCACTAATTAACAGCCACCGGGCATTGATCTTTCAGATAATTGTAGAACAAAAACCCGACCGGGCCAAGATCGTGAGCTGATATTCATTAATCTCGCGGCACAGACGCGTGCCAATAATACCAGCTGCATTTCATCGATGGCAGAGAAATGGGCAGAATGGTCAGCACACATGGACAGTGACCTGCACTTGCAGTAGAGACCACAGTAGCAGTAGCAGCACACAGTCCCCGTGCATCGCGTCGCGCCCTGCGCTGGCCTGGAGCTCGATATATACCATACCGCTGCCAGGAAGGCTAGCTCACTTGGCGCCGCGACACACGCGCACACAGCCATGGGACGCCGCGCGCGCTCCTGCCCCCACGTCGCCGCGCCGGCGGCGGTCCTCCTCCTCCTCCTCCTGCACCTGGTGCTGGCGCCGCACGCCGCCGCGGCGTCCGACCCGCCCTACACCTGCGGCGCCGGCGCGCCGCCCAACATCCCGTTCTGCGACACGGGCCTGCCGATCGACCGGCGCGTGGGCGACCTCATCGCGCGGATGACGGTGGCGGAGAAGATCTCGCAGCTCGGGGACGAGTCCCCGGCCGTCCCCAGGCTCGGCGTGCCGGCGTACAAGTGGTGGTCCGAGGCGCTGCACGGCGTGTCGGACCACGGCCGCGGCGTCCACCTCAGCGGCCCGCTCCGCGCCGCCACCAGCTTCCCGCAGGTCATCCTCACCGCCGCGTCCTTCAACCCGCACCTCTGGTACCGCATCGGCCAGGTAACTGCTCCTGCTCCTCCACTGCTAGTAAACGCGCAGGACATGCACAACCTGCCATCGTTTTCACGTGTCCTTTGTGCTGTCCCGCGACGAACAAGTGAACGTGGCTGTTTCACTACTAAATCTAATGATTAGTAGGGGTTCAGTGGTTACTGGTTGTTGATGATCACTCACGCATAGGGGTCATCTTCTAAATAAATTGCTACTAAAATGTAAGGCAACCCCAGCATGGGAAATGATGAGCAATGGCACTAGGGCAGAGCATTTCCTGTAACAAACTGCAGAGAAAAGGCCGCGTGTTCTTGCACCTAATTTCACCAACCGGGTGTATCATCAACCTTTGAACGCATACACGTACGAACGTGGTAGGTGCATGCAGCTTTACAGCTCCTCTGGTTTTGGTCAAAAGTGTTGAAGGCGTTTCAAACTCGTGCAAGGGACCCACAACAAACGTAGGACTACTCGTCGTTTCTGAATTCATCTTCGTCTTTTTTGTGTGTTCAAAGAAATGTGTCAAGGAGTCGCTAAACTTCAGGTAATGGAGAAGAACCAAGAACGAACTGATTTTTTGTTGTTTTTTTTCTTGAGAGACGGTTGATCAGGGACATTTAGAATTGGCCTCTGCTAAATGTGCAAAACTCCAAAGCACAGTCTGACGATGTTCATGCGGCGGCGGCCGGCGGGGCTTGCAGGTGATCGGCGTGGAGGCGAGGGCGGTGTACAACAACGGGCAGGCGGAGGGGCTCACCTTCTGGGCGCCCAACATCAACGTGTTCCGGGACCCGCGGTGGGGCAGGGGCCAGGAGACCCCCGGCGAGGACCCGACGGTGACCGGCAAGTACGCCGCCGTCTTCGTCCGCGGCGTGCAGGGCTACGGCATCTCCGGCCCCGTCAACTCCACCGACCTCGAGGCCTCCGCCTGCTGCAAGCACTTCACCGCCTACGACCTCGAGAACTGGAAGAGCGTCACCCGATACGTCTTCGACGCCAAGGTGCCGTGCCATGCCACCAGCTCCTGCCGACCAATGCGGCTCCCCTGTTCTTCCATTCCATGGCGCCTGTTCGGATTGGCCGGCCTGAAACTCTGAACGAAATGCGAAACCACTCTACCTTTTCAGGTGACGGCCCAGGATCTGGAGGACACGTACAACCCTCCGTTCAAGAGCTGCGTGGAGGACGGCCACGCCAGCGGCATCATGTGCTCCTACAACCGCGTCAATGGCGTGCCGACGTGCGCCGACTACAACCTCCTCTCCAAGACCGCCAGGCAGAACTGGGGATTCTACGGGTGAGTCTGCTGCGAGATTTCTCGGAAAGGAGCCATGAGGGTGACAGATAGCCACTACCGGCAGTTTTCAGAGCTTATCACGGAGCATTGGGGCTCCTGAAAAATTGTTGCTGAAGTTGCTATTTTCTTCTTTTTTTCTGAGCATTTTGAAGCTTCTATTTTCCTTGGAAAATGCCTAGATGGCTGGACGGTAACCTTTGCTGATGCTTGCACGTTTTTACATGTCCTGATCAGATATATCACTTCGGACTGCGACGCTGTGTCAATCATCCATGACGCGCAAGGGTATGCCAAGACGGCAGAAGATGCAGTTGCAGATGTCCTCAAGGCTGGTAATGAGTTCACTACTAATCACAATGCACAAGTGCTGCTCTGAAACATTCTTCATTAAGATGGATTAATACACGAAATATCACATCTGTATACTTCAAGTAAGAACAAATCACATGGAACTCTTGGGCAATTTGGAAATGACTACAGAACACAGAAGGGTACAAATTTAGGACAGTGAGACGAGAGGTATACTAGATTAGGTTAGGTCGCCGAACTTTAACCAAAAGTTGGTTTGGCTCCCACTTGCTGCTCGTACAAATTTAGAAATAATTGACATCATGACGAATATCTTGATGTCATAAGATTTAAGTACTTTCTGCTAGCTAGTCTAGACGACTGATGGTCTCAAATCAACATTGACAATTAATTGAGGCCCATGTCAACAAAAACCAACAATGCAGCAGTACAAACAGTCGTGCCCAAAAATGTATTCGTGACCTTTTTGGTAACCCGGTCGAAAAACTTTCAGGGATGGACGTGAACTGTGGCAGCTACGTGCAGCAGCACGGCGCGTCTGCGCTGCAGCAGGGGAAGATCACCGAGCAGGACATCGACAGAGCCCTGCACAACCTGTTCGCCGTCAGGATGCGGCTGGGGCTCTTCAACGGCGACCCCAGGCGCAACCGGTTCGGCAACATCGGCCCGGACCAGGTCTGCTCGCAGGAGCACCAGGACCTGGCCCTGCAAGCGGCGCAGGAGGGCATCGTCCTCCTCAAGAACGACGGCGCCGCGCTGCCCCTGTCCAAGTCCACGGTCGCCTCGCTCGGCGTCATCGGGTTCAACGCGAACGACGCCACGCGGCTGCTCGGCAACTACTTCGGCCCGCCCTGCGTGACGGCGACGCCGCTCCAGGTGCTGCAGGGCTACGTCAAGGACACGAGGTTCGCCGCCGGCTGCAACGCCGCCGCCTGCAACGTGACGGCGATCCCCGAGGCCGTCCAGGTGGCGAGCTCGGTGGACTCCGTCGTGCTGTTCATGGGCCTGGACCAGGATCAGGAGAGGGAGGAGGTCGACCGGCTGGACCTGACGCTCCCGGGGCAGCAGCAGAGCCTCATCGAGAGCGTGGCGAACGCCGCGAAAAAGCCGGTGATCCTGGTGCTGCTGTGCGGCGGGCCGGTGGACGTGAGCTTCGCGAAGACGAACCCCAAGATTGGCGCCATCCTGTGGGCTGGCTACCCCGGCGAGGCCGGCGGCATGGCCATTGCGCAGGTCCTCTTCGGAGAGCACAACCCAGGTGAGATTTGATTTGGTGTTCGCCTGCGCGCGTCCTCTGAATCAAGCTACCAGCAGCTGACACTGACCATCTTCTTCTTCGTCAGGTGGGAGGCTACCGGTGACGTGGTATCCTCAGGATTTCACGGAGGTGCCCATGACGGACATGCGGATGCGCGCCGACCCGGCGACGGGCTACCCCGGCCGGACGTACCGGTTCTACCGCGGCCAGACCGTGTTCGACTTCGGCTACGGCCTGAGCTACTCCAAGTACTCCCACCGCTTCGTCGCCAGTGGCACGAAGCCCCCCTCCATGAGCAGCATCGCCGGCCTGAAGGCGCTGGAGCCGACGACGACTGCGGCCGGCGCGGCGACGTACGACGTGGAGGCGATCGGGTCGGAGGCGTGCGAGCGGCTCAAGTTCCCGGCGGTGGTGCGGGTGCAGAACCACGGGCCCATGGACGGGAAGCACCCGGTGCTGCTGTTCCTTCGGTGGCCCAACGCGACGGACGGCAGCGGTAGGCCGGCCCGGCAGCTGATCGGGTTCCGGAGCCTGCACCTGCGGGCGATGCAGGCGGCCCACGTGGAGTTCGAGGTGAGCCCGTGCAAGCACTTCAGCCGGGCCAGCGAGGACGGCCGGAAGGTGATTGACCAGGGGTCGCACTTCGTGATGGTCGGCGAGGATGACGAGTTCGAGATGAGCTTCATGGCGTGATCGGGTGGGCCCGTTAGAACTGCGACGTACCCTCGCTGAGTTCCCAAAGAAAATTGTATTCCGATGCTCTCTAACTTATTATTGCAAGCACAAAAGATGGTAATTTAAGCATGATTACGGCATTGCTAGTGCCAGATGTTCATTGATAAATCAGTCTGCCACCGTCAGACCCGGACTTACGGGAGCATGCACCCGGCGTAGATGTTCTAAAATAAGAGATGGAGCATGGCTTATACCTTACCTTGATATGAATAGAACAAAAAAAAAGATGGAAAATGGATTTATGAGCTGCCACTAGTCGTCTTGGGGCTACGCATCAACCAAGTGAAAACACAGGATAATCACCTTTGTTAGAAATAGATCTTCGGTACCCGTAAGGAAAGAAGAAATCTGACTCCAATTATAGTCATACTTTATTGGTGTTTTGCCGGCAAGCCTACCTAGAAATACCCTTAGGTAGTGCTTAGTTGCGTAGGGGATCGCCGAGATCAGAAACACGATGATGCAGGTAACAAGAGGGTTTAGACAAGTTCAGGCCGTGAGAATTGCGTACCACCCTACGTAATGTGTAGTTTGTATTGCTTGAGGGATGATGAATGATGTGTCTCTTTAGGTCTCTAGGCTATGCCTTAGGCTCTACCTTGGAGGGGTCCATGTCCGCTCTTATATAGGCCAGGGAGCAAGGTTACATGAAAACCCTAGATCGGTGCGGCGTCTAGAGTCCTTCCCGAGTATTAGTTGGGTGGTTTCTATCTAAACCGACTGGTACAAGATTGATACGATTAGTTACATGAAGTATGTATACATGACATACTCTACCCTACATCTCGTACAGGACCGTATAACGTCAGGCCTCCCATGGCCCCGGATCTAACATACTTGGACTTTACCTTGTAATCCTACTAGGACTTCTACCTTGTAACTGTTGACAGTCAAAATTGGTAAATACCGAGGCCGACTGGTCTGGCCTGTTTAATTGGAGTAGATTTGGATTTGTAATTATGATTTTTTTATATAAATCAACTCGTGGAGGGGTTCGTCTTCCCTATATATATATAGTGTTATGGTATAATGCACCTGCATACAGAATGCACCCACCCTCTCAGTTGCAACCACTGTGACTGTTCTAGTTGAAACTGGATTGTGTCCAATTGCAACGGTTCGCGTCCAGTTGCAACCGGGTCAGTCCGAGTTGCAACTAAATCTGTCCGAGTTGCAACCGGTTTGTGTCCAGTTGCAATTAGTTCCGTCTAGTTGCAGTTGGTCTATTCTTCTTGTTGCAATTGATGTAGTCTCTCAGTTGCAATTGCAGGGTATAAGTGCATTTTGTACACAGAATGCACCTTGTTGCAACGTTCACTAACTAGACTTGCAACTAGGTTGTAACTAGTTGAAACCAGTAGCAATTGTGCAAAAACAAGGTTCTAAGTGGTCGCAACTAGTGCTAACTACGCTACAGCCAAGTTGCAATTGTAATGTAGCTAAGATAGCAACTCATAGTATCGTGATGTTGCAATTACATACTTGAAAAAAAAGTTCATCAAATATAGTCTTCATGGATCTCGTTTTGTTAAGCACATTTTTTCCAACAACCTGATGCAAATAAATCTGAAATCGGAGCTACGGTTTAAGAGACATTGTATTTTTTTATCCAAATCAATAAAAGATTCTCTGCATGCGGCTTTCTGGTGGGTGGCGGGATTGAGCTGTGGTTGGTTGGCGAGTCCGGCGGAGGGTCTGTGCAAATGCACCTTGTTGCATTTTAGTCTCGTGTGTGTGTATGAGGCTAAGGCCGATTGAGAGGTTAAACACAATCGAATCAATAAATTTGTCGTCTACTTTTTATCTCTCAAACCCTAGCTTTTCCAACCGTAGTTATGTTGTTCTTGCATCTCTACGACGTTCGAAGGTGTCCTGAGTGGCCTGCCGACCTCAGGGCAATCCTAGTTCCGCAAGCTCCGACTTCATGTTTCCTATGTTTAAACGTGAAGTGCACAAATTGATGTTGTGGAACAAGAGAGGATATATGGTATGTCTAATATTTTTTTTCCAAAATTTATAAATATGAAATTAACACGGGATCATCCCGGTTAAAAATGGGATCTCGCAAATATGAGTGGGATACACCCCTCTTCCCGCTTCCCATCCTATTTTCGTATTTGTCCGTAAATACGAAAACAGGTGAAAAATATAGAAATACGGGCTGGACGCGACGAGATTTTGTCCTTCCTTAGTGTTCTGGGTTTTGCAGACAGATTATGAATGTAGAGAAAAGACATATGTACCCCTCAATAGTATATTATTTAGTTAATCCATTGTTTAGTTTTTAGTGCCCGCACCAAAACCAAGATGACTAGCATATATTTTTACTCCTTTGGCCCACCACAATTGACATTTTACAAAACTAGCACAAAAATTAAGGAAATTTTAGCATAATTTTTTGTGCAAAAGACTCTAGAATACCTTACATTTAGGTACAAATTTTAAACACTTTAGTACCTTGCAAGGACGGAAGGAGTAGCGGAGTATTTATTGGTGAGGATTGGGAATCGAACGTTGGTAATGTTGAAACCTTGCACTATGATAATGGAATAAAAGGTTTCTGTAAAGGCGAAGTTGATGCCTCGCTTCGTGATGGAAAAAATGGACAACTTGGAAAGGCAACATGCATCTCACTCATGGACAAAATGGACAGTTTGGAAAGACAACATCTCACTCATAACTGGAGAGATGATAATGCTATATGTGCATAGGTCTACGGGGACGTGGACTTTCGCTCTGTACATGTAGCTGAAGCTTATGCGGTGCTAGCCTTGTTTTTCAAGTGCTTTGAAATAGGGATCGGACGCCTGGTTCTCTAGTCAAACAACTCAGACATCCATAGCTCTGTTACTGAGTCATACGCAGGGAGCCATGCCAGGGTTGAGGAGGAACGTGACCTTCTCCTCCTTGGATGCTTGGCAACAACGTTCGACCAGCCTACAGCTATATGCAAACCCGATGAAATGTTTTTGGCTGACGAACTTGCTAGTGATACGGCTAGTGATACATATACCATCCTAAAGTCTCTTAATATGGAGAATGCATTATAGAAGTTTTTGGATAGACTCAACCAGAAAGTTGTGTTCCGGCTGTCCTTGGCAGGATCGGCAAACACGATAGTTAAGAATTCCGGTAGGCTTTCTCCTCTTCGCTACGCGATGTTTCATATAACTTTTCTTTGCTACTGATGTTTCTAACTGATGTCTGTTGATTTTTTTAATGATTTTTTTGTAGCTAATATGTAGTGTGTGCACCAGTGTTTAAAATAGCGGGCTAATACATTTAGCGGTTGGTGTTTGTAGAGGCTAAGAAAGACTACAGCGGACTATAGCCTAGTTAACTCATTTAGCGGTTCTATAAATACAATGTGTTTAGAAATCGCCGCCCCTACCACCTTCACCTAGGCATTAATACGAGAGACCAATTCTATATGGGAAATCAACTCTTTATTCACCATAACTTAGTACAACACAATACTCTTGCACTATTTATATCGCTACCCTACCATGACACAACTTCACTACATGACAATATTGTCATCTTCTACTTGAGATATCTTATGCCATGGTATGGAAAGAGAGGAGGGAATCACCCCTATTTATAGAACTCTATGGCTCATATGATTTTGCCATGTGTCCATCTTCTACACAATGCTTTAAAAAATATCTAACTTTAGAATTTCCCTATGCTTATCTAGTCATACAAATATCTAATTTCTAGAGTATTCCATATTTCACCATGAAATATGGTAACCATGGTTCATGCATGCTCTCTAATTTTCTAGAAACTTCTCACAATTATTAATTTCCATTTCAATACCATGCATAAATCTATGAGTAATTTTGCATATAAATATGAAATCAAGAAAATTTCATTGACTGATGTACGTCTTGGGCTTCATTTCTCTCGTTACATCGTTGATGAAATACTAAGTTTTGTAAATGATGAAGTTCATTACTAAACTAATAACAAAAATAAAGACTAATTATATAATTTACCTGGCTAAATAATCTATAATTTGGCGGCTATAGCGGGATATAGCCGGCTATTAGCAGATTTAGCCATTTAGAGCTAAAAGATGGATATCCTAGTTTTCTCCTTTCTCAAAGGCTATAGCAGTCTATAGCAGTGGCTTTAGCCGGCTATTTAGAATCTTGGTGTGTGCACGTGCTTGTGCAAAGAAGAAGAATTACGTGAGGAAAAATGAATAGACTTGTTATCTACCGGTAGATAATTTTGATAAGCAGAAGGCAATTTCTCATATAATTAACACTCTATGTCCGAGTAAATTGTACCTTGCCTTTCATAGCAACTCTGAAAAGATGGAGGAAATTCAAAACCAGGTAAAAAAATTGACTAGATCATACCTATATGACTATTGAACTTTTTCAACTAGAAGTTGATTTGGCTCCCATTAGCTGCTCGTACACCCTTATATTTTGCTGATACGAGAAACCCAATTCGCTTGAAATAATTGACATCGTGACTAATATTTTGATGTCATAAAATTTAAGTACTTTACTTTCTGCTAGCTAGTCTAGACTATAGATGTCCAACGGGCCGAGCCCGGCCCGACCCGGCACGGGCCCGATCCGGCCCGGCACGATCCGGCCCGGCACGATTAGCCCGGATAACTAATCGTGCCGGGCCGGGCCGGCCCACGTGCCCAGCTCTGTGCACGAGCACGGCACGGGGGCCTGTTTGGCGTGCCGGGCCGGCCCGATATGCCAGGCGGGCTTCGTGGGCCGTGCCAGCCCGAGCCCGGCTAGGCATCTGCACCAGGCTGCCACTCCCTCAACTCAGAATGATTTCAAGATTTCAAATCTAAGATTCAAATTCACAAAAGATCACAAAACAGAAGCACATTTCATGATAACAAATTTATTGAGCTGTTTTGGGTGCTGCCTCGTTAAAAACCTTTGTAGGTAAAACCCCACACCTCGTGAGGACAAAACCCTACAAAGGATAAGAGTACAGCCAGCTCTAAATGTTCAAATGTTCATCACAAGTTCAAGTCCACAGTCCACAGTCCACACTACATAGTTATACAGATTCAACATCTAGATATAAGTTTTCAAATGATTCTTCAAGTTCTTCATCCTCTATGAGATGCTGAAGTCTTGCATCGGCTTGCTCCCAGTCCTTGATCAGAGCCAACATCTCCACGACCTCAGGGCCCAGACGGCGTCGTCGCTCCTCGATAATCCTGCCAGTCATACTAAATGCAGATTCTGATGATATTGTTGAAACAGGAACAGTCATTACATCTCTAGCTAGAATTGAAAGAACAGGATATGATAGCTTATGCTCATGCCACCAGTTCAAGATATTGAAATCATCATCATACTGGTTAACAGTATCACTGTCCAGGTAGGCAGACAATTCAGAACCAGATGATAGAGAAGCACCAGAAGTTGCAGCTTGCAACAGAGCACTAGCAGAGGTTCTTCTATGCAAGGAGGAAGTAGAACCAGAACCAAGACTAGTAACAGAACCAAGAGTAGTACCAGACAAACTAGAACCAGAAGAAGAAGACTCACCACCAAAGATTCTTCCCCAAGCAGTTTTTCTCTTACCTGTAGGGCCTGGTTGGGCAGCCCTTTGCAACCTTACACCACCAAACTTCTCATCATACTTAGCAAAAATAACAGACAACTCAGCCCTTACCTCAGTCAAGTAGCATGAGTAATCATTACCATTAAGCTGAGATAGAAGTCTAAGAACATTGGTGAAACCTTTCAGCTTAGCCCTAGGGTCTAGTATAAATGCAAAGGAGTAGAGCATGGTATGTCACACCAGTATTGCAAGAACTTATCTTTCATAGGAACCACAACTGATCTTAAGTCTCTATCATTTTCATAATTATTTAGATGGCTAGCTATCTCAAGAACATGATGCAATATTAATGGAGATGTGGGGTAATAAACACCAGACATAACAACAGTGGAATCATAGAACTGTTCAAGGAATTCAAAATTTTTTTCAGCAACATACCAGTGCTGGTCTGTCAGGAGTGGCTGACCATCAACCAAAGGATGCTGAGTAGTGATGAAAACAGAGAATGTGGCCTTATGGGGCAGGAGATGTTTTAACATAAGATAGGTAGAATTCCATCTCACATCCATATCCAAGCCAAACTTGCGAGGTCTTTCACCAACAGCAATGCAATATGACTTATATGCAGCAATGCGCTGGTTAGATGAGTTTAGAAATGATATAGCAGATCTAAATGCACCAAGCATTGGCTTAAACACTTCAAGACCAGCCTTAACAATAAGATTTATGATATGACAAGCACATCTTTGATGCAGGAACAAGCTACCAACATAACCAGACAAAACAGGATTAAGTTGATTAATAGCCCTAGTGTTAGCAGCAGCATTGTCCAGTGTAACAGCAAAGATTTTATCAGTTAACCCATAATCAGCAATAACAGAAGTAATACGCTCAGCAATATTCTCAGCATTGTGAGACACATCAATCAACCTGAGACCTAAGATCCTTTTCTCTAGTTGCCAATCAGCATTCACAAAATGAGCAACCACACTAAGGTAATCCTCCTTAGTATTGCCAGACCAGATATCAGAAGTAAGAGCAACAGAGGATACAGACTTCAAGCACTCAACAAGCTGAGCATGACGTTCAGTGAAGTACTTGGCAAAATCTCTAGTGGTTGTTTGCCTAGACACCTTAGCAAATTTAGGATTATGAGCAGTAGTAATGTACTCTTCAAAAGCATCAGACTCACCAATGCAAATAGGCAGGTCAAGACGAGCAATTAACCTACACAACTCAGTACGAGCTACTTCTGGTTTGTACTCCCAAAGGTGCACAGAGCCATCAGGATTAAACTTAAGTTGAGTTTGAGTCATGGCATTACGAGATTTCAAAACAGGGCATATAGGAATGTGCCGCTTCAAGTGACCAGTACCATGGGTTGATTTACCAGTGAGGTTTTTCTTGCAATGCTTGCATCTAGCACCAGTTCGACGTTCCTTACCATCAATTACCTCATAGATCTCATCAAAGTCTTTCCAGACCTTGGAGGTGGACGCCCTCCTCTTCCTGGTCGAGCCAGATTCAGTGGCAGCGGCGGTGCTCGCGCTGCCAGTGCCAGATCCAGCGGCCGTCCCCTGAGGAAGTCCTTCTGGATCCAGGTCGATGGCAGCATTGCTCCCAAACAACTCAGCGGCATCCGCAGACAGGTCATCCTCATCATCTCCGCGAAAGCCCATCGACCGCAACTCATTGTTGTAGGAGTCGTCGGCGGCCATCGCCGGTCTTCGGTTGTAAGCATCTAGGCCCTCAAGGTATGTTTCAGTGATTAATGACAACCATTATTGTGACTAATGAGTTTGTGCAGCTTAATAGATCATTATCGCTCATTTGGTCATATGTCAAAAGAGGCCCCTCAATTTCGGACATTCAAAAAGGCGATCTCGGTTTTTAACTTATATTTGTCAAGGCTAAGGATCTTTCTAGTCCTAAGTGTCACAAGGTTGAGAAGGACACTTAGGTTAGTATAGGTTTTATAGTTTTGTAGTGATCGCACTATTAAGAGGGGTTCATGAGTTAGTAGCTTGATCAAACTTGAGTTGGCCCTAGACATATTACACACTCACTCAAAAACAACAAAAGATGGTCAATAGAAGTCAACACAACTCTTGGAAGAAGAAACAATCAAAGTCACATTCGAATCCAAGTCAAAACAGCTGAAAACAAAGAAAATCAGTAGCACCGGTTGAACCGGTGCACAAGCATCGGAGCATCCGATGCATGGCGGAAGGACCGATGCCCTGTCGGTCCATCTTCTCTGGATGAAGGCAGATATCAAGTAAAGCACCGGTTGAACCGATGGTCAAGAAGATAAGCACCGGTGCAATGAAAGTCCTTTGTTCCAGAGAGCATGTTTTGATGGATTCCAACCTCTCTTCAGCACCGGTTGAACCGACGCTCCGAAATCAAAGCACCGGTGCAATGAAAGTCCTTTGTTCCAGAGAGCATGTTTGATGGACTCCAACTTCTCTTCAGCACCGGTTGAACCGATGGTTCAGAAACAAAGCACCGGTGCATTGGATGTACTTTGTTCCAGAACGCTTGTTTGAGTTGATTAGCGAACCTCTTCAGCACCGGTTGAATCGATGCCCCTACGGAGCATGCACCGATGCAATGACGCAAGCGTGGATACTGTGTCAGAACTCCAACGGCTACTTCTTTGACACAGAGAGACCGGTTGAACCGATGCCCATATTTTCTATACCGTCGGTTCTTCCGGTGGTCACGGTTTTTCTGCAGAAAACCTCCAACGGCTATGTGACCTCCTCCACTCTATATAAGGGTACCCCCTGGTTCATTTCAGTTGCCTTTTGACACCTTGAAAACCTGAGGCCACCCTTGAGAAGAAGAGATAGAGCTTTGAGCAAAAGAGAGAAGATCTAGTGCTTAGTTTGTGCTTCAACCTTGAAGAACTCATCCATTGCAAGTGTAGCAAGTGTGCTTGAGCTAGGGCCAACTGAGTGTAGGTCAAGTGAAGGCTTAGGAACTTGTTACTCTTGGTGTTTGGCAGCACCTAGACGATCTTGGTGATCGAAGTGTTTCTCGCGGAGCTTGCCAAGGATTGTGGGAGCCCGGAGAAGAAGAGTGTACGTGGCTTGAGCTCCACCACGCCGGGATGGTGAACGGAGACTCTTAGTGAGCGCCCAAGTCTCGGTGACATGGGAGGTGACAAGACTCTTAGTGAGTGTCACAATGTGGATTAGGGGTGTGTGCCAACACATCGACACCACGGGAAAAATCCGGTTGTCTCTTGCACTCTCTTTCATTTCAAGCACTTACTTTCATGCTTTCTTTCATGTGCTTGACCTTAGAGATCATAGCTTAGCTCTACCTTGCTTAGTTTCATATCTTTGTTAGCTTGTGTAGTTTGCTTTGTTTAGCAGGTTGGTGAATTGAGCCTTACTAGCCTTGCATAGGTTAAGGTTGTTTTATTGCTTTAGAATTTAAAAAAGGCCCAATTCACCCCCCCTCTTGGTCCATCGATCCTTACATCGGTCCCTCACGGCCTGCACAAGGAGGAGAGACTGTGAGGGGGATTCGTGAGGAAGAATGAGAAGAAAGGCGAGTTCTGACTTACCTTTTGCCGGAGCACCGAAGACCGAAGTTGCCGTCGACGCCCTCACCGGAGTTGCAGGCCACACAGACTCGCAAAGAGGGGACAGGAGGATTCGTGAGGAAGAAGTAGAAGAAAGGAGAGGGGAGGAGGTGAGGGCCTGAGGGGAGCGGCGGATCTGACCGAGCAGAGTCGGAGGAGGTCCACTGGAGCGGCGGATCTGGCCGAGGAGAGGCGGAGGAGGTCGGAGAGCGGCAGATCTACGCCGGACAGGTGGGGTGCAGGTCGGGGTGGAGCGGATCTGGCGAGGAGCGGGGGAGGCGGAGGAGACGAGGCGGCGGCCAGGCGGGCGGGGAATGGAGGGGGCTAGGGTTACCGGCGATCCGTGCGACAGGAAGAGGTCGGAGAGCGGCGGATCTACGCCGGAGAGGTGTGGTGGAGGTCGGGGTGGAGCGGATCTGGCGAGGAGCGGGGGAGGCGGAGGAGACGAGGCGGCGGCCAGGCGGGCGGGAATGGAGGGTCCGGAGAGGTGGGGTGGACGGTGGAGGTCGGGGACTCGGGGTGAAGGCGTGGCCGCGTGGAGCGGATCTGGCGAGGAGCGGGGGAGGCGGAGGGCGGAGGAGGAGACGAGGCGGAGCCGCAGAGGAGCCAGGGCAGGGAATGGAGGGGGGCTAGGGTTAACGGCGCCCGCGGCCGCCCCCTCCCCCTTATGTGGCCGGCCGGCTCGTGCTGGCGGGCTTCGTGGGCTTCGTGCTCACGGGCCGGCCCACGTGCCGAGTCGGGCCGGCCGCTAACCGTGCCGGGCCGGGCCGGCCCACGTGCCTGCGGCGCGGCCCAGGCACGGCACGACGCCCGTGCCGGGCCGGGCCGTGTACCGGGCCCAATTCCCGTGCTTCGGGCCGGCCCACGGCCCATGGGCCTGATGGAAAACTATAGTCTAGACGACTGATGGTCTTAAATCAACATTGACAGTGATGTGAGGCTCATGTCACCAATGGTGAAGCTAGAGCCAATTAAGGGAGTGTGTAGTCTTGTGGGTGTACGAAGTTGAGCGGTAGAGTGTGCATATATAATGAAAAACCAGGTGTATAGCTTTGCGCATTTGCGCGGCTAGTATTGAAAATTCAAAATTTGCATATCGTTGTATTCTCACTTAAACATTATACTATTTTTTTACCTTACACCATCATGTTTATTATCATAAATTATGTCTTATTGTTGGTTAAAACAATACAAATATGATCTACCTATAATAACAATTTGGTTTGTTGAGCTTTAATAAATATTATGCATATAATTATTTTTATTTTCATTTTATTTTCATTGATTGTTGTTAGCTTTAGTTTTTATTAATAGTATATATTTGTAATGAATACATAGCTAAATGGTATTGACGGGGGATAAACCCAGGATCCCCAACGGGCCCATCATAATGACACAGGCCCAACATCACATTAGGAGGGCTCCACAAAAGCCCATAAAAGGAACGGACTAGCACCAAACTCCAGGTGGACACGTGGAGGCCTCCCTACCGAAGACCCACCGGGTTCAGCGCCGTACTGCATGGCCCGAGATGTGCGCGCCAAGACGCCGCCCGGTATTATAGGCGTGCCGATCAAGCCAGCTCCCGTTCGGTCGTACGCACCACCCAGTCCTGCCGCACGCCTCGCCTACACGGTCAACAGAACCCTTTGACATGGGCACAGTGCAGGCCGTGCAAGCCTACACAGCCTAACAGACGAGGGACGTGAGAGGGCGTCAACGAGCTCCGTCCCGCACGCCGTAATGATGGCTCCTTCTGACGCCACTCCATTACGCCAGGGATCGTAACAGGGCAAGGCCGCCTGACCGTGTCAGGGTGCACCCCAATGGGCGTGCCGTCCTCAGGTCAGAAGCCACGTAGGGAAGGACATGCAGCGGCGATACGGACGGCAACACCCATACAGACGGACAGGAGAGGAGACGACCGCCGAGCCCCGACAGAGTGGCAAAGCCACTACGACTGACCAAAGACGGGACAACAACTTGACAGCCCGTCGCCCAAGAAAACCAACCTGACACCGCCTCTCCACCCCCGACCGATCGGGCGGGGCCCGTCGACTGACGAAGATGAAGGACCCCTGGGCGGATCAAGACACCACGATAGAAATATGTAAATAGGGGGGGGGGCACCTTGAAGTATAAAAGGGAAAGCCCCCCACGTAGGAAAGTAGCCTCTCGATCTAGTTGGAATTCGAGAGAACAGATCACTGCTTGAAAGCTTGTAAGCTCCCCTCTAACTTTGAGCTCCTGGGCCCGGGCAATAGAGCAAGAGAACCACCCCCAAACTGGACGTAGGGCATTTTTCGGGCCGAACAAGTCTAAATTTTCGAGTCATTGTGTGCTAGACCATATCCAATCCAACATACGACACACTAGCAATCGAGTAGTTTGATAGTCGGCCATATTCGGAGCCGACAGATTGGCGCCGTCCGTGGGGAGTGCTTCGTGCGTTCATTGCTTCGGCGATCGGATGGTTTCCATCACCACTTTGGCTCCCTGGAGTTCCACGCAGTCCCCTGCGACGGACTGTGGGCACCTCCGCCATTCCCGCCTTCCCAGAGCTTCCATTTTGGGAGCCTGGAGTTCGTCACCGACCAGCTTGGTGCACTCCGCCTCCGCGAGGAGGAAGCCGCCCCGGCAGCCTCTGAGGAGCCCGCTTCTCCTCCCAAGCTTCCTAAACCGAAGCTCTGCCGATCAATTCGCTGCCACATCAAGAAGCGCAGGCCTTCGCGACTTATCCGCGCGGTGCTCCACCGCATCACGCTCATGATGGCGTCCAATCCGGCTGCCGAGGATGTCGACTTGGTCCTCTACTCTTTGGCCAACGTTTCTCGGCAGCTCGCAGGCGGTCCTCCGCTGCCACCGCTGCGCTCGCTCCCTGAGCGGCCCGCGTTCGGGTTGGCGAATTCCGCGGACACCTACATCCGGGAGACGCACAAGACCATGCATGGGCGCCATTCCGTGCCCCAGTTCGTGGGCACGACGGGGAGCTACCCCGCCTCCATCCATGATCTCCTATGCGATGAGGATCCCTTAAGTGACGCCTCCAGCACAGGAGACAACTACCTGGGTGGAGCGTCAGCACCGCGGCGCGTGTGCGCCATGGCCACCGCTTCACGTGAGTCGCCTCCGCACCCAGTGCCGTCCAACACGATGCACACCCCTCCGGATCACCGCGCGCAGGCGCTTGCCAACACGTAGGCTCATGCCGAGGAATATCCCCATTATGTCCTAATACCTCAAATCTGAAACTTCACCTATATACTGTAAGTTACTTGCAATGAATTCAATTATTATTTATTCTATTTTAGAATATGAAATCAATTCACTTGTTTGCATTACATGAAATCAATTTCATTGTTCACATGAGTGCAGGACAGAGCAAGACGCCTGCTTGCTAAGCCCATCAAGTTCTTCTATGAGATGAGAGAACTATTCATAGGATCTAATGCTGATGGGTCTTTGGCTATGGACCAGAACACATGCATGGATGTTGGTGATGGCTCAGATAGTGATGATTCAAGAGAACTAATTGACCTCAATTGCTACACACAGCTTGAAGAGCTAGAAGGTGAGGATTCAGACACTTTGCCAACTCCAACAAGAAATGCTACATTTTCAGATTCCACTTATCACTTCGAGAGGAAGCGTCCAAAAGTGTAACATTCCGAAAAAAAGCCCAATTAAATCACCCGCTAAAAATTTGTTTTTCCAAAAACTTCTTTGTCGTTGGGATCAAATCGTTCTAAATCTTTTTCCGTCCAAACTCCCAATCCCCATCCCATCTCTCTGTTTCCTTTCCTCATTTTGTGTGCGCATTGCTTTCCGCTGAAGCCGCCCGCGACCGTCGCTGACAGGCCGGACGTCGCAGCGCACGCGTGGCCGACCGCCGCCGCTAATTGCGCCAACCGCGCGCTCTCTCTCTCTCTCTCTCTCTCTCTTTCCCTCTCTCTCTCTTTTTCTTTTTTCTTTTTTTTCCTTTTTCTCTTTTCTTTTTCTCCCTCCTTCCCTTTCCTTCTTCTCCCTCCTCCTCCTTTCCTCCCACGCGCTGCACGAGTAGAGCTCGGCGCGCCGGCCCCCTCTGCGCCAAGCCCCTCCCTGGGCGCCGCCTCCCCCGCTTGCGGCCGCTGCTCGCCGTCCCGCCCTCTGCGCGCGCCGTACCTCCTTGGCCGCCTCGCTCCCCGCGCTCGCCGGTGAAGCAGAGCCGACTGCGCACACGGCGCCCCGCCGTAGGCCGCTGCCGTACCACTTGCACCGCCCCTGCCCCACTCGCGCGTCCTCGCTGCACGGCCTCGTCCTCCTGCTGTCGCCTCACACGCTACGCGCCACCGCCCAATGTCGCTCAGCACCACCACTGGCCCCACCGCCATTAACGAGCTCCGTCGAGCTCGTCATCTAACGCCACCACCGCGGCCCCCTCTCCGGCCTTGCAGCACCGCCGCCGCGGACACCTCCGCCCACCGCCGTTGGCCCTCGCCGCCCCGCCACCTCGCACCGTCCCAGCCCGAGGTAGGGTCGGGAATCAAATCCCCGTTGCCCCCTCCCTCTTTTCCCCCTCACCCCAGCTGCCGCCGTGGGCCGGAGCGCCGAAATCCGGCGCCGTTCCCACCTCCTCTGTTCTGTTCGGGAGAGAGGAGGAAGAAGGGCGATTTTGCCCTGAGCCCCTTCCCTTTTCCTCTTTTTCCAGAAAGGCCCTTCCACCCTTTTAGTTCTTTTGCAAAAGAAGCCCTCCTCTTTTCTATTTTTGATAATTAGCCCTCCCACCATATAAACATAATTTTAAATAGACCCATGCCCCTTTCCATAGTAACACAAATATTTTCAGAAATTATAATCAAGTCCTTCCACTCTCAAAAATAATTACAAAAAAGCCCTTGAACCCCCATTTAACCCCTAACCACTCCTTCGACTCATCATTTCATGCGCCAAAAATCCTCCGTTTGCCCCGAAACTTTACCACGCCATCTCTAACATAATTCCGGCCATGCCATTAAGAAATCTCCCAAAAATATTCTTTCTACCATTGATTCTTAAGTTATTCCTGATTCGAGCTCAACGATAAAATGTTTATTTCTTTTTATTTGTTGTGTGTTTGTTTGTGTGTGCGCCATAGATCACGGTGTGAACGAGGGAGAACCCGTCAACGAGCAGTACTATGAGCAGGTGTGCAAGGACTAGTACCGCGAGCCCGAACCCGAAGGACAATACCTCGATCAGGACTTCCCGGAAGGCTTTGTGAACGGCAAGTTCAATCTCATCCTTTGATTGCATATTTCGACCCAGTTCTATAAACACAACCTATTGGCCTATTTTATAAAATTGCATATGTTTTTACTGCTGAAACATGGTTGGATAGCCACATCTTGATTTGTTATAACCATTTCTTGATCACCTAGTTTAATGTCTATATATGATTTATTCTTTATGGATGTTAATCGCTGCTAAAGCGCCGCTTAGGACCCGGTACTTGTTTTATTACACTCAAAAATGGTTACAACATGCTTTATAAAAGAGAAAATGCGTGAGTATTGAGAAAAGGGAAGTTGGGTTATAAAGAATAAAATGTTGAGATGGGATGGATGAATGGCATTCCCTGGAAGGATTGTCATGCGTCGGAGGCTCATACCATTGTGATAGAGCAAGAAGATTGGGAGATATCCATCCTATCACAAGTAAGGACCGAGTTGATGTGTCATCTTGCCTGGCTCAACTATCGTGCAAACCACTCGATCGTTGTATGTGGCAACGGCTTAGCATAAACCCCACTAGTTAGTCTGATAGCCATCAGGAGAGCTGAGAGCAACTGGTGACCAAGGAGAAGGGATAAGGTCGTGGTGACTTATGCCCTGGTTAAACCTCGGTGTCAGGTCAATGGCCCCTTGGTGGAGTCCGTGTTGGCTAGCCAGGTCTAGCTAAGATGGGTAATGGCTTTGTTGGGATCTGCACCGACACTACGGTGATCGTGCTGTGGTACCCCACTTGTGGGTAAAGTTGCACACCTATGCAGAGTGTAAAACCTATTCGAATAGCCGTACCTACGGTATTGGGTGATTTACGGTTTGGTCACACAACTAGCACTTCTTCTGGGATTGGGTTGGATTGGCATGAGTGTTTTGGGAAAAGTGTCCGGCAGTTGTGCAGTGAGCTACTACGGATGAGGAGTCCGGTAGCATTAAAACTTGGATCCTTTGTGTAGGATCAACCCCGCTTATTACTCGGTTAGTAATGAGTCGCTTTGAGAAAACCCTTTTCAAAAATAAATCCCTGCACGTGTAAAATCTAGCTTTAGTGCAAATAAACCTCAGCCTTATCCTTGATTTATCCTGTGCATATCTGTGATACCCCCTCCGTAGATGGGGTTGGACTTGTTGAGTACTTTTGTACTCACCCGATATATGTTTGTGGTTTTTCTCCAGAAGAAGATCCGGACTTTGTTGTTGAAGACATCGAGTAAAGGTCGCGTCCGGACCCCAACCTTGTCTGTGGTGTTGGCCCTCTGCAAGATGATTCTGCTAGCGCATCACTCTGAGCCCGAGCTGGAGACTGTCTGGGTCGTGCTTTGGTGTATCACTGTAGCTGTTTTATTACTTATTATCGTTTGCATCGAGTGTCCGCCTCCTCGGAGGTTTGTACGATGACTGTACCATCTATTGAATAAATGTGTTATCAGCCTTCTGGGACTGATATTTGTATCACATTTAGTCTCTACTTATGTGGGGACGCTTCAGGTGGTATCAGAGCCATAAGTTGGCCGTAGAACGTGACCCTAGGATCACAACCCTTTTTTTCTGAGCCTTTCCACATTAGAACTTTCCTTGCTTAAGCCTTTTTCCCACACAAACACTCACCACTGACTCTTGCCTATTCCAGATGGCTGACAATAGATGGAGTAACGGAATCTACTTCATAGAGCCTGGCCTCCCTAAGTTATTGCGACTCAGCCTGGAAAGCGTCGGAGTTGTGGACACACCGAAGTACATCTACCGGGAGTACGACTCCAGGGGCACTCTTCGATGCGACAAGATGATCTTCGTGGGAAAGAGCACCCGCTACCCTGATGTGGACCCCTGGTTCATCTCCACCACTGGCTTTCGCTTACCAGATACCTACCGAAAGGCCGCCCGAAAAGCCCTGCGATGCCTGCGTGTGGTCTACAAGCATCATCTTCAGTGGACTCCTATGGGATTTTTCCCGCCTACTGGAGGAAGAGGACGCTCATGGATTGCCAGGATAAGAGGACTTGAGAGAGAAGAAGAAGACCTAGAAGATACGGTCTCCCACCTATCAATCTACCTCACCGGCCTGGATGAACTCTACCACGAACAGGCGGCACAACTGAAGCACCAAATCCACAGGGCAGAAAAGGTAACCCAAGAAATGGAGGAACAACGGACAAGAGCTGTACGAGCCGAGTATTCCCTAGCCGCTCTCCAAGCCCAATGGCAAGACCACGAGGCTCACAGAGGAGTAGGTGGGTGGATAGAGGAAGAACCCGAAGAAACCCATTTGGATAAGGGTACTCAGACTGAAGATGAAGAGCATTGCCTTCCACCAAAGAAGCGCCGCACCTGGTTTGAGGAAGCATCCCCATGAGTAGAGAGTAGTATGTCCAGGCTAGAACCGCTATCTTAATAGTGTATCCATGAACCATGTACCGAATCCTGTGATGAAATAAAGACCATCTATCACCTTTTGTACCTAAGTGTTTGTGCAAAGCTTGCTCATCCTATCTCTGTTTTCAGATGGCTGAGGAAGGATGGACCCAGGGCATTTGCCAAGCTGCACCTGGCTTCCCCAACCTTTTGATTAATGTCCTGGAGAGCCTTGGTGTTTCGGAACGCCCAAGGTACTACAGCAGGGAGTACGAGCACCATGGTACCCTTCGCTGCAGGGTGATCCTAGTCATCGCCAAAAGTGACCGCTACCCCGACATCCAGCCATGGCGAGTGAAGACACCTATCCCTTGGCTGTCACGAAGACACTCCGTTATCTGTGCTGGATTTTCGAGGAACATCTCGCCCCCCACACCAATGAGGATATTTCCTCCGGCCATCAGAACCCCAGTTTGGGAGGCTCGCATGAGAGGCCTAGAACGACGCCGCCATGAAGAGGACCCCCTGTACCAAGTGGCTACTTACCTAGCCTCCTTGGATCAGCTCTTTGACGAGCAAGCCAGCATCCTGAGGGAGCAGACCCATCGGGCCGAGCAAGCAGAGCT
This sequence comes from Panicum virgatum, assembly GCF_016808335.1. Lineage (NCBI taxonomy): Eukaryota > Viridiplantae > Streptophyta > Magnoliopsida > Poales > Poaceae > Panicum > Panicum virgatum. The sequence continues at coordinate 61,546,648 of NC_053145.1, read as the reverse complement.
CGCGGTAAGTATGCATCAAATCCGGGTGGCTCAAGCCGAGGCAAGAACCGCAGCCGCGGTCAGTAGTGAAGCGGTTGCCTAAGAGAGCCTCAGGTAGGCCCGGGACCTACGTATACAAGAATGGACCAGAAGTGGAACGCCAGTCCCGGTAATTGGAGAAACCCATGTCCTACTTGGTATGCCCGTCATGGGATGGGGACCGCTTTTTGGAACCCCACAAGCCCCACCCGAGAACCCTGAAGGGTCTATTGCCGCCGTTGAAGGAGAAGCTGCTGAGCAACCCCTGGAAAATGGAGACCTAGAGAACGGCGAGCAAGGACTGCTCATTCCCCTGGAGGCACACTCCGCCCCAGCAGAAGGCTCGCCCCGCGAGTAGCATGTCCCGAAGTCACCCTAGAGAGAACCCACTCAAGCCAATGAGTCTGCCTAAGTGCTAGCGACCGTCAAGGGATGAAGCCGTGGTCCGAAGTTAGAGTTGTGCCCCTCTTTTAAAGTTGTGTACCTGGACGTGTAGTACGTGTTTTGGCCTTGCCCCAGTGTTGTACCCCCCTGCAGTAATGAAGTTGTTTGTGCTTGATGCTTGCTAGTCTGTGTGTTGTAGTTAGTTGGTGTGCCTTCGGCAGGAGGTGGATTCTGTCTTTTCAAAAATATGAACTAAATAACTTAAACATCACTTAATCCTAATCCCAATCTCACAAAAACTCTATCCAATCTACAAATGGCTTCCCGACGCGGTTCAAGAGCCTCCCACAGTCGGAGCTCTGCAGCCCCTGGCGCAGGAGGACCGCAAAATGGGCACGGATAGGACCCCCTCAGAGAACAGGAAGTGAACAAGGACGAAGAAGAAGTGCCACTGCCACCACCACCACCTCTCGGGGACTTGGCACAAATAATACACAACCAGACCCTCGTACTGGAAGCACTGGCCAATGCCCTCATCAATAAGCGGCCAAGAGAGCAGACTATGAACGACAAGCTGACTGCGTTCCTGAGAACCAAGCCACCCACCTTTGCCGGATCCAGCAACCCCTTGGAGGCAGATGACTGGCTTCGTGTGATCGAAAGGAAGCTCGAGCCATTTGAATGCCAAGACCGAGATAAAGTTCTTTTGGCAGCTCACCAACTCACAGGAACTACCTTAGCTTGGTGGGAGAATTACTGTGCCGCTGCTGAAGATGCCACCACCATCACTTGGAACGAATTTGTGAAAGAGTTCCATCGCTACCATATCCCTGCAGCCACCATGAAGTGCAAGGCGGATGAGTTCTGCACACTGCAGTAAGGGAGCATGTCTGTGGAAGAATACACCTACCAATTCATGGAACTTGCCCGCTATGCACAAGAAGAAGTGGACAAGGATGAAAAGAAGCAGGACATGTTCAAAAAGGGATTAAGCCTAGAACTCCAGACCTTGCTTACCCCTCAGATATACCCGGACTTCAATACTCTGATGAACATGGCCATTCTCACAGAAAGGGCCAAAGCTAAAGAAAGGAAAGAAAACAAGCGTAAATTCCTGAAAAGCAAGGCCCGCCAGCAGAACCGCTTCCAAAGACCAAGAAGCTCCAGCTATACTGCACCAGGATCTCAGGCCCCAATGCAGTACAGGACTCGGTCCCAAGTGACAGGCTCCCAGGCCCCTAACACACAGTTCCGGAGCCAGAACACCATGAAAGCCCCGCAGAACAATGCCAGCCAAGTCACCACCACCAACAACAATGCTAGGGCCTGTTTCAACTGCCATGAGACAGGACATTACATTGCCAACTGCCCATATGCCAAAAACAAGCCCGCTGCATCAGCCTTCTCCAACTCGGTGAATGGGCCTAGGTCACCTGTATCCGGAGCCAACCGTGTTCCCGTCGGCAGCAGCAACAAGGGCAACAACAACAGCCAGTAGCCTTATGGACGAGCCTGCGTCAACCACATCAACGCGCAGGAGGCTCAGGGTGCACAAGGAGTGGTACTTGGTGAGTTTCTAGTCAGCTCAACTCTGGCAATAGTATTATTTGATTCTGGAGCATCACACTTATTCATATCGTCAAGCTTCGTGGATAAGCATAAAATACCTACAGTACTACTAAAAACACCCCTATTAACCCGGACACCTGGAGGTGACATCAAGTGTCAACTAGGTTGTTTACGGGTAAGGATCAATTTAAGTGGGGTAGAATTTCCAGCCGATCTAGTAGTACTTAAGTCTAAAGGAATAGATGTGATCCTTGGAATGGACTGGTTAAGCCTACACAATGGTCTCATAGGTTGTGCTGACAAGGTAGTACACCTAACCAACTCAGATGGGATACAAGTAACCAGCCATACTCGGGGAAGTGGACCAGACCCAATGGTTTTCAGTATGGAAGTGAGATCCTTAGAAGGAGTTCCAGTTGTGAATGAATAACCCGATGTTTTTCCCGACCAACTCCCCGGAATGCCACCAGACCGGGACATAGAGTTCTGCATTGACCTTGTCCCATGGACCTCTCCCATAGCCAAGAGACCCTATAGGATGGCAGCTGTAAGGATCGATGGACCAAGAGGGGGGGTGAATTGAGCCTTTTTTAAATTTCTAAAACAAAGTAAAGTAACCTTAACCTATGCAATACTAGTAAGGCTCAATTCACCAACCGGCTAGCTAAGCAAACTACACAAGCTTATGAAGATACAACTAGATATGAAACTAAGCAAGGTAGAGCTAAGCTATGATCTCTAAGATCAAGCACATGAATAATTGCAAGAAAGTAAGTGCTTGAAAGTAAAGAGTGGGCAAGAGACAACCGGATTTTTTTTCCCGTGGTGTCGATGTGTTGGCACACACCCCTAATCCACGTTGTGACACTCACTAAGAGTCTTGTCACCTCCCAAGTCACCGAGATGAGGGCGCTCACTAAGAGTCTCCGTTCACCATCCCGGCGTGGTGGAGCTCAAACCACGTACAACCTTCTTCGGGCTCCCACAATCGTTGGCAAGCTCCGGAAGAAACACCTTCAATCACCAAGATCGCCTAGGTGCTGCCAATCACCAAGAGTAACAAGCTAGGGTCTTCACTTGAGCAAGAACCGATCACCAAGAACGGATGCACACAAGCTTCTCTCTACTCAAGTCCTTAGTCTTGCTTCTTGAATGATTGAATGAACAAATATGTGAATGATGAAGCTCAAGATGGCTCTCAACAATATATGAGTGTATGAATGTTGCCTGGTGTCAAGAGAGTGCAAAATGACCCATTGGAGGGGTATATATAGGCAGCTCACATGAATAGAGCCGTTGGAGAAAAGCTGCCAGAAAACTGCGTAGCACCGGTTAATCCGACGATCCTCCAATAGCCAGCGTCGGTTTAACCGATGAATGTAAACTGCCCATTCTGAAAACTAGCCGTTACAACTCGGGAAGATTAACCGACGTATCATCGGTTTAACCGGTGAGTGTAGTTGTCCACTGATCAACTGAAAAACCAAGTCTCTGGACAACTGCACCGACGTTAACTCAAATCCATCGTCGGTTTAACCGGTGAGTACAACTTCTGAAATCCCTAGAAAAACCATCTCACTGGTCAATTGCACCGACGTCTCATTTCAAATAGCGTCGGTTTAACCGGTGTATTGAACTTGAAATGCCCTGAAAAAACCAACTCTGGACTAATGCACCGACGTTAATTCAAACAACATCGGTTTAACCAGTGTATAGAACTTGTCCAGACTCTGCTGACTGTGTTTAACCGACGTATAGAAAAGTGGAAGCGTCGGTTAAACCGGTGTATAGACTTTTTCTGATTTTGCCTTTTCTGATTTGAGTCTTGAGTGAAATCCAAATATTCTTGAGATATAAGTTGAAAACCACTTATTTGAACTTCTAGAAACCTGAGTGACCATAGTGTGCATCCATTTTCAAATGACCATGTCCATGCTCAAGTTACTTGACCTTAACCCCTCTTAATAGTGCGATCACTACAAAACTATAAAACCTATACTAACCTAAGTGTCCTTCTCAACCTTACGACACTTAGGACTAGAAAGATCTTTAGTCTTGTTATATATTTGAGTCGAATACTGAGATCGCCTTTTTGAATAACGAAATTGAGGGGCCTCTTTTGACATATGACCAAATGAGCGATAATGATCTATTAAGCTGCACAAACTCATTAGTCACAATAATGGTTGTCATTAATCACCGAAACATACCTTGAGGGCCTAGATGCTTACAGCAGCCCCAGAACTAGCAAAGCTGAAGAAACAACTAGAAGAGTTACAACAAGGTGATTTTATCAGACCCAGTTCATCCCCATGGGGAGCCCCAGTCCTATTTGTCAAGAAGAAGGATGGGAGTATGAGGATGTGTGTAGATTATCAGGCACTAAATGAGGTTACCATCAAAAATAAGTATCCTCTCCCCAGAATTGATGATCTCTTCGATCAGCTAAAAGGAGCCAAGTACTTCTCCAAGATTGATCTGAGATCAGAATATCACCAGCTCAAGATTAAGGAAAGTGACATCCCAAAGACAACTTTTGTCACCCGTTATGGGCAGTTTGAGTTTACTGTGATGTCATTTGGACTCACTAATGCACCTGCTTATTTGATGAACCTCATGAACAAGGTATTTATGGACGAGTTGGATAAGTTTGTTGTAGTCTTTATTGACGACATACTCATCTACTCCAAAAGTGCTGAAGAGCATGAGCAACACCTTAGAGTGGTCCTAGAAAAGCTAAGAGCTCATAAGCTATACGCCAAGTTCAGCAAGTGTGAATTTTGGCTCGAGAAAGTAGCCTTTCTTGGTCATATTCTGACCACAGAAGGAGTAGCAGTCGACCCCGAGAAGGTTGAGGTAGTTTCCAATGGGCAGCAGCCAACCAATGTTAATGAAATCAGAAGCTTCCTTGGTTTAGCTGGGTATTATCGGAGATTTATTGAAGGATTCTCCAAAATCGCCCGGCCCGTGACGGAGCTGCTTAAGAAGGAAAATAAGTTTGTTTGGACAGAGTCCTGTGAAAGGAGCTTCCAACAATTGAAGAAAAGGTTGACGACCGCCCCAGTGCTGACCCTACCGGATATCCATCGGGACTTTGTCGTCTATTGTGATGCATCCCGACAAGGTTTAGGGTGTGTCCTTATGCAAGATGGGAAAGTAGTTGCATATGCTTCCCGCCAACTCAGGCCTCATGAGTAGAATTACCCAACACATGATTTGGAATTTGCAGCCGTAGTGCAAGCCCTCAAAATCTGGAGACGTTATCTGATCGGGAATAGGTGTGAGATTTATATTGACCATAAGAGTTTGAAGTATATTGTAACACCCCGTTGTTAATTTTTTGTGCTAATCGTGTGGTTAGTCGCTAATCAGGGTTAATAGCCGTCATTAGCTCTAATCAAGTTTCCAGAGTAACTTTCGAGTTAGCCGCGTTCGATCTCGTTTTTGTCCTTAATCCGGGCTTCAAATCAATTTTCGCCCAAAAGCAAAGTTGTAGACCTTTTTGTTCTCTACAACTTCTATTTTGGCCAAATTTCAAGTGCCTATATGAAATCTTGAGTTTCAACGGGTCAAACTTTGGTCAAAAATCATTTCAAACGAGTTCAACTCGGTACTGTGCCTTTCCTGTTTTCGCTCGGTTCACTGTCGATCTCGACGTTCGCGTCGCCACGCGTCACGCCGGCGAGCTCATCGCCGCTTAAGAGCCCCCACTGCCGCATCGATCGCCAAGTCCATTTTCGCTTCTCCGTTCCCCTTCCTTTTCCCGTGCAAAGCACACAGTGGAGCAGAGCAAGCCGCAGCTCGCCGCCGGCGTTCGTGCCGGCCAAGCTCGCCGCCCCCTCTTGATTCCCCGCACCCCAACCCTCCTCGCTTCACCCCGCACCTCCAACGCCCTACCCCGAGCCCGAATTCGCAGTTCCTCGGCCGGAATCGCACCCGCAACGGCCGGCCGCCATTAACCCTAACCTTGGAGCTCCATCCCTCTCATCGACGTCCACCCTCCGACTTTCCTCCGTCTGATTGAAGGTCACCGTGAGCTTCCCCATGCCTTACTCCTACTCCCCGTCCCTTTCCCCGCGCAAATCCCTCACCGTCGCCGGCGGAACGCCGCCGCGGGCGCCATGGCGCCGCTGCGCCCGCCGCGGGCTGCCTCTGCGCGGTCTCGCGCGGTGCCGCCACGCGCCCCGGGGTCGCCTGGGCCCCTGGCCGCGGGCGCGCCCTACCCCCGCCGCCGGCTGGCCACGGCCGGGCCGGACCGCCGCTCCGACGCGCGCGCCCCTGCGCCACCGCCACGCGCGCGTGCGCGGGCCGAAGCAGGGGAGGGCGCTGAGGGCTGGGCCGGCGCCCACTTACATGTGGGGCCCGGCTGTCAGCCCCCCCTTAATGTTTTCTTTTTTGTTTATTTGGCTGAAATCTTCCAATATTCATAGAAATTTCTAGAAAAATCCTAAAAAGGCAAAACTAGTTGCATTAGCTTCGTAATTTCATGCTCTATCTGATAGAACCATGAAATGGAGAGTTTTATTACTTTTGTTAGGTGATTCTACTTGGGTTTGTTTAATCACCGCTGAGGTTTAGAACATTTATTTATCTACCTCAGAGTTGAGCTTGATTTGAGCAAAGGCAACTCCAGTCTTCTTTGAGGGAGACACTTCAGGCTAAAAGAAATTAACAACCGAAACCCCATCTCAGCACTACACCATGCTTTTGGATCGTAGTTTTGAGAGTGCTGTTTATCAGTCATGCCTATGCTTCCAGTTGTGGGTGTTGCATTTCATTGCATCATTTCATGAGTCTCATGCATGGTATATTCTTATTCGTATAGACACTGGAACCGACGTCGTCTACGAGCTGATTGCCGAGCCGATCCAGGAGCCGCAAGCAGGAGAACCGCAAACCGAAGCAGCGGTCGAGCCAGGTCCAGAAGTCGCTAACCCCGCTGACTGGCAAGGCAAGCCCGGTGCATAACCCTTAATTTCAGTATTCAATATTTGTTATATAATTATTGTGCATTTAAGTTCTAGGAGTTGATTGGAACCTTAGATGCATGATCCCTAGGTTTCCTCAGTCGCTCTACTAGTATACAGGTCGTTAGTACTGCAATGCTTAATTAGGATTCGGTAGAAGACGAGTGATTCCTGTCACTCGCGAGATATAGGTCTAGTTACTTATGAAAAGTTACTGGAGAATGAATCCTTGAGAAAAAGAAAGGAAAAATGGAGACCGGGCGGAGATGGATTGGTTATGGATATGGAAGTTATGGAAAGTGAGCCTCCGCCTGTGTCGATTGAGGACCGTACCGTTGTTGGCACTACTGATCGAGGATTGAACAGTACTAACCACATACCGGAAGTAGGAGGTAGTCGAAACCGGTAAGCTCAGTACCATATGTGCACCGGTAGCCGGACTTGATACTGTCTTCACCAGTGGAGCTAGTATACAAACTCATGGCTGACCCTTCGATGGTATCGGTGGGGCTAGCAGTCCCGGGTCGCAGGGCAGTTCGACTATTCGGTGTGCATATGTGAAGGGTTTGTGTGTATAGCCCGACGGGGCATATACGTGCCGTGTTGGTTAGGTCCACCTTGCAAGGTTAAATCGAATCGATTCGCCGTGACTCGCGGATATGAGAACCTTGATCTCTCTGTCACATCGTAGTAAAGAAGTGGAATGAGTTTGAACTGAGAATGTTTGGCTGTGGTAATCTGAAAAGATAATGTGATCAACCATGCGTGCTCTAGATGTTGGTGCAAACCTAGTTGGTATTGTATAATAACCTTGAGCTAAAATATTGAAAGTAAGGATTCACTGTTAGTTGCTATTCAGCAAAATAACTCAAGAGCCAAACAGCTTTGCATGTCTAGATAATGGGCTAAGTATACCCATAGTCGGGTAAGTCTTGCTGAGTATTAGAATACTCAGGCTTGTTGTTGCCATATCTTTTAGCAGGTTACGTTCCGGAGGACTCCGAAGAGATCTGCGCGTGGATCGGTCAACCACTTCCTCCGGGTTGGTCTGTCGAGTGGGTCCCGTCTTCTCCATGAAGTTCGGGCAGGTGAGCCTCACATCAGTGGGCAAGGTGTGAAGCTCGTCTTTGTCTGCGACGTTGGTTATCGTACTGTATTTTTGAAGCTTGTTTTCAACTCTAAATTGCTTTCCGCTGCGTTTGAAACTCTGAGGTTTGAATTGTAAAACTGGCTTGTAAACGCTTTTGTTGCCGGTAATCATCTGTGCTCGTCTTTTGGCGAGAGTTCCTGTGTAATCGATCCTGGTTAAAGCAGGCGGTCTGAGTGTACTGGTTGAGTGCAGTAATTCTGTTTTGAGTTTAAGTGTTAATTATTGCACTTGATTGGTATTATTTGGACTGTTCTGTGACATATATCTTCACCCAGCCGGATTTAAACTTAAGGCAAAGGAGATGGTTGGAATTGGTTAAGGATTATAATTTGGAAATTCATTACCACCCCGGAAAAGCTAACGTGGTAGCCGATGCCTTAAGCCGGAAATGTTATGGACCCAAGGATGCCCATCTGCAAGAGGAAATGGTACGATTGAATGTGCACATTGTCCCTTGAGGCTCCAGCCACAAACTGAGTGTCCAACCCACCCTGGAGGACAGAATAGGAAAAGCCCAAGGATCGGACAAAGATTTAATGAGAATCCGCAAACATACTGGAGAAAACAAAGCACCGGATTTTCGAGTAGACGAGAAAGGAACCTTGTGGTACAAGAATAGAATTTGTGTGCCCAAAGAAGGGGACTTCCGGCAAATGATCATGGATGAGGCTCATAACTCGGTATATTCCATTCACCCAGGGTCCACCAAAATGTATTTGGATTTAAAACAAAAGTATTGGTGGAATGGAATGAAGTCAGACATTGCCCAGTTCGTGGCCCATTGCGACACATGTCAAAGGATCAAAGCTGAGCATCAGAAGCCAGCAGGATTACTACAACCCCTATCTATCCCAGTTTGGAAATGGGACGAAATAGGAATGGATTTTGTGGTAGGATTGCCCAAGACCAAAAAAAGGTTATGATTCTATTTGGGTAATAGTGGACCGGCTCACCAAAGTCGCTCACTTCCTACCCGTACGGACCAACTATGGAGGAGAAAAGCTAGCCCAGCTCTATGTGAATAACATAGTAAAGTTGCATGGTGTGCCTAGCAAAATCGTTTCAGATAGAGGGACCTAATTTACATCTAAGTTTTGGAAAAGCCTGCATAAAGCCATGGGCACAAAGTTGGATTTTAGTTCGGCCTATCACCCGCAGACTGATGGACAGACTAAAAGGGTAAACCAAATTATGAAGGATATGTTAAGGGCATGTGTCCTTACCTTTGGTAAAGATTGAGAACAGAGTTTGCCCTATGCGGAGTTCTCATACAACAACAGTTATCAGGCAAGCCTAGGCATGTCGCCATCTGAGGCTCTCTACGGAAGAAAGTGCATGACCCCTTTGATGTGGTCAGAAGTAGGAGAACGTACTTTAACCGGACCAGCTCTCATAAAAGAGGCAGAAGACCATGTGGCTGAGATCAGAGAGAAGCTAAAAGCAGCTCAATCATGGCAGAAGAGTTATGCAGACAAGCGAAGAAGAGAATTATGTTTTGAGGTTGGAGATTTTGTATACCTTAAGGTCTCTCCGATTCGGGGGACTCGAAGATTTCAAGTTCAAGGAAAATTATCTCCTCGGTATATCGGACTATACCAAGTAGTGAAAAGAGTTGGAGCGGTAGCATACCGTATTCAATTGCCTGAAGAAATGTCGGATATACATCCAGTATTTCATGTGTCTCAGCTCAGAAAGTGCATGAGGGTACCTGGAGAAGAAATAGTACCAGTGGAAACAATTGATCTGCAAAAGGATCTTCGGTATCAAGAAGTGCCTGTCAAAATTCTGGACACTGTCACAAAAAGAACAAGGAATTTTGAGGTACGGATTTGCAGAGTCCAATGGAGTAGCCATGGGGTAGAAGAAGCTACTTGGGAACGCGAAGATGCGTTAAAGAAGGAATATCCCCATCTGTTCAGAACTAAGTCGAATCTCGAGGACGAGATTCATTTTAAGTGGGGTAGGTTTTATAACATCCCGAAAATACGCCCAATTAAATCACCCGCTGAAAATTTGTTTTTCCAAAATCTTTTTCGTCGTTGGGCTCAAATCGTTCTAAATCTTTTTCTGTCCAAACTCCCAATGTCCCGAAATCTTTCACGGCGATCCTGCCGTCCCGACACCAGTACCAATCCCCATCCCATCTCTCTGTTTCCTTTCCTCGTTTTGTGTGCGCATCGCTTTCCACCGAAGCCGCCCGCGACCGTCGCTGACGGGCCGGACGTCGCAGCGCGAGCGTGGCTGACCGCCGCCGCGAATCGCGCCAACTGCTCTCTCTCTCTCTTTCTTTTTCTTTTTCTTTTTCTTTTTCTCTTTTCTTTTTCTCCCTCCTTCCCTTTCCTTCTTCTCCCTCCTCCTCCTTTCCTCCCACGCGCTGCACGAGCAGAGCTCGGCGCGCCGGCCCCCCTCCCGCGCCAAGCCCCTCCTTGGGCACCGCCTCCCCCGCTTGCGGCCACTGCTCGCCGTCTCGCCCTCTGCGCGCGCCGTACCCCCTTGGCCGCCTCGCTCCCCGCGCTCGCCAGCGAAGCAGAGCCGACCGCGCACACGGTGCCCCGCTGTTGGCCGCTACCGCACCACTTGCTCCGCCCCTGCCCCACTCGCGCGTCCTCACTGCACGGCCTCGTCCTCCTGTCGTCACCTCACACGCTACGCGCCACCGCCCAACGTCGCTCAGCACCACCACTTGCCCCACCGCCGCGGCCCCCTCTCCTCCTCCTCGCCCGTCCTATTAATAGGCCCCTCCTCGCGCCTCCGCTCCTCCACGAACCCGGCCAGCCCCCGTGCGCCCCCTCCCCGGCCTTGCAGCACCGCCACCGCGGCCACCTCCGCCCACCGCCGCCGGCCCTCGTCGCCCCGCCTCCTCGTGCCATCCCAGCCCGAGGTAGGGCCGAGAATCGAATACCCTTAGCCCCCTCCCTCTTTTCCCCCTCACCCCAGCTGCCGCCGTGGCCCGGACCGCCAGAATCCGGCGCCGCCGGCGCCGTCCCCCCCCCCCCCCCCCCCCCCCTCTGTTCTATTCGGGAAAGAGAGGAGGAAGAAGGGCAATTTTGCCCTGAGCCCCATCCCTTTTCCTCTTTTTTCCAGAAAGGCCCTTCCACCCTTTTAGTTCTTTTGCAAAAGAAGCCCTCCTCTTTTCTATTTTTGATAATTAGCCCTCCCACCATATAAACATAATTTTAAATAGACCCATGCCCCTTTCCGGAGTAACACAAATATTTTCAGAAATTATAATCAAGTCCTTCCACTCTCAAAAATAATTACAAAGAAGCCCTTGAACCCCCGTTTAACCCCAAACCACTCCTTCGACTAATCATTTCTTGCGCCAAAAATCCTCCGTTTGCCCCGAAACTTTACCACGCCATCTCTAACATAATTCTGGCCATGCCATTAAGAAATCTCCCAAAAATATTATTTCTACCATCGTTTCTTAAGTTATTCCTGATTCGAGCTCAACGATAAAATGTTTATTTTTTTATTTATTGTGTGTTTGTTTGTGTGCGTCGTAGATCACAGTGTGAACGAGGGAGAACGCATCGATGAGCAGTACCACGAGCAGGTGTGCGAGGACCAGTACTGCGAGCCCGAACCCGAAGGACAGTACCTCGATCAGGACTTCCTGGAAGGATTTGTGAACGGGAAGTTCAATCTCATCCTTTGATTGCATATTTTGACCCGGTTCTATAAACACAACCTATTGGCCTGTTTTATAAAATTGCATATGTTTTTACTGCTGAAACATGGTTGGATAGCCACCCCTTGATTTGTTATAATCATTCCTTGACCACCTAGTTTAACGTCTATATATGATTTATTCTTTATGGATGTTAATCGCTGCTAAAGCGCCGCTTAGGACCCGGTACTCGTTTTATTACACTCAAAAATGGTTACAACATGCTTTATAAAAGGGAAAATGCGTGAGTATTGAGAAAAGGGAAGTTGGGTTATAAAGAATAAAATATTGAGATGGGATGTATGAATGGCATTCCCTGGAAGGATTGTCATGTGTCGGAGGCTCATACCGTTGTGATAGAGCAAGAAGGTTGGGAGATATCCATCCTGTCACAACTAAGGACCGAGTTGATGTGTCATCTTGCCTGACTCAACTATCGTGCAAACCACTCGACCGTTGTATGTGGCAACGGCTTAGCATAAACCTCACTAGTTAGTCTGATAGCCATCAGGAGCGCTGAGAGCAACGGGTGACCAAGGAGAAGGGATAAGGTCGTGGTGACTTATGCCCCGGTTAAACCTCGGTGTCAGGTCAATGGCCCCTTGGTGGAGCCCGTGTTGGCTAGCCAGGTCTAGCTAAGGTGGGTAATGACTTTGTTGGGATCTGCACCGACACTATGGTGATCGTGCTGTGGTACCCCACTTGTGGGTAAAGTTGCACACCTCTGCAGAGTGTAAAACCTATTCGAATAGCCGTGCCTACGGTATTGGGCGAGTTACGGTTTGGTCACACAACTAGCACTTCTTCTAGGATTGGGTTGGATTGGCGTGAGTGTTTTGGGAAAAGTTTCTGGCAGTTGTGCCGTGAGCTACTGCGGATGAGGAGTCCAGTAGCATTAAAACTTGGATATTTTGTGTAGGATCAACCCCGCTTATTACTTGGTTAGTAATGAGTCGCTTTGAGAAAACCCTTTTAAAAAATAAACCCCTGCACGTGTAAAATCTAGCTTTACTGCAAATAAACCTGTTGAGTACTTTGGTACTCATCCGATATATATTTATGGTTTTTCTCTAGAAGAAGATCTGGACTTTGTTATTGAAGACGTCGAGTACAGGTCGCATCCGAACCCCAACCTTGCCTGTGGTGTTAACCCTCTGCAAGATGATTCTGCTAGCACATCACTCTGAGCCCGAGCTAGAGACTGTCCGGGTCGTGCTTTGGTGTATCACCGTAGCTGTTTTATTACTTATTGTCGTTTGCATCGAGTGTCCGCCTCCTCGGAGGTTTGTACGGTGACTGTACCATCTGTTGAATAAATGTGTTATCAGCCTCCTGGGACCGATATTTGTATCACATTTAGTCTCTACTTATGTGGGGACGTTTCAAAAAGGCAATAACTCACTTCAAGAGGAAGCATCCAAGAAGGCAAGAAAAAAAAAGCCGTTTTGCAGATTCCACTGATGAAATAACTACAACAATGAAGTCACTTCGGAAAACACTTGCTGCCACTGCCCCTCCCCAAATGCCACAACTTACTGATCCTCATGCAATATTATGGCAGAAACCGGAGGCAATCCCATTGACACCAGATCAAAGGGTTCTTATTGGTGAACATTTGTCTACCAAGGAGAATAAAGGTAAGCGTGGCTGGTTGTGTAATGCAAGTGCAGATACTCTGCATGCTTGGGTGTTCAAGTTCTTATGTGACAAGGATGGAAGTAACCTGTGAAGCTTACCTTGTGAGAGTGGTTGTTCATATTTTGTGGTCTTCCCAAGAACTTGGCTGTGTGCTTATTTTGGTTGTTCTGGGCTTAGAATGTAATATAGTTGGATGTGTGCTTATTTTGTGGTCTGCCCAAGAACTTGACTGTTTGCCTGGCTGCTGATTATGTAACTAATATTGTAATCAGAATCTCCTTGGCCTCCTAGAATGTATTTATTTATGAAACTTGTCTTTTCATGGTTCTAATATTGTTCAAATATGTCAGGTTGTTTTTGAGTTGTTCCTGTGTAATCTACTATGCCATCGAGATGTTTTTGACTTATTTATGGCTGCGAACCAAACATATGCCACAACTTTTTGCCAAGGTTTTGTGGCAGCAAACCAAACAGCAGCCATACTTATTTTGCCAAACCTTAGTCGCCAATCAAACTACTTGTTTTTGCCACACGTTATGGCAAGCCACACATGTGGCTGGTACCTAACTTTAGATGTGGCAATGCGACACTTCAAAGGTGTGTTTGGTTTCAGAGGTTAAACTTTTGACTATGTCATATAAAAGAGAATCTTAATATTTATTAGTATTAAATGAAATCTGATTACAAAACTAACTGCAGAACTCTTGGGCTAAACTGCGAGACGAATCTAATGATGTATATTAATCTATAACTAGCGAATAGTTACTGTATCATCACTGTAGCAAATCATGGATTAATTAGGTTCATTAGATTCGTCACTCAAATTAACACTCATCTGTCAAAAAAGTTTTATAAACAAATTTTATTTGATACTTCTAAATAGTAAGATTCTTTTTGATGTGACAGATGTTAAAAAAAACTGATAGAAACAAACTGTTAAATATCTAGGCAATTTTCGGTATATTTTAATTCCAAATATTAATATCAATTTCATGATATAGATGAGTGATAATGTGTGTACAAGATAAGTGCATGTGTTCATATTATTCTCACTAATAAGCATGAACAAAGAATTAAACCAGAGTAGGTTTAGTAAGTACACCAAGGCGGGACCAGTGCCGGAGGCACCGGTTGCACCGTTACCAGCTGGAATAGACATGCTATTCGACTGGTCTTGCTCGAAGTAGCCGAACTATGTCGATGCAGGAAGATGTTCGCAGTGCAGTCCCACGAACGGTTACGCCGGGAAGTAGACGAAGTAGTCGTTCGCACGAGCGGTTACGCCGGGAAGTAGACGAAGGAGTCGTTCAGGGAGCGAGCAGTCGCGTCAAGACGCTCCCCAAAAACCTAATTGCCCCTCCCCAAAAACCTAATTGCCCGCATCCCGTGCAGGACCTTCAGCGAGCAGAGGTTCCGGAGGCCCTGCTCTCGCTAGACCTGTGCGCGCAGTGCTAGCGGTGGGGAAGGCAGAAAGCAGCTGAGGAAGAAGGGAGAGGTGAAGAGGAGTACCTGGATGAGTGCTTGAGATGAGTGAGGATGAGAGGAGAGGGTGCTGGTTTATATAGGCACGATATGCCTCAGGTTCAACGAACCTGTACATCATGAATGGCTTTGATGAGCGGCAGTTAATGTGCCTCAGGTTCAACGAACCTGGACGTCGTAAAGAGCCTTCAATGTCCGGTCATTAGTGACGACATTAACCCTCGCACCGGCACCGGCACCTGCACGTCACGTCCGGCCGCGCACGCGCATGCGCACGCGCACCGCCCGTCCGGCCGGCCGGCCGCACCGCGCCGCGCCGTGCCGCGCCTCGTCTCGGCCACGGCCACGGCCCGGCCCGGCCCGGCTCGGCGAGGCGAGCGAGCGCGCGCGCGCGCGTGTGGTTCACCGTCCTCCTCTTACCGGCTTCACAAGTGGTGTACACGAAGTCCACCTTTTAAGTCGTTTGAGATCCTCCTCAATTCCCGGTACGGAATTAAGCATTGATTCCCTAGCATTAATAGTGGGCTTTAAATTCTTTTAATGCTTTAGAAGTAATGGGCCAAGCCCATTACTCCAACAATCCCCACCAAGAAATTCAAGCCACACTAGAAATACCCTCATTCCCTCATTGATATACCAGTATTCGACAGAGACTGTTAAGTTGAACTTCCATCTAGGACAAAGGCTACACTTATTCACAACTGTGCAATGGACTATGCCTTGAATTGCCAGTTTTGTGCAAACAAGTTTGACCAGAGCCCTACACTGGTACTAGGCTGCAAAAGCATCCCCGCGGTTTGGAGCTTATAAGTCATACTCCAGGCTCTTCATGAGTTTCTAGAGAATACCCAATTCTCATAGACCATGACCAGTGGTCAAACTCATATAGGTGTGTTCCTTTCAGATGTTCTGTAGGACAACATCTTTGTTTCAAGAAAACAACTCATTTGTTTAAAAGAAACCACCTGGCACACATTAAGGTATAGACCAACCTGTCATACAGATTAGAAGAGAAATGCACCTTATACACGGAATGAGCCCATTTCACAAAGGTTCTCTTCTCACAGTCAGACTTTAGTTTGTTTCACCATCCTAATTCACGGGATCTCCGATCACATAGGACAGGTTTCCACTATAGAATGACTCACGTGGGTCTCAAGCCCAATTCCATAGATGCATTGTCTATCACATTTCGTGAAAGACCCTTTGTAAACTGATCTGCCAGATTTTTAGCCGTCTGAACATAGTCCAGGGCTATAACTCCGAAGTTTCTCAATTTTCTGACAGATTTCAACCGCCTTTTCACATGTCTAGATGACTTCATGTTATCCTTTGAACTATTCACCTTGACAATTACCGTTTGATTGTCACAGTTCATTAGGATTGCCGGTAACGGTTTTTCAACTATCGGCAAGTCCATAAGGAGCTCACGAAGCCACTCAGCCTCAACAGTGGCGGTATCTAATGCTGTGAGTTCTGCTTCCATAGTTGACCTCGTTAAGATGGTCTGCTTGCAAGACTTCTAGGAAACAGCTCCACCACCAAGTGTAAACACATATCCACTTGTGGCCTTTATCTCATCAGCATCAGAAATCCAATTTGAATCACTATACCCTTCTAGTACCCTTGGGTACCCGGTGTAGTGAATTCCATAGTTCATTGTCCCCTTCAGATAGCGCATTACTCTTTCAAGAGCCTTCCAATGATCATCTCCCGGGTTTGAAACAAACCGGCTCAGTTTGCTTACAGCAAACGAGATGTCAGGTCTTGTAGCGCTCGCTAAATACATTAATGAACAAATGATCTGAGAATATCTCAGCTGATCTCGCATTATCCTTTTGTTATTTCTAAGAATTAAACTGGCATCATATGGTGTTGAGGCAGGTTTATAGTCGCTATAACCAAAGCGACTTAACACCTTCTCCACATAGTGAGACTGTGTAAGAATCACCCCACCATTGATCTCTTTTACCAGTTTTATATTAAGGATAACATCAGCTTCTCCCAGATCCTTCATCTCAAAATTTTGAGATAAAAACTCTTTGACTTCCTTAATCACATTAAGGCTAGTGCCAAAGATCAGTATGTCATCCACATACAAGCACAAAATCACTCCTTCAGCCCCACCATAGCGATAGTACACACATCTGTCAGCTTCGTTCACAACAAAGCCGGCAGAGGTCAAAGTTCTATCAAACTTTTCATGCCACTGCTTAGGCGCTTGCTTGAGACCATATAAAGATTTTAACAACTTACAAACCATTCCTTCTTGACCCTTTGATACAAACACATCCGGCTGATCCATATAGATCTCCTCTTCTAACTCTCCATTGAGGAAAGTCGTCTTAACGTCCATCTGATGAACGAGAAGACCATAAGAGGCTGCCAGGGAAAGTAACACTCGAATTGTGGTCAATCGGGCAACTGGTGAATAAGTGTCAAAGAAATCTTCTCCTTCTTTTTGGGTATAACCCTTGGCCACAAGCCTAGCCTTGTAATTTTCAATAGTACCATCTGGCCTAAGCTTTTTCTTGAACACCCACTTGCATCCAATCGGTTTACATCCATAAGGACGTTCAACGACCTCCCAGGTTCCATTAGACATAATAGAATCCATCTCACTCCTTACTGCTTCCTTCCAATAGTCAGCATCAGGAGATGAATATGCCTCTTCAATGGTTCTGGGTGTATCATCTATGAGGTATACAATGAAATCATCACCAAAAGACTTTACAGTCCTTTGTCTCTTGCTCTTTCTCGGAGCATCATTGTTATCCTCCTCGGGATTTTCTACAAGTGTATGTTCATTGTGTTCTATCGGCTCAGTAGAGCCATCATCCTCGATGAACTCTTGCCTAGATGAACTTGTTTCATCTCTCATGGGAAAAATGTTTTCAAAAAATGTAGCATCTCTGGACTCCATTATAGTACCAACATGCATGTCAGGTACTCCAGATTTCACTATTAAAAATCTATATCCAACGCTGTGAATAGCATAACCTAGAAAGATACAATCCACAGTTTTAGGTCCAAACTTACGTTTCTTGGTTATTGGCACACTCACTTTTGCCAAACAACCCCATGTACGTAAGTATGACAGTGTTGGCCTTTTCTTCTCCCATTCCTCGAATGTAGTTATCTCTTTATTCTTTGTAGGAACACGGTTTAGGACATGACATGCAGTCAATATAGCCTCACCCCACCATTCCTTGGAAAGTCCCGCTGTATCTAACATGGCGTTAACCAAATCCGTTAGAGTGCGGTTCTTTCTTTCGGCAACCCCATTTGACTGAGGTGAATAGGGAGGCGTCCTTTCATGAATAATACCATGTTCCTCGCAGAATAAAGTAAATAAATTTGAGAAATACTCGCCACCACGATCTGACCTAACTCTTTTGATCTTTCTCTCAAGTTGGTTTTCTACTTCAGCTTTATAGATTTTAAAGTAGTGTAAAGCTTCATCTTTTGACTTCAACAAATAGATGTAACAAAATCTAGTACTATCATCAATCAAAGTCATGAAATATTTTTTACCACCTTTTGTCAACACTCCATTCATTTCGCACAAATCGGAATGAATTAATTCTAAGGGTGCCAAGCTCCTTGCCTCCGCGGTCTTATGAGGCTTACGAGTTTGTTTTGATTCAACACATACATGACACTTAGAATTTTTGACAAAAGTGAACTTTGGAATTAAGCTCAAATTAGCTAAGCGCATCATACAACCAAAATTAACGTGACAAAGCCTCGAATGCCAAACATTTGTTTCATCAACGTTAATAACATTGTATGCAATTTTATTACAAACATCTGACAAAGAAAGACGGAACAAGCCTCCGCTTTCATAACTTTTTCCAACAAAAATACCAAACTTAGACAAGATACATTTATTGGACTCAAAGACTAATTTGAAACCATTTCTACACAGTAGAGAGCCGCTGACTAAATTCTTCTTGATGGTGGGGACATGCTGCACGTTCTTCAGCTGCACGGTCTTCCCCAAAGTAAACTTCAGATTTACCGTACCAACACCAAGAACACGCGCATGTGATCCGTTCCCCATCAGCAAGGAGGAAGTCCCGCCGGTCTGGTAAGAAGAGAACAAAGAAGCATCAGCACAAACATGAATATTAGCACCAGTGTCAACCCACCACTCGGATGAACCAAAGACTGAAAGAACAGTAGGTAATAAATTACCGTACCCCGAAGTTCCTCCAGGCTCGCTAATAACCATGTTGGCGGAGTCGTTGCCTTTGCGGTTCGGACACTTTGCAGCAAAGTGATCCGTACTAGCGCACACATAGCAAGCTCCCGTCTTCTTCTTCTTCTTAAAAGTGGTTGTCTTCTTAGTCTTTGGTTGGTTCTGCGGTGGCTTTTTCTTGTTCTTGTGGGAGTTGTTCTTCTGAACAAAATTGGCACTTGAAGCACCAACAACTCCTTTCCCACGTATGTCCTTTGCTCTCGCCTTCTCCTCAACATCAAGAGTCCCTATGAGTCCATCTATTGTGAACTCCTGTCTCTTGTGTTTTAGAGAAGTAGCAAAGTCCCTCCAAGAAGGTGGCAGCTTAGAGATTATACCTCCGGCCACAAACTTATTGGGTAACACACATGGGGACTCTTTGCTGCAATTTTTGAGATCTTTTGCCAGAGTATGTATTTCATGAGCCTGTTCCACTACAGAACGGTCTTCGACCATCCTGTACTCAAGGAACTGCTCCATGATATACAACTCACTCCCGGCGTCAGATACTCCATATTGAGCCTCAAGAGCATCCCACAATGCTTTGCCAGTTGGCAGCCGGATATAAGAATCCACCAGGTTATCACCGAGAACACTAATGATCAAGCCTCGAAAGAGAATATCAGCCTCATCGAACGCACTCCCTTCCTCTGGAGAGAATTGTTCAGGCTTACCCTCTTTCACATGGATCACTCTCGATAGTGTTAACCACAGTATAAGCCGCTCTTGCCAACGTTTGTAATTTGAACCATCAAAAGGTGGTGGTTTGATTGATGCAGCAAAGTTAGATACCGAAAGCCTATTAACACAATTAGGTTTTTGGATTGTTAAATATCTAGGCAATTTTCGGTATATTTTAATTCCAAATATTAATATCAATTTCATGATATAGATGAGTGATAATGTGTGTACAAGATATGTGCATGTGTTCATGTTATTCTCACTAATAAGCATGAATAAAGAATTAAACCAGAGTAGGTTTAGTAAGTACCCCAAGGCGGGACCAGTGCCGGAGGCACCGGTTGCGCCGTTACCAGCTGGAATAGACATGCTATTCGACTGGTCTTGCTCGAAGTAGCCGAACTATGTCGATGCAGGAAGATGTTCGCAGTGCAGTCCCACGAACGGTTACGCCGGGAAGTAGACGAAGTAGTCGTTCGCACGAGCGGTTACGCCGGGAAGTAGACGAAGGAGTCGTTCAGGGAGCGAGTAGTCGCGTCAAGACGCTCCCCAAAAACCTAATTGCCCCTCCCCAAAAACCTAATTGCCCATGTCCCGTGCAGGATCTTCAGCGAGCAGAGGTTCCGGAGGCCCTGCTCTCGCTAGACCTGTGCGCGCAGTGCTAGCGGTGGGGAAGGCAGAAAGCAGCTGAGGAAGAAGGGAGAGGTGAAGAGGAGTACCTGGATGAGTGCTTGAGATGAGTGAGGATGAGAGGAGAGGGTGCTGGTTTATATAGGCACGATATTCCGGAGGCCCTGCTCTCGCTAGACCTGTGCGCGCAGTGCTAGCGGTGGGGAAGGCAGAAAGCAGCTGAGGAAGAAGGGAGAGGTGAAGAGGAGTACCTGGGGAAGGCAGAAAGCAGCTGAGGAAGAAGGGAGAGGTGAAGAGGAGTACCTGGATGAGTGCTTGAGATGAGTGAGGATGAGAGGAGAGGGTGCTGGTTTATATAGGCACGATATGCCTCAGGCTCAACGAACCTGTACATCATGAATGGCTTTGATGAGCGGCAGTTAATGTGCCTCAGGTTCAACGAACCTGGACGTCGTAAAGAGCCTTCAATGTCCGGTCATTAGTGACGACATTAACCCTCTGTTTTAATACTCTTTACTGCAAAACATCCTTCTCATCTCAGCACACCGCACCGCACCTGCACGTCACGTCACGTCCGGCCGCGCACGCGCACCGCACCGCCCGTCACCTGGGCCACGGCCCGGCCCGGCCCGGCGAGGCGAGCGAGCGCGCGCGCGCATGTGGTTCACCGTCCTCCTCTTACCGGCTTCACAAGTGGTGTACACGAAGTCCACATTTTAAGTCGGTTGAGATCCTCCTCAATTCCCGGTATGAAATTAAGCATTGATTTCCTAGCATTAATAGTGGGCTTTAAATTCTTTTAATGCTTTAGAAGTAATGGGCCAAGCCCATTACTCCAACACAAACAGGATCAAACTTCAAGCCTGCCTTCCAGAAACAGCCGGCCCTGCCTGTGGACAAGGAGTGTGCGTGCTGTCAATGGGATTCGCAAACCCGGAACAAGCAAGCCCTTTGAACAAAAAAAAAATCAAGTACTAGTATCAACGGAAAAGGCAAATGTCTCGACCACCCTCATCATCTCCATCACTGGAGTACTAGATCGATGAGAGCGAAAGCGAGTCGTATAATCCACAACAATTAATGGTCACCGGACAAGATTCACCGCGAAAACGACCCAGCACGGACATCTCCTTCACAATCCCAGCAACAGAACACCTAAAAATCATTTACTAGCTCACACCCTGTCTACCCAAAGCCTAATAAACACACAGGCTCACAGCATCATCCGCAAACCCGATCTTTTTTTTTTGACTCATCCGCAAACCCGAACTGATCCTGCCATGGAGAAAAACTATTCCATCACATGTCCTGATCACCATCACGGCAGCGGCGCCAACGAACCCACCCAACGGAGCCCAGCTCAGCGCGCCCGGTGAGTCGCGACATCCCGACCGCGAAGCTAATTCTACATTCGACCGTGATTTCTCTTCCGAGCGGTCGATTTTTTCCACAGCTTCCACGTGGCAGGACCCACCACCCACTACCACCCCCATCTTCTCCTTCCTCTGTCCCTCTCTCTCTCAGATCCATCCCCGCGCCGCCCCCCTTCTCCTTCCTCCTGCTGCTCCCCTTCTCCTTCCTCCATCCCTCTCTCTCAGATCCATCCCCGCGCGCGCCTCCCCCCTTCTCCTCCCTCCTGCAGCCTCCCTTCTCCTTCCTCCTGCGGCCGCGACGCGACCACGAGTCCGCGACGCGGCGCGGCGGCGACAGGGCGGGGAGCTCCGCCAGAGCTCCACCCGCGAGCTCGGCGGCCCCGAGTCCGCGGCGCGGTGCGTCGGCGGCGGACGTGGGTAGCTCTACCCGCGTCACGGCGGCGGGGAGGCGCGGCGCGGCGGCTCCGGCGGCGGCAGGGAGGCGCCCAGATCCGCCGCCGCCTCACGCCTCCATTTTTTTTTGCAAAAAATTTTCAACAATTTTTTTGAATTCTTTTTTATTTTTTCGGATGAATATTTTTTTAATGACGCAAAAAAAATTCTTGAAATTTTTTGTGCTCTCCAATTTTTTTTCTTGAAATTTTTTTTCTGGTCTCCAATTTTTTTACTTGAAATTTTTTTTCTGCTCTAATATGTTGCTTGAAATGTTTTTTTGGTCTCCAAAATTTATCTTGTATTTTTTTAAAAAAAATTAATCAGAAAATGACAAAAAATTTCTATAAATGGAAAAAAAGTAACGGTCGGAAAATCGACCGTACGGGAACCTCCCGTACGGTTGACCGTAAACTATCAATACCCGATCCCGACCAGGGTTAACCTTACCGGTGGGAACCGGTCCGGTTTGACCGGTTACCGGTCAAACCGGTCCGGACCGGTTCCGGTTTCGGCCGGTACCCAACCGGCCAAAATTCAAAATTTAAATTTAAATTCAAAAAATGAAAAATTCCCAAAAAATTCGTAAAAATACTTCAAGTTGTGATGAATCTAATGGTATCAAATTTTCTCAAAAATTCGTTCATTAATTATAGTTTGCGGGGATTTAAAGTTAAATCAAAAAAGAAAAAGAAAAAATAGGTCGGCCCATTAAGGCCCACCAGTCAAACCGGTCAAACCGGCCGGTAAACCGGTTGCACGGGAGCTTTTGAATTCAAACCGGTCAAAACCGATCGGTAAACCGGTAAAACCGGCTGGTAAACCGGTCGGAACCAGTTGCACGGGAGCTTTTGAATTTATTTGAATTTGGATTTGATTTTAACCGGTTCCGACCGGTAACCGGTCAAACCGATCCGGTAAACCGGAACCGGAACCCGGCGGTTACCGGTTACCGGTCGGGAAATAAAACCCTGATCCCGACCCAATAATTTTTTTGGGACCCATAATTTTTCCGATTTTCCCCACCCTGTCGCGGGCCCGCCGCGGCCGTCCAAAAATGCCACGTGAGGGCTCCGGCCGACGCGGGCCGTCCGATGCGATCGCCCGCGCTTCCTACTCCTCGCATATTTTTCACCCCCCACCCGACTTCGCTTCTTCCCAAGCGAGGAGCCGAGGAGGAGGGGGCGGCTCGGACCCGCCTCGCGTGCTCCGCGGTTCGCGCATCCTGCCTCGCCGTCGCCGCCTTCCTCCCCCGCTGAGCAGCTCGCCAAGGTGAGCGCCGAGAGCTCGCCCTCATACCCTTGCTCTGCTGCTGCTGCTTCAACTCTGCGAGGAACGATTGGCCTCGTCGCGAGCGTGCTCCCGTGAGGCGAGGAACGATTGCTTTGTCCTTTTCGGGCGTGTTGGGTTCTCCCTAATGATTTGGTGATTGCGCTAGGAAGGGAAGGCCCGGTTTCGTATGTGATAGATAGATATGTCATATGTGGAAAGGTCTTAGTGCGTTTGGCTGTTGGCTCGGAGGCAATCCGAGGCCTGGTCTAGGTAGCGGTCGTGCTGCGTCAGTTTGGGGTCTGCAGCGGGGGAATATATGTTGCGTCTGGGGAGTTGGGGCTGCCATTTGGTGGAGTTGCTGGGTTCCTTCATTCCTTGCTTCTCGCATCGGGGCTCCGTTGAGCGTAGCGGCGGGGCTGAGGAGTGCCGAGCAAGGACTGGGGTTTTATTTGCTGCTCTGGGCTCTGTTTGTGTACTGCGAATGGGAGGTAGTAGATTGCGTGGTTCTCGGGGGAATTTGGGTGATTCCTTAATTCCTGATGATTTTCCAGTAAGGGCTATGCCCGAATTTCATTACTTAATTCCTGATGATAGTGTGATGGAATTGTAACGGGTAGTTTTGTGTCGGTTCCTTGGTTGCCCATTTCCTTAGCTGGCGATGGATAGTTGGGGCTCGTTTTTGGTCCTGCCATTTCTCGACCTCGAGCCTTATAGGTGAACTGGATGACATCGATGTCATATACTGGAAGGCGCCAACTCGTGTTGGTCCATGTTAACGGTGTTGCATTATGATGGTTTAATTCCTGCTTGTCCTGTCCATTGAGATTGCAGTAGTTGTTCTTGTTAAGTTGGTAGTGTTTTATTGCACAATTAGGAGCTTTAGCATACAGTACAAGACATAAAGGTGCTCTCTGTTGGTCTATTCATGCACAAAATGTGGCTCCACACATATGGGAGTCAGTTTTCATTCACGCAGCAATGGCAATGCTCCATTATCCATATAGATTTATGCCTGCATACATATTTAACATATCAACTACTAGTTTCTCGTTTTCTTGCAAGGCAAAAACCATTACCTGTTATTGCGTAGGCTTTGCGAAGTTTTTCAGTTTGCTTCTGGATATGATATGATATCTTTACCGTCAAATGTATACTTTATGAGCTTTTGTTTTTGAACTGTCTTTATTCCATGAGTTTGATATGACGTTGAAATGCTAGCATAACCACGGAAACTGTAAACTGATTATGGTTTCAACGTTTGCGCTTGTGTTTCTGCTTCCTCACATGATCATTATTTCCTTGATGTCACTTAGGTTGAAGTTCTTACAGGACCTTTTGATTTTATTCTGGTAGGAAATAACAAAAAGGCACTATGAGTTTAGGGAGTGGTATGACCAATGGCCATGGGAAAGAAGCAGGCATTATATGAGGAGCAGATGTCCAAGGTGATTCCATGATTAGTGCACAGCATTATATGAGGAGCAGAAATCTATTTAGCTTGCTTCATTCTAAATGGAAGAGCCGAATATAATGCAGCTCAAACTTTTTTCCCTTTTTTCTCTTAGGTGCTCAATTAGCGCATTGTTACCATTCCATTTTCCCATTCTTTGTCATTTTATAGTCTTTCATGTCAGATTGGTAAAGTTAGAAATGAACTAGGACAACTATCTGGAAAATCAGCACTATATTGCTCAGACGCTTCAATTGCAAGATACCTGATAGCAAGGAACTGGGACGTGAAGAAGGCCACAAAAATGCTGAAGAAAACCTTGAAATGGCGTTCAGAATATAAGCCAGATGAGATCCGTTGGGTGAGCTTTTCCTCACTTATAGGAAGTGATAATTCATGTATCCACATGGTACAAGTGATTACACTTATGCCACTGTAGATCTTCTAGCTTGCCTTTTGAAATATTTGATGCATTAAGACATCTGGTTTGATGGTTTATTATCTGATAGGAAATCTTATTTGAATTTCATTATGTAGGATGATATATCTGATGAAGCTGTGACTGGAAAAATTTACCGAACCGATTACTTTGACAAGAGTGGCCGGAGTATACTTGTCATGAGACCTGGATGTCAGGTTTAATGCCCCCCTCTTTCACTTATCAATGCGTACCTATAGTTTGTATCACACTATGCTGTCTAATTCAGTCATTCAAATTTGTTGTTTTGTTTTTCAGAATACCAAGAATGCCAATGGGCAAGTCAAGTACTTGGTATACTGTATGGAGAATGTGATTCTGAATCTGCCACATGGTCAGGATCAGATGGTTTGGCTCATTGATTTTGCTGGCTTCAACTTGGGTAACCTGTCAATTCACGTGACAAAATTGACGGCAGATGTCCTGCAAGGCCATTATCCTGAAAGATTGGGCGTGGCAATTCTTTACAATGCCCCAAAGTTTTTTTAGCCTTTCTGGAAGGTATGTCTTTACAAGCTTTGAGCTTCTTATTTATTTCATGAGAAACATAGGATGACATGCTCAAATCTATCGTGTCCTGACCAATTGCCTTCACCTCTCTGCATATAGACTCCAGTAAAAGATTGTTGTCACGTGTCTGGATTTTCTTCTTGATATTGGAACAAGGCTTATTAATTTACTTAATTATTATGTTGTCTTATAGTGTTTCTGTATATAAGGATCAGTTTCATATGTGTAAAGGAAATTAAATACCCCATGTTACTTTAGTTATCGTGATATATTTCAAAAACTAAAGTCTGGATATAAATGTAGATGGCAAGCCCGCTTCTTGAGAGGAAGACCAGAAACAAGGTCAAATTTGTATACTCAGATAAGCCTGACACCATGAAGATCTTTGAAGATCTTTTCAATATGGATGAGTTAGAATGTGCATTTGGTGGCAAGAACCCAGCTACTTTCAACATAAATGATTATGCTGTGAGGATGAGAGAAGATGACAAGAAGATGCCATCATTCTGGAGCCCTGAGAATTCAGCTCTTGCTTCAGAGCGATATCTGATGAGCAACCAAAAGCCCAGAGAAAGCAGCTCCATGGGTGTGAAGAACCTTTTTGTGGGAATGAGATCCACCAGACGGCAGTTTCCTTGTGCGATTCTTCAGATCCCCCCCCCCCCAACCCACTTATGTTAAGTTTCTGCTATGTCAATGTGTTTTCTAAATCAAAGTTGTCTGACCGGCATTTTCTGTACCTAGCAAGACCACAAGCACCTACCACCAGCAGCTGTTGGGTGAAAAACCATTGTTCACTTGTATTCTTGTCAGCAACCACCATTTACTTTCAGTTAGTATACCACTTGGTACAAGACAAGTGCCAGGCTTTAAAAATTTCTGCCTTTTCACTACACACATTTCTGATCTTTGTAAGCTATATTGTAGACAACGCTACTGTCACCAGTCAAAATTTCAAAAGTCATCATAGAAGCTGTGTCTCTTGGGTATGGCCGGGGACTCGCAATGGATCCTGGCGTCTAAAGTTGAGTAACCCTTCCTGATCTTGCTCCCACTATCTACATCAGCTTCGATCACGAACACGCTGCACACAGGCCTGTGATCGGAGAGCCTGAACTCGCCTCTGATGTACTGCAGCTGCTCGATCCCCTGGCCGTGCCACAGTATCCGGTCACACCTGCATCGAAATGAAACATTCAGAGCTCCGAGCATTCTTCTCGTGAAGCATCAGAACTTTGGCATGCCTGAATCTTTAGATAAAATGCTGTACTTGTTCTGTACCATGCCGGAGTTCGTCGTTTCTTCTTCGATTTCGCAGTCTCCCATACATATGAATCTGAGTTCTGCCTGTACTTGTATGTCGGCGCGAAGTAGATCTTGCCCTCCTTCCACCCCTTGAACACTCTCCCCGCTTGTCTCTCGATCGCGAGCTGTTCAGGAACAACCTTGTCAGCATATTTTCTGAAACCATGAATTTTTACAGCTGTTCCTTCATACTGTAGCATTTCTGAAAACTTTTTTGTTTGTATATCGTACCTGGTCTTTGTCCAGTAAAGTGTTCCAGTCATTCTCCTCTAGCAGCATCTTCGTCTCCTCGTAGCTCAACGAGATTCGGTAATTCAGGTCCCCAAGCCATATGATCCGGCTGCATCGCAAGAACATCAGTGAGTTCACCATTGTCAGTACTACCTGAGCCTTGATCTGCAATCTTCATCATCAGCGAGTGATCCAGTGGGGGTGCTTCTTGGCTTACTCGTGGTCAATGATCTTCTCAGGGATCCGCTGGCCGGGCACCTTGCAGATGCGCGGGAACTGCGCGCACTTGAGGATCTCGGCGACGTCGGAGTTCCTCCTCACCTCGTCGCCCTCCTTCTCGCCGGACGCCAGGTGGCAGCACACGAAGCAGATGCTCGTGTGGTGCAGCGTCATGCTCATGGCGACGCATCCCTGAAACCGCCGCCGGTGACGTCAGAATCAAGGACTCGAACTCGATAGATCGCAAGCCAAGCACGAGAAGACGCAGACGACCTTGTTCCCGAGGCGGCCCATGATGCCGCGGCCGACGCAGTCCACCCGGAGGTGGCCGACGTACTGCACGAGCTCCCGCCGCACCCACACCGACAGGAAGATGCCGACCATCTGCTTCCGCGCGACGAGGCAGTAGTTGGTGCCGCCGCCCCTCTGGTCGCCGCCCTCGATCGGCAGCGCGCCGCCGTCGTCGTCGGCGCCGCGGCCTGGCGAGGCGGCGGCGGCCTCGACGCGGTAGAGGAACTCGCGCATCTCCCGCGCCCGGCTCTGCATGGTGGACGGGTCGGACATGCAGGTGCACGTCTTCACCAGCGCGTTGTCGACGCGATAGCTCTTGTTGACCACCTTGAAGGACTGCTTCGGGGGAAAGAGCAGGCCGCCGCTGGAGGACTTGGGGATGGCGCTGGTGGTGTCGCGGCCGCCGGGCCGGCTGCTCTGCTGGGAGGTGGTGGACTCCGGCGGCGAGAGCTCGTCGCCGGAGGTTTGCCCGTCCTGGGCCTGCGGCTTGTTGAGGGCCTGGTAGATGAGGCCCAGCCACTTGCCCGCCGGCTCGTTGTCCTCGGCGACCAGCACGTTTCCGGCGTTCAGAGGGACGATCTCCTGAAACCTTTGCGAAAATCCAAAGAATTATTAATTAAGGATATATTATGGTCATAATTTCTGGATAGCCACGCAATGCGAAGAACTGAGATAGAACGATGCAGATTGTTGCATAAAAATGGGAACGAAATGGAAGGGGAAAAATGTACCCCAAGACGTATATGTCAGGCAATCCTTCGATCTGCAGGAATTCTTCGAGGTTAACGCTGCTGTCAGGAGGCTTCCCTCCCACGTTCCATGTGCCTACAAACACCCTGCTAGATCGTCAAATAGGGACAGTTTCATTTTCTTCAGATAAAAGAAATGCCCAGAATGATCAGCATTCTTTCAAAACAATCAGAAAGAGCCAGCCAGCATTAAGCTTCAACTCTTCAGAATCTGGAGAATTAGCATCAAACTTGCAATGACAAAAGTTGTCGTTACCGGTATTCCCGGGTATCGACATTCGGCCCCCTGGGCGAGTTCAGGCAGCTCAGACTCAGGTTCTCGATCCGCATCGTGCAATGGCGATCTGAAACAACGAGCAGCTCAGCGAATCAGATGCAGCTTCAACATCTTCACCTCCGATGATCATCGGGGTCGCCATACCTGAGAAGCACTTGCGGACGGCAGCTGGATACGCGTCCAAGAGCTCGATCCCGTCGCCGCTTTTCCCCTCCAAATCTGCAGAGAACACAGCGCAAGACCATCAATCCACCGCCGCTCGCCGATCGGGCGGCGAGAATCCGCCGGCGCGCACTCACCGTAGACGACGTCCCGGTCCCGCCGCGAGAGCAGCCTCTTGTCCGCGCTCCTCCCTTTCTTGCGGAAGAGGCCCGACATGAAGGACTGGCGAAGCAAAACCAAGACACATTGTTAGCAAAGTTAGCGCTCGGATGAAGGCTCACCGGAGGCGCATGGGAGAACGGATTCATCGCGCTCGCCTTCTTCTTCTTGCCATTCTTGACGAGGAACTCGTCGACGGAGGCCGGCTTGGGGATGTCGCGGGGCGCATTGTGATTTGACATGCAGCTGACGGTGAAAGACGCGGCAGGACCCTCATCCGGGAGGCGGTTGTTTCCTTTGGGTTTCTTTTCCCCGGCAAAGCCAGAGGGAAACGTGGAGTGGTGGGTTAAATGCGGGGGATCAAAATGGGTGGCGGCGAGGGAATTGTGTGGTGGCGCCTTCAAATGGAAATGGCAATGGATGCCTAGGATTCAGGGGCCTTGCTGCTTGCTGCTGCTGCTGCAGGCTGCAGCAGCAGCAGCAGCTTCCCTCTTGTGGTGCCGTCCCGTCCCTTCCCTTCGATGCTATCTGCAACACTGGATTTAGCAACGGAGTCTCTCTCGCAAGCACCACGATTTTCGATATCAGAGTCACACTACCTAGGATGCTCTCTCTCTTTTCTCTGACGGTGTATTGCAGGGTTCAATGATATATTAAAGATTCCTGTTTTGCAAAACGGGAATCTTCAATATATGAAGTACTAAACGAAGTTTATTTGCAAAATCTTTCTAGGGATGGGTGTAACTTTTCGCGACGAATCTAATGACGGTAATTAATCGATGATTGGCTACAATGATGCTACAGTAACTATTCTCTAATCGTGCGTCAAAGATCTCATTAGATTCGTCTCGCAAAATAGTACAGGGATTGTAAAATTAGTTTTGCAAACTGCCTTCATTTAATACTAGTAATTCACGGTCAAAGTTTGTGCTACTCATAGAGTAGCACAAACCAAACACAGCCTATATACCAAGGATCATTAGAGTGATGGTACAAGATGCATGTTTGGAGGTTGGCAGTAAATGATTGAAAAAAGGGCACTACAACAGAAGGGCAATTTCTTCATTTCAAAAAACAAGACGGCAATTTCCACGGCTAAAAGAAGTGAAATAAATGGGCTTATGATCTGCAGAAACGAAATACTAAGCAGTAACCACGATGGTTTGACTCTCGACCGCAAATTTTATACCACCGACTTCTACTGATGTAGATGCCATCTGCACGTTTATTTATGCCCCTCGGGATTTGAGCGAGGCTGAATCTGGAATCCTGGATCGGTCATGCCTTGTCAGCAGGTGTTCTTGTGGGCACACAAGGATCAACGACGCCGCAGCAGAGCAGCCTTTAACAGGTCACCCGCTGTCCAAAAGGATCAGAATCGAAAGTCTGGCAAGCTAAAACATTCGGACGACCCGTTGGGCAAAACTCTGATGAAACGAGGAACAGATATCTGGCCATACCATTTCATTTCATACAGTCCAGTAAAGGTGTTTACTACTGCACCCACCATTACAAATATTTCAATCTAATGAATGGGGAACGCGAGCGAGAATACAATGGTCATCAAAATTTATCCCCATCTCTATCTCTGGCTCATTACCTAATTATCCCTACATTCTGCAAGCATTCGAAAGGAATAAACGAGATACTACAAAGTTCAGTTGCTTGTAGATCTCAAAGATGCTGAACAGTATGGACTTAACAGTTCTTTCGGGACCAAAAGCATGTTCGACGGATGAGTGTCTTAGCGAACAGTAGAAAATGAAGCCTGCATGGCTATCAACAGAAATGATTAGTTTTAACTATCCCTTTGGAGAAACCTTTTCTATGCCAGAAAATAACAAATAGTTACCTACAGATGGTTACTGAATCATGCTGTCAAGCTTCTGTCGGTACTGAGCCAAATTCTGCACCCATGAATTTGAAGTTGAGATATAAATTATCAGACATTTTTATAAAAAAAATCGGTACCAAGAACCTTTCATCCTAATCAAAAATATATAATGGCAAACCTTGACAAACTAGGAAGTCTGAGCCAACCAGAGCCACTCAAAATAAGACAAGACAATAGAAATCAACAGAACAAACTATACTACTGGTCGTAGCTACGAGTAAAAAATCATCTGCAGATGGAGTTATCTGAACTAACTTATGCTCCTAAATATGCCAGTTTGTACTGGAGAATGCAGATTGAATCAGAATGTTTGAAGTGTCCAACAATTTCTAACTGGGAAACACAGAAGAGCCACTCACAATAAGATAAGACAATAGAAATCAACAGAAATAATGCAACTGGTTGTAGTTACGAGTAAAATAATTAGCAGATGGAGTTATCCTAACTTGGAAGTATTAAGACATCAAAATTTGGTAATTTATGCTCCTAAATATGCCAGATTAATTTTGGAGAATGGATTGAATCAGAATGTTTGTGGTGCCCAACAATTTCCAACTGGGAAACACAGAAGATTCTCACCTTGGTATAAGCATAGACACCTGCTTCAGAAGGTCCTGCGGGACTTCCTCGCCTGATGAATTTCCCTTCTTTAAATATATACAGCATAGGAATGCCAGTAGACAGCTCAAGGCTGATAACCTGATAAAAAAAGTGTCTTGTCAACAATCTAATCACAAGTAAAGAACACCAATTGCTAAAGGTAAAACATTGCAAAAAAACAAATACTCTATATAAATACCTCTTGAGAAGTCAACTTGTCCAAATGCATTATAATCGAACGAAGCGAATTCCCATGGGCAGCAATCATCACATGCTTTCCAGCCACAAGTTGAGGTATAATCTACAGACAACAAACGTACCTAGGTTACCTTACAATGGATAAAATAAATTGCAAATTGGTAATACAGCTGAGTGCAGGGTTTTGTGTTTCATAATGCATTAGGTGATAGTGACAGAAACAGATTAAAGGTACATTGGTAGCAATGTTCTTACGGCGTTAAGGCGAGTTGTGGCGAGTCACCACCGCCTAGGCGGGCTAAGGCGACGCCTAGGCGGGCTAAGGCGACGCCTAGGCGGGCCAAAATAGGGGAGCGCCTTGTCGCCTAGGCGACGCCATAAGAACATTGATTGGTAGAGATAGTTGCAGTCCAATCATAGTCTGGAAACCAAAGAAAGTAAAAACAGACTTTTGTATGCATACAACCAGCATGCTGACCCAGAAAGTTCCAGCTGAATCAAGTGTTACGAAATATCCTTACTTGATCTTTGAAATAAGCAACTGCTCTCTCCGCACACATCTCAAGGCTCTCGCCATTTGGGGGAGGAATATCATAGCTGCGACGCCATTCATGAACTTGTTCTTTGCCAAACCGGTCGGCAGTTTCTTGCTTGTTAAGACCTTGCAGTTCACCATACCTTAGATGACAAGGGAAATTTCCATGTGATGTTCATCAAGAAGCAAAACCAAAAGATAAGACGTCAAATGATCATCTAGAACAAAGTGAACCCTTACATTCGCTCATTTAACTGCCAAGCTGTTATGACTGGAATGGACTGCTTCTTTGTCTCTTCACTGTATATCCGACTCCACTTGTGAGCTTGTTCACTCTCATTGTGGACAATGATTGGAACCTAGAATAGCAAGTGCAATAGTGATTAGTGAGTACCACATGTTACCTCATAAGTTGATTAACTGCAAATGTGAACATACTCAACATGAACACTCTACTATAAATCTGAAAAGGGAAGATATAGAACCTTCTTACGGCGGTGCTGCATCATGGCAAGCATAGCAGTCATCTGAGCACGAATTAGTGATGAAGTGTATATTACATCAACCGGGATATTGCATATCCTTTTACCCGCTTCAATTGCCTCCTCAACACCCTTCGGGGTCAGCGGAACATCGACGCATCCAGTAAACAGGTTCTTCTCATTCCACAACGATTCGCCATGCCGTATCAGTATAAGTGCACTTTCACCTACAAGCGTGTGAATAGTGATCTTATAACATCAGTGAATCAATGATTGGTAGAACAATTTCGCCACCACTACACCGTTAAATGTTAAGTACGGGTGAACTAAAGAAACTTACTTGACTTCTTTGGGGTTGTACCACTTTTAGGGCTCCCCGGTAGCTGAACTGGCTCAACCACTGAAGATTGTGACTTTGAAGAACAAACTAGACCCAAATTTCGGGCACTGGGGCAGCGACGCCCTACTGAAACAGAATGCACATGACAAGTTCTCTTCTCAAGACTGAAGCAGCTGTTGGACCACAACTTGGTGGATGATAGTACATGCTGAGATGTGGAAGCAGCCATCTGTCCCCAATATACGCAATAAAATTAGCTGAATTCTTACACGGACAGTTAAGGCCCCATTTGAATGCAGGAATTTTGCAAGGGTCAGTGTAATTACTAAAACTTTATTATCCTAAGATCGAGAAGTACTGAGACAATCCCATCGCCACACAGATCAAATAACAAGAGTATCATAGGAATGACCATTAGCAACGGTAACAGCAACCGAATCCGGACTACCAACCATAGCGATTAGCATTACCGCTCCAGGGCCTAAGCAACGCGCAAAATAGGGGAAAGCGCGAAGATCACATACATGGGGAAGCAAGGGTGCCGAAACCCTCGGAGCGTAGCGCCTCGAGAACTCAACCGGGCGCGAAGAGCCTCGCCTTACAGGTCCAGTTGGCCGGCCCCCAGCAGATCGGCGGGACCGATCCCCGCCTCCTCGGCGAGATCTGCGGCGGCGGCGGCGGGTTGCGTAGATCGCCGGGGAGCGGTGGCGAAACCGAGGGGACAAGGGGCGAAACGGGTCTCGTCGTTTGCTGGCTCGGGCGGGTCGTGCTCCCGAGTTCTGGTGCGGCGCGGCCCGGCCGGTTTTATAAAAGGCAGCCGCTGCCGCGAGCGCGACCGGAGTTGGGTTGGTTTGTCCGGTCCAACCAAAGGGTCCACGAGCAGGTTGGTGGGTGCCGTGGTGGGAACAAAGAGGGTGGCTGCCGTCATTTCGTGAAACCGGGGCCAGCAACCTTTGAAATTTTCAGGGAAATTTGCAGGAGGAATTCAAATTTGTTTGGAAGTGTTTAGCGAGTACAAAAATTGGCAGGTTGTTGAGAATATGCCCTGTTCTGCAGCTGGCATGAATGAAAAAAAAATGGTGTTGTTCCTTGCTGCCTCGCAGTAACCACTAACCAGCAGGTCTGCTGTCCTCGGTTTGTTCAATATCTCTCTGTCCTTCCGGTGTCTGGAGAAAGCGTTCCATAGCTGCATCAAACAGCTCTAGGCGCTTCCAAGAACTACCGGGTCTCTTATCTTCTGATCCTGACCACAAACAAGAGGCGAGGTCACCAAACCACCGTGAACTTTTTGTCAACCCAAGCTCCACATTTTTTTCGAGTGACGTGTGATGTCGACACCCTCTCACGAACAAAGGAAAATACTGGAGCTTAATGCAGCTTGCTCCTATTTCATGGTTGACTTTTTTGGGAATTTCCGTTTTCACCTCACGTGTTCGTCGCCAACCGCCGTGACCCCATGCCTGAAGACTTTTGTACACGAAGGCCAGTTGGCTATTTGGTTGAGTTGTGTCTGTATAGATAAACTGATGTGCGAGCCATGTAAGAAGTTTGTACTGTTCCTGTCTGCTTCAAACTGACTACATGCTTGTGGGATAGCCAGCAATGGAAATGGTGACGGTGGTTAGCTCTGTCTTTCTTGATTCACCTACGTCCCGAGTTCAGGAAGGTGGGCACCATTTGAACTCTCGACCGAACCCACTAGTAGTGTTTTTTCTCTCATACTAAATCAACATCAGCCACCAGCCAGTATTTTTCTCTCACAATAAATCAACACTAATCACCAGTCATAGCCAAACGAACAGAGTGAGGTGTGATTGGTTGGCTGGTCTCAGCCGAGCCAGGCTCCCAACATGCGAGGTGCGCATGATTGGTTGGGTGAAGCGGCGGGCATGACATGACGGTTGCGATGCAAAATAAACATCGCAGCCTAGCTCCATAGATGAAAAAAAAATCTCGTTTCCGCCAAAACTGGCAGGCACGAGGGTGTGTGGGGTGCTGGAGAATGTGCTGAGCATGCCAACCAATCGGTTTCCTGGCATATTCTGGCCCTGTTTAGTTCCCACCCCGTAAACGCAAAAAAATCGTAAACGCAAAAAAGTAAAAAGGAATCTTGCTAATTTAAAGTACTAATTGAAGTTTATTTATAATTTTTTTTGCATGGTTGGGCTGTAAATCGCGAGACGAATCTAATGAACCTACTTAATTCATGATTTGGAACAGTGATGCTACAGTAACCATCCGCTAATTATTAGTTAATCATGGATTAATTAGCATCATTAGATTCGTCTCGCGATTTACAATCTATTTGTGAAAAAGTTTTATAAATAAACTTCATTTAGTACTTCAAATTGGCAAGATTTCCACACAAAAAAAATTTG
Source organism: Panicum virgatum (assembly GCF_016808335.1). NCBI lineage: Eukaryota > Viridiplantae > Streptophyta > Magnoliopsida > Poales > Poaceae > Panicum > Panicum virgatum. The sequence goes on along the minus strand of NC_053145.1, from coordinate 61,510,884 downwards.
CGTTTACATGTAAAAGGAACTAAACAGGGGCCTCTAATTACCTGCGAACGGGCAACTAATCAACTGCCCACGTATGGACTGAGCCTGGCCACAAGGGGCCAGGTTCGCTGGTACAAGCAGGCCATATTGAACCAGCAATCCAGTCAGACCCTACCTAACTCGCTTGCAGTTCGGGTTTGCGTAGCTCACTCAGAGGATATTCTCTTGACGGCGAATATTCCGTTTCAGATGGCTTAACAGTTCGATGAGGATTTGCTCCAAACCTGGACGCATTGCTTCATGGTTGGGTGCTGAAGAATTTGTTTCTAGTCCAGGGTCAAAGCTACTTGCACATGCCGTTGACAGGGGGCGCGAGGTCCTCCCATGCTCTAACGTGGGTGACTTTACCAACCTTGACAAATCATACCTCGTGTGATTTACGTAGGTGGCTTCAGCATTGACGGGTTCGTGCATTGGCTAGTCATGTCGACTGCCACTGGCGCAAATTCGGCTTGACTGTACCTGTACTAAACTGCTATGACAAGTATATGATTGAATGATCTTTACAAAGCTAGCTCCATGATGATGCTGATGCAATCCAGGTGGGCACTATTTTCTTCGGAAATAGGTCAGGAACATTGCCGATCGGCTAGGTAAGAAAATAGAAATGTTATTCACAAGCTTTCGCGAGTATTGCCAGAAGCGTTCTCTTCATCTGCGGTATTGGGATCATGTGTTCCAGGAACCGTTATCTTTTATCTGCATGATCGATAGACTTCTCCCTGAAACTCACCACGTGTTCCGGGTAAGGAAACAATAATTTTTACTCTGAAAAGAAGAACTTTAAATTTGCCGATCAAAGAAAATTCAGGGAACTTGAGAATTCTGTACTTTGTAGGATAGATATCGGACCTTGTCTGTTCTAATTCCTGAATGTTCATTGCCATCTCATCGGATGCTCACTTGTAAATCCCGACGAGGAAAAGGTCATATAGAAGTGTGGAGTTTCCAGGAATGTTGCAATCTCCTGTTAAAACAAGCAGATGGTCTGAAGTTCTGAGGATGTGCAGTTTGTTGACAATGCTAAGTTAGTGCAATTCTGAAAGTGCTTCTTTGTGGTGCAGTCAAATGCCACAGAGGCCTTTTGTTAACTTTTCAGGTTAGGGTGTGAAAATTGACCTGAGAAGCAGCCTGCTGGTTCAGGCCCGTACGCCAGAGTTGCAGGTATCATAAGCTTGCGTTTTCCACCTGAAGCAGGATTACGGTTAAGTTAGGATATAGGTACAGCATGCCAATGCTTCTATTGCGCAGCTCATAACCATACCAACAAGCATGGGCGGCACACCTCCACCTCCACTGATTCCCTGTTCAAGCCCACGGAGGATCTGCAGACGATAAGAGTGAAACAGGGGTGTCATCATGTGATTTGTGATGGCAAGGAAGGTTCAGACTGCAATACGCATCTTCTGTATGAGCAGATGTTGCACACCTTCCCTGCGCCGATACGCATTGTCAGTGGCCTGCCGCGCTTGTAGGTGCTGTCGAACACTGTACCATCAGGAAATCTCGCAGTGTAGTGAACCTGACGATCATCAGTAGAAAACGAATTTGTTAAATCTGATTTACAATCTGTTTCATTGAGATGAAAGATGCAGTGTCGTTCTTTGAAGGAGACGACAAGATGAAGCAACACCAAAGTGCAGGACGGTTAAAATTTCGACCCAGCAAGGACGGGAAACAGATAAAAACCTCGTATATTCAGAGAAGTAAAATGTTTCTACTGGACAAATGGAAGTTCAGTTCAAGGAAGTCGCAGGGCATGCAAGAAACCGTTCTCTGAGCACTGACATTGATGAGCTCGCCGCGCGGGGGCTGGGCGCCGGTCCCAACCTCGACGTCGCAGTACGCGAGCCCCGACTTGACGAGGTTCATGTCGCAGAGCTTGTCCCCGACCGTCGCGTAGTACTCGATGCGCGTCGCCCCGGCGTCCCCGGCCGGACCCAGAAGCGCGGCCGAGGCCAGGAACCCGCCCAGCGCCAGCATCCCCCTCCGACCCGCCGACGCCGCCTGAGGCGCGGCGGCGTGGCACGGAGGGGACGAGGTGGTAGAAGGCGAGGAGGAGGCGGAGCTGCAGGGCGCGACGGCGAGCGTCCTTCTGCTGGGCTTGGGGAGCTGCGTCGACGGGATTGGGCTGGACGCCATGCGGGACAGGGAGGAGACGGGAGGCGCCATGGCTTGCTGCTCTGAGCTGGCTGGCCGCTTCCGCTTGGGTTTATCCCCGAACTGTGGCTGCAAGGCGCGCAGGCTCGATCAGGTCGTTATAACGACGGCCGAATTCGTCGCACGCGGAGGCCGTGTGGGCTCTGAATGTTTGACCAGGCCGCGCCACTGTTGGCGGGCCGAGGACGTAGAAAATCTAGAATTGACGGGCCGCAAGTCTGACACAAACGGCATCGAGCTCCCGGCTATAGATTTTGGGCTCTTGGCCTGTGATACATATGGCCTCACAAGCTCCCAGCTATAGATCTTGGGCTCTTGGCCCATCCTGAGCAGGTCGGCGCGCACGTTTGCCGCCTTGGCCCTCGCCGTCGCCGGCAACGGCGGATGTGGTGGATGTGGATGCATCATTCAAAAGCAGACGTGGCAGCGCGCCAAGTGGGGGACGCCACATGCCCATGCCGCCGCTCGCCAACGTGGCGCGCCGGCGTCCGGCGTCTCGACACGCGTCGCGGCAAGCGAGGCGGCAGGCACGACGCCTGGAGGCAGGCGAGGTGCAGGACGGCTCGCGCACGCAGGCCGCGCAGCTGGTGGTGGTGATCATGGAAAGCGTTCAGCTGGCTACTTGGCTAGCATCGAGGCGCTCAGCGACTGGCGCTAGCCGCTAGGGTTCGGATAACACGTAGTAGTCGCTAGCGTAACGGTACGGTGCAGTGACTGGACACCTTTGCGTCTGCCTGCGATGCATTTGGTGCTTTGTTTGAGTCAAGGCTTCGATTTATCTGCTGGCCCTCCTGGACAAAATGGAGTTGATGATCATACCGTCGTTTTTTCACCGGACTGAGATGAAAGTTTACTGAAATAGCTTATTCTTGTCTGTTGGGTGGTAAAAGAATCTTAAATTTTAGTCTGGATAATTAAAGAACCTAGCTCTAAAAAGATCGGACTCTTATACAACTTTTAACTATCCGAAAAATATACAAGAGCTAAATTCGTTGATCAAGAGACCACTACAGCCTTAATCCATTACCAAACCCGCCATTTGCTTCCAAAGGAAGGGCAGCGTACTGAGCACTCCGAACGAATAATGGAGAGTTGGAGACCAAGGTGGATTTAGGAATTTAGCTTGAGTTGTCGATCGATCTGCAGTCACATACGAGTCAAGCGAGCAAAGATGCTGCTGGAGTGCTGGGCCATTCCTTACTTGTAAAGTGGCCGTTGTTTTCTGTCTGTGAGCACTTCAGAGACTTCTTTCTTCAGCTTCAAGGGCGGCGGCGGCAAATGACAAGGCCTGATGCCCCTCTTGAGCTTCCAGAAAGGGCATGCAGTAGAAGCACAGGCAGACATGGACGGCCGCCCAGATTAAACACGGCACCACCTGGGTCTGGGAATCTGCTGCTCAGCTAACCAAGCTGCGCGAAGAATAGTCGGCAGTGGCACCCATAATTTGTGTCGTCAGCGGTGGCCACCAGAAGTTCCAGAACCTCTCCTTTTCCCCGCTTTTTGGTGGTACAACGACACAACGCAATAAAAAAAAGGAAAACCACTTGCCAATAAAAAAACGGGCATGGGGCCTTGGGAAAGAGAACACCTAATGGGGAATCTACAGACATTTTCTTAAACTACCTGTCTCTTGAAACAACGCTGAGAGAGGACTCTCTGCTGTCTCTCAGCAGGTGCCATTATCTTTTAAAAGGAATCCTGTACGGGTGAAATTTCGCAGAAACTCACCTCTCCTTTTCTTTTTTCTTTTTTTTTACCGGAGAGGAGCCTGTGCCTGTAGTCATCTGTGTTGTACTTGTGTACTCCTACGTGATCCCAGCAAGGTATAAGCCATGATGTGTATTGCAGCTAGGTGCGGTTTTATTATAGGGTCAGTTGGATCCATGCCACTCCAATTTTTTGAAATTGGATCTCATGTTGAAAATCATGCCATTGAGTGGCATGATTTTCAACATGACACCCAATTTCACGGAGTTGTGGTGGCATGAATCGAATTTTCCCTTTATTATAATGGTGTGGATGCATGTCGTATTACTGCCGCGACAAGCGCATGTTCACGGATTTGCGCATTTCTATATGTCCTGTTGCGTAGCCAGAGGCGGCGGGCCATCCTCTGATGAGAAGAGAAGGGATATATAGAAGAGAGGATTAAGGAATGCCACGGTTTCCCCATCCACGGGAGGATCGGAGGCCGGCGATGAAGTACGCAGCTGGACTCTTGAAATTGGGCTAGGCGAGTTGGGACAGCCGGACTTGCACAGCCAGCCGTGGAACACTGAAAGTTATTCAGGTCCTGCTTGGATCCTTTAGATTTTGGAAAAGAATCACCAAGAAGTTAGATTTGCTCACATTCTTAGATTCCATAATCTTTACCATTTGGATTAGAAAATTTATGTTAAAATCAAGAATTTTGCTATACAATTAGACAATTCCATGTACATTTTAATTTCAAAACTAAAATAAAATTCAACAATATTTCCAGAACTATGGTGAGTGAAACATAGCATGCACTTGTGTTCATGTTAATTTCACTAAATAACATGAACAAGAAATTAAACTAGAGACACCGGTTGCGCAGTTCCTATGACAGGATTTGTGTCGGTATGGGCTATTTGATGTAGCTGAACTAAGTCGTTGCAGTGCTGATGGCCGTCGGGAAGTAGTCAGGGTGATCTTGATGTTCACTTGGGGAACACAGTTACACCTATCAGGAAGTAGACGAAGTAGTCGTTCGGGCCACAGAGAAGTAGATGAAGTAGTTGTTCGGCCACCAGAATTTAGACGAAAGAAGTAGAAGTATGTCGTGGGGTTTCTAGGGGTACCCACAGCCGGGTGGCGGAGCGCACCCGCCTATTCCCGGTGAGGGAGTACTCGGGGAAGTACTAGGCGATGGGGCTGAATCTACGCTGAGACAAGGACTCAAGAACACACGATTTAGAGTGGTTCGGGCCGCCGGAGCGTAATACCCTACGTCCACTGGGAGATGTATTGTTCTTGGTGGTGTGTATGAACCTATCCTCTGCTGGCCTTGGCCTTTGCTCAGCCTGAGGTTTTCTAGCGGCGCCCCCTCCTTTTATAGATCAATGGGGAGCGGATACATAGGACGTTGGTGCCCCGACAGGTGGGCCCAACGTGACTGTGGCTACAGTGGTAGCGAATCTTTCCTCCGATATGCGTACTGCTGCTCCTCTGACACAGGGGGGTCTTCTCTTGTCCCGTCGGCTAGGTGCCCGTTGGAGCAGCGTAGCTTGCGGCGTGGCCTGCTGAGACTATTATGTAGCGTCATAATGGGCGAAGCCGAGCCGTCGTATCCATCTGTTACGGCAGACTGGCAGACGCGGCGTGGGCGGCGCCAGTGCCCCCACTACCTTGGTAATACGCGACCAATAGTGTCCCCTGGCTAGTCAAACGCCTCGGCTTCTGCTATATCAATGCGGACGTCCACCTACCGCAATAAATGCAGTGGTGGGTGAGGCTTTGTATGGAGACCAAGCACCCTTGTATACGTGTCCACGCCGGACCACCCAGAGGTAGGGCGTCGACTTCTTCCCTTAGCGAGGGGTCCGGTTACCATACAAGAGGTCCGGGACCCTATGAGGGGTCCGGGACTTCCGCGGGGGTCCGGATCCTTCGGGAGGTCCGGAGCCCCGGCTGTTCGGGCTGCCCGCCTCTTCCGGGACACGCGTCGTTCCCGGATCTTCCCCAGTCGTGAGGCAGGTCCGGGACCGTTGCCGAGAGAACAGAATTCCGGACCACAGGGGTCCGGCTGTTTGGACGTAGTCAAGGATAACTATAAGGCCCTTGCCTAGACACAGCAAGAGGGGGTACCCCGGTCCTGGGGTACCGACAGTGGCCCCCGGGCCCACCTCGGGAGAGGTACGAACCCGCGGGTGGGCCACTATCGTGATGTGTTTCTACGCAAGCTCGGTTGCGTTGGTGTGCTCATGCAGAGAGCGGGTGCCCCGGACCCCTGAGGCCGGTACACCTGTTGCCAGGCTCAGGTACTAGAGAGCTCTTCTCAGGGCGACGAGGGTGTAGGCTTAGGGTACGGATCCAAACTAAGCGGCTACACAGACCTCGGGTCGCTCAGGGAGAAGCACCACTTCCCGGACCCGGCACTTGGAGCGACCGTGGCGAGCGGTCTCCGCCGGAGCGGGCCACCGGAGTGGACTTGGAGCGACCGTGGCGAGCGGTCTCCGCCGGAGCGGGCCACCGGAGTGGACTTGGAGCGACCGTGGCGAGCGGTCTCCGTCGGAGCGGGCCACCGGAGTGGACTTGGAGCGACCGTGGCGAGCGGTCTCCGCCGGAGCGGGCCACCGGAGTGGACTTGGAGCGACCGTGGCGAGCGGTCTCCGCCGGAGCGGGCCACCGGAGTGGACTTGGAGCGACCGTGGCGAGCGGTCTCCGCCGGAGCGGGCCACCGGAGTGGACTTGGAGCGACCGTTGCTGACAATCCGATGAAGCATGTTACCGGACCTCACAGTAAGGTGCAAAGAAACCAAGCCTTATACTAGAAGAGAGCCCGGGACCTCTAAAGACAGCAGTCCTGGATACTAGAGTATTTGTAACAGGGTAGTGAAGTACGTAAACTTAGGGTACATTACCAGGCTAAGCCACGCGGAGCTTCTCTACCCCAGGATACAAATACCACTTCTCCAGAGCAGGTCCTTAGGGGTCCGGACTGTCTTCCAGCTAGAAGGGGTGTCTTCACCTGACCACAAGCCAGCAACTTAACTTGGATTGTTAGCAATAGGGGAAACTCCGGTCAAGAGGAAAGAATAGTTAAACCAAGGTGAATCAGGGTGGAGCCTAGGTAAAACTGAGGAAGAAAATCTCCTTTATTATTGTGGTTGTCACGGTATACATCGGAGGTCGGGATTACGAGGTCGGACCTCCACCGCTCCGGACCGCTTTTGCCTGTTTGTGTGATAGGGCCAGAGGTCGGGTTTACAAGGTCGGACCTTGACCGCTCTGGACACACACGTAGACGCCACGCTATTACAAAGGAGAAAATCTCTCATTCCTTTCTTAGGAGTAACCTACGGCTGCATGCTATACAGCGCGTGAAGGCGCCCTGGATGTGCCTGAACCGCATCATCCAGCATCACCTCGGGAGCTCGGGGGACCCCTCCTTGCCTAAGAGCTGTCACATGCTTACATGGCATGAGACAAATTCTTTGGCTTTGAATGGAAGAGGCCCCCTCTCCCTGCCGTCGCCGTTGCCGATGGAAACCAGAGCCCTTGCGCAGCAGATGGACCGGTGCGACGCGTGGAGAAGTGCGGTCGTTCGCCGGTTTGTCCTTGGTGCTAGCGCCAGGGGCCCCCGCGCGAGGAGGCGGGGTCCTGTCTGCAGCAGCACCGAGCAACGCTGAGGTGGATCTCCAGTGCTGGAGACGGCAGGACGACACGGTCCACTTCCTCCGGGATGGCCGTCGGCTCCAGGCTCCATGTTGAGAGGAAGCCTTGAGCCGACACCATGCCACCGCAGAGGAGGTGTGGTCGTTGCTTGAGAGAAAACCTTGAGTCGACGTAGGGGCAGCAGCGCCCAGCGGCGCCTCCGCTGTGTGGCGCTACGCCGGCTCCGAGGTGTCGCAGTGGCGACGCACAGCAGGCGTCGCTGTCGTGCGCCGCCGCACCGAGGGTGTTGCTGCGCCGGTGCCAAGACAGGTGGAGAGAGTGTGGCCCTGCCTTCCTTCATCTTCAGGTTCGTCGTTGCAGAGGAAGAACACAGCCCAGAGGCCTGAAGATCCAACCTGCGCCTGACTTCCCCACGGACGGCGCCAAAATGTCGTGGGGTTTCTAGGGGTACCCACAGCCGGGTGGCGGAGCGCACCCGCCTATTCCCGGTGAGGGAGTACTCGGGGAAGTACTAGGCGATGGGGCTGAATCTACGCTGAGACAAGGACTCAAGAACACACGATTTAGAGTGGTTCGGGCCGCCGGAGCGTAATACCCTACGTCCACTGGGAGATGTATTGTTCTTGGTGGTGTGTATGAACCTATCCTCTGCTGGCCTTGGCCTTTGCTCAGCCTGAGGTTTTCTAGCGGCGCCCCCTCCTTTTATAGATCAAGGGGGAGCGGATACATAGGACGTTGGTGCCCCGACAGGTGGGCCCAACGTGACTGTGGCTACAGTGGTAGCGAATCTTTCCTCCGATATGCGTACTGCTGCTCCTCTGACACAGGGGGGTCTTCTCTTGTCCCGTCGGCTAGGTGCCCGTTGGAGCAGCGTAGCTTGCGGCGTGGCCTGCTGAGGCTATTATGTAGCGTCATAATGGGCGAAGCCGAGCCGTCGTATCCATATGTTACGGCAGACTGGCAGACGCGGCGTGGGCGGCGCTAGTGCCCCCACTACCTTGGTAATACGCGACCAATAGTGTCCCCTGGCTAGTCAAACGCCTCGGCTTCTGCTATATCAATGCGGACGTCCACCTACCGCAATAAATGCAGTGGTGGGTGAGGCTTTGTATGGAGACCAAGCACCCTTGTATACGTGTCCGCGCCGGACCACCCAGAGGTAGGGCGTCGACTTCTTCCCTTAGCGAGGGGTCCGGTTACCATACAAGAGGTCCGGGACCCTATGAGGGGTCCGGGACTTCCGCGGGGGTCCGGATCCTTCGGGAGGTCCGGAGCCCCGGCTGTTCGGGCTGCCCGCCTCTTCCGGGACACGCGTCGTTCCCGGATCTTCCCCAGTCGTGAGGCAGGTCCGGGACCGTTGCCGAGAGAACAGAATTCCGGACCACAGGGGTCCGGCTGTTTGGACGTAGTCAAGGATAACTACAAGGCCCTTGCCTAGACACAGCAAGAGGGGGTACCCCAGTCCTGGGGTACCGACAAAGTAGTTGTTCAGCGGGATGCAGACGAAGTAGTCTACTGGGGAGCAAGAGAGCAGTCGTGTGAAGACGCTCTCCAAAAACCTGACGGCCCGCTGTCCCAAGCAAGGCTTTGAAGGTCTGCTCTTATGGAACTGTGCGCATAGCGCTAGCGATGAAGATGCTAACAGCAGCAAAAAACAGTGGAAGAACAGAAGAGGTCTCCTAAGTAGAAGTGTCTGCCGTGTTGAGATGTGTGAGAATGAGAGGATGTTGGCTCCTTATGTAGGTCATCGGAGAGGAAGGGGGACGAACCCGATATAACAATGACAGTCAATTGTCACCATTAACCATTTATCAGTTATTTGTTTTAATCATCAATTCCAATTCAACCATTACCCTTCTCAATTATCCATATATATGGTGTTTGCCATCTCACAACTCCCCAGCATAATTAACTCGTGAATTCAAATAAAGAAGCCTGGTCCAAATATTTCAACAAATGTTTGGATCCCTAGCCAGATTTATCCAAACAGTACCGAAGTTATCTCGCTCGATGGCCATAAAATGACAACGTGACGCAAACTTATAGCACCGATAAGGCAAAGTACTAGGAAATGTTGCAGTATCACTAGCTGCAAATTAAATTTTGAGAACAACAGACCTCCATAGTTATGGATAGAGCTATGAGAAGACGGCGGCGGAGGAGAGAGCCTAGACAACCCCTTTATGTAGGCCTTCTAGGAGCAAAGGCAATGGAGGCGCGGCACTCGGCGAAAAGAAGCCACCCTGGCGTGTTTTTAATACTGCTGCCGCAAGCCTGCAGCGGCGAACGGGTAGCGAGCGTCGCAGGACCGCAGCGAATAGGAGGTTTCCCCGCGCGCATCTGTTTGCGCCGGCGTCTCGCGAAACATCTGCTATCTTCTCTCTTGCTTTCTCTCTCTTCCACATTGGTTTTCACAAGCTCTCCGTGGCCCATAATAATACTTGCTCTAAGCAGTGCTATCTATCCAGAACAGACGATGATCATTCCTCGGTGTGTTCCCGAGGCATGGCCGTACTGCCGTGCGGTGGTCCGTGGTCACTGTCGTGCCCAAACTGCCCATCTCGCCTGCCTCGGGCAGTCAGGCTCGGGCTCCATCCGGGCGGCGGATGAAAGGCCACCACGCGAGTCGTCGCAGCCTCAGGCAGCCCGTGCCGTGACGCAGGCCGTCCGTCCTTTCAATTGATCCGGCGAGGCGTCGACCGCCGTGCCCACGCCAGCGCCCAGCGCCGACGCCGCAGGCCGGCACGTCCCGTCCCGGCGCTCCCTTCATCGGCGCCCGTCGGCCTCACGCACGACTGCACGAGAGCGAATCGCCGTAGCCCGTACCGGCGGCCGCCTGGCCGGCAGATGCAGAACCAGTACTAGGGAATTGTTTGGTAGGAATCCGGCTGCTTTAAAAACAGCTCTGTCCCTATTGGTGGAGCGGTTTTTATGGTGGAGTTGAAATTGTTTTGGAAAAACGTTTGACAAAACAGCTCCATCTACCTTTTAAAATATAAAGGAAATATGAAATGACCATAATACCCTATTCTCCTTTTTTTCCATTTTCTTCCTATTTTTCTCATTCCTTTCTCTCTCCACCTTATCCTTCTTCACGGGCTCACAGTCACCTCCTGATTCCCAGCACCCCCTACCTCCCGAACTCGCCGCACCGGCCTCCATGCTCGTCTCCGGCCTCCTCGGAGCCCGCAAGCCGCCTCCACGGCAGCTGCCTCGCGCGCCTCCCGCACAAGCCGCAGCTAGCTGCGCCATCCGCCGCGCGGCCTCGGCAGCCGGCCGCGCCATCCGCCGCCCGCAGCTGGCCTCGCCTGCCGCGCACGCCTCCCGCAGCTCGCCCCGCCCGCCGCCACGCGGCCTCCGGCAGCCGGCCGCTCCATCCGCCACCCGGCTTGCCGCAGCCGCAGCGCCTTGAGGAAGCGGATCGTGCGAAGTGACCGGGGTAACGCGGGAGGAGACGAGCGCAGCGAAACCGGGGGCAAAGATGACAGTCGCGATGAAGCAGCCGGAGGAGCCGCGCGGAGCTACGTTTTGGGGCTCCTCCTCGCGTGTGGAAGCCGCGAGGGGCTCCAGGGGCAGCTCCACGCTGGGAGCTGGTGCAAAATACACCATTTGGCAGAGCTCCGGCTGGAGTCCGTTTTAGGGCTGGAACCGGAGCTCTGCCAAAGAGGGCCTAGTACCCCATACCTGCAAGCTCCACGGCAAAATGGCATGTGTTGTGAGCCTGTGAGACTGACGCGTTGCCCCCAACAAACCAACCTGCGTTATTAGGCCAATCTCAGTGGGAGTGTCATATAAGTATCATGAACATTAAATTTGCTAACATGTACTAATAGTATGAGGAGAAAGGATAGAGGAGTGTCATAAAATGTGAGATGAGTGCCATCACCATAACACTCCATTGGCACAGTTCTCAAGTTTCCAGTCTTGATAATTGTGTCGATGACACTCCCACTGAGACTAGTCTTATTGGCGCAGATTCTAGAACATATCAGTACTATCAGAGCAAGACTACCAACTCGTATTATGGTTCATTAATTCATCATTAATGCATACTCCCTCCTTCCATGTTTATAAGGCACACACGCATATCAAAATTCAAACATTCCCAAACTTTAACCAATAAATTGACTATTAATTTTTTTCTTTATAATGTAAATTTTATATGATTGGACTCGTAAAAATATAGTTTACAATGATTATAAATTTATAATTATAAGTGATATAATATATAATAAATAAATGATCAAACTGTTGTTTAGAAGATCGTTCCATGTTTCATCAAACCTTATAAATGTGGAAGGAGGGAGTATAGCTTAATTATTAATATATAGTCTACTTCATCCTCTATCAAGCTAGTTTGGAACATGTGTCTTAGCTCGATACAAGCTTGTAGCCGCGTCTACTCTCTTCTTTACCTGCATTAATATGATGTGGCATCTTACACAACTTGCTTAGGTAGTCTTATAAGAGCAAGGTTAATAAACTGCCAGTTGCTGACCGTAAGGATCATTGAAGTCTATCTCTCAACCCACTCGTATAAAATATAAAAATAATAGTCAAATTATTGGTGAGAGATTGCAATGTTTGAATCTTGATATGCATGTGCGCTTTATAAAAATAAATGGAGGGAGTAGTAGTTAGTCTTCATCATTAACATATGATCCGTTTGTCTCTCTTAAAAAGTATATTGATTTTTGTTGAAGCTAGTTATAAGTTTACATCCTGCTTCTATTCCTTCTGCTTTTCTCTCTCCTCCACCTTAGCATTCAATGTGTTTATAGTCTTTTTACTCCATGTTCACGAAATGATGCAACTCTACCATTTTTCGCACAAACCAATAACAAACGATTATGTAGAAACACCCGTATGATATGTACTGTGCCCATTATAATCCCTACAAAAATGAATCCTACGCTAGCTGGATTATTAGGCTAGAGTCGCATTCTTTTATGGATAAATTTTAAACTCTAATTTTTTTTTGGCGAACGGAGAGAGTATCATACTTGCTCTCTAGCATTTCCCACGTGTCGAATTCTCTCGGTTTCACAACGACAAGATGAGGACGTGATGTGTCCAATCTCCTTTGTAAAAGAACTTCCTTTTGCGCCTGCCCGGAACAGTGCCGTGCTTGCTTCGTTCCGGAACAGAAAGCCACTGTACAGTGGAGTGGACGCCCATGTGTCGAATGGCGAGCACAGACAATGAGAGACCGGGAGGCTCGCTTCGACTCGTCGGCGGCTACGGCCGGTCAAAAACTCGTGTTAAAAATCCAGGGCCAGCCGCATCGCGTGTATCAGTGAGGAATGTGGAGTACTCTATTCTGTTTGTGATGAGTGAATTGTCAATCGTGCGGTGTGATCGTGTGCTTGGTCTTTGGTTGCAGGTATACGGGCGTCAAGTGTCGACGGTGAGCTGCCGTGGAGGTGCTGTGGCCGATGGACCGTGCGGTGGACGGCGGTGAAGGCCAGCCGGGACTGGAGCTCGTGCCGGGCGGCAGCTGTGGCGTCCACTCCTGGATCGAGGGCGCAAGTGGCGACGGAAGGCGGGTTTCTTGGTTTGCGCCACAAAACCAAGGAGGCGGACGACAGATGAAGACGCCAAGTCGTGGAGGCACGAGCGTCGGTCTCGGGACTGACGGCGTCGACGGCGTCTAGGGCCTCGCTGCGGGCGAGGAGGTGACGGGCGTCGGGCGGCATTTAGGGCCGTCAGAAGGCCGAGGCAGGAACGGCGTCTAGGGCCACGACGTGGAGGCGGGAATCTTCCCGCGCGTGGAGTTTTGACGGTTTTCTCAAAACCGGCCACCTACCCGGGTATCGCGAACCCTTCAAAACCGCGGACCGGATCTTCATCTACGTGGCGGCATCGCGGAGAAGACTTCAATTCGAAGAAAGAACCTCGGCCGTCGGATGAGTCCATGTATCTTTTCCGATTTTGCCCCTACGGGCCTTTTAGTTTATTTTCAGCTCTAGGGGTAGTTTAGTCTTTTTGGTTGAGAGTTGTTGGGGTTAAATACCCCCTCTCCCTCCTTCTCTCTTTTTCTTTTGCCTGGACAGCACGCGCGCCTCCCCTCCTGGGAGTCCTCCTCATTCCTCTCTTCCTCCCTCTCCTCTCTAGGAATAAGAGGCATGGATTCTTGAGAATTTTGTACTGAGATTGATCAGGAAAGGAGGCCCTTCCCTTCTTGTGCCCTCCGGGGTTTTGAATTCATCTCGTTCTTGTTCATCTTGTCCCTCGTTTGATTGAATTTCGATTTTCTTTCGTCGATTCATGAGCATGAGTTGATGGCTTGATTCTTGATGATTTCGTGACTCTTTGTAGTGATTCAAAACCATCTAGCCTAGTGCTATACCCTCCGGAATCACGAGTCCCCCCGAATCGAAGTTGTTGCGTTCTTAAGAAAACCCCAATCTTGCTCGGAATTTCTTCGATTCCTCCCAAACCATGGAGTGATTCATCGATTTCTTCTGTGGACATGTTCACAAGTCCTTTATGATCGTGCCTACGAATTTTGGTGAGATTTTGACTTGATTTGATCCTTCGATCATTGAGTTTTTGGGCGAGGCGCGGACTGGAAAATCGTTTTTGGTTTCGAACAGAGTTATTACCTATCACCGGTTTTGTGTTAGAGTTTTCTGCTGTTCGCAAATTGCACCGGTGCATAGCTCTCGACGAGCATCGGATCAACCGGTGTATGTTGACCAGCAACCCCACGAGTGTGTTTTTACTTGTTTAACCGGCATATTGATTTTTCTCAACAACGGTTCATCCGGTGCTCTGTTGGATTTGATTTGCTATCTCTCTGGACAACTGCACCGGTGCTTTGTGTTTGTGATCGTCGGTTTAACCGGTGCTTAGAAGTTCATTTTGAGCTCTCTCTGGACAACTGTACTGACGTTTAAATCGATTTTATCGGATCATCCGGTGCTCTATCACCGGTTCAACCGACGCCCTTTGAAGCCTCTGCATCGGTTCAACCGGTGCTCGCTTTGACTGCTGCCGGCTCTGCTCGTCGGTTGAACCGACGCCATTCAAACTCAATCGTCAGATCAACCGGTGAGTTATACCGTGCTGTTTCTCGTGCTGCTTTTAGTGCTAGCTTCTGCGATTGTTCTCGCTTGTTCCTAGGACTGCTTTGTGTTAGTGTAGCTCCTCTATAGCTATTCTACACTTCACATAGGACTCGAGGTTTGGGTATAAACTTGGGATCATAGGTCGAGTTTTTAATTGCGAGAATTTTTTATCGGCTCCCGTCACCCCGTCTGGTCGCCTTTTGGTCCCTCAATCAGCAGACCGGCCGGGCCGTGCAGTGTGCAGTGGTGGTTGTCGGGGGCGACGACGGATTGATTGCATCGAGACCGGTCAGGTCACGGGCGCCTCACCTGGTTCTAGGCCGTGCAGGACCACACCGCCGTCTAGAATGTGCAGCGCGGAGGATAACACATAACAGCATGCACTTGTCCTGTTACGTTCGTCCCACTGCCAGACCAGACCGCTTTTCTGTCCTCTACTACGCTACCGCTCCACCTGCCTGATAACTGATGAAGTGATCAGCGTTTGCTCTCTTCACCTGGACCTGGGGAGCAGATTGTCGAATTTCGCAGCACAACACCCTTTGGCTGGTACCAACATCACTCATGACTCACTGGCTACAGCAGTAGACTATCCAACAAACTGTCCAGCACCTACCTGCTTGTACAATGCCTTGCCAAACATCTCACAAACTGAACAAGACGAGATCAAGGGTCCGTTTGGTTGGCTGCATAAGTTCTAGCCAGACTCTAGTAATGTAGGTGTCTCATGTTTGTACCTGTTTAAGGTTCTTAGCCAGGCTCTACCAATGCAAGGAGGGGTCCTTAGCCAGGCTTGCTGGAAACGCCCGGATCGAGCTTCTCCACGGAGCCAGCCTTGGCTTAGCTTCGGCCCGATGTCTGCTCACATCTTCATTTGCCCACCGGTCTTCCCCGATCGTCTGCTCATCAGAGATGCCCTTCCCCATGGCGGAGCTCCCCGCCTGGCTGGCGACGAGGCCCCGCGACGAAGCTTCCCTGCACAACTGGTGGCGAGAAGGGAGAAGGATGGGTCTTGCGGCAGAGAAGGACGCTGGGGAGAGAGATGGCGGCGGTGCTCCACCTCTCGTCGGACCTCCGCAGGGAGCAGGCACGCGAGCCGCTGCATCAGGTCGTCGACACGCCCTCCCCGGTCGTGGTCCGCCTCTCGCCGGACCTCCGCTGGGAGCAGGCACGCGAGCCGCTGCACCTCGTCCACGGATTAGGCCGCTAACCTCATATCGGCATCAACGGATCTCCATTTGCAGGAGCAAGACGGGGGGTGATGACCGGGAACTCGCCCAGCCATGGCGGCGTAGCATGCTCGGCGGACCGGATCTAGCCCGCGGCTGGCACAGTTGGGCCCGGCGGCGGCGACAGAGTTCACCCTTTCGCGGCGGCGCAGCACGTCCGCGCACGGCCGACAAATCTGGGCCCGCTGGCGGCTCCGGAACCTCGCTTGCACGCGGCCAACGGAGCGGCTCCCTTCGCGGCGGCGCAGCATGCTCTCCTGCGGCCGGCGCTGCTCGCCCGTGCGGAGCCGGCGGAGCATGCCCACCCGCCCGTTGGCCTGAGATCGCACCGAACTCAGAGCCTGTTCGGCTGGTCTAGACTTGCTTGGCTTATTACGGATTATTTTCTTCTCACACAATACTATTCAATCTACCAACCGAGCACTATTCATTCTACCAGCCGAACAGACTCTCAGGGACAGAGGATAGAGGTGTGGTAACATCACCGTAGCAGATAAGAGGTGACCATACGCGAGTAGACCAATCAACCAAACAAGCATACATGAGCCAGGTTTAGTTAAATCATGCAACCAAACATGGCCTCTTACATCTCCCAACCCAGGCTTAGGCTGGCCATGTTTAAAATTCTAGCCAGGCTAAAGTTGTTCTAACAAACCAAACGGACCCCAAACAAACAGCCATACGCAATCAATAGGTAAGGGAAGCGAGAGGTAGGCAGTCTGTTGTTGCAACCACAGGTTCTTTTTTCTCCCTTTGGACAGACGAGGAAAGCAAGATTCCAGAGATACATGCAACAGCCACGACTAAATCACTCATGACTGATGCATTCTTCTGCTGAAGATCTATCTCCCACTGCCGCTTTCGGTTCATGAGCAACGACGACTCTAGAGTCTACTTAGAGCTAAAAGCTGTACACACAGACGCAATAGCACGGCCCAGGAAAACTAATAATGGAAGGGACTGATCGATCTGGTGTCGCCCGCTCCTATCTGCAGGGTGCCAAGCGGCAGCATACGCCGCTCGCACCACGGCCGCCTTCGCGCCGGGCTAGGCGGCGGCGACGGTCTCCCCGCCGCTGCCGGACTGGTCGGAGCCGCTGGCGCCGGAGACGGACGGGGCCTCCTTGATGGAGGTCAGGGAGCAGGTCTGCTCCATGCGCTCGTCGTACTCGATCTGCTGCTCCCGGCACTCCTGGCTGCAGAATGCCACCTCACCCCTGCACGCAGCAGACAACAGAATCCAACCATCATGACACCGACATGTTTCTTTACAAATATAATTTTTAGAGTTATTCTTTACAAATATATAATTACCGCTGATCTTGCACTCGACAAAAAAAGAAGTGTTTAACCTGCGGTAGATGAGGGATTGCGACGAGTAAAGAATTGCGAGTTAGTAGATAGATGGTTCCAAGCAGTCAGGCTTGTATCACAATCGACGAACAGCTCATATGATTGGGCACTTGTTTTTATTAATGATTTGCTTGGAGTGAAGTGTGTGGGCTTGACTCATGATGTAAAATATACACACCTAAATGATACGCCTGATGCATCAAGTAATAGTAAACCTAAGCAATATAATTGGAAATAAATGACATGCCGAAAGGAAGATTCGCATCAAATATTCCTTCCTATAAAAAAAACGGGAGGGAATTAGATTCATATACTCCCGAGTACAACCAAATGTGTCGGGTGCTGATGGAATCAGATGGCAATTAATTTCACAAAATCAGCGGCGATCACGGAATACTTCCCTCAATCAATACATGGAGACAGATCAAATTTCTTACTTCCCCTAATTCAATACGGATGTTGCGCAACAGCACGAGACCATCGCGGAATTATGAATCTGAAGGGCATCATACTACGTAAACAGACAAGAAGCGCGAGGGAAAAGTGATTCGATCCAAGCGAAATCCCGACGTAGAAAAGCGTGCTGATAAGAGCCACTCGTAGTAAATCGCGCGTAAAAGTTGACAAGATCGAACGAAATCGCGAGCCGGAGTTACAAAATCGATCGAACCCACAGAACTGTGACTCGAAAACAAAGGGAATTTCACCAGGCATTCCAACGCTGAATCCGCTGGATGGTAGAGGCAGCTGTGGTGTCGATCTACGAACCTGTAGATGAAGGTGTCGTGGCCCGGTCCGAGGCGGCGGTTGCAGAGGCCGCACGCCTTCAGGAACGCCGCCGTGGTCTCGGCCCCGGCGAGGTAGCCGCCGGAGAAGAACCCCCTCGGCGCCGCGCCTCCTCCTCCGGTCCCCATCCCCGCGCCACTAGCAGGCAGGGAGCAGGACGCCGGCACGCCGGCGCCCCGCTCCTGGCGGCCCTGCTTCGCCGCCGACGGCACCGTCACCATGCTCGCCGTCCGGGGCAGCACCCTGCTCCTGGGCCGCTTCCCCAGCGTCTTCCGCGACCCGATTCGCTCCGCCGGCTCCATTCCTCTCCCTCCCTCCCGCGCCCCGGCTCCCGGCGCCCCTGCGATTTGATGGCCTTGTTCGTCGCGAGATTTGCAGAGGTGGGGAGGGAGACTGGCGGTGGGTGGGGGGAGGGGTTTTGCGGAGGAGCGGGGGGCATAAAAGGAGGCGCAGGGTAGCGACGCGTGGGATTCGGGCCGTCCGATCTCCCCGGCAGAATCTCTTCGATGCTTCCGATCTGATGCGGACTGGGCCGTCGTTTGTGGCTTCTAACCTGCGGTTTAGGGAAGCTTTCCTAGGTTCACCCCCTCGCGCCGCCCCCGCTGTAAACTCTGCGGCCACATACCAAATACTGTATCGGGAGCCTTTTTTGCGCTATGTTCATGCAAAGTTGGACGGAAAGTTATAAAGTCTAAAAATATGGTCTTAACAGAGCATTTGAGGGATTTATAACATTATGAAACAATGGTATCACTATATATGTGTTGGTGTTATTTACTAGACTAGATGAGTTTCTTGCATATAGATTTGGTAAAATAATGTACGCCACTTGAAGCTTGTGCATGACGCGACTATTAGTCGGTGCCATATGTGTATAAATTGTCGCCACGTACAATTTGTCAAGAACGGCACCGCACTAGAGTTTGTCTTGCGTACTGGCCCCGAATAAGACATAGCATCAGCGTTGGCATCCACTATTGATTTGTTTGTTATAGTAAAAGATGCCATGTAGTCGATGTACCATGTGGTGGATTAGTGTCTATATGCATGGTGACATATCTACTTATCCAACCATGTCATACAGTGGATAGTAAGTAAACTATCTTTCTTCTCTTTTGGTTTTTCTTGCATCATGATGTCATGGCTGCAGCAGTAATTTGTTATTATGCTATTCTCAATTTCTCATGTAGTGCGTTAGATTAAAGTTTATGCACATCTTTTTTTATTTGATCCATCAAATATGTAATGGTTGTTGCATGGTGTGCAAGTAGGATGCATAGTGTTTTTACATTCGGTCCGTGCTTGTCTCTACACCCACATATGCTTATGTGTTTTATGCATGTGTACAGTATGTCGAAGTCTATACACATCTTTTTTTTTCTTGATATGAAAAAATAGCCATGCCATTTGTCTGACTTTGTGCATAACTATCATAGTATCTTTATTTATTTTCTTGCATTTGCATTACTGTAGTGTCATATATAGAGGTAAGATTTATATATTTTCCATAGTGATTTATAAGTTATATAGGGTTATGCAACATTCAGGCCATGTCATTGTTTGGCATAGGACACGTGCTAAAAAATATTGTTATAGGGGGATTTTGCTTAGAATTTGACTAGTCCAAAAAAGGCATGAAACTGGAGTTTTTATCCATAGTTTCTTTTGTTCTAACTAAAGATATACTGGAGTATGAGTCTATATGGTTTATACACTCACACCTTATAGTATCTTTACATTCGATTGCATAAATTTAGCGTGCTGCATACATTGATAACCGATATCAGCATCTCCAAGAGATTAGCCAAAAAGACTAGCCAAATTTACTAATTTAGCTAGTCTCTAAAATAGAGAGTACTCCAACAGACTCTATAAAAACAAGAGACTGAATGGTTAGTGAGGTAGGCTATCCAAAAGTAAAGAGCGAATGAGGTGGGATAGAGAGCTACTAAATCTCAAGAGTCATTTACAAAGCTTGTTGGAGATGTTTTTTCTTTAATAATAGCTAAATCTATCTTTGGAAAATGATTTGGCTAATCTCTTAGTTTTGTCTACCAGACCATCATGCCACAAACATAGCAAGCCCAACTTCATGTTAGATCCCATGGCATCTCTAGGTTCTGTTTTCTACTTTTCTCCCACGAAGATTCCCGAGGCTAAAGCATATTGGTGTGCACATCATCACTACACATAGCAGCTGTTTATGATTCTTGTTCCCTCTTCTTCATGGCCATTCGTCGTGATATGTCAATTGTCATTTGACAATAATTAAAAGGTATAAGAGCTTGTATATCAAGCTAGCGTAGATGGCTGGAGGCTTGGTGTGGTCACTGGTTTTGTTTTCCTTTGCCATGGTGTAGGCTAGCAGCACGGGCGAACGCGAGCACTTCCGAGAGCGGCCGCTCGACCAGGAGGCCAAACTTCTCATGCACTTCAGTGCAAAATTTGATTTTGTCGCTTGGTTTCCTCCTTGAGACCAAGTTTTGCATGAGATCTAGTGGTTTGATGCCATGGCTGAATCATGCCTATTCTAATCTACTACCTCCGTCCCAAAATATAAGTATTTGTTGACTTCTGCTGATCATATTTAATCATTCGTTTTATTCAAAAAATTTGAGAAAAAATAAAAAATAATTAAGGTATACTTCAAATATATACGATGATAAAACATGTTATAACAAAATAAATAATATTTTTACAAATTTTTTAAATAAAACAAATGATCAAATATGATCAGCAAAAGTCAACAGATATTTATATTTTGAGACGGAGGTAATATGTTCTATGCCATAAACCCAAGCGCACTTGATTCAACCGGTATGTAGCAACGACTAAAAAAAGAATCTCTGAGTTCAGCTGGACCCTCGGACCCGGTTGAACAAGCCCCCGCACATACCACACCCGCGCGGGGGAGGAAACCTCACGTCCTCACTCCTCACGCGAGGACGCAGTGCCGCGCAGGCCACAGGGCGCGCCGGTGGAGGCCGCAGCCCGTGCGGCGTGCGAGCCAAGCCGGGGTCGGCATCCACGGCGGCCGAGGTGGCGGGCAGGCGGCAGCAGACATGCCAAACCCGTCGCCCTCGCGGCCGCGCCCGGGGATGTGATGGCCGAGTCCGACGGCTCCTCCAACCTGCGGGGGGACTCCTGGCCCCGCCCCCACCGCTCCGTGGCGGCCGCTGGAAAAAGAAAAAAGCTGGTACGGCGGGCGGCCGCCCTGGCTTGGCCGCGCGCGCACCCGAAGGCGGCCGCGCCGCGCGCGCGTGTGGTGCTCGGTGCTCCGTCTCCCCGTTCAGTTCGGGCATCGTTTTCTCTCGCTTTCTAAGCCCCGGCGCGGGTCGGCCGCTTTCGCGGTTGGGCCTGGGACGTCGCGCCGTGGCTGGGCGAGAGGACCCCCAGCGCAGCCGCGCGCTGCCACGCCACGCCCACCCCGCTCGTTCCGTAGTTGTGAATCGCGCGCCTCCAGCCGTGCTCTGCTCGGTCGCGTGCTGGATCCACGCGCTGCGCGAGGTGCTGAGGCAACGACGAAAAATCTTCGGGGGATCGATCCTTCGTCGCCGGTGGCCCTCACGAGATCGATCGATCGCCCGAAATATCTCCGAGCGCCCAAAATGCACCGAAAAGACTCGGCCTGGTGATGGAAACCAAGGCCAGGACGCCAAGCGATGCCCGCGAGACCCACGGGAATTTTACACGTTAGCCTCCGCGTGTACGAATCGGGCCGCCATCAGGCGCCGGGGAGGCGGGGACACGCCACCCCGCCGCTTGCCTCCCCTGTTCGGCTGTTCCTGAAGCCGAGCGATCCTTTTTTTTAAGTAAAATGACCCTATTAGACTATTATTTTGTGATTTTGATGATTGAGAGCCCGTTTAGTTACCAAAAATTTTTATCTCCCCTTTGAACACATGTATGTAGTATTAAATATAGTTAAAAAATAAAACTAATTGCACAATTTGAATGTACGCGACGAGAGGAATTTTTTTAGCCTAATTAGTGCATAATTAGCCATAAGTACTACAGTAACCCACATGTGCTAATGATGCGGTCAAAGGCCTCAAAAGATTCGTCTCACGGTTTTCAGGTGAATTCTGAAATTAGTTTTTTAATTAGTGTTCGAAAAACCCTCCCGACATCTGGTCAAACAGTCGATTTGACATCCAAAAATTTTCATTTTAGGAACTAAACAGCCTCTGAGTAACAACACAATTAATGGGACTAATAAGTTTATCATGTAAATATTAATAGATCCCAGAGATGAAACAAAAAGGCCAAGCAAAATAAAACACAAAAATAGAATTCAAAAAAACGTTGAATATGACGAGTTCAGCAGGAAACAGTGGCACCGGATGCACCGGTGACACTGCACCGATCTAACCGGTTGGCATCAGATACACCCGGTGCTCTATCACCGGTGTAATGGGACGAGCAATGCCCATGCCAAGGGGGAGAAATTCTTGTAGCACCGGATGCACCGGTGGTGCCAAGTTGAAGCACCGATGCAATCACCATACTACTACTCAGAGAGCATGTCAAGCAGTCGAGGAGGGGCTCTTCAGCACCGGATGAACCGGTGGTGCATCAGACAAGGCACCGGTGTAATTTCAAGACAGAAGCTGAAGATTTCTTCAGGACCGGATGAATCGGTGATGCACCGGTGCATTGGACCGGTCTAACCGGTGACAGCATGTCAGCTGTCAGAAGGCCAACGGCTAGTGCAGAATCTGTGAGTGTCCGGATGCACCGGTGCCACACCACCAGTCTATCCGGTGCCCTCGCAGAAAAGTGGCCAACAGCTACTTCGACTTGGAGGCCTATATATATGCCACCCCCTGGCCATTTGAAGGTTGCTGGAGTTCAAGGATATCACACACACACCCAAGAACATCTCCAAGCCATCCAAGAGCTTAGTGTTCATATCTTTAGCCCTTAGCACATTTTGAGAGTGTTGTGTAAAGGTTAGCTCTTAGTGAGTGAGAAAATAAGGCCTTGAGCTCTTGTGCTGTAGTTCTCTTGTGAACCAAAAAGAAGATTCGGTGCACCGGTCCCTTGGAGCTTTGGAGCTCGCCGGCAACATTAACGACCCTCCGACTTGATGTGGAGCGGCATAGACAACTTTGTGCGGGGGACGTGGAGACCCCCATCTTTTATGGAGAAGCTTCTTAATGGAACCCGGAATCAAGGTGCCCGTGGTGACTCGGTGTCCTCGGAAGAGACTTGATCTCCGAGAAGCGATACTCTTAGTGAGTGCTTCAACAATGTGGATGTAGGTGTGTCTTTGTGGCTAACCGAACAACGGGATAAACACCCGCGTCAAGAGTTTGCTTCTCTATCCCACTCTTTAAGCTTCCGCATTTCATACTAGCAATCTTGTGTGGCTTTACTTTTTTAGAGTAGTCCCTTGTTAAGAAAAGACTATAAGTTGCTAATTTTTTTTGAGATAGGGGTTTCACACTAGCAAAGCCATAGTTGTACATATAGATAGTATGTTTTAGTTTAATATTGTGTAATTTAGTTGGAGCCATAGGTTTAAGTTTAAACTTGCCTAATTCACTCCCTTTTTCTCTTAGGCTAAAACACCCGATCCCGGTCTTTCACTTTTTCGTCCGCTTTTGGTCCAAATAAATCCCATAATGCCGTGTGTTGTGTAACGGACGGCAGACAGAGTGCGTGCCCGGTGGCTTAAAATCCCCACTAGTCCGCTACCAGCAATCGCGCGCGCATTTCTTCTTTTCTTAAGATCCTCGGAAGGAACAGGGCGGAATGCGATGCGGTCACGAGTGACAGATTTGAGATTTCTCATGTCGACAAGCTCGATCAGAGTAGTACAATTGCAGATATCAGTTATCAGGGCATCAGCCATCAGGTGAGTAGGTGATGATAGCATGATACCACTTTAGAGTTGGCGTATTTTTTTTAATCCAAACAAAGACGGCACTGCCAATACTCTGGGTCTGGGACCAGTTTGGCGCCAATCTTCCACTGAAAGTGATCGGATGACTCACCATAGCAAGTTCGTAATCTCGGATTCGAGTGCGTGTCAGCGCGGTCTCTGCACATTGACTCCAACAAAGCGCATCTTTCCATCAGTCAAGTTTTAGGACTATACAAACCACGCAAACTCTAGTGGGCGAGCATGCGTCTTTGGCCAACCCATTTCAACTTTGAGAGATCCTTGCCATTTGCCAACCCACCCGGCAGTCCGGCACAACACCATGATGCCTCATGCCTGGCTACCGCTCTACCAGCCTACCACAACGATGCCGCCATGAAGGCGTCAGGCGTGCACGCAGCAGCAAGGAGAAAGTGGCGATCTTTTTAAAAAAAAATGAAAATGGCGATCTTGAAAGGAGGCTTTGCGCTGGCACAAAGGCCGGTTCTACACTTGTACCTCAGCACGCACCCATCGGATTTGCCATGGGCCTGAACTCTGAACCTGATGGTGTCACCCTGCACCAAGCTCCACTGCTCTCGCCTCTCGGACCGTGCTTCTTACGTGCGTGAGATTACAGCGCGGCACAGCCCAGACCCCTTTCAGATATCTTATGATCGATGGCCTTGCTTTCCGCCGGCAACGTCTGAGACGAGAGCGTGCTATTGTGTCTGTGAGAGCGACAGAGATTGACCCCAGGGACAGTGATCAGCTGATCTCATATTCCACTCCCTGATCCCAACATAAAGAGCGGGTGGGGATCTAAGCGCGTAGATTACTAGAATCTATCGACGCAAAGTTTGCTTCTTGCTCCGCGGGCCATCGGTCTAAACTCTGCTACGCTACATTCTTCCCTAACTTTACCACGCCACATAGAAAACCTCACAAGATTCAGAGTGACAATACGATGCCACCATGTCGCTACGCTTACTATCTACTGCCTCGCTACAGCTACCTAAACTGATGGTAACTGAGCTGCTGTGTCGAGCACTCCTAGGGTGTGTCACATGACGGAGCAGGCGTTGGGGTTGTCGTCGCTGAACATGTCGGTGATCTGCTCGGCGCCGATGGCCGCCTCCGCGCTCCTCGCCGCCGGGTAGTGGTAGTAGCCAGCCGCTGCCGGGTTCGCCCACCTGCCGCCGTCGTGGGCCTGCAGCTGGGCCGCCCCGACGCCGTAGAGGGCCACACCCGCCGGGACGTAGTAGTAGCCGCCGGCCGCAGCAGCTTTCTGGGGCCACGGCTCCGCCTTCTTCCCCGTGGATTGGGCCCGCCGCAGCACCGCCAGCGGGTCCACCTCGCCAGTGACCGTCACCTTCTGCTGCAGCCTGTTCACCTCCACATGATGCACTCCTGCAGGCGGCGGCTTCAGAGTCATTAACCGCCACTGTGAATTAAAATCGAAAAAATAAACACTTCGATTTTCGAAGGAGATCATTTCCCTTGTCTAGTGTAGCTCAGATGCTCAGTGCTAGGTGCCGGAATATGTTGTTGCATTATTGCAAAAAAAAAAGAATGCTGGGAAAAGCTTAGGCTGAAATGACATGATTGTCATCACCGACTCGCTGAGTGGTGAGTGCGGAGTGCTCATCATCAGGGGCAGGGCTCTGAAGGTTAGTCATGGGCGCAATGCTAGCGAGCAACGAAAAACTAGCGCCAATGCGCAGGACCAGGGGACCAGAGGGACGGGTGACCAACCTCTCATGCCGGAGAGCGCTTTCTTGACCTCGCGCTCGCAGCGCTCGCAGTCTATCCTGACCCTGAGCTCCACCTCCCGCACCGGGCGCCGCAGCACCATCTTCTTCCTCTTCTCCCTGAGGCGGCCATTGATGGCTCCCAGCAAGCCGAGCAGGTGCCTCATGGCGCCTCCCATGGGAAATGCCGCAAGGCCCTGAGGTGGTGGGTGAGCTCGATCTCTTTTTGTGAGGTGCAAGTGGTGAAGGAAGCCTAGCCTAGCTAGGCAAGCCTAGAGGGGCACTGTCTGGCGTTGTCCGAGGCCGGCAGGGGCTGTACTGTTCGGAGGCCTGGCTTTTGAACTAGGAGGCAATGGCGAGACGTTCGGTGTGACCGAGTGAGAGGACGGGAGAGTGGTGAGGGAAGGGGTGTGCTGCCGTGTTGGAGGCTGACAAGAGAACACGACGAGGGGAGGAAAGAGGAGCCGTGGTGTGGTGCGAGGTCTCGTCTCATGTGACGGTTGCGCAGCGCGCAGTGGAATGGTGGTGCGGTTGTGTGTTGCAGTAGGCCAAGCAGACTCGCAGGGCACGCACAGGCAGGGGCTTGGGACGAGCGGAAGGTGCAAGAAATGGGTCTCTGCAAGGCTGAGGCTTTGGAAAGTGGATGTGGCCATGCCCATGCGGCCATGCGTGTGGAAGATGATGTACAGGCGCTTCAGAGGACATGCTCGTCGTTTCCACACTGAGACGAGCATTACATGACTGCATTCCTTGTTGGAGTTTCTAGGTGGTGAGCCAAAGGATGTTCAGAAAGATGCAAGCCAGCAAAGGGGACGTGCCGGACCCATTCCCAGGGCCCTATGCTCGAAATGGCTCAGACTACAGAAATGGTTCTGAAAGACGCAAGCCAAACAAGGGGACCAAGGGGGCAACGGCGGCAAAATGCAGATCTACTAATCTCAGGGAACAAAAAGCATCATATATAAAGCACATAGAATATACAGGGCTATGGATTAGTATTCTATCAGTTGTTCATGAGATGAAGAACACAGTGGACATTGTCAGTAACAGCAACGGGTAAGAGCTAGCGAGGAGCTTCTGTAGGTTCGTCGTTGCACTGGAGGGCGGAGCCGTGCCTGCGACCGCAGGCGTCACTGCCGGCGAAGTCTGCTGCTCGTTCGACGGCAACGGGTCCTCTGGACTGTTGTGCTGCGATGGGCCCAAGGGAACAGTCGTGCTGTTGTCAACGTCACGGCCTGCGTTTGCAGGAACGGGCGTTGCCATATTTAAGACTCGGATGAACGGTAAATTTAGTATTCACTGGTTGGTGGGGCATTCTGTGGCTTACATTCAGAGCGGTACCAGCCCAGCTTCATGTTTTCTCGGTCGAACACCACATGATATCCAACAAGGAAATTCTCTGCATTTCACAATTAGATTGGATTTATGTACACGAAATACCAAAAGAACAAACAGCATAGATTCATTGCAGCACTTACGGGCGATAATTCCAATAGGTTCCGATGATGGAAGGATGGCTAAGCAGAACCCGGCGAGTGCTCCCTGTAAATCAGCCAGCACACTAGATGATCAGCTAGAGGTCTGAACTACTCTGAAAGGTTTTTTAAGTTGAGTTCTATTAACTATAATCAGCATGGAGTTTACTTTGCTCTCTTAAGGGAAGGTATTAACAACTGTTGCAAAAATCCCATGTTTTGAAAAGGATCAGTCACTAAATCCCAAGGATCAGTATCCAAACCCCTCCCAAATATTCTGTTGGTTTATGCAAACCAGTGGTGTGAACTAAACAAAACTTTTAAATCAAACAACTGTTGCAACATGTAAACCTGCACGTTATCTTTTAGTTGGCATGCATGCAAGCTTTAAATGTACTAACTCAGATCTATACGGAAGCGAGCTCAACTGAGCAGCATTTCCGTTCAGGAGCTTGTACTTCAAAATGTACTGATTGACAGCAAAAGGACACATGTAAGATTCACTGTCAACATGATTTCCATCATTATCAGCTAATTGATTTTGAGGCCATTTTTTCCCTCGCCCAACAAAGAGAACATACCTGTTTGTCATTAAATGGAAGGATAGGATTAACAGCCTGGAAGCTCTTGTTCGCAGCAAAAGTCAGAGTTATGGTTGGTACATCAGGCATCTCGAGAGGACTGTATGTAATCACATATCAGAGGATTTATTCAACGAAATCACACGAATCAAACAGGTACTGGACAACCTTAAACGGAACCACAAATTTACTCACCTAGCCATGTAGCAGTATTTCAATGTACTGTCTTCATAAGGCACTCTTGAAGCATTCATTTGTTTGTCAAACTGAAATTTTAATGCCAAATTAGTACTGAAAATTATCCATAAAGGAACCAGCTGCAAATAGGTGCATATTCACCTCCACTGTGACAGCCTTATAAACGTCGGGAGGAAAAGAAGTAAATGATGTTCCACTATCAACTAAAGCCTCGAAGCTAGTACCCTCAAGACATTTATGTCCAATACAAGATTTGTCGACGTTAACAGCATAAGTTTGACTGTAAAATTAAGTAACAAAAATGTAAGTTGAGCAGTAATTAATTTCACGAAAAAGTGCAGAAACAGATGGCCGTAGCTGATATGTTAATCACTTTGTGCCACTCACAGTTTGCCATACAGAGGAACAAACGGTGTAGACTGTTGATTGGACACTCCTTGATCTCCAAAGAAAATTCTCCCGGAATTATCTTCCTTAAAGCACATCGAGAAGGAATTCCGAACTAGTCCAGCTCTTGCCAGGAAACTAGGAACTGATATATCTGCCATTCCAAGGCCAAGGAGTCCATCCGGCGCAACACCATCCAAATAGTCACCACTTTGCTTTCTTCCACAACTACAGCACAAGGATACAATATATTAGTAATACGAAATGGCAGAAAGTCAGGTAATCATGATACTTGACTACTCAAGTTACCGAGTACTACAGCAGCATCTTTAACACCAGTTATTTTGTTCCAAGATTGCATTGAGGCATGTAACAAGGCAAGATGGAATAACAAAAGCAAAGAATGGCTATGGCTTAGCATACTAATGTCTTGTGCAAAAGCACAGATAAGATACCTACAGAGTGTCCGCAGTATTTACGAGCAGTTCACAGGTAAACATTGGCAACGGAATTTTGTTCAGTAGCAACAATCCATGTGAGGACAATGTGATTTGTCAAGTAATGCCAATGAAACAGAATTGTTTATGAAAAGGAAGTACAAATGCCCTGTTGAGGGAGAAAGTGACAGAAAAAGCTTACCCAATAATAACTGAAGCATTCACTGGTACATGGCCCTCCCTGGAGTAGAAGTGCACTGTATCTTCAATCAGCAAACCAGAGCTGGTAGTATTTTCAGAAAAGTACTCAATATTGTATGGGCAAGGCTGCTTTGGGTTTGTGCAGCCTGAACCCAAGCATAGCTCATGGCTGCAAGGAAGATGCCGACTTGTTGTTGATTCAGCAGGCTTGTATATTCCGAGATCTCTATCCTGCATAATAGATGCTCCATTTATGACGGAGCACCTGCCAATCAATCACTGGAAATAAGCACTAAACTGCTTCAAAATGTAGTTGTCTCCTCTTGTTCGTGAATTTGTTATGAAACAATATAAGCAACATAAAACCAAAAAGAATGAAGAGAATCGAAATTCACAAATCGTGCCACAATTTGTACATGTCACTTGGGTTCCTAATCTGAAAACTAAATTTGCCAGCACCAAACTTGCAAGTAATGCCACTTAAGTAATAGATAAAATTAGCAGTGGAATGTAGGCGTGCAACTGATGCGGATCATACATGAAATTTGTTGCATGACCTATGTGACATTTTTCTTTTGGTGGTAGCACAGAGCTAAAATTGCGATTGAATGGTGGGGCAAATTAGTTTCCATCAAAATGTAGATGGATTCCATGTGGTAATTTAGGTTCACATGATGGTGTGTAAACTTCACAACTCTACTTGCATGTTGCAACATCAACAGCTATCATAGTGAAATTGAAAGCGGAAAAGATCTTGTAAACATGATGAGAAATTTACAGAAAAGTCAAGTTAGTTTCCAAGTTTAGAACCTCTTTGCAATTTTTTTATGCGAACTCCAACATCTAGCCAATGGAATTAAAACGAACTGCATGACATATATTAGCTTCTTCAACAAAGATTGGTGTGTTATTACTTGCCGAAGAACTGTTAAAGACTCGAGGTAATCATCTGCGCCAATATTTTTACATTAACCTAGTCAAATATGTCTTAAAAAATAGGTTCTCTTACGACATCTGCAGACATTAACATCGCCCTACTGATCAAAAGAGATGCATACCAGACTTCCTCGGTAGCCAGATAAAGGAGCACACTGGATACAGTCACAGGGTACCCAGAATAGGTCACTCCCGGTGTCCAATGCAACCAGAAAGGAGGTGTTTGGCGTCCCAACATCCACCCAAGTGTAATATAACCTTCATACCAAAAGTTAGACGAAATAATATTAGCTTACAAGTACTTCAACAAGGCCTCCCTCTCTGACAGCAAAACAGTAAAACACAGCGAGAACTACCACCTCTGACTGTAAAAACCAGTAAAACACAGTCCATCCCAACCAAAATGACAATTTCCCGTACGAGTAGTACATAACTTTATATTTTTTGTTAAAAATAGCCCACATTCTAGCTATCTTGTGGTAGGACAATTTAAAATACTAACACTACAGCATTCACAGTGGAGCAGAAGTGCAGAACAGTAAAAAGTTGAGGAGCGTAGGATCCAACGGAGGGCAGAGAATGCGGCGCACCAGCCTAAGTTGTCGCCGGAGGAGAAGGTGCCGCCCCCTTTGGAGAGCGAGAGGAGCTGGTACTTGACGCCGAGCCGCCGCTTCTGCCGTTGGAGATCGCTCCTCACCAGCGCGCGGTAGTACTCCCCACTCCCGCGCCGCGGCCACCGCTCCCCGCTCGGGCCCGCCTCCAGCCGCGCCTCGTCAGACAGCCGGTGAACCATCCTCGAAGATAGCGTCGCCGCGGCCTCAGCCGCGGAAGCTGCCGCCGCCACGGCGAGCAGCAGGAGGGGGAAGACGAGCTGGAGCCGCATGGGTGGATCTGAATGAGCTCGCGGGGGTGGATCTGAGCGTAATGCTGCGCGGTGGTGGGAGGAGGGGATCTGCGTCTAGGGTTTGGCGAGCGAGAGGCGAGGCGAGGAGCAGGAGGCGGTGGCGGGCGGGCGGGCGGGCGAGCGTGGAGTGGGGAGGGAGCCACCGAGCCAGGGAGGTGAGCTGGGGCGGTGGTGCGGAGGTGGTGATGGTGGTCTGGAAGTTAGCGCAAAAGTGAGGAAGGCGGGGACGGTTTTGGTCATTTTCTTCACAAACCCTGTAGAAGCCTCAAATTTGTTTTTAACCATACCAGTGTTCAAACTGCAAAAGTTGCGACTTTTGAAATAGCAATAGCAAAATAAGAAGCGGTATTCTCTTGGATAACATTCAAAATTACTTTGTCCAAGCTTCATGATACATTAAAATAGTGTATGAAGCTAATGATTTTTTCATTTAATTAGTAATAAACTAATAATACCTACGTATTACCAAAAATTATAATGCGTTGAGCTACGAGCTAATGATTTTTTTATTTTGATAATATGAGGGAAACGGAGGGCTTAGCAGCTTATTTGCATAAGTTTGTTTAATGGAGTTTTTAACAGCAGCGGTCCATCCCCTCCCGCCCATGACCAGAGTCCCCCACACACAGCCACCTCGAGGCACCGCGTGTGGTGGTCCCCACGTGGTAGTGGGTGGAGCTGTGTGTCATCCGTTGGTCGCTTCGCTTCTGCGTGGGCCCCGCCGCGACCACCGGATGGACGGCGCAGGCGCTGATGAAGCGTGCCGAGCGGCCGCCCCGCCTGTCAGAGATAAAAATCCTCGTGCCGCCGTCCAGCTGGCGAGGCACGGTCCCGCCCCGCCTGTCAGAGATAAATTTTGACGTAAATTAAATAGCAAAATGTTTTTTAACGATAATATCCATAAATACAAACGCACATGTCCGTATTGCTAGAAGCTGGTACATGTGGAATAGACATGCTAAAATATAAACATGCCAAAAGGTAGGCATGCTAATCTTTTTTATCAAAATATTGGTAAGTTAGAAGATGAGCAAACTTTTGAATTCCAATTAAACAAGTGCAAATATTTTTTTTTTGGCATGCTAGCATTTTAGCATTTACAAATTTTGATAGCCAACTAATCAAACCTCAATTTTTAAGTCTCTATAGTCGAGCTGCGGTGTTGGTATTTGTTTTTCTTTCGTAATGATGATGTGATCATATCACTGTTGAGTGTCGACTGTTGGATCGCATGGATCACGAAAATAAGGTTATGTATCTACCATCATCATCGACAAAAAAAAAAAGAAGAAGAAGAAAAAGGCCGCCGTCGCCTTCTCCAGAGACACCCTCAATCATCATGCGGCAAAAAAGGGATTTACATGACGTGACAAATCACATCTGCCCCTCCTCTTTTGGTACCTGTCAACGCCCTCCATGATACTGCCCCCGTCCCGTTCCTCCTGAGAAAAGGAACTTTTTGCCGGTAGCTTTCTCCCCCGTTCAGTCAATACGGAAACTTCAGAAAACACCAGTAGCTGTAAATACAAAATGGCTGAGCCAGGAAGACAGAATTACAAAAGGACGGTCGATGGGGGCGCAAGCATCGTATCACAGAAGATCACTCGTAACAAAGGCATTCTTTGGTGTGTGAAATACTACTCGGACGTCCAGGAAGCAGCAGCGACTCGCTGTCTCCGCCTCGTTGTTTTGTTTTCCTTTGGCACCGTTTACTTCCCAAATTTTTCTCTACAATATCCGTTACATCAAATTTTCGAACACATATATGAAATATTAAATATAATTAGAAAAATAATTAATTATACAGTCTAACTGATTCCTACAAGATGAATCTAATGATATTAATTAATCTATAATTAATTATTAATTATTAATTAACAACGAAACGTACTACAACATTCAAATTCAAACTTTTTCGCCGACTAAACACCCCCTTTTCTCGCCCGCCTGCTCAATGCGAGTGCCCGAGCGGGCCCGGGACAGCTGCGATACAGGAGGCCGCGACCGCGACGTCGGGTTGGGAAACGGAAAGCGCACCGCCACCTGCCCGGGCCGTCGCTGCTTTCCGGGGACACGTGTTGCCTTCTCATGCACGCACGGCACGGGTGCACGTCGCTGCTTCAGGCCGAACGCCGAACGCGGCTTGGGCTGACCACACCAAAACACGCAGGGCTTCTCCTTCCTCCGGACAACGAGGCCCATGGGCTGACCACCGGATGCATCCATTTGGGCCAGGAGTGCACAGTGCAAGCCTTTCCAAGTCTCAAAAAGAAAAAATCTCATCTGGGAGAGGCAGATTGACTTGGCTGATTGTCATTTGAACCTAGTTACCTAATCCTTCCTAATTACAAAACCCAAATTAATCTGTAACTACTGCTTCGATCGTTGCTGCACATCGCCCCCAATCCTGTATCACTGCCGGAGAACTACTAGCTAGCTAGACTGCCTGCGACGACGAACATGCGTTTAATCTCACTAGCTACTCTCTTCATCCCCCAATTAGGGTATGGTTATACTTTACAAGGCACTACTATATATATACAAGGAGCTACAAAATTTGTTTCTTCCTCGGCCACCACGGCTCATCGATCAATGCACCATCCTCAGGCTGGGCATCTGGTGCAGCGAGCTGCTGCCGATCGGGTCTAACCTGAACACCTCCTCGAAGCATCGCACGGAGGAAACCCGTGGCGGGGGCGCCGCCGGAGGTGCTGCCACGGCCTCCTCCACGCCGCCGACGCCGGCCTCACCACCTGCTGCCGGCGCGGCAGTGCCGGCGCCCTCCCGCGCAGCCCCGACGACGTTGCAGCAACCTTGTGCGCTGCTGGGTTCCCGGAGCGGGGGCGCCATCATCGGGGAATCATCCTCGTGCTCGAGGAGCTGCATGGTGAGGCGGTCGCCGCGGCGGCGGGCGCGGACGCACTCGGGGCGCACGACGGGCACTATCCGGATCACGAGCCGCCCGTCGCCGGTGCGCGTCCGGCGGAGCGCACCGCGGGCGACCAGCGAGGGGATGGGCGGGGGCAGCCGGTGCCTCGTGCGGCGCCGCCCGTACGACACCCAGAAACCATCCAAGTCCTCTTCATCCTCCTCCGTGGCCATCCCGGCTTCCTTCACCTTTGCGGCCTCCTTCATAACTTCTGGCTCCGCTCTCCTCGTCCTTCTTCGTCCTTTCGATATCGTCGCTGTGCCCAATGTTCGTCCCGTCGTCGCCGTTTGCTCCGACGACGTCCTCGCCACCACCGGCACAGCGGCGGGACGCTGCGGCGGCGGCGGCCCGCGTCACGACAGCGCCCCTGGCGGCGTCGGGCGCGGCGAGCAGGGATCGGAGCCCGGAGGCCCGGCACTGAATCTCTCGGCGGAGTTGGGCGCGGACGGCAGCAGCATCACCGGGCGGGCGGATAAGGTAGCCGGATCGGGTGGGGGAGCGAGCGAGCGCCAAAGCGATCGGCCGAGGAGGAGCTCGGCGGGCGGGCGCACACGTGTCGTTCCGAGGATGCGGGGTTGACGCGCGTTTTATACGTGGGTGGGCGGGGGTTGTGCGTTCACTCTTGTATCTATCTCCGGGAGGGCAGGAAGTGCGCTCGGCCAATTAATAGCCGGCTGATTCGCACTTGGCCTCGGATAGGATAGCCGGATAGCGGATAGGTGTGGCGCATGGAACCCCCGTGGTAAATTTAGGGTTTGATTGGTTGTCCGCATCCACCTCGGGCCAGGCTCGCGAGCTGCAGTTTAGACTTGTTTGGTTACCTGCATGTGGTACCGGGCCTGGCTTTCGCGGTGCAAAAGTAACCTCCAAGCTAGGCTCGCGAGGAACGCCAGAATCGAGCGTACCGGTCGGGCCTGGCTGGAACGGTGCAAGCGCGCACGCGGGGCGGAAAATCAGTGACTCAGTACTGGCCGAGTGAACCGAGCAACCAATCACACCTGCATGCACGCGCACATGCTGGCTCTGCTCCACCTGGCTCCGGTGCGCAGCCTGGCCCGGCCTCGCACTGGCAACCAATCACGCCCTTATCCATCCGCGCCCTTTGGGATAGCGCCCTGCTTATTACCTGCAGCGGTTGGATTTGGATCGGACTATCGGAGTCGGATGGCTCTCCGTTCGGCGGGAGTTACCGCGCTGTACGTGTGGGCGTGTGGCATCCGAAACGAACCGACCTAATCCCGATCTCATCCTCCACCAGAAAGTCGGGACTCGTAGATCAACAGGACGGACTCTGCTGGTCTGAGATTGTGAAATGCGTACAGGACAGAGGTAGCTAGGTCGTCTGAATAGGCAGCCGGGTCACGGGGCCGCGAGCGAACCGACGGTCGGGGTCGCGCCAGGTGCTCTCGACTCTCCCTGTGGGGGTTGAGAGTTGGTTGAGACATGCGAGAGGCGGTGAGCCTGACTGCACGAGTCGCGATTCCGAGGGGGGTGAGGAGAGGGAAACCCCGGTTAGCATTCAAGGAGGGCCTGGTGAGTATATTATGAAGAGGGAAATCTGGCCCAGTGCGTCGCAAAAGGCTCCACTACCTAGCCCATAAATATACGTATCTAGGCCTCCGTTTTAGTTGAGTGGGCTTCCCAAGCATTTGGGCTCCATATGTTCAGCCCATTTGAGGCATGTTTCGCTAGCATTTGCCGCTAGGAATAAGTCTAGATTACCCCCCTTCAACTCTTCTAAAAGTCTAGAATTCAACCTCCATCTATGAAACCGGGTAGCTGCCCCCCCCCCCTAAACTATCCAAACCGGATATTGGACCCTCTCGAGCTCACCAAAGCTGTTTTTCCATCTGACGTGGCGTCCTCGTCAGCAACGCGCTTACCATCTCCTCCGGCGCCGCCGTCTGCCATGTCACGCTCCCGCCCGGCCTTGTTGCTGCACCGCTCTTCTCGCGGCGCGATGGGAGGCGATGCTGCAGGCCTGCGGCTGCACAGGGAGGCCGCCGGGGGCAAGCTTGCTGGACTCGGCTAGCCCCGCGCCACCTGCGGAACAGCCGTGCGCGCCAGTGACCGACCGCCCGCTGCTCTGCCGAGCCTCGTCACCACGAGCACAGCGCGGCGAGCAAGGACGCGAGCTGGACACGGGCATTCAAGGCCGGGACGAGCTCCAGCACAGCACGCCGCTCACATACGACGACCGCACCATTACTGCTCTGCTCTGCCTCTGCTCGCTCGAGCTCTGCTCACCGGCGCCACGCGCCGTCCGCTCGGGACGGCCCCCTCCGGCCGGCCTCTCCTCACTCGCCAACACCGCACTGATGAGCTAGCCTCCGTCTCCTGCTCTCTCTTCCTCCGGTCGCGTGGAGCTCGCCCGAGTCCCCTCGGTTTGCCGCCCAAATCCTCGCTGTTCTGGCCTCTTTCCTTCAATCACTTGTGCCCACAGCTCCGCCACATCCCCTAGCTCCTTCCTGATCCTTCCATGCCGAGCTCCGGCCACCGGCCGGCCGGGAATCAACGATTCCCCACCCGCCGGAGCGCCACCACCCGCCATGGCCACCTCACCGTCGCCGGCTCACCTCGGCCTCACTTCGCTCGAGATAAGCAGCAAAGCTGAACCGCCATACCCCCGCGATGCTCATGCTCGCGCTAACTCGGCGCGTTCGCCACCACCGTGCCAGAAACGCGGCTGCGCCGCCGTTGGCCGGCCCGCCACCGCCGCTCACTCACTGCGGGCCGCGCGCGGCGGCTCCGCCCTGTCGTGTTGGTTGCAGTGCCGCCCGCCCCGGCGCCGGCCTCCCCTGCTTGCGCCCGAGCTGCGCCGCCGCCCGCCGCCTAGCTCCTCCACGCCGAGCTCCACTTCCGGCCTTTCTCCGCCCGAGCTAGACCCCAGGGCCGGTTCCCCACCTCCCACTGACTCTCCCCGGCCTAACCCCGCTCGCCCTCCCTCGCCGAGCGCCGCCCAGCGCCGCTCGCGACGCCGCTGGCTATGGCCGTGCGTGGCCACGCCGTCAGAAGAGAGCGAGCGCGCAGAGAGATTAAAGAGAGAGGTGGGTAACCGGGCTGACGTGGACGCCACCTCGGATGGAAACAGCCTCCGGTGAGGTGGGGGGTACAATATCCGGTTTGGATAGGTTAGGAGGTCAGCTACCCGGTTTCATAGATGGAGGTTGAATTCTAGACTTTTGGAAGAGCTGAGGGGGTAATCTGGACTTATTTCTTGCCGCTATCCTTGTCACTGGCTTTACTGCATCCTCCAAATCACTGAATCGAGCCATCAGTCTCCTGATTGCTGTGCAGTAGTGGCAGGCAGACACGCCAACCTGCCTAAGTCGTTGGAAAGCAGCAGCACCTGCCATTTGAGCCGTAGCCCTGATTGCGGGAGCAGTACAAATCTAGAGCACTTCACTCCACTGCCATCGATGATGAAAATGACAGCGATTACTCCCTCTTTACACCTGGTGTCGGCAGCTGGCCTGAAACCGCCAAATCGCCAATCAATCATGCAAATCTAGGTCATTCCATCAGCAGTCGATCAAGCAATTCAGAGTTTAGACATGTACATAAAGCATCCGTCCATTATCAATTTCTCTTTCCCCATCCACCACGAAACTTGCTCGCCGCAGCATCAGCTCGGCGAGTGGATCACCAATTTGCAGACTTCGATTCCACACTGTCCGCATCCTCTGAGGACTGAACCCTCCTGCAATGATTTTAGAAGCACAAGCGGGGCACTTGTTTTCCGTCCACCGCACCGTCTCTCTCACCAATCATTCTCCACTTGTCTGAAAAGTCTCAGCTTTTTCGTTCTTCGCAGACGCATTGCCCTGTTTAGTTCCACGGGTGTAAACGCAAAAAAAATTTACGACGGAATTTTGACAATTTGAAGTACTAAATGAAGTCTATTTATAAAACTTTTTGCACAGATGGGCTGTGAATCGCGAGACGAATCTAGTGATGCTAATTAATCCATGATTAATTAATAATTAGCGGATGGTTACTGTAGCATCACTGTTGTAAATCATGGATTAAGTAGGCTCATTAGATTCGTCTCGCGATTTACAGCCCATCCATGCAAAAAGTTTTGTAAATAGACTTCATTTATTACTTCAAATTAGCCAGATTTCTTCGTAAAATTTTGTATTTTTGCGTTTACGGGTGGGAACTGCTACTCTTCTGCTCGATCGTGAGCTCTTGACAACAGCCAGGGAAGGGAATGGATTCAGCTATCATGTCAGTAGTCAGTAGGGCCAGGGAAGCACAAATGCAGTTGCAGAGAGGTCTGACCAGCAAATCAGTGGCGTATCTGCTGCACACTAATAAGGTCTTCCACTAACAAACATGCAGATTTGCACAAGAGCTGACCTGTTCAAGATAGAGACAAACCAGTCTGCAACATGGATGTGATAAAAGGAATACCTAGGGATAAAACAAGGTACTAGTAAAAGAGTGTAGTGGAGTTCCATCTGCATCCAATCATTGGCTCATGCATGGGATAGAAATAGAATCCCTGCATGGGATAGAAATAGAATCCCATAATTCCTAGTAAATTTATTCTCTTTTTCTGAAGGCCTGGGGATCAGATTCCAAGTTGTTCATAGAATAAACATTCCATAGATACAAAGAGTGATTCGTTTGTTTGAAAAAAAGAAAAAAGCAAACCAAGAGTGATTCTCCGTGAGCACTTTACAGGTGCCTTTGTTTGGATTCCTCAAAACGGCCAAGAGGAGGCGTTTCTAACAGCTCATAATTTGCAAAATCAAACAGAAACAATATGATGATACCATGAGGGCACAGACGAAAGTGAGGGTGTCGTGATGCAGACGCAT
The DNA here is from genome assembly GCF_016808335.1 of Panicum virgatum. Taxonomy (NCBI): domain Eukaryota; kingdom Viridiplantae; phylum Streptophyta; class Magnoliopsida; order Poales; family Poaceae; genus Panicum; species Panicum virgatum. The sequence continues at coordinate 61,472,399 of NC_053145.1, read as the reverse complement.
ATGTATTAGTAGTATACTAGCATCAACCAGCAGGTGTTCTTACCTGTAATCCGGTAGGTAGGTAGGCACGAGTCCTCCCACACAATAATTCAATCGAGCCGGCCAGCAGCTTATCCATTGCTTCTGGTAACCTGCTTCCTGTGATTTTCAGCTTCTTTTTTGTTCAATTGCGTACTGACATGCTGTAACATTTAGGCTGTCACATCGAGCAATAAGGTCCCTGAATATTTTTGACAGTGATGAACTAATGATTCAAGGAAAAGAGATAAGGCTACGAGGATGGTTTTGGAAATAGGCACCTCGAATTAATTGATATTTTGCTTCCTCAAAATATTCCTCTGACTAATTTGCTTGAAACACATTTCATTGCTTGCGGAGGCGAAAGCAGCAGTAGCACGGAATCTAGAGCTAGCTCCGCTACACGACACTTCGGTGGTCTCTGCCACTAAACAATAACAGCTACTTTTCTAGTACTTGAACAAACTATGGGTGTATGTATATTGTCTGAAAACCAGAAGCTCATATTGATTTGTTGCAGGTTACAGGTTCCTAGCTTAATTAATCAAAGCTGGGAAATGCAAACACTACTCTTGTCATCATATACTCTAAACTTCTTTCTATCATACACTAAAATTTTCTTTAATGATACATGAGCGGCCACTGTCACGACCTATTTGGTAGCTAACACGTCACTGATTTGACTGAGAAATAGTAATCCTTAATAAAAAAATAACTTCTAATTAGCTGTAGCGATGTGTAGGGTTCAGTTCCATCAGGCCTCGAGGGCGTTGCCAATCATTTGTGTCCAGCACAATTCAGTCTCAGCTGTCCTCATAATAACTCCCTTTTAGAATCGGATCACACCTGACAAGCACCAGCTTCAATTCTGCATGCCGTTTAGTCATTTCATTTTACGAGTGTGGTTAGCACGTCATAATCCCCTCTTTTGGCTGATGTTCAGCTGGTGTACGTCGCCGAGCTACCGTACCTTCAGTCCTAGAAGATGAGCGCATTCATCCGATCCAGCACTTTCGAGACAGGTTATCCCTAATCCATGGCCATAGATAAGACATCACATCACTAACCAGTTTTGAAAAATTTGACACCCTGAGCGAACTGCAACAACGAAAATTAATATACGTTCTTTTGACTATTATTACGTTTTGGGATCGCTACGTTTTTGTGTGTGTTTTTTTTTTCATGTGCCTGTGACTTTGTGATGATGATTGCCTGGAAAACTGGACGGAATATATGTTGAGCTGTTCTGGTTGGTGCGCAAGTTTAAGTTCATTGCGGGATCTGAATGGCAGCGCCGAACTCTGATTGCGTTGGTTGCCTAGAATAATAGCCAACCATCACAGGCCAGCTCATGATAATTCCCCAGCGGAATGCAGAAGTTGATTGGCCTTTGGCTTGGCCAGCCAGGAAATATACGCTGCTTGTCGCCATGCTCAGGAACACACGAGGCATTGCCGCATTGGGATCAGGAGACGTGTGGCGGTTCTGGAGATGGAAGGAGCTGCGTCTGCTGCAGTGCTGCTCCATGCTTTCGTACCACCTGTCCCGCGACATGGACGGCCATTTCGTTGCGATCAAGAACAATTTCTATATTCTCTGTCGCTGACCATTTCGTCTTTCAGAGTATCTAGGTTAATCTTCTTGCAACAGTTCATAATTCAGGGAGAGCTCATTTTGAGTCAACATACGACGGAAAAAAAGAAACCAGTCTAAAATCCGGCCGGCGTAGCCGCATAGGCAAGATAGGATTGGATTCCGTCAAAAAATATTTCTCCCAAAGCAATGCATCTTAATTGAGCATTGGATTATGATGTGTTTATGCTGAAAAACAAGCTCAACCTGGACCACCAACGAAGAAACAGAGCCGAGACAAATATTTTCTACATAACATGCCAAAAAACATGACTGCTGGAGTAGTACAGATATACAGAACAGGGAGGAAGACGCCGACGAGAGACGGGGGCAGTCAAAGTACAAGAGATAGAAGCCATCGCCGACGTCGAATTCCGGCGATCGATTCCTACTCCAGCTGCCGCCCGCTTCGCGCCGCGCCTAGAATTCCCCGCTCGGCCTCGGCCTCGCCCTCGCCTCTCGCTTTCACACTCCACCATGGCTCGATGCCAAAATCGCAATTAAAAACTTCTACTTGGGCGTATCTGTCAATACACCGAGAGGAGGAAGCCCACTACCCCATCGTCGTCTCTCTGGCTCTCGTCTTCCTCTCCTCCCCCACCGAGTCGCCGTCCCCTCGCTTTCACCCCACGCGGAAGCAAGAATTCGTCGTCAAAATCTCACCTTCGCGTGTTTCTGTGGATTTTTTTTTTGCTGCTTCCTTGCTGCTATGGGCCTCTGATCCGGGGCTTCGTGGATCTTGGGAAGAGGAGGTGGGGCGGCCGGCCGGCGGCGATCTGGCGGGAAGGATATGGCCGGCGGGAAGGAGCCGATCGAGGTCAGGTTTCGGCTCTTCGACGGCACGGACATCGGGCCCACCAAGTACGACCCCTCCACCACAGTCTCCGCGCTCAAGGAGTTCATCCTCGCTCGGTGGCCGCAAGGTGAGGCCTATTGATTGGTAGCGCCAACATGTGCTCCGTCTCGATCTGCTGACAAGATAAGGATGCTTTAGTAATTTTAGGTGCAGAAGTATTCGCCGTGTCATGAGATTCCTGGATCGTGTATTGCTTCTTTTTCACTTTGTGCTCATGTTTAGTCTTCCTGCATCCGCCTGTTGGTATGCTTGTGGCGTATGGTGCTCGTGGCATGCTTGATTTTTTTTTTCCTGGATGCATGGTCAATTGAGTAGTGGAACTATGCTCCAGTTTTCTTGTTCAGCAAAGTCCTAGAACTGGTTATGCCTTATTCAATTAGCTTCAGCACTATCCTACAATTGGCTATGCAATATTCGTTGATTAGCTTGTGCAGTATCCCATGACTGACTATTCCATATTTGTTTTTACCTTCATAAGTGTCCTGTAACTGGCTATGCCATATTCGTTTTATTGGCATCAGCAGAATCCTAGAACTGGCTATACCGTAGTTTAGTGTTAATTACCCTTCTTACTGTATTTTATATGGATTTTCGATTGTGAAAACAATTGCCATTTTTTGGCAGAAGAGTGAAATAGAGTATTGTTTTTGTAAACGGTTGAATAAGAAACCATTGGTGGAATGGATGGACAAATAAGGTCCCTTGTTTTGCTTGCTGTAAAAGATTGAAAGGACACATGGCCATGTTAATAATTGTTGTCTATCTTTTGATTAAGTATTTACTCTCTTGTAGTATGTCAACTTGTCAAGGGAGCTCTGGTAGCGCTAAGGAAAGTTTTTAATGGAGAAATTCAATAGTTCAACCTTTCACCGTGAATACACATCTGGCTAATAATTTAGTCTATGATGTTATCTGTTCATCTTATTAGATGAGGGCAAACAATTAATTATTAACTCTAAATTGTCTTGTTCTCGTGTATGTGCTGCTTTGGTGAAATCGTCTGGACATATGTGCTGTTTCTGAATTGAACCTTGGCTTCATTAAATAGTATATCACGTAAAAAATAATTTGGATGTCAGCCCACATTTAAGAATGTTAGTCAGCATGGACCGTACATGAAAGTTACTGACAAACACAGCTTAATCACTAAGCAGCAGTTTTCATCTTAACAGTTAGAGCATCTTATGTCTGCCTGCAGAAACCATTTTGGAACATGTTCAGAAATAATAAATCAATCTGTACTATTGAATAAGTTGTTTACATTGGATAAAAATAATAACGATTTATCAGTAGAAGTGCAAATCTAAATTCTGATAATGAATCTATAAGTAATGACAGTTCTCGGATTCTCCCACCTGTTGAAAAACTTCCCTTGGTATGAATTCATGAACTACTTGCATGAGCTGCTCTTACATGAGAACCAAGGTCTAGATCAAGTAAAAAATTATGCCTTTTCTGGCTGAATCATATCTGACACTATACTGTGTTCGCTACATAGCAATGTGTGCTTGCACATGCCTGCGCTTCTTGACCAACACATACGAGGCAAACCATCTTGAACAATTGAACATGATATATTCCTTGTCTCATTGCCAGTAATCTATTTGAAGGGTATCTGCATCTATTCTGCTAGCCTCATCAAATTAGCAATTTTGCATTTCAATCTGGGAATAGTGCAATAGCACATTCTATTTTCTGTCTCTGAGATCCTCGGTTGATTATGCTGGAAACTTTCTGTGTGGTCATATCTTGACCTACATTTAGGAACTTCTCCCCGTGCTAATTCTCTCTTCTGCAATTCATGCCTGGTGTTCTTAATTATTACTTACTCTGTTAAATGTTGAATGTAATTTATTCTTTTCATTTCTGCTAACAGATAAGGATATAGCTCCAAAAACTGTGAATGACTTGAAGCTTATCAATGCTGGAAGGATACTGGAGAATAACCGAACACTTGCAGAGTCCCGTGTTCCAGTAGGAGAGGTCCCAGGAGGTGTAATTACAATGCATGTAGTAGTGCGACCTCCACAAGCTGACAAAAACAGTGGTATTGCCGACAATTTCAGCCTTTTATTCATATCATTTTCTTGGTTCTTTTGAGGGAGGACCTATATTTCTATTTTCATATGAATCGAAGCGTACTTTATGACCAACTTCCAGCGTTTGGAACATACTGCCTTTCAATCTTATGGTAGTGAACGCGTCTAGGTGGGCACCTCTGATTAAATACTACAACCTGAAAGATGTTTCCAGTTATTCAATGGGAATTTAGACCTTTAGTTTCAGTAGTTTTGTGGTTATCAGCTGCTTGTATGCAGGATTTCTTTTTTACTTTGTTTTAGGGTACATGCACTAGGATCACGCAAACTTTCGAACATACAAACCACGAGACATCCTTTAATCAGTTCCAGCGCAACAATTCTCGAGGCACTTAGAATTGCCAGGCTAGCATTCGTACCAACTTACAACATGTGATGGATGTTTGGGCGATAATATAATACATGCCCACTAATAGACATGCATACTGAATAATTCCTAATGTGATTTCCTTCTGACACTTCTGAACATACCTCTAACATGTTGTTCGCCTCAAATTTTGCAGAGAAGCAGCTTGCCAATTCCCCCAAGCAGAACAGATGTGGATGCACCATACTCTGATAAGATGCCTGCTTGATGCTGTACAATCTGTGTAGTCCTAGGATTTTGCATCTGCTTTGTTGTGTTCACATGAGAGTGAATTCATTTTGACATCCAATTCTTGAAGCCATTCAAATCCCAGAAATATATGCTAAATATCAGACAAATATGCTTTGGAATGGAGATTTCTGGAGGGCGAATTCTGATCGTCATGTTGTAACAAGCGGGAATGGGGGATTGGATGCTTCCTGTTGTATAAATTGTAATGTCACAAAACAGAAAAAAGAATTTCTTCTTCTTCTTTTCTTTCCTTCTACGTTGACTTTATATCGATTCTTTTTAGCTGTTTCTTTGTCTCGTGTAACAGAAATATTGTACTCATATATGTATGTAACTCAAAAAAAGGAGTAATGTATGCTATTTTGGGAAAGGAAAATAGGGTGAATCAGTGAATGTGACCTGACCACAGTAGCAGTGATTGGTTCTTATTAATCTCAGCGCATATGCGACCTTTTTTCCCCGGATGCATGCACTATTGATTGTGACTAGTCTATGAGCAATAATACGCTCTCGATACGACATACATGGATTATCTGGAAAGAAAATAAATAACAGAATTTCTTGTACGTGGGACGAGACGTACGAAGACTTTTTGTGAATACGGCCCAATGCACTAGGCCTGTTATGGCGTCTTTTTTATTTTTATATTTTTGAAAAACATTTTTTACAGGAATATATTTTCAATTTCACAATTTACAGTTTTATACCCCTACCGCCCGGCAGAGGGGCGACAGAGACTTATATGTAAATATAAAAAAATTATTTGCACGGAGGCCCTTGGCGGGAGCCTGCCGTCACTCCACTGGGCGGCAGGGGGCCTGCCGCCCGGCAGGGGGGGCGGCAGGCTCCCCCTCCCCGCAGAATGAGCCATTAGATGTGATTTTAGATATTTTGGATACAAATAAAAAGCATTAGTAAACTATATGAATATGAAAAGTATAAGTTAGCAATTCATACACATACGCAAATGAGAACGAAATAGGTGATGCATGAGAACGAAATAAAGTATAACATGACGACATGTCCATAACAAAAATACGGAAACAGCTAGAAGCACCTCCTAACCACCCCGGCCATGTCGACCTCTTTTACGCTGAGCGTGGACGTGGTCTGTAGAGTAGGTGTGCCGCTCTGGAGGCCCTATGTCTCTACCTGGACGTCCGGTGGCCATAGGTGTCTGGAAGGTAGGATCGGTCCTGCTGGTTAGGTGTAGAAAATAACCGACTCCAATCTTCGAAGTTCGCCTCAAAGGTATCCTGTGTGGGCCCTATACAGTAGCAATTAAGATATCTTAATTATCGTCTTATAAGTCATATATTTGGGTACATATTCATCATACGTATCTGGTGGTGGTGGATACGAAGAATGACCCATATCAGGAAGCTGGTGGTGCGATCCTGTAAACCGTTCAAATTATTTAAAATATTCATAGAAATAAGAAGCACATGATAAATTCGGGCTACAGATTAGGATATTTACCTTGCGTTCCTTCTGTTGTTCGCCGTAGGGTAATACGAAGAAGGTCCAGCATCATATAACTGTTGTGATCTTATATGTAAATACAAAAGGAATTAGACTTCATACCACAATTAATTGAAATTAAGATATTGACTATATGTCTACCGAAAGGTCGTGGTGGTGCCTGTGTTGGTTGAAATGACATCCCTGCAGCTGGTGCCATGGTACTAAACTGAGTCCCTCCAGTGAGGTTGGTAAGGTGGGTGTGCATCACCTGTATAGACTGAGAATTAATTGTTGGCTTCAAAGTAGGAAGTTAGTAAGTATCCTCACGTACCTGGATAATGTTGCTGAGACCAATAAGGTGCTTGGGAAGACTGCTGCTGTGTGGGACCACAAGGAAACGAGGTCGAGGCTTGAGACGAACCGTACGAGTCATCGTACGATGTTCGGCTACCAAAGGCTTCAAGCATGGAATGTGATCTTTGTGAAACTCGGGTCTAGGCCGACTCTTGCTCATTCCTATCCATCATAGATCACACTCGAATCCTCATCAAATTCGCCTTGGCATCTATGTCCATCAACCTGCACATTTCAAACTGCAAGCAAGAAAAAGAAAGACATTAACACTGTAATCCAAAGTATTTGAAAAGTGATGATAACTTTGACTCACCACCCCTAGCTAATGCCTCATCCCTATGTCGTGCGTAGCCATCCTGTGCTGTCGCAACATGCGGACTGTGGTTGCATGTCAGCATATATCAAGCGGCAACGAGTCTGAGGCTGGTACCAGCTCAGGTACGCCCTGTACGAAGCCTCCGTGTGTGCAAGGGGTCGCAAGCGCCACGTTCTCCTCTGCCTGGTCCCAGCCATCGACCCAAGGCTGCACCCTTGTCACCCACATGTTGGAGAAGGGTTGCCCAGTCCTCGATAAACTAAATATTGAAAACAATTTAGTCAAATATGATTAGTTAACTATACAATGCATAGTCACTGAAATAGTATATGAATTATTACCTGTGGTCATGGCGTTCGACTCAATCCAATGCTGACGGCACAGGATACAACTGCCTTTGACCGAACTGTCTCCTGACTCTGTCCGGGCAGTGAGCCTCAATGTAAACGTCGTACACCAACGCTGAAGTTGTCATCCAAAAGGCCTGGTCCTGAAAGCAAACCGAAGATATCCCGATCGGTGCACGAGTGTTTATAGCCAACTCGGAGTAGGGCTCCCACATGACGTCTTCAGGTGTCAACCGATCAAACTCAGCCACAAATTCAGGATAGGCCCGACGAGACTGTACGTGGGCCCACCTCTTCTGCACAAAATTAATAATAATATGTATAAATAAGAAATACAAAGAGGGTGAAACAAAGCAACAGAATTGCCAACAGAATAGTACGAGTAGCAGTCATTTCCGTACCTGACGAGCGTACCAGAGAGTCCCCATGGTGGGCCTATCGTCCTCGGTGTCACCGTACATATCCAGCTCATACGGTGAGTGGTCGACAAGCGGGCGACCAATTGCTATCCTCTCGTACGACCAAAGCTGTAGCAGAATCGGACATCATGTAAGAATTGCATTGTGCTTATTTTGCACCGATGCCTTGCAGAGGCCACAGGTACGTGGCTGCAAGTACCGCTGCACCCCAACTGTATTGAGGCATTTCCTCCACAGCTGCCTCTGCGATCTCCAGTGCGTAAGGCACAAGCACCCTATCCACATAGGCCCCGTGTGAGTTGTTGAACATTATGTATCCAAACAACCACAACAGGTATGCCTCAAGGGATCGAGTGACGCTATCCTCATCAGCATCATGTGCCAAATTGTCGGGCTGCATAGAAAAGATGAACATTTATGAGTACGAGATCAATTATAAAATAAAACCATAACCTGCACTAGTCAAAAGCATAACTCTAACATTAATCGTAACAAAACAAGATATGTACCTGGAACTGCAGGATCCATGCCTTGGCAGGCCCTGTTGCTTTTGGGTGCTCTTCTACATCAATCGCGATGTCAATATTTGCAAAACGCTCTTCTAGATCGTCCAACCATGTAGGCGGGACGACACGAGGCCCTACAGCATCCCCACTGATAGGAAGACCCAGCAACATCGCAACGTCCTGTAGGGTCGGTGTCATCTCCCCACAAGGCAGGTGGAAGGTGTTTGTCTGAGGCCTCCATCTATCAACCAGAGCCGTCAGTAAGGGACCTGTCCAGCTTTACTGAACCACTCTCAGCAAGACGAACCTATAGTAAGAAGACCAGCCTCACTCAACCTGAAAAATAGAACGATCAAAGGTAAGTACATTATGTACGAAACGTATACGAAACAAGCGTATTCTTAGAAACATAATCCGACGACATATCACCTGGGCACCCATCGTGGGTCACCAGGAATAAACTCCGCTGGTGGACGTGGACGCAGCACGTTAAGTTTCACGCGCTGAACCACTGCAAGGAAGTACCTGGTGCGACGAGTCTATGACTCCGCCAAGTAGAGCTGGCGTATCTTCGGCCATACCTAACAGAAAAAATATAAGTTTTCTGCATTTTCTACAATTTTTCTGCATTTTTCTACAATTTATCTTAAATTTTCATAAACTTTTCTAACATTTTCTTGCATTTCCTACAATTTTTGTACAATATATTTTTATAAATATATTTTTCTAACATTTTCTAATTTTTTCTGCATTTTCTACAATTTATCTTAAATTTTCATAAACTTTTCTAACATTTTCGTGCATTTCCTATAATTTTTTACAATATATTTTAATAAATATATTTTTCTAACATTTTCTAAATTTTTCTGCATTTTCTACAATTTATCTGATTGTTTCATATACTTTTCTAACATTTTCTACAATTTCTGACTATTTCTCCAATTTTTTTCTCGTATTAAACAACTAATCAATACCACAAAATTTATTGGTAAACCTAATTGGTTTTTCTAAAAACTAATCTTAATTCTACCTAAATTATATTAAAAACATTGCCTAAATCGCTAAAATATCATTACTGTTGCATACACTAATTATAGAATTAAACATACAAAAAATTTTGATCGAGAAAGTTGAGAAATATTTATTACTTGCGGTTCGGATCCAAAATCCGGCAGGGCTTCGCCGTTACAACTCCCTCCCTCACCACTCCTCTCTCCCTCCCGCTCTCTGGATGTCGTGGGAAGCAAATGAGGTGGGAGAGAAGCCTTTTATACAGTATTGGGGAGCCTGCCTGCGGCAGAACCACCTGAATTATCCCGGCTCAAGTGCGCAGGGCATCACCATAAAGGCAACACTAGCTCAAACGCACTTCAAATGGAACAATTCTTGGTCTGTCGGGTAACGTCCCGATACAACCACCGGTTCTCGGATCGAACAAGCATACCCCGCACGAAGGCGAGTCCAGAGATATTACAACCACAAGTTTACAACATAGGCAAAGTAGTGATTACAACATGTTTCAAAGTACTTATTACAAAACCAACTTAGTACCTCAGTTATACAAAACATAAGGGTAAAACTTCAGAGTTTAAACAGCGGAAGATAAAACACGACGGCTACCACACGTCGCAAAAGAATACCAGGCTAGCCCAAGCATGGTATTACTCGTCAGGGTCATTGCCGGTCGAAGACGTATCCCACTCTACGGACCAGCCAGGAGGCAACGAGCAAGGATAGGTCAAGCTAGCGATTTGATCCTCAAAACTCATACCTGGAAAAGGGGTTTCAACAGCAAGGCTGAGTATTCTAATACTCAGCAAGACTTAACCGTCAACGGGTATAAGTAGCCCACTTTAGCTAGACTATGCAAGGTTCTGTGAGGCTCTGGTTTTCCTTTTGCTGAAAAGCAATAAAGAGTAGGTCCTTACTTTCAAGTTTTAACTTTCAAGATTCTAGTTGATTAACTATTCTATGTAAGCAACTACTATCCAATAATGGTAGAAAAATAAGCAAACATCAAGATTGATAAATAATATTATTGCTCTTATTACTCTGTGTGGCAAAGAGATCAAGCAAGTCTCATTTCATCGTGAGAGGCGGACGATTCTGAATCGAAATTCAACCTGGCCAGACAAACCTAACACACACGTTTGGAACACCGTCGGGTCGTTTCCAAACAACCGTTTGCCTTTCTTTCCGGCTTGTGGATAGGAACACTCTCCCCGACTACAGGGCTCCAAGGCCGAACCTTGTCCCTTGAAGTCGTAGTGTTGCGCAACATAAAATAAAACCTATCCCTAAGAGAGAGTGTCAGGTATATCCACTCCCCGGTCCAATCGGTTACTAGGCTTACCGCGTACCATATTTACGGCATGTGGCTAGTACGTTCAAAAACTTAACCAGCACTACCACACACCGCGACCTTAGCAAGTTCATCAACACAGACGGGGTCTCACCAAAGGTCATGATATCGAACACGACCCCGTCCGTCGTCCTTATATTGATAACAGAAAGTAAACAAACAGTTCCTATAAAGCTCGCGAGTGACAGGCAATCACTCGACTTTTACCGGTCCTACAAGCTTAGCAAGTAGTCGAACTCAGGTCTAGTGTTCAGTACATAGGTTCCTAGGATCATGCATCTAGGGTTTCAATTCAAATCCTAAGAACTAAATGCACAAGTAAATAATAACAATAAATGATAATAATTTGAAATATAGGTTATGTCCGGGGCTTGCCTTCTCGGTAGTCGCTAACTATTTCAGCTCTAGGCTCTTCCGAACTTTGGTCCGGGGCTTCAGTTAGTTCAACAGTGTTCACTTGAGCTTCGAGATCACCTCCGTCAGACTACGGGATCAGCTCGTACGTCCCGTCCGACAAAGTAGTCGTATCTATATGTAATGCAAGAACAACATTATAAACACACATGGGCAATCGTTTATAGAGTAGTTAAATAACAAATCTAACTATACAAGGCATCACGAACAATAGCACAAATGAAGTTTACTAACTTCAAAAACAAGTGGGGGTGATTTCCTATAACAAGTAATTCATGGTTTGCTAATAAATAAACAACTCAAATTACAAACATAAATAAATTTAGAAAAAATTACCCTAAATAGAACATGAATATATTAAGCTATCCTGTAAAAATCATGCCAAAAAATGTATCCATTTATTCACAACAAATCATTCATTCAGACAACACCGAGAAAAAGTTTGAATTATACAGGCCTAACTAGAGCAAAGAAGAAGCTCAAAATTTAACATGAGGTTGACACAGGGATGATTTAGCTACTGTGAAGCTTTCATGATTTTATCTACACATAAATAATTATGACAAAATAAACAAAACAGAACACAGATTAGAAAGATTCATTTTTAGCTCCTGTTCTAGTCATGAGCTAGGGCTCAAACTTCATGTACAAGCTAAAATACTCCAAAAGAACACTCAAGAATATTTTCATGATTTATCATCATTATAAACTATTTATCATAATTAAAGTCTACTAAACAATGATTAAATCAAATAAATAGCTACATATGAGAACTGACCACGAAATATTTATAGCAACACTAGTGTTACAAGAAAAAACTACCATAAAAATTTCACTACAGTACAAGGTATCAAACATTAGTTAAGAAAAAGATAAAACATCTAGTCTTTATGTACCTAGTGACACAAATCAACTTGTACAGCAAAACCTTCAATAAAAGCCTAACATATTATGATTCCACTGCAAAGATCTTTACACAAGGATTCCAAAACATCAAGATTTACTATTTTACGAATTTCCTACGAATTTCTACTGAATTTCAAAGTTCACTGCTAGAAATTACAAAGAAGTCCTTAGAGCACTATTCAACTGAGTCACAGCCTACTCAAATAACCCCCTGGGCTTTCTGGAATTTCAAACCCGAGGTCCTCGGCCGGGTCAGAGAGGGGGCGCGGGGTTTGACCGGCCGAATCCCGGCGAGGGGCTCACCGGCGGCGAGGGTGGAGGGGTGTGGGAGCTTCATGGGTTCAAGGCGCACCTCAGGGTGGTCTTGGGGTGCGGGGAAGGGGCTCGGAGGCGGCGGCTCGACGGAGCAGGCGGGTCGGCGGCGGAGTTCGACGGCGGCTAGGGTTCTCCGGTGGGGGTTGGGCGAGGGGAGGTGGTCGAGGAGCTGCGCGGGCTCACGGCGGAGCTTGCTAGGGGGTCAGTGCGGGCGGTGGAGCTGCGGTGAGGCGGCTCCGTGGTGGCGTCAAGCTTGCCGGCGTTCGGGGTGGAGCGGCGGCGGCGTTCTGGGGCGTGGGAGCGAGGAATGAGCGGAAGAAAGTTGGGAATGGGTTTCTGGGGTCCTTTTATTGCTCGTTGCGCGCGAGGAGAGGGCGGTGGCCTCTGCAGCGAGCTCTCTACCGCGGCGGCGAGGTGGCGGCCGTGCGGATGGTTCTGGGCTCGGCGGGGGGTCGGGGAGGCTCCAGCGTGAGGCAACAGGCGGGGGAGGAGGAGTAGCGCGACGCGTGGGCGCCAGCGCGAAGCAGGAGGTGGCCGGGAAGGCTCTCCACGGCGCTGGCGGTGGCGCTCTGCACAGCGGCGGCGAGAACAGAGCAGGGTGCTGGAGGAAGGGGAAAAGGGCTTAAACGAAATTTCTGAAATTTCCAGAGATCAAACTGTAAAGCAGAGATAACTTTTAAAATATGGCTCAAATGAAAAAGTGCCCAACATGAAAGTTGTTCAACTTTTCAAGATCTACAACTTTGATGTTGTGCAAAAATTTATTTGATCAAAGATTCAAGAGCTATTTTTAGAAACGTAGGAGGGATTTTGAATTCCAAGGAATTTTGTATTTTTCAATGCAAATTCACTTTAAACTTAAACTTAAAAGCAAAATTTGCTGCCATGTAATAAATGCACTGAATTTTGCAAAAACACCCTCCACAAAAGCTATAATTTCACAACCTATTCAAATATAACTATAGAAAGAACCTTGCATAAAATCATAATTACACATATGACCTTTATATTTACAAAAGGTCCTTTTTCAAGCAATTCAAGCACATGACGCATATAAAATATACACAACTACTGTGCAGACACCTAGGGTGTTACACTGCCGCCCCCCTGCCGGGCGGCAGGCTACCGCCAAGGGCCTCCGCGCAAATAAATTTTTTTTATTTACATATAAGTCCCTGCCGCCCCCTGCCGGGCGGTAGGGGTATAAAACTGTAAATTGTGAAATTGAAAATATATTTCAGTAAATTTTTTTTTTTTCAAAAATATAAAAATAAAAAAGATGCCCTGTTATGGCTGTTACTATTCCCCTGACCCAAAGGCCCAAACATGCAAACACACACTGCATCGCGCCGACGCCGCACACGCCGGCGGCGCCCGTCCGCCCGCCCGCAACGATCGATCACACAGCAACGGTTGGTATTTCTTGACTTCCATAACCGCACGGAGATACTACTTCATCCGAAGAGTATTCGGTAGTTTTTTCTCAGGGAAAACAGGTGTAATACCTTTTTAGCTATTACTCGTCTGATTCGGACACTAGTTTACACCTGATCTGCTAAATATATCCAGCTATTATTTATACGTCTAAATTGAGCGTGGGGACTATAAGAGACGGACAGAGTTGTTATCACCTGTTGCCTACATGATAGACCGTTGAGAAGGGTAGTAAGCAAAAGTACGTAATCTCAAATTTAGACACCACAGCTACGCTATCAATTACTGCTCTAGCCCCGACCAGACTCCGTCTCAAGATTCAAGTCCTTAAGCTAGAACATCCATCACAAGAACGGACGATGATGCCACAAGCAAATGATATAACAGAAGTTTAACTTTGATAAGAACTCACCAAATAGATAAAATAAGTAGAGTGAGACCGATAACTCTGACTCTCTTCTTAAACTTCTCCTCACACAGAGTTCCTAACCTATTCTACAAGTAGCTCTAGAAGGTGGAGTCCTCCTCCTCTTCTCTTCCAAAATGTATTATATTTTTATAATATGAGGCTCCTCTCCGCCTTAAATGCTACTTCAAGGGCGGTGCTGGCTACGATATACACGGAAACACTCGGACACCGACTTCCAGTAGGCAGTGGGAGGCTTCCCGCCAATGTGCATCTGGCCGGAGCCTAGCTAGGTTCGGCCGACCCAGAAGGTTGGCCGACCTCTTGATGGGTCCCTTGGCCACCACCTTCGCGTGGCTGGCTAACAGATGGATCATTGCCTTGTACTTTGGGTGTTGCTGCCTTGAAATGTCGATTTGCCCTACCATGTGAGTCTTTATGATAAGTGTTACGTATGATGTGATCTTCTGTACGGACACACAGAGGGGTATCATCAGAGCTGAAATGCACCAGGGGGTACCAGCAGGTTTAGTTTTCGAGTTTTCAAAAAAAATTAATTAAAAATGAGTTTCAGAAAAGTACATTTCTTGGCGCTTAAGGGATTATGAGAGATTATTTCGTAAGCCCTATATAAAGTAGGTTATGTCAAGTGGCCATAAATAGAATAGTTGCTTTATAGGACATAGACTATCCTCACAGACCAATACAAGTCTTTTCTGCGTACTTTGTCCTCACTCATGCGCACCCGGGAAGAAGTTCCCGGTCGGTCACCCATCCCGAAATTGCTCCAGGTCAAGCACGCTTAACTTTGGAGTTCTTTCGAGATCAGCTTCCGAAAAGAAGTTACAACTTGTTAACATGAGTATTCTATCAATCCTATTAAGCTCTTGGGCTGGGGTGTCACATACTCACCCCCTTAAGAGACCGACGTCCTCGTCGGTCAATCCCAAGCCAAGGAACGTCCCTCTCTTGGCCACGTCCCGTACGTCCAGTGCCAATGGCCCATGTGCGACGTCCGTGGGTCTAGTGTCAACGGTCCCTGTGCCACGTCCATGCGTCCAGTGCAACGGCGCATCCCAGATGCCTGCGCACTGACCCTCCACGCGCCCGTCCACATGCCGGTAGCATCTGTCCCCCCACGCGCCCGTCCACATGCCCGTGCACTTACGTCCATACGTGCCCGTGAAACTGCGAGAATTGGCTCTGATACCAGCTGTGACGGAACTGCCAAATTAAAACTCTCAACTAAGCGTAATGGCCGTCATTTGAACACATCAGGCGTATTAGCTTAATGGTTTAATTTGACAGTCCTTTCTCAGCCCACGTCTCGATCGAAACAACACCAATAGTCTCACGCAAAGGTTAGCGCAGATGGTACAAGCACGACAAATACTTGAAAATACAACGATATACACATGACTCTACAATAAGTTTTACAAACCAAATTTGAATACATACATAATTTATAACTTTACATTGTCGAAACTAAGGTTCGCATAGAGGAAAAAGACCTACAACTACCACAAGTGGTCTCCGAGGAGTCCCCTAACTAAGTGTCTGGCTCCACAACCTCCCATCCCTCTGCGTCCCGACGGATGAACTTAACGCAGCAGGGACAGAAGTCTACGTCTGTGTGCCCTGAAATAATATTTCAACAAAACCCCTGAGCAACTAATACTCAACAAGACTTACCCGACTATGGGTATACATAGCCCACGTATCTAGACATGCAAAGCTTTTGGCTGGTGGTTTATTTTGCAGAAAAGCGTCTAAAAGTGGATCCTTAATTTCAATATTTTTGCTCCAGGTTCTATGTAGATTAACCATGACCTAATATTTGCATAGACCATCTAGAACAAACACGGTAGAACATTAATCACAATTCAAAATAAAATCAACATATATAATATATTCCATATTCCATCTCATATTACTACGATGTGGCTCGGTGATCAAGGTGCCCATGTCCGAGAGCGACTGACGGCGAATCGATTCGATTTAACCTTGCAAGGTGGACCTAACCAACACGGCACGCATTTGTCCCGTCGGACGATACGAGCCAACCATTCCCCTCCCCGCCTCGAACTACAGAACCGCCCCACCTACATATAGTCAGCCGGGCTCAACGAGAGACCACCAAAAGTAAATACATGCAATCCAATTCTCCGCGACTACCCGACTCGCCCTAAGGGGTGGTGATGAAGTTCCATACTTTCGATGCGAGGCAGTACTAGGCTTACCGGTTTCGACTACCTCCTACTCCCGGCATGTGGTTAGTACAATTCGAACATGATCAGCAGGGCCAAAATGGTACGATCCTTAACCGACACAGACGGAGCTACACTTTTTCCATCCGGTCTCAAGTTCTATTTTCTTTTCATTCCAAGATTAGTATCTCATATATAGAAACTAAAAATGTCCTATATCTCGCGAGTAACTGAAAATTACTCGACTTCTACCGAACCCTAGTTAGCATAGCACATCTATCGTCTGACATATACTAGTATAGGACTCATAGTACCTAGAGTAAGAGTTATGCATCTACGGTTCCATTCAACTCCTATGACTTTAATGCACAAGAATAGACATATATATATACATATATATATAAGGTTGCTTAATCTGAAATAAAGGTTATGCATTTTTCTGCGTTTCACGTATGTCTTTGTTAGTATTTATTCATAGTTGACTACATATCATGTTCACCAAAACTCGTGGAAATAATTAGTATTGGTAGTTTATCCAGTGTTAGTTGATCCAAATGTTGGTGGTTGGATTTTCAACTTAAGGACCGCCAACAACACTCTCACACTTAGTTTTTCTCCCATCATCGAGTAAATGTTGAAGGATTAAGGTAGATGCAACTCCCTTAATGTAATATGCATACCAGTTGTGAACTTACTATGTGTCTAGGATCGTGCACAAGAAAATAGAGTAGGAATGCCAATCTTAATAATTGAAGTTTGGAACGACTTAAACTTTAGGTCATAAACCTTCCTTGCTTAGAAATTTGAATTTTATTTATTTTATTTTATTCAAAAGAAATTCTAATTTGCTCCTCAAATTTCCTTGGATCACTCTTTATTTGTGAATTATTCTCACCAAGGCAAAGTCATGCCTTCTTTTTTATCTACCTCTAATCAGGAGTACGTGGAGCACAGAATAAGAAAAGATTCAAGGCATACTTATTTCTCGTATGTTGCTAAGTAAAAGACGGATGTTGCTATAGAAAACTCTGAAAGGACCTCGGATGTCGCCTAGAGGGGGGGTGAATAGGCGTTCGACAAATTCTGCAAATTTCAACACTTAAACACACTGTCAGCACACTGACCGGTCAGACCGGTCCAACACTTAGAATACTGAACAAAACCACAAACCGATCAGACCGATTGGAGTGACCGGTCAGATCGGTCACACGCAGAACTTGCACAAATATCAGAGTTTCTCCCCTCCTCGAGCTCTAGCACAAATACAACCTGGTGTAGTGTTCCTGCAGGTGATTATAAATATGTTGCAAGTCCCTGCACACACAGAAACAGCACACCAAAGTAGATCGATGCGGAATTACAAAAACAATGCTAGAAATCAAAGTAATGAGGCAAACCACAAAGGAGACACAAGGATTTGTTTCTGAAGTTCAGATTCACCCAAGTGAATCCTACGTCTCCATTGAGGAACTCATTGGGCGTGAGTCTCTTTCAACTCGATCCCGTGAGTTGGGTCTCTTTCAACCACTCCTCTCCACCAAGGGGGAAAGATCACGCCTGCACAGACTTGCCGCTGCTCACCACACCATCGGGAGCTAGCCGGCGACGCCTAGCCGTCTAGGAGGCAAACCTACAAGAGTAACAAATGCAAACTTGAAAGCTTTGACGAACCAAGAGTGCTCAAGCTATGGTTTCTCTCTGCAGCATGAAATGGAGCTCTCACAATGCTCAACAATCTCACACACGCTCAATCTCTCAACCCAACCAAAGAATATGAAATCTAGTTGGCTCAACTCATAAAGAGTGTTGGGGAGAGCTTGCTAGTCAAGAAGATAGCTTTGGGAAGCTCAGGAATGCCAGGGAACCAGCAGCCCTCGAAGGAGAGGGCTGAGGGGTATAAATACCCCCACTTCCAAAA
Organism: Panicum virgatum; assembly: GCF_016808335.1. NCBI lineage: Eukaryota > Viridiplantae > Streptophyta > Magnoliopsida > Poales > Poaceae > Panicum > Panicum virgatum. Next base: position 61,453,828 of record NC_053145.1, on the reverse strand, counting down.
ATTAGCCGTTGCCCTGTCAGTACAGACCGGTCAGACCGGTCTGTTCAAAAACTAGCCGTTACACCCTGGACCGGTCAGACCGGTCCCCCAGACCAGTCAAACCGGTCCGGGCCAGAGAAGCCCAAACCTAGGTTTAGGTGCTCCACTTGGTCCACCAAGTTGACACTTGATCATCCAGGTAGCACAAAGTTAGTTCTCAAGGGTTTTCTCTCAGGATTCTCACTTGGGTGACCTATGAGCACTTTTGACCGTGTGAAATAATCAATGTTGCATCCCTCTTGATAGTACGGTATACCTATACTCAAGATTAAATCTAAAACATATTTCATCCACTTGAGTCTTGAATCACTTCATCTTTGCTATACTTTGATTTTCTCGAATTTGGGATTCCAACATTGCATAATCTTCTCTTTTGAGCAAATCTATACTTGAGCTAGTGACTTAGAGTCCCAATACCTTTGCAAATCTATCCTTGGATCCTCAAGTCACTCCAATAAGATATTTGATGCATTGCATCGCTTCTCACAATAAAGGTTGGATATGATTCTTCGAACACCCCACGGATACTAGTACTTCACCTTAACATTTCGCACACATGGTGAGCCGACGCTCCACCAAAGCTGGCTTAGTCCCTCGCATTAGTCATCTCGATTGGTTTCTTCATCACTTACCCTTGCCATGTTGAGTTAAGCTTTGCACACCAACAATGAGTTCCATATTCCACTCTCATATCTTTATTTCTTTGTCTTGCGTTGTAATCATGAATGATAACCATATTTCACGCATTGCAAGCTTCCATAAATAAGACCAATATTTCTAGCTCACAAGTGTATGTCTCCTTTTATTTTTATTAACCTATGAAGTCTTGCAATAATGCTTTCAACAATTTGTATTTCAAATGTGCCAAACCATGAATAGAGACCATTTGATAATATTTCATGAATACTTGTCTTTTGCTTTCCTTCATAATATGCTTGACTTTCAACAATAAGCTTCTCTTTTATTTGATTCTTTTTCACATGAGTCAATGCATAAATGATATACAAATAAGTCCCTGCTCATGATATCTCAAATAAAGTGTTAGTCCTTTAATCATATTTGTCATTCAATTTACCAAAACTCATTAGGGGCCTAGATGCACTTTCAAACTCACGTAACTTCGTGTAAATTTATCACAAAAGCCTGACACTCCAACTTTTTTAGTTTTTGGACCAGTGTGTTGAAAGTAGCCCGTATTTCTCCACTACAAGATCATACCAGAGAGGTGGCAGAGCACTTCTATCGAGAGAAAATAAAGGTTCGCACAAATGAAAGTTTATATCTTCTAAATTGAAGATTCAAATTGAAATCCTATTACACCGGTGGATTTTTAATTAAAAGCTCAGATTTTATTTTATACAAAATATGAGCACGGTCAAATTTCTTTTAAATGAATTAGTACATAATACAAAATTATTAAAAGAAAGTAAAATGTACTATCTAACCAAATGAATAGCCTAAACAAATATTATTAATCTGGGAACATAATATAATTAGATTTATAAGAAATATAATTAGAACTGATTTTTTTGTTGCATCGCAGATGAGAACAAAATTCTTTCCATTTTTTACAATGGAACAAATTTTAAAATTTGTTGCATCCAGTTGGACTATCGGATCGAATTGTTCCATTGGAATAAAAATTAGAATTTATTCAATTGGATCCGACAGCACCATTGAAATAAATTGTTACATGGTAACAAATGGAACAAATTGTTCCATCGGAACAATTATTGAAATTTCTTCAATTGGATCCAATTTTACCACTGGAAAAAATGTTTAATGTGTCTGCTAGATATGAGAAAACACATGAAGCTTTCACATGAACATATAATATATATAACCTATGAAAAAAAGTAAATTAAATCTATAGATTTAGTGTGTGAATATAAGGAAAGAATGAAACTAGGATAGTAAAATAAGAGCATAGATGAAAAAAGAATGGGTAAGAATAATAGAAAAAAGAGAATAAGAATTTAAACGTTAGATAGGTTAAGGATTAAAAAAGGAATATAATGTATAAAAAATATAAAAGACACTAACTAAAAAGAAAAGAAAAGAATACATGAAGATTAGAAGTGGAAGAGATAAAAGAGAGCATGGAACACAAAAAATAGGACTGTGAAGAACTAGAAAATAAAATATGAGGAAGAAATAGAATATAATGGTGTAAATAAAATTTGATTTGAAGGAACAATTGTTTTTGATTTGCAATAAATTATTCCAGCTATATAAAAGAAATATTTTACCATTTTATCCAACATAGTCAAGTTTACTATAGTTTTGAAGATCTCATTGTAAAAAATACAATGGCGCAATCAAAATTTAATTCAAATACTTCATTTGAAAACTTCATTCTTTTCCACTGTAGCTTCGTTTTGCACGGAAGCGAATGCCCATCACTCTGTTAGTTGGCTTGTCAGCCAGCCAGCCAGCAGTGTTTGTCTCGCATACCAAATCAGCATCAACCACCAGCCACCAGCCATAGCCAAGCAAACAGAATGATATTTTTCTCTTTTGCAGTTTTGCCCATGAACTACATCAGTTGCACAGTATTGTATGTGGGCCATTCAACTAATCATGGGCTAGGGCCTAGGAGTTAATTTAAAAGCTAAAAACGCGAGTGTGTGGAGGTACTGTCTTTCTGCGACGCTTTGGATTCTAATCTCCAGCTTCTAGTATTAGCGTCAAAGATAGGATTCCAAAGACAAACATATCATAAACCTTAATCAAGATGTACATATGTATGGATATTTTTGGTGGACGGTGTATAAAATCCTTTTTATATCAAGAAGTAAAAGGCAGCATTCAACTGAATATCCATTATTTTTATCAAAAGAATCTATCTATATATACTCTATGTACATAATTAAAAAAACAAAAATGATACAACCAAACGGGCTCCTATAGTCGCAATCTCTCATTTAGCCCCAAAACTTGCTGCAGCCCACCTCCCATGCCCCACCTCCGGGCCACATAGGCACACACGGCCCAAAATCCATCTTCCAGACCGGCGCCACCCTCCTGGCCTCCCGTCTCCCGATTGCACAGTGCCTCGCCGAGTCGCCGTCTGCCCTAGCTTGCCGTAGGCTGCCGTCGCCCCCGCCGGGCGCCGCCTTGCGCACCCAGCTGCCAGCGGCCAGCGCCCGGCCGCTCGGCGTTCGTCGCCTGCGCCCCCGCGCGCAGGACGCGCCGCGCTCGCGGCTCGAGCACACGCAAGGGCCAGGCTTCGGCCGCCTGCCGCGCGCGCCGAGCAGGCGCAGCCGCACAGGGCCGCAGGGGGCAGGGCTGCCGTGCTGCACAGGGCCGCCGCGCACTTGCACTCGCGCCAGGGCAGAGCAGGAAGCCAGCCTGAGAAGTGAACCAAGGTGATTTACGTGAAAATATGTCATTGCAATTTGTTATTACAGATTACTTTGTGAAAAAATTAGAGGATTTTTTTTCTGAAACTTGAATACCTGTTAGAATTTTATGCTCTATTTATTTCAGATGTTACCACTTTGGTATTTGGTCTTTTAGTGCATCTATTATCTATGTGTTGAACAATTTCAAGTAATGAACAATTTATGTTGTCGGTACTCAATTATGTGCAATAAATATGTACTTTAGGTTGTAAATTTTTTACACCATATGAAATTTTGAATACCCATCTCCCAGATCCTGGACCCGCCCCTGACTAACTTCGATTTTTTTTTGCAAGAATTATCGGGTGTACATGTGTAACCCATGTCCTATGCTGGGTCCGCCCCTGTCGGGTGGCTGCTTGCAGTACCTTCCCTTCACTGGCCGCTGTGCTGTGAGCTGTGTCGGATCAGTTTGAATCTAAATCTTCCAACTTCTTGTGATGGCTTACTGATCCAATCCCAGTGAATACATGGTCCAGTCCACTCTAGATGGGGTTAATCCTTATTTTTTGTAAAGCTAGTTTATCTGAAGGTCTGAACCATAGCAACTCTATTGTTACAATTCCTTCAAAAAAAAATTTGTTACTATTGCCGCATGATGGTACTCTTCTCCCCGACTGTCTTATCAGTTGACCGCCATTGTTGAACCAAAGCTAAACTGCTTTTTATTAATAATTTTATCTTTTAATCAAATTGGATGCACCAGCAAACTGGTTAGGCTAATTCGTATATCTTTTCACAGAGGGCTTGTATGATACAGATATTTTCGGGGATAACAGCAAGAAACTTTCATAGAACTATACATGCTTCTAATCTGTATACTATAAGCTTTCGGCACAAAATTTGTTTTTGCTGGAAGCCGATGTATCAACATATTACCACCAACAATTCAATGAGGCCAAATGATTTGATTGGGGCTCAGGACAGGGTGTCTGCTGAAGGAAATCGCAATTGCTCCTCAAGTGTTCAGTCCACTCCAGAAATTGAGAAGAAGTATGTGCACAATGTCTATGATGCCATAGCTCCTCATTTTAGCGCAACAAGATTTGCTAAATGGCCCAAGGTGGCAGAATTCTTGAATTCCCTGGGGTCAGGGTCGGTTGTACTGGATGCTGGCTGCGGTAATGGCAAGTATTTGGGCTTCAACCCCGATTGTTTCTTCATAGGATGTGATATAAGCCCTCCGCTTATTGAGATATGTGCTGGGAGAGGACATGAGGTGTTGGTCGCTGATGCTGTCAACCTCCCGTACAGGGATAATTTTGGTGACGCGGCGATTTCAATTGCTGTGTTGCATCATCTAAGTACTGATGATAGGCGGAGGAAGGCCATAGAAGAGCTAATCCGTGTAGTCCGGAGAGGTGGTCTGGTTCTCATCACAGTCTGGGCTAGGGAGCAGGAAGACAAGTCACTGCTCAACAAGTGGACTCCCCTCTGTGAGAAGTACACTGAAGAGTGGGTTGATCAGAGCAGTCCTCCAGTACGTAGTCAATCTGCAAGTCTTCTGGAAAGCATTGCAGAAACTGATGAAGATGCTGGTTTAATGAAGCAAGCAGATGATAGATTGAAAAAATGTCATGATGGCGTTGAGGATAAGACCATTACAGCCTGTAGTAATTCAAATGCTGATAAGAATGAGAAAAACCAGCAGGAATACTTTGTCCCGTGGCATCTACCATTTCACCGAGCTGAAATTGGTGGTGCATCTGCTGCTGCTCTTGAGAAGGGATTTGCAAAGAAAGATGAGAAGAAGGGCACGGTGGTCTACAATCGTTATTATCATGTCTTTGTTGAAGGGGAACTTCAAAGGTAGAGTATTCTTACTCTTCATTCACACGAAGAAGTTTACTTACTGTCCCGCCTTTTGTTTTTAAGTACCTGCATAAAGTCACACCCAACATTTGTGTCACCAATACACCATAGTAGTGATGCCTCATAGAAGCTTTCCGCCTCGTGGTTTTGATTTGAGTTATTCTGCTGTTTTATTTGCGATTCTATTGTCTTGATCAATATCAATATGTTTGTTAGTTGCAAAAGGCCGGAAAAAAAAGGAATGGCTAAAAAGAGTGACACCACCTGTTAAAAGCAGTTTGATGACATTGACATTTTGGCTGGCTGTCTTGTACTCTTTTATTGAACCTTTGTTGATTAGAGGTAATCCGTAAAGGCTACCTTTATACTTCTATGGCATTCAGATCGCTACCTGTCACGTTGATTGTCTTATCAGGGTTGTAAACGCAAATGTCATTGCAGAAACAGAATATGCCGCTTGCACTTCATAAGCATGTATTACTTTCATTTTGCTGTATGCCTGTATCTCAGTTCTTTTCATTTGGAATATCTCATATCATTAACTTCTTAATTTCAGATTAGTCTCTGGAATAAAGAGTGCTGCTATTGTTGACCAGTTCTATGACAAATCCAACTGGTGCATTGTTGTCGAGAAGCTTTGAGCTGCAGGGAAAGGGCTGGCAGAAGAAGTCATCTGATGCTGGTATTTATGGGAACCTCAGTGGTAGGCGAGCTCACTGTTTTAAGCTCGAAATGTCTGAGGCTGGCCGCTGATGCAAACAACCTTTTGTTCGATACTTAACGAGTGTTTGCCTGTTCAGCATCGCAATTTTTAAGTCTTATGTTACGTCAGATTGCCCAATATTTTGAGGGCCATCTGAGCTTGTAGAATTTTTTCTGTCGTTCTTAATGACGTTGTGAATGATTGCTACTGTTTTTCTATATGAATTTCGGTTCTTTCACGTAAAATGCAGCCTGGCGTTTGAACTCTCGCATGGTGGACATGTTACGCATCAGTTTTGGTACCTGTGTTTCACATAAGCGAACATTCTCTGAAGTAATGTGCGGCGCATGCATGCCATTCCAGTTCCCAGTTTTATGTCAGCAATGACAGACCTGTAATAAACGAAGGGTAGTAGAATACAGACAACATGAATTCTATTGATGTCCAATGACCAACTCGAAGCAAAAATTTCTAAGCTGATATAACCACGGAATTAGTGTACAAGCAGATTTTGCCGAAGCACGAAAGATGTAAGCATGCATGGATAGGGAAGAGGAACATCAGAGCAACTGCCCGCATAGCTCAAAGTACACTATTAACAGTTTCTGGTGTAGATCGAATTTGTTCTTTTCTGATGTCAGACAGTTTGACGAGCTTCTTCAAACCGACCGCCTATGTAGCAGCTACTTGCCAAACGCTTACATTTGGCTTGATAGAAGCAGCTGTTTCTGAATCACCTGCAGAATTTGCACTTGGCTTGCTTGCATTGTTTGCGGCTGATGATGTCCTGGGTTTCCTCTCAGAGTCAGAGGTGCCAAATGCTTCCAAAGCGTCCAGGAAGAACTTTTTATTCGGAACGATCCCCTGCTTATTCATTCTCTTGAGCAACTTCTGCACAAGTACCTTATCATTTACCTTGGTGTAGGCCTTGTAGAGCAGCTTGTATGTGGAACCACTGGGCACAACACCTTTCTGAAGTGCAGTATCCAGCAGCCGATCTGCTTCTGTGTGCAAGCCGTTCACGCAGTAGGCATCAAGCATCGCGTTCAATGAAGACAGGTGTACTTTGTTTTGTGAGTTGACAAGCTCATCAAATATCTGCCGGGCCCTTGAGACACAATCGCAATGTGCATACATCATGATGAGGCATTCCTGCGTCACATAGTTTGGTTTGAATCCCAGTTCCTCCATCTTCCCAAGCACAGATTCTGCTTTCTCCTGGAGCCTTGCTTTCCCATAATTTGTTATCATGGAATTAAACGTTGGGTGGGTAGGCCTCTCGTTTGACCGCAGTAGGCTCTTGAACACCTGCTCCATTTTATCGAATGTCTGCTTTCGTCCATATGAATCTATGAGTATATTGAACGTGATCACATCTGGACGGCATTGCTTGCTCTTCATCCGCAGCAGCACAGATTCCATCTCTTTGATCATGCCATTCTTCCCATATGCGTCAATCACTCCATTATAAGTGTATATATCAGGAGAGACTATACTTTCATCCAGATCCTTGAACAAGATGTCTACCTGCTTTGTATCACCAGCCTGAGCAAAAGCTCTTAAAAGAATGTTGTATGTCACAATCGATGGTTGGCATCTCTCTATACACTTCATCTTCTCAAAATACCCAAGAGCTTTCGCCAAAGCTTTACTCTTATCTCGGGAATGCAGATGCGCACCGATAAGAGAGTTATACACAGAAGTGTCTGGCTTGCACCCGCTGTTCCGCATCTGAGAGAACAGCCACATTGCCATACGTATCTGGCCTTTCCTTCCCATTACTGATATTAACTTGGAGTAGATGCCATTGTCAGCAACATACCACCTTTGTTTCTGCATCCATCTGAAAACCTAGCAAAATACGACAATATGGAATCAGTAGTAAAAAAAAAGTTAGCAACATACCACCTTTGTTTCTGCATCCATCTGAAAACCTAGCAAAATACGACAATATGGAATCAGTAGTTAAACTAAAATATGGCTAAATGATTCTGTGATTATATTGGTGTTCACAGAGAATCAGTGAAGGGCATAGAAAAGAATGCCACCCGTGGTAAGATTCAGCAGCTAAATAGCATGGAGAAGTGCAGTCCTTCGTTCTCTGGGAGGATCTGATGGGTACTGGAATCATCTTCATAGATAAATTAGAACAAGTATACCACCCACATACAGGGGGAAACAGTGGTTCATGTATCATCATGAGTTCATGACCCACAGACCAATCCTAACTTTCTAACTCAAGATTTGCAATGCTCAAGTTTCCACAATAACTCCAGGAGTAATATACATGAGTACATGACTCATGTGCTGACCTCGAGACACTGGAGCCATGCGTCGCGGCGGCCGAGCTCCTCGAAGAGGAGGAAGCAGTGCTCGGTGCGGACCACCCGCACGTGCCGGTCCAGTACCGGGACCAGCCGCTCCTTGCCGCCGCCCGTCCTCCGCAGAAGCGAGCGCACCAGCTCTGACGCCTCAGCCGCCTCGTCCACCCCCTCCGCCGCCGCGGCGCCCGCGCCCCGCCGCTTGCTCCTGGCCGCCAGCGCCACAAGGCGCGCGGCGGCGCCCGCGCCTTGGCTCGGTGACGACGGGTGGCGCTGCGGCCATGGTCTCGATGTGCTCGAGTAGGCGAGCATCGGGTTGGATCGAAGGAAGGGTAGGACTAATCTCGCATTGGATTGCGCTGTGGTTGCACAACTGCGCTGGCGGGTAATGGCAAATTGCGATAGCTCGCAGCGCCGGGAGGGGAGGGGGCTCTGGGTTGGCCGGTTGGGCTGAGCGGGGAGAAAAGGGTATAGCCAGATAGCGGAGGAGGCGGGTTTTCAGTGGAATGCGAACGGTTGAGATCGATGGATGGACGGCCGAGATTAGAGGAATTATGGGAAAATTAGGCAAAAAATGAAGATCCGTTTGGACCGGGGGTTTGAACCCGACGTGAATCGAACACGCAACCTTCTGATCTGGAGTCAGACGCGCTACCATTGCGCCACGGATCCTTGGTGTCAGGTGTCCATAATCAACTTATTAATTGAGTACTATACTGTAGGCCAACGAACCGTTACTGTAGCAGTAGCGTCCCCGCGTTCAAACTCGCGATTGTTTGTGGAATTGCTGCGTTAGGCATGTATGTACTTCACAGCGTGCAAGGGAACATCCGAATGTGTCCCAAGTCTCACTGTGACTCTATTCACTGGCAAGTTTCGTGCACGCCTTCGTCGTTAGGTCAGTGTTGCAGCAAACGAAGTCACCAACCACGGTGCGAGGGGAACACGAGTGACCGAATTGCCGCCGCGCCCGCTGTGCAAAACTGGGTAGTTTCAAACAAACATATAAGCACCACAGTGAGCACCTGATGCATTTTTTTGGGCAAAGTCACGGAGCGCAAGGCAGCAAGCAGAGGCGACATGAATCCCGCCACTCTTGTATGGCATTCAGGTTGCTACCTGTCACTTTGAGCTATACTATTCCCCAATCCGCAGCACTATCATCGGGTATGTATTTGAGAGGGGAAGAGAAAACTCAGCTATATTTGAGTGTTTTAAACATATTACAGTGTCAACCGCAAAAATAGGAGGAAAAGAATTACATACGTTCCCAGTCAAAAAAATGGAAAGAGAAATCCAGAAAAAAACTGTCCGTCCGTATGTATTTGAGCCACCACCATTGATCTGCAGGTTCGACGGGGAAGAAGACCAACATGGCAACATCCCAGAGAGTAGCGGCTGCAAAGATGAATAACCACTTCAAATTTAGATTGGCAATCGGCAAAAATTAAATTTACAGTTCTGCAGCTCAAGAACAGTTGGGTGCAAGTCTGGAAGATCCGAGTTAGGCAATTGGGGCATTTGTGTTTGTATGATCTGAATTACTCTACTCGTTTAGGCATTCTGATTTCTGAACCTTAATCTTCCTTCCCACCTAACGTGTGTAATCACATCACACCTAGCGTTCATTGAAGCTAAAAGCTACTTATGTTTACAAATCAACACCATGATTATGTCAAGGCTCTGCACAAAATCATGACATTTTCATCATTTCCACCACTTTCTCTACTTTAGAACCAATTTTAGGTAGTTTCTTCCTTGGATGTCTCAACTGAAGTCTGAAATATGAAAGAACATCTATCAACATTGCGGATATGACACAGAACCAAGCTATACACTTTGTCTTCAAATTATGCACAATGCTAGGAAGCCAAGACAACTCATTCATCACTCATTCAATCAGAGAATGATACAGAAAAAGAGCAGGGGCAGAGGCAACAGGATGGACCTAGGCTTCAAGGGCGAGGGTTGACGCCTAAAGCCGGATCAGACTTCGAGGGCGACGGAGGGCAACTCGAACTCTGAGGCGATCTCCTCAATCTGCTTCCGGACGCTCATGTCGATGAAGTTGGATCCGTCGCGGCCGTACTGCACGGTGAAGCCGGCGATGAGGTCCGGGTCGAGCTGCGTCTTGAGGCGGACGTTCTGGGCGCCGGTCATCTTCTGGACGTGCTGCGCGATCTGCGCGAGGTCCTTGGACTCGAGCTGCACGACGGAGGTGACGGTGGCGACCTCGGTGCCGCTGAGCGCGTTGTAGACGTTCTCGAACTCGGCGACGATCTGCGGCACGATCCCCGCGCGGAAGTTGTCGACGACGACGTTGAGGAAGTTGACGACGTGCGGCTGCAGCTCGGACGACTTGGCGATCTCGTCGATGAGCTGGGACTTCACATCGCGCGGCACGGTGGGGTTGTCGAAGAACTCGGCGACGGCCTCGTCGGCGAAGATCTTCTCCAGCTTCTCCAAGTCGGACACGGTCTGCTCGAGGGTTCCGTTCTCGGCGGCCACCTCGGACAGCGCGGTCGCGTAGCCCTCCGCCGCGGCGTCGGCCGCGGCGCGGGGCCTGGCGAGGTCCCCGCGGCGGCGGGGCGGGGCCAGGCGGAGCGAGGGGAGCCCCCGCGCGGCGCGGGCGAAGGAGGCGGACCGCGGCGCCGCGCCGGAGGAGGGGGATGCCGCGGCGGCGGCCGGGCGGAGGGTGAAGGAGGCGAGGCGTAGCGCGGCCATCGCGTCGCGGAGCGTGCGGTGGCAGTGGTGGACTCGGGGAGGGAGTGCGGCTTGGCTGGCTGGCCTGGCCTGGCTTTGGTTTGGGAAGGGCGAGGTGGGGGAGGAAGAGGGGTTTGGGGGTGGGGAGCGGACGGGCGGGATTCGGCGGTCGCCGGATCCAACGGCGGTGGGACTCGAGGGCGTGGCGTGGCCGGAGACATGTGGCCGGTGGTGGGATGAGGTGGATAAGAAACGGATGGACGGTCGTGTGCGCCAAGATAGCGGCCGCAGGGGGAATGGTTGCGGACTAGCGGTCACCGTTTCAACGCCTCGATCAGCGAACACAAACAAAAAACTAAGTCCATGAGACAGCGTGCACAAAGCTGAATTGAGCTCAAGGATTAGTCCTTTCATTTTGTTGATATGCTGTCTTAGGACCGAGCATAACAATGATGTCAGATAGCAGAGGTGTCAACCGGTGTCCTTTAGATGCACCTTCAATCATCATAAGTTCAAAATTTTATACTATGTTTTTTAAAATTAGATTTTATTTTAAAAATAATATAAAATTTTAAACTAATGATGATTGGAGCTACACCTAAGAATCATCAATTAACACTCTTATCGGACAGTATGCCCAGCTTGCCCGCATTCCAACCTAACTAGGACAGTCTTACCAATCAGCAATAATCACCATAAGGTTAACTCACTTTACTTGGCTCGAGTGCATCCTAACAACATACTCCTCTGTAGTTCTGTTTGTTTTTCAGGCTACAGTTGGTAAAGGGCAAAAGTTAGTTGTACCAATAACCCCTTGTTCCAAGACAACTTAGCGTAGCTCAGTCCTTGCCCATTTCTGAGTGAACTCACCGCACTTGCATTTCATTGGATATTCAACAAATTCCAGAATTCACCAAAAAAATAATAAAACTGTAACTTAAAAAAGATTAACCATACAGATATGATATGTCAAGATTGGTGATAAGTTAACAGGAATTCTGAATTCATACTAAGATTGATAATATGTTGCCAAGTTCATACTAAGATTGATAATATGTTGCCAAGTTCATACTAAGATTGATAATATGTTGCCAACACTCCTGCCTACTAAGTGAGATTGATAATATGTTAACAGGAATTCTGAATCCATACTAAGTACCATGAAGACTTCAGTTACATTCATAGATTAAGCAGCTATTGTGAAAGTCCTTTATCCAAACAAGAAGCAGGCAAATTTAGTAGGGTTTGTAAAGCAGGAAGGAAAGAGCATTGGGAAGCAGAATCAGGCAATCCAAATATTTCGTACTTTAGAGACATTGGCCCTATTTGGTTTGTGCTACGCTAGTCATTGGCACAACTTTGACAGCTAATTAAAGATTAAATAAAGTCAGTTTATAAAACTGACTCCACAACCCCTGCGCTACTTCACGAGATGAATCTAATGAGGCCTTTGATCGTACGAGTAGATGATGATTACTGTAGCACTGCTGTATCTAATCATGAATTAATTACCATTATTAGATTCGTCGCGTAAATTTACATTCATCCGTGAAGAGGTTTTGCAAATAGACGTCATTTAATACTTTATACATGCAAGATTCTCTTATAGCGCTAGGAGCTGTAGCGCAAAACAAACAAGGCCATTAAGGTGTAGGCTTGATTTGAACACATGATTTGTAATCAAGACACCAGAAAGCCAAACTGAAGTGAGCATGTTTTAACATGTCAATGTATCAACACAGTTTGTTACCCGAGGTCTAGGAACCACTCTATGAATATATTGTCGAGGCAGAAACTACATTGTGCATGCCAATGTTTGTTTCACAAGCCCCTTCGCCTTCAGAACCTTTATGAAATATTGCCGAGGCGGTTCTGTGTGCTATTATTGAAGAGCATCGCCGGTCTGCGCACGATGAACCAAGGATGGATCCCATCCAACCTCAACCTTCAGGAGCTCCACCATGCCGCGAGTGGGTGCGTCCACGTCAGGTCGACAGAGGATTGGGGTGGGGTAGTCGATTGTTTCGACGGAAAGTGATCGGCGGGTGGGAGAGTTGCGGCGGCGGACTGCCGGATTGTGTCTTTCGCGGTGGCCGGAGGTGTGGAGGTCTGGAGGGGCGCAACTGAACAAAAGGAGGGTGTGAATTGGTCCCGAAGACCCGACTCCAGACGCCTAATTATGCTGATCATTTCTGTAGTACGGTACAAATCAGTCGAGGCAAGTTTGTGCATAAGAAGTTGGGTTGCCTGAAATATTTTAACTGACTAGAACAGGCTGCTTCCTGTTTCCTTTCAGGCCATAAATCCTCATTGTTTCGACAAATAATCCAAAAGAGCAACGAGTACTAACCACACACGGTCTCAACTCCTTTGCATTCCTCCAAGGCTCCAACAAGAACGAAGAAGATAAATAATTTCAGGGTCGTTATCCAGGAGAGATACAAGCAGTTCTGTTAAATGGAAAACATGGCAACACCGCAAGAGTGCATACCGCTTAGCTGACAACATGAGCCACAGCGCGAGTGGCTTTGCGTTTCTGTTACATGACGAAACGAGAAGCTCGGGCAGCGCTTAGCACTTCAGCAGACCACACCCGGAGTTCGCCCACAAGTCCACAACGAGCACTCACGCTGCTACACAGCACCCTCACCCCATGTTTTCATCATTCATTCTAGGTTACTTTAACTAAAGTTTCCACATAAATTATTTTCTGTTCTTTTTCAAACCATATCCCCTCTTATCCTTAACCTAACGGAACAGGAAAAAAAAGGCAACTACCTTTCACAGCTCCTCTAATCCTTTGCATCCTTTCAAAATTTTAAATCCCTTATGCACCCAACCAAACCATATCTCATTAAATGATGTTCCTGGTTGATGACGTTTCCAAACAAGCAAAATGGGATCAATGTTTCACTGAAATGGAAATTTAACTAACCCAAGTACTCATCATTCATCCCAGGTTATCTTAGCCCAGGTTTAAGTTTTTCCAAATAATGCCAGGAGCTCTGCCTTGCATTATAGAATGAAAGAATTACAACTATGGAAAGTAGTCCCAGAAAAAGGATGGAAACAGGAGTCGAAACAGCCCTTTGAGCTATAACAACAGCAATTCTAACTCAAGAACAACAGTGGCAACAAGAACAAGCATTGAGCTGGAAAGCTGGTGCATGTCAGTAGCTATTGTTGCAGTCTAAATGTTAAACTAAAGTTCCAAGAAAGCAATAAAGCAAGTCGCTTCACAAAGAAGGATATTTCTTTTAATTTTTTTGAGAGAGACACACAGAAGGGGCAAGCCCCTACTGGTTATATATAAATAAATAAACAAAAGCAATAGCCATTACAAATAAGAAGGGGGGAAAAGGAAAACAAGAAGGATATTTCTACAGAACTGATAGCGATGAGCAGTGTTACATTTCGAAAATCGAAATTCATAAGGCGTGTTGACTGCATACTACAGTCTACATAGCAGAAAGTTCACATCTATGAATCGGCAGCCATATACTAACTTAGCAGGGAGCCAAACTTAGTTCTTTGAAATGCCTCAGAGATATCAGCACACAAGCATGATAACAGAATGAGTAGTCTGATAACCAGATATCCTATCTAAAGCGAAAAGGCTGTAACATCTTACCGCATCAACAGGTTACAGGTATCAACTTGCAAGGCCGAATTGATATCCAACAGTTCTAGTTTAGCATCTCACAGTTATAGTTCAGTGGCTACTTGGTCTCTGCAAGCAGCAGCGTAAGCTTCAATGAGCCCTGGAACACTTTTGTTATAAGGGAGAAGGAACTTTTCCAGAAAACTCTCCTCTGTTATATTAACTGCATAGTAAAAGCTAATCTCTTTGCTCAGAAACCCCTTTGCCTTCAGAATCCTTAAGACACAATGCCGGGGCATTAGCCGCCCCTCAATGCTATAACCGAGCAGTGCTGGTCTGTGAAAGATGTACGAAGGTTCCAATCCAACCTCCGCCTTCAGAAACTCAACTGCGCGCCCTATCTTACTCTCTGAACGTGATAGAACTGCTGGCATCTTGCGCACCAGATTGCCCAGATCGGCCTCAGAGCATCCCATAACCTTCTTCAGGAAACTGAGCTTCGCATTGAGCCTCCCAGCATTTAAGCTGTAGAGGATGGGCATGACGTGCTTGAAATTCACAGAATTGCGTGGAACGCCGAGCTCCTCAGCACGCGCTGCAATTTCCTTCACACGCTGTGGCTGCGCTAGGAGCATCCTCGACTTGATCAAAAAGTGCTTGCCAATATCATCGTCAGTTAGGCCACACTGGTGCAGGAATGCTATGTTGGGCCTGACAACAGTCTCAACGTCTGAACGGAGGAGGTAGCGGGTCCTGATTAGGGCGGAGTGCACCCTGTCGTAGGATCCCAAAAACGAGAGGTGGAACGAGAGCCGGGAGATCTTGACAGGGCTAAATAAGACTTCAGGGTTGACGCCTTGACGGTGATCAGACGGGAGATCTGGGGGGAGGGGAGAGGCCGATTTCGCTGAGCTGGGCGATGCGGGGGGTCAGTGTTCCGTCCACCTTGGAGCAGAGGAGCCCCGGGCAGCTGACGACCGCCGTGGCGACGTCAGCTTCGGCGAGGCCGATGCCGGCAAGGAAGGCGCGCACGGCGTCTGGCTTGACGGGGGACTTGAGGTGGGGGAGGTATTTCGAGACATCCCGGGCTTGCGCTGGCGTGAGGCCGCAGCTGGAGACGAGGTAGTCCTCGGCGAGGAATCCGGCGGGCGGTGTGGCGGCGGCGGCGGTGGATAGGGAGAGGCGGCGGAGGGAGGCGGCTGGGAGTGGGGCGGCCGCGCGGAGGGCGGAGAGGAGGCGCTGTTTGAGGGTGAGCATTTCCACGGCGGCGCCGCTCGCGTGTGCCCGGCCCCGATATTTGCCAGCTCGTTTGGGCCGGACTGTTTCGGCGGAAGCGGCAGGGTAGGTACCGTAGTATGCCGTACCAAAATTCAGAAACGCCCGGCTTTCTCCCCTCTTCAGTATGCACACGGTGAAGCTTGAGAAGCACGGTAAACAAATCCAGAACAACATGTATGCCAACTCTAAACCAAAACAAGGGATGTTAATCATAGTTAGTAGCCACGTAAAAGAAAAGTTGTCCTTTTGAACCGAACTAGTTTGCAACTGCTGCTAGCCCTGCTACAAAAGAACATAGATATGAAAGGTTATACCTATATGCAGCAGATATTTGAACTTCCTGTTCCTGCATATATACAACAGAGTCAGCGCCTCAGAGCAGGAGCATCAGCTGCAAACCTTTCAAACTTGCACATTTTGCATTATCCAGGAAAAAAAAACTAGCATAGTTTGCCACAGCTGCAGCACGGACCTGCACTATTTGACTCTTCAATCTTGCAGAAGCAAGCATCTGTCCATCAAGTGTGAAAACATTCAGGACTGCAGGTAAGTTAATAACCATGGTTACCTTGCTTTCTGACTAAGTGACTATCCTACTTGTGAAGCAACCGATAAACATCTGAGTTTTTTTTTTCAATTGCACCCAACCCTTATCAGATCTGAATAATAAGCAGTTGAAGTTCATCATGAACCCTTAGCATGAGCATAGCATTCTCCAAGACAGAGACCATACATGAAAATTCAAGCAACTGCTCAGAAAGAAAAAAAAAGTAGCAAGTATATAACACAAGTGTGCCAGTACATATTGAAAAAATTCAATGGAATACTCAGTCGACATACCATGCCTAACTACAGCCCTGAAATGCTAGCACACTCGAGTTAATATATGCCATGTTGCGATTGAAAAGCAAATGCACTTGAAGTTTATGAAAAGGCATTCTTCTCTAGAATTCTAGATCCTTGGAATGGGAAGTATGGCGTCAACTAAAGCAGCAAAAAGGTAACAAAGTCCTAAAATGAAGAATTATTGTAAAACAATATAAGTTTATAATAGGTAGTAATTAAACCATAACAGTAGTAAAACCTATATTTGATAATATATTAATGAATTTTGTAATTAGATCCATCAGCTATGAGGTTCAGGTTAGTAAGGTACTAAGGTTCACCAAGCAAAGAGAGGAACGGTAGACAACCGATCAGGTCAAAACACATGACCTGAAAGGCTGAAACCAGATTTTACTGGAAATTCATGTAACAAGAATACAAGATTAATATATCAACCACTGGCGCCCTGGGAAAAGACTGTATTTCTTCCTTTGGCTTAAACATTTTGGTGTCAGGCGCCTAATGATCCGAAGACTATCAGTGCAAGCATAAGATTCTCCAAGAGAACATGAGTTGTGCCAAGTTCTCATTTTCTGCTGAAGCTAAACAAACCATATGTCATGAAAAAAGTACTCCATATAGATTCATACAGTTGTTCAAACAGAAGTGGAGAAGCTTCTACATAAAAGAATTACATTTTGAAACAAATATGCATACCATGCAATTCATATTGCATCATGCTGTACAAGTGGCAAAACAATCCCCTTCTGTAACTCCTGGGGGTGCAACTAATATTGTTAAAAAAAGCATCAACAGAATGGCACTTATAATTCGAGTTATAGTGAAACCTTAGGCTCAGACAAAAAAATGATACCATTACTGTTGCCGAAGTTGAGAATATATAATAAGGAATCCATAATACATAACAGCAACACATCAGTCAAATCTAAAAGATTCATTTGCTATCAAATAAGTTAGCTGCACTATAGCTAGACTAGGAGAAAAACATCCTTTATCTTTATACAGGTAGGCTGGACACAAGCCAGTAAGCTGCATGAAGCAAGAAAACTGCAACCAAGAACAAATGAAGATCTTCCAAACAAAGTACATGCTTAATCACAACATGAGTAATCAGTTCACACAAATTCCGAACTGGAGCAAGAATAGTTTAAATTTCTGGAGGCAGAATGGGCACTCAACATCTCCATTCCAAGCTCTCACTACTGGATTTCGGGAGGAACTTGCCCTGCACAAGCACAGCATAAGCACCTTCCAGCCTTGAAATAGTCACCGAGTAACATTCTATAAAACTCATTGTGAATCTCTTCTCGGACATCTTAACCACACCATAGACGTCAATATTTTTATTAACAAACCCCTTTGTCTTCAGAACTTTTAGGATATAATTCTGGGGTACCAGAACTTCATGCTAAAACCTAACAATGTTGGCCTGCGCACAATATATTCAGTGTCCAGACCAACCACCATCCTAAGGAATTCCAGTGTCACCAAGGTTGTCCTCTGATAAAGCCAGAATGGATGGCAACTTGCCAACTGCAGTGCGCACCTCGGACTCAGAGCATCCAAGAGTTTTCTTCAAGAAATCCAACTTTGCACTGATCCTCCAAGGGCTAATGTTGTAGATGGGCTCCAGGGCTTGCCTGAGCATCCCTGATCTGTGGCAAGCCGGTCACGCCAAGCTTGTCGGCACACAACACAATTTCCTTGACTCGCTCTGTTTCCAATAGGAACATCCTTGGGGCGCGCAACATGAGCCTGGCAATGTCAGAAACAGATAGGCCGCACTGCTGCAGGAACGTTATGTTGGCCTTGACCGCACCCTCGAGGTCTTGGTTTTTTTCCACAAAGGGTCACACCCAAATTTCGTTGCTTAGAAAGCAACAAAATTACAACGTAAGGTTCGGGTTCAGCCAAACACAAACAGAAGCCAAAAGCAAACAAAAAAAGGTCTCTACCCAGGGTATCTGAATGCTACTGGCCAAGTACAGAGTTGCAGAGTGCACATCAGGGTATCTGGATGTGCCAAGAATTAACCACAATTGCTGCCAGGATAGACAGTTTGTCAGCGAAGATTCAAAGGATTGGAACAAACGAACATAATCCTTCATAGCAAGCATCAGGTGGGTATTCTCCCTTTGCAAGCCGATGCATATGCATTGCCAAGGCCAGGAAGAACATCCTTATAAGGATCTATATACCTGGAGCAGAACGTCTTCTCACCAACTGTAACAATCGAGTAGAAGCTCAAATCTTTCCGGATCAATCCTTTCTCCTGGAGCACCTTCATCACGTAATTCCGGGGTGCCAGGCGGCGCTCCAGGCTGTACATCAGAATGGTGGGCCTGCCCTGGATGTACTTGGCATCAACTCCAACCACCTTGGTCAAGAACTCGTACACACGCTGAAGCTTCTCGCTGGGGGTCATCAGCACCATCGGGTTCTTTTGCACCATTGTTTCAACCTCAGCATCGGAGCACCCGAGCGTCTTGCGTATCATCTTGAGCTTTGAGGCCATCGTCTCGGGGCCGAGGCCCGCTGCGGTGCTCACCGCCTACCTGAACATAGGCAAGTTGGGCGGCACGCTGAGCTCGTCGGCGCGCACGAGGACGGCCCTGGTGACGTCCGGCTTGCAGGTGAGCAGCCTCGGGTTGGTCACGCACATATTGTTGATGTCCTGAACAGAAAACCCGCGCTCCTGAAGGAGCCGGATGTTAGTCTTGACCACCTTGTCGAGGTCGGAGAAGACGAGGCGGTTGTTACGCTTGATGATGCGGAGGAGCCTGTCGGGCGAGCCAAGGAAAGACATCCAGAAGCCGAGCTTCTCGTCGACGTTGAAGGCGCGGAAGGCGTAGGGGGAGACGCGGACGAAGCTGCGGATCTGCGCGGTGGAGAAGCCGTGACTGCGGAAGCCGTCCAAGCGGGCCCGCAGGTTGTTGTCGACGCTGCTGTTGAGGATGCGCGGGTCTTTGGTCACAAGGAGCGCGATGTCAGCCTTGGAGAGGCCGAGCGCCGGGCCGGTGAGGAAGGCGACCACGGCGTCGGCGTTGGCGGGGGATTTCCGGTGGGAGAAGCATTTGGCGGCCTTTGCGGCTTCCTCCCGGGTGAGGCCGCAGGAGGTGACGAGGTAGTTCTCCGCGGCGAAGTGGCTCGGGGAGGAGGAGGCCGCGGCTGCGGCGATGGACAGGAGGGCGCGCTGGAGGGAGAGGTGTATGGGGGAGGTGGAGCGGTGGGGGGGAAGGACATGTTTTTGGAGGCGGAGCATGGTGGCGGCGGCCGGCGGGGAGTGGGGAGGGCTGGGGATTTTGGTGCGGCCACGACGAAGTCCGACTTCGCGGTTTTTTATTTTTATATTTTTAATTTCCGTTTTTTACAAAAATATATTTTCAATTTGTAAAATTATAGAAATATACCCGGCCGCCCCGCTGCTGGGCGGCCGGGACCTGGCCACCCGGCAGCAGGAGCTTATTTGCAAAAGAAAGACGAAAAAAATTGTAGACACGTCCCTGGGGACCCGCCTCCCGGCAGCGGGGCGGCCGGCCTTTTTTTTCAATTTAGCCATTTTCGTGAAATAATTTCACATTTGATCCATTTTTGTAACTTTTTGCAGAAATAGACCCTGAGGGTCGGCGCTGTAATATGTGGCGCCGAGATAACACGTCACGACGCCGAGGTGCCACGCACGCACAAGCAATATAGTGAATTTTCGAACTTGCCTTTAATATTTTCGGACATTTTCAGGATACCCGGAGTGTGGAGTGTAAATGGACCTGAAAAGCTAAATCTAACACTAAATGTACTATATCAACGCTAATCACTACAAGCAACTACACCTAAATATACCATTAATCAGTCCTAATAATAATTAAATAGATTGCTAATCTACTGTTTCAACAAAATAATTACAACATAATATATTTATAAAATGTAGAAAATTTTAGTTACCTAAAGTCGCCGGCTTGAAAATTCGACAGGGCTTCGCCGCTTTGCCTCTCCCTCACCCCTCCTCTCCCTCCCTTTTCTTTTTTCTGGATTTTTAGTAAGGCAAATGAGGGGGTGAGGAGCAGTCAACACCTTATATAGGGGGGCCGGCCGCCCCGCAGCCGGGCGCCCTGGGTGGCCGGCCGCCCCGCTGTCGGGCGGCGGGTCCCCGGGGACCTGTCTGCAATTTTTTTGGTCTTTCTTTTGTAGATAAGCCCCTGCCGCCCGGCTGCCGGGCGGCCAGGTCCCGGCCGCTCGGCTGCGGGGCGGCCGGGTATATTTCTGTAATTTTCCAAATCGAAAATATATTTTTGTAAAAAACGGAAATTAAAAATATAAAAATAAAAAAACCGCGTCCGACTTCGACCCGACCCGAGTCAAAACTCAACCGGAGATTTGCTTGGCCCAAGTAGGAGGGATTTGGTCCAGTGACTGGGCCGAAAAACAATTGGTTGAGACAACTCCACAAGTAGAACGACGAGGTTGCCAATTGGTGGAGACTGGAGACACACAAACACACCTCCAAAGTCCAAACTCTCCCTGTGGTTCTAGTCAATGTTCAAATCCCTCCGGCAGCTACCCTGCACAGCTTCTACCTCTCTTTACAGAATCATCTCCATGAGAAAACTCTCAAAAAGGAATTTTTCTCAAATCAAGCCTGGGGTTACATATTACATACAACAGAATCAAAGTCTATTAGCCTGTCCAACTGAAGTCGCCTCTCCAGCCACGAAGAATTCTACAAGAGGAGCATTCCTTCCATCCAAAATCCAAACGTCGTTGTATTGCTTGTGTTCTGATGAAATTTTTGTCAACGGATGCCTAGGTAACACCTCAGCATTGTGCATATATAGCTTGGCTGAGATGGTTCACTTCTTCAAGGAAAACACTAATTTTGTACTCCCGTAGCCCAATGACAATGAAACAAATGCAGACCTTCCTTCATAGTTAATTTGTATTTCCAAGTTGAACCAAGCACTGTGACCAAAGATATTCCTGCCATTAAGAATGAAGGTAACAGTACTGGTTACTGAAGAGTGATCTACATTAAGCAGCATGGTTACATTTTTTTAATCAGCGTAGCTTTTAAAGCACTCCGAAGGCTTTCTTCTACAATCCCTTGTGCTAGAATGTATATATCAGAACATATTTGCCACATAAACAGGCGGCGCAATACAAGATGAAGCGCAATGTTAACTTCAGTAAGGACACAACTATATGACACATTCTATAGGGTGATGGTGCCCATCTTATGTTAACTAAAATTTGATAGCAAAAGGAAAACACGGCTTGTACTTTTATATGAACACCATCACTCGGTTAGAATTTAGAAATGAAACTTTTTTTGGTTATTAGCATCAGTTTATGTTGTCGCCTGTAGGGCTGTAACAGACCTCATCTAAATGACCATGAAGCTACTCCATCTCCTATAGTTCATCAGTACAATGAGTTTTCTTTTGAAACAGGATCAGTGGAATGAGGTTGGGGGCGGAACACACACCTCCAAATTCTCCTTCCATTGCAGTCAATGTTGAAATGCCTCTGGCACCTTCCCCGCACAGGCAGACTCATAAGCATCTGCAAGGCCGGGGATGGATTCCTCGTAGGGAGCAACGAATTTCTCCAAGAACTTATCTTCGGTCGGCGCGACCACGTTGAAGAAGCACCGATCTTGTTCAACCAGCCCCTTCTCCTTGAGAGCCTTCAGCACAAGGTGCCGGGGCACTACCCGCCTCTCGAGGCTGTACATGAGGAGCACCGACCGGCGCGCGATGTACTGCGGCGGCAGCCCGACCTCGTTGAGCAGGAACTCAGCGTTCCGGCGCAGCCTCTCCTCGGACGCGACCAGGATCCGCGGTGCCTTGCTGACGGCCAGGTTCACCTCCTCCTGCGACCAGCCGAGCGTTTCTTTCAGGACGGCGACCTTGGCATCGACCTTCTCCTGGCCGATGCATCCCGCGGTAGAGAGTGCGTGGCGGAACATCTGGGAGCCGGGCGCCACGCCGAGCTGCGTGGCGCGTCG
The DNA here is from genome assembly GCF_016808335.1 of Panicum virgatum. Classification (NCBI taxonomy): domain Eukaryota; kingdom Viridiplantae; phylum Streptophyta; class Magnoliopsida; order Poales; family Poaceae; genus Panicum; species Panicum virgatum. The sequence goes on along the minus strand of NC_053145.1, from coordinate 61,431,120 downwards.
CACGGCGTCCTGAACGTACTCCGGGTGCATGGTGACGAGCCGTGGCGCGGCAACGAGCAGCTTGGCGATGTCGGCAGCGCTGAGCCCGCACTGTTTGAGGTACGCGACGTTGGGCTCGACCACCTTCTCGAGGTCGGAGGTGAGGAGCCAGTAGTTCCAGTCGCTGGCCTGGAGCAGCCGCTCCGGGGAGCCGAAGATCGGGAGCCAGAACCGCACCTTGGAGACGAAGCTGCGGCAGAGGAAGTACCGGCCGGTGATCTGCGCGAGGCGCGCGATCTGGGACGGGGAGAGCCCCAGCGCGCGGAGCTCCGCGGAGATGGGCGCCAGGGACCGGTCGATGCGCGCGCAGAGGACGCGCGGGTTGGAGGCCACGACGGCGGCGACCTCCTTTGGGGAGAGCCCGAGGCCCGCGAGGAAGGCGAGCACGGCGTCCGCGTTGGAGGCAGTCTTGAGGTGCGCGAGGCTCTTGGACGCCTTGAGCGCCTGCGGCGGGGTGAGGTTGCAGCTGGCGACGAGGTAGTCCTCGACGGCGAAGGTGCTCGCGGGAGCTGGGGTCGGGGTGGCGGTTGTGCTCGTGGCGGCCGCGCGGGTGAGGGTGAGGCAGAGGCGGCAGCGAGGCGGAAGCAGGGACACGGCGGCGAGGGCGGCGGCGCCGGGGAGGAAGAGGAGAGGCATGGCCGGGGACGGGGACGAGGCGTGGCAGGGTCCCGTCCAGCGAGCAGGTGGTGGCTTTTTGACTTGGGTTGTGTAATCCGCAGCTCGGTGGACGGTGGCGCGGGCCGCAGCCGCAAGCTGCAGGCTGTGCCGGGCGGGGTGCCCGGTGCGCCTGGCCGTCCTCTCGCAAACATAGGCCAAATGCGTTCCGAATTTGGTGGAACTGACAAGCTCGATCAGAATTTGGTTGCAGATGCATAGCGAAATTTGCTGGGTTGTTCAGATTTGGCTCCTCGGCTGAGATGACCCACTACTAATTCCGGGCCTAATTTTCTTGGTCCCAGATTGCAGTAGTAACCGAACAAGTTAGGATATGCCGATATGGCTGACACCTCCTTTATCTGCTGTTGGAGTTTGGCTCAGAGATTGGATATGGTTGCAAGGATTTCACTCTCTTTTTTTTCAACTACTACTTCTTGCATCGCACAAGAGACAACAGAGCGTTCAAGATTGAAATGCTTTTATGTCACTGATTTTATTTATTTTTCTCACGTTACAGGGTGCAAAGCGAACGCTATATCATTTCAAACTGCTTTTCTTATTTAGCTCCCTATTCAACTGCATTTGCTCAAGAGGGAAGGCTCCGCAAAATAACAACTGTACTACACCAATTCCAATAGCAATACCCCCTCAAAAAAAAATTCCAATAGCACTGCCATTGTCCAAGAGTTGCTCGTCAGTTTACACGGATCAGCAGTTTCATGCTACTATCTACTCTTTACATAAAAGCCTGCATTTGAAATGTTTCATACGAATTGTACTCTACATGCACTCGCCGCACAATCTTGCGAAAATCTACAGGAACTAGGAGCTCTTCAATTGTCGAGCATCTTGTAAACTTTGGCCAGCTACTGTGCTTCCTTCTTGACAATGGCGGCCTCGTAAACTTTGGCCAAGTTTGGGACTTTGACCAGGAACGGCCTGATGAACTTGGCCACGAAATCCTCCTCCGTGATGGCGGCGATGTTGTTGAAATCCCTGCCGCGCCACAGCCGCCGCGCCTGCAGGACCCTCATCACCTGGAACCGCGGCACAAGCCGCCCTTCCAGGTCGTACCTGAGCAGCGCCGGGAAGTTGGCGACACGCTCCGCGTCCATGCCAACCTCCGTGGTCAGGAACTCCCAGTTCCTCCGCAGCCGCTCCGCGGAGACCGTCAGCAGCGTCGGCATCTTCGCCGCCGCCGTCTTCACCTGCGCCTCCGTCCACCCGAGCTCGTCCCTGAAGAATGCGGCTTTCCAGGCGAGCCGCTCCGGCTTCGCGCTGAACGCCGCGATGATGGCGTCCTTGAACGCCCGCGTCTTGCGCGGCACGCCGAACTCGTCGGCGCGTGCCAGGACGTCGTCGACCTCTTCCGGGCTCGCGATGAGCAGCTTGGAGCAGTAGGATATGGCAAACCAGCCGACGTCATCGTCGGAGAGGGTGCCCTCCTCCAGGAGCAGCGCGATGGTGGACCTGACCGTCCGGAGGTCCGCGCTGAGAAGGCCCGGGTTGCCCTTGAGCGCGGCGACGAGCTTGTCGACGCGGCCACGGAGATACGGGAGCCAGAACTGGACCGTCGAGATGAGCTCGCGTGAGCGGAACACGGCCGCGCCGCAGCGCGCGACGAGGAGACCCATCTGGAACGTGGTGAACCCGAGCGCGCGGAGCTCGTCCGCGCGCGGCGCGAGCGTCCTCAGCACGCTGCAGGCGATGAGCGGAGTGGAGAACTCCAGCGCGGAGGCGAGGAAGGCCAGCACGGCGTCGGGCTTGGAGGGCGACCTGATGGCCGAGAGCTCCGGCGCCACGCGGGCGGCAACGTTGGGGTAGAGATTGCACCTGCTCACGAGGTAGTCCTCCACCGAGAAAGCGCCAGCTGATGCGGCGGGGGAAGCAGATGTGGCGTCTGCTGATGCCGTGGTGGAAGCACAGGTGCGCGAGTCGGTGCAGGGGAGGGGCGGAGGCGGGATGGAGAGAGCGAGGGGGAGGGGGAGGATGGCAGCGCCGGGGCGGTGAGGACTGGATTCCTCGGGAGGAGGAGCATCGCAGCAACACCGGCGTGACGGCCTCGAGATGACCCGGCGAATGTAATCGGATAGGAGATGGCTCAGTGGAAGAGCGACGCGCCGCAAGACCTCGCCGGTAACAGAAAAACAACCTACGGAGGCCGAAAAGTAAAAATTATTGGGCCGCGAAAGCTTCAGGCCCAGGAACGATTCAAATCCACGATTTCTACAGAACGACCTACTAGATGATAATAATGCTGCCGAAGGACCAAAATTTAATTTCTTACAATTGGCAGGGGCCGCGCGAACGCGTACCCCCTCTCGCACAAATTATGACGTCCACTCTCCCACTTGGGGAGATGGTAGACCAGCGCACCCACCAAGTGCAATGTGAGCCACTGATCTAGGCCATGGGCCTTCATGATCGCCCATCGACCCCGTCCAGGTAAGTATGGAGCAACGGTGGCCACGGGCTTTCTTATGTAGGCAGCTCGCCCGCCCGCGTCGGATTGCGGCGTCGAGGTGGTACTAAACGGTGCGCTCCTGACTCCTGAGAGGGAAGCCACAGCATCGCGTTTCCCTTGGATCCGTAGTGGGTTCGGCAGGACGGTGCTGAGTAGAGCAAATCAAGACCGTGGTGCTGTGATGGGCCGACGATGTTGCCAGTAGATGGGCCAGGCCTGGTAAGTTTTTTGCTGTGCCAACTTGGGGTCATCAGATTTTCTGTGTTGTCCAGACGGATTTTGGTTGGACACGGATTTATCTCACGAACGAGAGTAAGCTCTCCTACCCACCCAATCGACTTCAATGCAAAATACAAGCCAGCCTAAACCTGATCTTGGGAATGATCATTCGTGTTTAATCTTTTTTATATAAATAAATATAGATTTCTAAATATGCTACTACAATTCGTGTGTGAAGCAGAAGGAACAGAATGCTATGACCCCATGCATCGGAGGGTCTTGCCATCCTTTTGTTTCAGCGATGCATTATACAACTAAGTCACGATGTGTCAAAACCATATGCACAAGATCAAAAAAAAAAACTTATGCACAAAGCCAAAATCTGACATCTCCCGGCCTTAGCGCTGATTGTGACGGATTAGCATTAGGACATCCTCATATGCATTCTCGCGTATCTTCCAGGACTGGATGAACCCCCTGGCCTACAGAAAACACCTTGAGTAGGATAAGAAGAACGCAGCTTCCGATTCGTTGGAAAAAGAACTTTCTCCTATGCGTGTTTAGCACGTTTTATTAGAACAGTGCATGTGCATCTCTTGAGGAGCTCATCATGTTCGTTTTGAGTTGTTCCAGGGCTTTGTATTTTACTGCTTCGTCTTCCAAACAGACAGCATTCTATGTTGAAACTCAGCTCCATCTGTGACGAAATTTCCTTCAATTCAATCCATGATTCACCAAGTGGTTGAAGCCTGGAGGTCACGGCGGCACGTCTTGAATAGACCCACGTACCGGGTGCGAGTGAGATCGAACGGAATATATGGCAGGATTAATTCAGAGACGAACCATCTGTGCAGTGTTCTGTTTCCCGCATACTTATTAGCTGAGTGAATCTGTGAATGAAAATTTGACCTAAGCAACTTTGTTTTTTCTCCAGGAATAGCGAGTGACAGTTTGACCTGAACATTTTTATATGTCTCCAGGACAGCATGGATTGAAATGTTCTTTCCGAGGGATGAGACAAGAAAAACTTTGAAAACTTCTGCCCACAGGCTACTCAATTTTACTGAAATCTTCAGACTAGCAATTTGTCAACGCAGAAATTGAATCGTTGCCATATTGCCATCAGGTACAGGGTTGTACCTCTTTGTAACCCTGGTCAAAACTTGGACCCATGCAGACATTCTAGAGCTTCATTCTCATGTAAGAGACGTCTTGGGACAAACACGCGCGGTCTTTTATGTACAAATTCTGCGAATACACAAAAGTAAGTTTTGAGATAAAGCTAGCAGTATGTCACTTTCTTATATCTAACCTAAAGGGATAAGTTTCGAGAAAAACCTACGCATAGTCACTTTTGCATATCTAATAGGGACATAAGCTTTCAAGCCAAGTTTATGCATCATGTCACTTTAATATATCTAAGGACCTGAATACTAGCCAATGACTACTGATACGTAGTATGATGTGGTAGCCAAAGTTTAAAAACATGACGCAAAAGTATCTAAACCGTCTATGACTCTATGTCATTTTGAACACGAGGTGATGCCCAAGCCCAACCAAGTGGCAACATCGTGTTCAACCTTTTGTGTGGACCTTGTTGGGCCTCTCCTAATCCAGCCTCCACGCCCGCAGTTCGCTCGTTCCTGGCTATTGCCTACTAGCTCATCCATACAGTACCTGCTTGCTTCGTAAGACATGCATGCATGCACCAAGCCACACCATGCAATTCAACCAGTGAAAAAGTTCACGAATTTCGCTGGTTCAAGTAGCCAGAACGGAACCATTTCCTTCTTTTTGGAAAAAAAAGTCAAAACGGAACCTGGAAATTGGTCTGCTTTTTGTTTGCGTCACGCGGCGTTCAAGCAGTTGCTTGAGAGTTGAGACATTCGGATGACAGGGACAAGTTACCGAACTGCGCGGCCGGTAGATCAGGCGAGGACTCGCAAAGCAAGTAGAGGACATCCGGGGAGTCTATTCTCCGCATATGCGACGGGGGAGCAATCCATCGCAGAAGCTTCCGCCGCCGTTCCTCCGCCATCCCCTGGCTCCGGCGCCGCCTCCGACGCCTCCACTGCCGCCAACCCTAACCCAGCTCGTCGCCACCGCGCCGCTGGCTTCTTCTCGCCCCGCCGCCGCCCACCGGAGATCCTGCCCGGCCGGCGGCGCTCCCGCGCCGCCTCGCCCTCCGCCGGCCCAACTGCCACCCCCGGCCTCCCTTCTATAGCCGGAGGTCATGGAGCCACCTACCCCCGTAACCCAAATCCTAAAGGCCGCCGCCTCTCTCTACCACCCCGGCCGCCGGCGACCTCGCCGACGGCTGCTCCACCCACCAACCACCCTTCTCCCCCTCCCCCCTCCTCCAGATCGCCGGCAGTCGCTCCACCTCCTCCCCTAGCTCGCCGGCAGTAGCAACAGTTCCTTCTGCGATGGCTCGTCGGAAATCGCATATGTGATGAATAGATTTCCCGTCATCGCTGTTGGTGTCACAGTGTCGCAGACGTACGTACTCGCCGTGCAAAGAATGCAAGCCTCGCGAAGCTAGGCTACCTAACTACTAGCTCGCCGAGAATCTCCAGCCAGCTGGTTATTGAACAGGTGTCGTATCTGTGTGCGCGCCGTAGGTAGCCAGCATGCATTGATGCATGCTCATGCTCTGATTGAGATGCATCAGTAGGTCGCCACCATGCATATGCTCTGATCGAGATGCCCTCCATCCCAATGGATGTGATCCAAATTAAATGCATATGAAAACACCATGCGTTTGTTTGTTTGTTTGCGTCGCATCTGGTGATTGCGTCAAATTTAAAACCATGTAGGGTTGAAATTTTTGACATACAGGGCGGGCAGGAGTCTGCCCCCCCCCCCCCTCCAACGCTCTCGTAATTCCACTTAAAATCTCTAATCAAATACAAAAATACGTGTATAACCCGCACATTTGCGCGGTTAGTATTGAAAATTCAAAAAAAATTATACTATTTTTTACCATACATCACCCTATTTATTATTATAAATTATGCTTTATTGTTGGTTAAAACAATTCAAATATAATCTACCTATAATAACAATTTGATTTAGGGAGCTTTAATAATATTATGCACATAATTATTTTTATTTTCGTTTTATGTTGATTGACTGTTGTTAGCTTTAGTTTTTATTAATAGTATATGTTGTAACTGATACATAGCTAAATGATATTTTATATTTAATTTTTCATAATAGCATTGGTGGGTGATTTTTAATTAGGCACATGAGTATTTTAGGTTAATTTTTATTATAATGACAGTGATGGATAGTTTTTATTTTTCTATTTTTCTCCAATTAACATGAGAATTTCTAGACCTTGAGAGCGAACATGGAGCCTCTATTTGTTGGCCAAATAATAAAATAACAGATAATCTTATATTATTCTTTTAATTAGCCCCCCTGCTTGGGCCCCCTCATTTGGAATTCTTGGCTCCACCCCACACACCACCACTAGTAGAGAAATTCTTTTGTTCTGGTTGGAAAGCCCCTTTAGTTCCGGTTTTCCAACCGGGACAACTAATTCGGACCTTTAGTCCCGGTTGTATCATTTAGAGCATCACTACGTTCCGTGGGATTCAAATCCAAGACCGCTTGCCTTGTACGTACATAACTTTCTTACTATTTCACCTACATATCACTTGTGACTCTAGACAAGATACTTTCATCTTACTATTACTAATTGTATACTTCTTTGTAGCCTTCACATGAAGCCACCTAGGATCTTAGGTGGACACTCTAAAAAAATGGAGAAATCCTATAAATTCTCACAAAAATCAGAAACATCCAACCATCAATCCAACATCTATAATTATAATAACCATCGGATATATTATATTTTCTAATAAATTATCCACCTCTGCTATTATGAAAATAGACTAAAGTAACCCCCTAAATATGTATCTAAATTACTCACATCTGCCATTATAAAAACAATCTAAAATAACCTCCTAATCTTTGTGTAAATTACCCACATATGCCATTAGAAAAAATAATACAAATACCCCTCTAAATTTGCATATAAATTATCCAATTATTTCATTATTATCACAGTTTAAATTACTTCTAAATCTAAATCTAAATTATATAATTATAATGAAATATTAAAGTGCATCAATATAAAATTCTAAATTACTATTTATATCATTATTAATATATTATTTATATTATTGTTTATATAAAAATATTACCCACGATTTATGTCACCATATATTCGTGTGATGGAAGAGATAAAAATATCAATTTACAAACAAATAGTTCAACTAAATATATATCAAATATATATGGAGGTGTGATGCAAAATGAAATCTATTGTAACTAGACAATGAAAAATATAGATTTTAGAGTATGTGTTAGAATATTTAATAGATGAAAAAGAGCGTAACATAGATGATTATAATTATTAACATCTTTCTTATATTAATTCTAATTAGCTTGTGCGGGAGCACGGGTTGATAGACTAGTTTTGAACTAATCCATGAAGAGTCCTTTAGTCCCGATAATGACTCCAACTGAGACTAAAGGAATCTTTGGTCCCGGTTGATGACTCCAACCGGGACTAAAAAAATCTCCCTTTAATCCGGGTTGTTGTTATCAACAAGGCCGGGATTAAAAGTCCTTTGACATTCATAAAATTTAGATTCGGAACTAATAAGAGCATTAGTCCCGGGTCTAAACTCAAGCTGAGACAAATAGAAGAGATGGCTATGGGTTTCTCTACTAATGTGCAGTGCACACAGCCACACGCGGCTGTCACACAGCCAGTGCTCGGAGAATAAAAAGAGAGCTGCAGATGTAGATATTATCTTCTTGATCGCACAGCCAGCATAGCTTCTTGAGCAACTCCAACAGATTAATTTTTCCCTTTTCTCTTTCCACTTTTTAGTCATAAAAGGGATTTAGGGGGAAAAATTTAGCTCCAACAGATTGATTTTTTCTTTTCCCCTTTCTCTTTTATTTCCCTCTCCTCTCCCCTTTTTAAAGAGGAATTCCACATTCTCCCTTTCCTTCTCCCTTTCTATCCATTCTTTCCTAGCCACAAGATCCACATGTATGAGAAGATCCTGGCCACTCATGAATTAAAAAGGAAAGGGAAAAATCAATCTGCTGGAGCACATCTCTTCAATAAACTAAAATTGTGATGGGGGATTCCCCTATAAGATGAGAAAGGAGAAAGGGGAAAATCAATCTGTTGGAGTCGCTCTTATAACGTAATTACGTAACCCACGCACGCTTAGTATGTAGTGGTAGTAGTCAAATTGATCACAACTTCAAAAATCAGGTTTACCAAAGAATCTAAACTTCTAGCACTGACGTTAACCACTGCTGTTGGCTGTAGCTCCCAACAGGGTAAACAGTTTCGATCCAATGCTGTGTGCTACTAGCTAACATCTCCCGGAACGTAACTCCTCCACGCATACGAATAATCGTTGAAAACTTGCATTGAGTTCGTTCCTTGACCTCTGACCCGTTCCGGTAAGTTGATGAACAAGAACGATGCATGCCAGCTTTGCTTGCTTAACCCAATGCAAGCTGACGGAAATGTCGCCGTCGTGCCAGTTCCCGGGGAAGATATTCAAGCCTCGTCTAGAGCTGCACTTGACGTCGTCGTCACGCGCTCGTGCCGGCCCGGCGGCGCGCGAAGGCGCCGGCAGGCCACCAATCAACTCACGCTAACGGAGGGCGCGATGCGTTTCACAAGGCAGGCGCTCGGCTTCTGGAGGAGCCACCATACATACCATTGTGCCGCGCCGGCGATCGAAAACAAAACCAAAACTAAAACGTGGACAAGTGGCTAAGCTAGACAAGACTATCATCATGAAGCGACTAGTTCGTTTTCTCAAGGTTTGCTGACATGGCGAAGCATGCATAAGCATAGGGGTCTCTCTATAAATACCTGAGCAGCATCCGCTTCGGATGAGCATCGACCATTGCATCGCAGCAACGCAGAGCACATTGCAGTGTAGCTAGCTACTAGCTCTGCTCGTTACTAATAAAACACGTTCCAAGTTTGCTCAGCGAGAGCACATCAGGCATACTCATCAGAGAGCTAGCTTTCCTGTCCGATCCCTTCGGCGTCGAGTGTCCGGCCGGCCGCCGGCGACGACCGATCTATCGGCGATGGGTGGTGTAGCTAAGATGCCTGCAGGGCTTTGTTGGTTATTACTGCTAGGTGTGGTGTTAACATTCGGTGTTGCAGCTAGCCCGGCTCAGGCATCCAGGGCTAATCACTACGATTTCTTTGTAAGTCCATCGATCTACTACTATGTCAATATTCTTTTCTTTTTCGAAGGGAGCGCGATCTATATCATCTGAACTCATGAGCTTCAATTCAGAGGTGCATGAATTTATTACCCGAGCAGCATGCATCTATCTGCACTGCTCACAAATAAATCAACAGGCACGTTTTGGTTTTGAAATATATATATAGGTTAAGTAACGTGATCATTGCATTCCTTGATTTGCATTCGTCAGGTGCAGTGTCTTTGTGACTTGTCTGATTTGTGGGAATAAACTTTGTATGGTTGGTGCAGATGATATATAGGTGCAGACTGTGACTTTTTACTCATCTAGAAACCCTTACCGTCTTGCTAATTCGTGGTTCGTGGAAGCCATGACTTTACCAGAGGGTCCACCAGCTAGCAAAGCTCTTATTATTAGCTTGACGAAGCAGGTACAGTTTAATTAACGGAGTGTGACATAAATTTTGCAGATAAAGGAGACGAAGGTCACCCGTCTCTGCCACGAGAAGACCATCCTGGCCGTGAACGGCCAGTTCCCCGGGCCGACCATCTACGCGCGCGCGGGCGACGTCGTCGTCGTCAACGTCTACAACCAGGGCAACAAGAACATCACCCTCCACTGGCATGGCGTGGACCAGCCGCGGAACCCGTGGTTCGACGGGCCCGAGTACATCACGCAGTGCCCCATCCAGCCCGGCGCCAACTTCACCTACAGGATCATCTTCTCCGAGGAGGAGGGCACGGTCTGGTGGCACGCGCACAGCGACTTCGACCGCGCCACCGTGCACGGCGCCATCGTCGTCCACCCCAAGCGCGGCTCCGCCTACCCTTACACCAAGCCGCACAAGGAGATGCCCATCATCCTCGGTACATGCATGGATCATTTGGATTTATTTTCAGTACTACTGCTATGGACTGCTATATATACGAACTGGTAGTGAAATTCTTCAGAGTTTTGATCTGAATGCATGGCTTAAAATTCTGCAGGCGAGTGGTGGAATGTAGATGTGCAGCAGTTGCTCGAGGAGACCATGCGGACCGGCAGTGACGTCAACATTTCCGACGCCAACACCATCAACGGCCAGCCCGGCGACCTGTTCCCGTGCTCCAAGAACGGCACCTTCAGGATGCCCGTGGAGCACGGCAAGACGTACCTGCTCCGGATCATCAACGCGGGGCTCACCAACGAGATGTTCTTCGGCGTCGCCGGGCACCGCCTCACGGTGGTCGGCACCGACGGCCGCTACCTCAAGCCGTTCACCGTCGATCACATCATGATCTCGCCGGGGCAGACCATGAACGCGCTCCTCGAGGCCGACCGCCCCACGGACGGCTCAGGCAACAGCCGCTACTACATGGCCGCGAGGACGTTCGCGACCAACTCGCAGCTCAGCGTCAACAACAGCACCGCCACGGCCATCCTGGAGTACACGGATGCGCCGCCCTCCGCGGGGCCGCCGGACCTCCCCCGCCTGCCGGCCGTCGGCGACATCGCCGCCGCGACGGCGTACACGGCGCAGCTCCGGTCCCTGGTCACCAAGGACCACCCGGTCGACGTGCCAACGCACGTCGACGAGCACATGCTCGTGACCATCGCCGTCAACCTGCTACCCTGCGGGGCCAACGAGACGTGCGCGGGCCCCATCGACGGCACCACCCGCCTCGCGGCGAGCCTGAACAACGTCAGCTTCGTGCTCCCGCCCGTCGATGTCCTCGACGCCTACTACTACTCGATCCGCGGCGTGTACGAGCCGGACTTCCCCAACAAGCCGCCGTTCTTCTTCAACTTCACCGAGACCCTGCCGCTGAACCTCTCGTTCACGAAGCGGGGCACCAAGGTAAAGGTGGTGGAGTACGGCGCCGTCGTGGAGGTGGTGTTCCAGGACACGGGCATCCTCGGCGCCGAGAACCACCCCATGCACCTCCACGGGTTCAGCTTCTACGTGGTGGGCCGAGGGTTTGGTAACTTCGACAAGAACACGGACCCGGCCACGTACAACCTGGTGGACCCGCCGTACCAAAACACGGTCTCCGTGCCCAAGGCCGGGTGGGCCGCAATCCGCTTCCGCGCGGCAAATCCTGGTGAGAATTTGCAAATTTTGGTCACAAACTTTCAAATGATGTAGTAATAATCTACGTTGTTTATGCGATTTTTTTACTAACTTTGCGCCATTTTTAATTTCTTGTTTAGGTGTGTGGTATATGCATTGTCATTTTGATCGCCACACGGTGTGGGGCATGGATACCGTTTTCATTGTGAAAAATGGCAAGACCCCTGACGCTCAAATGATGCCGCGTCCTAGTACCATGCCAAAGTGCTAAGGAAACTATGGCGTGAGCTATAACCGCGGTCCGCAACATGATCGAGCAAGATAGCTAATTGTAATTAATTGATTTTATTATTTGGGGTACAGATTTAAGCAGAGTTATTCTTCAAATAAGGCTCAGTTGAGGACCCGTGTAATTTGGTTGGTTGGAAGAGAAAAGAAAAGAGTATATTCATTGTATTGATTAATTGTTTGGTTTCTTTGAATTTCCATCTTCAAATGTAATTACACAAATGTATCCTATGGAGCTATGGTCTCTATCTCATTAAGACTAATATAAGTGTTCATTTTATATATATTCTTCTGTCATGATCAAATCATGAACAATTTAGCATGCTACCTGATTTTATAAAGAGCAATAAGAGCTCTAATAGAACCATGACTAATTAAAGGAAAATATGATCCATAGTTATGCTGGTTAGGGACGGAGCCAGCATGGCAGGAGGGATCAAGCTCCCTACCCAGGAACTCCATTGGAGGCAATAAAGAAGGAGGAGGAGAGAGGGGAAAGGAGGAAGAAAAAGAGAGAGGAAGAGGAAGGAGCCCCCTAGGTGCTCCCAACCCTCAACATTGTTAACATGTATATTGCCAGGTAAATGAATCTTACCATATCAAATTTGAACATCAAATAAATTAGTGCTTGTTCTAGTTTTAGTGGAAGCACTCCATTACGCCTCACTAGCAGATATGTAAATGTGTACCTAGAAAGTAGTTCCAGGTCACTCCATTAGTTTATTTTTCTTAATTCTCTTCCATTAAAACTCAGATTAGTTCATTTTGATAATTTTAGAGTGTCCCAATAACATAAGGCCAATCTCAGTGGGAGTGTTATAGGAGTGTCATGGACATTAAATTTGCTAACATGTACTAATAGTATGAGGAGAGAGGAGTGTCATGAAATGTGAGAAGAGTGTCATCACCATGACACTCCACTGACACAGTTCTCAAGTTTCCAGTCTTGGTAACTGTGTCGATGACACTCCCACTGAGACTGGCCTAAAAAAATAAAAACTTGCATCCTAGTTTAGTAGGCGATTATCTTAATATCTCTAATCACATGAGACATTCTAACAAAGTTTTGAATACAAGGATTATTGAATAAACAGTTGATAGTCTAATATTCTAACTAAATCCCATTCACCCAAGGCAACATGAAGATCGGCAAGGACTATTAGAGCCGAAAATAAAATGGGAAGGGTCAAAAAGCGTCTTCAATGTGTTTTTTTAATAAATTGTCATATAATTCATTAGAGCGTGATTGGTTTGTTGACAAGGCCAGCTTGGCTCTAATATGCAAGATGGTGGCGTCTTGTTGTCGGTTTGCATAGAGTAAGTTAAATATGAGAAGTCGTTTGGTTCCTCATATGAGAACATATTACATTCACTCTGTTCGAGGAGGCTGGTAGCTGGTGCTGATTTGTTGTAAGAAAAAAATATTACTGGCTGGCTGCTGGCTGATGATGATTTGGTGTGAGAAAAAAATACTGCTGGCTGACAAACTAGCTTAACAGAGCGATTGTTATGTGAAATAAATATAGATAAAAAGTACTACCACGATCTTTATTATGTGCACCTATTTTCATTCAACATTTAATCCCACTTATTAATTTTCATATCATTTGAAGTACATACTAATTATACATTAACAATATCATTAACTAGCTAATCACTCGCATCCCGCGAGAAATTAGTCCTGTTTCTGTTTCTATGGAGCCAAGCTGCAGGACGTTTATAACTTTTTATGCATCTGTGGTACCAGACTCTGGAACTTGCACAACCATCCAAACGCCATCAACTCACATCAAATGAGCTTAGTTGAGGCATTTACGCCAACCAAACGCGGCCTACCGCTACAACTATTCCTCTTTCATAACCTTCTTCTAAGAAAAACACGAGTCAAACAAAAAAAAAGTGAAGGATAAAACGAAAATATAGTCGTCATATCACTAAGCCTACTTAAACTGCATATTATATTTTTTGCGATGATATCCATAAAATTCTTGAGAGACTTTCCCGTTTTCTAGAGAACAATAGAAACCATGCAAGAATATTAGAGCATTTTGACAAATAAAAGTTACTTGACTCATAGAATTCTAAAAAATATTTTGTTTGAAATACGGTATGAAAACCGCGTAGCGCATTTCTCCCGCGTGGTATTTTCTTTTTTCTTAGAGTGGAGTGTTTGAGTTCTGAGAGCAACTCCAGCAGACTCTCTAAACAGCACTCTATCCCAAATTTAGAGGGCTAAGCTAAAAAATACACTCCAGTAGACCCTCTACTTCACCCTCTATTTTGGGGACAAATTTAGAGGGCTAAGCTAAAAAATACACTCCAGTAGACCCTCTACTTCACCCTCTATTTTGGGGAGGCCTCCAAAATCCCTCCTCCACCCTCCATTCCTAGGGTATCTCTAGGGAGCCCTCTATTATATATTAGAATTGAGGGTTATTGTTGGAGTTGAAATAAATTTAAAAACCCTAAAAAAATAAAAATAATCTTATTTAATATTTAGAGGATCTGATTTAAGAACTATTGCTGGAGATGCTCTAGAAAGTGAGACCTCACACCTTAACCTGTTCGGCTGTTCTCCTTCTCCCCCGTTGGTCACCTTCAACCACCGGGACCGAAACCACACCACACCAGGTCACCAGCCTTCCGCACGATCTCTCCGTGTCGCATCACCACCGCGTCCTTCTCCGACCGCCTTCCCACCGGATTCGGAGGCGACTCCCGAGGCAGTGCGGGCCCGGCGGCGCGGAGGCTGCTGGCGTCGGCGTCCGCGGCGGCCGGCGGCCATGGAGGATCTGGGCATCGAGGCGAAGGAGGCCGCGGTGCGCGAGGTGGCGAAGCTGCTCCCGCTCCCGGAGCTCCTCTCCTCCATCGCATCCATCAAATCTGACTACCTCGCGCGGCAGCAGGTGACGTGATCCACCCCGAAACCTCGCAATTTCACTCGCGGTGGTGAATCTCAGGCAGTTGGCGAATGGGTCGGGTAAACCCTGATTGGCATTCTCAGTCTGGTTGCGAGTCACCTCTCCATTTAGTTTCCCCCCTCCGCTCTGAGACCTGATACGCTGCTTCAATTTTGGCTGCAATTGAGTTCGTGGCGTCAATCATAGCGGGACTCGGCCGGAATCTATTCCCAGCTTATTAGATTCGGGAACTTGCGACCAAGGACTAGTTACGTATTTACGTGTGTGCGAGTTAGCTTATTATTGTGTCACGTCCGGGAAGTGAGTGATTAGGTTCAATTTCGCCTGGAGTATGTATAGGCAATTTGTCCATGAGAAATGGTGTTATGGGTTGAAATTATGTGCCGCGATATTCTGGTCTGTATCTGCTATTTAGCTGATGTTCACGCAGTTTGGTGAAGTCATGCACAATTTCTCCAAAACATTTATCTGCAGTTAAGCCAGAATTGCTAAGTTTAAAAGCATGGGCTGTTCAACACTTGATGAGCTATCTGCAGCTTCGATATAAGTGTGTGCTTCTTTTTCAGAGTGGCAGATAATGGCGCTAGCTATCTGATACTGCTAATAACGTTTGAAACCCATGCTTTCAGTGGTTGAATTTCCACTCACATTTCATTCAGAAAATTTAGATAAACAAATATGTACTCACACTTTGTTCAGAAAATTATATCTTTAAGTCTGATAATGAAATAGTGGAGATATAAACCAGAACAAAATGCTGATATTCCATGTTTAGACCTTTCTCTCGTTTTCGTTTGTTTACTTCTTTGCCATTTAACCAACTTGTGTGATTTCATTTTTAGGAGAATATTTGAACTGTCCAAAGTTGATCATCGCAAAGATTATCTTCTCTTTATAATCACACCATTCTTATGCCTGCTTTATTTCTTTATATTTCATTATTTGATTGTAATGTCGCTGTATGTTTTTCTGTTTCAGTGCTTTAATATGCAAAATCATATTTATGAAGATATGTGCAGAAAATGTATTAAATCAGATTACCATCTCATAAAACAGCTTGGGCTGTGGAGCAAGCTTTATCTACTCTTGGGTTTTGGCAAGGTTGCATGGGCATTTCTTGGCAAGTGTTAATTGTATATATAAAATTAGAACAAAAGAAAGCACGCTAGAATATGAAATGATCTGCAGAAAATGGTTTGGATTTATGCAATGTCTTCTTTAGATCTCATCATTTCGTCCACTGTTTCAATCACCTCATGTACCTCTTTATTGTCTTTGTCTGACTATCTTTTACAAATTTTTCAGACAAATGATGCACAACTCAGTACAATGGTGGCAGAACAGGTATTGGCGTGCCAAACTTATTAACTGAACTATTATTATCATCCTGACTTATTTTGAGTTATTATTGCTGCTCCCATCTTCATGTGTTTCTGCTGGATGATGAGTTATTTTTGGGTATGCTTGAAAATCAACAGGTCGAGCAAGCCCATGCTGGCATCAATGCTCTAGCGTTATCTCAGGAAACAATAAACAAACTACGTGAGAACTTCATAGATATAGACAAGTAAGCTACTTATCTTGATCCTACATCCTCCACGCTCTTACGTGACTGATATGCTAGACTAGCATACTCCAAAAATCTATATGCTTTTTTCTTCATTTCTCAGTCCTGTTACCATTAATCAATTGCAGGTTGTGTCAGGAGTGTCAAACTTTAATTGAGAACCATGACAAGATCAAGCTCCTTAGCAATGCAAGAAACAATCTGAACACAACTTTAAAGGTTTGGTGACTGGAGTTAGCGATACCACATTACCACTATATTCACACTCTTTTGCATTATGCTATTTACATTTTCTTAATACTGAAAAGATCAAGCTAACAACGTTACAGGACTACGGAAACTTAATTATATGTTTGTTTGCCTGCTGGTAGGATATGGGAGGTATGATGTCCATTTCTGTGGAGGCGGCTGCAGCACGTGACTCATTGAGCAACGACAAAGAGTTAATTCACACTTATGAGGTTGATTTTTTCTTCTTTGACTTATCAATTAACACCCTAATTGGATGCCCTAATGGTAATACCCTATTTATCTGACTTTTCTGCGTCATCTTTCTTGTGTTGAAATTAGAGATTAACAGCTCTTGATGGAAAGAGGCGTTTTGCTCTAGCTGCTGCTGCATCTCATAAGGAAGAAGTCGGCAGGCTAAGGTTCTTTTTTAAACTTCAAAGGCTGAACTAGTTTATAGCTAATATTACTTGTCATGTAACACACCATCCTTATTTTTTTTCTTTCACCTTCCTAGTTAGTTGTTCGAATAAGCTAAGCATTTCTAATAGATTTTGGCTCATGACTTCATTCTAAGGTCAAATAAATCAGTAATTAACTAACTACGTATAGCATGTACTTTTGTTACAAAGAAGTTTCTACAGCACTGCATATGCAACCCTACAGAACCAGCCAGCCTCGCTCTACTTTCTAAAGCCTTGTTCATCTGTGGAACATTTAGTTTTTTTATCAATCATGTTTTGTGTCTAATGTACAGGTGATATAACTATTGCTAATAGCACAATAAAAACGAGTTGAAGAAAATAAAATTTATCCTTCATCGATCCACATGAGGATATTAGATATTGTATTTAGAGTAAAAGTTTACCTAGCTGATACTGAATTTTTCATCTTCAGAACTAGTCTATTTTATAATATTAAAATGCTAAATCTTTCTTGTCGTCTGTATTGCAATTAAGTATAACTTTCTTGATTGATTCTTCTTTACTCCACAGAGAATACTTCGAGGATGTTGATCGAACATGGGAAACGTTTGAGAAGACATTATGGGGCCATATCACTAACTTTTTCAAACTTGCAAAAGAGAGGTACATTTTTTTTTTGCTACGCGCACTCTATACTAAGTGATATGACAAATGATTTTATAGCTTTATGCATACTTTTAAAATCGAGGCACAGTTTCGGATCCCTATATTTTGGTCTTATGCAAAGTACTAAACAATAGGTGTTGCAGGAAGCAGGTTTCCTTACTATTAAAGACTGATGAAGTAATTACTTTTCAAAATTGAAAGAAAATGTTTTCCCTTTGAGCAAGGGAAATTCAAATTCTTGAACCAAACAGAGACAACTATTGGCTGTCTCATATTTAAACTTTAAAGCACCCTGTTGCCATTGCTGTTACCTTTTCCTGTTCAGCCAGTGGCTTTTTCTGGAGGATATCTGTAAATATGATAGGTAGTCAGCTCTAGGCATTTTTCCATCTTATTTTCATTAGTTAATTAAACTGCCCTAACTAAACATTGTATGATCTAAATGGCACATATATTTGCTAATTTTATACTTTCTATTTGTTTATCCAAAGAATTGGGTTGATCAATATGGCAATAGTAAACTCTGATAAACATGCTTTGATTACATACAAAGGTGTCTCATGTCCTATGTATGCTAGTACTTATACTTCCACCTTTTCTTTTTGCAGCCCTCAGACATTGGTTAGAGCTTTGAGGTACATCTTCATTCTTCAATCTTTGCTTTGATATTTTCAAGTGCCAATCTTGGAGGTGAATAGTTGAAAGGCTAGTAGTTACACCCTGTTTTATGGCTATGTGCCCTGTAGAAATAGCTGTGTGTTCTCATGTAAAGATATTTTCCTCCATCCCTGGCTTCCTTCCGCTTTTAAAATAATTTTGTCAGTCGATAGGTTTTCAATAATACAGTTTGTAGAGTTGTAGATTTTATTGTACATATTTCCTTTTTGTTTTGTAGTAGATATATATATATCATAGGAGTATAGCACCCGAAGATTTACATTCCTACATCATTTTTGGTTTTGGAATACTTCAGGGTTGTTGAAATGCAAGAAATCATAGATCAACAAGTTGCAGAAGAAGCAGCTGAGGCCGAGGGTGCAGGCGCTATAGCGACAATAACCAACCAACGTAGAACTGCAAAGTACACTTTTCCTTTTCTTCTTCAGATAAATTTCTGTTCTTCCAGTATGATATAGTTCATGCCTTACAGGAGCACATTCGTAAATTCTTTTGCTGTTACCCTTTATTTTTATGATATTATTGATGAAGTATGTATTAGTGTTTTGTGTTTATATCAGCATGTGCACCTTACAGTTGTGCCTGAGTTCAGTAAATGAATTTACAACCCTAAAAAAAGTAAATGAATTTACAAGCAATAAAGGTGACAGGGTACCTTTCAGCCCTTTTTGCATATTGATATTAATGATCATGGCATGATATAGGATGTAATCTTTCACGTGTACATATATATGGAACTGCAATTGCATGTTACATAAATCTACCATGAACTGTATGGTACATTCTATACCCAACACTACCCTCATCCCCCCCTCCCCCCCTATAGTGTTGCCTTCTGTACCACTGTGTAAATGTTTAACCTGCATGACATGTTTGCTTAAAGACTTGATTGTACTATTGATTATATTGCCTTTTCTAGTATTCCACACAATTCGACCCTTTAGAGGAGCGCTAGTTTAATCTATCATCTTAAGGTATCGATACCAACCGACATCCATACCACATGTGAGAAAGCATAAATAATATTAATATAATTTTACCAGGTTATCTCTAACTTACTCTGATGATTTTGAGTTGCCCTTCCTCAATGTTGGCAGAAAAGGTGCAGGGGCAGCAGCTACCCCAAGAAAGGGTACTCAAGAAAAATCAAAGGTTCAGGGAAAGGGCTACAAGGACAAATGCTATGAGAGTATTAGGATGGCTGTTGAATCCCGCTTCAACAAGCTGCTTACGGAGGTACTGCTTCAATCGGTCCAGGATGTTAAGATCTACTTTATGATTTTCACAGTTCGAAGCTAATGTTTTGATCACACAGCTTGTTTTTTCGGAGGATTTGATGGAAGCTTTGGAGGAAGCCAAAGCAGTAAGTACTCTATTTCTTAGCTTTGGTTATTGACTGACTATTTTCCCATCTGTGAGTTCTATACCTCTTAAGAATTCATGATGAAGCTTGCATGGTCAAAACATATCTGCTACATATATTAGTGTTGCTTGTAGGAAAGTAGGATGCATATAATGTGGTCGATGTATTGCTTGAGCCCCTTGGGCTGATTATATAGGAGTACATGGCTTGGAGGGCAAGTAGAATCTCCTAGAGATAAGGAAGGTTATCCCGGGATTACAATCAATCCTAAACTAACCATATCCAGAGTTGTCTAGTATACTCTAACATCCCCCCGCAATCACAACGGGAGCGCGCAAACGATGAGACTGGAGAATAAGTCGAACAGATGGCATCCCCCCACAGTCGCAACCGTCGATGCGCAGCAGATTTTGTGGCTGGAATGGGAGCCGAAGTGGCTTGTCAAGCAGATGGTAGCCCCTTAGTGCCGAAGTAGCCGAAGTCGAGGTGAACGTGGTCGAAGCCGTGGAGGAGCGCGCGGCAGCCCGGGTGGTACCGAGTAGGCGAACGAAGATGCCGATTGGTTGACCGGAGAGCCGAGTGACCGAGAGTGGCGTTGAGCCGCCGACCGGTGGTCGGAGGCGCCGAGTGGCTGGTCGGAGGCTTCGGGTAGCTGCAGGTGGCGCTGAGTCACCGAGCGGCAGCGCCGGGGGCGCCGAGTGGCCAAACAGAGGCACCGAGTACTGTAGGTGGTGCTGAGTCACCGAACGGCGACGCCGGGGGGCGCTGAGGGGCCGTACGGAAGCGCCGAGTGGTCAGCCGGAGGCGTCGAGTAGTCGACCGGTGGCGCCGAGGGGCCGTGAGTCGGTGCTGGAGCCGCCGTCGCTGGAAGGCGGCGACACCGGCGGTAATGGCTTGATCACGAGCATTGTCGCTGCAGCCTGGAAGGGCGCAGCAATAACCTCGTCCTTCGGGGGTGTCGACGATGAAGCGGCGACGAATGGCAGGGCGACGCAAACCGATCTTAGATCGGAAAAGAAAAACAGCAGCAATAGGGTAGACCTCCGGGCACAATCTCGGGTGCACCTAGCTGGATGCCCCCACCTTATCCTCATCTCTTCCCACCGTCGGTCAAAAAGACAGAGAGGGAGAGAGGCATAGCAGAGGGGGCGAGGTGCGTCCCGAGCTCCAGCTGCGCAGTGGGCTAGCCCCCCCCGAACCGCCTCCGCATCCGCGTCCTCGCGCGCAAGGCAGCGGTGGAAGCGGCGCTGAGGACGAAGGGGATGCAGGCTCGACGGCGTGGAGAGAGTCGGCGATGAAGGGGCGCTGCGGCCCGTTGGCGACGTCAGTCAGCGGTGCGGTGGCCCGATGGCCCCGACGACGCGGTGGCCTGGCGGCCCCACGACTTCCTCCGCAGCCACGCACTCGCGCTCAGGGGAAGCGGTGCGGCGGCGATAGTGGGAGGGGGGGGCACCTGGACATTGTGCGGAAGGGGCGGCGGGTCCCTATGCGGTGCCAAGGGAGCGACGACGCAGAGGCAGGGCAGGCCCGGCGGCGGGCCCATGTCGACGCAGTGCCCGACGAGGATGATGGGCGGCGCAGCCATGTATCTAATGGGCGACGGGAAGAAGTAGGTCCCCTGCTGCTTGACGGTGCGGCGGATCAGAGGGATCAGTGCGCTGATCCTACGAGGGCGCGCTGCCCTCGGCGGAGATCGATCTCCCCGGGGGCGGCGCTTGGGCAACGGAAGTCGGAGGCCTAGGGTTAGAACCTAGTCTCGTGATACCCTGTAGGAAAGTAGGATGCATATAATGTGGTCGACATATTGCTTGAGCCCCTTGGGCTGATTATATAGGAGTACATGACTTGGAGAGCAAGTAGCCTCTCCTAGAGATAAGGAAGGTTATCCCGGGATTACAATCAATCCTAAACTAACCATATTCGGAGTTGCCTAATATACTCTAACATTGCTAACCTGGTATTGTCTAATGAGCTCAAGAGCTGTCTGTTGGTTAAGAAACAAAAAAGGATCACATTTCATGCCTGACTATGCAGTATTGTCAGCTTTTAAAACTTTTGTGACATGCATGAATGAAATTGTAATTGTTGGCCTTATTTAAAAATATTCCTCGAAATTGGTGAAGATGTTAGGCGTAGGATTTCAGCTGGCTGGTTGAAATGGCGTCAAGCTTCTAGCGTCCTCTGTGACAGGGTGCCACAAAAGCTAAAAGCCAAGTTCTATAGGACAACGATTCGCCCGGCGATGTTATACGGTGCTGAATGTTGGCTTACAAAAAGGCGACATGTCGAGCAACTGAGTGTAACAGAGATTCTGATGTTGCAGTGGTTTTGCGGGCACATAAGGAGGGGGAGAGTCCGGAACGAAGCTATTCGGGATAGGGTCGGGGTGGCACCAATTGAGGAAAAACTTATCCAACATCGATTGGGATGGTTTGGACATGTCCAACGGAGGCCTCCTGAGGCGCCAGTGCATAGTTGGGTTCTAGAGCTGGACGATAATGTAAAGAGGGGTAGAAGTAGACCTAAATTGACTCGGGATGAGTCGGTTAAGAGAGACATTAAAGATTGGAATATCTCTAAAGAGGTACCTTTGGATAGGAGTGCTTGGGGACTAGCTATCAACGTGCTTGAACTGCGACCTTTGTTTCTTTTGGGTTTCATCTCTAGACTACCCCAACTTGGTTGGGGAAAAAAGGCTATGTTGTTGTTGTGACAAAAAACAGTAGCATTTTCAACACACATTTCCTTAAAACCAGTGGCGAACGCAGGAATGATCAGCAGGATGGGCTGCTTTCTCTTCCTCCTCTCACCCCTTCTTTTCTTCTTCTTCCTTCTCAAATTTGTAGGATGGCTTAGGAGGGGCTCCATAGAAATCACGGCGGTAGGGGGGGGGGGGGGGGCTCGAGCCCCGCCCGCCCCACCGCTAGATCCGCCACTGCTTAAAACAGTTTTGAGCATTTATTTCTACCAAAATATCTGTTGAAAACCAAATTAATTATGATATTATGTACCTCTCAAGTCAAGTAGAATCTGTGCATCCTATTTCCATATGACAAATTCAAACACATGGAGATACCAAATTGCGAGTAAACAGAACAGGTTGATTGCAATTTTAAAATTTCTTCTCCTTTGTGTGTGTGTGTGTTGGGGGGGGGGGGGTCTTACCATCCTACTAGACCTGCAATATGAGATCTAGCAATTTATCTTTACAAAACATACTTGCCTTCATTTACCTAGTGGATCTTTTTGATTTATAGCTCGCTACTTTGCTTCTATGTAAATACAGATTGGAGATGAGCTTGGCGATATATATGACTACGTTGCACCATGCTTTCCTCCTAGGTATGTTGAAAAATAGACTAAAATTTAACTAGCTGCTAGATTTAGAATATCTGTTCCATATATATAGGAAGTAGGTAACCAGTTTACTATAACTAGACAAGTGTGCACACCTTGACATAATGCAATTTGTTCTTGCTGGAATTTTTTTTTAAAAAAGTATAGCAACACAAAGGCATGTTAACAGCTCGTATAATGGGCCAACTTTATCTCAATAATCAGATTTTGGGACTGCATCCAAATACACGTTCCTTTTAATTTCTCAATGAGTCAGTTCATACAGAAGTTATGTTATTGCCGAAAAGTAGCATGACAGGGGGTAAAGGGAAGATATTTTTGCTTGTATAGAGTATTGATGATCTGAGAGGAGGGTTACCCTTAGAAAAAATGTTTTTTTTTAAAAAAAACATAATTGTTTCCTTATTGTTGCTGACGTCTTAAATTATCATGTTTCTTACTTCTGCACAGATATGAAATTTTCCAGCTCATGGTAAACCTGTATACCGAAAGGTTCATTCAGATGCTAAGACTTCTCAGCGATAGGGCAAATGATATTCAAAATATAAATATCCTGAAGGTACCTTATTTCAAATATCATAGTTTCATGTTCCCCAAGATGAATTGTGGAAACCACACACTTGTTCCTTTGATTCTTGAATCATGAGTAAAAATGTTTGACTTTTTTTTAGCAAGAGCGTTAATGACTGATCACTATAGGTAACTGGCTGGGTTGTACAATATCAAGAAAATCTGATTGGTCTTGGTGTGGATGAATCACTTGCCCAAGTTTGTTCTGAAAGTGGTGCATTGGATCCCCTCATGAATATGTATGTCGAGCGTATGCAGGCAACAACTAAGGTAATCCTTTCTAGATCTGTTAATTGTAAATGAACTCGATCGTGGTAATCATGTATCATTTCTTGTTTTCTTTTGTAGAAATGGTACAGCAACATTTTAGAGGCAGACAAAACACAACCACCAAAAAGTACGGAGGATGGAAAATTATATACACCTGCAGCAGTGGATCTATTCAGAATATTGACTGAGCAAGTTCAGATAGTTAGAGACAACAGTACAGACGTCATGCTATATCGTATTGCTCTTGCAGTTATTCAGGTATGTCTTTCATTTTGAGATTATGTAAGTCTACCTGGTTTTTGTGCTATGCTTCACGCTGTTAGAATTTGTTAATATGTTATTTTCAATCTTCTATTTTGGGTCTCTGCAGGTAATGCTTGATTTTCAAGCAGCTGAGAGACAGAGACTTGAGGAGCCAGCTTCTGATGTTGGTCTGGAATCACTATGTGCATTGGTAGCTTTCTGCATTTAGAACTCAATGAGATGTGAATTGTCTTCTTTTCTCTGTTTCTTATCATTTGATCCTTATATTGTGTGTTTTTGTGTGCGCAGATTAACAATAACCTGCGTTGCTATGAACTTTCATCAGAGCTAAGTAGCAGTACATTGGAGGCACTTCCACCAAACTACGCTGAACAGGTGCGAATGTGCGACAAAAGCTTTTGATCTTTCTTAGATGACATTCATTCAAAGCTTGTTTTAACTTGTCTGGAGACGGCTTTGTGTTTTTTGAGTTTCGTGTCTCACGACTCTTGAAGTTTCTTCTTTTTGAACTTGAAATACTCTTCCTTGTATCAGAATTAGGGTTCTATTTCCCAATAGGAGTCAGTTTCTGACTTGTTTCTGAAGAAAAGAATAAAGCCTCCCGTCATTCTGTCAAGGGTCCAGAGAGGGAAAAATACAAATTGAAAAAAGGGCACAGAGAGCGACTAGACCATATGCATTAGCCATATGGTTCAAGTTTCCTGTAGTGGCCAATTTTCTTACTTTTGTCTGGTGGGAAGATAGAGATTCCTGGCAAATATCAGGATGCATACTTTATATATGTATCAGTCATATAGGTGAATTTTCGCTGATGATGTCGTGTTAGTTGATGAAAGCCGTGCGGGAGTGAATAGGAAGCTAGAGTTGTGGCGGCAAACGCTAGAGTCCAAAGGTTTTAGACTTAGCAGGACTAAAACTGAGTATATGAGGTGTGACTTCGGCGCCACTCATGAGGAGGGAGATGTTAGTTTGGAAGGCCAAGTATTACCCAAGAGGGATACCTTTCGATATTTGGGATCGATGCTACAGAGAGATGGAGATATTGATGAGGATGTTAGTCATAGAATCAAAGCGGGATGGATGAAGTGGCGCCAAGCATCTGGCGTCCTTTGTGACAAGAAGGTACCTCAGAAGTTAAAAGGCAAGTTTTATAGAACGGCGATTAGACCGGCAATGTTGTATGGTGCGGAATGTTGGCCTACAAAAAGGCAGCACGTCCAACAATTAAGTGTTGCAGAAATGCGCATGTTGCGTTGGATTTGTGGGCATACAAGGATGGATCGAGTTCGAAATGATGATATACGGGATAGGCTAGGGATAGCACCAATTGAAGAAAAGCTTATCCAACACCGGCTGAGATGGTTTGGACATGTCCAACGAAGACCGCCAGAGGCACCAGTGCATAGTGGTATCCTAAAGCACGACGGTAATATGAGGAGAGGCAGGGGCCGGCCGAAGTTGACATGGGAAGAAACAATTAGAAGAGACTTGAAAGACTGGAGTATACCTAGAGATTTGTCCTTGGATAGGAGTGCTTGGAAAACCGCGATTCACGTGCCAGGACCATGAATAATGGTCTTTGTTGGGTTTCAACTCTAGCCTACCCCAACTTGCTTGGGATTATAAGGCTTTGTTGTTGTTGTTGTTGTTGTTGTCATATAGGTGTAATTTTCAACATTGACATGGCCAACATGGAACCATTCTTGTGTGTGGTCTAAATAGTAAATTCTTAAATATCACCATACCTTGTACTTGTCTAAGTAGCTCGAAGCATCAGATGTATATGCTTTGGGTCGGAGCATGCTTCACAAATACTCAACCCAGTCTCAAGTATGTGATGTTTTGGGGTTGTCTTAAGTCAACTGTTTGAAGTTCAGTTGCAAATTACTTTCTATGTGCCCCGTTTTGGACCTTTGCAAATGATAGTAGTAGATTTTTTTTTCTCAAAATGTAGTTCCACTGAAGTATTTTTGCTATGTTCTATAAATATTTTTTAACAAAAAGTACTAGTCAAAGTTTTATTTGGTTAATCGTGTTGGTGTCCAACATCACTTATTTGTAACTGAATAGACCGCTATGTGTAAGTAAATGTTGTTTGTGTTAGTGAAATTCCACTAGAAGCTAATCTTTGCCTCCGAATTGGATGTTTGAAATTCGAACAGGGAGAATAAACTGGAATCTGGTCCCTGTTGATTCCTTCTTTTGCTTGGCTGTATTTTTTTAATCTTTGTAAAACTGTAAACATTAACCATATCTGGAGCTTGATACTAATTGTTTGGGTTGTACAATGTTTCTATCTCTCTTCACTCACATTGAGCCTTTTGAACTATAAGCAAAATATTCTGTTGTAGGTTAATTTTGAAGACACATGCAAAGGATTTCTCGATGTTGCCAAGGTTTGTGCTGCATGCATATGATATAGCTATTCATCTATTTAAATCGTCCATCAAACTGTCATTTGAAGTTTTGTTATTTGTTATTTCACAGGAAGCTGTTCTTCAAACTGTCAGTGTTATTTTTGAAGACCCAGGTGTGCAGGATCTACTTGTGAAGCTTTACCAGAAAGGTAATTCTTTCATAGCAGCATTGTCCTTCGTTCTCTTTTTTTGGGGTGTGTGGTTTGAGAACTCAAATTGATCCTTAGATGGAATGGTCCATCATGGGATAATTCCATGAACTTTGATAGGATGGCCTCATTCCTCTTGATTACACTAGATTGTGTTCATGTGGGATAAGTTGGTGATGGATCTACCCATTCAATTCCTCAAACAAAAACAAGAATGTTAGGTTTTGACTTCTGAGTTAGGATAAAGTGATTCATCACCATCCAACTACTCAAACTAAACACTCATTTATGTCAGTTCTTGGTCGATTTTGAACTAATACCACCTGCGGCTCCTTGTATTCCATAAGTGGCTTATCGGCCAGATGCGCTTGGAGATTTACAATGCTGCATGCTTACGCTATCACAACGATTCTCTCAATCATCTTACTACATTTCAATGGTATTGATGGATTTTCTATAGATGTCGCCTATTATTTTCAACAGCTACTTGCCATATTCAGAGTCTGTTTATCAGTCTAAGAGGATTCAAGGCCTGGGTAGATAGGAAGCATTGTGATCCATATCCTTAGGATTTAGATTAAACTAAACACTGAAAAGTTGTCGAGCAATTCTAATCTTCCAAGCACACACTCAAATTCCTTCGAATTTGCTACTAGTTTGAATGTATTAAACTATGTGCTGGATCCCAAGTATAGGTATATCAATGATGTATGATTCGGTAGAGTCCAACATGATTCTGTTAATACCCCTCCCGGTAAGCAAGGTAAGTTGATGTATTGTTTGACACGAAGGTGTTAACAATCATATGAACTCTTTTTTGCCTTTTTTTGTGTGGCAAACTTCTTGTAATGTCTTTTCTTGTCCATGGAATGTCTAGTTGCAATTTGTTTTCTCACCAATTCTTTCTGTTTAGACTGGATGGAGGGCATGGTCACGGAATATCTTGTCGCAACATTTGCTGATTATTTTGCGGATGTCAAAATGTAAGTATTATTTTCCTAATAAAATCGTAATAAGTGGCATGAAACTATGTATGAATGTATATTCCCTGGAAAATCCTGTTTCTTATGCATATTTTGGTTACCTACACTTTCATGCGTTTGTGAAGTGCTTTGTGGCATAGTTTGAGAAAAAAAAAAAGAACCACACCATTCTGCGCATCAAGCTAAGTTTACCGTTGGATCCCAACATATCAAGAATAAAAATGTGTTGCCAAATATGGAAACTCATGTGCAAGTTAATAAGTTCTAAATGCTGGTATGGATTTGCAAACATTAGAATTGTTACCTCCAGTGCAATGAATTTTATCTACAACATTTAATGTTCTATATTTTCATCACATCAGTAGCATTCCTCATAAGCTACGGAGTGTTGGTTGATTGTAACACTTCAAATTTCTGCTCCTATCAATTTAGTTTATTGAAGTTAAACATTAACAGTTCAGAGTTTTGCTGATAATAGTTAGTCGTGTAACTTTATATGCTTTAATTTAATATACTCATGTATTCTTTTAGGTATATTGAGGAAAGATCATTTCGAAGATTCGTTGAGGCTTGCATAGAGGAAACAATTGTTGTGTATGTTGATCATCTTCTCTCTCAGGTTTGCAGAACCACCCTTAATACTATCTGAAATAGTGTCCATGTAAGTTAAATCATGTCTTACTGTACCCTAAATGACTATTGATATCTGGAGGGATCTTTAGGAACACATAAGGTGTATTGAAATCCTAAAAGGAAGATTTGTACGGGTTTCCACAAACATTGTGTTCAGTTTGGTCTTTCCTTACCAGATTACTTGCCTGCCCAAAAAGAAAATTCATACAATATGCCGTATTATCTCCGAGAATTGTCTGAGAAAACCTTTCAGAACTATTCTCACAACTGCTGCCTGACAAAATAGCTAATGTGTTTCCTTTGTTCCTGTAGAAAAACTACATAAAAGAAGAAACAATTGAGAGGATGAGGTTAGATGAAGAGGTGCTTATGGATTTCTTCAGGGAGCATATCAATGTGACAGTAAGTATAGTTTCTGCTGGGAGTTTGTTGTGGTGACAACTACAGAATTGTCTTAATTCAAAGTTTAAGTGCATGCATTTTATTGTGGGGATAACTACAGAATCGTCAAAGTTTGAGTATATGCATTTCAAGGAAATCAAATTGGATGCTGTAACCTTTTGTCATTAAAAAACTTAGACCACCCCCTCTAGCCACTCCGACCCTAAAACCTAGGTGTTAGAGTGGGGGGGGGGAGAGGGGGCTTTATCACTGGACCAAGATTCCCCCTACGGCGAGCGAGCCGCGCCGCGCCGCTGGCTGCTGGTTGCTGGCTGCTGGTCTCAGCGCAGGGGAAATCACGCAGCGGAAGAAATGCGTGGCCGGTGGGTTTCGAACCCGGGACCTGGCTCTGGTACCAACTTAGACCACCCCCTCTAGCCACTCCGACCCTAAAACCCAGGTGTTAGAGTGGGGGAGAGAGGGGGCTTTATCACTGGACCAACAAAAAAAACTCGACCGGTGAGGGGAAGACCGCCCCCACAGCTTTGCACTAAAAAGTTCTTACTGGGTCAGTCGAGAAAAGGCCCTAAAGGCTGGCTTCCGGACAAGCCACGCGGGCCACGTGCATTTCGCTGAAGGCAACAACAGTGGTTACATGTATAACACGGAACATTCGATGAGGGACCTTTTTTCATCCAGCCCCATTTAATTCGCTCCCATGGGGAGTCAAACTCAAGCATATTAGATGCTCTAACTGCTAGGCTAGAGACCCTTTCGCACCATCCATTGTCCTAAAAAGACATTTATGAGGGTTTGATGCTTCTATATTAAGTTAAACCAGGTTTTGCTGAAAACTTTTTTTTTTACTGCTCCAGAAAGTAGAAAGCAGAGTGCGGATTCTGGCTGATATGAGGGAGCTAGCTTCAGCGGAGAGTTTGGATAGCTTTACTCTCATTTACACAAACATACTGGAACATCAACCTGATTGCCTGGTAATTTTTTCTGCCTAAAAAAATATATTCAAATATCAAACGGGCATGTTCATTCCTTTTATTTTCTGCAACTTGAAATCTGTGTTTTGTAGCCTGATGTCGTTGAGAAGCTTGTGGCGATGCGAGAAGGCATTCCAAGAAAGGAAGCCAAGGAGGTAAGGACACAAGATTTACCACATCATATGCATCTGTTGTACTGCTTTGTTTTCATGAACCTGTGGACGGTGGTCCAACAAAACTACCAACTCGTGCTTATTGTCAGGGGAACATTTGATTATTATGGTTGTTAGTTGTAACCAGTGGTTGTAAACGTACTAGTAATTGCTCGTAGATTCTTACTTCCTAATCATTTCTTAGGTTGTACAAGAATGCAAGGAGATATATGAGAACTCGCTCGTGGATGGCAACCCTCAGAAGTCCGGATTTGTGTTTGGCAAATTGAAGTGCCTGGCAGCAAAGAAAGGCATTTGGAGCAAGCTTGGGCAATGAGGACATGGTGATTTGGTGCAGAGTGGATTCGCGCACCATCAGGGCAAAAGACTGTATATTTTACTTCTTTTTGTGATCATTCTTTTGTTCTTTTACCAAGGCTACTATTGGCTTCACGTTTATACCGTATCAGTGTGTAACTGTGTAAGCAGCATGAGAAGCAAAAATGTATATTCCGCTTTGCCTAGCTACAGAGAATTTTGGTGTAACAAACACGTAACGTTTCTAAAGCCTAATTATATTTATCCAATAAAATGGTTCGTTAACCGCTAGAAGTTGTTCCTCGTCATGTATTGCTGCTAGGGTGTGCAGTTTTTGGAAATGAGGCGCCTATAAAACGGGGGGCCATGCTGCGTGCCGCGATTGTGGGTCGGTCCATCGAGCCGTCCGGACATGTGGTCGAGGTCCTGCCTCCGGTCAGCCGAGCCCACCCCGCCGACGGTGACTTCCCCACAAGGCCACAACGTTGACACAATGACACCCGTGAAGCATCAGCGTAGCAAACAGCAAATGCTGACTGGGCGCCAACGCATAAATTTGATTCACGACGGTCGACAGATGAAGTCCCACGATGCTTGTTGAGACGTCCAACGCAGGTGTTCACCGAACTGAGGCGAAAACCGCATTCGGCAAACAAAAGCAACCACATGAGTGAAGATAGTGATGTCTCGGCCAACGGCACACTTCGGATTAGCTTCCTTATTCCATTCCTTTACAAACTTACAACAGAAAGAGGCTCCAGGTCTCTTTCTTGGCCTCTTGATGGCACTGCAATGAACAAATAGCTCAACGATGCTCTAGGTGGTGGTACACTACGGGGTACAAAAAAAGGGCCAACATTCTACAAGGTCTGTATCCTTTGGACCTGCGACTCAGCTTGAGAGTCACCAGCTGCGTTGTCAGCGGTGTGCTCAATGACGAAGCTCTCGATCTTATGAAGTGACTGCAAGTAACCAAGAGTGATATGTTAGGTCTAAAGGAGTCTACCGATGATGTGGGAGGTACAAATGAAATTCACGTTGTGCCAAGTGATAGCCTGATAGGCATTAAGAATTTATGCATACCTCAATAGCGATATCAGTTGGTGTCAACTTACAGACATCATCATGACCCTGTTTAGACGCAATCTCTGTAAATGCCACACACAGACGTGTTAATCCATGAGAACATGGAACAAAAACTTTAATCAAGTGCCAAAACGACCATTTGATCATATAGCTAGCCATATTATCCAGATGGTAACCTTACCTTCTAGAGAAACTCTTACATCCGCATTTGCATAAGCATCACCCCTTTGCTCCGCGAGCATGCTGAGCTTAGAAAAGGCCTAACACAAAAGGAACTCAATGAGACATTCATATTAGAATTAACAAAAAAAGTGTGAGCAAGCCTACAGATACCACAAATAAAGGCCCAGAATCCCAGGGTAGGGCTTCAAGGCTTAAAGTGGATCTATGTAGCAGTTTTTGCCCATGACAATTGGAAGAAACAGAATATCTAATTTCATGTCAGATTCCAGCATGGAAGAAGTTGAAGGAACAAGTAGCTACCATTGTGTATGGATCGCCAGATGGTTGATCCAGAAGAGGACGAGAGGCAGTTCCCACTTTAGCAATACGCCTAGCAAGAGCGTCCAAGGGCACATCTAACCAAACAGATAGGCCCTTCTTCATATATTTCCTGATAATGCAATAACAGATCACAACATTATTAATTAGAAGCCAAGAAGGCATCCTATTTAAAGCGGAAGAATTAACTCTAGATACCAGTTAACTGGTCGGATAACAGCACCACCTCCAGTGGCAACAACTAATCTCCGCATTGAGGACAAATCCCTCAAGACACTACTCTGCAAGGCATCAAGCAAATTGAAAGGGCAATCAATACTCAAAGCACCCAACACAGATAAACAAAAACTATACACCAAAGAGAGCATTAGAATAGCAGATAAGCTCAGCAACCGTTACCTCATTGTCCCTGAAGAAGGCTTCACTATGAACCTTGAATATTTGGGCAACTGAAGGCATTCCCACAGCTTGCTCCACCAATTTGTCACTGAAAACATAGTCCAGAGCAGTAAGTCTACCTCCACATCAGCATGAGCATCTGAAGAAAACCTTCATAAATTGCTAGCACTTCACGATCATAAAAAAGACAAACCTATCAAAGAATGAATAACCCAAAACTTCAGACATAATCTTCCCCACGGTACTTTTTCCAGAACCCATCATTCCTGCACATAGACAATAACTCCTCAATCACAAATTCATATATGGTAGTTTCATCTAAAAGTTGACATTCTTTAGCAACAGTGAATGAAAACTTACCTACTAAGTAAATACACCTCCCGTTCAAGTAGAACAAAACTTCTTCTGATTTTCTCTGAAATCACAACACAACAGTATTAGGTTGATGCCATAGCACGTGCACTCTCCAGAATAATTATTGGTCTAATTATATTTGGAATCCAAGATATTGGTGCATACCTTCAACAGAAGTGCTTCGTCGACGGAGTTATGCAAGTTTTCATGACCTGCAGAAGCACCGCATGTCATGGAGAAAATGTCAGTCTGATATTCTGAGTTCTGATTGAATCTGGAGTATGAATAATCACACCGCATGTCATGAATTTCTGATAAAACTAGATTCCTAAGAAATGGGCCAACCATAGGGATATAAGCATGGAGCTCCATCATCCTATTTTCCATTTTTCCAATAATCCCAAACCGAACCGATTTATCCATTTCAAACACCCGAGGACGAAGCAAACCACTCAAAGAGCATAGATCTTTTCCGGCGAACCCCTCAAATTAAAATCCCCCCAGAAAGCACTCGAACCCTTGGAGACAAACTCGTTCAGAAAATCCTACAGCCAGATCATACGCTAATTCCATGCAACTTGATTACTCGAACAATCATGATATGACCGATTCGAATTGATTGGATTAGAACGGGGCGAATCCGCATAAAATGGAACAAAACAAGCGCGCTTAAATCGACAGAATAGAAGAAGAAAAATGTCGAATCACGCCAATATGACCACACATAAAGGGAAAAGAAAAACAGAGAGGCGAAGACCGTGTACCTCCGGACGATTTCTTCGCGCGGAGCGGGGCGACGGGCTTGGACCCGCGAGCCCGCACGGCGACCGCTGCTCCCGCCGGGTCCGCGACCCTCAAGCTCCCGATCGGCGACTGCAGCCCGCCCCGGCGCCGGCCGGTGCCGAAGCCCGCCGCCCGCGTCTGCCGCGCCAGGCCCACGCCCCCCGCCTCCATTGCTAGCTCGATCGGGGGTGCTCTTCTGCTACGCAGGGAGAGGGCGGACGCGGCGACCAGTCAGCTACCTCTGCTGCGATTCGGAGCTCTAATGAAGAGGAGGGGAGGGCGCAGGCGGCATCTGGTGGCGGCGATGCAGTGGTGGAAATGTGGGCACGCTGAAATAGTGCATCGAGCAGGCGGCCTCCAGAGTCTCAGACTCCCAGACGCTGCCGAGTAGTTGCGTAAATTCGAGGGGAAGTTACCGTTTTGCCCTTGGCATTTGACCTGGCACGCTTACCTTGCGGTAGGTGTGCTGGGGGCCGCACGTCTCTTTGGTGAAAAGCATTTGGTTCTGTTTTACTGACTAATTTACTATTTTAAAAATGAGTCTTTTTGAGAGCAAGTATTATAGTCGGCGGTAAGAAGGCTGGAATCGCCGTGGCGGAGAGAGAAACGAAGAGAGAGAAAGAGACGGGCGTCTCGCCAGACGCCCGCTCAAGCCGGCTGAGACGTGCTCTCCCGCGCTGTGCCGCGCTGCTATTGGCTCAAGTTGCTGCCGCAGCGATCAACATCAGCGGGGGCCGCACCCTCCTGCGCGGGGAAGCGCGCGCTTGCAGCCAGATGCCGGCTAGATTATAAAACATGCTCTGAATGCATAAAAGGAGGATGTTGACAGCTAGGATTTGGCGAAATGTTTGTATCTCTATGGATTATATCGACTTCCAAAATTCAGTTTGCTACACTGAAGTGAATTTACATTGGGATGTGAAACGACTTCTGAGAAATATGTTTACTAATTTTCTTCTTATTATATACTGTAGTATACTTCAGCGACTGTTGAGTACATTACAATGTCCAATTTTGAAGCTCGGAATACCTTTATCCTGTTCATTAGGGGTATTTTAGTCAACAAAATATGAGGGGTTGGTTGGGAATCTGGCTATGGATTTAGTACGGGGCTGAGTCACCTACCGGGGGTGCCACGTCAGGCTGACGCGGTTGGTGGGAAGGGGGCATCTCGGCAGTATCGTATGGTGGACGGATCTGGAATCATTCTAACATGCGAGAAAAGATCATGCATTGCCACATTGGCCGTCCCTGTTTGTGCTTTCCTCAATGTTAGAGCTTTTGGGATTTACGTTTTACCAAACAAGGTTCAGGAAGAAGAGGCTCTAAACTTCACCTCTTTCCCTATTTTATTTGAGGTAAAGCCCCTAAAAAATAGTATAGTGTAGTATTTACATGGGAAGTACAGCTGTCATGATCAATAGAGCAGCATAGTGTGTGTGTGTACCGCAGAATCATGAAATGTTGTAGTTAATTTAAAAAAGATCAGTTCCATGGCGATCGCAACATATTCCACGATATTTTTGCAATTTGGAGAGATTACAAAAGTTCAAACAACCACTTCAAAAAAAAAAGTTCAAACAAAATGGGGTCTGGAGTTGGCCTCGCTCCTCCCTGTTTCTTAGATAAAGTAGGATCTGGCAACAGTTGAGTTTTCTCAAATAAAGCGGGATCTAGCAACTTCTTTCCTGTTACTTAAGCGACCAGCCTGAGTTTGAGACTAGGTTGTTTGGTTACAGAGACTAAAAGTTTTAGTCCCATCACATCAGATGTTTGGACAACAATTAGAAGCATTAAATGTAGACTAATTATAAAATCGATTGTATAAATGGAGGTTAATTATCGAGACGAATCCATTAAGCTTAATTAGATCATGATTGGCAATATTATGCTGCAGTAAACATGTACTGATCATGGGTTAATTAGATTTAATGGGTTTGTCTCGACAATTAGCCACGGCTTTTGCAATTAGTTTTGCAATTAGATCTTATTTAGTTCATCTGATCGATGCCAAAAGAGAGGACTAAAATAAGTCCCCTGGGATCTAAACACCACCTAAGCCACCAGCCACGCGTCTAAATGGCAGCTGGTAGATTCGTCATATCCAGAACTAACGCTTCAGAGTTGCAATGCCATCACGCCACCAACCAAACAAATGTGTTGAACACGAAATATACTACAGCCAAAAAAGTTAAAAAGAATTCTGGCCAAAGAGATCAAGACTTTGGTTTCGAGCGATTATTACGAGCATAGCGCGTGCTCTCGGACTATTGTTGAATCTCCTTATCTTTGATCTTTCCCACTCGGGCTGGGCAAATATAACCGAGAACCGAGTACCGAACCGAAAGAACCGAGTACCGGAACCGAAAAAACCGGAACCGAGAAATTTCGGTTCTACTTCGGTTCCACGTTCTGAGGAACCGAAATTCCTCGGTAACTTCGGTTCTTGACTTCGGTTACCCGAAGAACCGAACCCCTATGCCAAATCCCAAATTAGCCCAGCTGGGAAAGGCCCAAGTCGGCCCAATACAAACCCTACAACCCCATCCTCATCCTCAGATCCCCTCCGCCCTCCCGGCCTCCCCCACTCCGGGGCACTGTGCTCATCACTTGACACGGTGACGTCGTCGTCTTCCGGCTGCGAGGGCGGCGGTGGCGAGGCGGGAGGAGGCGGCGGCTCCTGGGCGCGCCGCGGCGACACGCGGCCGGACGGCCTTGCCGGGACAGGCGGCTTCCGCTGCGCGGGCGCGGCTGGGCTGGCGGCGCGACGGTGCTCCGTCGACGGCCGCTTCGCCGCGGGCGACGGCGACCGCCGCACGGAGCGGTCCCGGGGCACGTGCCGCGGCGGAGGCGGGGACGGCGAGGCCCGCGCGCTGCGTGAGCGGACGCCGTAGGAGGCTGCCGCGGCGCGGTCCCGACGCGCGGGCCCCAGATCGGCGGAGACCGGGCGCCTCCTGGCCGACGGCTTCCTCCCGGGCGACCGCTCCGGCCCGGCCACCGAGCTGGTCGTGGCCGACGACTCCGAAGCCGCCTCTGACAGCTCGTCGGTGGCGAGCGAGAGCGACACGCAGCTGCCGAGGTCGCTCACCGCGGCGTCGGTGCTGTACTCCTGCTTCTTCGCCTTCTCCGCTCCTCGCTCCTCCGCGTCGGGGACGGCATTGGCGACGGGCTTGGGCTCAGGCCTCGGCTTGGCGCTCGGCGTCTCCGAGAGCACGGTCCCCCTGATTCTTTCCCACCCGACCAAGCGACGAGCGCCCCTGCTCGAGGCCTCCAGGCTTCAGGTCCAGGGTCGAGACCGCGCCGGCCGCGGGCTGCCGGCAAGCTGCATCGCCGCCCCTGCCCCCAACCCCCGCCGGCAAGGCCGTCGCCAGGCCGTCAGTCCCTGCCCAAGCCGCCTCCGCCCGCGCCCAGGCTCGACTTCCGCGTCCGGCCGCCAGCCGCCAAGCTGCCCCCGGCGCGGCGGCGCCTCGCCCGCGTCCGACGCCCGCCCTCCTGCGACTCTGCGAGCGCGTCACGGCTGCCGGCTACCGGTTGGTGTCCGGGCACCCCTGCCTCGGCCCCGGCCACCTCTGCCGCAGGCCAGCCCCTGCCCGGCTACCCTGTCCGGCGTGGCGGAGTGCCTTTCCCAGCTCCGGCCGGCGCTCGTCCCCAACCGTCTTCTGAGATTTCGGTTCCTCGGTTAGAACCGAGAACCGAACCGAAGAACCGAGAACCGAATTTGCTCGGTTCTTAACTATATAAAGTACCGATCGGTTCCTGTTTTTTGGGAACCGAACTTCTGTGAGAACCGAGGAACCGAACCGATCGGTTCGGTACTAACCGAATGCCCAGGCCTATTTCCCACTGGCGGAGCCATGTGTTGGCCAACATGGGCCATGCCCCTCCTTGGTCCATACAAATTTCTAGGCATATATATAGGATTACTGAGATCTGAGTTGCAAGAATACAGAGTCGTAACAGTTAGCTAGTTAGGCCATGCCTGTTTAACTTCTGCAAGCCCACACATGACTACGTAAGTCTCATTGTATGGGCACAATAAGCAGCAACAATCTACTCAATTTACATTTCTACTGCCGTGAGAGGCTGGAATGTTTTCCTTTATTTAAAAAACATTTCTACTACTGCATTCCTTGCTTTTCTGCGTCAACATTCGAACTCACAGATGCAGTCTGCTATATATCTCTCTCTCCATTTTTGTCAATGCGGTTCTACACATGTTGACTGAATGACTGCCACTTCCTACGTATAACGTGTGCACGTTGTTGGCCTCCACCCGTCCGCCGTTTAACAGTTGTCATATGTGTAAGTGTTGTAGAAACCGGCCCATCCTTGAGTTGATTCCCAGCTCCGCCACTGATCTTTCCATGTAAAGTTACGGTAGCCAGTTGCTGTCACTCCACAAAATGGAACGACGAAGACGTCAGTTGGCAACCGGACAGACCGTATAGTCTGGCTGTTTGGGTCTCCAGCTGTTCTCACGGCAGCGGCACAATGATACTTTACCCCTTTTACATCGACTCCTTTCGTTCATGTTCATTCAGTAGAAATCTTAAACATAATTATTTGCGACATGTGTGAGCATGTGTTGAGCGGTATGAACATGTGTGAGCATGTGTCCACATGGTCAGCCCACTCGGTCACGATCGTCTGCTACTACTAATAGAGAAGTCGACGGATCCAAGTCATTTACTAAAAAAATGTATATAGAATTAGTTGAATTTTATCGTGAACAGTTGTTTGATACCCACAAATCAATGACCAAAGTAACTTTGTCACATCCAGTTCTGCGACTTGCAGCAGTGCGTATATCGACCCTAGTATAGCAAGTGGTACCATGGTCTGCCCAATGCTTGCATGATTGGCTGATTGCCCCGGACGCGAAAAAAAAAAGGATGAAATAGAAACCTAGGCCCTGTGCCCCTGCCCCTGAAGCATGACTCTGTGAATCTGCACGAACAGAAATAGTTTCACCAGCTGCCCGATGCGACCCCCATCAATGGTGGTGCGCGCCAAATGCTGTGGCCAAGGATTTGGAGAATGGGACTCGTGTGGTGCTGTGGACTGAGACGATGCGATTCGCGGAATCCACGTTCATTTGTTCCAACTACTCGCTTTGCGTGGACGTACGTAATCTGAAAAATAAATGTTTGATTGATCGTGTTCTCAATCTCCATCACGGACGACTCAGATGACAGTTCAGTTCAATGTCAGTTGTTTGCCCTCCTAACCTGCACTTCTGAAATACTACGGCAAACAACAATACAAACTCGTGTGGCCGAAATAGTTCAAATTCGGTTTCAAAAGAAAATTGAGAAGTTGTCTTTCAATTTGGTTCGAGCCATCGAATGGCTAACATTGAAGAAGCATATGCACTGAAGTTTCCATACTGGTAAGGGAGGATTAAAATTAGAATATAGAGCCCAAAAAATTCAGGAGTCACTTAGATCTTGCTAGGCCTAGTGTTCATCCAACGAAGCTTGTAGCTCATTGCATCATTTTCTAAGATGGTTTATTCTGATTGTACACCTCCGGTATATAGATAGCAGGGAAAATTGGCATTTTATTAGATATTGTTATTTGTATACACGGCTTTAGGTGAAAACAAAATAGACTGATTTCCTATGCTAAACCAGGCATCTATAGATGTTACAAATGATACAGGGTTGGAAAATCCCTACTGCAATGTCAGTTGCCAAACCCAAAGGGCGATTTCGTCCTGCTGCCACCTTCCCCGTACTGTTCATTCCATTTCCTCAATTCATTCATACTTGTTGCGTCATAAGAAACTGACGGACTAACCTGAGTTAGGAAAATAACCAGAGTTAAATAAAATAAAAGTAAATAAATAATAAGTTAAAATAAAATGATCAGGGCTGGGTTAGAGATACCTTAGCTTTCGCTTGTATAAAATCATCCAATTTAAGTGGTCTCAAATAACTGCTTTCGTTACTCGCACCTCCCTAGAAAAGACGGGAATCATATCAGGAACCAAAAGATCAAAGAAAGTTTTGCATGTCTAACAGTTCAGAAGAGTATAAGCACCTTCTTTTCTTCTTCTAGAAGTTCATGAACTGGCCGATACGCAGCAGCTACACATAGGTTCTGCGGACATGAAGAGTGAATGGTTGCACAAGACTCGAAAAAAGAACAAACAATTTCATCCTTCTGTACTATAGGAAACGAAAATATAATGATTTCTCAAGTTTGGTACCTTTAGGTCACTCCCTGAATAACCTTCTGTGGCATTTGCAAGCTCATCAAACTTAAAATCAGATTCTAACTTTTCTTTAGCAAGTAAAATCTTGAGAATCTTCATTCGGTTCTGTGCATCTGGAAGATCAACATATATCCTGTAGACCACCGAACTGATAAATATCTTGCTAGACGAGCATAGCTTAAATTTGTGTCAGAAGCAGCAACAGGGATTGAGGTGTTACCGTCTAGGTAAACGCCGTATCACAGCATCGTCCAGATCAAACGGACGATTTGTTGCACCAAGAATAAGGATCCGTTGGTTTTCTTTGGACCTGAGACCATCCCAAGCTGCCATAAATTCATTTCGCATCCTTCTTGTTGCTTCGTGCTCAAATGCACCTCCTCTTGCACCAAGTAAGCTGTCAACCTGTAACAACCGTGTTACACCAGGAGGTCATGCAAAACCATCGTATGTTGAACCTTGTCCAAATTTCAGCCCAAGTAATGAGAACAAGGTTCTAGAGTACATAAGCACTTCTTTCATTTTAGTAAACATACCTCATCCACAAATATGATAACGGGGGCTAGTCGACTCGCAAAGGAAAAAAGGGCCTTCGTAAGCTTCTCAGCGTCTCCAAACCACTGTTTAAGAAAAAAATAATTTTAAGGGAGTACTTGGTTGCAAAATGAGCTAGCATATGTGCATGCGATAGTGCATGTAAATGATCATCTTGGTTAGGATCATGCAAGTTCTTTGGTTGGGATAGCGCTTGTAAATGATCATCTTGATTAAGATCATGCAAGTTCTTTGGTTGCAGTACAACAGTATAAAAAATTATTGTTGCTAGAATATCTTGATGCGCGATTGACCACAGATGGCCTTGGCTTCTTGAGTTAGACATGTCACAATTGTATGAAATTGACAAAAAATGGTGTTTTCTTTGTTCAATTAGATGTCATAAACGTATGGAATTCAACTTTGAGAAAACCAACATTTATGTTAAAAAATACTTCGGATGACAAGTAGTAAGAATCTTGCTTTGCAACAAAAAATATTTGGAAAAAATCCATGAAAGGACAAAGGTCAAATCAAATTACCTTTGATGTTAGTGTAGAACCAGTTATGCTGATAAAATTTGCTCCAGCTTCTGTTGCAAGTGCTTTTGCCAAGAGTGTTTTTCCTGTTCCAGGAGGCCCAAAGAGCAAAACACCTTTACAGGGCTGAGAAGGTCCACAAAACTCCTTGTTAGAAATTCAGTAAAGCAATAAGACAAATTTGAATGTGCGGAATTTCTAATTAGACAAATATGACAAGTAGACCAATTGATAGAACATCCAGAACTCAACATTTAGAGAATGGAGCTCAAGCAACAAACTGTCAAAAGAACCATGAAAGTGATGATTTTAGTCGCAAAATCTCCACATTTTGTTTACATGCAACAAGAGTGTATTTCAATTGTAGAGTTTCCACATTCTAGAATATATGAAACAGTTTATCTAAGAATAAAAAAATAGTTGAATTGAAGACTCTCTGTGTTTGGTTCATCTGGCTGACTTGGACGCTAAAATTTATTTCCACATGAAAATGAAATTTTCATGCTTCAATCTCAGTTTCACATTGAAAAGCAACTGCAATAAAACTAGTGTTAAATACAATTAGGTAAATTAATATGCAGTCACATATTATAAATTAATAACAAATTTAAATCGAGCAGTAAATTGGATGGTTAGTGCCTCCAGCTCCAGATGAGAGGACAGACACCATGGCTCACCAATTTGTGGGTACCTCCCTAAGAAACTGGTTTCAAGAAGTTTCCTCTCCAGCCAGGGTTCGGTACTGTCTTACAATTAAAAATACCCAGCCAGGAGTCTCTCCCCATGTAAAAGAAAAAAAAAAGATAACATCCTACTGTAAGATTGGGTACATGGCTTGGAGGGCAAGTAGCCTCTCCTAGAGATAAGGAAGGTTATCCCGGGAGTTGCCTAAACTAACCATATCCGGAGTTGCCTAATATACTCTAACACCTACTGCCAAAAGAAGGGTTCAATAATTAATTTTCAACAGATAGTCCAATGTCCAATAGTGGATCACATGCAACTAGCTATAGGCTATTGGAACATATTGCATGTATCCACAAACTATGCTTACACAGTTACACTTATTAGCAATATTGGTATTAGTGCAAAAAGATGCTGCAAAAGTGCTGTGTTAACGGGAATAGGACCATTATGACAAGAAGCAGGCAATTTTTGTTATTGCATTTTTCTCTACTATGGCAACCACATACACAGAACAAACTCAATTACATCATGACCCCTAACACCATAGCATAGCCTCAGCTATGAAACATGTTTCTTGAAGCTTGAAAAAGAATACTAAAGCAACAGCATCTTAGAAGTATTCCTTTCAAAATATCAAGGCAAACTTGATAGCTGATGAAATGATACACTGCTTATTCAAGAAAAAAGATATATCAAAGGCAAAAAAAAGGACTGCAAGAATCAATCCCTTCCCACCTAACCTAAGTTCGTCTTAATATAAAGCCTTATCTTTTTATCTACAATAAGCATGCATACTAAGGGTTCCATGATATTTCTAGGAGAAAAGGTGAAGCAAAAATGATATCTAGCAGAAAAGCAAGTCATACCCTCAACAAATTTCCATGCGAAAAAAGCTCAGGTCTCCTCATAGGAAGAGTAACAAGCTCATCCAATGTCCTCTTGACATCCTCAAGTGCGCCAATATCATCAAATTTCACTCCAATTTCATTCGGAGGTACAACGGCGGAAATGAAATTGCGTTCATATTCATCTTTAGCCAAAACCTGAAGTAAGGAAACTTGTGAGTTTGGATAGGCATGTAGGACAAGTAGCTAAGATAAACGATAGAGGTTGAAGAGTAGCTAACATTATGGGAAAGATAAATGAATGAATACCTTCAGATTTTGAGAGGATTTCTTAGTTGTAATACCCTGTTCCTTTAGTCTCTCGATTGCTATATCCAGACTACACATAAATGTAAAGCAATAGTAATAAGGGACTAACCGAAGTAAAATGACCAACCAAACCAATATTTAATGTTTCCCTAAAAGAATTATTCAATGCGAAGCAGATGTACCTCTCGCGGGGAAT
The DNA here is from genome assembly GCF_016808335.1 of Panicum virgatum. Classification (NCBI taxonomy): domain Eukaryota; kingdom Viridiplantae; phylum Streptophyta; class Magnoliopsida; order Poales; family Poaceae; genus Panicum; species Panicum virgatum. The sequence goes on along the minus strand of NC_053145.1, from coordinate 61,388,355 downwards.
GATTAACCTGTCACCCTTGATAGAAGGAAGAATTGTTGATGATAGATAGTGACTTCTAGCCCATCCAACGACCTTGTCCGCTTCTGTAATGAACACAAAACTCATTGAGTACTCATCCCACGTCACGTACTCCACACTGGTAATGGAAACCTGTCAAAAGTAATCCTTAATCCTACTTCATTCTTTCAACATATGCACTTTTGCAGCAGAAAATTAGGAATGAATATTTTTAATATTTTCCCATCTGCACCCAACCAACTATAGCTTTTACGATATCCCGACCAGCCTTTCTAGAACAGGAAACCAACCGCAAACCTGCCATTGCCACCTAGGTGAAACCAGAATGCAGGTACAGTTGGTTACGGTTGATGAGGGTTAGTGGCACTGCAAGTTAGTAACAGTAGTTGTTCACAACTTTACATGAACAGGCATAGAAGCACTGAACCCGAAAACAAAATAAGGATATTCAAAATAGTTAGTAAAAAATTCTTATTTTTTCACACAAATTATTTTTCCCTCCAAAAAAATTACTTGCAGTAGTAACAAAATTATCAACCGATATCATATGTATGAAGTTCCAGAACAAGTGTGGACTGAAAATTTTGAGTATACATACTTTGTTTTGTTAAAACAACACCATCAGACTTCACATGCAAAAGCTCCACGCAAGAAAGGTCATGCTCTTCAAGCACCTGCATGAATCAATTACGGTTTGCAGGAAGTCAGAACCACATTAGACTATTAGAGAAGTGGCAACTTGCATAAAGATGCAGGAGATGGATGGGAACTGGGAAGCGCAAGATCTGAATCCAAACCTTGTGTAATTTAACAAGGTTATGCCTTGAAATGATAATTTTCCTATCCTCTTCAATCTGGTTATTAAAAACTCGTAGTTGTTCATCTTCCTGTATGTAAAATAAATAAGAAACAAAAGTAAGGGACCCTGTGCCCGCCTCAAGCTACAGGACACTTGTATTGAAATGTGGGCTAGCACTGCAATTATTAACAAAAGGCAGCATTATCGCATCATCATCATCATATGCTGAAGTGACATTAATAGTTTGTTTTGGTAGTGCTCCTTTGGAAATTGGATTGGCGAGAGATGCTAACCTCTGGAAGAGGAACAGTGAGACTATTGGTGAAGAGCTTTGATATGTCACTGGACCTTGAATATTTTTGTCCCTTGAGGCCCCCTACCAGCCGCTTCAGGGGTGATGGCTGCATAGAAACATTTCAAATGAGTCATACTGGTTGTGTAATATGAGAATTCAAAAGAGAAACTTAAAGCTTCAATATACAATATTGAAAAGAAAGTGGATCTCTCAAATAGTACAAAAGAAAAGCAAAACAAGGCTAAATATACAGCATTCACAATTTATGCAAACTACATTTAATGAGGAACTAATAAGTAGTTTTCATTTGGGTATTACGAGTTCATTGAGGCTAAATCAAGCGGGCTTAAGGGCTGTTTGGTTCTATGAAAAAGGTTCCCAATGCTTGTGTTACTAAAATTTCATGAGGCTGGACAATCTTGGCAAGCATTTCGTTTGCTATCAAACTTTGGTAAGATTTTTTTCACCATTGAAAACTCTATTTCATTTCCTTGCCAAAGTTTGGCAATCCACTGGTTGCCAAATTGATGAAAAAAATTGCCACTGACAAACTCTGGTAAGCTTTGGGTTGGCAGATTTGTCACCAAACCAAATATCCCTTACATCCGGGCATGAACCATGTCCGAGTAATGATCCACGTTTTCTAATACTCTACCCACGGAATGCAAAACATATATCATTAGTCATCATTTGCAAATGAAATGATGATAACTGATAAAATGGAACTGAATATTGGTGTTTTATGGACCACTTGTAATGCAAAATGGGAGCAAAAATTTAACCATGCAAAGCTCGCGAATTAGTTACCAAAAGAATAGAAATAATCAGCATAAAAAAAGTGTGAGTAGGGAGGTACTGAAGAGATAACATATAGATTTGCATCACAGATGAAGAAGGAAAAAAAATAAATCATGGTTGCAACAAACAGACAATAAACATTTTGAACAATATAAAACAATTACCAGTGACGATAGACGAGAGAGATTGTGGAACATCAGTGTCGGCTGTACATGTCCATAACATGCGTAAGAACTTAAAAATTGCTTACGTAAGTTGAAACTAAGCAGAAGCAAGAGTTGTTAAATCTTACATGTTCCTTATCCTTGGGTGCTGCTGCCCTTATGTTCTGTCCACATATCAATACAACTGGTCCGGTAAGTCGGTCAAACATTTCCTCAACTCTTTGCAGAAACTCTCTGCGTTCTGATTTTGAAACCGCACTAGATAGCCACTGGGAACTGTCTGGAAAGTAGACAATTATTGGCTCTAGAGATGGCAGAACCTACCCAGAAAAAAGTTCATTCAGCAAGTCCATATAGAGAGAAATGTATTGAATGAGGCTGACAACACAATGGCAATATTGGAGAACTGAAACAAGTAGTAGTGACTGTTTCTCATATACATATGAGAAGCGCCATGTTTCAAAACTTATGTGAAACATGCATGTCAAGATATATTTTGGTGAATCACCTCACAAAGTGCTTCTAGAGCGATATGCCAATCGTTTGATTCAGTATCATGATCATGCGCAATATCCTGAGCTAAGGAACAAGGAAATCAAATAGAATCAAGATGCTGGAAATGTCAGATTAAAACAAACATTTGGCTGCAGTGATACAGAATTGAGGCATACCATCGACCCAGTAAATAGTTGGTTTTGCATTTTCCTCCTTGCTAGTTATGTCTTCATCATGATCGTGTGATTTCTCTGTAGGTGTAGGAGGATCAAATATGACAGCAACCTGATCCCCGTTGATCTCATATACCTCTCCACGCTGTCCATTTGATAAAGTCCTGCCACTAATAGCATTAGAAATGTTCCTCTTCATAATCTACAGGGATAATTATTTAGACATAGTGACAAGCGCAAATGTGGGTCTGTTTGTGCAAGTTTAAGCAACCACAGTAGAAATGACAACAGCAAAGAGTTTTGCTCACAAAAAAGGACCATAACTATAGATAGAGAATTAATTGTCTAACCAACCACAATCAGGTATTTGCCAGCACATTTCACCAGGGCAGATTTTCAAAATCATAAAATATTCAAATTCAGAATGCAAAGTTACCTAAACTATTTGCCTATGAGAGACAGAGAGAGACTCCATTCCTAGACTATCATACTTATCAAATTGGAAGGTAAATTCATGAGATATTCAGCATGTTCCAAATAAAACTGTTGGCATTATTCAGTCAGCATGATCCAAATAAAACTGTTGGGTATTATCCAGTCCCATAATATTTTCTCTTGTTTTACTAACAATGCATGTTTCAGCTACAAACATAACCAAGTTTTCTTCGTAACATTGACAGTTCTATGGATACAGAGAAGATCACAATTACGTTTTAACGTTGACATGGACAAATACCACACAAAAGGGAGGCTAGAACTGTAATTAGGTATGGTTCAAAACCATTTTATCCTGTTGCATGTAAGAATGCTATATCCACCTACCTGCCACTAATAAAAGTATAGGCATTTCTTGAGCCATCTTGAGTAGGGATTTTCCCCAAAATGATCCTGCGTATGGCATGCATGGTACATGTTAGTTTTAGTATGAGAAGAAATTGAACTTTAGCATGAAGTACAGTTAGTTTATAGTGATATAAAGCATTCATGAAACCAGAACAGAGGTGTGTTTCCTAGTTTCACAAATATGGTGGAGAAAATATATCATTATGCAACAATGGCAGCACATGCATGCATGCTCACTTGCTCATACAAAAGACAAACTAACCACACCCATAAGACCAAACCCAAATCAACCGCCATTGTTTAATATTTGACTAACAGAACAAAGATAAATGAGTAAAAACCCAAGTCATGGCGCCAAGCTAAGAACCAGGTAAGTTAACTAAGATCAACATCTACACTGATATGAAACTCATAAGTTGCTTTGTTCTTTACATCCACCAACCTTAATCTAAAAAAGGAAAATCTTATCCATCTATTCAACTGCATTGGAGGGTTCCTGTTTTTTTTTTTGTGTCACACCTTCCTTCAACAATAAATAACATTAATGCTGCTAATGCTTCCCCTATTCACCTTCAGGGCAGCCTTTTTTTTTGAATGAAAATAGCACTATCAATTGATAGCTCTACTATACTACAATAAATGTAGCACCTAATCATTATCATCTAAACGTGCATTGCTCGGTTACAAGTGCACACTAAAATCCAACTCAGAAGTTTATCATGATGCAGAAAAATTAGAAGGCAGAGAATCAACATCCAACAATAACCTCTGATCTGCTCCAGAAACTGCAGGATCCCCAACAAACTTGACTCTATCTCCTGCAAAACAGTATTACCAAAAAAAAAAAGAAGATTGAAACTCCAAAATCCAAAGACCCAAAGTTATATGTACGATTCCAAAGAATTTTTAGATGGAGCAGATTTAACTACATGCAGCTATGTGCAAAGTGGAGCCAGCAAAGAGTGGTGAAGGCTCAAATATGCTCCAGCAGTCATGGGTTAAGTTCAACCAGTAGCAGCTTATTTTTCAATGCAATGTGGTCAGGACAAATTTTAGTCAAGTCCAAAGGGGAAAAAAGAAAGGATCATGGGAAATTACCCCTTTGGAAAGGTCTTTTCTCTTCTTCTGGTGACTCAGGAGTTTCAGAAGAGTCTGATGCTGTACTTTCTTCGGAACCAACAATTCTCTAGAATAACAAGGGGGGATAAGAGAATTATAAGCACAAAATTTACATAATGAATATCATTAACAAGCGTATATAGAAGAAAATGTTGGCTGCCCTTACCTTCTCTCTAGTAAGGAGAGAGCAAAACAAAAAAAACTAAGCCTGCTTAAAAAAATCATGACACAACACTCACAAAAGTTCTCTCAAACATCATGTAGTATAGCAGTTTATTTTTATCAGTTGTAATTTTCCTTCATTTAAAACTCACTTTCCATGAGATGTTTAATGTTATGAAATCCCCTTCTTTGTACAAAGATATCAAAGGGGCACAAAATCCCCTTTTTTATGTACAATAAACAGGAAAGCTTTTCAGGACACAAAACCAAACATATGTTTGAGAAACATGAAAAGTAACATTTTATACAATTGGACAGATATAAGAATAGATCACCTTGGCAAATTCCTCGATAGTACAGGGGACCAACTTTTTGAGGTCATCCACAGACTTCTTCAGGTCTTCCACAGATTTGAGAGCATTCTCATCATCACTTTCACCAGATTTTTCATTGTTGCTTGTCCAATCTTCGTCACCTTCATCCTCCATTTCAGATTCCGAGCCTTCATCCTCGGACTCAGCATGCTCATCCTCCACCTCGCTTTCTGAGTAATCTTCCCCATAATCCTGCGAGTCACTTGAGATGTAAGGTTTGCAAGTTGCAACATGCATTATACTTTGTAAACATGCAGTATCTTACATATGGTGCAAGAACGCTGCTGTCCAGAACCAGTAGCGGCACTCGCAACTCATGTGCAAGAGCTCTAACAAATCGCTCCCTGTAAAGCTCAGTTCCTGCATTAAACAAATCTCACAACCCAAGCATTTACAGCAACACTAAGTATCTTCCTCCTTGCTGCTTAATACCTGGCGAGCTCTGGAGCAATATCCTCCCTCCTGAGGATTCCAGCCGTGAGCCATACTCTGACGTGACACCCTTGTGCCGTAGGTGGGATGCCACACACTCACTCAGCAGCTGCCTCGCATTCTCACTTGCGATAAAAAAGGAACAAACAAACATCCACTAGTTAGTTGTCATCTGACTAATGTTAGCTTCGTTCAAACAAAATGTCGAACAGATGGTGCGCGCGCCTCACTTGACGTAGTACGGGAAATTCTGCCACGAGAGTGTCCCTTTTTCCCACGGCACGACGCGGCGCAGGAACTCGCTGCGGAACCTCTCCCGCCTGGTAAGGAACGGCGACTCCCGCCGCTTGCAGCCGGTGAGGAACCTCTCGCCGCTCAGCCACTCCTGCTGGTCCCTCTCCCCGAGCCGCGCGTGCTCCTGCTCGATGCACCTGCCGCTGCTCCCCGCCGCCGACGAGGCCGTCGAGGCCCCATGGGCCTCCGCGCTGCCGACGCCGCCCTTGGAGCTGTAGAACCGGCACAGCCGCCGGGACGGGCCGTGCGGCCGCGGCGCCCCGACCGCGCTGAACCTCCTGACGAAGCAACCTCCGCTGATGCCACTGGCGGAGATGCCGAGGGAGCTGGAATTGCTCCACAGCGGCGGGTGCATGAGGAGGCAGCGCAGCCGCATCGCGTGGTACATCTCGGGCGGCTCCGGGACACCAAATGACGGCGGCCTAGATCGCTGGCTTGAGCATGTGGATGGGAGCTAGGAGATGGTAGGTAGTGTGGGAGGATTGGAACGAAACCGGAGCAGGGTTGCGGGTGGCGCGGCGGAGACGGTGGCGCACGACTGCGGGCGACGGAGAGGAGGGAGACGGAGATGCCACGGCACCACCGCTCCGCTCGCTCCAGGCTTTTCGGCTAATCCGCTTCTCACGGCTTGCCGCACCTACTATGGGTTGGGCCCTAGTTGGACACCATCGGAAAATGAGTGGACCTTTGGCCCAGATAGATGGAAAATTATGTCCACGTTGCTAAAGAAGGAAGGAAAAAGTTCATTTTGCAACCTTCAACTATTGCGGTCGTCCGCTTTTCAACCTCGATTTACAAAACCAGGAATCTTACAACCCGAAGTATCAAAACCGTTTGCATGTCGTCCTTCGCTGGTTTGCGGGGCTGTTTTGAGAGGACCTTGATGTCGCCTAGAGAGGGTGAATAGGCGCACCTACAAATTTTCACTCAAACGCAGCGGATAAAATTGACTGTCTGCTAAACCCGGAACTTCCGGGTTTCAAATTCGGAACTTCCGTATTTGGGCTAGACAGTATGTGAACTCGGAACTTCCGGGTTTTACTATCCGGAACTTCCGATTTCATTCAGAACAGAGTCAACACAATAAAAATAGTGCTAATAAAGAATGTAAATTCAAACCCCAATCGTAGAGTCTGCTCAGAGAAGTTCCTTGAGTAGGTTCACGCAGATCCTGCACAAAGGAAACAACAATATCTCCAAGACACAAGTGTCTAATGGAGAGCTCCTCAAATCCGTAAAACAAATGTAAATGCAATGAACACAAGGATTTGTTTTACCGAAGTTCAGATTCACCCCGTGCACCCCACGTGTGAATCCTAGTCTCCGTTGAGGAAGCTTATATCGACCCCAAGGTCAAGCTATTTCTTTCTTCCACTATATTACCATGCGCCCTCGTGGCACAAGATCGATGCTGCAACAAACTTGCCGCTGCTCACCACAATCCTTGGGAGCTAACCGGCGACGCCTAGCCGTCTAGGAGGTTTCACCTCCAAGAGTAACAAATGCGAATCACACAAATCACGGCTAATCTCAAGTGCTCAAGGTTTGCTGTGCTCTCTAGTGCTCTCAAGCATTCACTCTCTCAACCCAACTCAAGGATATACACTAATCACACAATCTCACAAAGAGAGGTTGGGGAGAGCTTAACTATGGCTACCAAGCTTCTTGGGACGACCATCAATGAACAGAATAAAGCCTGGAATAGCAGCCCACCAAGGAGGGGGGCTAAGGGGTATAAATAGCCGGTCCCAACAAAATTAGCCGTTATGTGACAGTTAGAACCCGGAACTTCCGAATTCTATAACCCGGAACCTCCTGGTTTTCAAACCAACTAGCCGTTAGTGCCACGTGTGCCAAATTCGGAACTTCCGGATTCCGAATTTGCCCTGGCAGCAATGTTAAGATGTGCATGTGAGGCTTTTGTGTCTCTCTCAACTCACATGGGTTACTTGAGCACTGAGACTAAACCAAAGACCATTGTGATGCATCCCTCTTGATAGTACGATATACCTAAACTCAAGATCAAAGATAAATTATATTTCAACTTCTTGAGCTTCTCTTTTTCATCCTATGTCATGTGTTGATCAATCACAATCTGAGGTGTGCATCCAACTTGGCTTCTTTACTTTGAGCACATCTTCCTTGAGCTAGTGACCTTGAACCTTTATCCTTGAATGAAATCCACTTCTAGTTCAAGTCACCGTCTTCACAATAAGATTCTAGAAAGATTGATACTTGCCAACATGAACACCACACATGACCAAGATTCTTCAAGTTGAACCCAAAGAACGTTTCGTCACCCTAGCATTGGTTCCTCGGCACAACCACAATTGCCCTTCTCCAAGCTTAGTACCTAGAAACCCATTCCCGAATTCCAACTCTTCATCCTTGCATCACATATAGCTTCATATAGGCTTGTATCACATTTAACTTACAATGAAATCTATTTTGATCCTCAAGCTATTTTTCTTCTTGTAATGAATAATGCTTCTCAATGTGAAATTCTCTTTGTCTCTTAGAATTCTTGGACTTGATCATTATCGGTTTTCTTGCTCATGCCAAGCCTTTGCTTACATAGCCTCTAGAAACTCGTCTTTTGATCCCATCCATTTATTCTCAAGAGCCCTCTTGAACTCATATTGATTTTTACATTATAATGAAAACCATTTCTTTCATACTTGCTTGATCATCAAATATCACTTGCAATTCTTATGACAATTTTTCCAATATATGAGACTATGCATAAGCATACAATCTTGTCTCATTCTCAAAACCTTGACTTGTCATTTTGAATACCACATACTTCAACAAGCTTCATTTAGATATGGGAGTGAATGCTTCACTAATAACACATATCCCAATTCACACAATACTCATTGCTTGTTATCATTCTCATACTAGATCATGTTGTGACATTCATCTTGTCATATGAGTTTTGTCTTGAACATTGATACATTTCATCGCATATATAACAAATATGATAATCAATTTCTGCTCATATACTCAACAAGATGGTTAGTCCTTTAATTGTGTTGTCAATCAATCCACCAAAACACACTAGGGGCCTAGATGCACTTTCATGTTTTCGCCAATGTGGCGCCAAGTCGCCCGCCCTCGTGGCTCGCTGACTGGGATCGCTCGCCGTGTTAAAATCCAGGGCGTTGACTGGGCATGAAACCCTAGCCCATTCGATTCCCCTCCTCTCCACCATTGCTGCATCCTTGCGTCGGCGGTGGCGGCGCGGCGGCGGCTCCATCAGAGGGAAGCCACAAGAGCTTGGAGGCGAGCCCACGAACGACCACTCCAGCCCCATCGCTGCCCATCAGAGTCACCTCCTCCTCCGTGCTCAAGGACGGAAGTGACGCAGCAGATCTGAGGGCATCACGTGAGGTTAGTGAGGCAAATCCCCAAATCTACGAGTTTAATATTCGATGGCATGGACGCTGTGTGTAGTGGTTGTAGTGTTTTTTAAGCATCAGATAGGTTTAGGGGAATTGTTTATGGAAGAAGCTTTTGTTTAATCCTTGGGATTATGTGCATAGAAGATTCCATGGACTTGTTTATAGATCCAGTGCTTAATTCATATTGCATGGGCTGTCTGATTTATGCTATGTAATTACTGGCTGCAGATAGAGATATGGATGTTCTTGGGACGCTCAATGTCAGATTCCATTTCAATGGAAAGTTCAAAAATGATGGGAAGGATGTGCAATACTGTGATGGAGAGGAGGCAATGTCATATATAGAGAGATAATGTGTCATTGTCGGAGGTCATTGGACATCTGCGAGACCATTGCACTGTATTAGAAGGCACATTGTTGCATTGGTTGTTCCCAGGTAAAGAACTTGACAGTGGACTTCGTGTTCTAGTGGATGACAATTCCTGCTTGATGATGTCTGATGCTACTGTTGACGGAGGGGTGGCAGACATTTATGTTGAGGAACACCATCTGGAAGAGGATACAGATGAAGGTCACGTTCCCATGGGTGATGACAGTGACTATGAGGATGAATTGGAGGATGAGCTTGAGGATGAATATTTAGAAGAAGGTGGATCCACAAGCCCCGGCAAGAAGGGAAAGGAAATTCTAGTTAAAGGAGTGCAGCAAGCTGGTGTCAACAAATCTAGAAGAAGGAAGAGAGTTGATGTGGAAGAAGGGTCTAGTGCAGACAGTGACTATATGCCTGGCGACTCTTCTTCATCTGAAGATGACGAAGAAGCAGCAAAAATCTTTAAGCAGTTTAGGGCGTTTAAGAAGAAGTGGAGGAAAGGAGATTGTGCATCACTAGATGATTGTAGCGAAAATGGCCTCTCATGCCATATTTTAATATAATGTTTTGGTGATTGATATAGACAACACAACACTTGGACTAATGTGAGTGTTAAGATGATCATTCTCAGGCTTTTAGGTTCAAGTGATGACAAAGAGAAGATAGGCATAGCTAGGCCCGAAGGGCCACCCCTACGGGGGTTCCGCTACCCGATTAGTGACTGTGAAGAAATTCAATACACCGGTTGAACCGATGTTAAGGAAAAGACACACACCGGTGTAATTGTCCAAAAGCTGGAAACTGAAGATACACTCACCGGATTAACCGACGTTGAAGGAAATGCATACGTCGGTGCATTGCCAAACGAAGACCGATGAAAATACATACACCGGTTGAACCGACGATACATCGGTCAATTGCATCGGTTCAGTTGTCCAGAGAGGTGGTTTTTGGAGGAACGTGAAGAAGTTACAATCACCGGTTAAACCGACGCTAATTTTACATACACCGGTTGATTGCATCGGTTAAACCGGCGATACACCGGTTAATTGCTAACGGCTAGTTTTTCAAGTAGCAGTTTACATACACCGGTTAAGCCGATGATGGCTTTTGGGGTACATCGGTTTAACCGGCGTTACGCAGTTTTCTGGCAGCTTTTCTCCAACGGCTACATTTGCTTGGGCTGCCTATATATACCCCCAAGGCCGGGTCATTTGAAGGTGCTGGAGTTCAAGGAAGTATACAAGAGCTAAAGATCATCTCCAACCACCATAGAGCTTCATTGTACATCATATAGGCTTAAGCACACTTGTGAGAGTGCTTAGTGCTTGTAATAGGGATTAGTTCTTGCGAGAGCTCCCTTGAGAGAAGTCTTGCTGCGGCAAGCAATCCTTGTGATTCGTCGTGTGACCCTCCGACTTGGTGTGGAGTGGCAACGACACTTTGTGCGGGGGAAGAGGAGGCCCCCTCCTTGGTGGAGAAGCTCCGCAGTGGATTTCGGCCGGGTGACCGAGAGAGACGGTGGCGGTGCACGAGACTCGATGTCTTGTGGGCATTTGCCTTTGCTTGCCGGCATCGCCATTGGTGGCGTAGTGCAAGACGGTGATCGGAAGAGCCTCGGTGTCCCGTGGACGTAGGCGTTTATGCCGAACCACGTTACATGATCGTGTCTACTCGGGAGTTTGCATCCCTCTTGCACTTACCTCTTTACTTACCGCATTATGTTTCCGCACTTACTCTACCTTGCATACCTTTACTTTCCTAGTTAGTTTGATTAGGATTAGCTAGGTTGCAAGTCTTTTTAGGGGTAAGTAGAGAGTAGCATAGATAAACCTTAGTCATAACTAGCATGCGTAGGACGTGTTAGGTTTATCTTATGCAAGTAGTTTGAGCCATAGGTTAAAAAGCGATTAGCGACCCTATTCACCCCCTCCCCCTCTAGGGTCGGACACCCCGGTGATCCTTACAATGATGTAGTGCTAGAAGGCTCAATTGCTTTGCCCACTGGTTTTGAATGCAATGAGGGGGAAGAAGGTTATGGTACTCCATATGTAGCAAGCAGTGATAATGAAGCAACAGAAGATGAGTTGGTTAGTGAAGGAGAATTAGTAAGAAGAATTGATGGGCTGCCAAGATTTAAGAAAAGTAAAGGTACTCTAGTGTTTTCATTGGGAATGATGTTTAGAAGCAAGAAGCAATTCAAGAAAGCAATTATCAAATATGGCCTAGCGGATAGAAAGTTGATAAAATTTATTAAGGATGAGGCAGATAGAGTCAGAGCAAAGTGTGAGTGGCAGCATTGCCCTTGGGTGTGTCTGCTGTCAAGAAACAACAGGACTCCTAGTTGGCAGATAGTCACCCTCAATGATTACCATACATGTCCTCCTAGAAGAGATAATAGGTTGGTCACTGCTAGAAGGATAGCAGAGAGATATGAGAAGTTCATCATGGCAAATCCAACATGGAGTTATGTCAGCATGAAACAGACTGTTCAAGAGGAGATGTTTGCATATGTGAACATTTCGAAGTTGAAGAGAGCAAAGGGTATGGTGATGCAGAAGGTCTATGATTCTACTAAAGGACAGTACCAGAGATTGTATGACTACCAGTTGGAACTACTTCGAAGTAATCCTGGTAGCACTATTGTAATTGTCAAAGAGCCAGATGTGGAACCACCAACTTTCCAAAGGATGTACATTTGCCTAGATGCTTTGAAGAAAGGTTTCTTAGCTGGTTGCAGGAGAGTGGTTGGACTTGATGGCTGTTTCTTTAAGGGTGCAACTAATGGTGAACTACTTTGTGCTATAGGAAGAGATGCCAACAACCAAATGTATCCTATTGCATGGGCTGTGGTTGAAAAGGAAACAAAAGATTCATGGGAATGGTTTTGTGCTCTGTTATTTAAGGACCTATCTATTGGTGATGGTTCTGACTGCGTCTTCATTTCGGATCAACAAAAGATAGCCCCTCTAACTTGGTGAGCATCAGCAATATGTCAAATACAATATTAATCCTAAACTTGTTTGCATTCATGTAGGGAATTCTATATGCAGTTGAGAAATGGGCCCCTGCTGGATATGTTAGGATGCCAGGTAGGCCTAAGAAAGAGAGAAAAAAGGACCAAACTGAGCCAAAAAAGGGTACAAAGATGTCAAAAGTTGGGACAAAGATTAGATGCTCCAAATGCAAACAAGTAGGCCACAACAAATCATCATGTGAGAGAAGTGCAGCTAGTTCATTTGCTAACTCTGGTGGCCAACAATCAGGAGCTCACAATGCAATTGCCATGATGTCCAACACTAAAGAAAGCTGTTCAACCTCAAGGGAAAGGAAGGCACCTGCTGGGGGTCGAGATTCCACATCTAAGGTAACTTTTGTCCATTTCATTTCTGAATCTGACCATTGTTGTTGGCCTATTATTTATCCTATGTTATATGACAGAGTGTGACCACAACTACTACAAGAGCAAAGGTGGCAACTACTACTGGTGGCTCAGCTACTATCCATCTATCAGCAAGACCACATGCAAGTTCGAGTGTCAAGATCAATATGTCATCTGGGACAGCAAGTGCACAAGTTTATGCTATGGCACCGCAACAGATCAAGAAGCCACCACGAAGCAATCCAAGTTCAGGGCCTATGCTTATGCTTCCACCCTGGGAGAGTGCAAACCTGTGATGTAGTGTTGCAGTATAATATTTGTATCCTCTAGTTGTTGTTAGATCATAAGACTATGTAATGTCAGTATTTCCTGTGTTAGCAAGACTTCAATTTGTACTGAATTTCCCATATGTTTGAGACTTAAAACCTTCATGTTTATGACCAGGATAAAACCTGATGATTCGTTGCATTCCCCATTAACATAAGATAGCTGAAAGATATACAATACATCTCCATGGTTTTCTACGCAATGCGTGTGGCAAGCAATACAATGGCTAGTGCCACACACACAACAGAAACAACACAAGCCTCTCCCTCTCTAGCTTCTTCAGCCTGGCATTGTTGCAAAGGTGCACGGCTAATTCCTTCTTCAAAGTTGTAGCCTCCTTTTTCTGTTCATTCAGCTGCATCACTGTATCACCAAGGGCATGTTCCAAGTCAGCCCTCTCCCGCTTCAGATTCCACACCGCATCGCGCAGATCCACTAGCAGCCCTTGCACGAACGCATTATGCGGACCTTCATACCACTGCACGAACTCACATCCTCCATCCTGCCACGGCGAGGGGACCGACCCTGTAGGGAATCAGGGACTTCCGTGCGTCGCGCTCACCAGACCAAGAGGCTTGAGATGAGCTCGAGCTAAACGAACTCGCCATCAATGGCGACGGCGGCGCTTGAGGAGCTGCGCGCGGCGAGGGGGAAAAGTGGCGGCGCTTGGGAAGCTGGAGTCGTCGTTCGTGGGCTCGCCTCCAAGCTCCTGTGGCTTCCCTCCGATGGAACCGCCGCCGCGCCGCCGCCGCCGACGCAAGGACGCAGCAACAGTGGAGAGGAGGGGAATCAAATGGGCTAGGGTTTCATGCCCAGTCAACGCCCTGGATTTTAACACGGCGAGCGATCCCAGTCAGCGAGCCATGAGGGCAAGTGACTTGGCGCCACGTCGGCGAAAACAGCCCCGCAAACCAGCGAAGGACGACATGCAAACGGTTTTGATACTTCGGGGTTGTAAGATTCCTGGTTTTGTAAATCAAGGTTGAAAAGCGGACGACCGCAATAGTTGAAGGTTGTAAAATGGACTTTTTCCAAGAAAAAAATAGTGAATTTGCCCCAGCCCATCCTCTCATCGGCTTGTCATCTCGCTACACCAAGGTTGGCCTATCAATCACTCCGTTCGGCAGCCAGCTCCAGCCCAACAGTATTTTCCTCTCACACCACTCCAGCCACCAGCTCCAGCTCCAGCCAGCCAACAGTATTTTTCTCTCACACCACTCCAGTCACCAGCTCCAGCTCCAGCCCAGCGAACAGAGTGAATGTCATGGCTAGAAAAGCGAGAGGAAAAGAAAAACTCATTGCGATTTCTCACAAGATGGGCTGATTTGAATACTAAGAGCATCTCCCTCTAAGAGCATCTACAACAGCTCTTATATATTGGGCAAGTACCCTAAAAATATATATATATTGGGCAAGTTAGTTTAAAAAAATAGCAAAAAAATCACTTCCAATAGAAAACGCTATCCACCTCGTCTTCCATCCCGATTCACTATCCGCAAGGCTCCTCTCGTCGTCTTTGCCTAGTGCGCGGCGCTAGCCATCCGAGCTCTCTCGCGCCCGCGGCCCTAGTTCTCGTGCCACCAAGCGCTGTCGTGCGCCCGCGCCACCAACGCCGCCGAGCGCCATCGTTGCCGGCACGCATCCACTACCTTATCGCCTGAGCGCTCTCCAACCACGACTTCCCGCGCCTCCACACCTTGCGCAAGCTCTTCTCCCTGGCCACCTCCCGCCTGATCCGCCTCCGCCGCCCCGACCTCGCCACCTCGCTCCTCCACCAACTCCTCGCCTCCGCGCCGCCCTCCCCTGGCCTCCTAGCGTGCGCTTTCCCCTTTTCCTGAGCTCCGACGACGTGCTCCGAGCCTTCTCTGCCTTGCCCCTGCCACCTGCTCCAACGCACTGGTCAAGAACTACGAGGTTGCTGATGTCCGGAAGTTGCTCGACGAAATGGCCAACAAGAAGTTGAAGCACTGCCCTGTGCCGAATGTCGTATCATAAAACACTGTTCTTGCTGGGTACTTCGTGCAGAGCAATGAGGAGGGATTTGAGAAGCTTCCGGAGATCAATGCGAATGGATGTGGGAGGTTTTGAATATGGGGAGCCAATTACCTAGTCTGTTGGATAGCCTAGTGTTTTAGGATGGTTTCCATTTTTACAAAGGAGGTAAAATCTGTAAATTTAGATAATATTTTACCTAGTCTTTTGGAGAAGTTCTAAAATTTAGCCATTCACTTAGCTCTCTAAAATTTAACACCTAGAGTTGTTTGAATCCATAAACTAATTTGAGGACTAAAGTATATATTTCAATCATTTGCTCTACCTTTCATGCATATGGGGTGAGGAGAAAAATGACTTTTTGATGGGATCTACACAGAAATAACCTCAATAAGCACCTTTTGGAGGGGCTAATTTTTTGACAATGGCTAATTCACTTTGGCTCCAAATAACCTCACTTGTTTAGATCCTTTGAGGTTAAAAAGAGGAAGGGGCTTAGCCTCCGGATCCAAACAGTTCAGGTTGAGTCACGAGCCGGAAGATCTTAGCAAGCCTCAGAATCGATACCTAGAGTGTAGGCTTAACTCACGAGCCAACGAGTTCGGCCGATAAAGGCAGAAAGAACGGAAGTAGTGAGCTGTCTTGGTGAGTGGTCGCCCACGAGGTCGAGTGGTACTCTCACAAAACTTTAGGCGTCATCTTTTTGCCGCATCATCTCCCTTTCAGCAGGGAGAAACAGCTCTCCGGAAAGCGGTGTGCTCGTCTTCGCAGTCACACTAGAGGCTCCAACAGTCTAGCTTCAGCTTTCAGATGACACAATGTCAGATGAGTCCTCCGACCTCATTGTGGGGCACGATCCAATAAAAGCTTCAGCCGGATTTATCATTTAACCCCGCCGTACTGCGGTCCTCCATGCGCGTGAAGGACAATCCCGATCTCCCATCCCAATCGCAAACAGAGCCAATTCGGCGGATCACGCATGCCTGTCATGCGTTACCGAACCAATCCGGCGACCCCAGATCCAGACCCGTTCCGAACCGGGGAATAAAAAACTAGCCCTCCGCGCCACCGGAACCAGACCGTGAGCACAAAAATAAGCAAGGCCCCAAAGGAAGTGCGACGCACTACACGGCAGCCGGAATCCGACGACAAACCACCGGCTGGATGGAGGCGGGTGAGTTGACATGCCACCCACGCCACGCCACGCGCACGCGCCGCTCCTGGACGCGGCCGACGGGCACGGGCGCTCGCCCTCACCTGTTCCTGCTCGGCACGGTCAGCAGTCGCCGCCGGTCGGCGCTCGGCGCCACCAACCAACAAACCGCACAGCAGGTTTCGTGCCCGAGAGGGTCGGAAACTTTGGGTCGCCCCCGCGCCGGTCGAGTCCAGCTCGCACTCCGGCGGCGCGTCGGTAAGGTCGCGGCGCGGCAGCGCGGTTCAAAGCTTGAACTGTTCTGCGCGCGCTAGTCGCCTGGTGGACGAACGAGAAGGACTTCACGGCAGCGTGCCGTGCGGTGCGTTGGACCCTGTAAAACTTTGGCCGGTTCCCAAATCCCAGTTCAGGCTGCTGAGCTTTCAGTACGTCGCTGATATACGCGCGCCGGCGGATTGACACATGTGTACGTTACCGGGCGACAGACTGACTGACAGTGACGCCGAGGGCGAGGCTTCGCTGTTTCAGCTGTAGCGACAAAGAGAAAAGGACCGAGCTGCTGCACCGCAGCGACGAAGGCGATGGGTCCCGGTACATGCTGCTACTGCGTGGTTCTCGTCGCTCGGTGCAAAGCTTGCCCGCGGTGTCAAATCCAAGTTCGGAGTTCACTACTCAGGAACGATGCTGGGTTCAAACATAGAAAGTCGCAGTAGGCGAAGTGAGTGGTCCGTGAACCGTATTCGCAGAAAGTTTAAATACCACGCCACCCACCAAAGCTCCTCTAGTCTAGTCTAGTTGGTTAGAGGAGCTGAGGCATGATTGTCTCACGAGTTCGAATCTCAGTTGAGACAAATTTCTACCCGTGAGTAAAAAAATCTCCTCGCTATACTCGCCGTAAGGCTTGGCCCTCACGGACATGGGTCAGAGTTCGGGGATTTTTCCGCGGCCGGGAGAAGCCGTGTTGCTTCCTCTTAATAAAAAACAGTGGGTCCGTTCACCCCTCCAGCCGCGTTTTTTTAAATACCACGCCACCCGGCGATCAGATACGCGCATCACTCGAAAGCGTCCCCACAAGTTGTAATCGAATTCGCGCGGCGCACCATCAACTAGTACGCAGGAGGGGGCTAGACTGGAGATCGGTCAGCTCATGAAAAATGGATGGAAATCGCATCGCCCGTGGCGCTCCGGCACAGAGGTGACTGACAGTGACACCGTACGACATTCAGCAGCGTACCCCTCGCTCCGTGCCCAAAGCACATGTGATCGCAGCACGCCGCCCGAAACCCAAACTCCTGTGCGCCGCGCGGGCGATCGCGGAGTGCCCTCGAGCTCGAGTGCCCGATCCGATGCTGTGCAGTTCTCTCCCGCCGATGCGGATAACCCCGGTGGGCTCCAGCCTCTCGCCGCCGCCACGAGCCGCTCCCCGGCGGGCACTGGCACACGGGAGGTTCCATTCCCGGCGGGCAATGATGCCACCCACCTGGCGCGGGCGGGCGCTCGACGCACGGCACGCTGGGGCAGGGCGCCCCCACGCCCGTGACCCGAAACGCTCCGGCCTCGCTTCATTTACTCGCGCGGCTTAAAAGCACCAAAGCGTTTCCTCCCTTCCCCCTCCCCCCCTCGCATCGCATCATCCAGCCTCGCCTCAGCTCAGATCTCGCTCCAACTGCTAGCTTCCACTCGGCCTACCTCCCCGCCCGATCGCCGTCGAGCTCCCACACGCTTGGCTGACCCCATCAACGCTGCTAGCATTGGTGGACAGGGCGGGGCGGTGGCGACGCGCCCAGGTACCCACCCGCGGCTTCCTCTGAACTGGCCGCAGCTGTTCTTGGCCCAGCTGCTCTGTTCTTGTCGAGGGAAGGTCCGGCGCTTCGAGAAGCCCCCACGCCGACATTGAGCTCTGCCTTGGCGCTGCCGATTCGTGGTGGGTCTTTGGATAGTACAGTGGAGGTGGGTGCCCGATGGGCTGCACGGGGTCCAGGCACGCGCTGCGCGGCGGCGGCCGGTCGCCGTACGCGCGGAGCTGCTCCGGGCCGGTCACCGGAGGCGTGCACCACACCGTCGCGCTCAGGTCATCCACGCTCGGGTCGCTCAGCCTCGACCGGGACGAGGATATGATGAAGTGGCGCGACGGCGGCGTCGTCGGTGCGGCGAGGACGCCGCCGCTGAAGCAGCAGCTGCTGGTCAGGCGGCACAAACAGGTGCCGGGCTCGCCGGCCAAGACGCCGGTCCGGGAGCCCGAGGTGATCAACGTGTGGGAGCTCATGGACGGCCTCGACGACAAGGAGGAGGAGGAGGGGGGCGACGCCGGCGGCGAGGACCGCCGGAGGAAGTCGGCGCCGGGATCGCCGGAGTTCGATCCGGACATCATCGCGGCGTTCCGAAAGGCGCTTGATGAGATGCCCCCGCCGCCGGACGACCCGGGCAACGACGAGTGCGCCAAGAAGCCTGACGACCCGGTCGGCGACGAGGCAGGCGTCAAGAAGCGCGAGATACAGAGGTTCCCGGGCATCGTGCGCGCACGGGTCAGCGCGTTCCAGCAGAGGATCGACGCGAAGCTCGCCAAGCTGACGCCGCCGAAGCCGCCGGCTCCTCCGCCCCCGCCGGACAGCGCCCGGAAGGTGGTGCTGTACCTGACCAGCCTCCGCGGCATCCGCAAGACGTACGAGGACTGCTGGTCCACCCGGTCCATCCTCCACGGCTACGGCGTGCGCGTCGACGAGCGCGACCTGTCGATGCACGCCGGGTTCAAGGACGAGCTCAACGCCGCGCTGGGCGCCCCCGCGGGCAGGCTCCCGCAGGTGTTCGCGGACGGCAGGCACCTGGGCGGCGCCGAGGAGATCCGACGGATGCACGAGGCCGGCGAGCTGTCGAGGGCGCTGGAGGCCTGCGAGATGGCGCCCCCGCCGAGCGCCGGCGGCAAGGGCATTGCCCTGGACGCGTGCTCCGGCTGCAGCGGCGTGCGGTTCGTGCCCTGCGAGGAGTGCTCCGGCAGCTGCAAGGTGTTCCTCGAGGAGGTGGGCACCTTCAGGCGGTGCCCCGAGTGCAACGAGAACGGCCTCGTGCGGTGTCCCGTCTGCTCCCTGTGAAAAACCTGAGAGCTGGCTTGTTGTTTTGCAGGATTGCTTGTCGTTTTAGTTCAGGGTTTGTACAGAAGTTACACGCGTTTGTAAATTTAGGACTGATGAAGAGCAGCAGATGACTGTATTTATGTTTCATTTCTCGCCGGATTTGGATGTGTACGAGACATGACAACAATCTTCCGAAGAACAGAACAGATACGCATTGCATTTCTCACTCGGAAGCACACTGTGTGATAAGAGTTTTGCCGGCTGAACAATGGGGACCCTTGAGGACAAGACGGGATCTTTAATTCTTTATAAGAAGCTGTTGATGCCTTTTTTCGTTTGGTGCTGCCTTCCGTGAAATGCAGCTCTGAAAGGCTTGATCGGCCCTTTCTCTGTGATGTGCCATCTGAACCATGGGGATGCGTAATCGGATGAAGATGCGACGAAGCAGGTGGCCGGTGTTTGTCGCGCGCAGGGACGCCAATCCGGCAGCTGCTGTGAGAAGTGAGAGCTGCTACCAGGTACGGCAAGACCAGGCGGAGGCTCTGGTCGGTGACACACACAGAAGCACAAGCACATGGCTGGGCTCGTTTTGTCAGAGGGCTTCCCCTTCCAAAGAGCACGAGCTAAAAGATGAAATGCGATGCACGGTGTCGCATCCACATCAACGCTTTTCTAGTAACTCGCAGGTTTTTTTTTCTCGACCGGTCCAGTCAAACCGTCGCCCTCCGGTAGCGGTTTACCGGACCGGTTTGGCCGGAAACCAATGGAAACCGGTTGAATTCAAAACCGCTTGTGCAACCGGTTCCAACCGGGTTGATCGGTTTACCGGTCCGGTCTGACTGGTTACCGGTATTTTAACAAAAAATTCCGACGTTTTAAAAGTGGTTCCTCGGTGTGAAATAAAAGGAAATTTTGGCATGAGCTATGCACATATTAATGTAAAAGACCACACCAAAGCAATAATTTATAATCATGCATACAAATACAATAGTAATAAGCATGCATACAAATACCGGAGTCATAAGCATGCATACACTTTTACACATCAATAAAAGTTCAACGTAGGAATGATAAGACCCCCATTTGGGACGCGGTTTGGTATTCGGTTGTGGACATCATAGCGATACCTCGCACTCTAAACAGCTCAGCCTTGTAGTGTTGCCAAGTTTGGCCCGTCCACGCCGATGTTGTCTCCCATTTCTGAACTAACATAGTGTAAAAATGGAGGTCTTCCTATTCGTACACCCATCTCGTCAGTGGCTGCATGCTGATGTCAGGTATGGGGTAGTGAAAAGACTGCGAGGAATCGCTGTAGGAGGAACAAGAGTATTGAGGAGTGCCGTAGTCCGTCGGTCCAACCGTTCTCCTCTGCGATTGCGGTGCTCCATGGTCGGTGTCCTGAATAGCATGTGTGAACTGAGTCTCCCTGCAATCAACCATATATATCGGTGTCCTGTATCAATCCTTGGTTGCGTCATTCCTTTTCTCCCACCGGCTGCCAAGTTATAGTCCTCCACCACAGGACTCTCCCTTTGCGAAGTGACCCTTCAAAACATCCTCTGCATAGCATTCCTCCTCGTCAAATCACTATCCCCTCCACGCTCGTATGCACCTCCTCTCTGTTCCACCCCCCTCCCGTCGGAACTCTGCTTCCGCTCTCGATAGATCGATGGCACGCTGCAGCTGAGCCTCCTCATCTTCTTCATCACCGGGATAGTTTTCCTCCGCCGCAGACTTCTCCCGTATCAACCTCTCTCGAGCCCGGTCAGCAGTTGCCTTCTTTGTCCTCTCAATGTCACGCTGAAAAAACTCCCGCACATCCGGTGGCACATTCCTGCAATGGACCACCTCCGCCTCGCGCCTAGCCAAATGTTGTTTGAATCTAGTCGCACCACCTCCTCCTTTCTGCGTACGACAATAGTTGCATCGCCATCCGGGATAAAGATTTTCACCATGTTCCCATACAACATCTCTATCTCTGCTTGCCATTGTCTATCTGCATAAATGGACAACAAAAACATATCATCTAATATTGTAAATCCTAAATAATAGTGTAAAAAATCATCTAATACACCTAAATCAAATCTACCTAAATCCTAATACATAGTGTAAAAAATCATCTAATACAACTAAATCTTACCTAAATTCTAAATACACCTAAGTCATACACTTAAATCCTAAAACAAACCATCTAATATTCTAAAGCATAGGGGGAAAACAAAAATCATACCTGCCCGCGGCTAACCGCCGCTCGTGGCCGGTTTACCGCCGATCCGGGCCGGTAAATCGAGCTGCGCGACCGGTAAACCGCTTGGGACCGGTAGATCCGCTACCGGCCCGTCTTACCGGCGCTCCTGCCTGGCTAGCTGCGTGCTCCGGGCGGCTGGCCGGGGTCGAGCTCCGGTCGGCCCGTCCTGGCGGCGGACCAGGCGCGAGAGAGGAGTGGGAGGGTTCCAGGGGGGGCGTCGGGCGCAGGGTTCCGGGGGGACCTTAAGTGGAGGCTGCCGGCGCTATGGGCCCAAGTGGGCCTTAATGGGCCGTCTTTTTTTTCTTTTTTTGATTTAACTTCAAATGTTCACAAACTATACTAAATAAATGAATTTTTGAGAAAATTTGACACCATTAGATTCGTCACACCTTGAAGTATTTTTAGAATTTTTTCGAGAATTTTCATTTTTTGAATTCAAATTCAAATTTTGAATTTGGACCGGTTGGGTACCGGCCGAAACCGGCCCGGACTTGGTAACTCATCGACGCTTTAAGGCTGATTAGAAGCGTACACCGTACAAGGGCCGCTGAAGATGTGGAACAATCTACAGGGTTGGTGCTCGTGCTCCAAACGTTCCGTGTGCCAGGAAGTTAAGAAATGGGTGGAATAAAATTCAGGGGCGAGGCCAGGAAATGACTAGAGGGAGCAATGTGTCTCAAGTTGTTAATTAGGGGGTGGCGAATTCAAGATTTTTCATTTAGGGGCCGTTAGTTTCCAAAATGTAATTTTTTAATGCCAAATCGACTGTTTGATTAGATGTCGGGAGGACTTTTCAAACACTAATTAAAAAATTAATTTCAGAAGTCACTTAGAAACCGGCTAGACGAATCTTTTAAGGTCTTTGACTGCATCATTAGCACATGTGGATTACAGTAGTACTTATGATTAATCATGCACTAATTAGTCTCAAAAGATTTGTCTCGTCGTGTACATTCAAACTGTGCAACTTTGTTGTTTAACTACATTTAATACTTCGTGAATATGTCCAAAGAGGGAGGCAAAAAAATTTCGCCAAAATATTTTTGTAACTAAACGGCCCCTTAAATAAACTGAAAGAAAATCCATGACATAAATCATTGGTCCGTACTGTATCATTTCATAATTCATACTAGTACTTCCATAGTCCCCCAAGAGGCCAAAGAACACTGCTGCAGAGCCTATCCTGCGAGTTGCGCGAGCGATAGCCATGCTAGACTGGGCCACAAGGAAAGCCAGAGGTGCGGCAATCAGATAGGGCCATGTCCAGGGTGTAGCAGGCCAGGCCCTAAATCCGACTGAGGCAGTACAAACAAGCCGACCACTGGGCCGAATCAGCCTACACAAACCACATCAGAAGATTTCTAGTACAACATGCTTCGGCCTGCTGCTGCGGTCGACAGACTCCCCCTGACTCCTCCCTCCCTCCACAATTTAAGGACAGCAGTATCCTATGATGAATCGAGTTCACTCGAAAGTGCAGAGTGGAGACAGCCAGGCCTAGAGGGCTTGGCTATATCCTTGGTGTCTGACCGGCTAATCAGATGCAACGCATCAGACAGCCCACCAAGCTGGTTCTCCTCCACGCGGCTATGATTTCCATTTCTGAAACAAATCCTTGCTGGTAATGATCAGATCAAGGAAGGGCCCACGGTGTTTTCCGCACCCACGAGATAATTTCAGACGACAGAACGTGCCGCGCCCAGCCCGGTCCCCTCAATCCCTCGTGTGTATAGAGCCTACTACTCCTACCTAGCCACCTTGGTAGCCTGTCAAGCTCGATCCAATTGGTAGCCTAGCCAAGGGCCATGTTTGGTTAGGGGTGAAAAAGTTTTCATGCTCCTTTGACCACTAATTAGTGATATTAAATGAAGTCTAATTATAAAACAATCTTCACAATTATAGTACTGTAGCATGTGCTGTAGCTAATAAAGTCTTTGACCACATGATTAGAGGATAATTAGGGGCGGTTACTGTAGCATCATTGTAGTCAATTATGGTGGAATTTGACTCATTAGATTCGTCTCGAAAAATTATACCCATCCATGAAAAATTTTTACAAATAAATTTCGTTTAATACTCCATACATATATTCGTCTTTTTTATGAAAAAAAAAAATCTGGGGCTAACCAAACACGGCCGATTATTCTCTGCACCACGTCACTGCTGTCCCGTACCCAGCCTACTACCCTGTATAGGTTGTAGCAGTCATGAATGTTATGAAAGAGAAAGACACTACTAGCTCGCTACTCGCTAGGCACGGTTCCATGTCTTGCATCAGATTAGGGCTTAGGTAGATCAGCGCGAGGACGTCGCACTTATTTGGGACGATGAGAACGCAACACCAACCGATCGTCCGATCCATGGCCCCCCTTCTCCGTCGTCGGACCGGGCCATTTTTTTTTCTTTTGTAGTTTCATGCTCCATGCAAGTATGCAACGCCCTGCAGCCTCCTGCTGTACGTGACGGGGACGGATATTTGGCGTGGGCGCAATCATGCGACCGTGCGTCGCGATGGCAGAACGTCTGCCGCCGTAATCATGCCCCCCATGCACGACCGGGACAGACGAGCTCCCACTACCGGATTGGCTTTTCAGACCGTGTGGTAGGCTCGTACTCGTAGGCCGTAGCGGTGCCGGTCCGGTGCTACAGACCCCCAAAAAAAACGGCGACCTGAGCAACAAAACATCTAGCAGCTCACGTGCTGCAGCTGCATCGAGGCCGTGTTTAGTTCCCTGCCGTTTAAACGCAATTTTTTTCGATGAAATCTTACTAATTTAAAGTACTAAATGAAATTTATTTACAAAACTTTTTGCACAGATGGGTTGTAAATCGCGAGACGAATCTAATGATGCTAATTAATTCATGATTAATTAATAATTAACGGATGGTTATTGTAGCATCACTGTTGCAAATTATGGATTAAGTAGACTCATTTGATTCGTCTCGCGATTTACAGCCCATCCATGCAAAAAGTTTTATAAATAGACTTCATTTAGTACTTAAAATTAGCAAGATTCTTTCGTAAAATTTTCTTTTGTATTTACCGGGTGTGAACTGCCCGAGTCTGCGAGTGAAATCAGAGGAGAGAGGCCCCGAGCCCAAGAAGACGACACTGCGATGGGCACGGCAGGGCGGTTGGGCCATCTGGAAGCGCCATTGGTTGGCTCGTCATCTCGGTCCTGTTTGGTTCGCGCTAGTTTTGTAGCGTGCTAGTGAATAGTGATATTTTGACATACTAATTACGGTGTCAAACAAAACCAGTTTATAAAACCAACTACAAAACTCCGCGCTAGTGACCCTGAAGAATCTAATGAGGTCTTTGACCGCGCATTTAGAGGAGGGTTACTGTAGCATCATTGTAGAAAATCATCGATTAATTACCGTCATTAGATTCGTTGCGAAAAATTACAGCCATTCCTAAAAATATTTTACAAATAAACTTTATTTAGTACACCATGCCTGCAATATTTTTTTTCGAGAAACGTCTAGCCGATCCAAACAAGGCGCTCGTTGTGATCCGCTGTGCACTTCGAAGCCGGCCGCGGCCTCCGTCAATCCGTGTGGTTTCCATTGCGCGACCGGCAAAAAAACTAACGCACCCCGCGCGTCGGCCCACCGAGCCGGGAGGGCTACGCGTGTAAAGCACCCGGGCCGGGCGGCTTTGTCTGCTTATGGTTTGTCACCTCGGTGCTCGGGGGTTGGTGGAGCGCTAACTGCCCCGGTCACTTTCTTATCCTTTCCTTTCCATCCGAGCGGAGCGAGCGCGAGGGGGATGGAGCGAGACGAGAGATCGGCTCGAGTGAGATGGGACGTTAACCTCCATCGATCCTGGCGTCGCGATAGTGCATGGCCCTGTGATCTGATCTGATCTGCTCTGCTCTCTCTCGGTGATTAAGCTGAGCCTAGCGTCCAGATCAGACAAAAGAGGGAGTTGGAAGCCGCGTAGTCGGAGTCCACATCCAATCCGACGCGGGCGCGGTGATGGAATAACGGGAAAAGGCGAGGCGGCCGGTGCTGGAAGAACCGTGGGGGCTGTCAACAGAAGGATTTGGACTCGGCAAGAACAGCGCAAGCAGCAAAGAGACCCGGCGCCTTTCTCAGCTTGCTTAAAGGCTAAACCAAACCACAAGTGAAGTGCGGGAGCTTTCCGTTCCGTTCAGTTCATTCTCACGACGCCTCCGCCCTTCATCGTTCCCTGCGGTTTGCAGCGTCGCGATACAGCAGCAGACGAGCTAGCAGCGCGTGAACAACAGCAGGCAAGCACGCTGCACGCACGTCCTGTGATGATAGCGACCGGGTACATACGGATTCAGACGGCGCAGCGCGCAGCAGCTGGATGAACTTTTTTTTGCCAACGTTCAGTCGAGTCAGACGCACGTCCTGTGATGATAGCGACCGGGTACATACGGATTCAGACGGCGCAGCGCGCAGCAGCTGGATGAAACTTTTTTTGCCAACGTTCAGTCGAGTCAGAAGTCAACCGTGTGGGCTGTCAACAGAAGGATTTGGACTCGGCAAGAACAGCGCAAGCAGCAAAGAGACCCGGCGCCTTTCTCAGCTTGCTTAAAGGCTAAACCAAACCACAAGTGAAGTGCGGGAGCTTTCCGTTCCGTTCAGTTCCTTCTCACGACGCCTCCGCACTTCGTCGTTCCCTGCGGTTTGCAGCGTCGCGATACAGCAGCAGACGAGCTAGCAGCGCGTGAACACAGCAGGCAAGCACGCACGTCCTGTGATATAGCGACCGGGTACATACGGATTCAGACGGCGCAGCGCGCAGCAGCTGGATGAAACTTTTTTTTGCCAACGTTCAGTCGAGTCAGAAGTCAGGCCTAGATGCATGAGCTCGCTTTGCTACCCAGGCTGTGTTCAGTTCCCACAAAAATATCACATCTCCGTCACATCGAAACATTAAATGTAGCAAATGACCCATGTATGAAGTATTAAATATAGGTAAATAAAAAAACTAATTGCATAGTTTTGATGTACGTTGCGAGACGAATCTTTTGAGCCTAATTAGATCATAGTAGGACAATAGCCACCACAAACAAACGAAACGTGCTACAGTAGATTTCGCACTGCTACAGTAGATTTCAGGGAACTAAACACAGCCCCAGCGTGAAAAGGTTACTGTATGGGGGAACTGGGGAAGAGCGCTCCCACCCAGGCGGGTGATTGGCCGGATCGGTGAATGGAGGCGCTGGCATGGCACCCCGGCTGTCCCTGTCGTTCAAGTTGGGGGAGGTTGGCGCGGAGCGCGGGCCCGCCACTTTGGTTAACCATCCCCTTCTAGTAGGATCGGGAAAAAGAAAAGAGAGACGGCAAAGCGGAGGGAGAAAGGAAAAAGGCGCCCGGAGGCGTGGCCGCATTGGCCAGCAAGTAGCCGCGCGACGCAGACCGGACTCATCTGCCGCCGCCCGCTGGTCCGTCCGTCGCCGCCGCGCACACCCAGTGCGCTCGCCATTTCCGCGAGAGGAGCGCGCTGCCGCCCGCCCGGCGCCGGGTCGCCGGGGTGATTTTCCACGGCCGAGTCTGGGTTCGGCAAAGGCCAGGTCGCGACGCGCGTACGAAGGGAAAGGTGTTGTGAAACTAATGATTCCCAGTAGGGTCGTGTTGCCGACGAAGAAAAACAATCACACGAACATAAAAGTAGACAATACACAGATATATGGTGGAGCTCTTTTCATTATTTTCTAAATAATAGATTTGTACAAAGCTCTTCCCTCTCCTCTCATATATATATATGGACTTGCGGGGTCAGGGTCCTACTTGGAGCCCAAGTTTCGGTAGAAGCCCGTTCGCGTCCTACAAGAAGACGTTTCATAACACTCCCCTCGGGCGAATACCGCGGAATGCATGCCTCATTAAAAACTCTATCCGAAAGACCAAGTGGAAAAAAACGGTTCTATGGAGAAAAGAGTGCATTGCATACGCAAGATTTATTTGCACGTATTGCCTCATTAAAAACCTTATGTGAGAAAACTTCAAATAAAAACTCACTGAGGGAAAAAGAGTACAATACACAACCTTCATGGTTTATTATCTTTAAGATAAATTATTCTTCAAGAATATTATGCGTATGAACTTCATCGTTCTAGCAAATAAGATCTACTTGATCCTAAGCAACTAAGTGATAGATAATTCAATTATTATTTCAGATAATGAATATGTTCCCCCTCATAGTGACATCCGTTGAACTTCATTGTCCAATATGTCGTAATCGCATTATGCATAAATGCATATAAGCAATGGTAAGTAAATACCACAATGCTAAGTCTTCATGACTTTTCTCACAATTTTTCTATGAATATATCGAGAGTTATGGAGCAATATGGTTCAGGCATATTTGAATTTGATGCAATCAAATTATCACTTAATTGATTTATTGTGCAATACAATCAAACTATATCTCTATGGAGAATAAAATCCTTTCAAAGGATTTAGGGGTATCGTAATTGCAAATTAAATATATCTTCGAGATATAATATATCAAACTTCATAGTAAGATATTTAATGAAACATTCATTAGTCTGGTCTTCAAGATCATATACCAGTCTTTTCTATATGGGGATTACACCATGTACCTTCATGGTACAATATAAAATCATTATTCAATTGCTAGCTAGTACCTTCTGCGTACTAATGTAATTTCATATTCAATCGGGTATAAAATCCATTGCTAGGATTAATGGTGTTTATTCAAAATTCGACCGGTAAGTCATTCAGTGACTTATTCCTTCGAGGATATATCTCTTTTATGAGATGCTCTTCATGAGATTTTATTACTTCCAGGATAGACACTCTTCATGAGACTTTAATAATTATATGTTGCGATTACTATTCTTCAAGAATATTAAATCCTTCAAGGATTGAATCATATGAATTTTCTGAATTCATTTGATTAAATGTATTTATTCATATTATATCATTTGCCATAAATGCAACAGAACATTTTACGAGTAGGAGAATAAGTCCTTCATGGACCATGAACCAGCAATTTCACCAATTTTCTATGAATTCATTCCTCATTGCTTTCTTCATTGACCCGATGTAAATGCTTCATGCATTTATCCCATGGACTTTATTTCTGGATCCGGGTTCTCATAAGAGAAACAATAGCAATTTCTTGAGGAAAATATTTGTCGGTGTCCTGACCCGGGGGGTCCGGATCCCAACTAGTAAATGCTGCGTGTTTTCTCGTCCCAGATGTTGATGCAAGAGGCAACAGAGTAACGCACGGGTTTTATCCTGGTTCCGGCCGCGGGGCCGTACGTCCAGCAAAGGGGTGTGCGAGGGCACTGTATTATCTTGCACCCGAAGTGCTTGTAGTAGGGGGTACAAGCGAAGCGAGAGAAGGAGGGATGCTCCTAAGTCTCTGTTAGAGGAGGAATCGGTTGCAGTGTGTGCTCAGTGGTGCTGAGCGGTGACGATGATCGTGAGTGTGGGTGACCGAGTCACTGATGTCTAGAACGTCCCCCCTTAAAGGAAGCCCGCCTCCCCCTTTTATAGTCACAAGGAGGGGCGGCGTACATGAGTAGGGGAACGTGGAAGCCGTCATCTTCCCCCCGAATCGCGGGGGTGCAGTGGTCGGACACTGTAAGAAGTACACTGTGGGGCATGGCGTCAGGCGTGGCGGTCGTCCTGGATGTCGTCCATGGTCTTGCGGAGATCGCGTCGGCGTCTTGCCAACCCCAGCAGGCGGCGTGGTCGTCGCTGTAGGGTGTTCAGTCCTCCTGATGTGGTATTCTATGGGTCCCACAGGTCAGGGTCCTGCATACTTCAGTGGTGGCGGGGTATGCGGCGGTCCCGGACCCCCCTGGAAGGAGTGTTGGGGTGCACACTAGGAGGTCCGGGAGACACACGGAGGTCCTGGCCCCTCGAGGGGGGAGGTCCGGGACTCCGGCTGCGTGTGCTGAGCGTCCCTCTTGGAAGGGCACGTGGCGTCGCCGGACCCCTTTCCAAGCGGGAGATGGGTCCGGGGCCGTGCGCGTGATGAGGTGGAGTCCGGACGGCCGGAGTTGGCAGAATAGTACGGGGAGCAGTGCCGAGCACGCTCCGTCCCGCGTCGCAGGTTCCACAGTATCGCCGCAGCGCCCGGGATGGCGGAACAGTGGCCGGAGTTGGCGGATGGGACTCCGGTCACAGCCACTGTAGGGAATGGCGGTCTGACGCCGTCTGTCCTGAGCACTGTGGAGGAGTGGTTGGCACTTAAAGCCTCCGTACGACGGGCGGGTGAGCGGCAGGGCCCTTTGTCCCTTATGCCGAGGGGTGGCCTCGAGCGAGGCGGAAATGATTTGCCCGCTCGAGGGTAGGTTCGCTACCCTCGAGCGAGGCAGAGATGCGGGGCGCAGTCGAGGGGTCTCGACGGGAGCCCTCGAGCGAGGCGGAGATCGTCCCGTGGGCCCGAGAAGGGGGCGATGGGCCGTATGCTGGGCTTCTTTGAGTTCTTTCCTTTCTTTCAGATCGGAAGGAGGCCGTGGGCCTTCTTGGGCCCAATTGCCTTAATCATGTGTTTGCATTTTAGAGTGATCTTAGTACCCGATTAGGGTGTCCCTGATCGTGGTACCCGACAATATTGGTAACAATTATTCTATTCTCTCCCACATATTCATCAAAGATGATTCAAGTAACCATAATATTTCCCAATAATATGGTTGTTCTGTTTTCCTACACTAGATATGCGCGCGCCTATAGTGATGGGTTCATCTTCAGGATGTTCTCTTCATGAGATATTCTCTTCGTGAGAATTGAGGAGTTTTGTTAATTCATTCATGAATGTCAGTAGTTCTAGAATCCACAAACACCAATATAGATCTTAGAGTGATCAAGTCTAAAATCTATAATTGTCTATCTATATAGGATCTAGATAAATGACTTCTACATCATTCTACTGTGATGATATACATGCAGGCGTCCCCGCAATATATCAATTCAATATTTATTTTACTGCAAGTAAAATGTAACTTCTGGTCTGAAACTTCAAGTTTACTCCTCTTTGCTTCAATGCAAAATTTATCTGGCATTCATTCAAGCTTCGTGCTTTTAGTTAGTGCGTGACATTATTCCTTCTGCAAGCTTTCAAGGAATATACTCTCATAATCATGACCATTCTTCTTGAATGTAAGGCATTATATGAGGCTCTCTCCCCCTAATGCCGTCATTAGATCATTGCGATAGCATACTTCACAACTATATCCCCCAATGATGGGCATTCATGACAAAATTTCAGATTTCTATGTCCCCATTTCAGATGGGTGCCCTCTCACGTTGCTATCATGGTGAAATTTTGGGAAAATATTCACGTACTTATTCAATTTCAATCTATGCAGTTAACTAGACATATTCTAATTTCAGTAGAACAATAAATGTCTAGTTTCTTTTATTCTTTCGCAACAAATATAATTCAATTACATAAAGCATATAATTGAAATCAATACTGAGATAAAGAAACTACAAGTTTCTAAATGCTAGGAATTTCTTCTAGAATGTGTAACTGTCATTTCATCATAAACCAATGCAAATATTTAACACCAAGCAATAAGCACTGCACAATGGACTACCAGATCCATGCCACATGCTCAAGTTCAGTTGAGCATATTAAATCCCATATTAATTTCTAATTTGCTCCCCCTGATTTGAACCTTCATGGCTCAAGCAAAAAATGATAGCTTCTATGTTAAATCATTTATGTGCATTTTGTGCACAATTTGAAGTGACATACGAGTCATTCAGTACTATTTTCGTCTAACTGAACGAGAGTACAAAGGAGCAAAGTAGCTACTTTCATAGTAGCACATGAGTATGACATGCAACTCATTTTCATAATAGGATTAATAGTGCAGAATAATAAACTTCAGGTTATTAACTTCTTCAAGAAAATTTATGCAATGCTATGGTATAAATACTTCGCATAGAGCTACAGGCTCAATTGCCATGGTTATATCTATTAGTTTCTTTATATTATCCACATTCATCCATTCAACAATCAATATCCTCCCCTGTTCACGCCATCTTGTAACTTCAAGTTACTATATGCTTCATGCATTACATTGATCCATTTCAGATGGATATCGCAATAATGCGACGAGCATAATTTAACCGTGAAAACATTGCAGATGCATTCACAACTTAAGCCACTAGCATAGGTGTATCGTGAAAATTAACATATGTACTACTATGTACAAAATATGTAAAATAGGGTGGATATGATATAAACTTCAAGTTTCCATAGAGCAAGTAATCAGTACTTAGTAAAAGATCGCACTTTCAAGGCCAAATTGATCTATCAAAATCAACTACAAGGCCAGTGCACTCGATTTGTCCATGTGCTTCAAAGAAATTCAGTTTCCATGGTCATAGTGCACAAAGGATATATAATTATTCTAAAAGAATAATTATTGCTCATGGTGGATAAATATCATTACAGATGATTTACTCTAATAGATATAGGCAGTTACTAACAATGTTCAACATTTAATTCATATATTCCAAGCATAATATGCTGCGAGTATAAAAACAATTGCATCTTAATAAAGTAAGATGCTCTAAAATGAACCTTCAAACTATATTCAAAAGATGTTTCTTCTAGAGATTACAAGAACCACTTAATTCGTTGCAGGAATTAAAAACTTAAAACACCAGCACTACTATGCACATATGTATCATATCGATCTTCTATGATCATATTTATTTTTCTTCATGAATACGATACAATTTCATGATCTTCAAGATCAATGTCCAATTATCCTGATATAAAAGCTGCATGCTTATTAGTATATTACTGATATACATTCACAAGTCTACTGTGAGCTTGATAAATATGTAACCAAAATTCAAGTGTTCTGCACTCAATTATTGTTGTCATCCTGGATCATGTACTGATGATGCTCAATAATTCTATTTTGGTTTCTTCTTGATCCCAAAATGAATGTATTCTTTTATCACGATCTTCGGATCGTGATACTCTCTATATGTCCTATCACTTAAGTGATAGAGACTACGTAGCTTCATGCTAACAACAATATTGAGCACTATCAAAATTCTTAAAGTGTATTAATTCTCAAACTTCAAGTTTGAAAACATATTGAACTTCCGTATTCAATAGTTAGATTCTTCAAGAATCACTCATTCAATGAGTTCTACTACACTTCAATACATTGAATCTTCAAGATTATATACCAAATATATTATTCTTCCACTGACTTTTCTTCAGAAATAGTCGGTGATTAATCCTTCATGGATTTAACATCGATAATTTGGTATTTAATGACCATAAAAGGTTCTCAATTCTTCCAGGATTATTTCAGGATATTATTTCTTCTAGAAATACGGATATTTTATACTATCCAAATAATTGTGCAAATAAGTTTACTATATGTAAACTAGTAGTGGAGTGTATAAGTAGTGGTAAAAAGGTCCTAAAATCATAGTTCTGCTATGATTAAAGGTTCAAAATTCTATAGTTTGAAGTTCATTATTCATGCAAAAATTATTTCAGATCATAAATCACAGTAATTACGCACAAACTGAGGGTTTATTCAGTAAACAACAAGTATTTATGCTTCAAGCATAATTTCCCTAATTCCCTAATAACATGGTTCAAACTTTTTCGAGTAAGGTTCTGGTTCATTTGCAAAAGTTTCTGAGTCCTATTGTAGTTTGCAGAACTACTAGGGACAAATTTGCAAAATTATTCACTGCGTGTGAATACCCAGATAATTCTAGGAGAATTCTGTAATTTTTCAGAAATTACAGACTTCATTTTGCAAAATTCTAGGTCAGAATGCAATTTTCAGAATTGTCAGAGACCAAGTTCCAAATTATATGAATTGCATGTTCGTTCATAACTGAAATATCAGGGAGTAATATGCTAGATTTTGTGGGCACACAAGATTTTGCCATGAATCCAATTAAATCTGAGGGTCTATTTTCAGAATAGCATGTTCCAGTAAATTTCTAGAAAAATAGAGGGTATTCTGCAATTTTTCAGAAATTATAGAAATCATTTTGCGAAATTCAGGGTCAAAATATAATTTTCTGAATTATCATAGACCAATTCACAAAATATATCAACTGTGGGCTAATTACTGGAAAATAGAGTATTATTCTGCAACAATAACATACTGGAATGTAACTATAAAATTTACAGGGGCTAAAACTCAAGAAATTTGGATTTTATCAATTTTTAGAATTGATTTTGCGATGGGCCTACTTCGGCCGCTATTGGGCTTTGCCAGCCCAATTTCCCCATACCCTCGGCACGACCCGTCTGCTTGGGTGAAACCCTAGCCACCCTCAACCCACTCCCCACCGCCACCCCGCCGCGATTTCTTCTGGCTGCTTCCCGCCATCTCTCCCACGCCGCAGGTATTCCACGGCTGGCTTCAGTCGGCGCAGGGTTGCCAGGCGATGATGCTAATCCAGCAGCGCAATTGCGCGTCGAGCCGTCGACAATGGGACCCGAGCAGCAGCGCACTAACGGAAGCGACGAGGCATGAGCACAATCGGCGGGCACGCGGCAATCGACGGAGCCACGGCGGCGCACACGAGCGCACATGCAAGGGGCGGAGCTTGCGGCCAGCGGAGCCGCAGCAGCATGAGGCGCGCGGGCGCGGTGGACGACAGGTATAGTTGGCCAACGGAGCCGCACGGCACGGCACGGGCACGGGCACGGCGAGGCACGGCACGCCGGAGCACGGCGGCACTGCCGTGCCGTGCCGCATAGGGCCGCCGTGTCGAGGTCGCGGCCCAGGCACGGCACTACGGGAGCTTCGCAGTGCCGTGCCGTGCCATGCGGCCCGCTGTGCCAGTGCCAGCTCGACGCCGGCCGCCGGCCGCCGGCCACGCGCCCACGCTTGAGAGAAACGGAGAGGAGAGCTCGAGGTCGAGGAAGTCGCTGGCCGAGCGAGCGCTGCCGCCCGCCTGCTGCCCAAGCGAGGCCACGCGAGCGCGGAGTGCCGTCGGTCGCCGTCGGGGCTGTCGAGGCCGCGAGAGCCGAGAAGGAAGGAGGAACGGCCGAGAGGAGAGGAAGATCGAGAAGAGGACGAGAGGCGAGAGGGTGAGAGACTGAGAGGCGAGACGAGCGGCAGCCGGCGACGGGGTTAGGGTTGGGAGGGGGGAGGCTGGCGCCGGGCCGAGGCCGTGCGGGGCCTTTAGCCGGGGCCGTGCCCGTGCTAGTGCCGCGGGCCGCGATCGCTGCCCAGGCACGGCCCGGCCTCTGGCACGGGCCCGCGGGGTAACGGGCCGGGCCGGGTTAGTGCCGTGCTTCTTCGGACCGGGCCCGTGCCGGCCCGTCGGGCCCGGCCCGGTTGGCCAACTATACCGACAGGGCCACGAGGGCTACTTGCGCTCGATCGGGTGTGTATGCTGGTCTGCCGTCCGCGACGGGGGCGGCGGTGGACGCCGGCTGCGAGCGACGGTGACAGAAGTGCGCAACGAGATCGTGCAACAAGCCAACAAGCAAGTAGATTGCTAACTACGACCCAAAAAACAAATAGAAAGATCACGCGATTCAATCTACTTGTTTTATTCTACCTGCCGATTGATTAATCTACCAGCAAAAGCCGATCTGATAAGAGACTTATCTACAGGGTCCTCTGTCGTCGTGCTGAGGATGAGTAGACGTTGATGACCTGGCGTCGATTCCGCAGCAGAACACTCGTTCGTGATGCATACATGATACACCCCCAGGCGGAGCAAGGTGTCCAGCGAGTGCTAGGTGGCGGCGGAGACAATCCAGATCAAGTGCAAGCGCATGACCGATCAGGGCTCGCGTGTTGCCGGATGGATCCAGAAAACGATGTCCATCCATGCAAATATAGATCAATCTATGATTAGCAACAGTACAACAAGGATCATTCTAATGCAAACAAATCTGAATCAACTCGCCCAATTGGAAGAGCGTGCTGATAACGTGTTGTGAAACCAGTGGCGGAGGGCCCAGTGTGGCGAGGTGTGGCTCTCGCCATACCTCGGCCCGGCCTATAGTGGGAATATACATCGGCCCATGAAGAAAGTGCGGTTTACCTCCCTGACCCTAGCAGCCGCAACTTCTGTCAGTTCGTCCTAGTCGTCCCCGCTGCGCACCGAGGCGCCGCGCGCCCGACGCCCTCGCCCAGATCCCGGCTCCCTGCAGCGGCGCCCTCGCCCTCCGGCCCCGACGCGCCTGGGCACCTCGCTGCCTCCCCGGCTCCCTGCTGCAGGCTGCAGTGGCGTGCCGGCGCCCACGCCCTCCGGCCTTCATCCCCGGCTCGGCGCCTCGGCGGCTCCCCGCAGCGCCGCTGCGGCCTCCGGTACTCCCTCCCATCATCCCTCTTCCCCTTACCCTCTCCCTCCATCCCTTGGTCACTCTCAAATCTCAATTACATAATTACTCAATCACTGCAGCAGAAACTTGGGAAGGGAAGGCAGCCGCCGGCTCAAGCTCCATGGAGCAACAACCAAGCTCTAGCAGAAAAGGGAAAAGAAAGGCACAAGGAAGAGGTGAGAGAAGTAGTGTTTTTTGGGTGTTGTATAGGATTGGGAACTTAAACTAATTTACTTTAATGTGAATTTGACTATTTATTTCAGATCTAAAGAGCTATTTTAGTCCATTCGGATCCAGTAGCACAAACCCAAGCACTCATCTGTTGTAGAAGAAGGATCAAAATATTGTTGAGGCCATGTCTTTGGTTATTGACGTGAAAACACGTTTGAACAATTTGAGAAGCGAAGGTTATGAGCCACTACTTGAAGAAGTCAAAACATTTTGCCAAGAAAATGATATCACAATACCAAATATGGAAGATAGTATACCAAGATTTGGTAGATCAAGGAAAGGAGGGAGAAACAACATCACTCAAGATCATTACTTTCGTGTTGATACCTTCTTTGCTACCATAGATGCTATCACAACAGAGTTTGATCATCGATTCAGTGAGGTATCATCGGAATTACTTACTTGCTTTGCTTGCCTTGATCCTAGAGATTCATTCTCTAACTTTGATGTGAATAAACTTGCTCGCCTCACGGATATATATTTGGATGATTTTTCTTTTGATGACCGGAAAAGAATAAGAGACCAGTTAGAAACCTTCATTATTCATGTTAGAAGAGTTGATGCATTTAGAGCTTGTTATGACCTTGCAAGCCTAGCAATGAAAATGGTTGAACTTAAGAGGCATGAAATATTTCCCTTGGTTTATCGCCTAATTGAGCTGGCATTGCTGCTACCAGTAGCAACTGCATCAGTTAAAAGAGCCTTTTCAGCCATGAAGATTATTAAAACTGAGTTGCGGAACAAGATGTCCGATGGTTGGCTTAATGACTTGATGGTGGTGTATATTGAGCGGGAGATATTTAAAGAAATTGATCTTGAATCTATCAAGAAGGCTTTTCAGAAGAAAAAAGATAGAAATATGCAATTGCCAAAGTCTCCTAGACGCAACTAACAATAAATATACCGGTATAACTCTATACTCTAATTGTGTATCTTGTATTACATTTAATATTTTAACTCTAATATTTTGTTACTAATTTATGTTTTCTCTTTGTTTGATAGCTTCTTTAGTCCAATTGTTGATTTGATGCGTACTTTACGTGTTTTTTTTTCATTTGAGGTACTTCTAAACCATATTTTTGTTGTGAACCTTTATTTCCGTATAATATTTGAACATAATCTAATAATCCACCGCCACACCTAAAATTTTCGGTGTCCTCCGCCATTGTGTGAAACTAATGATTCCGAGTAGCGTCGTGTTGCCGACGAGGAAAAACAATTACATGAACACAAAAGTAGACAATACACAGATATAGGGTGGGGCTTTCTTTTTATTATTTTCTAAATAATAAATCTGTACAAAGCTCCTCCCTCTCCTCATATATATATATATGTGTGTGTGTGGACCTGTGTGGTCAGAGTCCTACTTGAAGCCCAAGTTTCGGTGGAAGCCCGTTCGCGTCCAACAGAGACACCTTCATAACAAAAGGGACCCCTGCGCCCGCGTGCGCGTTTCGCTCGATGCCGTTGAACGGGCCCCGTTGCCGTATCGGGAAAGAAGTTGTGCAGCCTTTGTCCACCCGCCCTCCCCCAGCAGCAGGCTTCCGCCGTGGTGGTGGCGCGCGTGCATGGGCAGCGGCTTGGCTCGCCGTGCCCGTGCATGCGACAATTCCACCCCGCGCCGCGCGCACGCAGACGCAGACGCAGGCACCACCGCACCAGGCAGAGTGCGTTGCGTGCTCGCCTCTCGGTCCTTTTGGCCTCTTGGGTAGTTACGTGTCGGGTCAGGGCTAGTACGGCGGCCGATGCCGACAGGGCAGGGGTACGGTGCGGCCGGCCGGCCTTGCACGGTGCAAGCAAGCCAAGCCTCTACGCCGGCTACCGATCAGCGGGAGGCGCTTTCACCCACACTTGCTTGACCAATGGACCCCGGCTGACGAGGCGGTGACGGCGGAGCGCGCTCCTCATCGCCATCGTGCTGGCCACACCCGTCGCCGGGTTGAACCGGTCGCGGTTCAACTCCATCCAGCTACCTGCCCGGTGTGCGTGACGCCGAGCCCGGCGCTGAATTCAAACTTGGAACAAATCGCGTACATGCCCGGTGTGGTCGAAGCTCCGATCGCGCCGCGCGAGACGACCGCCGGGCGTCGCGGTCGCATGGCGCTGGAGCCACCGGCGCATGGGGATGGAGAGGGAGGGATACGGTTGCCGCGGAAAAGAAACGTGTGGAAATCGACGGAAAAGGACGCGCGCCGGCCGCCGGGGAACGGGA
The DNA here is from genome assembly GCF_016808335.1 of Panicum virgatum. NCBI lineage: Eukaryota > Viridiplantae > Streptophyta > Magnoliopsida > Poales > Poaceae > Panicum > Panicum virgatum. The sequence continues at coordinate 61,349,700 of NC_053145.1, read as the reverse complement.
GCGGGATGGGGGATGGAGGAGGGGCCAGCCAACCGGAAGGAACAGGGGGCGCCAGAGATGCCACGTCGCGGGGCCGTGGCCTACTTGCGTGCGCCCGGCTGTGGCCTGTGGGTTCCTGTGCCGGCTCTTATCATTGCGAGAGGAGAGCGACGTCGGGGCGGCACGAACGCGGGAGGAAATTGGCGGCAGGGGGAAGGGTCCAAGCACCTTTTTGCGGCGCCCACATGTGTAACAAGCAATCAATTTGACGTGGTGACAACACACGCCTTCTGCTGTTTCAACTACACGTCTACTGAAACAGAGGTGCACCAGGGGTTTTGAGCCTATGCGTGTGTCGAGTTTAAACAGTAGTACTAGTCCTACTGTGCATGCATGTAGGTGCCCCTGGGAGCCATTTCAAGGCTGTACATTATTTTGGCATGGATTCTCCATTATTGTTAGCAGTTTTTTTTTAAAAAAAGAATGAAAACAGGCAAATGAAGAGGGAGAATTCACATTCCCCTTTGATAAATCTGCGTCTAATATGATGTGACAGGGACACATATTCTATTTTAGATGCTTTTCTGTAGTGACACTTCTATTTGTGCTTCCTTTTCTCCTTTCCGGTTGTCTTCAAGTTGCAAAATCATTGTGCATATATTCTTTTTTTGTATTTATTTAATGGTTTCTCACTTTCTACATTTTGTGTTTGTGATCAAAATTTGACCGACTCTTTGTCCAAAAAGGATACAGCTATATGAAGCCTTTTATTTCCGGACTGTGAGAATGGCACGCACCAAATTGGAACTCTATCTATGTCGGCATCAAATTTCAAAGTATTCTGAACAAATGTAAAGAATGAATGAGTGAGTTGTGAGTGTTCGAGTTTTACTGCGTAATATATAAAAGAAGATTAATCACATGCATTATTTTTTGATTGCTACAGTATCCACCAATGTATTATACTTATCTAGTATCTGGTTCCATATAAATTGTCAATTTTGACAAATAATAATATTCTTTTAAATATCGGCATAAGTAGAATGAAAATAAACCACTTATCCATAGTATATTTCTTATAATAATACATCAAACATGTTGGTATATTAATTATTAATCACATGTACCCACTGGCGGACCCAAAGGGTGGCCAGGGTATGCCGTGGCATACCCTAAGTGGCCCACCCCGGCCCACTCAAGAGCATGCAATCGGCATGCTCCTTCCCAGCCCCAGCAAGCGGAGGCACGCAGACGCAGCGGAAAAAAAAGGAGAGAGACACGGACTCCGACTCCCTCACGCCATCACGCGCCGCCTCCGCGACCGCCCGTCCGCCCATGGCTCTCCTCTGCTCGGCGTCGCCCAGCAGCACAATAGCACAGGTCGCCGGAGGGCTGGACGCCGGCTCGCCGTGCCAGTCGCCAGTCACCCTCGAGGCCCAAAGACCTGTGAGCTGCTGGCCTGCCACCGGCGCCGGCCAGTGCCGGCCGGCGACCATCCTCGTGGCCAGAAAGTAGATTATTGATGTATTCTATTTTATGACATAGTTTATAATCTTATCAAATTGATCTTGTTTCTACCGGTGGTAACGGCAAGTGTTGAAAGGGTTTTCTCTGCATTGACTTTTGTGAAAACTAAGCTGAGAAATAAGATGGGAGATAGTCCTTTGAATGATTGTCTACACACATTCATCGAGCGAGATATCTTCTTTCAAATGGATGAAAATGATATAATTAATACTTTCATGAGCTTTAGGAAGCGTAGGCCTAATAAAAAGAAATAAGGTAATCTCTTTGAGCTATTGTAGGTGTGTAAACTTATTTTATGCAATTCTAAGATTTAATGTGCTTCTACTATGTATATTGTAATCAACTGTATGTAAGTACCGAATCTAATTGCTTATATACCGAATTGCTCGTGAATTTTTTTGCTGTGTACCGTTTTTTTAGATTGTATCGAATACCGAATTGAATGTTAAACTTTTGACGCGGCATACCCTAAGTTCCAGTCCTAGATCCGCCACTGCATGTACCACGTGAAAAATGATTAATCACATGCATTTCTTAAAAATCAAAGTACAAATATTAAAGCCAGCATTGAAAGTTATTTGACACCAAGATTTTTCAACTGCTGAATAAAGTACAAATATCAGATCATTGACTGACGTGGAGTTCTGGGTGCTAGCTCATCCTTTATATGTGGGGAATGAAAGCATTCTTCCCTTTGACCCAAACTAATTTCAGTTGGACCAATCTTCAACTGTCTACCGTGAACACATATTTGTTTGAATCAAATATTTTAGAACTGACAATTGGCAAACCCATCTTAAAGAATTGATTGACATATATTCGTTTGCTAGTCTTAATCATGATATGCTGGTCAACTTGTTTTAACTATAACGAGCATAGAGAAAACTATCTTGTTTGTGACAAAGCATATATATATATATATATATATATATATATATATATATATATATATATATATATGCCTCCTTGATGTATATTCTTTTTGTTCGTGATATGTCAAATATAAAGAAATCCAAACAAAACATTGGGGCTCCAACATGTCTATTATGCTGACAAATCACCAGCTCATACCGTACATCGATTTGTCATTAAAAATAAGGACAGATATCAAACAAACAAAAGAAATGATGAAGATTACGGCTTGCAAAAACTAAATTTGATTTTGGGAGGTTGGTAAGTAGTCCTACTCGACGACCCTTTCTTTAGCAGTATGTCCACATCATAAATCGGACGATGTATGGACGTTTACTTCTTCGTTTGGCTTTACAAATTATAACATGGCTTCCTATCAATCATAATCTCGAGCTTATTTAACTTTTGCTTTCGAGTAAGTTCTGGGCCAAGGTACGAATAACATGGCTACCGAAAATAAAAAAGAAATAGTACACAAATGGTGCGGTTACTTTTTTTTAGAAACATATATACTACATGTCTCGTGTGAGGCACAAATAATGATGTCAAACCTGGGGTTAATTAGCTATGAATACTGTTTGCTTACACGTCCGTTTACATCATTTACACGTGCGTATAAACGCTACTCGATGGATAGCCGTGTATGCCGATTAACCGTGTAAAGCCGTATAAAACCGTTTTGACCATTTATAAGGCTGTTTAAACGGCCGTGTATTCCAACTATTTGCTACACGGTAGGTAATCGACCATTCACCGTTTAACGTTTAGGCTAACATTGACTCTGATCTTAACTTATTGTTTTGAAAACTAATCTTAACTTAATTTTCTCCATAACGAGGTCAACCCTATGAATTCTATTAAAGATGCACTAGACCTTAGCTTGTGCCACGGCTGTGTACATCTTTCGTAGATGTAGAGGCTGGAACATGCTTCCATTATCTAAAAGGAACATATCTGGTGGAAACCGCAACTTTCGTGAAACTCGTACAAATCACAGCAAAAAAGTTGTCTAAATTCACCAAAATAATCACACATGTAAATGATACACAATCTTATAAAATATCTTGTTCAAGCTACTTCGTTTGTGATATATAAAAATAATAAATTTCTAATAAATTATTTGTTGTGTATCATCATATCATCTACATGTGTGATTTTTTTGGTAAATTTAGATGACTTTTTTGCCGTGGTTTGCACGGATTTTCATGAAGATTGTAGTTTCCACTAGATATATTCTCTATCTAAAAAGACCTTAGCTTGTGCCGATTCTTGTAAACGAGAAGATATTTCTTCGACAAAATAACAGCTTCCTGAACCATTTCATATTCTTTCATATAGTATATTTTCTTCATCTCTTGGATAGCAAAGCAAATTGTCTTCCCCGTTGCCTATGGTACGGTTGATTCTTGGTTCTAGCTTGTTAGAAGCCTTTGTCTAGCCAATCATATGCCCCGTTGCCTTCAATCCGTAGGCTTCGCCTAACCTTTATGCTAGGGTAGGTTATCCCGACGCATCGCACAAGGAAAAACAGAAACAGGCTACGTGGATCACCAAGGAGAAAGAAAGAAATAAAGAACAAAAGCTCGCCAATCTCATGACGAAATACTCCGGCCTGGATCGTTAAGCAACCAGAAGCGACGACGCTGAAAGCCGGCGCTGATCATCGACGGAAATAACACCGAGATCTCTGCCGCGATGGAAACGCATGAGGCGCCACCCCTTCTTTCCCCGCTGCCTAACCATGCCTCTTCCTTCCAGGAAAAAAACGTTGCTGTTTTTCTCACCCAAAGAGGAGAAAGGAACGGGTCACGACTCACGTCGCAACCCGAGCGTTCATGCTCGAGAGGAGACGTGCTTGGACCCGCGAGCGAGCTGCCATGCGCCGGCGCGGCGGAGGAAGCCCATGCGGGCACGGCGCCTCCTCCGCGCCGGCCGTTAGCTAGCTATAGATAGAATTACAACAAGGCCCTCGGCCGGGCATGGTCGCCGCGTACGTAGCTTGGCTGCGCGTGCCGGCCGGCTCGTGGAAATTGGAAAACAAGCTGGACGTCCACGTCCGGATTTGTTAGTTGGATTGGACTCTCTCTCTCTCTCTCTCTCTCTCTCTCTCTCTCTCTCTCTCGTGGTCGACGGCTAATCGCGACCTAATGATTTCCTGCGTCGAAACAACTACGGTCTAAAATGACTCTATCTCGATCGGGTGGACAGCAAAGACCGTCTGGTTTTTGAAAGAGGATAGGTGCCTGGTTTGGACTTCATTTTTGTTTAATATAATTAATCGGCACCTTTTTTTTTGCTTGTTTGTTTAAAAAAGAGGATTGGAACCCTTTGGTTTAATTTCGGGGTCAAGGAAAAATGGAATATTATTCGTTGTAGAGGTGGAGTCCTACACGCCGCGCCGGCGGAAGTACAGCTCGGAGCGTGCAGAAGAAGAACTCCGGATTGTGACCTTCTTCGCCGCAAAAAAAGAAGAGGAGAAAACGAATCCAAGCAAAGGGCGTTGCGGCTGTTCCAAGGAGAAAAGCAGGCGAGGGGGAAAAAAGGGTGGAGAAAAAAGATGCAGATTAAAGGAGGATGCTCTGACTGCAAGTACGTCACGGTTGATCCATGCAACTACACTACAGTTCTCCGTTTCAACAAACCTTTGGCGCACGCCCTTGATCTATAGGAGCATCACTTCCGTTTCTTCGGAGCATCACATGGTGCTACTTAATTCTAGCAGCGTCGTTTAGTAACCTGAAACAAGAGTTGTGGCTTCCGAAGGACACTTATCAGACGATCACGACCCGTTCGAACTCGAGAGACGACTTGGTATTCACCGAATGACTAGAGAGATGCGATCGTGGCTAAGCGTGTTTACCAAGAAGAACGCGTACTGCGTAGGGCGACACAGATCAGCATGTGTTCATTTTCTGCATCGTCGAATCGATACCGTCGAGGTTAACAGCCAGCGATCCCGTATGGATCCAAGAAGCGGCATCCGGTACGAGGCGAAGCTACGACGCGGCGCAAGCTAGTCTATCTACGGTATTTTCTCCGTACTCGGAAAGAAGATCGTTTTGGACAGTAACACAATCTTCAAAGAAACTTTAACTTCTTATTTTTATAAAATGTTTATCGCAAAGTGATACATTTATTTTTTTACAAAAAAATATTTTTCAAGATAATTCATATGTTTTTGTATTTTCAAACTCAACAACTTAAAATTTATTTATAATTTATATTCCCAATGTTTATCTCAAATCTTATCCAAAACAACTTTTTTTCGAGTAGAGGAAGTAGTTTTTTTCCGAAGGAATATCTATGGAGTAGTTTACAGCACGAGACACAGAAGCAAGCAGCGCGAGGTCGGTCAAATCCGAAGTGGACACTCGCGCGCCGTCTCGCGAACGAGCCGGAGCGCAGCGTCGGGCCGGAATTGAATAAATCAAATGCCCCGCCCCTGTGATTACCCGCGTCCACGTGACAGCGACCCGGCCGGACACACGCAGCGGCATTTCGATTGAGGAGGAGACCAGTACGTACAAAATACGAGTAATTCCGAAGAATTAAATTCCAGCTGCGAGTTTCTTTCAATTCCATTTGTTAATTAATAATTAGTTAGATGCGTTAATTGGGCGGCGACTGCGACGGGGAAAATCCTCATGTTTGTGCGTGGCTGACCGTCCAAGCTTGAAACGGAGGGAACAACGTGAGCCGCCGCGTCGAAACGCAACGGCAGCGCTCGCCCGCCCGCCGTTCATGTGGGGGACTTGGCTTGGCTTGGCTTTGCCGTTCCCGTTCCCGTTCCCCATAAACTCCACCGCCCCCGCATTACTGCGCCCCGATCTCCGCCTCCGCCTCCTCCTGCGCCTGCTGCTCCGGCTGAGGCCCTCCCTCCTCTCCTCTCCTTCTCGCTCGCTCCCTCCCTCCTCGTCTCGCCTGCGCCGCCTCCGCCTCGCCTCCTCGCAGCGCCCCCCGGCCTCTCCTCGGCGCGCGCTGCCCCGATCCCGCCGGAGTGCCCGCGCCGACCGCCGGCGAGGAGCTCCGGGCGGCTGGTTCTCCGTGACCCCGCGGGCCGGGCTGCGTCTTCGTCGTCCGGCTCTTCTCGCCCCGGCGCCGCTGCTTCCGCGAGTGGCGCCGTGTCGGCGGCGCGCGCATGCCGGCGGCGGTGCGGGAACGGGACGAGGGCGGCGCGCCTTGTCGCCGCGCGGACTGACATGACTTGAGCCTTGAGGTGCGTGCGGTTGCTGGCTAACCTGCTGGGAAAATAAATGGGTGATAAGGGAATGGGGGCGAATTCAGGAGGATGATGCTAAAATTTATCAACCGAATCATGAAGCTGAGTGCTCTATTTCTAATTTTGTGAAACCGCCATGTAGCAAATCTGGCTCCATTCGCTCATCGTCCTCTGCATCGCTGGTGCCGGCGCGGCCGAACCCGCGTCCAGCATCCGTCCACCCAAGCACGCCAGCCACCTCGAGAGGTCTACCGTCGTTGTGGTTGGTGCTGCTGCCAGCGCCTCCTTCCCATCCTTTGATTGGTATATGGGATGCCGTCGTGTGGAGATCCACCCGGACTTGGATAGGTTTCTTTCTTGTTAAGGACCCCCAGCTTGCTTTGAGGGATTTTCCTGGAGTGGGGTTTTGTTCCGGGAGATCTTTTACCTGACGTGAGCAATCAAAACCAAATCTTCTTTATTCTTCATCAGTATTAGATTTGCTTGATTCGCAGTGGAGTATCCATCCATCCATCAATGGTTCTAGTTCAGTTATGTTTGTTTCTGCTCTGCAGCGCGCGTAAATTAGATCTCAGTTGACGCCATGGAACTTTGGTCCAAGGCACGGGTGCAGTTCATTTTCCCAAGGAAATTTCGCAGTTTTTACTGACTCCTCATATCCCACTCAAAGTCCGCCCCAGAAGGTTTTCTTTGTCTGCAATGAAGATTACCGCCCAAGAAGATACTTTTGTATTATGCTTTGGTCGTACCAAAATGGAATATCGCCACTTAATTACCAATAAGCCAAATTAAGCTGATAAAGTAACAAGCGCGAAAAGGTCCAGAATTGGGCGGTGAATATATTGGCACCATTCTTTTGTTTTCATTGTATGAACTAATGGATGTACATTCTAACTAGTTACACCATTCTTGTTTAATTCTATGTAACTTCGTAAGTTTGGATTGTGGAATAGTTACATGCGCAAGAAGGTAGACCATAATATCAGGCCTAGTATTTCTGATATGAGTTGGGATTTGCTAAGGATCAACTTGGAATATATCTTTTTAGTTTAGCTACATGAGACTTACCCAACATAAATACACTATCTGCTAGACTGCTACCCAAACATATAGTACATGAGACTGTTGAAACTGGATTTAGTACTGTAGTTTTCTGTTCATATAATTCTTGGAGGCTTTGAGATAGGAAAATAGTTCAGAGTTCTGTATGAATCACAACCTATTTCCTAGCCATCCCCTTTTGTCAGCGATTTGTTTTGTGAGGTCTAATGGTGTATCATTTACTGATTTAGTGACATTTGATCAGGCTTTCCTCTCAATTGCAATAATCAAAATTGTTTAAGCTGATTGATGCTTGTAATCTCTAGCAAATTTTAGTGATTTGTTTACCTAAAATAGTTCTTTTGCTTCATTGCAATTCCTTGTGACATGTCTATCTTTTTTATCGCTTGCAGATTTAGGATGTGTACAGAGGGGCTGTAATACACAAGAATACAGCCGCTGTATTCTTGTGTATAGGTTCTCTTTCAATTGATCAACCGTTGCAGTTTCCGACGGAATGTTGGAGGGTCAATCTTGCCTGATATCAAGGTCACTGCCAAGCTCCTGCGATCAGGAATCCAGACTAGCTTACATGACATTCCACCTCCTCGAGATCACGAGGAGTAAGCGCCCACCTGCAAACCTGTCTATTGAACACGACGTTGCTGCAGTGGCAGCGTTGACTAAACGGACCAAGTCCGCTGAGAACCAGAAGGGTGAGCCACTGGATAGCCAGGGCAGTAATGATCAGGGTGATTCAGATTCAAGCACCCTGATAAGTTCCATTGGCCGGGATAACTCTATCAACTGCCTTGCTCGTTGCTCTCGTTCTGATTATGGTTCTATTGCATCACTCAACCGAAGCTTCCGGTCACTTGTCTGCAGTGGTGATCTGTACAAGGAACGTCGGCAGCTAGGGATTTCAGAGCATTGGGTCTACTTCTCCTGCAATGTGCAGGAGTGGGAGGCATATGATCCCTACCGTTCAAGGTGGATGACGCTTCCAAGAATGCCCCATAACGAATGTTTCATGTGCTCTGACAAGGAGTCACTTGCTGTGGGCACTGAACTTCTGGTGTTTGGAAAGGAGATTCTTTCACATATTGTTCTGAGCTATAGCATTCTGACAAATTCATGGTCGCGGGGTGTTGAAATGAATGCCCCTAGATGTTTGTTTGGATCAGCTAGTTTTGGAGAGAAAGCAATTATAGCTGGTGGCATGGATGCTGATGGACGGGTGCTTCGCTCTGCTGAGCTGTATAACTCTGAAACTAAAAGATGGATAACACTTCCAAGCATGAATAAAGCTAGGCGGATGTGTTCTGGCGTATTTATGGATGGAAAGTTTTACATAATTGGTGGAATGGCCAGTAACACGGAAGTCCTTACCTGTGGAGAAGAGTATGATTTAGATAGAGGTACCTGGCGGGTGATAGAGAACATGTCTGAGGGGCTCAATGGTGCAAGTGGTGCTCCTCCACTTGTCGCTGTAGTCGAAAATGAGTTGTATGCAGCGCAATACGCAGGAAAGCTAGTAAGAAAGTACAATAAAAGTGAGAACTCATGGACAACATTGGGTGAGTTACCAGAGCGACCTGAAGCCGTGAATGGATGGGGCATTGCATTCCGTGGCTGTGGAGAGCGGCTTTTGGTTATCGGTGGACCAAGAGTGTTGGGTGGTGGGATGATTGAGCTTCATTCTTGGATCCCAAGGGATGGTCCATTACAATGGAACATGATCGGAAGCAAACCTTCTGGTAACTTTGTTTATAACTGTGCTGTCATGGGGTGCTGATCTGTTCCCTCTCAAACATACCGTCGACAAGAAAGATTGTGATATTGGTTTTATCATATGGCATAAAGCACTGATTCTACCTGATGGGTAATCTCTGCATTCTTTTTGACATTTCAGATTTTACTCAAGGCTCAATAGAGTAGTCAGTTCCATGTACTCGTTAATAGTTACCCATTGGTTTCTGTTTTCAGCACATTTGATTTGCAGTACCTTTGCTCCATATACTCTGTTGAAATGAGTTCTCTGAGATGGATGCATATAGGTGACAAACTGTAATTGAGATAACCGTGCATCTATATGATTGTATCTTGTTCTGAACTGTGCCAACGTTATAGTAGTTCCTATCGTGCAAATGTCTCCTGCCAAGAACAGCATGAATTAAATTGTTCATCTACACACTTCCCAGCATGAATTGGAGCACCGACCTTCCATGTGTGTAGTGCGCCTTTAAATCCTTTGAAACAGTTGGTGCTAAAGTCCTTCCACTTTCTTTCGAGTAATAGGGATCCTACGCAAACTTTATTGCTTGCTTAGCCTATGAGATATTGTTATCTAGTGTTAGGCAGGTGGCCAGTCATTTTATTATATTCCGAGATGGCGACAGCTGCGGAGCTAATCAGTAACACCATTGTCTGGTTCGTGCTCTGCATCGTGGAGATTGGGAGGCCATGTTTCGTTTGTCGACTTGTGCCTATAATTTGGTTGATCGGTTTGTTTGTACTACCCCATCAGTTCGCAGCATATCTATGAGAAATCTGCTGATTTGTTCTCTGTCATTTAAAACTATTATGCATCCATTCGCGATTGCATAATTGGCTACGACATCATCCTACAATATTAGGGAAAAAGATAATTCATACCTAAAATGCGCACTGTATCCACGTAACTGAATCTGCAATAGAGGAGGAGTAGATCTGTCTTGGTCGGTCCTAATTATTGTGCTGTCGCTAGGCAATCATTTCTGTTCGTCGAGCATTTTTCTTTTCTGCCATTTTTCTTTTCTGTTTTGGCAGTAGCACTCCGGATTCTCATCCTTTGCGTCCAATTCCATGTCTGGGGATTCTAGCCGATCACCGGGCAACAACCCCCTGGCGTCCTGCCTTGATGACGAGAGGCCAGAATCATCATCCCCAGGCTGCAGGGCTGTCGCTGTGCAGTTTCCGTTTCTATCCACGCGGGTTCACGAAAATGGAAGCCAGGAAGGCAGCGAGATCGATGACACGAGTCACGGATGATTGGACCCAGCTCGCGTCGTGTTTTCCTTTTCCTTTTACAGTCCTTGCAGAGCCGTGCGGCACGGTGGTGCAGCCTGCAGCGCCCGTGGGCAGCAGGTGCGCTGCAGGCGGCTGCTGCTGCCTCGTCGTCGTCCCCTGCGCTCGCTGGCCAGTGCCCACTTCCGGCTTGCCGGCTGGCTTCTGGCCCCGTTGCGAGCAGAGCACGAGCGGAGGTGGAGCGCACCACGAGCGTTACAGTGGCAGCGACGCAATGGGGCAGTTGAGATCCTGCTCTCGAGTGTTTCGTGCTATCCTGCAGCTGCAGGTTCACGACTAGACGTAGTGACGTGCCCTGTCTCTCTCATGCGCCATGTGAAGTTGTGAACGGTAGGTAGCGTAGTTTCTGCGGGCGAAGAAGAATTAACCCTGCTGCACTCTCCATTGGATAGAAGGAATCTGGTGCAAGTACATGGTAAAATTTAGTCTACTACTAGGATTTTTTCCCCCACCAGGGCGGGCGGCAAAGAGCCAAGGAGCCGTGTGCCTACATGGCACGGCCTGACGCGGTCCCGGCCGGTCCCCGCCGTCGAACGGTCGGAGTGGAGTGGACTCGGGTCGCCTCTTCTCGAGTTCTCGGCCCGCGCCGGGGCCTCGTCGTCGTCCCGGCGGGGTGATCTGCACCTGGACCACCAGGCACCAGCCGCCCTCGCCGATGGCGTGCGGGCATGTGTGTGACTGACTGATGCGCCCGTACGGCGGCCGCGGCAGCGTACGATCACCTACACCCGCGAGCCTTTTTGGGATGCGTGGCGATATGGGGGACACTACGCGCGGGAATACCTGTCTGATGCTCGTTGGCGGCGACGCGCCCGACGAAGACCTGGCCAAGGGTGGCCGCAGGCCGCTCGCTCTGTGCCTCTGTCGTCTCCGACTCGCCGCTAGGGCCTAGGGCTGAGGCAGGGAAAAGGCCGGGAAAATCGGGCGGAAAAAGAAAAAGATCAGCATTCAGCCCATGGTCTAAAAAGCCCCTACATTATTTGGGTCAACCACCACCGGCAGCCCCGCCCATACAAAAAACTAGGCCCCTTGGCCCAAGCACCATATTTTCTCTATTTTTTTTCATGACCCGGTAACGACTGAAGAGCAAACGGCCCAACCAGTCGAAACTCGATCAACCGTTACCCGCTCAAATTAACGGCCACGATTAGTTAAAGCTACACTAAGTAAAGGCCATCGTGCCGGTCGTCTTCTTCCCCGGTCTCCTCAGCTGTTCCCCCATCTATACTCCTCCTGAATCCTGATCCAAACCCTAAGCCGTGGTGTGATCCGTTCCGCCATGGAAGCGGCAGCTCCACCTCCTCCGCTCCCGCTCCTCCCAGACTTCAACCCAGGGGTCCGGTGCTTCCTCGACGCCCGATTCCGCTCGGCGGCGGACCTCGCCACGGCCGCCGACGTCGAGGCCGAGATCCGCGGGCTGTGCGCGGAGCTTGAAGCCTTAGTATCCGACCTGTCCGTACGCATATACGAAGCTGCTGCAGCGTACTCGTCTTGCCGCGAGGCCGCTGGTTTGGCCCTTCGTGGCGTCCGCGACGGGCTTGGTGCCCTCAGAGCCTCCATCTCCACAGGTATCTCGAACACACATTCACGAGGATTCTCAAATTGAGAGCTTACTAAGTAGATTGCTTCTGTAATTTCGTGATATTCTGCGATTTTAGGGGTTGGAGAAGAGGTGGAGGTTGGAACGGAGAAGATGCAGTTTGAGCAACTCGGTGCTCTAGCTTCCGAGGTGGCAAGGGTGGAGATGGTCAGAGAGTACGCCGGTGAGTATAGAAGTTCTGCAAAGTAGATTCCCACTGTGCTTGAGATTTTGAATCACCGTCTCCGTGCTGCCAATTTTCCTCACTAAATTTATATTCCAAGCATTAGAGTACGTGCTATAAACCTACGATGCAAGTCTAGTATGCGTCCCATCCAATATCTGCTTGATTAAGGATCGGCTATGGGTTGAACCATTATGTTAGGCATAGAAGAGGAACATAACTTATGCATGATGTTGAAATTGACAGATGTTTAATTGTGAAATTTTATGTTGATACGATGTTCAAGTGTGCAGCTGGATTACATTTTACCAATGCACTCTATGGCTTCTGATGTGTTGGGCTACTTATTGTGGGAGCAAGTCGGTGTTGGTGATAGAAGCTGCTGTTTGGTTTGGTTGATACTATGTTTAGTTAGTGTTGATCTAGCCTGATACCACTTGGAAGGATGATGATATCTCTCCTTGCGCTAAGGCAGTAACTCAAACATTTGGCACTGGATCTGGTTGCTCCCAAATGGGGAGTTAGTTTCATCATGTGGATATATGTGTTGCCTTTGTTTTCATAATTAACTGGAAGTGATGGGGAACACTATGTTTGTGGTGTCCACTGAGCAATAGGGTTCCTCATTCACAAGTCGCGACTAGCTAATAGTTCTTCTCTAGGTATTCTGCATACAGCTACAATAGTTTTGACAACTGGTATTGCAATAGCAGAAGCCAAGTGGATTCCAACTCCATAATAGTGCCTGGGCAAAAATGTTAGCTTTTTTATCAAGGCTTTGGATCAGCCATATTGAAACAACATAGGCGGAGTTTGTTGAGTGGATTCATAAGTTGTTTGGGCTTGTTTTATCATCTTATTTCATGTTAATCCTAAACAAACATCCAAAATTGTTGCGGTCTCTTTTTTCTCATATCCATTCTTTTGTGCTTGCTCCAATCAAGTGTGCTCTTAATCTCTACTCTTCTTGGAATCCTGAAAGAAGATGTAAATTATATGTCATAGTATTGGATGAAAAAGATAGTTGGTCTAAGCTATTGTACAAATTTAATTATAGAATTACAATGGAATGAAATTTGTAGAGAAGGGTAATCTTGGACTTGTATGAAGATAATAAATTTAATTATTAAAACTAATTTAACCAAACTCCTATGTATTCCAACTATTCCACTTGGTATTGGATATCAATTATGACAACCTGCTATCCATATGTCCGAGCCCTTATCTTGGCTTCTTATTTTTCAGAATGTCTCTGTAGTACTTTATTGTTAACTTTGCAACTGGTGTGTTGTTAACGGTAGGTTATCCTATACAGAAACGGCTCTAAAGCTTGACAGTTTGGTGGGCGATGAAGAAGATGCTGTATCTTCTTCTGTCACTAGAAAACTGAAATCTGTTGGGGACAATTCAGAGGTATGGATCTTGTCATATTATCATTCTTGGGACAGTCAACTTGACAGCTGCTAATTTTTGCATTGCCTGTATTTTTCTCAGAAAACACATCATGCTGTGATTGGATATCTTAAAAACATAGAAGATATTTTAGCTTCGGTAACCACGACTAGACCACAATGGGCTTGCCTTCTATCTGCCGTGGATCACAGAGTGGACCGATCTTTAGCTATACTAAGACCACAAGCCATTGTTGATCATCGAGCTCTTCTGTCATCCCTTGGTTGGCCTCCTTCATTGGCTGGCTCCAAATTTTCAAGTATTGATTCAGGAAAACAAGCAGAGATTGTGAACCCATTGTTTTCAATGACGGGTGACCTGAAGAGCAAGTATTCTGAGAGCTTTCTTTCACTATGCAACTTGCAGGAACTGCAGACACGCAGAAAAGCCCGACAACTGAAAGGGCATAATGTGGGCAATCAATTACGTCAACCATTATGGGTAATTGAAGAGCTAGTAAATCCACTATCTACAGCAGCACAACACCATTTCTCAAAATGGACTGACAAGCCTGAATTTGTTTTTGCTCTTTCTTATAAGATAATTAGAGATTTTGTTGATTCGATGGATGAGATTCTACAGCCCCTTGTGGATAAGGCCAAACTTATTGGGTATAGTTGTAGAGAGGAGTGGATTTCAGGAATGGTCATGGCATTGTCTACATACTTGGCGAAAGAGAGATTTCCTAAGCAGATTGAACTTATTCAAGAAAGTAGCTCAGGCGATGCAGGCTGCACGCCATATCAGGCTAGAGTCTCATGGCTGAGTCTTGTTGATCTGATGATATCTTTTGACAAGCGAACTCAAGATTTAATCTCAGGTACAGGACTCCTACTTACGGTTAAGGATGATGACAATTGGCAGAGGATCTCAGTCCTCTCTGTCTTCTGTGATCGGCCAGATTGGCTTGAAGTGTGGGCAGAGATTGAGAGACAAGAGACTCTTTATAAACTGAAATCAGCAATGGAGTCAGAGAAAAATTGGAGTACAAGGAATCAAGGAACAATGCTTGAGTATGGATCAGATGATTACAAGTCTCCAGTAATTACCACTGCCATTCAGCAGAGCTTGTCTTTGCTAATTGATCGTGCTCGTCCTATCCCAAGCATTGCACTTAGGGCTGAATTCGTTAGGATGTCTGCTTCTCCTATTATATCAGAATTCCTTGGTTACATGCTCCAGAGGTGTCAAGAAGCCGAGGGACTAACTGCTCTGGCAGATGATAATGCTCTGCTCAAGGTATTTGAATCCATCAATGCTGCTCGATACTTCGAATCCACGTTGACAGAATGGTGTGAGGATGTTTTCTATCTTGAAATGGAAAATTTATCTGTTAATGGTGAGGGTGGGTGTATCTTTCATCAAGAGATAAATCATCTGAAAGAGTTCAGAGTGGAATGGGTCGATAAGATTACTACTGTCATTTTACGTGCATTTGATTCTCGTTCTCGGGATTATCTGAAAAATAAGAGGCAGTGGCTGGAGAAATCAGAGGGGCCTGCTGTATCCAGAGCCTTCATAGAATCTTTAGACTACATGCAAGGGCAGCTATCTAAACTGGAAGGTGGCCTAAATGCCCTTGATTTTGTGACCGTATGGAGAAGTGTCGCAAGTGGAGTAGACCAGCTGCTTTTCGCCGGCATTTTCACAGGCAGCACAAAGATTAGCAATGGTGGAGTAGAAAGGTTTGAGGGCGACCTGAGCGTTTTGTTTGCTGTATTTTCAGCGTGGTGTCTAAGGCCCGAAGGCTTCTTTCCAAGACTGTCCGAGGGACTCGGGTTACTGAAGGTTGACGAGCAGCAGGTAAGAGATGGCGTGTTTACAGATAAGAATTGGCTGAGGCAACATGGTATTAGGCATCTGACTGCTGCTGACACTGAGAAGGTAATAAAAAACCGGGTGTATGAGGCATGATAACAAGTTCGTGACTAACATCAGTCTGAAGGTGAAAAGGGAATTACCTTATTCGAAAGAGTTTACACTGTTTTACTTCATACTCCAGCTTATACAGACTTGTATCTTCTCATCAACAGATCCATTCGTTGCTTGTTGACTGGTGTAATAATGTACACTGTTGAAATATATATGGAGACAGATGAAAACATGATATTGCAAGTGCTTACTTTTCAAAAAAAAATATTGCAAGTGCTCTCTTGTTTCCTTTTACAGAAAAGGCTGCGCGCCCTCTCCCTGGAAGGGCCAAGAAAGCAGCTTTTCCCTAAAGGCTAAAGCTGTGCACCGTTGGGAAACTGAAGCACACCCAAAGGCTGGTGAATCAGTGAGGTTTTGACGGCCTGCCTCTTTCAGGGAACCGTGCATTTCCCTTTTCTTGGTCCGCTCCAGTGAGTCTCGCCGAACCTAAAGAAGCATGGAGCGACGCTGCACGTCTGCGATAGAGCAGATTCACGAGAATCCATGCCATGCGGTCCATGGAAACATTTCGCTTCGGTTTCAGCTTGCTCGCAAGCCGCCTCGCCCGGATCCGTCCCCAGTTCCCCACCCACCCGGCGCAACATGCGCTCGTGCCTCTCACACGTCGCCGACGGGCGCACCGCCGGGGCCGACCCAACCACACCCGGAGCGTTAATGCGGCGGAGGCGCGCAACAACTTTTCGCTGCACGGCATCAGGGCGTGCCCGCGTGCCTCCCGGCCCCGAACCACCGCCGGGCTAGCGCTGTCTGGCAGCCACCCACCTAACCCTGGGCCTTCGCCAGAGCTCAACGACGGATCGCGGAAAAGATGGATGGCCGGAGAGGGGGACAGGCGGAGGCGTTCCGGCCGCTGATACTAGCCGCGATCCGGCGGGCGGCACCAGTAGGTGCGCGACCTGCCCGCGCGCAGGGGCGGGCAGGCAGGCAGGCCACCTTGCCGTGCGGGCCGCCGTGCAGCCCCGGCCGGCCACCACCACTGCCCGGTCCTTGCGGCCCCCCGACGACACTCGCAACGTCCCGGGCGGTCCCCGCGCGCGTGGCCGCGACGGGCGCCGCCCCGCCCTACGTACACGTACGCGCGGCGAGCTCGTCTCTCTGGTCTCCGGCCACCTGGTCTCCGCGCGCGCCGGGCTGGCCAAACGAAATATGCATGCGCGCCGGCCGTGACGCCGTCGCACAGACATGCATGTGACTCGAGGACGATGGGAGTTGCGGCGCACTGGCGTGAGGCGCCTGGCGCGCCTACGGTGGCTAGGAGGCTAGTAGGAGTGTAGGGGCTGGAGGGATCGAGATCGTCCCGTGTGCTGATGTGACGCGCGCGCAGCTGCTCTCCGATCCTGATTAGCTCCAAGGAGTTGACGCCGCCGCCGCCGCCACGCCTGGCACCTGCCAGCTGCGCCCGATGGATGATGGATAGGCACGAGCCGCCCGATCCGCGCGGCGGTGCATGTGAGGTGGACCTCGTGTTCAGGGCTGCTGCTAGCTGCATGATGCGTGTGGTGCGGATCAGTCGTGACCACAAATGCTTGGGTCATTGCAACACACACGGGAAGGAAATGCAGACGCAGGCAGCAAAATGATCGATCGATCGACCAGATGCTGCTGCTTGTATCCATGATCGAGAATCCTCGCTAAATCTCCACGGATCGATCGATCTAACGCTTTGATGACATGACACGCACAAGCACTGACCAGCTGGGCGACCGTGCTGGTCCTCCGGGGGGCTAGCTAGAAGAAGAGGAACTGGACCGAGTTTACACCGGGTCCGTGGGTACGTTCTACTGCATGGGAGTTGATGCGAGCAGTTCCCTATATGTATCCTGGGACCAAGCCAAATTGGATACGTAGGGCTCGGACCATGAGGTCCACGCGACACATCTGGGACTGGGAGAGGCTAGGAGAGTGGTCCGGCCCGGCCGGTCCCGTGGCGATGCTGGGTACGTACGGTGGCGATAACTGCTGGCTGGCGGACTGACGATGTGCGTGTACACCGGCCCGGCCCGCTCCTACGACGACACTGCTGCAGGTTGCAAAGGCTAGTCGCCTAGCCGCTAGCGTACGGCATGTCAGCATGTGTGCTATTAGAAAGTTTCGTTACGCTTGTCAGACGACATAATGATAAGAACCTCTCTGTTTTTTTTTCTTATTCACCATAGGGTGTTTAGTTAGTAAAAATTTTTGGTTCAAAGGTCACATCGATTGTTTGATCAGATGTCGTGAGGGTTTTTCGGGCACTAATTAAAAACTAATTTCAGAACTCACTTGGAAACCACGAGACGAATCTTTTGAGGCCTTTGACCGCGTCATTAGCACATGTGGGGGTACTGTAGCACTTATGGCTAATCATGCACTAATTAGGCTTAAAAGATTCGTCTCGTCGTGTACATCCAAACTGTGTAATTAATTTTGTTATTTAATTACATTTAGTGCTTCATACATGTGTTTAAAGGGGAGGTGAAAATTTTTGGGTGAAAATTTTTGGGAACTAAACAGCCCCATGTTGCTGGACCTGGACCGCTTCCTGCCGGGACCCAATGCAATATATAGGAGGGCACATGGTGGTGGTACATCTGACCTCTGACAAGCGACAGCGTAACTTCGTCACATGTAGGGGGTGTTTGGTTCGGTGCATATGACTGAACCAGGCCCCCGGCGTGCAGCACAGCTACGTTTGGTTGCTTGAACCACGTCCAGAGCCTGTCCCCGCCATGCATTTCTACCCCCTCTGCCTGCATCTGGAGAAACACCCACGGACTCCGTTTCTTGGGAGCTAGGCTCGCGAGGTGCAAAGGTGGGCGATGGGGGCTAGAAAATGAACTATGTTCACGTTATATGCAGGCAACCAAACATAGTTTGTGTTCATCGTAGCTGAGTATATACTAGCAACCAAACAATGAGGTGTTGCATGACTTGAGCCTGTAACAACCCAGCCTGGATGCTAGATACGAGCCAGGCTCCGCACAGCAACGAACCAAACGCGCCCGTAGTAACGTAGATAGGCTGCCTTAGCTTTTCAACTGCAGGCCGTGTTTTGCTGGCTTTATTTGTCATCAGCTAGCTGAAAGTTGATCGTCGTCACTCTCCTGCAGGACGCCAGGAAAATAGTCGACAAACTGTTAATACCAAGTTCTCCGGCCAAGCAGGGGTCGCCGTCTTTGCATCGGTAGCTATCGAGCTCACAGCCAGCGGCGGACACCAAAGAAAATATCGTGTGCCTCGCACACAAGGTCTGCGTGCTGACAGGAGCTGGAACTTGCGCCTAATGAGCATCTCCAATAGATTACTCATCTCTCTCCCTAATACTAAAAAATTGATGTTTTGGTGATGGAGGTGCTCCAACAGATTACCAATCCGATCCCCATTACCTATAAGTTTTTGGTAATCATCAAAACACACCTCTCTCACCTAAATGAAGGGGATTTCCCCTCTACCCTATTATTGGTGATTGGATTTTGGTAATTTGCTGCAGCAATCATTACCTAAAAAACAAAAGTAGCAATTAGTAATGGAGAGAGAGAATATTTAAGGTATGAGGTATGAGTAATCTGTTGGAGATGCTCAACGCCGGGTCCGTGTACAGCGTTGTTGTGTGCACGTTTTCCTGGCTGTAGCTAGATAAGCTCGATCGACGGCACGCATTCCAGCAATCAAGTCACTGCAGGATGGAAAATGCGCGGTCGGCTAATCACGTGACAGGACGAGATTTAAGAATTCGGAGGTTCGTGCATGCATGCATCAAGCTCGCCGGCCGGGGGTAAGACCCAGATCGAGCTTGAGAGACCGCCGGCACTGGGGGCAGCCGTACGTGCGCTCATCTGGTCGGATTCACACACTTGTACGTTTAATTTTACCCCGACCGACGACCGTGCACCGATCCAAAACACAACCTTGGTGGAGTACCTTATCATACTCTCCTCCATCCGTAGCCCAGAAACAAAACTGCTGTTCAGTCAAATCGTTGTGTTTCCTCTATTTCAAATTATAGGCCATTTTAGAATTTCTACATTTATAATTTTTATATGCATCTAGATATATATTATTATATATAGATACATGAAAAAATTATGTATCTAAATTTATTAAAATGATCTACAATTTGAAACGCAGAGAGTAGCTATATGTCTAGAATTAAAATAAACTGGTAGTCATATATAAATATCCTGTGAAATACAGGAAAGTACTGGAAATAAAGTTATTGATCTAGCCTCAATCCCAGCTCGCTGGTGACGACCTCGATCGATCACCGTAGGATTACGTGAGAAACAAGAACAGCGCAGAGCACGTACGGCAGATACGTAATGATACCATCATCAGATGATTCAGATCCACGAACATTTTGTGCTGCTCGCTCGCTCGTTACCGGCCGGCCCGCCTTGACCTTGGCGGAGGTGAGATATTTCACACTCACGCCGCGGGTGCCGCGCGCTGGGCAAAGGCAACGCACCCCACATGCACGTACCGGCCGGCACCCCGGCCGACCAAACACACAACCACCGGGGAAGGGGGCGGTACCAAGGACCAAGCAACCGCGTGCGTGCCCCGGCCGCGCGTGTAGCTCCGGCGGCGGCGGCTACTTGCGCTGCGTTTGCTAGCTAGTAGTTCAAGCCCTACACGTACGGGTACTTGCGGTAGGAGAGAGCACCTGCGCGGCAACTGCCCAAGGGATACGAAGAGCTAGCTAGCGCCGAGGCGGTTGCTTGTGACGTCGGGCACAGGCACGTGTGGGAGCCCACGGCGGCCTTCCGCGCGCCCCGCCCGCCCCCATGCAGATGCAATAAACACCGCGACGGCGACGCGCAACTTGGCCCATCGCCTTGCCTTGCCCTACCTCCCTCTGGCCTCTGCTTCTCTCTCCCTCCCAGGCTCCCACCACCATGCACTACGAGCTGGCCGCCAATGGCTACCCTACGTACCCACCAGTACTGCTCCCTAGAAACTACCACAGGATCAGACCGCAGCTTTACCGGCCGTCAGTGGTCACCACGCGTCGCGTAGGTCCCCAGATGTCGGAGTAGGGTTGAAAATGGTCGGGAACGGTGGGGGAAAACACCCTAACCATTCTTGTTCCTGTTTTTTTTTTGCCGGGAACGGAAACGGGATAGCCGGACGGAGAAACGAAAGCGGTATTACGAGATATCGGGAACGGAATATATCGGTCGGGAACATATCAGTTACAATCGGGAAGCGGTAACTCAAATCGGTAACAATACATGTAACCACTCAAAACGTTTAACTCGACACAATAGTTACAACCATACATCATTCACATACAAAATATACTGAATAGATGATTTGATAAACAAATATCATTGCGGCTGCACCATTCAAGTCTCCAACAGGCAACAGCCAACAGGTTATCTCCATCACCCATTGGCCATTGACCCACACGTCACATGCATGCAACATAGTCATATTATCTCTGTCCACTACACGGCATCATCCAGACACCCACACGGCCACAGCCCCACAGGCCACACGACAGAAGAGAGGAACTCAGTTCAAATTTCAAAGGTGCAAATAAAAAAAGGTACATGCCACATTGGGCAACAGTAGGCTAGTAGCCAAGGCCAACAGATCACAACTTCAAGAAATGATTAGGTAGTAGTCAACTTCTTCTCCGTCAGACCATCACAGTAGGCTAGTAGTCATAGAAACCCCCGTCATTAGGTAGTGGCCCATCAACTTCTTCTCCATCACTGTCTGCGACATCATCATCCTAAAATAAATAGATTCAATCAAAGGATATTCTTGGCATATACAGCAACTTCAAGAAATGATTACAGTAAGGAAAAAAAATGATGAAAGCATATTACAGTGAGCAAAAAATGATGACAGCAAGCAATGGTCACAAAAAAATGATGACAAAAAAATGTACCTCATGCTTCAGCTTTTCTGCAAGGACCTCTATAACTTCAAGGTCACCAACAATTGAACCAACCCTCTTACCTGAAAATCAGCAAGATACATGAATTAGCCAAGATATGGTAAAAATTAAATCTGAACAGCACTAAAAATTGTACAAAATCACAGCTCACCTCTTCTTCCTGCAGCAACCCAATCCTTCATGCATATCAAAGCTTGAACCATTTCAGGATCTAAGCGGCTGCGGAATGGATCAACAACACGTCCACCAGCGCTAAAGGCAGATTCAGAGGCAACGGTAGAGACTTGCACAGCTAGAAGATCACGAGCTATTTTTGCTAGAACAGGATACTCATCAATTTGATTCTTCCACCATGCCAAAATATCAAAATGACCACTAAGTCTCAAAGGTGGATCTGCCATATATTTGTCCAACTCATTCATATCGTCCCCTTCAAGTCCACTACTCTCATACAAGTAGTTCTCTAGTTCGTCATCGCCATTGTCAACTAACAGATCTGTTGTATCATACCATGTAAGGCGTTACAGTAGTGATGTTCAGATATATTGAATGGATACTCATGCATGACTATTGCCAAGTAAAACTTCCTCAAGCTAGCTTCTTCATCATACCTGTAAGGCATTACAGTAGTGATGTTCTTTCCATCATCCTTTTCCGCCTTGAGCTGCTGCTGACCCTTCACAATGCTATGTGCAACTCTCAAATGTGTCCAAAAACCAGTTGTCCCATAATTGCTCTCACATCTGCCCTTGTGTTTGCATTTAGGAAAGTCACAATGTGCCCATATTTGCTGATATACCTTGCCATTATCCTCAATTACCACAGTTTTCTTGGTGAAGTATTGCCATACATTAGAAGTACACTTTTTCTGTCTCTTCGCAGGCGGCCCATCTCCATCAATGTGACCCGCATCATCCTCAACATTGATGGCATTGTCAGTATTAGTTCCTTGTTGTGCTTGCAATTGTGCTCCACCAGCAGTACCACCACTTCCATCACCAGCAGCACCACCACTTTCATTTCCACCAGCACCACCACTACTTCCTCTTCCACCAGCAGCCCCACCGCCACCTCCACTTGGCAAAGAAATCCCATCAGTACCACCTCCACTTGGCAAAGAAATCCCATCAATACCACCTCCACTTTGCAAAGAAGGCATAGAAGTTGCATCAGTCGCTGCTGGGCTTGGGCTAGATGCCGGAGTTGCACTTGCAGATGCTACAGACAAACAGAAACCAAGATCTTTACTAGAGTTTCCAGTTCCTGCCCTTGACCTCTTAGATCCTGCCAATATAGCAAAAAATCAAAATGTGTACACCAATAGATTTCTGATCTATCTACTAAAATGACTACACCTCAGCTGAACTACAACTACTGATATACATACATAGTCACATACACACCTATCTACTAATCTGCAAAAAATAAAATGCCTCAATCACTAATCAGTAGTTGAGTACCTGGTGGTGGAAATGTAGTAGCATCTAGTGTGCTGCTATTCACATTCACCGGCGCTTGAGATGAAGGCTCCAGTAAAAGCCTGCGCTTTGAGGCCGAAGAAGTAGAAGCATCTGCTGAACCTCGAGATGGCGGCTGCATGTCGTCGACTCGTGACTCGTCACTCGCCAAGCCATGCTCTGGCTCTGGCCGTCTGGCAGCTCGGTGGAGGGGCCTGGCTGCTTGGACGTGGACGCGGACCACGCAGAGATTGGGGACGGCCGACGGCGGGACGACGGACGAGGCGACCGGGGGACGTGCCTGACGATGGCGGAGTGCGGACGCGCCTGGCTTGGCCGCATGGGGACGCGCTCACGCCTGACGGGCTGACGGTGGTGGACGGCGTCACGGCGGGAGGTCAGTGGGCTGCGCGCCTGCGCCGCTGCGGCCTGCGGGGCGGGTGGAAGAGGCGTCAGGCGAGCATTGCGGCGGCCACCCGGCTCCGGCGCACCGCGACCGCGGCAGCAAGGGGCGACGTCTGGGGTGCGGCCGCGGCGGCTAGGTCGGGGTCGCAGGGGTAGTGACGCAGGGTCGGGTCGGATGGAATGGGTATTGGCGGATGGGAGTGCGCACCGATAGCGATAGGCAGTTAGGGTTTGGGGGGTTGCGGGTTGCCTGGGCTGGTTATGGGCCTTTTGGCCTTTGACTCCTGCGGGCTGCGGAGGGTATTCTGGGCTGTGGGCTCAATTGATGATTGTGCTACATAAATCTGGGAATTTCCCGCGGGAATTTCCTGTATGAAAACGGGAACCGCGAATACGATCGGGAAAACACCCCAACCGAATTCGTTCTCGTTCCCGCCCGTTTTCCCGTTTTCCTGTTTTTCCAGCGGGAACGGTTCACGGTCGGTTAAGCCGGGAAACGGTGCCGGTCGGGACGGGATTTTCCGGTGCCGTTTTCAACCCTATGTCGGAGCACCCCAGTACGTGGTGGTACGGCCTCCCCGCCCCGCGCGGCCGGTACGACATGTTGTAACTGCTGCCTGCCACGGCACAGGCCTAACTAATTGAACATGCACAAATAACTGAGGCAGCGGGTAGCACGTATTTTGACCGTTAATTATAGTGTCAAACAAAGTCAGTTTACAAAACCAATTTCAGAACCACCGCGCTAGGAACCCTGAAGAATCTAATGAGGTATTTGACCGCGCGATTAGAGGATAGTCACTGTAGCATAACTGTAGCAAATCATCGATTAATTACCGGCATTAGATTCGTCACGAAATGTTACACTCATCCTTGAAATTTTTTTACAAATAGACTTCATTTAGACCACCATACATATGAGATTCTCTTCTCGGAAAATATGCATGCTAGAAGAGAGGGAAAATAAACAGGGTCAGTAGTTGCGAGATGGCATGCATGCAGCAGATGTTTCGTTCTGCGCCGGCTGCCTTTTCAGAGCCGAGGCTTTTTGGGCGGGGGCGCGAGGACGTTACGTACAGTGGTATCGAGCACGACTTTGCAGAGGCCGGCCGGCCGTTGTTGCCGGGCACGGGGCACCCACACACAACGCACACGCGACTGTTCCTTGCCTTTGCCGTACCACCGTATCTTTGCATTGCATCGGGCGCCTCGCCTTTAGGCTGCTGGCTGCTAGGCCCGCCCGGCCGGCCGGCAAGCTTACCGAGGATGGATCGGTAGGGTGTGCATAACAACGAAAAGTTTTCAAAAAGTTTCTCACATTATCAGTAACATCAAATCTTCAGACACATGCATGAAGTATTAAATGCAGTTGAAAAAATAACTAATTACACAGTCTAACTGATTACCACGAGCTGAATCTTTTAAGACTAATTAATTTATAATTAAATATTATTTATCAAAGAACAACGAAATGTGCTACAGTATCAAAAACCAAATAAAAAATTTACCAACTAAACACACCCTAACGTACGCGCGCGGCGGTTGCTCGCTGCTGCTGCCTGCTGACGGGCTTGCGCGCGCGCGCGCGCGAGAGGCTACAGTTGCGCGCACAGCGACCGCGTGCGTACCGGAAATAACCGGTTTTGGCAACAGCAGGGGGTAGGATCCAGAAAGCAGAGGTACCGCCCTGCACCCTCTCCGCCGCACACGCATTATCCGTGAGACAGAGAGATAGAGGCTGTGATGTGAGCGGCCTCCTAGAGTCCTAGTGGTGGTGTGCGTGCCAAGCAGAGAGAGAGGTCGTGTTTAGATGAAACATAAAAAAATTTTGCGATGAAATCTTGTTAATTTAAAGTACTAAATGAATTCTATTTACAAAATTTTTTGCACTGGGTTATAAATCGCGAGACAAATCTAATGATGCTAATTAATCCATAATTAGCAGATGGTTACTGTAGTATCACTGTTGCAAATCATAGATTAAGTAGGCCCATTAGATTCATCTCGTGATTTACAGCCCATTCATGTAAAAAGTTTTATAAATAGATTTTATTTAATACTCCATGTATGTGTATAAATATTTGATGTGACTTTTTTTTTGTATTTACGAGATTTGATTTACGAGTTGTAATCTAAACGGCCAGAGAGAGAGGGGCACCCGGTCCGGTTGCGGCTTTGTCAAAAATAGAGCCTGGGCCTGCTCGCTAGCGCCGTAGACATGCAGCACGCCCCAGTGGTGCATGTCTGCATGGAGTGACAGGCACGTTCGTTTGTTGTCAGCATTTACGCATCGGCCGGGCGGTGGTACTCCTCCCCCCGACTGATCGGCCGTTTTCCGCACTGTTCGGCTAGCTAGCTTATTAGCTGGTCCGGTCACCTCACCGCCCTGTTATAGTACCACACGTTGTACATAGAGCCTAGAAGAAAATGGACAGGTACTAGTACCTAGCTAGCTAGGGCCGCCGTACCTGTAAGAAAGAAAGAAACATCCATGCTGGCCGGAGGGCGCCTCTGCTCCGCAGCTGCGCAGCAGGCAGGGACGGGCGGCGTGCGCGTACCGCGGCCGGCGCGCGACAGGCGTACGTGCCGTGTAACGCTATCGCACGCCAGGGCCGCATGACCGGCCGACCCATCAGATCGGCCTGCCGGCCGGTGGGTAGGCGCCCGACCCGGGTCGCCGTCACCCACACATGGGCCTAGCTCCCCCCGCCACAAGTGGCAGCGCGGTGTACGTCTCGCCCCACAGGCCGCAGCTCGCCTGGCTCGTCGCTCGCTGCTCCCACCCATCACGCTAGCGAAGCAGAGGCGGCCAGCCCGGCAGCGCCCGCCCCCGGCGCGACCGGCCGCCCACCCGCGCGCCCCGTGTCGTGGCCGTGTCTCGTTCTCACGCGCGCCCATGCATCCTCCACGGCTCCACGACGACACGAACGAGCCCTCGCCTCGGCAACGCCCGCGCCGCGCTCACATGCACAGTCACATGTTCCTTCGCTCTCGACGCGACGGGGCCAGCCGGGGGATGAGCCTGACTCTGCCCGAGCCCGGGGCGCACCGTACGCACGTCAAAACGACGTGAAAGGGTTGGCGCACGCCGCGCCTGCTGCCTGATCGAACCCCCAACCCGTCCGACATGGCAGCGGCGGGGGTTCCCGCGGCCACAGCCCGGGCGCATGCATCACGCTGGCTGGCGCAGCGAGCCGGACAAACTCGAGCGTCCGTGCGGCCGATCACGCTCCTTGATTATCGTGGCGTGGCATCTAGGCTGGCAAGCCATTGGTCTAGTGTTCCACACCGTATTTTTGTCTCCTCTGCTGCTCGATCGGATGCTTAAAAATAGCGCGGTGTGGTGTGGCGACGACGCTGGAGAGAGTCTGCGGACATCAGGCGCGGGGATGGAGGGTTGCGCACGTACGCCGCTAGCGCTAACTAGATTCAGGGCACACAGGGCACACAGGGTGCGACAGGGCATCTCTCGAGTCTGCTGCCATGCTGCGGCTCGACCCGACCCGGCCTTTTTCTTTAGCTAGTAGCAGACAGACATTGTGAAACTTGATCCGGTTTTATTTAAGACTCCCGATGATTAGATAAGAGTCGTTGTGCTAGCTGCTGCACGTAAGTAGTATATAGCATAATGCTAGGTGCTAGGTTCTGATTTTTTTTTGAACTTGTGATCTGATCCAGCGAGCAGCAAAGGTGGGCTTGGCTGCAGTAGCATCGATCACGGCGTTAGTGACGAAGCAGGGGGCTGACCGCCTGAGCATGGAGCAACCAAACCCTCTTTCTTTTCTTTGTTTTTTTGTTCTTGCCGATCGATCGGCCAACACTCGACAAGTCAACATGGGTGCCGGTCGTTGGATCCAGCGATCGAGAGTTTTTTTCCCATTACTTTGATGTTTTTTTGTTTTCCTTTGAAGGTTTTCCTTCTTTGTGAATGAATGCAGCACCGCGGCAACTCAACTTGGGCACGTGGCAAGTGGCGGGTGATCGTAGCATATTATAGCTATCTGGGGCCCATGGGCTGCCGCCTACCGGTGGGCCATACGTGGGAGCAGTCTCCGCGGTGATTAGGCAGAGAGAGACACGCGGGGCCCAACTAGCAGCCCTCCCCTCCCTCTTCTCCTCTGTCATCTCTCTCTCATCGCAGTCGAGTCGAGAGGCGGCGACCGCTCTGCTCTCTTCCTGCACTCGTGGCCGTGTTTGGTTTGAGGTGTAACTTTTTGGTCTTTTGACTATTAATTTAAAGTATTAAATAAAATCTAATTACAAAATCACCTCTATAACTCTTTGTGTAAATCGCGAGATGAATCTGATCTCGTGATTAGAGGATGGCTACTGTAGCATCACTGTAGCAAATGATCAATTAATTACTGTCATTAGATTCATTTCGAAAAGTTACACTCATCCCTAAATTTTTTTTTGCAAATAAACTTCATTTAGTACTCCATGCATACGAGATTTTTTTCTCGGGAAACATGCGCAAAAAAATGACTATAGAAACCAAACACCGCCACAACAACACACAAACGAAATGAAATCCGCTTCCCATCCGCCCCAATCTGGATCCAACCCCGCCCAGCTCGTTATAAAGGCGCCCTCTCCCTTTCTGTCTCCCTCACAACTCACTCCGGCGGCCTCCAGCTATTGCAGAGCGACGACCTCCGAGTCCAGCGGCTAACCCACCAGCTTCCCATCCAGTTCTCATCACTGGCTAGCTAGACAGCCAGCCAGCTAGCCAGCCAAGGCAAGCCACCGGTCATCGCACACGAGACGCTAGTTAGCTTCTACATCAAGCTTATTAGCCTCCGATCCTGCTGCGAGAGAGCCGAGCGAGCGAGGATGTCGAGCCGGAGGTCGTCGCGTGGCAACATCTCCGAGGACGAGATCAACGAGCTCATCTCCAAGCTCCAGGCCCTGCTCCCCAGCTCCCGCCGCCGCGGCTCCGGCCAGGTGCGTCGTCGCCGCTAGCTGCGAACCGACCCTTCGACTCGCATTCAGTTCCTCGCATCATACATTCGCTGCGCGTGCTTCTCGTCGCATGGTGCCCTCTTGCTCATACCATGCAGCTAGCTAGCACCTAGCAGCAGAGAGCTCCTTGTTGTACTGGCGGTTGCGCCTGTTCTCCTTTTTCTGTTCAATCAAAGCGTCTAACACTGCGCTTGGCGTGGACGTGTAATGCAGGCGTCGACGACGAAGCTGCTCAAGGAGACGTGCAGCTACATCAAGAGCCTCCACCGGGAGGTGGACGACTTGAGCGACCGGCTCTCGAACCTCATGTCCACCATGGACAGCAACAGCCCCGGCGCGGAGATCATCCGCAGCATCCTTCGCTCCTGATCGTGCGCTCCGCGGGCGGCCCCGGCGCGGCCCGGCCGCGAGAGGAGGTCAACGGCGACGACTACGACGGCCGCGGCCATTCCCCGGCCGGCCACGTGCGGGCTCAATTAGCTAGCTAGGGTATATATATATATAATATATCTACAAATATGTGTATCTTTCTCTTCTTCCTTTCACTACCTGTCGATCGATCTCCCTAGATCTGAGATCATGTGGCTAGCCCCCCATACCAAAATGTACTAGCTGCACGCACGCGTATGCTGATCTCCCTGCTGCTAAGCTCCACCGGGTAGCTAGCTAGGACACTAGCGCTAGGGCCTAAGCAAGCTAAGCTTTATCCACCCTCCTCACTTTAGCTCGCTCGCCGACCTCCTCCTCTCGCTCCCTCTCCATGTGATCTCTCTGTCGTCCTCCGCGCTAGCTCTTCTTTTGATGCCCGGCTGTATTGTTATCCCTGTAAATTTAGTCGGTGGCTTGGATCGAGTTGGCTAGCTCTCTTCAGACAACCGACCGACCACTACTACCTAGAGCAAATTGATTATCATCATCTGTCATGGTGTACTGCCTGCCTCAGCTTTTTATTAACCACTTTAATTACTTGCGACGTACGAGAAAGTACTTCAATATAATTGTTTTTTCTCATCACTCATGCCATGCCATGGTTAGCTCACCAAAGGTGTGCAAAAGCCGCTAGCTGTGTGTGTATTGTGTAAGTACGTACATACCCTACTCTCACGCTCGCCTCTCTAGCTGCCTTCCATTCCGATCCATGGCTCTACAACTGCTCCCTGGTGCGTGCTCCCGGCTAAGTGCTGTCCGTACGCAGGCACGTGAAACGCCCCCGTTTACTTGGAGAGATCGAGTGTAGAGTGCGGCGCTGCAACAACCCTACTTGCATTGGCAAGCCGTGTGCATTGTCACGCTCACGACGCTTGCGTTCGGCTGCTGTGATGCTACCACTACCAGTAGCTAGAAGCTAGCTAGCTAGCTACGGCTGACGACGACGACGGCGAGCGAGCACACGATCGGTGCATGGACGCCGACGGCACGCTACTAGCGGCATGCCGGGCGTCGTGACAAAGCCCCGTGCCAGCCGCGCGCGTGTCGACCGTACCTAGCTCCCACCCACTTGGACCTGTCGAGTTGAGGCCTCCTCTTAATTCGCCGGCGTGAAAGGAACCGGTCGACGGGCGGATCAGGAAACCAAACGGCCCGCGTCAACTGCGTGCCTCGGTTCTCTCGGCCGGTAGCGCCCGCGAGGCCGTTGTCCGGCGACGACGACCCCTCCCCAGACCGATCCCTCGGCGCGGCGCCGCGCGCGCCCACATGCCGCGGTCGAGACCCATCGGCGGCGAGAAGTCAAGCTCGCTCCTCCAGTGCCGGCAAAAGGCGCCGGTGCGGCGGCCTTTCTTGCTGTGCGCTCAGCTCGTTCACTGTGTGTGTGACGCCTATCTCTCGATCGGGTTCGATTCGGCTGCACACCAAACTACCATGGCCACATCCAACGTAGCAGGCGAACGTGCAAACGGGGGCGCGGCGCGGCAGCCCGGAACGCGCACGGCTCTTGCGCATACGCGTGAACAGTGCCGCTCGATCATCTCCTGCAAGGGGGGTGGGTTATTTATGGACGCATGTGACCTATCGCAAAGCAAAGACCCGTTTGCGCGCTAAGATGGTAGACGATGGCATGCATGGCCGGTCACGCACCCCGGCCCGGCCGGCCGGCACCATGGCTAAGCCCTGCAAGGAACCCCACATGGCGCCAACAGTAGTAGTCCGCTAGCAGTGGAGACCAGGGACACGACGAAGAAAAGAAAAGAAAAAAGGGTAAGAATTTGCATTCTTTATTTCCTTCGTCGATCTTTCTGGGGCATTCGAGCACGTATGCCATTGGCTGCCATGGATCGGAAGTTTCGTCGTTGTAGTTTTGGTTGAGTTAGCTAGGTACGTAGGCAGCGTGGTAGTGGTAAAGCGTTTGGTCGATCTATTCTAGTTCTAGTACTAGTGCAGCCGTAGTCCGTAGAGGCTGGAGTAGAAGCAGCAGCGAGCTAGGGAGCGGTGCAGTAACTACCACTAGCTACCAGTACTGCAGAGGAGGAGGTACGGTCCGGGAGGCTCCATTCGGGGCGGCAGCCAAGTTCGCGTGTGAATAGAACTATTGCGCGGGCGCGTACGGCCTCCGCGCGCGGTCAAAAAAAAAACGCGAGGACGAGAGCGAGGACCAGCTGCGTGTGGTGCGAGCGAGCACTGCTCCCGCGCCCTGCGGCCTCGGCCGGCTAGTCAAGATCTGACCACTCAAAGCTAACGACTGCCTGGCAGAGGCATCTTTTCACATGAGAAAGTGGCATAGTAAATCTCTGCCCGAGCGGCACTTTTAGGCCATGGACCAGCCTACATCATATGTTTGCCATCGGCGGCGGCACCAGTTGCAGTTGCAAGTGGTGCCCTCCGTGAAAAATGTTCAGCCGCCGGAGGGAGAGGTTTTCTTTCTTCCTACTGCCCTTTCTTTTCATCCGATGAAAACCCGATGGAAAGAAAGGTCGAGCAGCTCCCGTTGCATACTACTACTTGCGTGTCACTCATCTGCATGCTGGGAGGTAAAGAGCGAGCTCTACCGGCCGGATCGAATCCGCTTGCATCTGCGAACGATATTCCTGACACACGCTGCGAAAAGTCTCGGCGCCAGCTGCACCCCTAGCAGCTGCAGCTTTCCAGCCAAAAATGATTGCCCCTTCTTTGACCCAGCACGGCACTACCGGTACGTACTTTGGCATGTACGCGCGACAGGACCGCGACGACCTGCGTACACGTTCCGGCGCCAGGCGACCGCCCGCGTGCGCCAGTGGAAAATGTGCGGGGCGCAGGCGCTAGTCCCAGTCCTACTGCAGTCGACTCCAGCAGCCCCGATATATATATATATATATATATATATATATATATATATATATATGCATATCATATATGTAATAATCAAGCTATTGCAAAAGTTGGTGGGCTGATGGGAAAAGTCTTGGCTATCGATGAAAGATTCAGATTCAGACCCGAGCATGTAAGAATCAAGCTGGCCTGCAGAGAAGTATCCAGAGTGCCTGCAGTTGCTGAAGGAACTTTAGGTCTGAAAATATATGATTTCTTTTTTGAAAGGGAGGTGGTTGATAACCCTTCTTTGGTTCCCCTAAGATCTGGAGAAACAATTGGTGATCCTTCTAACCAGGCAAGCAACAAAAAACCCAGGATGGAGGAAACCTCAAAAGGCAATGATCCTTCTCATATGGGCTCTGGCCCAAGTACAGTGTTTGGGAAAGGATATGCTGGTTCCCACTCTGCTCCTAGTAAGATGCATGCTCTGAATCTTATGGTGGATAAGGTGATGGAAAAAGGGAAAAATATCATTGCTGAATCTGAGGATGGAAAGGTTTATGCCCAGGGTGATACTCCTGTGGATGAATCTGAGGAGAGTAGTGATCATAGTTTTGATCTGTGGGAGGAAGAGGAAAGAACTGATTTAAAACATGGATATGGGGATGTAAGGCTCATGCACTTCGAAGATAATACTATACTGGAAAATCACAAGTTGATTCTGAAGGCCAAGAAGCTAGAGGCTGCTCAGAAAGCTGCAGAGAGATTCACTGAACTCCTTGAAGATGGGGGTGTCCAGACCTTTGACTCTGATATGGCCAAAGCCATTAAGTCTGAACTGTCCAAATCCTCAGAAATTACCTCACAAGAGCTCATGGTTAGTGGTCCATCCAAGATGCTACCATATAAAGAAGATAGAAGAAGGTGCAGCAGGCTTCAAAAAGACTTCCTTCTGACCACTAAGGATAAAACTGTCATCACCAGCAAGAAAAGAAATCTTGAAGGTACTAACCTTAACTCTGATAATTCTTTTGCTGTTCTTGCTGATTCCATTATTATGGATACTTCTACTTTGATGGGTGTTCATATAGATCAATCAGACTTTTCTAGCATTGATTTGATTAAAGACGTAGAAATTGCTAGGCATGCTCTATCTAATAAAGGTGCTAGTCAAACTTCTACTCCTGTTGAGGAGACCTCTTTTGAAGAATTGATTGAGGAAGTATCTGAAATTGATGAGCCTGTGGTTATTACTCCCAAAAGAAAATCTAAGCCAGTTGTGAGACTATCCCTGTCTGGCCATAAAAAAAAGAGACAAGAGTAAGGGAATCCCTTCTCTTAAAATAATGGGTAAGGAAGGTGTCCAAGGAATCCATGGCCCTTCACTTACCAAAAAAAATCTTATATTAACAAGAAAAGAAAATGAAAGGACTCATGTGGAACTGTAGGCGCATTAAGAAAAAAGGTGTCTCCTCCTTTATAAGAAACCTGATATCTGAACATAGATTCCATTTTCTTGGTCTCCAAGAGACCATGCAACAGCATATTGAGGAAAGTGTGTTAAGGAAGTTTGATCCTTTGAACAATTATCTTTGGAAATGGACTCCCTCTAATGGTAGATCTAGAGGTATTCTGGTTGGAGTTAGTGTGGAGCACTTTGATGTAGGTTCCTTTTCTGAAGGTGAATTTATGTTGCAATTGCATCTTTGGGACAAACAAATGAAAGTAAAATGGAACCTGATTACAGTGTATGGTGCTGCACAGGATGAGAGGAAAGATGCTTTCCTAAGTGAACTGGCCCTTTTCTGTAGCAGAAATAGGGATCCTTTTATTTTAGGGGGAGATTTCAATCTTGTTAGATTTCCTTCTGAGAAGAACAAGCCTATGGTGGTAGGAAGGTTTTCAAATTGCTTTAACTTAATCATCTCTGCTTATGAGCTGATTCATATTCATATGGCCAATGGAAAGTTTACCTGGTCTAATAATCAATCTGACCCAACCTTGGTGAGGCCGGACAGGTTCCTAGCCAGCAAGGATTGGGAAGTTTATTTCCCTGGTTCTATTATCTCAAGACTTCCTATGGAAGTTTCAGATCATAACCCCCTCATTTTGTGCACTGATCTCAATCCTCCCTTGAGATTTCGGACCTTTAGGTTTGAACTCTCCTGGTTGTCTCACAGTGATTTTAAAGTAAAGTTGAGCAAATTTGGTTGCCCCCCTGTCATGCAGATTCTGCTTTTGACAGAATCCAATTAAAGCTCAAGAAGTTTAAACAATTCTTTAAAGGTTGGGGCTTTAATATTCAGGGAGAAAGAAGGAAAAGGAAATAACAAATTCAATCTGATTTGCATGATTTGGAAATTGAAGAAGAACTATCCAGTTTATCGTATGACCAGCATGTTCTCAGGAGTAGTTTAAGAAGTGATCTTCTACATATCTTGGAAGAGGAGGAACTCTACTGGTTCAAGAGATCTCACGAGACTTGGCTACACAAAGGGGATAATAACACTGACTACTTTCATAGAATTGCTAATGGAAGGAGAAGAAGGAGCACTATCATTTCTCTTAATGATGGGGATCAGGAAATTGTTGGTACTCCACAACTACTTGAACATGCAACAAATTACTATAAGTCTCTCTTTGGACCTGCATCCAGTAGTACAATCTCTCTGAGTTCAGGGTTATGGGATGATGCCCCCAAAATTTCTTCAGAAGACAATGATTTCCTGTGTAGACCATTTTCTGAAGAAGAAATTAAGTATGCCCTATTCCAAATGGAGCATAATAAGGCTGCTGGCCCTGATGCCATACCAATTGAATTCTTCCAAACTTGTTGGGAAATTATTAAAGTTGATATCATGGAGATGTTTGAGGATTTCCATAAAGGGAAGCTGGATGTTAGTAGATTCAATTATGGTATTATTACCTTACTACCAAAAATCTCTGATGCTTCCAGAATTCAGCAATTTAGGCCTATATGTCCCCTCAACTGTATCTACAAGTGGATTACTAAGGTCTTGACTATCAGGCTGTCTCCTTATGCTGAAAAATTAATTTGTAAAGAACAGACTGCTTTTATGAAGGGAAAGAACATTATGAATGGAGTGATGGTTTGCATGAAGTGCTTCATGAGACAAAGAGGAAAAATAACATTGGGGTGGTCTTGAAATTAGACTTTGAGAAGGCATATGACAAAGTCAACTGGTCCTTGTGAATGGCCTTGTGAAAGGACTAACGAGCAATCTGATTGAGAATGGGGTAGCTGTGCTACAGTACGCAGATGACACCATAATTTGCCTGGAGAATGATATGGGGTCAGCCAGAAACATGAAACTTTTACTTTACTTTTATGAAATCATGTCTTGCCTTAAGATTAATTTCTCTAAGAGTGAGTTGGTAATGATTAATGGTGATGATATGTTGGAAAAGCAATTCTCTGAACTTTTTAACTGTCAGATTGGTCATTTTCCTATAAAGTATTTAGGGGTCCCTGTCAGCCCCAGTAAACTTCATGTTGCTGACTGGGCACACCTCATTGAGAGGAATGGGAAGAAATTAGATACATGGAAAGGGAGTTCCATGTCTATTGCAGGTAGAACTACTCTCATAAATTCCTCTCTATCCAGCACATTTATATACCATATGTCTCTGTACCTACTGCCTAAATCTGTGGTGCAAGAGTTGGATAAACAACGCAGAACTTTCTTCTGGCAAGGTGGGGGAGCTAAGAGGAAATATCATCTTATTAAATGGGGCATCATTTGCAAAAGTAAACAAATGGGGGGCATTGGTATTAAAGACATTACAAAAATGAATTTGAACTTACTTTGCAAGTGGTGGTGGAAGCTTGAAACTGAAGAAGGTCTTTGGCAGACCTTAGTCAGGACTAAATACATTAAAAACAGGGCCATTAGCACCATCCCACCAAGATTAGATGACTCTCCTATGTGGAAAGACTTGCTGAAAGTTAGGAATATTTACTTGGCTGGCAGGAAATCTGTAATCTAGAATGGTGAAAATGTTTTGTTCTGGTTGGAGTGTTGGCTGGAAACTGATCCTCTTTGCCTTAAGTACCCTGTTCTTTTTGAATTAAATGAATGTAAACATATCTCTGTGGCTGAGTTTGTCAGGAAAAATGGTCATAGTCCCTTTAGAAGATGGCTTCCTCCAATTCTTCATGATCATTGGGAGCTGTTGAAACAACAGGCTCTGAACTTTTCTTTAACGCAAAATAAGGATGAAATATTTTGGCTGTGGTCCTCCAAAGGTGTCTTTACTGTGAAGTCTGTTTATGATCGATTATCTAGGGAGGTTTCTTGTGATTCTTTTTCTAGAATCTGGAAAGCTCACATCCCCTACAAGATTAAAATCTTCCTTTGGTTAATGGAACAAGGTGCTCTTCTGACCAAAGATAATATGGTTAAAAGGAATTGGGCGGGAGATTCTTCCTGCAGATTCTGCAATGAATTGGAAACTTTAAATCATCTCTTTTTCACTTGTCCCACTACTAAAGTTGTTTGGGGCATAGTTGCTCAATCTCTTGGAGCTATTAACATTCCTATGTCTCTGAATCAATTTTGGGCCTGGTGCCAAACTTGGCTTCCAGCTAAAAGCCATTTCCATGCTTTCTTACTTGCAGCCATCTGTTGGGCGACCTGGAAAACTAGAAATGATGCTTGCTTCAATGCTAAGATGATTTCTCATCCTGCTGAAATTGTCTATTATGCATGTGCTTTCTTAAACTACTGGGCAGGGCTACACAAGGAGGAGATCCAGACGCAGATCAAGGATGGAGTCGGGTTGCTGCTGTCGTTGGCATGTTAGATGCTGTCTTCCGAGAGGCGCTCTTCAACAAGATTGATCCTTCCTCCACCGGCAAATGCTGACGAAGCACGTGATGCTGAACCTGATGAGGAGGATGCGTGAGACAGGCCTCGCTTCGTACCGGGGATCTTTTGTGACGTTCAAACTTTGTTGCTGTCTCGTTTGGTCTTTGGATTAGTCTTGCTACTTGGGTTTGTAATAATGTCCCGTACTTTCTCCGAGGCCTTGTGTGGGTGGTTGGCTTGAATCAGGTCAAACTGCTTCACACGCTAGGTTCTGTCTTTCCTAGCTCTCTTCCCCCATCCCTCACCTCCTCCTGCTACTTCTTCTCAAAACTTCAGTATTTCCGTTTCTTGGAATGGAAATGGGGGCTGGCCTCGATTCAAAAAAAATTATATGTAATATATCATTATCATATATACATACATATATGTATATATGTAATATATATGATATCGGTCTCCAGGTGCAGGTCGTGCAGGGCAGGGTAGCTAGTGATGGTCAAACCGTCAGAGGCGAGGGGCGATGCGCAACGCAAAGCAAAAGGACAGCGGCATGTGGCGCGTCAGTGGTGCCGCGGTGGTACGCGGCTGCGTTTCGTGGTCGCCGGAGTGGCCGGGCCGGCGCGTCGTCCGATCGTCCCTGCCTGCGCAGGCGCCGCGGCGTCGTGGGAGCAGAGCGAGCTGCGAGCACACAGAGTCTGCGGGTGGGAGTGGCCGAGTGGGGGAGAAGGACCGGGCGCTTTCGGCGGCCCCACGCCGGCGGAGGGAGAGGGGCTCGTCTAACGGCCGGCCGGCAGCCCACTGCGGGCAACCCCAGCAGGAACCACCGCCGGGCCCGGCCCGGCCCCCGTCTGCGGTGCGGTTAGCCGAGCGGTTGGGTGCCGCCGAGGCGACGGTTAAAAAGTCGTGGGCAATGACGGGTTCGCCCCTACCGGTGCGGCAACAGCATCGGAAAAAGGCTACTCCGCGCTAGCGCTCGGTAGGGGCGGGACTGGGAGGCCGGAGGCGGAACCTGAACCACGGCCCACTCCCCTTGCGCGCGCGCGGCAGTTGCGCCGAGGCGATCGCAGGGCGAGCCAGAAGCAGGAAAGCTAGCTAGGGGTAGGAAAGGCTACGCTGCCACAATTCTGCTGCAGCGACGCCGAGACGTGTGCAAATTTGCACGTACGTACGGATCGGTACTTGTAAAATGGGGTGGCTATGGCTTAGCTATACGGAGTACAAGTGGCAGCCTTTGGGTATGCCAGCCGTTTCAACACCGAGAAAACTTCTGGTGTCAGCGTCGCTCTCTTTTTTTTTTCTATGCTCTCGTCAAAAGTGACTCGTTTTAACCTCGATCAAGTATCTAGCCGTTCGGTTTCAAAAAATGAAGAAGCTAGTCTTTCTAAAGGAGCCGCCATGACCTCTGATTATTCGGTAAGTCAAAGGTTTATTCGTCGCTAGGGAACCATGACTGTGAGGGGATCACGTTTTTCGAGCAACCAATAAAAATGAACAGAGAGAGTAGAATGGAGTGGCTCGATTCTATGCTATGTGTTTAGATGGCGGGATAGAGTGGTTCGATTCTTTGTTGGTGGGAGGAAGCGGGAGCTCCGTTAACCACCGTCGCTGGACCCACATGTCGGTCAAAGGAACATCTCTTCTCCCCTGCCGGCAGCCGCTTTTCAATTGCAAACTTGTGCCGCCGCTGTCCACACGCATTCGCGCCGCTGCTGCCGAGCAGGCTTGTGCCTTCGTCCGTGCGCTTGTGCGGCTGCCGAGCAAGCTCACGCCGCGTCTGTCCTGCAAGTTTGCCCGGCTGCTGCTCACGCAGCCTGCCACCATCCTGCATGCTTGCGCTGCTGCTGCTGCTCGCCCCACCGGGCCGCGCCTCCCTGCAGGCTAGCACCGCAAGCTCGCGCCGTCACCTGTGATGTGCAGCCCGGGCTGCCTTGCCTCTGCTTGGCATGGCTATGAGCACAATCGAAGGCTGATGGAAAGTTAGGAACCGACAGCATCAGGCCAAGAGGAACGGCCGGGGAAGAAGAATGGGAGGAGATTGTGGGGAGCCTCGCCGAAGCCGCTCGCCTGCGCCGCCACACAGCCTCACCTCGACGGATCCACTCATCCGCGCTGCTGAATATTTTGGAACCACACCATCTCGAATATAGTTCGAATGTTCCCTCCCTGGGATGGTTGGTGTAACAGAACGGGCCAGATGGGCCGGGCCGAATCCCGGGTTACTGTAGCTCGGCTACTGTAGCGCCGAAAAAATACTTAGCGGCGGGAGTATAGTCCCAGACTGGAAGTTGAGAGAGTGACGAGCCAGCTTAAATACCAGGCGCAGGGTAGTTGAATAACTCCGGTTGCAACCTTTTGCGCGAAGCGAGGACGAAAGCGCAAGAGAGTTATTTAGCAGGTGTGATTTACTCAACGTGCAGAGTAGATCTTAGCCGTTACCCCGGGTCGGGTCGTTACAGTGGTATCAGAGCCGACTCTCACGGTTTCACGCCACATACGGGCATAAGTGCGCGGGCATGAACACGAGCGTGTGGCCACAGATGCCACCGGCATGTGGGCGGGCGCGTGTGGGCACAGATGCGCGGGCATCGGGGATGCGCCGGTACCGGACGCACGGACGTGATACATGGGACCGTTAGCACTAGACGTATGGGACGTGGCCAAGAGAGGAGATCCTGGTGGTATTTAAGTTGGTTCGATGATTCGACGGGGGCGTCGAATCCTAAAGGGTGGGTGATAGTAACAGAACGGGACAGATGGGCCGGGCCGAATCCCGGGTTACTGTAGCTCGGCTACTGTAGCGCCGAAAAAATACTGTAGCGACAGGAGTATAGTCCGAGACTGGAAGTTGAGAGAGGGACGAGCCAGCTTAAATACCAGGCCCAGGGTAGTTGAATAACTCCGGTTGCAACCTTTTGCGCGAAGCGAGGACGAAAGCGCAAGAGAGTTATTTAGCAGGTATGATTTACTCAACGTGCAGAGTAGATCTTAACCGTTACCCCGGGTCGGGTCGTTACAGTTGGGTTCTTCTATCCGCAAACCAAACAAGGCATGGAGCCGGACCACCTTCTCCATTCCGCAACCAAAGTATATACCTTAGAATGCACATGATACTCTTTAAATTTATCTCACACTCTCATCCCGATTTTTAAACTTGCCCCGAGTTTTTCGTTCCGATCCTCGTACTCCTAAAATACACATAATATAGTGTTTAAAGTTGTAGACTGCTCACAAATATCATGGAAAAAGCCCTAGTACTAATTGAGATATCTATTGGGTTCGTTGGAAAAAAAACCCCACTCTTTCAGCGTAGAAAAAGTCTACATAACCCCCATCAACTACTGGACCTGGACTACTTAACCCCCCCCCAAACTACAAAACCAGTTATTCTACTACAAAACCGATTATGTAGAATAACCGATTTTATAGTTTGGGGGGGGGTTAAGTTAAGGTTCAATTCCTTCTACCTAAGGCAGTAAGGCTCCCATTACACGCTTGGAGATGCTGCCTTATGCGCCCGTAGGCCGTAGCTACGAAATGTTGATTCGCAATTCAAGTGTTCAATT
Source organism: Panicum virgatum (assembly GCF_016808335.1). NCBI lineage: Eukaryota > Viridiplantae > Streptophyta > Magnoliopsida > Poales > Poaceae > Panicum > Panicum virgatum. Next base: position 61,309,481 of record NC_053145.1, on the reverse strand, counting down.
AGTTTACCAACCTCCGAAGAGGGACTACAATACTGCATTCGCAAAAGAAAAATATAAAGAGAAAGGAAAACGACAATATTTTCGTCCATATGTAACACCCTGGTGTTAATCTTGACGCTAATCAAGTGTTTAGTCGGTAATCAGGGTTAATCAAGGTCATTAGCGCTAATCAAGTTGCACAGTGTAGTTACATTCAGCCGAGTTCGAGCGCGTTTTTCTCCATGATCTTGTTGATCATCTTGTCCTCTGCAACTTCTATTTTGGCCGAAATTCGAGTGCCATTATGAAATTTTGAAATTTAGACAGTCAAAATCGGCTCAAAACCCTTGACCGTGGTCACTGTGCTCCACTGCTGTTGCTTGAGCGGCGGCGTGCAGAGCCGGCGACGCCACGCATCGCCGTGCCCGCGAGAACCAACGCCGCTTAAGCTCTCCACTATCGAGCACTGGCCGATTTCGTTTTTGCTTCCCCTTTCCCTCCCTCGGCCGCGCAGAGCACGCGAGGCGAGCCGAGCCCGAGCAGAGCTCGTCGCCGGTGCCGATTCCGGCCACCCCTCGCCGCCGTGTCTCGATTCCCCGCGCCCCGAGTCGCCCGACCTCACCGCGTCCGCCATTGCCGCTCCCCCGGAGCTCCGCCCCCTCCGTCGAGCCCCCTCTCCCGGCCTTCTTCCGTCTAATCCGAGAACACGGTGAGCTCCCCCGCAGCACCCTCAACCTCCTTGACCCCTTTCCCTCCTCTTCCGGCGCTGCCGCAGGCCGGAGTGCCGCCGTGTCCCCGCGGCTACCCTGCGCCGCCGCGGGCCGCCCCTGCGCGAGCTCGCGGCGCGCCCCAGGGCCGCCTGGGCCCCCTGGTCGCGGGCGCGCCCCGCCCCTCCGCCGCCCTGCGCCGCGCTAGCCGGAACGGCCGCGCGCTACCGCTGCCCTGCCCTGCGCCGCCGCGAGACGCGCTGCGCGCGGGTCTTGCCGCGCCGGCGCGGGCGCCGGCCCCGCCGGACTGCCCTGGCTGCGGGCGGGCCAGGCCACGCCGCCGGCAAGCCGCGGGCCGACGGGGCAAGCCGTGCCGCCGCCGCGCCAGCCATGGCTGGCCACGCGCGCATGTGCGAGCTGAAAACAGGGGAGGGCTGCGAGCTGGGCTCCCACTGACATGTGGGGCCCGGCTGTCAGCCCTATTTAGGTTTTGATTTTCAAAAATCATTATTTCGGCTGAAATTTCATAAATGCATAACAATCCACAGAAAAATGTGAAAAATGCAAACTAAATTTTGTTAGGTTTCTTAAATCAAGATCTTCAGAGGAAAAATAGTCATGCATGTGAAATGTCACTTTTGCCCCTGCTAAAGTTTTGGTTTGTGTTTAGGCTAGTTTATTTTGTATCTGTTGTTGTGTTTGTCTAAAAATCCTTAAAATTTTGTGGTAGCTTACTCTTCACCTGTGTAGTTTACTGAAAAATTTTCAGGTGCATAGTCTATGTGCATATTTGTGGATCTATTGTTGTTCAGTTTATTTTGCTAGAGGAAAAATAAATATTTTCTTTTTGCAATAAAAGTTAATAATTTTTTCTTGCATGTAATATCAATGTATTTTCATGCTAGTTAAATTTTGTTGCTTTATTTATGTCTGCAAGTTAAGTTCTTGCACGTGTTTCGCTCCTAGCCGCAGTTTTCCTTTTTGCGCTGCCAAATAATCTTTCTTTCGGTAATAGCATTGCATCATGAGCACTCGTATCATTTCATGCACCATTTTAATTATTACATGGCATATTTTTCATATGTGTAGATGTCACGAACGAAGACGTCTACGAGTTGGTCGCTGAGCCGATCCAGGAGCCGCAAGTCGGGGAACCGCAAGCCGACGAAGCAGCTGAGCAAGCTATGGAGGAAATTGCTAACCCCGCTGACCTACAAGGCAAGCCCCGGAGCATAACCTCTATTTTTAGTATTCTATGTTATTATTTAAATATTGTGCATTAAGTTTTCTAGGAGTTGAATGAAACCCTAGTATGCATGTTTCTCCCTAGGTACCTATGAGTCTCTACTAGTATACAGGCACCGTTAGAAATGCTTTGCTAATTAGGAACCCGGTAGAAGCCAAGTAATTCCTGTCACTCGCGAGAGATATGTCTTGTTACTTATGGAATAGTTACCGGAGAATGAATTGTGGAGAAAAGAAAGGAAAAATGGAGACCGGGCGGAAATGGATTGGGTTATGGATATGGAATGGATGGAAAGTAAGCCTCCGCCTGTGTCGATTGAGGACCGTACCGTTGTTGGCAGTGTTGATCAAGTTTGAACAATACTAACCACATGTCGGAAGTAGGAGGTAGTCGAAACCGGTAAACTCAGTACCATATGTGCACTGGTAGGCAGACTTGATACTGTCTTCACCAGTGGAGCTAGTATACAAACTCATGGCTGACCCTTCGTTGGTATCGGTGGGGCTAGCAGTCCCGGGTCGCAGGGCAGTTCGGCTATTCGGTGTGCATATGTGAAGGGTTGCCACATAGGGTCCGACGGGGCCTATATGTGACGTGTGTGTTAGTTCCACCTTGCAAGGTTAAATCGGATCGATTCGCCGTGACTCGCGGATATGAGAACCTTGGTCACTTTGTCACATCGTAGTAAAGGATCAAATGAGAATAGAATTATGAGCATATGATTTATGACTGTGGTTTCCTGAAAAGATAACATGATCAACCATGTGTGTATTAGCTGTTTAAGCAAATCTAGTGTTATTTATCAAACTAATTGGAGCTAAAATATTGAAAGTAAGGATTCAGTACTAGTGGCTTTTCAGCAAAAGAACTTCAGAGCCAAAAGCCTTGCATATTTAGGAGTCGGCTAAGTATATATCAATAGTCGGGTAAGTCTTTGAGTATTAGAGTACTCAGGTGTTGTGGTTTGTGGAGACCCACAGCCGGGTGGCGTAGTGCACCTGTCTAATCCCAGAGGGTGAGTACTCGGGGAAGCGCTAAGCGATTCGGCAGGTCTACCTAGGGAGCAAGAACACAAGAACACTCGAGGATTTAGAGTGGTTCGGGCTGCCGGGGCGTAATACCCTACATCCACTGTGAGTTGTATTGCTCTTGCATATGAATGAATCTATCCTCTGCCCATGCTGGGTAAAGGCCTCTGCCGGAACTCTTTGGTCTTGACCTTTCTCTAATGGGTGTCTCCCTTTTATAGCTCAAGGGGACGCGCACACATGCGTTGAGACCCCGACAGGTGGGTCCAACGCGGATGTATAGTATACTGCGCAGATGACATTAGTGGTGCTACAGTGGTCGAGAATCTCTCCCCGGATATGCTTCATCACCCTGTGGACTCTCTGACCGAGGAGTGGATTCACCTGTCCCGTCGGCTAGGCGCCCGTTGAGGTAGTGTAGGTTGCGGCGTAGACTGTTGGGTCTACCGCGTAGGCGTCATGATGGGCGAAGGCGAGCCGTCGTGTCCAACTGGCGTAGCAGACTGACATGCGTGGCGTGGGTGGCGCCAGCGGCTCACTGTGTGCCTTGGTAACGCGCGATCAATAGTGCAGCCTGGCAAAAGTCGCCTCGGGCTCTGCTGTGGCAGAACGCACTTACGTCTCCCGTATTGAACGCGGTAGGTGGGCGAGTCTTCCCGAGGAAGCTTGCGGCCGCGCGCCTGCCTGCGCCTGCGGACACGTGGCGGCTCCAGACCTGCCCCAGGCGGGGTGTATGTTCCCTCCCCGCTGAGGGGTCCGGATAGTATATGAGGGTCCGGGACCCCGTGGGAGGTCCAGGGCATGTGGCGCCACCGGACCCGTCCCATAGCGGGGAGCGGGTCCGGGGCCGTTGGCCTGGTGAGGTAAGGGCCGGACCCGTGGGGCCCGGTTATTCCGCCCCTTATGACGTAGTTACGGATGACTACGCGAGTCCTGCCTTGCCGCAGTAGGAGTGGGTATCCCTGTTATAGGGTACCGACATCAGGGTTTTGGTTACAACCCTTCTGAGCAGGCTGTGTTCCGGAAGACTTTGAGGAGATTTGCGCATCTTGGATTGGTCAACCTCTACATCCGGGTTGGACGGTCGAGTGGGTTCCGTCTTCTCCGTGAAGTGCAGGCAGGTGAGCCTCACATCAGTGGGCAAGATGTGAAGCTCGTCTTTTGTCATCGACGTTATCTACCGTATTGTATTTTCGAAGCTTGTTTCAAACTTGTTGTACTTTCCGCTGTGTTTGAACTCTGATGTTTGAAATGTAACCCTAGATTGTAAAACTTTATTGTAAATTATTTCGGAAGCCTGTGTTAACCTCTGTTTGTAAATTAATTTGAACTCTGCTTTTGCTTGTAATCACCTGTGCTCGTCTTTTGGCGAGAGTTCCCGTGTAATCGATCCGGATTACAGCAGGCAGTCTGGGTGTGCTGGTTGAGTGCAATAACTAAGAATTAAGCTTAAATGGTAGATTAGTGCACTTGATCAGTATTTTTTGGACTGTTCTGTGACACCATATCAAAACAACATCGAGTAACGGCCACAATTTTACCGGATTTAATAACAGCTTAGGAACAAATTTATATAGGTGCTATATTTAAGTTTAGCGAATTGAGAACACGAGCATCATAAATATATGTCAAATTTATATGCACTTGTGCTTTCCAGTTTTCAAAACTTCTGAGGTCCTGTCTTGTGTCGCAGCCTGTGTTAATGCATATAGCCTAATAACAAAACTTGCATGCTTTCATAAATCATACAAGGAAATGTACAGAAAACGAAGTGCTTTAACCAAATATTAGTGATATATGAGAAAGCAATACACTGCACTCCGATGATGACAATGAATTCAAAAGGACTATCGAATAGGCAACATAAATAAGAACTATTGTAAAGTTCACTGAACTTTACAGTTCTAATTTTTAAACTAAGCATGCAGTGATAAACATCGAGTGTACAATTTATCTACTCGAACAGCAGCGCAAATGTATATATAGTAGAAAATTTCAGTTTTTTCCGAAGCATGTATAGATGGATGGTCAAGTATTCACAAGCACCGCGGCATCAACAAGATACTACGAACTTGAATCTGCACTCTTAGCTTCAATGTAACCATCAATTTCTGGAGCAACAGACTTATCTTCTTGGTTCAGGGTATCATTGTTGTCATTACTGGAATCAGATAAGGTGGCCGCAGCATCTTCTGAGGAAGAACCAATGCTGGATCTCTTTCTCGTATCCCTGACTCTCCTACCTTTGAGCTCAAGTCGCCTGCGTTTCCGAGACTTCCGTTTGCCTCTAGGAAGGTCTTCCTGATGCAAATCAGCACTCCCCTCTGAATCCCTTTCAGGCCCATTCCTCACATTCTCTACTTCCAGTACATCAGCCAACAAAGAGTTGCTTTCCCCTTTTCGCCGCTTATTTGAATTCATCTGAAACAAAAGTTTGTTGAAATGATTCTTCAACATCAAACTAAAGAAAGAACATCAACAAAATAAATATTCAGCTATCAAACCATAAAAGTTGTGAGTATCGACAAGAATACTACAGCAAGACGCTATTTTTTGGACAAAATACAGTTTGGATAACTATTTTCTGACATATCTGGAAACCCACACCTCTGGGCTTCAGTTATCCAAATTAGTTGCCTTCAGTTATCCTGAAGCACCATAAGGCAAGTTTCAGGAAAATGGCATGGAGCTTAGAGGCATGCTAATGATGTCACTTAGCATAGTCATGTCATGAGAGAAGGCAACTAATTTGGTTAATACTACAAGTGAACTTTGAAAACTTGAGAGATGTATTTAGCAAATAGCAAGATACATGCCAAATGACACACCCCCACATGCTAGAACACAAAACCAAATCAAACCTCTATGGTCAGGATCAGGAAGGAGGAAAACAGAGGTTCGCAATACCAAGAGTATTCATGCAGGACAGTGCAACCAGATAAAATGATAAGAGAAGATGAAGGCCAGAATCTGACCTTTGAAGCCTGATCAACAAGGTAAGCCCACTCCCTCCTCTTCCTAAGACAATCGTTGATGGCGTGCAAATAGCTGGGATACTCACAATCTCCCCCACTGGATTTCCTTGAATCCCTTAAACGCTGGAAAGTGATAGATCAACATGAAGTATGATAACACAGAATATAGACAGTTGTTCATTTAAAAAAAATAACATACCTGATGAACAGCATCACAGAGTTCCCCATACGATATATTTCTGTGTTTACTAATAATTTCATCAATCAATCCTGTGCATAGAATATATGGCACGTTCGCAGACTTTTACATTGTCCAGAAACAGATGAATTGAGCAGTTTGAGCTACATACCAAGTAAATTGAGTGATGCACTGCTGTCGGTCGAATCATCCTTTGCTAAACCAGTGTCAGCTCCAGTTGAACAGACACCACGACTTTTCTGTTCTGATGCAACATTTTCTGCTGATCTGCATGAGTCTTTCGCAGAAGAAGCACGTTCTGTGCTAGTATCTCTATGTCTTTTTTCTATCCTCTTGGTGTCCTCGCTATCTTTTACTGAATCATCTCTGTTCCTCTTTTTTAAAACCTGCACTCCCGGGGATGCATCACAACATTAGAAACCAAATAATGATGAACTGACATGTAAAGATAACTTTATGTCCTCCAGGTGCTAATAACCTTACCGCTGAATGATCCCTTCCTCCATGTGCTGAAGACCGCTTAGAAAAAACACTAGCTCCAGTTGGATGAAGCATCTGTGTACCAGCTGCTTGATGGCAACGTGGCACCCTCGGTACTCTAGGGGAGCTGTTCAATTGTTGATGCAACAATAATGCAAGCTACAGGAAAAAATAAGAAAAGGTGAGAAAAGCTAAACTTAAGATTGGAGTTTGGACAAACTTCATACCTGTTCATCACTCAATGGAGCAGCATCAGATGCTCGCAGCTCAGTTGATGCTGAATTATTGGAGCTCTCTTGGGCGACATTAATAGTGCGGTGGTAGACCTTGTCCTTTTTCTGGGAAGAATTAGAAGCTACTGCCTTGTTACGAGATTGTGGTGGTGGCACTTCCCCATGGAATGATCTTGCTGAGGTGCCTCCAGTGATGGCTATCTTGTGTGAGTGTTCCTTTGATACCGGTAATCTAGGTTTGACTGTAGAAACATGCATTCTACAAACTTGAGATGATTTTGATGCAGGAGGCAGTGAGCCTTTCAGTTGAATTTTCTCAGAGCACCTTCTCACGTCCTGGGAACTATCCTCAGAAAACTTTGCAGAATCATGTTTGCTGTCAGTTGGTGAGACCAGTTCCCCTTTCTTTGAACAATCACTGTTACCTGCTGATGGCGGTTCTTTAGATGCCAAAGTGTGTGATAACTCACGTGGTATTGAGACAGAACCAGAAAAGGATGTACCAACTTTTGCAGAACCCAAAGTTGAGCTAGGATGCTCAACAACTGTGTGCATCAGATTTTGTGATTCAGATTTTGGATGGTCGCGATATACTGAATCATATGTTAGTTTGGGTGAATCTCTTTGGCCAATTGAAAAACCAGCAGCATCCCCTAGACCTTGTTTATTGCTTTCATGGTTATCACTTGCTAACTGGATACAATCAGCTTTCTCATTTTCCGGGGAACCAGGCTCAGTTTTCATGATCTGTGATTTTGACTGAACAATCTGTGAATCTGGTGCACCAGCAACATCCTGCATATTTGAAGTTCGATTTGGTTGCTGCTGAAGGTCCTGCTTGTCTTGCATTTTGATGGAACCTGCATGGATAATCATAGTTTCATTGGAAGGCTCCAAGCATAAGTGCTGAGTTTCATAGGCATTTACATATCCATCAACATATGTGCATCAGTTAAGTATCTAGGGATGTTGAGTTACCTGAACTCGTTATGCTAGACCTTAAGCCCCCATTATGATCCCCTTCTGATTGTTGCTTATGCATGGTAACCTGCACCGTGCCGCCATGTGTGTTAAATAAATATTACAAATAATGTCATAACTAAGTTACATAGTCGAGTAAACAAGAAAATAAACAGGACTTCAGATAACAAAAACACAAAGAACTTGCTGTTTTAGATGGAGAACCCATAGGCAAATCGGAAATTTTAAATTATTGAAACATCTACATTATTAATGTACCATGGAACTGTAAATGCACATGTACTCAAACAAAAAGCATGAGAACCAAAAATAACTGCTTCAAATGACATTAAGTCATTAACAATGCAAACTAAATCTCCCATATGATAGCAACACACATGTTGCTAACTTCAAAAGCTGTACAAAATGGGAAAAAAAGGTTAGATGACTGTAAGATCGCAAACTGTTGTGCTTTGTCGTACCAAAATATATTGTATCGCGGGAACTAACAGCTGATACACTACTATGAACCCATCAATAATTAATAAGAACATTACAGTTTTATCACAACATGTTGATATATCAAGATGAAAATACATCAATCCTAAGAGGGGGGAAACACTATGATGAATTCCATCTATGTTCTGATTTCATTTTGTTGTGAAGTATTCGGCCCATTGGGGGGCGGGGGTCTTGCGCCCTGGAGGGAAGACCTCCCCTGAGGCCCCGAAAAGGCCCCTCAATTTGAGTTTGAGGAAAGGCCATGAAAGCCAGCTGCCCAGGGCTAGGATGGTACAGGATCTCAAAGTTTAGCCTAGATAATTTAAAGGCTGTGCTCATATTTTATATAATTGTGAGCTAAGAATAATGGCTGGGTTAGATTGTGAAGGGGCCATTAGGGCCATGATCCATAACCACCCTACCCAGGACAGCACCCACCTGCATCATGTGTAACTCTGAAGACAGTATCTTGGTGAGGGTTTTTTTTCTTGACCCAGGGTGAGATTATCCACCAAAATACATAGAGTAGAAACAGTACAACTATGCTATTGCGACAAAACAAATAAATCTACCAATCATACAATTACGCGACATATTCAGTCCTATGCAATATTCATATGTCAGATACTAACCTCTACTCCAATGAATCCTGAGTGCACTTCTTGTTCTGCCATGGATGATTTAGTTCTAACTCCAGATAAGAATTCCAATTTCATCGGAACCTTTTTGTCATCCTTGCTCAGCATCCCAGGAACTTGCTCCGAGCTTTTCTTCTCCCCACATAGCTCCACGGATTCCTCCATCTTCTTCTTGGTTTTAACAGTTTGTAAATCAGAACTTGCCATATTTGCTTCAGCATGACGATCCTCACGTGTGGCATCTCGCATGGCACAGGCCCCACTCTGCTGACACCCATCCTTCCAACTATCACGATCTGCAACACATAGGGAACACACTTAAACATATATCTAAACATGCAGCAATTAGACAAGAAATCATGCCCAAACCATCACCTCTCTTCTTAGCCTCGGTCAGAGGAGGCATTGCTTGCTGATCGCCCTCAACCTTCTTGCCACGACAGCTTAGGCTCCGGACGTAATGCTTCTCCTTCTTTGGTTCAACGTCTATCAAAACAGCATCAGCCATCTCCCTGGGCTTCTCTCTAGCCAGCGCAAACAGAGCATCAGCACCATCGTTGTCATCAGCCCAGGAGGGAAACTCGCAGTAGCGGAAGCCAAATCTCTTGGGAACGTAGCCGGCGCAGCGCCACAGGGCGGCGGAGAAGGCCGGGGCGCCACGGAACAGGGCAGCGTCGCCCCCGCCCGGAAGCCCGTGGACGTGGACGCGGGCGGGCAGCGGAACCTCGGCCCAGCGGCGGTACAGCGGGGGCGGGCGGTGGGTGGGCAGCTCGGCTAGGAGCTCTGCAACCTCGGCCTCGTCGGCAGAGGAAGGGGCGCGCTTAGACCTCCGGCATTTGTGGCACGAGAAGGAGGTGTGGACGCCGCGTACGTAGCGCGCGCACCGCGTGTGCACCCACACGCTGCACTCGTCGCAGCTGACCATCTCCTCGCCGTCGTCGAACGTGACGCCGCAGGAGCAGTCCACCGTCCACGAGCCGTCAACCCAGTCATCAGCGGGATTGGGGGCTGGGGCCGCCGCCGCCGCCGTGGCGAGATGGTTCTGCGGCGGCTCCGGACGGTGGAGGCGGCCGCCCTTCATCGGCGGCGAGCGGGCGAAACCCTAATCGTCGGATCGAAGCAGAATGAGCGGTGAGGGGATCCCTTGGGGGTGGGGGGGGGATCAAGGGAGCGAGCTGCGGCCGGGGGACGGGAGAGGAGGAGGTGGGGTGGTCGACTCGTCGCGGCGGCGGCGGTGCCGGAGCCGGCCCGGCGCAAAAACGGGCGGCGGGGAGGAGAGGGAGGAAGAATGGGAGAGGGCGGCGCATAGAGAGAGAAATTGGGACTTTTGCACTGTAATTGATTTTTTTTAGCAAAACTTGCCACCGTCAATATTGTCTTGGTTAAATTATCGTCGGTGTTATTAACACCTTAATTACTTGTTTATTTTTTAATAATATGATAATAAGAACGTGAAATGACCAAGCAATCTTTATTTCTCTCTAATCTCTTCCGACCTGCAATTGGTTTATCAAATTCTGCACGAATAGGTAGTCTCATATGTTGGATAGAATATGTATAACTACTATTACACCAATTCCAGTGAAAATTGTTATTGTATCTTACCCTACGATTCTCGGCTAATTCCGAGACCAGAGAAGCAGGCCACGTCGCCAGCTTTTCTCAGTCGTCGGATCGGCCGGACGAACGGGCCAGATCTTGCGTTTCCGGTCATTTTGCACAAAAGACCTCGAACTTCCTAGAAATACAACCCGCCATCCACTATCTTCTCTCAGAATTTTTCCCAATAAACCCCTAAAGTTTTCTGAAATCAACCCGCAGTCCAGGCGACCAACAACCGACGGCTGGGCGAGGCCCTCCTCCCCGCGGCCCGCTCCTCGCGGCCGCTGGCCGAAACCACCCCCCCCCCCCGCATGCGCCGGCCGCCGCCGGCCCACGCGCCGGCCGGCCTCCGCGCATCACGAGGCCCGGTCCTCGCACAGGAGTCCCGCCCTGCAGCTCGCCGCCGCGCCCCTACGCCGCCGGCCTCGCACGCCGCCGGCTCTCCTCGACTCGGACGCCAGGAAAGCGCGGGGGAATGGGGAGCGCCGCCACGAGCCGGCCACCGCCGCCCGCGCGCCACGGGGCCTCACCCGCCGCTGGCCCGACCTCCGGCCGCCTGCTCCCGGCTTGCTGCCGCCGGATCCAACTAGCGCAGGAGAGAGAAGGAGAGAGAGGGGAGGGACAGAGCGAGGGGAGAGGCGCAGCCGCGCAGGGCAACACGGCACCGCGCGCAGGCTTCGCCCCCGCTGCAGGCGAGGCAGGTGCATCCAGACAAGAATCCCAACGACCCGCAGGCGGCCGAGAAATTCCAGGTCCTCACTGCAGCTTGATTCCGTCCATGTTCTTGCTGGACAGCGACTCGATTTAGCGGAGTGAATGCGTGTTGTCCTGGCAATCTGAGTTTTTTCCCCTCTCGAAGTCTCGATGATGTATTTCATTCTCTCGCACAAAAGAATATAGTATGCTGGAACTCTCTTATCTCTGGTTATAGTTGGAACGGCAAAATGGTGGAAGCAGATGAGCTCTTCAAGAATATGCCTGCAAGGAACGCAGCTTCATGGAACACAATGATTTCTGGTTACGCAGAAAATCGACGATTTGTTGATGCACTAAAATATTTCAGTGCAATGTCGGCTTCCGGGCAGATTCCGGGAGAAATTACCCTGTCAAGTGTTCTTCTTGCATGCGCAAACTTGTGCTCTTTAGAGGTGGGCAAGATGGTTCATGCTAAGATTGTCAAGCTTGGAATCGAACATAACATCTTTATGGGAGCTGCACTAAGTGACATGTATGCCAAGTCAGGGGATTTGGACAGCTCCAAGGGGATATTTTATCAAATGCCTGAAAAAAATAGTATCACTTGGACTGCCATGGTTCAGGGACTTGCAGAAAATGGCTTTGCAAAAGATTCTATTTTGTTGTTCGAGAATATGATGGCAAATGGAATATCACCGAATGAGCATACATTTTTAGCTATTTTATTTGCTTGTTCCCACAGTGATTTGGTGGAACAAGCCATACATTATTTTGAAGCAATGCAAGCACATGGCATCCCACCTAAACAGAAGCACTACACCTGCATGTTTGATGTCCTAGCTCGAGCTGATCGTTTGACAGAAGCCGAAGAGCTTCTCATGAAGGTTCCAAGTAACTTTGAAGCAAGTGCATGGTCAGCTCTTCTGAGTGCTTGCAACACTTACAGCAACAAGGAGATAGGTGAGAGGGCAGCAATGAAACTTCATGAGTTGGAGAAAGATAATACAGCGGGCTATGTGCTACTCTCGAACATGTATGCATCTTGTGGTAAATGGAAAGATGCTGCTGAGATAAGAATACTGATGAAAGGAGCTAGCCTTAAGAAAGATGGTGGGTACAGCTGGTTACAATTGAAGGGACAATATCATGCCTTCTTTTCTTGGCATTTGATATTTTCCAAAAAGAAGAATGAAAATGAGAGGATGGTATAACACAGCAGCAATTGGAACTTCAGAACTCCGAGAGTCGAGTAAATTGAGCTAATGTCTCCAGGATGGTCCTATACAATGGATCAATCTCGGTTGTCAAATATTTCAGGGACAACATACTGGATGGCACTGTTTTTTTCACCCTCCTTTTCGGGAGCGAGCTGTTCGAGGACTACATTGGTCATCTTGCAATGGCAACAATGGCCTCCACTGAGATGACAACCGACAACGACAACCCCTAAAAGCTTCAGGACAGGCTCAAGGTTAGAATTGACCGAGGAGGCAGGCTATTTCTGCACTAATGATATTTAGACACTCCACATTTTGATATAATAATGTTGGTCTCATTCTATTTTTATTCTGTTCAAGAATGTACAAAGGGAAAGAGAGGAAAAGCTAGCTAGATTCCTCAAGGAATTCCTCTCCCAATATGTTCGTGGTGACAAAGAAGGATTCGCTAATCGTGTGGAAGCTGAGGCGAAGAGGCTCTCCAGCACTTGTCAATCTTCTGATCCTATTAAACCATTTGTACTTTTATGTTGTCTAGCATTCAACTCACTGTGAAAAAAATGTCCATTTGCAGCATCTGGACTGGATATTCTTCGCACCATCGGATATATGTATTCTTGACATGCAGCAAAGGAGCTAACATCAAATGGTGTGTGGACAGGAAAGAAACATTAACAACAGCAAAAGAAGCCACATTCAGAATGTAGTTTATGTAAAAGATGAATTGTTTGTAGATAAAAATCCCATCATACATAAACTAAGTAATATGAAAGCTCCCTTGATAACACGCTACATTGGTTAAGCTAGATCCCACAATGCATATACTACCAGCGTATATAAGAGGTGGCCCTGAAAATTTGACAACTTTGTAGTTCTGAATGGACAAGCATGATTTGCGCTTTCTGATCCAAAAAGCTTCGCACCATCGGATATGTGTATTCTCGACATGCAGCAAAGGAGCTTGGCAAGAAGGCCATGTACCTACGAGTGCCATTCGTGGCTGAGTGGGTCAGGAACAAGGGGCACCTATGGAAGTCACAGATCACAGCAGCAAAAGGTGAGCAACTTTTTTTCCCGTAGTGGATTGTGCTCTGCTGATTAAAATTGCTAACTGATGAGAGCAAGAGGAGAAATGCAGGAGCCCTGCAACTGTTGCAGTTGCAAGAGGACGCCTGCCGGCAGAGTAACAAGGATGGCAATGCCACGGAGTAGGATGTTGACTTTCAGATGAGGATGAACAAGGATCTGATGATGACCTCACTGTGGAAGCTGAAGGTTGTGGAAATTGAAATGACTCTCCTGCATGTTTGTGAAATAGTATGTATCTTGAGGTATCTGATTACATACGGTATGATAAGTACTAAGTAGTGCCTACAACTGTCTGGACTATGAGTACTTTTCTATTCTAGATTCATCTGTTGAAACTGTCTGCACACCAAGCTTATTTTATTTAATGGGGTTTTTATTTAGGTGCTTTACGAAAACAATGTCAAGAAAGAGGATCTAAAGGCCCGAGCAACGGCCTTGAAAATTCTCGGGAAAATATTTCAGGTAAACTAATTTATATCGCGATGTGCTCCACCGCTGCATCTAGAGTTTAACCAGTGAAACTGACATTTACAAAATTCAATATTTGATCAAATGGAACATGAATACAGGGATAAGGAGGCATTACCTGGGCCAGAGCCAGGGCCGTCAGGGCCATCAAAACGAACAGTTCTTGATAATGACAGCAGTTTAGATGACAGTTCAGATGATGACATAGCTCGGACGGTGCCATATCAAACTCCTGCATTTACTCTGTGGAGAACCAAAGTTGTCCTCGCATGCTCTTAGAATTTGCCAATCCGCTTTGTAAGGATATGTACATTACACAGTAACTATTTAATAGTTGATACCAATGGTAAGCAGAGCTTATCCCATCGTCTTACCAAATCTAAAATATATTTACTTTTCTTGCACATGCACCGCATGCGATTTATTTTCAACTTGGGAACCAAATCAACAAAAGGAAAAATGATGTAGTTCGTCAGGTGGGTTCTTAGAAGTTTCTAATTTCAGACTCACTTTGATGTCCAAACAAGGAAGATATTACTTAGAAGTTGTTGGAGCATTTGCGTCAAATCTTCTAAGTTAGCAGATTACAATGGGCAATCTCAAAGACCTGTCTAATGTACATGAATGTCATACAAGTAGTAGTCGGTCAATCATCATAACTGTGGAGATATGAATGCAGCTAGCCACACAAACTTACAAGCTGTTTGGGTACAATGTACAAATTCTTTTAGTTGTTATATCAATCTAATTACATTTTTCTTCCATGTATCAAATAAAGTTTCAAATAATACAAATAAATGGTACAAACCAGGTCTCGCGCAGCAAGGCTGCGTGGCGTTTCTAGTTGTTACTAAAAAACTGTTACCAAAACTAGAAATTTGGTATTGTATTATAGAGTGTCATGATAACACTCCTCTTATTATATGAAACTCTTCCTCCTCTCCTCGTAAATAACTCTGCCATGACATCAAATTTTGGCGTACTCTTATGAGTGACATTCTCTTATGAGTGATATGACACTTTTATGTAGAAGGTCTTCTTGAAATCTCTCAAGATATTCACAGCGTTCGGCAGGCTGGAGTTGAAGGCTGGAGCTGAAATAGTGTGAGAGAAAAATACTGTTGGGCTGGCTGGAGTTAGAGCTGGTGGCTGGAGTGGTGTGAGAAGAAAATACTGTTGGGTTGGAGCTGGAGCTGCCTGCTGAACGCAGTGATTCACACGATTGACAAAAACTTTAAACAACTTGAATGGTACATTCTTAGAATCTATTCTATCATTTTAGTGGGCTATATACAGGATGAACGATGCAGAGCAGTGAGTATCGCCAGCCGAACCAATACGGCAATACCAGGATAACATCTGGTACATTGAAATTCATTAATTCAAAACTCCTCCTCTCCTTGGTATTTTTAACGTGAACCTTACTTGTACAGACATCGAAGAAACATCAATATTACATCAATGATTTTGGGATTTTTTTTGAAAAGCTATGATTTTGGGATTTGGCATATGCTATTGTGGCCCTGTTTAGATCACACCTCATAAACCCCGTAAACGTAAAAAAACATCACATCGAATGTTTCGACACATGCATGGAGTACTAAATGAAGTCTATTTACAAAACTTTTTGCATGAATGGGCTGTAAATCGCGAGACGAATCTAATGAGCCTACTTAAGCCATGATTTGCAACAGTGATCCTATAGAAACCATTCGCTAATTATTAATTAATCATAAATTAATTAGTATCATTAGATTCGTCTCGCGATTTACAACACATCTATGAAAAAGATTTATAAATATACTTCATTTAGTACTTCAAATTAACAAGATTCTAACCCAAAAATTTTTGCGCGTGGAACCAAACACGGCCTGTGTGGAGTAGTATATTTGAGTCCACGAACCAAATGTTACCTCAGTCGGTCCCACTGACACCCGTAGCCGCAAGATGGCGACCCCCTTGAACCGTCCGCCGCTCTGAGCCGTCCAACGCCCCACGCGCCCGTGGGACGCCTCGAGATCGCTCCCGCCCACCCGCCCTAGAGCGTTCCAGGCCGCCCCACCGCCGTCAGCCCCAAACGGCGCGGATCGACCCCGCAGTCCACATACGGAATCCGCGCCGTCCACGTCCTCACGCCGTCGCGCCGGGCCTCCGTGCACGCGCCGCCGGCCGCCCCTGTCCGTCCCCCAGGCTGGCACGCATCACGAGGGGCGTCGCGCACAAAGCAAACGCCCCCGCAATTTGCTCGCGCTTAATCACCCGATTAATCCCAAGGAAACCGAATTATAAACGCGCCCTAATTACCTATTCGCTGACGTCCTCAGCAGCAGCGGCGCCAGAGTGCGGCAGCCTGCGGGTGGGCTTAGCTAGCAATCCCAGATTGTGCTCCGCTCGCGGGCGATTAGGTAAATCCGCCGGAGCAAGAGCGAAATTATCCTGCGATTCTTTCGTCCTCTCCCTGCCCCCCCCCCCCCCCTCTCTCGATTTGCCCGAGAAAAATTTTCGTTGTTTCTCGCATCACTCTCCACTAAGCCGGAGCCGCCCGCCCCTCTCCGCGCTGGTGCTCGTCGCTTCCTGCCCAAGCCGGCGTCATTCGCCCGCACCCCTATTAATTCCCTGCCTCGATAGTCGATGGCCGATTGCCTCGTGGAAGTTGCAGTTTCGCTGCCGCTCCGGTGTTGAATACCCACGCCGCTAGGGTTCAATCGTCGTCCGGAGGCTTCCCCGTCAATCCCGGCGTGGCTGCGGGCGGCGGCTCAAAGGTGCTGGTTTTCCACCGCTTTCCTGGATTACCCGATTCTAGCAGATTTTAGGTTTCCTCGTGGTTTTTTTTTCTATGGTTCTTCGGATCTAACTATGCAGTTTTCGTTTGCCATGTTCTTTCATCTCCCTCCTTGCAGGTGGTTTGTGAATAGGGGGGGTAGATAGATTGTTAGGGTTCTAGGAGTTGTTTTCGTCTCCCGTATTAGATGGAGGAATCGGAGGAAGGTGTTAATCTTGGGAAGCAAATGGAGGAAAAGGCGGCGAGGGAATCGGGGGATGAGGGTACGATAGAGAGGAGCCACTCTATCAATCTGAATACGGTGCCACCCGTTCCTGTGGAGGCGAGGAGGACTCTGGAGAATGGTGAGATACATGGCACAGGGGTGTCAGGAACCAAGGATTCAAGAACTGGGGAGCCAGAGCAACCCAGTGATACTGATCAGAAGAAGCTGCCCAAGTGTGAGCAAGTGGACTATGAAAGTGAAGTTGAAGGTCGTGAGAAACCTGCCGATGAGGCTGCCTTGGTTACTGTGGTGGGAAATGAAGGGCATGCTGGTTACGGTGATGATGATGAGAGATCTCAGGTCCTCTGTATTGTCAAGAAGGATGAACCTGCAGATGAAATTGGCGACTCTATTAATCCTGTCCCTATGACAGAGGCAGGGTGTACAGAAGAGAAGGGCGCAATAGTTCCTTCTGCTGGCATTTCTGCAGTGCGACCTGCTGGTTCTCGATCATCAAGTTTCCATGGTGTGACCAGGTGAGCTTGGCGGGCGTGTCCTAATTTGAAATTGTCAAGCGGAAACAAAATAACGTGATTGATTTTGTCGCGTTGCTAATTTAATATATGTACCTTTTTCTGCTCTAAGCATACTGGGATGGATTTTAAAGAAGCATCTGTTTCTAATTTAATAAATATACCTTTTTCTGCTCCAAGCATATTGGGACGGACTTGCTAACGAAGCATCCATATGTGCAGGCATAGATGGAGTGGGAAATATGAAGCTCATTTGTGGGACAGTTCTTGCAGAGTAGAAGGACGTAGAAGAAAAGGGAAACAAGGTACACGTTTATTTTTAACTGTCTAACGGATAGTGTGAGGCGTTTCATCTAATCGTTATATACTGAACCATT